>NC_135892.1:27602782-28802782 GCF_964194155.1 Cetorhinus maximus | reverse complement strand
ATATTTTCTAAGTGTCCTGTTATCACATCCTTTAAAATAGGCTCTAGCATTTTCCCTACCACTGATGTTAGACTAAGCAGTCTGTAATTCCCTGTTTTTTACCTCCCTCCTTTTTTAAGTGATGGGGTAAGATTTGCCATCCTCTAATCTGCCGGGACTGTTCCAGAATCTACAGAATTTTGGAAGATGACAACCAATGCATCCACTATTTCCATGGCCACCTCCTTTAGTACCCTGGGATGCAGATTATCAGGCCCTGGGGATTCATCGGCTTTCAGTCCCATTAATTTCACTGGCACTTTTAAAAAATAATACTAATTTCCTTCAATTCCTCCTTCTCACTAGACCTTTGGTTCCCCAGTATTTCCAGGGAGTTATTTGTGTCTTCCTCCATGAAGACGGAACTAAAGTAGTTGTTAATTGCCCTGCCATACCCTTGTTCTCGATTATAAATTCTCCTGTTTCAGGCTGTAAGGGACCTACATTTGTCTTCATTAATCTTTTTCTCCTTACTTACTAAAAGAAGCTTTTACAGTCCTCTTTTATGTTCCTTGTAAGTTTGCTTTCATACTCTATTTTTCCCCTCTTAATAAATCTCTTGGTCCTCCTTTGCTGAATTCTAAACTGCTCCCAATCCTCAGGTTTGCTACTTTTTCTTGCAACTTTATATGAATACTCTTTGGATCTAATATTATCCTTAATTTCTTTTGTTAGCTATGGTTGGGCCACTTTCCCTGTTGTGTTTTTGCACCAAAAAGGAATGTATATCTGTTGCAATGCATACATTCATTCATTAAGTATTAGCCATTGCCTATCCACTGTCATGCCTTTTAATGAAGTTCCCCAATCTATGTTAACCAACTCACATCCTCACATCTCATACCTTTGTAGTTTCCTTTGTTTAGATTAAGGGCCCTAGTTTCAGTTTGGACTACTTCACTTTCCAATCTAAGAAATAAATCATTCATGTTATGGTCACTGCTCCCTAAAAGACCCTGCACAACAAGATTATGAATTAATCCCTTCATTAACTGACTCCTCACCAGTCTACATGAGACAGATATGGAATTGGGCAAATTAGGATCCAATTTTAGCAAGAGTCCATGAACAAGTATTACAAGGATGGTCAAATTCACAAGTTCCTGAAGAATTAAAGCCATTCTTTGTACGTAGATCCGAACTGAGTTGTCAAGATGGTATCTTACGGGGAGCAAGGGTAGTTATCCTTGTGCAAGGAAGAGAACCATTATTGGAAGAATTTTGTAGTGCGCATCCTGGTATTTCAAAAATGAAGATGCTTGCAGGAAGTTATATCTGGTGGCCAGATATAGACAGTGATATAGAAAAAATGGTGAAATGCTGTTTCTAGTGCCAACAATAGCAGACTTTGCCCATTTCAGCTCCACTACATTGGTGCGAGTGGCCTGGTCAACCTTGGGTTAGGCTACATATAGACTATGTAGGTCCATTTCTAGGTACCATGTTTCTTGTGATTATCGATGCACATTCCAAATGGATGGACGTGTTTGAAGTGAGATCACCTACTTCGTCGGCAACCATTAAAAAACTGTGCCAGAGTTTCATTGTTCGTAGTTTACCTGAAGTTATTGTGTCAGATAATGCTACTGCTTTCAATAGCACTGAATTCCAAAGATTCATTAACCTAAATGGGCTTAAACATGTCAGAACAGCACCATATCATTCCTCATCTAATAGCTTAGCAGAAAAAGCAACATAAGCTTTTAAAAAAGGCATGAAGAAACTATCAGACGGAACATTAGAAACACGAATTTCAAGATTCCTGTTTAGCTATCGCACAACTCCTCATGCGACCACTGGTTTAACACCTTCAGAATTGTTAATGAAGCACTGACTTCGTACGAGATTGATTCTAGTATTCCCAAATTTAGAGGGTAAGGAAGCCAGGGTAGTCAGAATCATGACGTTCACAGTAAAGGTTAAGAGTTTACTGTGGGAGAGATAGTTTTTGTACAAAATTTTGCAAATGGACCAAGATGGGTCCCTGGTACAAATGTCTCTGAAACAGGACCGTTATCTTATCAGGTAGAAATGGAAAACAGAAATGGTAAGGAAGCACGTGGATCATCTCAGAAGTCAAGAAACCCTCCAACAACCAGGTAATCCACCTGAAATCAAAGTTGAAACTTCGACCCCTGAGGTGCCAGATCGACAAAGAATAGGCATACCAGATGTCTCTGTTGAAGTAAATAATTCTGAACTGCCAATGTCTAGGGATTGTCTCCAAAGCTGCAGTGCCTGTTCAAGTCGATCCAATGGGAGAACCTCCAGTTGTAGGATCACATCGCTCTACCCGAATCGGAAAACCTCCTCAAAGACTGAATTTATAATGATATGAACTGAATATAATTGTGTATAATATGGGTTAAGAAGTTTTTGTAAATAAGAGGGTAAAACAAAATTAAAGGGAGAGGGATGTAGTAATTGTAAGTTAAACCATTTCTTACAGTTTATTACAGTGACTGTATAGACCAATCAGCCCTAATCACATGGAATCTTAGGGTTGGAGCTTCTTAGCCTTGGTCTAGGAACAAGAATGTAGCTTCGTCTGGAGTCTGTAAATAAAGTTCACTGTTTCTTACAAGAAACCCATCCTGCACCCCAAGTTCAATACGGTTACTGATTAGAAACTTAACTGGACCAGCCATGTAAATATTTTGGCTACAAGAGCAGGCTAGACGCAGGGAATTCTGCAGCAACTAACTCACCTCCTGACTCTCCAAAACCTGTCCACCATCTACAAGACACAAGTCAGGCGTCTGATGGAATACTCTCCATTTATGAGTGTGGCTCCAAAGCACTCAATAAGCTTAATACCATTCAAGACAGAGCAGCCTGCTTGATCAGCACCCCATCCACCACCCTAAGCATTCGCTCCTTCCATCACCGGCCCATAGTAGCAGCAGTGTGTGCCATTTATCAGATGCACTGAAGTAACTACCTCCTTCAACAGCACCTTCCAAACCCGCAACCCACTTCGAAGGACAAGGACAGCAGGTGTATGGGAACACAACCACCTGCAAGTTCCCCTCCAAGCCACACATCGTCCTGACTTGGAAATATATCACCATTTCTTCACTGTCACTGGGTCAAAATGCTGGAATTTCCTTCCTAACAGCACTGTGCATGTTCCTACACCAGATGCACTGCAGCAGTTCTGAGAGGCGACTCACCACTACTTTTGCAAGGACACTTAGGGATGGACAACAAATGCCAGCGATGATCATGTCCCATAAACCTTGTAAATAACCATTTTCAAGCTGTTTCTTTGGTGTTTCTGCCCAGTGGCAGTCCTGCAGAATTTCAAGGCAGATATTATCTCTGATTGCCACTAACCACTGCAACTATGATCACTATTTGGAAGCACATCAAACAACAGAAGCATAAGATGTTCTCTAAGATTATAGATAAGAGAAAAGGGCATGCATTTAAATAGCACTTTCACAACTGCAAAATATCCCAAAGCACCTTGCAGCCAGTGGAGTACATTTTGAAGTGGAATCACGTTGTAACGTAGGAAACACAGCAGCTGATTTTCTCAGCACAAGATTCCACAAACAGCAATGAATAAATGACTCTTTTTCCATGATGCTGGTTGAGGGATATTTATTGGTCAGGACACTGGGGAGAACACCCCCACCCTTCTTTGAATAGGGCGAGGGGATCTTTTATGTCCACCTGGGGCAGACGTTTCATTCAACTGATGGTTTTAGAAAGAAATAAGAAATTATACATTCCATTTTAGAAATGTTTTGCACTGCGCTATTCCTTTATGAGTTGTGCTTCCATCGATTTTCTATTTTAATCGGGCAAGTAGACATGTAAACGAGGTGCAAAATTAGTACATAATGTTAATGGACGCGCCATCTGTATCTCACGCAGCATTGAGGATTACGTCTATTCAAGCAAGGGTTCAAGAAAATAAACAAAAAGATAAACACAACATTTTTAAGCCATATGTTCTCCTCTTGCAGGTTGGCTACCATTGTGTATTCTTTTCAAAATAGAAGAGAGACACAGTCACAGTCAGAAACCTATTCATAAAGTGTCATTAATATCAAGTGGTGTGATCATGCAGTTAGCAAGGGGCAGAAATTCAACGTGACTAACGTGCCATAGTGTATTGGACTATAGCAAAATACTAGTGGAAACAGAGACCATACGGAGAATTTAAACTCCAAAGGCCAGGTGGAATGGGGGCATGTGAGTAGTTAAAGTGGATTCCATGTCTGATTTAACAGAGGCATGTTGGATCCCTGCAAGAAACCTACTATCATGGAAAAAAATTGTGTGTTAATTTTTACTGCCCATGAGCAATATGTTTGTATGCAAGAGATATGTGTTTTCTTACCCTCAGAGTCATTGTCCCAAATAAATGATTCCAGCAGCAAGTTTTTTGGGAAGTGGTGGCATAGTGGTATTGTCACTGGACTAGTATTCCAGAGGCCCAGGGTAATGCTCTCAGATGGTGAAATTTGAATTCAATAAAAAAAAATCTGGAATTAAAAGTCTGACAATGAAACCATTGCTGATTGTTGTTAAAAACCCACGTGGTTTACTAATGTCCTATAGGGAAGGAAATCTGCTGTCCTTACCTGGTCTGGCCTACATGTGACTCCAGATTCACAGCAATGTGGTTGACTCTTAAATGCCCTCTAAACAAGGGTAATTAGGGATGCCCACATCCCATGAATGAATAAAAAAATCATACTTGCTCAGGATGTATAAATGTGACGTCTCACTCACTCATCTCACCCGTACTATCACACACACAAAGATTAGATACAGATGAAGGTAAAACAATATGATTACAGCTTAGTGTTGTCTCAGTCTCTTTCATGGCAGGCTTGTAGTTTCTTAGATGAAATTGATGCTTTGGTTGAAGTGAAGATATTGTAAAGAAGGGGATTTTCAGTAGGCTGTGAGGCTTCTTGTAGTGGAATTTCCTGGAGTTGGCACTCAGGTGAACTCAGAGTTGGAACAGGTTGGAGGGAGCCCTTTTGCCTTTAAGGTATTGCTGTTTATTACCTTGGCTGCTTGGGTGACTTGCAGCAAATTTGATGGCATTCAGTAGAACTATAAGCTTCTGCTGTTTTTAAAAGCAAACAGAAAGTATAGCTATCTCATCAGGTGACTTGTACACGTTCCAAGTCCTTTTCCAAATAAGGTGGGTGATTAGGTCAATTATACATCCTGTGTTGTGGATATAACACCTTAAGACCTGAATTTTACCCTTGGCGGGCGCGTGCAATCGGCGGGCCCAGGAGTGGCTGGGAAATGGGCCACCGACCACAATCAGCCCCCGACCACGATTTCATGCTGGCTGGCCAATTAATCGCCAGCCAGCATGAAATGTGCGCTGAAAAGCTCAGCACTGCCGGGGTGTGGGTGGGAAGAGGGCAGGCGACGACATCACCGCGGGTGCGGGTGAGCGCTGTGAGAGAGCTCCCTGAAAGCAGACAGCTGCCTCAGGGAGCTGCTGATATTCAGATAGTGAAATAAAGGTGTAAAAAGCTGCAAAAAAAATGTACATACATCATAATCAAGCACCTGAAAGCATAACTCATAAAAATGCTGTCCACAGATATTTATTTATTTTTTCTCTCCTAATGGAGATTTCATCCCGCCCCTGGATGAGGCTTAATGAAAAAAGCCCGCCTGGCCGATTCACCCTTCCACCAACCGTACGGTTGGATGGGCCACGAAAAATCGCAGACAATTGTGCTGTTAATAGGCTTGATTGCCCTCTTAATTGTCAGTGGGTGCGCTCCTGACTTTTACGTGCGCCCACCGAGCAAAATATCATACGAGTGCGTAATGATGTCGGGAAGCTCGCCCGACGTCATCTCGTGTGATTTCATGCCTGATCGGATTGGCTGCCCTAAGAGTTTGAGATAGACTTTGCATTTGAAAAACCCATTCAATTGATAATACCCTTTTGAATTAGTTTCAGGAAAGGCATTGAGACAACATTAGCCTGGAAGGCTCCCTTTGAGACAGGGGATTGCTTTCAATCCACAAGAGATGTCAGGTGGTCCTTGGGCAGCCATCTTTTTGCAGTCTTTTGTGGTGGTGTTTTAAAAAAAAAATTAGTTTCAAGTTCAAAATATATTGCGACATTATGCTATTCACTGTAGTCAAGACCTTAATTGGTGCAATAGGGCGGATACTTATGAAAGCAATTAATGTCCTAATGTGATGCTAATTAGATTTTTAAAAATTGAATTGCACTGACCTTTAAATTTAACTTCTTCAGCGTGGGATTCCTGGGGCTCGTAAATCTCACCAGTGAAACTGAAGAGACATTGAGCCGTATTGCATGTGGGTATTTAAAAATGTGATTGCCCCAACTGAGTAAAAGCTCAGTATTGCAGCTGGTGTCTCAGTTCCTTCTGGCAAATGTTTGGCAGACATTCTTGTGTTTATCAGCACTTTGGAACATTTTAAACTGCCAAGGCTGGGGTGTGGGAAATGCAATGGATAATTTTGAGAGGTTATTGGAGGCGGGAAGCAATTATGGCAGCATCGCTGTGCGAGAAGAGCTAGCTGGAGAAGTTCTGCAACCTCTTTGAAGAAGAGCAGTTCCCGGCTGGCCTGTGGCCATGCATTACCAGTTAAGGTCCTTGACAACCCAACTGACAGCGATTTAACATTGCCCGTGCGATTTTTTTGCTCATTGCACGGGCAAAACAGGTAGGCCACAATTTGCAAAACCTCATCCACGGGTGTGATAAGAAGGGTCAGCAGCATTGTCAATGTGAGTAGTGAGAAGTTTTGGAAATAACTTGCTGCTGGTGGCTTGTTGGTACCTGTCAGCTTAATCTCTGATCAGGGCTTCATTCTTAGCACTTCCAGGCTTATTTTTTGGACTCATTGGTGTCCTCAAGGCCCCCTGAGGATTCAGACCATGTGGACCCTTCCAGGTATCAGACAGCCTTCCCTTACCCTGGTAATGGGGGCTTTTGTCTCCGCTGGAGGCGCCTCGTCTAAGGAGGAAGAGAGGGGCAGAAGGGAGAGGAGGCCAGGTGTCTATATGCAACTTCCAGGGGAGGGACCTGTGGGAGGAAAGGCGCAGGTACAAGGGGCGCAGGGCCAACAGGAAGTCCAAGGCGGAAGGGGCCGCAGAAGATGCCACTATCCCACTGCCTGGGTTTACAGGCAGCAATGCAGTTACCTGAATATGTCTGAGGTGCAATGCTGAAGGAGTCTCCACCTCTCAAGGGAGACCGTAACCTCCATTTGCCAGATGATTGGGCCTGAGATCAGTTCCGACTGTGTGGGTGGGCTCCCCATGCCAGTGGCTCTGAAGGTCACAGTGGCCCTCAACTTCTATGCCTCTGGCTCTTTCCAGAGCTCAGCGGGGAACCTGTGTGGAGTCTCCCAATCACTGTCCACAGTTGCATGCCGTCCACAACTGGTGACAGAAGCTCTGTTCAGGTGGGTATTGACTTTCCCTTATTTCTGTACAGATAAGGCCAGGCAGGCTGAGTGAGCCAGAGGTTTTGCAACGATTGCTGGGTTCCCCCGCATCCAGGGTGCAATAGACTGCACACATGTGGCCATCAAGGCACCAGCGGGTCAGCCGGGTGCCTTTGTCAACAGGAAAAGATTCCACTCCATGAACAAGCAGATATACAGGATGCATATTCTGCAAGTCTGTGCAAGGTACCCTGGCAACTGCCATGACGCGTACAACCTCAGACACTCCCAGATGCCGAGGCTCTTCAGTGCTCCAGTCCGACTGGATGGATGGCTTCAGGGTGACAAGGAATATCCCTTGAAAAAGTGGCTTATGACGCCTCTCTGGCACCCAAGAACAAAAGTAGAGCAGCATTAAAATAGGAGTCATGCCTCCACAAGGGCGGTGGTGGTGGAGAAAACCATAGGCCTTCTCAAGGTGTGCTTCTGATGCCTGGACTGTTCAGGGGCCACACTGCAATGCCCCCCAGAGTGGGTGTCACTGATAGCGGTTGCATGCTACGGTCTCCACAATCTGGCACTGGCAAGGGGGAACCCACTGGAGGAAGAGGATGTTGACGCAGCTGCACAGGCCACAGAGGATGAATCCAGTAATGAGCCAGAAGAGGAGCAGGGTGAGGAGAATGCTGAGGGCGTGAAGCCAGACCTTGGTAACCTCCAGGGAGGCAGGAACACCAGGGACACCTTGATCCAACACTCCTTCAGCTAGGCTGCCAAATAAGAACTACCACCTCATGCCAGGGCTGCAGCCTCCATTATGGATCGCAGAAATGACCTTTTCCTTGGCCCCGAAGATACACTTAGTGCCTGTGCAATAAAGTTTCGAGCCACTCACATCCAGCATTACATACTGGCCTACCCTGCGCCTACAAAATAAATGAAACATACTCAGGTTGATAACAGAAAAGCAAATGTAATTTTATGTTGGAACTCACATAGTCTTGAATGGAAAAAAAAATGGTGTTGGTAGTCACACCATTAAAAAAAGTAAAACAAAATTGGGGAACGAAAGATCACCCGTGACCAGTTCCTCTTGTGCTTAAGGTGCTTTAAACTTACGTTTACGGGTGCTACGTCTAGGTGCTCCTCCCTCGCTGGCACCGGCATTGAAGGCAGCCTGCTCACTCTGCTGTCTTGTTGGCCTTGGTCACCTTGGCAGTTGTCCTTCGGCCAGTGTAGCCTGTGCTGGCCCCACCTGGGAGGGAGTGGCCAGTGCCAGGGCTGGCATCTCCTCAGTCGCCGCAGCCTCTTCAGATGCCACGGTCACTGGCAGAGGGACGGAGGAGCTGTTGCCATCATCTGGAGTGCCCTGAGAGGAGCCCGCAGAGACGACAGGCAGCTCATGTACCAACATGAGGTGGCTGTGGACCTCCCTGCTCACCATTGATGGACGGGCACCTAGCTGGGGTACTGGGTGCCCCATGCATCTCACACATGGACACTGACCAGCTGAGGTCATTGCCTGTGTGAGGGCTTGCAGGTCTGAGTGCAACCCCAGGAACCCGATTCTACTCCTGGAGCAGCCTCTCCATGAGAACTGCCACTCTTTCCATGGAGGAGGCATTGTGCTCGGACATGAGGGTCAACGCAGTGCTCATGCTCCACAGGAATTCCTCCACAACAGAGACCATGGTACGCATGCCCTCTTGGATCTCCGCCAGATCCTCCCGGACATCCCGCTGAACGTCCAGCATCTGCTCCAGAGGCCCATCATCAGCCTTCGGCTGAGCATCGTCCTGGTCTTCAGCAGTCTTCCGACTGCTGGCACCCTCGGCACTCTCTGCCTCCGCCTGCACCTCAAGCGAGTGTGAAGTGCCTTCAACAATATGCACTGAGATACTATCCGCCAAACTAATGTCCACTGAGGCGCTGGTATTTGTGCCGGTGTCTGGTTCAGAGAGTGAGTGTGACGCAGGTGCTTGGGGAGCACGGTGGTCCTCTGGTGTTGGGTGGTGGCCCTTCAGGGTCCGGAGACCAAACACCTGCTGGTGAAACTATAAGGGAGAAGAAGGACATGTCATTGGTTAAAGTCATCATATTGTCACTGTGCATGTAAGGCACCTTGGTGAGACAATGGAGATCTGCATCGTGGTGCCCTCATCTTTCAACGATCAATGGGGACTCCAGGTTTGAGGCTCACGTCAGTGAAGAGGCTACACTAGAATGGTTGCACAAGCTGAAACTCTCACCTCAGAGCACTGCACTCTTAGCTTCATTTAACACCTGAGCCTCACCGCGGCTGCTTGGCCGAGGTGCATGGCGTCTCTTGAGCTCCAAGGCCTCCTGCTCATAGCGGGACAGGATGAGGAGGTGTGGGGGTCCTCCGCCAGTCCGCGACCTCTCAATATTTTCATGGGATGTCTTCTCCTGAAAGGACAGAGGAGCATTGATTAGTCCACTCTCTACCTGCAGCGCCACTGCAGCCTGGCCAACCCCAGCTGAGGAAAACCTTGCAGGGCAAACTCAGGCTGTGGCCCTTGAGCTGCAAGGCTCTCAGTAAAAGCAGCCAGGACTCACTCCTTTGGCCAGTGCCAGCGTGATTGACAGTTGGCTCTCAGATTCTGACACCCCTTAGCTTTACGGGCGGACGGCCAGTCCAAAACAATTGAACACACTGACCCATGCCAACACAGTACTCACCCTTCCTGTGCACAGCAGGTCATTGAAGTGCTTCTGGCACTGCACCCAGGTGCACTGCACCACGTCGTGGCTGCTCATCTGGGCTGCCACCTCCTCCCGTGCCTTTTTTGTGAGGTACAGTGGCCTCCTCCTCCCATCTCTGGGAACAAGGGTATCCCTTCTGGCAGCCACCTCCTCCAGGAGGGCAGTGAGGCACTTGTCAGAAAATCAGGGAGCCGAGTGCCCACCCGACCTGCTGTACCGCCTGGCATTTGCTGTCGCATTTGAGTCCATCCTTGCAATGGCAGACAGATGTCCTTCCCTGGCAGCCTCTCTGGGGCTGCCTGGGATCTTTTTAAACAGGCCATTGCTTGGCCCTTCCTGGCCAGTGGCAAGCCACTTTTCACACCTTAATTGACCCGCTAGTGTGAAATCATGGTTGGGGCCCAATCGCGGGCGGCAGTCGGATTCCCGAACCCCCACCCACCCCCGCCATGCCTGCCCAACGAGGGTAAAATCCTGCGCAAGGAATTTCACTCCATCAATGCACAGATGATGTGAGGTGATTGATGTTGGTATGTACCAGATTTCCTGGTAACTGTCATGATGTTTTCATACATTCTAGACCACCTGCTACCAGGAGACCAATTTAAGTGATTGGAAGTAAAGGATACCTCCTTCAAACACCTGTAAAAATCTCCACCAATGAGGCACAAAAGCACTACAAGGAAAGCCAGGTGTGTCATGTAACAAGCCATTGGAATGTTGAAGATCAGCTTCAGGCACCTAGATAGCTCTGGAGACACCTTTTAGTACTCTCAAGTGAGAGTCTCAAGAGTCATGGTGATTATGGTGTGGCCTGGACAACTCTGCATAGCAGAGAAGATTAGACATGGAGGGCGAGAAAGTTGCCTGTCAAACATCTGTTAACAACATTGAAGAGGAGGAGGAGGAGGATGGCCAAAATGAAGATGGCGCACCAATTGCCAGACCAACTACACACATTACTGCCCGGAATGTCAGGGCTGCCCTCAGATATCAAAGGTTTACTTAGTATGAGTAGGGAATAGAGAAACATTAGAATATTGCAGTCAACTTCCAAAACCACAACACCAAAATCAACCACACGGTCCTTCAACCATACATCATGCATAGAACCAATGGACATCCAGCCAATGGGTCTCATCCTGTATTTATCATGAAGCAAATGAAAGTGTAAGCTGATAGTCAGAAGGTGGTGATGGGCAAAGATGTGAAAGTAGTCCTAATAAATAAATTTAAATGAACACCCATGTACACACTCTTTGTGACTTACAAATGTCTTCTCTTACACTTACTATAGTTTCTATGCAGCCCTTTGGCTCATCAGGCTGCTCAGATTCCCACCCTAACTGCTGAGATGCTTTTGGCCTAGGACCTCTGAGTGTTAGAACCAATGTAGACCTCGCCAACAACAACTCTACCTCCAAGTGTGCAGACTCAACCACGTGGCAGAATTTTGCGTACTGCTTGAGGGAGGGAGCAATGGGTGAGCCTTGGGAGTAGTGTTGAGTACCACTTCCATGTGTGCTTTTCCCATTCTTCCTGTCCTCGACCTGCATCACATCACTCCTACCATTGGTTGCAGAGAAGCTTGGTGAAGATCAATGATGCATGGTAAAGCCACGGATAAGTAATCTGTCATGCTGTTTAGACAGCAAACATGCTTGTTTCCAAAACCTGCATGGTCATGGTCATGGTCATGGCCAGCAAAGGCTCATTTGAACTTGCATCACCCCCCGACAAGTTAAGTTCTTGGGCAGAAAGATTCAGCAAGATGCATTCAAAATCAGAGTTGTACATGCTGTTAAAACATGGGTTGCTTTATTCTCCTTCTAGACTCCCTCTGCTGGCATATAGGTATGGTAGCCTTAAGTGGACAAAGTACACAATGCAATTTCAATACACTACATCCCTCCTCTTCTTAGTAAATGAGAGGCATAGCATGGTTCATGGTTTCCAAAAGTGTAAAGAATAAACTTAAACATAACTTGAACATTCGATTTCACCAGTAACAATATTAATTTAACAAAGCATTCAGTCATATGCAATGAGATAAAAGATACATTCACCAACTGAAAATAGTTCACTATAGAATATAATCACTTAAGTATGGTGGATGCTTTCTCTCATGAGTAGAATATTGTCTGACATCAGCTGTGGCCTCATTTAACTCATGTTCTTCATCTGAGATGTCAATGTTGGAATCGGGTTCAATGCTTATCAATGTGTTTTCAGTGCTTTGAAGAATGACAAGTTTCATATGATGATCTGTGAACCATGCTCAGCAGTGATCATTGGTCCTATTGCGTTGGTCACAACAAATGGCAGGATGTCAAAAGGGGTTGTTGCTTTCCAACATGGCCATCATGTTTCATAAGCACTTTATCTCCTGGTTTCAGCTGTGTATCTATAAATTTGATGTTTTGCTCTGCACTTGCTTTTATTCGATCCCTCTGTTCTCGACTGTGTTCACGCGTATGTTGATCATTAGCTTTGTGGGCATCCATGGTTATTTTTCACCATTTGAGGGACTCAAAAAATAGCAAAGATCTGGTCAAACTTTGGGAGGACTGCTTTTGTAGACATAATAATTTCTACGACTGGGTATCTGCTGTAGTAATCAATGATGACAAGTAGGTGTTTGCCAGTGTGCAAATCTGCAAAATCAATGTTAACTTCTATCCATGGTTTTGCAGGTAGTTCAGACATCTTGAGAGGATCATAAAGATTTGACATTGTGGTTGCTTGACATGGCAAACACTGATTGATTTAATGCTCTACCTTGCGGTCAATTCCACGGTAACATACCTTTTTTCTGGTTTTGACAATTCCCTCCTGACCTTCATGTGATACAGCAACAAAACATTCCCACTTGAGTGCGGAATAACAACACAGTTCTGCATATCACAAGATCAGATAAGGTTGTAACAGTTAGCTCATTTTGAGCATTGTGAAGACCTTGTAGTGTGTCAGTGATTTCATTTGTAAACGCTTTCTTGATTACATCTTTCCCGTTTCATGATGGCTAGTCATTAATAGTTGCAACCCCTCACCTTGTTTTATTGCTCCTTTGATGTCAGCTAGTTTTAGTGATTTTAGTACCGCAGCTAGGCTTACATAGTTAAGCTGTTGTTCGGCAACCTTTTCTTCATGACTACTAGAATGACTATCAGCAAACAATGTCATGAAGGATAGTCCACTGGGTTGAGCTTGCCTGGTTGATACTCAGCATGGAGCTTGTACTTTTGTAGTTTGAATATCCAACGCCCTATTCGAGTGGATGGTTTGCTATGTGGTTTGTTGAACAAGCTTACTAGTGGCCTACGATCAGTTATTCCTTCAATACAAGTAGAGATGAATGTGTAAGGTACCCCATGTGATAGAGGGTGCTTCTCCTTCTGCTTGCAAATAATGTTTCTCTAAACATGGGCCTGAATTTTCAGCTCAGCGGGCTGGGATCGGACGAAATGGACTGCCAACCGGGGTTGGCCCCCGACCACGATTTCATGCTGGTTGGCCAATTAATGGCCAATTGACCTGAAAATTCTGGCCCATGAAATAATGTTTGAAAATCAGAAAAAAAGTTCAAGCACCATAATCAGTCACCTGAACATATAGATGATAAAACTGCTGTCCATAGATTTTTATTTTTATTTTATTTAATAATGGACACTTCATCCCGCCCTTGGAGGTGGTTTGATGAAAAATGCAAGGCTTGCATGGCCAATTCGCCCATCTGCCAACTGTAAGATTGGATGGGCCATGAAAAATTGGAGACAATTGCGCCGGTAATGGGCTTAATTGCCCTCTTACTTGTTGGCGGGTGCGCTTTCGACTTTTGCGCGCACCTGCTGAGCGAAATATTGTGCGAGTGCGCGATGACGTCGGGACGCTTGCCCGACGTCTTCTCATACGATTTTATGCCCGAGTGGGTCGGGTGCGTGCCTGCCCGCAGGATGTAAAATTCTGCCCTTGTTAACAACTTGCTTGCCATCACAACAATTGATGGTTTTCCTGTCTTGCCTTTCTGCTTGAGAACTGCACCAAAGCCAATCAAGGCTCCTTAGACAGCACCTTCCAAACCCACGACCACTACCATCTAGAAGGGCAAGGGCAGCAGATAGATGGGAGCACCGCCACCTGGAAGTTCCCCTTCAAGTCACTCACCATCCTGACTTGGAAATATATCACTGTTTCTTCACTGTTGCTGGGTAAAAGTCCTGGAACTCCCTTCCTAACAGCACTGTGGGTGTACCTGCACCACATGGACTACAGCGGTTCAAGAAGGCAACTCACCACCACCTTCTCAAGGGTAACTAGGGATGGGCAATAAATGCTGGCCCAGCTAGCGAAGCCCACATGCCGTGAATTAATTAAAAAAAAACACAACCAGCTGGGTGGCTCTCTCAGGGTCGAAATAGGCATTTGTGCAACTTGCTAACAACCATTATTTGACCTAGTGTACAGCCTGTATGTATGATGTATTTCATTCCCACTAGGTAGTCTCTTTTGGCAGATCGCACAGGGGGCAGATAACGTAGCACGATCAGGAATGAAGTGACTACAGTACGTGATGAGACCTAGCAGACCCCAGACTTCCTGCACATTTGTATTTGCAATAGCTTCGACTTTCAATGGATCGGGTGATACTCCTTCACCGCTGAACACATGACCAAAGAATTTGATCTGCTTTTATTGAATAAGCACTTGTCTTTGTTCAAGGTGAGGTTACGTTCTCTAAAGCATTGTAGACATGCATGTAGACGTGTCTTGAGTTCACTTTTAGTGCAGCTGTAGATAAGAATCCTATCACTGATGTTTAGCGTGCCTTCAAGTCCTTGAAATGCAGACTGAATCATGCGCTGAAACACCTAAGCTGCTGAGTTGATTCCAAAGTTGAGCCTTTTGTGTCAAAAGAGTCAGGTGTGAGTGGAGAATACTGGAAGAGACCTCAATTGTTCTTCTTCTTCAGTGACCATTGGCTACAGTGTCTCGCCCTTTTGCTCTGGCATGCGCATGTGGCACTCTTCTGGTGGTATTGGTCTTAGTAGTTCAATTTTCTAATGAGCGACAAATGTGAAAAAGATGGTTGAGTTTTCCCACAGGCTTGACACTGCTTGCCAGTAGCAGAACATTATGTCCGGTGAGGATAAGCACTGCCACAGTGGGATAGATATCATCAGAAATACCACCTAAACCATCAATCCAGCTACAAGACATCAACACAGCCAAGGTAATATACAGCTATACCTTGAAAGTAGGAGAGGGGTTCTCCCTCCAACCAGTTCCAACTTCAAGCTCACCTGAGAGCCGACCTGCTGGCAATTCAACTACAAGAAACCTCACAGCTTACTTAGAATCCTCTGCTTTTACAAGACCTCCACTTCAGTTAAAACATCAATTCACCTGAGAAAGAGGCTGAAATAATTCCAGATCGTAAACGTATTGATTTTTCCTTCATTTATACCTTATCTTTGTGTATGATAGGGCATGTGAAATGTCACATTTAAACCTCCGGAGCAACTGTGTGATAAAAAGTAATCTTCTTTATTTTTTAAATTCACAAAAGCTTGCTGCTGGAATCATTTAAGTTGGGGCAAACTACACTGAATATAAGAAAGCACAGTAACCTCAAAGTTTAAAACACCTTGATCATGGACAACAATAAAACACACAAATTCTGTCCATGACACAGATTTCCTCCCCCACTGCCACTAATGCTCAGAAGCAACCTGCCCATTAATACTGGGGCCCACAAAAAATGATTTCCATTTATATAGAACCTTTCACAACCTGAAGATGTCCCAAAGCACTTGATAACATAGTACATTAAAAGTGTAGTCACTACTTGTTGTAGAAAACACGACAACTTGTGCACAGTAAGCTCCCACAAACAGCAATGTGATAGTGACTAGAATCTCTTTATGTGATATTGGTTTAGGGATAACTATTAGCCAGAACTCCAGGGATAACCCCTTCACTCTTCTTCAAAATTGCGCCATAAGATCTTTTGCACCCACCTGCGAGATTAGACAGGGTCACAATTTAACATCTCATCCATAGTACAGCCTTTCTGAATGCACCCTACTCTCTTGGTACTGCGCTGGAGTGTCAGCCTAGGTAAGGTACCCACTGACCAACAGCTGACGCAATTATTCAGGAGTTACCAAATTAGACTTCCAAAGTGACACCGCCTCCCCGTCGCTCTTTCCTTCTTTAAGATGTTCCTTAAAACCTACCTTTTTGACCAAGCTTTTGGTCACATGCTCTAATATCGCCTTATTTGGCTCAGTATCATATTTTGTCTCATAACACTCCTGTGAAGCATCTTGAGATTTTATTTTTTTAAAACAGGCAGAATGGAAAAGGAGGAGAATAGCTCTGACAGTAAAGGATGAAATAAGGATGGTGTTAAGGAAGGATCTTGGCCCAGAAGATCAGGTAGTAGAATCAGTATGAGTGGAGATTTGGGATAACAAGGGTGAGAAAATGCTGGTGGAAGCAGTTTACAGGCCACCAAACCGTAGTTATAGAATCGGATAGCGAATTAAGCCAGGAATAATTGGAGCTTGTAAGAAAGGAAAGTGATAATTGTGGGGGTCCTAGGCCTGAATTTCCTGCTCCCCCACCAGTGGGTTTTTAGGGAGGAGGGGGGTAGTGTGAAATTGAAGGAGCGGGATTCCCTCTGGGTTCCTGTCTGCCCAGACCTCGCAGAAATTTTATGCTTGGGCTGGCAAGGCCTCAGACGGCCTACCCACCCTTGTCCCAGTTGAGGCCCTTAAGTGGCCAATTATTGGCCACTTAAGGACCATCTCCCGCCCAGCCTCAATTTTTAGGCTGGTGGGAGGAATTAGCTGGCATGGGAGAAGCCTGTAAATGAACAGGCTTAGATCTTGGCGGGAAGAGGGGTGTAAGGCACCTCGATCAGAAGCCCCCTTCTGACTTCCGGTGTCCCCACCCACCCAAAGGTCCAGAGCCCCAAACTTTCCACCATCCCAGGTTTCCCTGCCCTTAATACCCCCAAACATTACCTTGCCGTTCGGTCCTTGGGACTTAGGCTCAGCATGTTGAGGCACCTCCTCTTCTGTCCAGTATGCCCTTGTCACTGCAAAGCTGCCCCGAGGCAGGACTTCCCCCCAAATGAGGGACGGAAGTCTCACCTGCAGCCACTTAACGCTCATAAAATGGCTGCAGGGCAGTCAGAGTCGGCAGGGATGTGTTCCCTGCTGATTCTTCGAATGGTGGGAAGAGAAACCCTGCCATCTGAAATATTCAGACCTTAATCTTCATATAGACTGGACAAATCAAATCGGCAAAGGTAGTCTGGGAGTTTCTAAGGATAAAAAGATGTAAAACCAACTAAAGCTATTTTAGATCTAGTATTGTATAATGAAGCTGGGTTAATTAGTAATTTCAGAGCTGAAGATCTTCTGGGGAAAAGTGATCATAATACAATTGAATTCCATATAAAGTTCGAGACTGACATAATCGAATAAAAAAACTAACATCTTAAACTTAAACAAATCCAATTTCATTGTATGACGGAAGAGCTGGCTAAGGTTGACCGGGTAAATAGGCATTTAAAGAAACAATTCAAGATGTTTGTTCAACAAAAATACATTCATTAAAAAACAAAACATCAGCAAGACAGATCCATCTATGGATAACTAGGGAAGCTAAGGATAATAATAGATTGAAGGAGAGGCTTATAATGTTGTGAAGAATACTAATAAACCTGAGTATTGAAAGACTTTTAGAAATCCAACAAAGGACAATCAAAAGATTGATAAAAAGGGAAGAAATAAAACATGAGATGAAGCTAGCCAGGATTTTAGGAAAGGTTATATGAGAATTTAAAAGTATATAAAAAGGAGGACAATAACTGAAGTAAATATTGATCCCTTAGTGGCAGAGACAAGAGAAGTTATGAGGAAATGGCAGAGGCATTGAACAAATATTTTGTGCCTGTCTTTACAGAAGGAGACATAAATTACATATCAGAAATAGAAGGAAACCAAGGAGCTAATAATAGTGAGTAGTTTAAGGTAATTAATATCAGCAGGCAGAAAGTATTAGAGAAATTTAAGTGACTGAAATCCAGCAAACACCCAGGACTCAAAGACCTACATCATAGGGCTCTAAAAGAGGTAACTGTAGAGATAATGGATACACTTGTAATGATTTTACAAAATTCCCTAGATTCTAGACAGCCCCTGCTGATTCGATGTTAGCAATTATAAAGCTCCTACTCAAGAAAGGAGGGTGAGAGATAACAGAGAGCTGCAGGGAAGGTAGCCTGACATCAGTTGTTGGGAAAATGCTGGGAACTATTAGTAAGGAAGTTTTAACAATGCACTTACAAAATCATAGTATGATCAGACAGAACCAACATGGTTTTACGAAAGGGGAATCATGTTTGACAAATTTATTAGAGATTTTTTGAGGATGTAACCAGTAGGGTAGATCCAGAAGAGCCAGTAAACGTAGCATACTTGGATTGCCCAAAGGCATTCAATCAGGGGCTACACAAAAGATTAATAAATAAGGGCTGATGGAGCAGGGGAAATTTATTAGCATGGGTGGAGGATTGGTTAATGGCCAGGAAGCAGAGAGTAGAGATAAACAGCAGATTTCCAGATTGGAAGGCTGTAGCTTGCAGAGTGCCTCACGAATCAGTATTGGGGCCTCTACTATTTATAATCTATTATTAATGATTTAGGTGAAGAGATCGAGAGTAATGTATCCAAGTTTGCTGATGATGCAAAGCTAAGTGGAAATGTAAGCTGCAGGGAGGATCCAAAGAAGCTGTAAAGGGTTGTAGACAGGTTAAGTGAAAAGGGAAACAAGGTGGCAGAAGGAGAATAATGTGAGAAAGTTTGAGGTTATTCACTTTGGTAGTAGGTATAGTAAAGCAGAATATTTTTAAAGGCATGAAATGTTCCAATGTTGATGTTCAGAGAGATTTGGGTGTACTCGTACAAGGAACACAGAAAGTTAGTATGCAGATACAGGAAGTAATTAAGGAAGGCATATGGCATGTTGGCCTTTATTGCAAAGGGATCGGAGTGCAAGAATAAGGAAGTCTTGTGACAATTGCACAGAGCTTTGGTGAGACTGCACCTGGAGTATTGTATGCAGTTTCGGTTTCCATGGGCTGAATTTTATGAAGGGAGGGGAGCTCATTAAATAAAATGGCCTGCTCACCACCTTCCCACCCTCCCCAAACCTTTCTCCCATATTACATTTGGAGAGACAGGTGTCCGCAACTCACACGCCCTTAGGCTTATTGAGCCCCTTAAGTGTCCAATTAATGGCCACTTAAGTGCCTCATTCAGCCTCCATCGCTACATTATGTATGGCGGGGGAAGGCAAAAGCAAGGTGAGCTTTAACTGTGCAGGCTGCTGTCGGGCAGAAAGGGGGGTATCTCCTTTGGTGTGGGGAGGGGGTCCCTGTGCCTATTGGAGGCATCCCACTTCCTCTTGGCCTCTAAAGCACACCCCAAACATCCACTTTCCCATCTCGCTGGGGTCTACCAGACAGGCCTGTCCAAAATCCCCAGGCTTACCTGAAGTCCAGGATCCATGGCACTTCTTCTCCAGGGACCAGCAACAGCCAGTACTCAATTCTGGTGCTGCTGGGACAACAGAGCCAATCTGATTGGCCAGCCGCTCTCCAGGGTGGGACTTCCTCCCAGATGGGGGTCATTCTAACTCAATTAAGCTGTTCCTAGCATAATATCGCTGTGGGACAGCTG
Source organism: Cetorhinus maximus (assembly GCF_964194155.1). Taxonomy (NCBI): domain Eukaryota; kingdom Metazoa; phylum Chordata; class Chondrichthyes; order Lamniformes; family Cetorhinidae; genus Cetorhinus; species Cetorhinus maximus. The sequence continues at coordinate 28,782,848 of NC_135892.1, read as the reverse complement.
GTTTTTGGGTGGGTGGGCTGACCACAGATTGTTTAGTTGTGGGGGAGGGGGAGCAGGAAATATGCCCTCCCTCTGCAAAATCCACCTCCATATCTGAGAATGGGTACCCTTTCCTTGGAGACGGTACAATGAAGGTTCACTAGATTGGTTCCTGCGATGAGACCGTTGTCCTATGATGAGAAGCTGGGAAATTTGGGCCTATACTCTCTGGAATTTTTAAGAATTAGAGGTTATCTCATTGAAGCATGCAAGAATCTGAAGGGGCTTGACAGGGTAGACACTGAGAAGCTGTGTCCCCTGGCTGGGGAATCTAGAACACAGGTGCACAGTCTCAGGATAAGAGATCAATCATTTAGGACTGAAGTGGGGAGAAATGTCTTTACTCAAAGAGTTGTAAATTTTAGGAATTCTCTACCCTTGATGGCTGAGATAGATTTTTAGGGAATCAGGGAATATGGTGGAGAAGTGCAGTTGAGGCAGAAGATCAGCCATTATCATACTGTGTGTCGGAGCAGGCTTGAGGGGCTGTAGGGTCCACACCTGCCTCTATATCTTATGTTCTTATGTTTACTACATTAAAGGCAATATATAAATGCAAGTTGTTGTTGTTATTGTGGCAGAATTGTCCAATAACGCCTGGATGCTTTAAGAGCCAAGGCATTTCAAGCTCAAACAGGAGACACTATCTCACAATCTGATGATTGCAACATACAAGAATCTTCCTTGCTGGAAAAATACTTTGCTTTGGGTCAAATGTTAAGCTGTATGCAAACACCAACAATGTTCATCAGTAGCTATTTACCTTTTATAATGGGCAGAATTTATTGTCTGTCGGGTGGGCGGAGCAGGAGCAGGCACGAGCGGGCACGGACCCGATCGCTGCCCACGATCGGGTCTGTGCCGCCATTTTACGGGGGTGGGCCAATTAAGACCCGCCCAGTGTGAATCGCGGCTCCCGAGGACAGTGGGAGTGGGCGGGCAGTGGCAGGACTGCAATGACCACCGAGTCCAATGGCGACCTGGCGGCCTGTGTTAAAAAGCTGCTGCAGCCTTTCAAAGGCTGTGAATCATGGCCAGTGGAAGGGCTCCCCAGAGCACTGCTGCTGAGCAGGCCAGGCAAGAGGGTAGGGCAGGGGGGCACTGTGCCCCTCAATTTTCGGTCAATTGCCTTGCTGCCCTCCTCGAGGAGGTAGCAGCACGGTGGGAGGCACTCATACCCCAGGACGGGAGGAGGAGGCCCCACACATGACCAAACGTGCCTGGGAGGAGATGGCGGAGATCGTGAGCTCCCACAATGTGGTGCAACGCACCTGGGTCCAGTTTCGCAAGCGCTTCAACGACCTTTTGTGCTTGGGAAGTGTGAGTACCATGTTGGCATTGGTCACTTAACACAGCAGGTAGACTTTCCCTGCTGGCCACCCCCCCCCACTGCCAGTCTGAGTGTAGTGACTGCATTGAATCATTGACGGCATGTGTCCTTCATTGGGTGGGCCAGCAGATATTGCCCATGCTGAGGTCACCCTGAGAGGGTGGTGATGAGATGGGTTCTGCACCCGCAGCATGTGGTGCACTGAGACCCACATGACTGTTTTGGGGGCAACTTGCAGGATCTACACCTAGGCGCAGTGCTGGAATTCCCGGATATGTCAAAGTCAGGGTGATGACATGCTGGGAGGGGAGCTTCAAGGTGGCGTGGCACCGATCGATCTGCTGTCCTCTGCGCTCCATGTGCTTGCACCTCCTTGCTATGGAAGGTTAGACCATGTGGTGCCACATGTGATGTCGGCAGCATTTGGCCAAGGTTGGTCACTTCCCCATCCCCTTCCCCTCCCCATCCCTTCACTCAAACCCTTCCCCTCCCCCATCCCCCTCCCCCATCCCATTCACTCACCCCCTTCCTCACCCATCCCCCTCCCCCATCCCCTTCACTCACTCCCATCCCCTCCCCATCACCTTCACTCACCCCCTTCCCATACCCCATCCCCTTCACTCACTCCCATCCCCTCCCCATCACCTTCACTCACCCCCTTCCCCTCCCCCATCCCCTTCACTCACCCACTTCCCCATCCCATCCCCTACACTCACCAGGCCTAGTATCTTTGTGTGATTGTTTAGCACCAGCAGGGTGAGAAGACACTGGAGCCCTGCAATGTCCCACTCTGGTCGGGGTGAGCCATCCGTGAAGAGAGTCCAGGTACAAGTAGTACTAATCAGTGCTCTTCTCTCTTTTTCAGGAGAAGAATGCACATAATGCCGTTGAGCGGGTGAGGACTGGTGGAGGGCTGGCCCAGGTGGCAATGCTCACCCAGTTCGAGCAGAAGACCCTAGATCTGGAAAGGCGCCATGCGCCCAGATCTACTGGTGTCGGTGAGGCTGGGGTGCCACGGGCAGGTATGTTTGTCCAGCACTGAGGTCACCATTGTTCTCCCAACAGCCATGGCAGTACTGAATGTTCAGTGATTGAAGTTTGCAACACGGCTTGACCATTGCTTATGGAAGGATGAGCGCATAATGATCCGGGAGACAGGGATGCACTTTGTCATTGTCTCCACATTAACTAATCAAATGTTCTTGTTCTTCCTTTCAGCATCAGCGGAGCAGGGCTGGGAGGAGGAGCTGCAGGGGCCCCCTCTCACACCTGAGGGCCCTGATATCACGGACTCACCAGCATCACACCATCTCTGCCAGGCAGGCACCAGTGCAGATACTAGCACCTCAGTAGGAATTAGATCATCAGCTAGTGTCCCAGGGCACAGCGGTGAGGGCACTTCACAGTCGCTGGAGGAGCTGGCAGAGACAGAGAGTGCCTATGGCACCAGCAATCAGAGGACTGCAGGAGACAAGGCACATGCTCAGTCAGTGGCTGATGATGTGCCTCTGGAGTCGTCTGTGACACAGCAAACGCAGGAAATGCGGCCAGGTGTGCGGGAGCATCTGATAGAGATACATGAGGCTATGCTTGGCTTGGTGTCCTTGGCAGAGGAGTCTACGTGGACCATTGCCGTTGCAATGAGCCTCATGGCCGAGAACCATGCATTCTCCATGGACAGAGTCGCGACTCTCATAGAGAGGGTCCTCCAGGAGACCAATCAGTGCTTCCTGGGGATGCGCTCGGATCAGGAAGCCCTCACATCGGCATTGACCTCAGCTGGTCAGTGCCAGTGTGGGAGGTGGTCTGGGCACCAAGTTTCCCAGCTCGGTGCCCATCCATCCACAGTGAGCAGGAAGGTCCAAAGCAACCTCACGTCAGCTCAGCAGCTCCTCTCAGGGTGCTCCGGATGAGGGTAGCAGCTCCTCCGCCCATCTGCCAGTGACCGTGGCATCCGATGAGGCTGCGACGACTGGGGAGATGCCAGCTGTGGAACTGGCAGCTCCTTCCCAGGTGAGGCCAGCACAGGCTCCACGGGCCAGAGGACAGCCACCAAGGTCATCGAGGCCAACAGGACAGCAGAGTGAGCAGGCTGTCTCAGATGCCAGTCCCAGCAAGGGGGCAGCACCAAGACGTAGCACCCAAAAGTGTAAACATAAGGCTCCTTAGGTACACCATGGGTTTATCACTGGTGCTTTTGTGTTGGCCTGCAATGAGGTCTTTATGAGTTGGTGTGATTTTTAACATCTTTGTCATTTTGTTTCTTAAGTTCCTTTTGTTATACCATTAAATTCAGACACGTCACCATGACTGAGGGTGCCTCTTTTCTTGTGCAGGTGGATGGTTACCAATAATATTATGAGTGATTTGTGTGACATTCAGCTTTATTGACAAGACCTTTAGTTAATGTTCCTATCCAGGCAGATTTAGCACTCAGGAATCGAGTATACAGCCTGCAGCCCAGGCTTGTCCTGGAGGTCCATATGTGGTGTGCTAGCTGAAGGTTCATCGGATTAAAACCTCCCGGGTGTCCCTGCCTTCCTGAAGTATGCCCGGGTCAGTGTCTACCCCCTCAGCATTTCCCTGTGCGTGCTCATCCTCAGACTCACTGCTGGACTCATCATGTGCAGCCGCAGCCACTGTGTCGACATCTTCTTCATCCACAGCGTTGCCCCTTTCCAGCGCAAGATTGTGGAGAGTGCAGCATGCAACCACTATCAGTGACACACGATCTGGGAGGTATTGCAGTCCAGACTGTGTTTTGAAGCGTTTCAGCTCACACAGGCAAGTATCAGTTACTTTCCAAATTAAATATTTGACAGAGCACACTCGCAACCCCACTGAGCCCTCTTATCCTGCCCGTGGATGAGGTTTATACAAATGTGTCCTACCTGCCTGCTTGTTGCACTTGTGCGCCAACCTGAAGATCGCACGGGCCCCGAAAAATCACCGTCAATTGGTGCCTCAAGGGCCTTAAGTGGCTCATTAATTAATGGCAGGTGCGCATCGGACATCATTGCGCGCCCGCCCAACGAAATAGTGTGATGGCGCGCAGTGACGTCAGTACGCTCGCCCGACGTCACTGCGCGTCATTTTATGTGTTGGTGTGCGCTGGCCCCTGCACACCAACGGGAACATTCTGCCCAATATTTCAGCATCACAAATTGTCATTGTATTCCATACTCTGCAGGATATTACCCAAGTTTTTCAGTTTTACCTAAATCATTTTCCTTGCAACATGCACTGTCTAGACCAGGTAGGCTAAAGCTTGCTCTTCCCAGGCCTTCTTGCTACCAGTCATTAGTTCAAAAACATGAATTAACAACATCAAGATATCAGGAGCTATTCCTACTCATTCTTTCCAAGACAATGAAACTGGAATTCCTTCCCTCTTGTATTCCCTTCCTGCTATCATTTATTAAAACCACAGATTGATGTCAGCTAATCATTACTTCTTGATTTATATTGTTTTTTTCTCCTACTTTTTTCTCAAATCTGACATGTTTTGCACTATGAATTTTGACCCTTTATCTAAGTTTATCAATAAAAACACAGTTTGAATGGTCTAAGCTATGGTAAGTTCCTAATCTATTGTAACTTCCTCCAGCCCCACAACCCTCCAAGATCTCTCTGCTCCTCTAATTCTGGCCTCTTGCACATCTCCAAAATTCTTTGCACCACCATTGGCATCATTTCAGCTGCCCAGTTCCTGGGCTCTGGAATTACCTCCCTAAATCTCTCCATCCCTCTGCCTCGCTCTCTTATTTTAAGACACTCCTTAAACTCTATCTCTTTGATTAAGCTTTGGGTCACTGTTCTAATATCGTCTTACGTGGTTCAGTGTCAAATTTTGGTTCACAATACTCATGCAAAATGCCTTGGGCCATTTTACTGTATTAAAAATGCTATATAAATGCAAGCTGTTGTTGTTGTTGGTGCTTCAGATTTACTTTGTCAGGACACTGAAGTTGAAATGTGTGATTACTTTTCAAGGCAAATCATTCAGAAGAAGGAGAATTAAGGGTTGGTATCAGTGAGTTTTTAGTGTGAATGAGATGTACTCTGTTTATAAATCTCATGATTCACATTGGGGAGCCGCAGAAAGGAAGGCAACAAAATTGTTATAGATAAACAAGGTCATTAGGTTTTTCCTGACTCTTCTGAAAAAATTTACAATCTACTCATGACTGCATTTAGCTGTTTATAACGGATTTCAGGGTTTTAGCTTCCACTAGTCTCCTGACGTCCATTCCACATGTTAAAGAAAGAAAGACTTACATTTATATAGTGCTTTTCACAACCACTGGACATCTCAAAGCGCTTTACAGCCAGTGAAGTACTTTCTAATGTAGGAATGTTGATCATGTTTTGAGCAAAGAGGAATTATGTCTATCCTAACTTTGATTTTCACCAGTTTAAACCTGCACTCTCATGTCCACTTACAATTTAAGGTAAAATTCTAGATTACCTTCCGCCATTCACTATCTGATATGCCTCTAGGTTCCATCCCAGTCATCCTCTTTTAATCACATTTCTCCCCTCTTTCTTCACAACTTAGTTGTCTGATGCTAGGGATCAGTGTTGTGGTTCTTCTCTGCGAAGTTTCCAGGGTTTGAATATCTCCTTTTTGTTTCCATGATTCAAACTGGACATAGTGCTCAGATTCCAGTCATAGGAACAGGAGTAGGCCAATCAGCCCCTTGAACCTATGGTGCCTCAACTCCATTTACCTGCCTTGGGCCCATATCCTCTGATCCCTTACCTAACACACATCTATTGATCTCCCTCTTGAAAATGTCAATTGACCCAGTGCCAACAATCTCATGGGGGAGAGAGTTCCATATTTTCACTACCCTTTAAGAAAAAAAATGCTTTCTGATTTCATCCTGAGTGGTCTAGCCATATATTTGCCACCTTTTTGGATTCCTCCACCCAAGGAAATAGTTTCTCTGTAAAAGGTACTTTGCTTATGATGCCCAGTCACAACAGAGCAGTAATTGACAAGGCAAATAAAATCTAAGTTGGAGGAAGTCATGCTTAAAGCCTTTCTGAGGTCAGGTTGCATAAACATGGTTTTATATTCCCTTGAGTTTTAGATGATTGAGTGGTGATCTAATTGAGGTGCTTAAAATGATAGGTGGATGCACATGAACCCATGGCACTGACAGGGCAAACAGGGCCAAGAGACAGCAGTTCCAAAATGCAGCATTCCCTCAGTACTGCACTGATGTATCAGCGTAGATTAGACACTCAGGTCTCTGGAGTGGGGCTTGAATCTACAACTTTCTCACTCAGGAGCAAGACTGCTACTGCTGAGCCAAAGCTGATAACCTTTTGAGTTGCTGAATTATTATTAATATCAATTAGAAATAGCAACAATTCTTAAAACAGACCTCTCAGCACTTCCTCCACCCTTAGATTTCTCTAATATTACCATTGCTTTTGAACAGTCAGACAATTTCTTATATATTCCCACAATTTACACTGAATCCAAAGTTTCTGTGATGAACCTTGTCAAAGGATGTTTCAAATCTAACTTGTAGGGCTTTTCACCATCCAGTTGTGTTGCTCAGGCTGACCTTTTCCCTTCCAAATTTGTGGCTAATCTATTCCATCATTGGTATTAATGTGAAATTGATGATTTTTAAGTTGGCTTTTATTTATTCTTTCATGAAATCTGAGTGTCGCTGGCAAAGTTGCCCATCCCTGATTGCCCTTGAGAAGGTAGTGGTGAGCCGCCCTCTTGAACCACTACAGTCAATCTGCTGTAGGCACATCCAATGTGCAGTTTGGAAAGGAGTTCCAAGATTTTGACCCAGCAACAGTTAAAGAAATGGCAATAGAGTTCTGAGTTGGCAAACGGCGTGCAGCTGACTAACTGAATGAAGACTCGGGCCTGAATTTTACCTTTGGCGGGTGCACAAGAGAAGCGGGCCCAGGCGCAGCTGGGAAATGGACCGTTGACTGCGATCGGCCCCTGATTGCGATTTCACACTGGCTGGCCAATTAACAGCCAGCCAGCGTGAAATGCATGCTGAAAAGCTCAGCGCTGCCAGGCTGTGGGCAGGAAGAGGGCAGGCAATGACGTCACGGTAGGTGTGGGTGAGCGCTGCGAGAGAGCTCCCTGAAGACAGACACCTACCTTAGGGAGCTGCAGACATTCAAATGATGAAATAAAGGTTTAAAAAACTGCATTACAAAATGTCCATGTATCACAATCAAGCACCTGAAAATATACCTCATAAAAATGCTGTCCACAGGTATTTATGTTTATTTTAATTTTATTTCATCGCGCCCATGGATAATGTTTGATAAAAAACGTAAAGGTTGCCTGGCCGATTCTCCCTCCTGCCAACCATAAGGTTGGACAGGCCATGAAAAATCATAGACAATTGCACCGTTAGTGGGCTTAGTTGCCCTCTTAATTGTCGGCGGGCGCGCTTCTGACTTTTGTGCGCACCTGCTGAGCAAAATATCATGCAAGTGTGCGATGACATCGAAACGCTCCTCCGACGTCACCTCACGCGATTTTACACTCGATCAGGTCGGGTGCATGCCCGCCCGTGGGATATAAAATTTTGCCCTTGGAGTTTGGTGAGAGGGGAGTTTTAAGTGTTAATTTTGTTCTTAAATTTTGCTCTTAAAATATAATCTAGTCTGTTATTAGCAGTAACTGGAAAGTACTCTGTAAGCAGGCTAAGTTCTTTCTTTCTTGCAGTTTAGACAGGGTAAACTCACTCTCAGCTGTAGGAGCTGAGTGGTTAATTAGCTAACTGGTTGAATCTGGTTACTGTAGCCCTGGTTACCATAGTCTTCTGATTTGGTCAATGGCCAGCGCCAGGGTGGTGTGACTGCGAGTGAGGCAGCTAAGGGAACCCAGAGGGCAGGAGTGCAGGAGTGTGGTTCTCCCAGCTGGTTTGGATGAGAGTGGGGGCTGCAGGGTGGTTAAACAAACTGACTATGGCACCATGGTACAGGAAGCCATCCAAGTGGGGGGAGCAAAAGGAATGTAGTGGTAGCAGCTGACAGTATAGTAAGGGGGATTGACACTGTTCTCTGTAGCAAAGAGTGAGAGTCCAGATGGCTTTTTTGCCTGTCCAGTGTTTAAGACATCTGCTCATGGCTGGAGCAGAACTTGCAGTAGGAGGGGTAGAATCCAGTGGTTGTGGTCCATGTAGGTACCAATGACATAGGATGAGGAAGGAGGCTCTGCACAGTCAGTATGAAGAGCTAAGCACTTAATTAAGAAGCAGAACCTCAAAGGTAATAATTTATGGATTATTACCTTAGCCACGTGCAAATTGGCATAAAATAAGATTAGAGAAATGAATGCCTGGCTCAAAGACTGGTGTGGGAGAAGCGGGTTCTGGTTTGTGGGGCACTGGCACCAGTATTGGGGAGAGTGGGAACTGTATCGTTGGGACGGTCTACACCTGAACCGTGCTTGGGCTGGTGTCCTCGCGAGCTGCCTAATTAGGGGAGTAGGGAGGGTTTTAAATTGAATAGTGGGGGCAAGGGGTCACATTTCGGAAGATGTAGTAAACCAAAGAGTAGAGACAAGGCAAGAGAGACAGGTATTAATATGGGAAATGATAAACAGACCATGACAGGAAGGGACAGAGAGTAAAAATCTAAGAGTAAAACAGCAGATAATGCTGGGTGCTACAAAAATAATTAAAGGACAAAATGAAAGGCTCTGTAACTAAACGCACATAGCATTTGAAACAAAACAGATGAACCGATAGCACAAATAGAAATAAATAAATATGACCTGATAGCCATTACAGAGACATGAGCGCAAATAAAAACAAATAAATACGACCTGATAGCCATTACAGGGACATGGCTACAGGATGACATAGATTGGGACCTGAATATTGAAGAGTATGTGACATTTAGGAAGGACAGGAAGTTAGGAAAAGTTGGAGGCATGGCTCTATTATTTAATGATGTATGAGCACATTAGAGAGGGATGACCTAAGTTCAGGAAACCAAGATGTAGAAGCGGTTTGGGTTGAGATGAGGAATGATAAAGGCAAGAAGTCACTTGTGGGGGTGCTGTACAGGCCCCCTAATTGTAACTACATGGTAGGACAGACTATAAAAGAAGAGATAATGTGAGCTTGCCAGAAAGGTACAGCAATAATTCTGGGGGATGTTAATCTACATTTAGACTTGAAAAATCAGATGGGCAAAGGTAGCCTAGATGAAGTGTTCATAGAATGTTTTCGGGATAGTTTCTTAGAACAGCATGTTCTGGAGCCAACCAGAGAGCAGGCAAGACTAGATCTGGTATTGAGCAACAAGACAGGATTAAATGATAACCTCATAGTGAAAGCACCGCTAGGTAGCAGAGACCATAATATGACTGGATTCCACATTTATTTTTAGGGAGAAACGAATGCATCCAAGACTAGTATTTTAAACTTAATTAAAGGCAATTATGACAGCATGGAAGTGGAGCTAGCTAAAATGAACTGGCAAATGAGGTTGAGGGGCAGGTCAATAGAGGCTCAGTGGTAGACATTTAAAGGGCTATTTCAGAATACACAGAATAGATATATTCCAATGAGAAAGAAACATTCCAAGGGGAGGGCCCACCATCTGTGGTTAATTAAAAAATTTAAAAACAGTATCAAACTTAAAGAAAAAACATATAATTACACAAAGACAGATGGCAGGTCAGGAGATTGGAAAGAATATAAAGAACAGCAAAGAATGACAGAAAGGTTAATAAGGAAGGGAAAATTAGAGTATGAAAGAAATCTAGCCAGTAATATAAAGACGGATAGTAAGAGTTTCAATAGATATTTAAATAAGAAAAGAGTTAACAAAGTGAGTATTGGCCCTATAGAGAGTGCATCTGGGGAATTGATAATGAAAAGTAGGGAGATGGTGGATGAATTAAACAGGTATTTTGCTTCGGTCTTCACTATAGAGGACACAAGTAACATCCCGGAAATAACTGTAAATCAGGAAATGGAAGGGAGAGAGGAACGCGGGAAAATTACAATCACCAGGGAAGTGGTATTGAGCAAATTGTTGGGGCTGCAGGCTGACAAATCCCCAGGTCCAGATGGACTTCGCCTTTATGTCTTGAAAGAAGTGGCTAGTGGGATAGTTGGTGCATTAGTTTTAATTTTCCAAAATTCCCTAGCTTCAGGGAATGTTCCATTAGATTGGAAAATAGCAAATATAACTCCTTCATTCAAAAAGGGAGGGAGACAGAAAGCAAGAAACTATAGGCCTGTTAGTCTGACATCTGTCATAGGGAAAATGTTAGAAGCTATTATTAAAGATGTCATAGCAGGGCACTTAGAAAAATTCAAAGCAATCACGCAGAGTCAATATGATTTTGAAAAGGGAAATCATGTTTAACCAATTTATTGGAGTTCTTTGAAGGAGTCACGTGTATTGTGGATAAAGAGGAGCCGGTGGATGTACTGTACTTAGATTTCCAGAAGGCATTTGATAAAGTGCTACATCAAAGGTTATTGCAGAAAATAAAAGCTCATGGTGTAGGGGTAACATATTGGCATAGATAGAAGATTGGCTAGTTAACAGGAAGCAGAGAGTTAGCAAAAATGGGTCTTTTTCAGGTTGGCAAGATGTGATGAGTGATGTGCCAAAGGGATCAGTGCTGGGGCCTCAACTTTTTACAATTTATATAAATAACTTGGATGAAAGGACTGAAGGAATGGTTGCTAAATTTGCTGATGACACAAAGATAGATAGGAAAGTAAATTGTGAAGAGGGCATAAGGAGGATACAAAGTGATATAGATAGGTTAAGTGTGTGGGCAAAGATCTGGCAAATGGAGTATAATGTGGGCAAATGTGAAATCCTTTATTTTGGCAGAAAGAATAAAAAAAGAAACTTATTATCTAAATGGCGAGAGATTGCAGAGGTCTGAGATTCAGAGGAACCAGGGGTGTTCTAGTGCATGAATGACAGAAGGTTAGTGTGCAGGTACAGCAAGTAATTTGGAAAGCTAATAGAATGATATCATTTATCGTGAGGGGAATTGATTGCAAAAGTACGGAGGTTATGCTTCAGTTGTACAGGGCATTTGTGAAACCATATCTGGAGTATTGTGTACAGTGCTGGTCTCCTTATTTAAAGAAAGATGTAAATGGTTTAGAAGCAGTCAGAGAAGGTTTACTAGGCTAATACCAGGAATGGGTGGGTTGTCTTATGAGGAAAGGCTGGACACGTTAGGCTTGTATCCACTGGAATTTAGAACAGTAAGAGGTGACTTAACCGAAGCCTTGGGGTCTTGACAGGGTGGATATAGAGAGGATGTTTCCTCTTGTGGGAGAATCTAGAACTAGGGGTCACTGTTTAAAAATAAGGGGTTGCTCATTTAAGACAGAAATGAGGAGAATTTTTTTTTCTCATTGTTGTAAATCTTTGGCACTCTCGTCCTCAAAAGGAGGTGGAAGCAGAGTCTTTGAATATTTTTAAGGCAGAGCTAGATAGATTCTTGATTAACAAGGGGGTGAAAGGATATCAGGGGCAAAAGTTATTAGGGGTAGGCAGGAATGTGGGGTTGAGGTTACATTCAGATCAGCCATGTTATTGAATGGCGGAGCAGACTCGAGGGGCCGAGTAGCCCACTCCTGCTCCTAGTTTGGATGTTTGTATGTAGTAAGGATGGTGTATGGTTTGGAGGGGAACCTGGAGCTGGCAGTGTTCCCGTGCATCTGCTGTGCTTGTCCTTCTTGGTGGTAGATGTAGTAGGTTTGAAAGGTGCTGTTGAAGGGGCCTTGGTGAGTAGCTGCAGTGCCTTTTGTATATGGTGCACACTGCTGCCACTATCCATCGGTTGTGGAGGGAGTGAATGGTGTGCCAATCAAGCTTTGTCCTGGATGTTGTCAAGCTTCTTGAGCAGCAAGTGTTCGGTACCATTCATGACACCTCAGATATTGAAGCAGTCAATACACCAGACCTTATGATGGAGGGAGGATCATTGATGAAGCAGCTGTAGATGGTTAGCCCTAGGATGCTACCCTGAAGAACTCCTGCGGCAATGTCATGGGATGTTGTTGGAGCTGCACTCATCCAGGTAAATGGGGAGTATTCCATCACATTCCTGGCTTGTGCCTTGTAGATGGTGGACAGGCTTTGTGGAGACAAGAGGTGAGAAACTTGTCATAGAAATCCCCACCTCTGGTCTGCTCTTCTAGCCATAATATTTATGTGGCTAGTCCAGTTCAGTTTCTGTTCAATGGTAACCCCCAGGATATTGATGGTGGGAGATTCAGCGTTGGTAATGCTGTTGAGTCTCAAGGGGAGATGGTTAGATTCTCTCTTGTTGGAGATGATCATTGCTTGGCACTCGTGTGGTACAAATGATGCTTGTCACTTATCATCCCAAGCCTGAATGTGCCCAGTTCTTTCTGCATATGGAAACAGACTATTTCAAAACTGGGGTGTTGTGAATGCAATCATCAGTGAACATCCCCACACCTGACCTTAAGATGGAGCAGCTGAAGATGGTTGGGCCTAGGACACAAGACTGAGAGACTCCTGCAGTGATGTCCTGAGGCTGAGATGATTGGCCTCCAACAACCACAGCCATCTTCCTTTGTGCTAGGTATGACCCCAACCAGTGGAGAGTTTTCCCCCTGATTCCCATTTTGCTAGGGCTCCTTGATGTCTTACTTGGTCAAATGCTGCTTTGATGTCAAGGGTAGTCTCTCTCAGCTCACTTTTTGAATGCAGCTCTTTCGTCCATGTTTGCATCAAGAATCTACTGAGGTCAGGAGCTGAGTGGCTCTGGTGAAACCCGATTCAGCCTCAGTGAGCAGGCGATTGTTGCATAAGTTGCTTGATAGCATTGTCGTCAACAAGTTCCATCAATTTACTGATGATCAAGAGTAGACCGATGGGGCAGTAAATGGCCAGATTGGATTTGCAGACAGGACATACCTGGGTGATTTTTCACATTGCTGGGTGGATGCCAGTGTTGTAGCTGTACTGGAGTAGCTTGGCCAGGGGTGTGGCTAGTTCTGGAGCACAAGTCTTCAGTACTACTGTCGGGATATTTTTAGGGCCCACAGCCTTTGCTGTATCCAGTGCCTTCAGCCATTTCTTGATATCATGTAGAGTGAATCAAACTGGTTGAAGACTGGCACCTGTGATGTTGGGGGCCACAGGAGGAGGCTGAGGTAGCTCATCCACTTGGTATTTCTGGCTGAAGCTGAGTGAAGTTTGACTGATGTGCTGGGCTCTCATGTTACTGAGGATGGTGATATTTATGGAGCTTCCTGCTCCGGTTAGCTGTTTAGTTGTCCACCACCATTCACGAATGAATGTGACAGGGCTGCAGAGCTTTGATCTGATCCGGTGGTTGTGGGATTGCTTAACTCTGTACATTACATGCTGTGTCTGCTGTTTAGCATGCATGTAGTCCTGTGTTGTAGTCTCACCAGATCGACACCTCATGTTTGGGTTTGTCATTTGCCTGGTGTTGCTCCCATCATGCTCTCTTGCAATTCTCATTGAACCAGGGTTGATCCCTTGGCTTTTGATGGTAATGGTAGAGTGAGGGATATGCCGGGCTATCAAGTTACAGATTGTGGTTGAACACAATTCTGTTGCTGCTGATGGCCTACAGTGCTTCATGGATGCCCTGTTTTGAGCTGCTAGATTTGTACTGAATCTATCCCATTTAACACAGTGGGTAGTGCCACAGGACATGATGGACACTGTCCTCAGTGTGAAGAAGGGACTTCAATATGTCATTCAGGACTCAGCCAGCTCAGTCAGTCGTGGTGCTTCCAGACTACTCTTGGTGATAGGCATTGAATTCCCCCACCTAGAGCACATTCTGTGTTCTTGCCACCCTTGGTGCTTCTTCAAAATGGTTTTCAACATGGAAGAGTACTGATTTATCAGCTGAGGGAGGGCATTAGGTGGTAATCGAAGGAGGTTTTGTTGCCTGTGTTTGACCTGATGTCATGAGATTCCATGGGGTCCAGAGTCAATGTTGATTTCTAGGTCCATTTTGTTTATTTTTTGACGGTGGATACTATTTTAGTTTGATCCGAGACTAGCAGGACTTTTTAGCATTCATTGACATACTATCGCTTCAAAGATTTCATCCCTTATCTCTTCTAGTACCATAATTGAAATATATTTTTGATATTTGATAGTTTCAGGCTCTTTTAGCCTGTCTAGAATCTATGTGGTACCTATATTTACTTGGTTTCTCACTAGTTATGGAATGCACATTGTTTTCTCAATGAACACCAGATGAAGCAATCATTTAGAATATTAATAATTTTATCACAAAAGCAATAGACTGCAGACATTGGAAATCTGAAATATAAATGAAAAATGCGAGAAATACTCAGCAGTTCAGGCAACATCTGTGAAGAGAAACAGAGTTAACAGGTTAATCTTCCACTAGAACTATTTTATATTCCAACTCAGTTTTGGGCCATTAACATCTTTTAGGGATATCATCTGCCCTCTTACCATTATAGGATCAAAGCATTTTTAATGCTTTGCCGTACCTACAGAATGCTAATTTCTGTGTTCCTCTTAGACTCTCTAATTATCCTTTTAACCTGTCTCTGAATTATTTTACAATCATCCCAATTCTTTTCAGCCTGCTGTTCTTTGAATTTTTAAAGATTCCCCCTCCTTATTTCACTTCTAATTGTCTTTAGATCTAATTAGAGGCATGTCTTTCAGACCAAACTTATCCTTCATCTTGCGGATTGACCTATATGTCTTTGGAAATATTTGAATCATTCTCCACTAAAATATTGTTAAACAATTTCTCCTTCCCCCAGTCTACTTGCTTTAAGCTCTTCCCTCTATGTTTCCCTTTTTTAAAAATATGTATCTGATTTAGTATTGTTGAATTCCAAAACATGTCAAACATTATAATTTTCCCTCCTTTCATTCACCCACCCCTGCCCAGTATTCTACTGTAACAATTCACACCTTGTTTGGCCCAGCCTTTTGTTTTTTAACTTGATCCATTATCAATCACTTTTATCTTGCGCCATCATTCATTTTGTCATTTAATCACTCCTGCTATCCACCCAATGACAGACCTAACCCCCTAGTATATTTCCTGCCCCTCCCCACTTTCCCTCATTTGCTTAAAAACATATTTAACATCTTTTAGTTCTGTAAAGCTAACTCTGTTTCTTTCTCCACAGATGTTGCCTGACCTGCTGAGTGTTTCCAGTATTTTTCATTTTTATATCCTCATTCTGTGACCACTATCACTCAAGGGTACCACAACTTACATTCTCTGGATGCTATCTAGTCAATGGTCATTACTGAGTAAAGATGTGCACTGCATCTCATGGCTTCGCCAGTGCTTTTGGTTATATAACAGTTAGCATTGGGGAATTTTCCCAAGTCATCCCAATCTCCCATCAGTACCTTCATCAGAGACCCTGAACAAAATGGGTACATGGTCGTTTTTAGTCATTTTCACTGCTTCTCCAGGAGTTCCCTCCTGGGGATGTATCTTCAAAATTCTAGGTGCCTACCAAGTTGGACTCTTAGCCACATGGTGATTCCCAGTTCTATTTAGTTTATCAAAGTTCCCTAACAAAATAACCTTCCTGTTTTCACATATACTCGGTGGGCTAAAAATTAGTTTGGAAGCAAGGAGAAATATATTGGTGTAAATGGAGCTGGTAGGAAATGAAATACATTCTGAAGAGGAAAAGAAAGAATTAGAGTATGCATAAATAGGTTTTTGTCTGATTGGTAGGAAGTGATGAATGGAGTCCTGCAGGAGTCTGTGCTGGGGCCTCAACTTTTTACAATTTACATCAATGACTTAGATGAGGGGAGCGAAGGCATGGTAGCTAAATTTGCAGATGACGCAAAGATGGTTAGGAAAGTATGTTGTGAAGAAGACATAAGGAGTATGCAGACGGATATGGATAAGTTGAATGAGTGGGCAAAAATCTGGCAGATGGAGTATAATGTGGGAAAATGTGAAATTGTTCACTTCGGCAGGAAGAATAAAAAAGTAGAATATTACTTCAACGAAGATTGACTGCAGAATTCCGAGGTGCAGAGAGATCTAGGTGTTCTCATGCATGAGTCACAAAAAGTTAGTATGGAGGTACAGCATGTAATCAAGAAGGCTAATGGAATGCTATCCTTTATTGTGAGAGGAATTGAACATAAAAGTCAGGCTGTTGTGCTTCAGTTATACAGGGCATTGGTGAGACCGCATCTCAAATACTGTTTGCAGTTTTGGTCTCCTTATTTAAGGAAGGATGTTAATGCATTGGAAGCAGTTCAGAGGAGGTTTACTAGATTGAAACCTGGGATGAGTGGGTTGTCTTATGAGGATAGGTTGGACAGGCTAGGCTTGTTTCCACTGGAGTTTAGAAATGTGAGGGCTGACTTGATTGAAGTATATAAGATCCTGAATGGTCTTAACAAGGTAGATGTGGAAAGAATATTTCTTCTTGTGGATGAGTCCAGAACTACGGGGGACTGTTTTAAAAATAGGGGTTGCCCTTATAGGACAGAGATGAGGAGAATTTTATTCTCTCAGAGGTTATGCAACTTTGGAATTCTCTTCCTCAGAAGGCGGTGGTGATGAAGTCACTGAATATTTTTAAGGCAGAGGTAGATGGATACTTGTTAGGAAAGGGAATCAAAAGTTATCGGGGGTAGATGGGAATGTAGAACTTGAAACACAAACAGATCAGCCATGATCTTATTGAATGGTGGAGCAGGCTCGAGGGGCTGAATGGCCTACTTCTGCTCCAATTTCATATGTTCATAGGAGTGCTGGTAAATGAATAGAGGGTGTGGTGTCTGGGCAAAACTGCAAAGGCCCTTGAGACTCATGAGTTTATGCCACTATTAAAAAAAATCCTCCCTTGTGTGTGGTACACCATGTCCTTTGCTGATATAAATATTTATGCTCTCCAAGCTCCATCTATTTTCCTTTTGCACAAATTCCAGAAAATGCCTGAGGCAAATGACAACTACCACTAAATCAATTCATCATCCTTTACTGTGGCGACTGTGAAAGAAAATACAATTAAAAATGATTTTTTAAATATATTGCATATATAATACCACACAATTGTTCAGTCATGAATTTTAGATTCCCCCCTCAATAAATCTAGGTTACTGATGTCACAAACTGTTTCTACTCTATGTATCAATGCATCAAGGGCTTAGGGCACATTATCAGTTGCAACTGCTGTAGGCAAAAAAGTAACCCAGAATTAAACCCCCATATGAAACTGAAACACCAAGTAATTAACAAACATTCAGAAATGACTTCAACACAGTCATCTGATCTTGGGGTTCAGATGATTAAAGATCACCCAATACTTGGTTTGCTGTATGTCACATTCTTCGAACATCCTGATTAAACTATAACCACTTTCAGTTATTCGTGATTTTTTATATACCAGAACATAGTGACAAATAAACTAGAATACACACTGTCCTCATTATAACAGGGACAGTGGGAGTCAAACATCTTATAATAACATGAATGTCCCATCACACAGCACAGAAGTATCCGAAGCCAAGGGATAGCAGCCTTCTAACAGAGTTCTTATATAAGTGGAAACCTTATAATGATTCAGAGGAGAAGAATCCTATAATTGCTATGACCTATAATAAGAGTCAACCAACAACTAGCTTTGACTATATGATTTAGTATACAGTCATATTCTAACAAGAATCAAAATGGACCCAAACAAAAATGATGATGGGAAACTATTAAATGAATGTTGAAATTCTTTAAGGAAGAGAGACCATCATGCAATCTGTATTAAAAAAGACCCATGGGGCATAATTTACATTCCATCAATTGACTAACAAGATGACACATGAGTGGCAATGTTGCCATCAGTTATGATCATCACCACAAGTTGAATGTAAGTTGCAGGTATTCATGACATACTTTGTTTCTATTGCACATTAATAAATTACTCACAACTGGAACTGAAAAAAATTGTGAAAATAGTGCACAATAGAGATGAATTAACCAATGGCCCCATTACCAAAAAGGAAGCATGTTCATAGTCATTGCAGATCAGAGAATCAGCACTGTCGTACTCTAATCCTATCTCCAACCCACATTCCCCATGAACACGGCTCCTGAGTGTAAGATTAGTGATTTTAACCTAATTCTTTATTTTTTTGGTTCTAGTTACAACTGGATGATGTATGAGTGATAATGGATCGCTTGCTGTGAAGTGTGGGTTTAGATTTACATTGAATTACATTAAATAGCATTTAAAGTTTAGAAACAGGCCATTCAGCCCAACAAGTTGATACCAGTGTGTTGGTTCCATGTGAGCCTCCTCCCGCCTTAATTCATCTCACCCTAACAACATCTATACACATCTATTCCTTTCTATCTTGCGTACTTATGTAGTTTCTATTTACTTACTTCAATGACTCCATGTGGTAGTAAGTTTCACACCCTACTTGCTGCCTAAGTAAATACGTTTCTTCTGAATTCATTACTGGATTTATTATTGGCAATCTTATATTTATAGCCCCTAGTTTGGACTCACCCATAAGTGGAAACATCAGAGATAAAAACAAAAAACTGCGGATGCTGGAAATCCAAAACAAAAACATAAACAGAAATACCTGGAAAAACTCAGCAGGTCTGGCAGCATCGGCGGAGAAGAGCACAGTTGACGTTTCGAGTCCTCACGACCCTTCAACAGAACTAAGTAAAAATAGGAAAGGGGTGAAATATAAGCTGGTTTAAGGGGGGTGGGGGGGGGGAAGGGGGGGTGTTGTTGGGACAAGCAGCCAGTGATAGGAGGAGATAACCATCAGGTTGGATTTAGTGGAGCCTGCCGGAGCAGGCATGTTAATAGAATTGGATGGGAGAATTGGATGGGAGTACCCTCATCAGACTCCCAATGACGGGAAAACTGTCCTCAATTAAGCTGGGGGCAAGAAGGGCCTGATGTGGAAATCCCAACCGTGATGGGTAGGCAAATAGGATCATTAATGAGCTACGTAAGACCAATTATCACTGAACCCACCAGAATTTAGTGGTGGCTTAAGGATTAAACAGAGCTTGCATGGCTCTCCTGTGGCTTCCAAAGGCCACCCAGTGAACCCTGTTGAGTTTGCCTGCAGCCTTGTAGGGAGTGTCTCTCATTGACAGACACTCTGTGCCCGATTGAGAGACCCAGGATTGGGAAGGGGGAGGCTGCTGAAAGCTGCCACCTCCTGCCCTTGCCTCCAGCCCCTCTGTCCTTGCTCTCTAATGATCCCTTCCCTGTGACCCCCCCTCCCACCCTCACTCACCTATGTCCTGGGATTCAGCATTGATTCTGGGGCTGGGCCTGAGTGCATTACCGGGCCGCTGCTCCTGGTGGCACAGCTGGCAATGGAAAGGTGTCAGGGATGGGAGTTCTGCCCCACTGTGGGCTTGATTGCATTGAAAGTCCAACACTGGCCAGTTAAGTGCCTGACAGGCACTTAATTGTGTCGGGCCGCCCATTGGAAATGACACAAGGCTCCTGCCAGTTCTTCAAATGGTTGGGGCGGGGCAGCAGTGGGGGGAGGATGTGGAGGAGAGGGCGCATCTCTGGAACAAAATCCGGCCCATCTCCTCTACATCTACCTATCAAATGCCTTCATAATTTTAAAGATCTCTATCAGGTCACCTCTCAGCTTTCCCTGTTCTAGAGAAAACAGCCTTACTTGTTCAGTCTTTCCTGATGGTTATAACCTCTGAGTTCTGCTATCGTACTTGTAAATCTTCTCCAGTGCCTCTAGATCCTTTTTGCAATATGGAGAGCAGAGCTAAGAATTTTTGTACTGTGAATGCTTTCTTCAATGGACTTTAAAGGTAATTTAGTTCTAGTAATTAAACTGCGATATTTTCATCCGGGTTTGGTAATGTGTTTGGGTCCACAAATGGCCACACTTAGCAATTTTTGGAGGAAATCCAACTTTCCTCCGCATTCCTAACCCTGTGCCATTTTCCTCTGGCTTTTTTGAAGGTTGGGAATGCTGAGTGTGCAAAACATACACCCGCCCCAGCTGAGGTTGGGTTCCCCATTTTAAATGTGGAACAAAAAAACGTGGGGCTTTTATATGGTTCTAAAAATCAGATTTCCCCTAACAGACTATTTTCATCTGGCGGTACGGGATTTTGGAAGCCCATTAAGAGGACGTTGGGTTTGAGAGAGTTCATGAGGAAAATGAAAACCTTGCTAAGGAGTCTGGAACTTTCTGAAAGACAAGCATAAAATGTTTTCACACCTTCAAATGTTACCTATATTGCTGTATTGCAATGTACATGTATTTTTAATGCAATGATCCATTATAGGTAAATTGACCCTTACATTGACCAGCTTTGTGTATTTTTTCACCTGTATTACATTGCTTTTCCAATGGAGAAAGCACCCTTGTGCAGTGAAAAATGTTACAAAGTGTCCTGTCAGCCTGTACTGATATCTTATCTACTGTAATTCAAATGGGTCTTGATGATAAAAAAAAACTAGTTTTGACACTTAGAAAAAAATTTACACTTGAAAAAAATCTAGCCACCTGCTCCCTTACATTGACAGGCCCTGCACCTGCTGTTTTCCCTTCACAGAAAGTAATCTATTGCTTGGAGAGCCTAGGCCATCATTGATGCTTGGCTGAGTGTCAAATGCTAATGGGTTTCATTGCAATAGGTGTTCCATTCATCTGAGAATGAATGACAGTAATAACAAATTGTCCCTGTGATGTGATTTCTGGTTTATTGTTAATAGGATTCAAGTATTATGTTTTTTCACATGGCAGAATGCATTTTTTCTCACCATCAATGATATGGAGGTTTTTATTAGATGGTGAGAGGTTTCTTATATTCTCCAAAGTATTTTCCACTGATATTGCATGGAATCTGGGGAATTTACATACTACATACTGGAAGAGTAGCTTTGGAGGGTGAAAGGGGGGCATAGATGTGGCATGAGTGATCTGAGGGGGATGGAGGACCCATGGGCATAGAGGTGGCATAGGAAGGTATGGGCAATCTGAGGGGGCATGTCTAGGCAGTGGGGTGTGGGTGGAGGTGAGGCAGCTGAGGAATAAGGCTTACAGGCCTTTTAACACTGGGATACTGTGTTTATAGAACTGAGGCAGGCCTTCCAACCAGCCTGCTCCACACCCACATTCCTCATGCACTCCAGCGTGGTTTGCAAACTGCACTGCAAGCCCGACCCCAGTGTGAAAAGCAAAGAATGTAATGTGAAGTCACACATGGGCTGAGCGTGCAGTTTGTGAGCCACAATAGTGTACAGGGCGGGTTTTCCCAGGCCCAGGGGAACGTTCGGCCTATTAAATATGAAATGAAAGAACAGTGCCTCTGGAATTAATCAACACACCCATCGATGTTGATACTGCAATGCCATTTGGCTCAGTAACTCCTCCAGTGCATTTTTTCCAGGATGTAATAAGCATTTTATGATGAAACAAAAAAATTAGAAATGAACCACGCAAAGCTGTGATGATTAACTGTTTCAACCATTTTCTCTCACCTTATAACAATTAAGTAGAATAAGACAAAAATGTAAAACTTAATACAGTAACACATGTATAAACCATCCAAATGTAACTAGCATGCAGAGAATGTACAACATTGAAACATGTCATTTTTCCCCACCAGTCAATGCCAGTGTTTATACTCTGCACAAGCCTCCTCCAACTCTATTTACTTCATTTCACCCTATCAACATAACCCTCTATTCCTTTCTCCCTCATGTGGTTCTAGTTTCCCCTCAAATGCATCTATGTTATTCGTCTCTGCCACTCTATGTGGAAATGAGTTCCAGATTCTCACCACTTCACCAAGCAGGGTGTTCATGGCTATCAGAGTTGTGTGATTTTATGTGTGAGCAGATTTAGACTGTGCAGCTCTGAATTATCTGGAATTTATGTCAGGGTGGAAGCTAGCAACAGCAGTATTCAAGCAATGAATTCTACAGGCAAGGAAGGCGTGGGTAAGGGTTTTGGCAACAATGGGGAAAGAAAGGCAAGAACACAAACATCAGCATTTGTAGCTCTGAAGAAGAGTCATACGGACTCGAAATGTTAACTGTATTTTTTATTCTCTCCACATATGCTGTTAGACCTGCTGAGTTTTTCCAGCATTTTCTGTTTTTGTTTAACATTTCCCAAGTTGGGTTGATTTTAACCTTGTCCAACTGGCAGAATGCCTCCATCATGTTGCGAGTATAATATAATTTCCTGTCTATACTGGGCAACTCTACTCTTTCATGATGATGTTGATGCTGGCAGTCAAATAACTAAACTGTACTTTGTGATTTAAGTATAGAGTATGCAAGGTTTTAAAATTGATAGTTCATGTTAAAATTACATTCATTTTTCCAATTTTAGTCAAAGCAATGCTCTCATTTGACAAAAGATAAATCATTAATTCCAATGTAATTTCAATATAACACTCACCTACACAGAGGAGGGAATATCCAAGTTCCGGGTCATGGATAAATTGCCGGTCATTCAGCCGTGTCACACAGTATAAATGGAAACAATCCAAGCATATAACATGTCGGTCCACACAAGGAAATATCAACACTGGATCGCTAAGAGCAGGAGAAGAAAAGAAACACAATCATATGATGTTTCTCTGTTTCAAATTTCTAATTTCTCCCCTTCCTGTCCTGTAGGATCAGATTCGTGCGTGGATTTCATAGGGACTTGTAGCCATCCAGTACCATATCCAAGTGTCTATTTATCATGAATGAATCTGGGCAGTGAGTGTTGACAGACTAACAGATGGCCGAAGACAGCAAAAGCTAATCCTGATCCTGTCAACAGACGTATAGGGCAGGTTTCTCCCATCAGCGAACTGGGGGGGAGGGGCACCACTCGTCGACACGTAAAATGACGTGGGGATACGTTGGACGTGTGTCCCGACGTCACCCTGCGTCATTTAGATTTTCAGTTCTGAACTGTCAACGGCCTGTTAATGCCATTAAAAAAAAATTAACCTCATTGATGGACCTGGAGCCCAGGCGGGCATCCGAAAAAGCATGAAACCTCATCCACGGGCAGGATGAGGTTTCTTGAGGGTATTTTAATTTTTAAGAAAGGTTTATGGACATGCCCCAACTCATGTGACAGTGTCACACGAGGGGACACAGCAGGGAAAAATTTTAAACATGTTTATTAGAAGTTTTAAATTGGAGCCGATCTCCCTGAGGCAGCACTTTGCATGAAAGAGTGCACGCCCGGCTGAGAGAATACCCCCCTGCCTGCACAGGGAGCGCACAGCGCTTCTTGGCGGTTGGCATGCTGGGCGGGCCTTAACTGGCCCGCCCACTTAAAATGGCTGTGCCCCCCCAATCAAGGGCGCCAATCGGAAGGCTGTCCACCGGCGCCCGCTCCCGCACTTCCCCCCATAGAGGCAGATTTTCAAAGTGGGGTCAGACTTCCAGGGCCCAACCCCACGCTCCAACTATATTTCTCATGCGACACTATATTTAAATGTAAATGCCCTAATTGGGCAGGTGGTGAGCTTGGCGCCCCACTAGTGGTATCGAACATCTCCAGGAGGCGGAAGCTGCCTGCTTGCTGCCAGCAGCAAACTCAGACCTGCTGCTGTCTTGCCAGAGCTCTTCAGAGGGCCAGCCACATAAAGGCATGAGACAGAGTGCGAACAGTCAAAACTGAGGTAATGCGCAGGTTTTGGTGCGAACCTGATAATTTAAACATCAAAAAAAATTTCCCTAAGCACCACCGTGATCCCAAAAGACAGCTGTGTACTAAAGAGCACCAAAATGTTCTGGTTCACTGAAATCTCTATTGTAATGCAATCCAGCACCCCCCCTGCCCATTAACAAACTCCTAAAGGAGTTTAATGGGCCATCAGTTGGAAATGAACAGGTTCCCCATTCCCTCCCCTCCTCTCTCATTTGAAAATTACAGACCATCCTGGGGTCCAGAGATGACCGCAATTTTTAAATCATGCCTGCATTGGGTCTCGACCCTGCCGGCAATAAAAATCCAGCCCATCCTTTCAACTGGGGTTGCAGGATAGGACTCACGAATGGAAACTTTAGATAACTTTTGCCTCCCTCATCCAGTGTGCTGGGGAGTTGTACTTTGGGGCTTGAGATGTCTCAGTTTAGATCAGAGCTTCTACTTGGCGCCCTCTGGTCCTTATATATTCAAAGCACACTGTGTGCTGCCCTTTCCTACCCAGCAATCAGGAAATGACAATGATGTTTAAAATAATGCTCACTTTTCTAAGCTTCAGCAAAAATAATAATAGTAATAACAGCTTTCAAATTAGCCCCTGGCTTAAGCAGGCAATAGTAAAGGTAGTGGATTTTAGGTAAAAGAGGTGCAAGATAACATGATCCTTATAGAGTGGGATATATTGTTTCAAAAGAGAATATCAATATACCGATTATGTAAACCACCCAATTTTTAATGCACCTGTTATTCATCTACTCATGCTTTTGTCAGATCCTATGAAAATTGGTAATTATGAAAGAAAAGAACTTGCATTTATGTAGTACCCAATCATGACCTCAGGGCATCCGAAGTGCTTTACAGCCAATAGATGTTCACTGTCACAATGTAGGAAATGTTGGATATTGTCAAAGAGTTAGGTCCCACTTTGCAACCAGACCTGAAGCCAAACCACTCCACCAACACTACACTTCTTGCTCCTGTCATTATCACTGAGGGCATCTACAAGACGTCAACCATGCTTTTGTTACACCAGGCTTGGCCGTTCCAGTGTCCTTTTGCTTAGCCCCCCCATCTTCCATCCTCTTTAAGCTTGAGCTTATCCAAACCTCCGCTTGACAGGTTAGACAATGAAAGTTTGTTTACACTGGTTTGGGAATCTAAAACATGGAGGGCACAGTTTCAGGGTAAGGCGGGGAGTGGTGGGGGAGGGGTGGCGTTGGGGGGCTATCATTTAGGACTGAGATGAGGAGAAATCTTTTCACTCAAAAGGTTGTGAATCTTTGGGATTCTCTACCCCATGGGATTATGAATGTTCCATCATTGAAGGCTGAAATAGACAGATTTTTGGTTTCTCAGAGAATCAAAGGACATGGGGAGCAGGCAGGAAAGTGAAGTCAAAGATCATGATTGCATTGAATGACAGAGCAAACTGGATGGGCTGTATGGTCTATTCCTACTCTTATCTTGTGTTCGTGTGCCTTCATCCTAACTTGCATCAAGTCTCGATCACCCATCAGCTCTGCATTCGTTGGCCTACATTGGCTCCAAATCGAGAAGCACCTCAAATTTTAAAATCTCATCCTGTGTTCAAGCCGCTCCACAACCTCACTCCTCCCTATCTCTGTAATCTGCTCTGGCTCTGCAGCCCTCCGAGAATTCAAAGTTTCTCCAAGTCTGCCCTCTTCTGGATCCCTGATTTCCTTTGCTTCACCACTGGCAGCCATGCCTTCAGCTGTCCAGGCCCTAAGTTCTGGAATCCCCTTTCTAAATCTCCATCTCTTCACCTCTGATTGCTCACATAAGACACTCCTTAAAGTTTAACTCGTTGCCTCACGTGTTCTTATACTATCTTATGTGGCTTAATGTCAAAGTTTGTCTGATAAAGCTCCCATGAAGTACTTTGGGTACATTTTGCTACATTAAAGGCATCGTGTAAATGCAATTTGTTGTTGTTATTATAAGCCCACCAGCAAGCTGAACAGAACCAACTATTCTAGCACACGGAGAGGACAGGATCTATAGCAGACATAGATAGCCTCCCACCTAAAACATAGAAGACAAAAGAAACATCTACTCCATTTTGCTGTACATAGCATAAAAATAGTACAATAGAAACAAGATGCACTAGTAAAGATAGAACAAAGGAAAGTCACAGAATTACATTGTCTTAAACACATAAGGCAGGATTTTACCGTTGGTGAATGGGGACAGGGCCCGCTCGCCGACGCGTAAAATGACGCGGATGACGTCGGGGGGAACTCCCGATGTCACCCTGCCCCATTTAAATTTTCAGGAAGGCGGGGACGCAGAAAAATCAGCTGCGCACCCACCGACCTGTCAGTGGCTACTTGAGGCCATTGACAGATCAATTAAAGTACTTAGTGGACCTGCCTGTCCAACCTTAGGGTTGGTGGGCAGGCCAGGAGCCCCGGCGGGAACTACAAAAAACATGAAACCTCATCCACCGGCGGGATGAGGTTTCATGTAAGGTTTTAAAAATTTTAATAAAGTTGTTACGGAAATTATGAACATGTCCCATCTCATGTGACATTGTCACATGAGGGGACATGTAAGGGCATTTTTTTCTTTCTATTTTTAATATTGTTGACAGGGGAGGCGATCTCCCTGAGGCAGCATTTAGCCTCAGGAAGATGAATGCGCTCTTTTGTGCGCATGCGCGAGAGCGCACCCTCGATTTTAGGGGATCCCCCCCACCCGCACAGGGAGTGCATAGCGCTTCCCTGCGGACATCATGCTGGGCGGGCCTTAATTGGCCCGCCTACATAAAATGGTGCCGCGCCTCCGATCAGGGGCGCCAATTGGAAGCGTGCCTGTACACGCCCGCCTATCAACTTCCCCCCCAACGGGGGAAAAATTCTGCCCATAATATATCTTCATTATTATTTTCACAGGTTATCATTTAAAACTATATTACCACCGTTTTGTCTCAAAATATTTATTTTCCAGAATTGCACAATTATAAAGATCTTTCGTAAAAACAAAGTGTGAAATGAAATGTAAAAAAGTCCTTGAGGAAAGAACTCCACACCGACCATGTTTCTTCAAGCAAATACTGTTGTTTCCGTTATTGCACATCAATCTCTTCCACTTCCTCTTTGTCTTTGTGCTATAAATTGTTTTTTCTCTTCCTCCACACATATGTACATGCTTTCTTCTTGTGGGCATGTATCATCATCATTACCCTGGTGTACATGGAACATTGGAACCGTTGATCCTGAAATAAATCTGAGACCCACTGAGAGTGAGGACGGTTCAACGGGTGGGAGTTGTATCATATAGCACAGATATTTCAGAGATAGTTTCAGCATATCTGTCAGTGGCTCTTTAATTCAGTTAATTTATTATCATTTTACATCCAGGTTTCACATCCAGTCCAGGGCAGTGAACATAATGAGGACTCAATTGATGTGATCTCAAATCCGGTATTTTAAGGACCAATTAAAAGATGCAACTTGGTAGAATTGGAGTTTGAAATAAGGGAATAGGAAGCTCAATGATGGATTTGAGACGGGCAAAGGCTGCATTGTGTTTCAATGTCACCTTCCTTGATGTGCTGTGAGGAGTCACAGAGAGGTAGGGCTGGATTTGTTCAAGTAATGCAGGTCCTC
The DNA here is from genome assembly GCF_964194155.1 of Cetorhinus maximus. Lineage (NCBI taxonomy): Eukaryota > Metazoa > Chordata > Chondrichthyes > Lamniformes > Cetorhinidae > Cetorhinus > Cetorhinus maximus. Next base: position 28,755,149 of record NC_135892.1, on the reverse strand, counting down.
CCCACCGGTTGGAACCCCACATCACTTTTGAGGGGAAGGCTCAATGTGATTAAGTGCCAGTCAGGCACTTAAGTCGCCATCATCTGGCCTCCTATGCAATTAAGGCCCCTGGAGGGTAGAAATCCTGCCCCAGAGAGCTGCTGGCCAATCAGAAGCTGGCAGCCCTCCATTGAGTGGTAATACACTGAAGTCCAGCCCCAGAATTGACGCTGGGTTCCAGAACACAGGTGAGTGAGGGCGGCATGAGACTTGTGGGTAGGGGCTTTCTGGTGAGGGGGTTGGGTGCAGAGGAACGGGCGTCAGGGTGGCTTTAAGCAGCTCCCTCCCCTTCCTGATACTAGATCCCTCAATTGGGAAAGGAAGCAAACCCGACAGTATTTCCTGGGCGACCTTTGGGAGGCATGGGAGGGCCAAGCAAGTTCAGGAGAATCTCTGAGCCACCATTAATTCTGGTGGGCTCAGGGATAATTTAAGTGGCTCATTAATGAGCCTAATTGCCTTCCTGCCACCAGCGGGTGGAATGCCTACATTGAGCCCTTCTTGGGGACAGTTTTCCCGATGTTGGAAAATTTGATGTGGGTTCTCTCGTCCCATTGCCCTGCAACCCCCTACAACCATTCCCATTCCAGCGGGCTCCACTAAGTTCAGCCGTAATTCTTCCCAGCAATGGGAGGAAGGAATCTGCTAGTGACACAATGAGTGGCTAGATGTGGCCCAGGAGGTGAGCATCAGGAGTGTAGTGCCACAATCCTGAATTCAGGGCAGGAAGCAATGGCCCAATCAGAGCAGGAAAGGTGAATACAGTTGCACCTTCACCTATATTCTGATATGTGCATCAACCCATCCTCTCACTTTACCTTGTGAAACCTAGTCCATCACATTACTCATTATATCCACTTACCTTACATGCCCATCCATCCTTCTCCATCTATGCACTTCCTCGCATCTATCCACCCCCCACTACCAGTCACCAAATGTACTCCATCCACTTGTTGAATGTTATGCTATTATAGTCACTTATGGGTCTGTTCTTTCCCTGGATGCAGGTGAAATGTGCACAAAACACTCATGAGAGTGAGAGAACTGGAGGCGGCCCTCCACGCAATTGCCAACTCACAAATACAGATGGTGAGGCACTGGAGATGGATGGAGTTTTGGCTTCTCTGGGTGTCAGGGATGGAGATGGGTACCCCCAGCTACCTGGTGACACAATTAAATATTAGGCATCTAGATCACATGACTTGATTTCAAAAGTGAATTCCATATGATCAATAAATTGCAACATCCTCACTTTGCCAGTATTATTTTGTCTTTGATTTCTGACAGAGCCTTCGCTCATGCAATAGTAGTAGGTGCATGTTGTGCTGACAATTCCTCAGAAGAGCTAAGTTCTTCTGAAGATGCACTGTCATACGATTCATGCACATCGCGTACCAGCTCAGATACTTGCACTTCATTGGGACCACATAAATAGATAATTGAGTTTCCATCCAATGATTCACACTTCACAAGCGAGCAAGAGTGGATGGTCCAGAGTCCATGTTGGAGGGCACGGTCCTCTCTAAGCTCTGCTCAGCTGGACACAGGTGCTGTAATCCAGGGGGTTGTCTTGAACAGCAGTGGAGAATGTGAACACACTGACAGGCTTTCCAAGTACACTGAATTGCAGACAAATGAAGAGGTCCATCTCAAGCAAATGTTTTTCCTAGTTTTAATACCCAGCCAACCCTCACCGCCACCATCCCCACAATCCCCCTCAACACACACCAAACCCATATACAAACTCAAGTTCTTCCAGGTTAAAATCCCCATCAATGTTTAGACCTGCAATGCAAGGATGGAGTTATCTGACGGTTTGAACATTGTGATGGCTGATCTTATTTAGATAAGGGACCTACTTGGGAGTAAAACACTTTGGCCAATCCAAAAAGTGGTGACTGTAGCTAACAAGTATTATTAATATGGAGAAAAGTGGCCCAAGGCTGCTCATGGTGCATAGCAGATGTTTAGCATAAGCAGTTCCTCCCATGAACAGAACTGCAAATTAAACATGCATTCAGAGAAAAGCTGCTAAATGTGGCCAGAAACCCTTGAAGTGTTGGATTTCCTTTTCTGCTTGCAGCATTTGAATGTTTTCCTTCATCTGCAATGACAATGTTTCACAAGATTAAACAGAGGAATTCCAGGAATTCTCCACCTTGGCTTTTTTTATCCATTAACAAGATAAAAGATATTGACATTTTCATGATAGAATTTTTGCCTACATGAATCACACTTAGAGAAAAAGAAAACCAGCCTCACCTCTAATTGACTGAAAGATCTGCTGAAACACTGTCTCTAATTGGCCTGAGAAATTCACACTGGTTACACTTTGTCGCTTTAAAGGATTAATGAAGTTGAACAGCCTATAATATGCTAGTTACAATATGTTAAAGTGTACCTGTCCTTATAAAACAGCACAATCCCTAACTCACTGTAAACAATGCCATAGGAGACTTTCAACAGGTATGTAATCAAGTAAATCTTGGACAAAGGCCATATTGTTAAGCACAAAAGCAAAATTAACTGGGCTCTGAAAACACAAGAAGATTATTAAACACAAAATTCATGAGGGACTATTCCACCAGTGGTCCACCCAAGTGAACAAACCTAGGTGGCTTCTCAAATTATAGGGATAGGGTCTTAACATAAGCAGCTTTTGAGGAGGTGGTGGTATTGTCACTGGACTAGTATTCCAGAGACCCAGGGTAATGCTCTGGGAACCCAGGTTCGAATCCCGCCATGGCAGGTGGTGAAATTTGAACTCAATAAAAATCTGGAATTAAAAGTTTAATGATGACCACGAAACCATTGTTGATTGTTGTAAAAACCCAGAAATGGGATGCAACGTAAAGCCTGACCGGAATTGTGCCCCCACACCTGATCTACCATTATGCTGGTGGGAAAGTAGACGTGCAGAAGCCAGACAACTGAGGAGAAGAAGATGCTGAAGCTCTACAGCCACCGGAACCTGGAGGAACATGTGCATCACATGCTGGTGGGATTCTCATGGACATTGTTCCGCTGCGAAGCAGCTCATGGAAGTGGGAGGTCTCTGCTGATGCTTCGGAACATCACGGTCTAGACCATGGGCTGCTACATAAGGGATAGAGCTCAGAGGGGAGATGGTGTCAGGGATGAGGGTGGAGAAAGGGTGGAGGTGGGAATAATGGGGGGCGGATGTTCAGGTGAATGTGCAAGGATCTGTGGAGTCAATGACTGCCTCCTGGGAGTAAACTGAGGGCGGGTGTGGTAAGAGGGAATGTTGAGTCTAGAAGAAGCAGAGGGAGTGGGTAGGGTGGGAGGGTGAGGGTACGTCAGTATTGGTAGAAGGGGTAGAGAGGGTGGTTGGTAGGGCTCGGAAGCAGACATGGACCCTGGGGGTGGGAAGGAGGAGGTCCGGGAGGTCAATGTGGATGGGGTGGAATTCTCAGGAGGTATGGAATGTGCATGTTCCCCTGGATATCCTGGAAAGAAAAGGGTTTGGGTTGGTAGTGACAGTGAGGCGGTGGAAGGTGATGCCAGGGAGGTCAACAGTGATGGAGGAAAGGACATGGATGGCTGAAGGAGGGGAAAGGAAGGGGAAAGCTGACAATATACTTGACTGTGACTATGGTTGTCGAAATCGAAAGTGAGCGGAGCCTCGTGTTGAACAAGCACAGGTGCTGCATGGGAGTGTGATCAGTGGGTGGGCAGAGATGCCGGTCAGCTCAGATGAACAACTGAAAGAGAACTCCAGCAGTCAAAATGCTCAGGACTATGAGATGAGTGTGATGGGTGAAGGCTCCGCGTGCGTGGGAGAATGTTTCCAAGAGGCTCCAAAAGGCCCGACCACACACACACACCTCTCCCTCTAGAATCACTTGTGGTCCTGCTGTGTGCAGCTGAACTGCTAGTAGGGAGGGGGCATGCAGTGGGAGGACTCGCGAAGCCTGTCAATGAAGCTGAAAGATAACATTACACATTATTCAGTGAAAGTGAATATATTTTCAGATTATAAAGTGACAAAATGTGTCCACTTGCGATCAGGATTTCTTAACTTTTCTAGGCCTACCACTTTTTCTAGGTGCTGCCCTGACACCTGCAGCAGGGGTGGAGACAGCCTGTGCAATAGTTGACCCTGTTGCCTCTGATGACTTCGGCCTGTGACGGATGAGGCCTTGAGAGCCCCGGCTTGCTTTGGTTGTCCTTCTGTGGGCCAACTGCTCCCTCTGCACTGACAGAGGACGAGGTTGAGGGGGCCACAGGCAAAGGGGATTCGGAGGGAGTGGACAGCCTCTGAGATTCATAAGTGGATTACCCAGAGGTGTCCAGCTACCACTCCTCTTCACTTTGAGTGCCCGAGGGCCCCGGCCTGACTCCTTGAGGGGAAGGAGCACCTGGAGGGATGTTGAGGCGCCCCGTTTACCTCTTGCGTTGTCACTGCAGGAACTCACCCGTGGCTACCGTGACGAAGTGTAGGCCTGCGCACATTTCCATGTTCTGCTGGACCAGGGTTTCTATGTCATCCGCCATCCTTCCCATGGAGACCTCTGTGCGTGCATGTGGGCACCACTTCATCAGAGAGCAGGCGGATGCACTCCACCAACTTGCGTGCCACTCTATTGAGGGCTTCCAACAGCTCTGCGTGATGTTCTCCCACTTTCTGCTGACTCTCCATGATGAGTTGGAAGGCAAAATCCAGAGGCTCGTCATCTGACTCGAACCTTACAGATGCCTCTTCCCCAGCAGTTCTCTGCATGCCGGGGAGCTGGGCTGAATCTGCCGCCTCCTGCTGCGGACACGTGTCCGTGCAGTGACCATCAGATTGTGAACCCAAGCCTGCTCTGGATTTAGGTCCCACCGAGGTGTGTGTCTCTGCACTGGTGGAGGGTGTGGGTAAGTGCTGTGACTGGTCTTCCAGGCTGCTTATTTCCAGCTCTTCAACGGAGGAAGTATCCTTTTCGCTGGAGGTGAGGACCTGGATGGAGCAGAGGGACTGGTTGGCTGAGGGTGTCAGTCGCTTGGCAGAGCTCCCTGTGAACCAAAGTAGAGATAATTAGTGCATGGCAGCAGAGTCAAAAGCAGGAGAGAGAGCACTCACAGCTGCATTGAGAGAGGGATGTTGTGGTGCAGGATCTTCACTTGGGTGTTCACTGCCGACCTCAGCTTTGCCGCAGGCACAGTCCTCATCCTCACTAGTCAGCATGATGGCATGCTCCTCAAAGTGAGTGTGGCGCCTAATGTGGGCCAATCCACCCCCTGGTCTGGGACCTCTCCCTATTGTTGTGAGCCAGCTTCTCCTGCATGAAAACAGATGGAGAGAGTGTGAGCAGGACGCATGGCACTGCATGGAATGTTTGTGTGGTGAGCGGAGGCATGGACGGGGTGAAGATGTGAGCTCCAGAGGATATGAGCCTGATGGAGATATGAGGATGTGTGAGAGCTAGTGGTGTTGTCCCTTGAGGTGTGAGATCCCTGTGGATGTGTGATGGGTTTATGAGTGTGTGAGTTGAGAGTGATGAGGTGGTTTACTTACCCTGGCAGAATGGATAAGAGCATTCATCCTCTTCCTGAATTAGATGGCTGACCTCCTCTGTGCTCCGGAGGCACTGACCGCCACTGCAATCGCCTCCCAGGCTTGATTGGTGACTTTGATGGACCACCTGCGGCTAGATCAGGGGTACAGGACATTGCTGCGGCCCTCCAGAAGGCGTCCCAGAGAGGTGTCACTAAATTTGAGGGCTGCTGTCCTCTTTGCTTTCTGGGTCATTTGTCACCTGGCGCAACCCTGGTCTGTAAACATGGGCCCGGATATTACGGTCCTGCCAACCTGAATGGAGATTTAAATGGCTCACTGCAACTGCTTGCCATGGCGGGGCCATGAAATCCTGGCCATGAAGTAGGCTGCACTCTGATGCACTTTAAACATGGTCCCCAGAGTGAGGAAGAACTGTGGTCACGGTGTTTCAGGTAAATCTGAGCCCGCCCGCCAGTAATATGGAGTGTTTTCTGTGAATATATTATTAATGAGACTGGGTGCACCAGAAAGGGAACAAAACAGCGCAAAAACACGTCATTGCAGCCATTTTCACAACTGCTACCACCAGAGAGTAGTGGTTAATGCATATTTTTTTGGGCTGTAGGAAAATTTGTAGTCGAGTTCCCCAGGGCTCAGTGTTAAGACCCTTGCTTTTCTTGATATATATACTAATGACCTAGATTTGGTGTACAGGGCACAGTTTCAAAGTTTGCAGATGATACAAAACTCAGAAGCATTGCTAATTGTGAGGAGGATAGTGTAGAACTTCAAACGGAGATAGACAAGTTGGTGGAATGGGCAGAGAGGTGGCAGATGAAGTTCAACCCGGAGAAATGTGAAGTGATTCATTTTGCTAGAAAGAACATGGAAAGACAATATAAAATAATGGGTACAACTCTAAGTGGTGTGCAGGAGCAAATGGACCTGGTTGTAAAGGTGCATAACTCATTGAAGGTGGCAGGACAGGTTGAGAAAGTGGTTAGTAAAGCATATAGCATTTTGCGCTTTATTAATAGGGGCATGGAGTACGAGTGCAAAGCAGTTATGTTGAATTTGTAAACGTCACCAGTTCAGCTTTAGCTGAAGTACTGCATCCAGTTTTGGGCTCTGCACTTTAGAAAGGATATGAAGGCCTTGGATAGACTGCAGAAAAGATTCACGATAATGGTTCCTGGGATGAGGAACTTCAGTTATGAAGGTAGATTGGAGAAATTAGGACTGTTTTCCTTAGGAAAAAGAAGGCTGAGAGGAGATTTGATAGAGGTATTCAAAAATCATGAGGGGTCTGTAGAGAGAAAAGGATTGAGGACAAGAGGGCACAGGTTTAAAGTAATTAAAATTTTCATGCAACCAGTGGTTAGAGTCTATAATGCTCTGCCTGAGGGTGTGGTGGAGGGAGGTTCAATTGAAGCATTCAAAAGAGGTGGACGATGGCAAGGCTGGCAGGATGGAAGGCCTGGCTCACTTCCTGGGATATTGGCCCAGTTGTAATCATGACTGTCAGGACGTCAAACCTTCATCCTCTCACCTCCAATGCCCTCCATGCCCCCTCATATCTCCCATGTCCCCATGTCTTTCATGCCCTCTTCATTCCCCCATATCTCCCTTGCCCCTTCCATACCCCTGTGCTCCTTCCACACCCATGCATCCTCTAAACCCACTCCCCCAGGATCCACTATACACAGAACCAATGATCCATTGGCAAGTCTGGCAAATCTTTGTAATAGTCCTGAAAATTACAACATAGCCAGGTATTTTGAAAAGATACTTTGAAAAAACTGCTCAGCTTATAACCTCTTAAAAGTGTCAGTAGCCAAAGAATAGTATCATTTTCAAAAATTCCACTCCAGACCTCTTAATCTGTATGACTAAAACCAGGCAACTCTATCAACAGAAGCAGGGATCTGTCTTTTCCAGATGGCCTGATTATGAATGCTTAATAAGGGGATTAATCCACTTATCTCAGTAGGCAATGTTTACACAGCTTGAAGGCGAGTGCAAGTTTTGTTTGATTGACATCTCTATTACCATGTAATAAACTGGTCTTTCTTTGATGTGATTTTCATTGCCTGCATGTTTATTTACACAAGATTAAGAGATCTGAAGTAGATAAAAAGGTTTTTGCAATTGACACTATGAATGACTGATTGATAGCTTTAGAAGAAGGTAAGGGTATTTCAATGGGAATGTTGAGTAGCTGTTTTTTATTCTGACTCAAAACTAGGGATCCCCCATGGTTATTGATTTTTCTGAGAAGCCGTGAACCAAATCTACTTCTGGAATAGGCCCAACTCCATCAAAAACAAAATGAAATCCCCACTTCCACAATGGAGCTGGTAAGGCCAGGGGAGCTGTGTCCAGGCTGGCTACTTGCATCTTTATCCCATACCAGTGAAAATTACCAGAAACAGAATGGGGGCGGGAATCTCAGAATTGTGTGCCACCTATATTTTTAAAGGCTTCCCGACTCGGCCCAACTTTGCAAAAATCTGGGCCCTACACCCTCATATTTTAGTTCTTTTAAGGGCTTATCCATGAGATCTTGTTTGTAATATTCCAGAGCCTAGGGGAGGTATTTCTGAACTCCCCAGGGAGGGATGACTGCTTCCACAATGTTCCTTCCCAGCTCCTCTTGCTCCTTCTGCTTGCTTTTTATCTAATGCCATTTGGATTCCTTGGTGGTAAGGTCAGGATCCAACGTACCTGGTTCCCATTCTGGTACCTTGCCTTTCCAGTAGACTCCCACAGCCATATTTGGGAAAAGCAATTGATTTTGGCACCTGTTTATCATATTTGCAAACAGGAGAGCACAATGACAATAGTCTTGATTTTAAAGTTACTTCCCAATACCACCCCACACAACCTTGCCTACTGACAGGGGATAGGGTTGAAGGGGTGGTTAATATTCAAAATTCACAAAATCACAGAATTGTTACAGCGCAGAAGGAGGCTATTTGGCCCACTGTGTCTGCACCGACTTTCCAAATGAGCAACTCATCTAGTTCCATTGTCCAGCCTTCTCCCTATAAACTGACTTTCTTTCTTTTTAAATAACAACCTGCCTCTGGAAGCCACTTCCCAACATGAAAATAGGGTGGGCAGGGGCCTTCTTAATGGAAATGTGTTTGTGGGGTCGGGAACTTTCCTGGCTCCCAATATCTGTCTCCTTGACAAAAACCTGAACCTAGATCTCATGTGCAGGCAGCATACACAGTTTCCTCTCTTGTGATATAAAAGGTGGAAAAGTTGGTGAACTCCACTGTTCTCATGTTCAATACAATGCAAGAGGTGTGGCATGAAAAGTCCAGGAGCCTCAAGACATCGGGGTGATACAGTTGTTACCAAGTTGTAACATGATTGCTACGATAGCTGGTTGGAAGAGCATGCTAGCCCAAGGTTTACAGGACTTAGTTGTGACCAGCCCAGATGAACCTTTGTCCAGTATGAGTGGGCTGCAAGGATTGGGTGCAGATGGTGTCTCCTTCTCACTGTCCTTAGATTCTGAAAAGGTGTCAGCAGCTAAGACTGAACCAGGTGCTCTAGTTTTCCATCAGCCACCCTGTCCCTTTGGTGTTCATGATCAATGCCAATGTCCTATATTGCCTGGGAATAAACAGACCATGGCTAAAACTCAGCTAGTTTGCTTTGATGTTCATAATGATCTGAACATTGAGGAAATGAAATTACTCCTGTTCCTGGATTGGATCAATGGTATCCTGAGTCTTTGTGGTGGCCGACACACGGGAAAAGATTGGAAAGGTGATAGGACACACGGAAGTACAATTCTGTGCTGCTGGTTTGGCTATGAGTTATGCTGACCTTTGGGAAACCAGCTTCTCAGAAGAAGTTGATGGCTCTTTCTCTCATTGTATGTGAAACTGAGTGATTTCAAAGGTGTGCCTGAGAAGGTTATCCGTAATATGCCTTGCACAATGATGAACTGTTACTGACCGATATGACTACTGTCACCAGAGGCTGCCTGGAAGCATCCAGATGAACAAAATTTAAAGCCATTATCACCTTCAAAGCCACAGACAAGGCAATGCCCCTGGTGGAAAGAGGAAAAATCCAGGTAAGTCCACAATGGCTTGTAGGCTCTGTTGCATGACGCCTGTGGGTTGGATATTACTTACTTGTATATAACACAATTTTCTGGATTCCTTACTTTCTTCCTCCCTTCATGTTATCATTAGTTTTCAAAGCACAGATATATTGGAAACCCCAAAGGGAAATCTATCACATAGAAATACAGCACAGAAACAGGCCACTCAGCCTAAGTCCATATTAGCATTTATGCTCCACTTGAGCCTCCTCCCATGCTTCATTAACTAATTCTATCAGCATAACTCTCTGCTCCCTTCTCACCTTCTCTCTCAAATGCTTATCTAGTTTCTCCTTAAATGCATTTATATGATTTGCCTCAACTTCATTCCTTCATATGCAGTGTCCCTAAATTTTCCAAGCGTGTTTCCCTAAACTGCAGTTTCAGTACACCGGATATGACTCACAGCCATAACAGCGTTGCAGAATGCACTCCTGTGTGACCTTTCACCTTCCCAATCTTTTCTCATGTGTTGGCACCATACAGACTCAGCACTGCTATCTTTACACTGGCAGTGATTTTCAAGGGTTGTAAATGGGCGGAATACAGGAAAAGCTTGGGGATGCTTGCCTGCAGCCCCTGCTCCATCAAAATATGGAGGAGTGCACTTCTCATGAGTGGATCAGGTTCAAAGTGGGGTCACAGAAGGGAAATGGGGTGGCCAATTTTACTGATGGAGTTTCAACAGAGGGCTTCTCCACCACCTTTTATTGGTCAACACAGCTCTAAGTTGCCCAGAAATAGGCTGTTTTCTTGAGGAAAATCCAGGCCAGCATATTTAATGTAGTTTGCCTAAGATGACTACATGTGACTGTTTTAAAAATAAATGAATGTAATGAAATATAATGGCTTGTACTTGGTATTTGTGATTTAAACCAAAGTAACATTCTCTTTCATATCGACAATATTTTAAATTTTACGACATTTTTTAAACATCTGAATAATTTTGTTCCAATTTCAAATTGCATTAATCTCAAGGTGCAAATTATTTCATAAAACATGATCATTTAAAAATAAATGTACAAATATAATGAAAAATTAATAACAAAATAGTTAACATTACAGACTCAAAACATTAACTCTGTTTCTCTCTCCACCGATGTTGCCAGACCTGCTGAGCTTTTCCAGCATTTTCTGTTTTTATTTCAGATTTCCAGCATCCACAGTATTTTGCTTTTTTCTTAGTGGTTATCATTAGAGTTGGTTCATCTGTGAGCTTTCTGCTATCCTGACTTTAAAGATACTCTAGCAGCTATGAATGGAGAATTACATTGAACTGGGATTAGTTACATAAAGCACACCATGTATGAAGGTCAAAGGAAAATAATTGCAATTATATAGAGCATTTTATAACCACAGAATGTCCCAAAGCGGTTGCAGCCAATTAAGTACTTATGAAGTGTAGTCACTGTTGTAATATAGCAAACAGACAGCCAATTTGCCCACAGGCAGTATTGAGATAATTTACCAGATAATCTATGGGCAGAATTTTCGGATCTGCAGGCGGCCACAATCGGCGGGCCAGGGAGCAGCCAGGGGAAGGATCGCTGACCGCGATCGGCCCTTGACCACGATTTCACACTGGTTGGCCAATTAACGGCCAGCCAGCATGAAAGGCTCAGCGCTGCCAGGTGGGGGCAGGAGGAAGGTGAGCGCTGAAGTCAGCATGGGCGTGGGAAAGCGCGGAAGGAAAGCTCCCTGAAGGCAGAGAGCTGCCTCAGGGAGCTAACGAATTAAAAATCAATAAAAAACAGAATATACCATTGGGGAAAAATGTCCGTGTGTCAGAATGAGACACCTCAACATATGGATCATGAAATTTTTTTCAAAACATTGTAATTTTTTTTTCATTAATCACAGAAACCTCATCCCGTCCTTGGATGAGGTTTCCTCAAAAAGGCAAAGGCTGCCTGGCCGATTTGCCCGCCCGCCAACTGTAACATTGGATGGGCAGTGAAAAATTGCCATCAATTGCTACTTTAATGGCCTTAATAGGCCTCTTAATTGTCAGCGGGCGTGCTGCCAACTATTGCGTGTACCCACCAACTGAAATATCGAGCGAGTGCATGATGACGTCGGTATGCTCGCCCGATGTCATCACGCACTATTTCACGCTCCAGCTTCTCAGATTCCTCCTAAGGACACCACCATCCACAGATGCCAGCCTTCAATCAGAATTAGTACAGCTCAAACAACACCCAAAAAGCTCAACATCATTCAAGACAAAACTATCAACTTCATTGTCACCCCATCCACCACTTAAACATTAATTCCTTCCACCACCAACACACCATGGCAACACACCACGGTTATAAGATGCACCTCATCAAGGCTTCTTCAACACTATCTCCTAAACCTATGACATCTACCAACTTGGACAAGGGTAGCAGGCCCTTGGGAACACCGCCACCTACAAGATCCCTTCCAAGTCACAGACAATCCTGACTTGGATGAACAGTTCTGTTCCTTCATTGTTTCTTGGAACTACCCAATACCACTTGTGGGAGCATCGACATCACATAGACTGCAGAGACTCAAGGAGGCAGCTCACCATCACCTTCTCAAGGGCAACTAGAGATGGGCAAAAAAAAATAGTCATGTCAGTGCTGTCCATAACCCATGAATGAATAATCTATTCATTTTCTAAAATACCATATGCCAACTGTGTCAAAGCTCATGGAAATCAGAATGAATGGAAAGACATTTGGCTTCAGAGCAAATAAGTCAATTTGGAACATTCTCAATCTCATGTTCCAGTTTATCTTGATTCTGGCAATAGGTAAAAGTAGGGTTTTTTGACATTTTTACAGGCTTCGGCCGGTATCCCACCTTTATTGAGGAATTGATACCTTAAAATGACTAAACTGCAATGAGTAGATATAGACAGAATTGACTGGTGTGTGGATGATCAAGACAAATATGTTTCACTGTAATGTTGATAACCCATCTTCACTTATTCAGTAAATGAGAAGGAATGATTTGGCCAACAATTGCCAAGCAATTATTACAGTGTCAGAATAATTGTAAAAGTTTATTAGGAAATGATCCAGGAACCTGAATGAAATGACAAAATCTTTTGGATAGGTATGGATAATGCATGAATAAACCTGCCTTTGAATCTCTATAAAATGATTGCCTTTCGGAGCAACCATCTAAATTCTGGAATTATCTGGTGCAATAGGTGTTTCTAAGGAACATAAGTTATCAAGTGTAGCATGAAAGCCTACAGATCACATATATGGAAAATATTTACTTTATTTACTCTACTTTTTACTGAGTAAAATATAATCAGTAAAATAGCAGGGAACCAAATAAATCAGTGTAATATGTACTATGCTGAGTTTTGCCCCATTCTTAAAAGTGAGTATTAACGACAATAAGAGTTTTGAAGAAGATGAGAGGCTTGAAAATCCTCTAGCCAATTGATAGATCTGAGGTGCAAGACTGATGCAACAGGCCTGCTGGGGCAGAAATTCTGGCAAAACCTAGAAATGCTAAGTCTCCACTCAGAATCCCAACAGCATACAACTCGTAGCAGGCCTTGGCCAGGTGGAACTTATGTCCATCTCTAGCTAGCTCATGATGTTGATGAGACCATTTACTATGCTGGAAATTTTCCACATCCCAAGCTTCCCCACCTGCAGTACAGGGTTACTTTAATGGCGAGAGTGCTGTCCTTAGGGCAGTCTACACTTGGATGCCTCAGAAGAATGCTGGTGATCAGGTTGGTGTAGTAGTGTAAGTGAAGTGCATCTGGGGCTTCAGGAGTGGGTTCTGGCCTGGACACCTGTAATGACTTGACGTGCTGGTCAGGTTTCAACAAGAAACAGTTAACTTTATTATGAGAGCTTTTCAGATGCTACATCCTTGAACCAGGTCCTCGACAAGAGGCCCCACATCCCCCGATTAGCCACGCTAAGGGCTCATTGGTCAGAGCTCCAAGAATAATCACATGATCCCTGATAGACAGTAGGAGAGGCTATACCTTCAGTTACTACGTTCCCCCCCACCGCCCTTTGTTTTTTTTACAGTTCTATTTACAGAGGACATTTGAATATCCAACAACACATACATATACACAACTCATCTCTGAGGTGCTTTCCTTATTCGGCTAGAGCGGCGTAGCTCTGCCACTTGAGGTTCTTCCATAGGACTGACATGATCAGGAACCGCAGCACCAAATACACCATTAGAAAGTGACGGTTCAGGGTTTGGCAACTCTACAGAAACATTGGGCATGTCTATTCTAGGTCAATCTGTCAACTCAGGGATTGATGGTTCGATGTTAATCACAGGCGGAATAGTTGGTTGTTGGAATGTCTCTCTATTTCGAAGATGGTTCGCATGTTATTGAACAATTTGGTCTTCCACTTCCACCTGGAAGGACAAAGGACCAGTTTCTGAGACAATTGTACCAGGAACCCAGCAAGGCCCACTTTCAAAATTCCACATGGAAACCGTGTCTCCTACAGTGAATCTGCGAGCTTTGCTATGAATATAGTGATTCCATTTTTGATTACTCTGATTCTTCTCTACCTTCCCCTCTAAGTTTGGAAACACCAGACTTGACTTTGTACGTAGGCGGCATTTCATCAATAATTCAGACAGTGTTGCACCCGCAGTTGACTGAGGCGTCTTACAATAACAGAGAAGAAAGTGGTAAAGTCGAGTTTCTAGAGTACCTTCTGATAGTCTCTTCATTCCAGATTTGAAAGTTTGCACAGCAGTCTCAGCTAAAGCATTCGATGAGGGATGATTTGGTGCTGTTTTAATATGTCAGATTCCATTTAAACTCACGAATCTCTGAAACTCTGTACTGGTAAAGACTGAACTGTTATCAGAAATTATGACTTCCGGTAGACCATGTAAACTAAAACAATAATGCAGCTTTTTGATAGTTGCGCTCGATGTTGGTGATCTGACTTCATTCACATCTATCCATTTAGAATACGCATCCACAACCAATAAAAACATGGGGCAGAATTTTATGGTGGCGGGATTTTACAGGCCCACCAAAGTCAATGGACTTTTGAATTGCTCGCCGCATTTTACGGCCCTGCCTCTGCCGTGACGGGACTGTAAAATTCCACCCATAGTACCTAAGACTGGTCCTACATAATCAATAGCCTAACCCAAGGCGTCCCACAGGTGCAGTGGAGCTGAAACAGGCAACTTCTGTTGTTGCTGACAATGGAGACAGTGCTTGACCATACTTCCAGTGTCACTGTCAATGCCTGGCCACCAGGCATAGCTTTACGCAAGCATTTTCATCTTCAATATGCCTGGATGAGCACAGTGAAGCTCTGTCAAGAGTGGTTCTCTTCTTTGCGAAAGGATGACTACTCTTGATCCCCATAACAAGATTCCATCTTGACAACTTAACTCACTTTCTTGGGCATAGTATGGTCTCATCTCTTCCGAAACTGGTTAATTTGACCACCCTTGCAATACAAGGTCTCTGACTTTTAACAAAATTGGGTCTCTGTTCGTCAAATTTCTAAATTGCTTCGCACACAGAGGCCAAGAATCCAAGGGCAGAATTTTGCCTTTGATGGGCGTGCGGGCCCCACCAGCTCGGCGGCAGGCGGGCAGCCGATCACCGCTGCCGAAACGGGCCCCGCCGCCATTTTAAGTGGGCGGGCCAATTAAGGCCCACCCAGCAGGCCGCCCGATCGGAAGCGCTATGCGCTTCCTGTGCGGGGGGGTGGGATTCCTCAACTGTCAGAGTGTGCTCTTTCGCACATGCGCGCGAAAGAGCGCACATCTCCCTAAGGCAAAGTGCTGCCTCAGGGAGATCACTGAAAGGCTGGCAAATATAAAAAATAGAACAATAACAAATTCATTAACATGTCCCCCTCATGTGAAAATGTCACACGAGATGGGACATGTTAATGAAATAAACAAAAATTTTATTAAACGTTCTTAAAACTGCTATCAAACCTCATCCCGCCACTGGATGAGGTTTGTAAAAAAATCACCTACCTGCCTGCCCGTTGGGCCCGTTCGCCGAGCTGATGTTCGCACAGGCACCTCAAAATCATCGACGATTGGTAAGCTAAGGGCCTTAACGAGGCCTTTAATTAATGGCGGGCGCACTACCGAAATATTGCGATGCCGCGCGCTGACGTCAGTGAGTGACATTTTAAGCGCTGGCGTGCGGGCTCCACCACCCGCATGCCAGCCAGAAGATTCTGCCCCAAGAAATTCAGTACAAGTACAACTTCTTGTGGCACTGGAGCATGGACAGTGCTAACTGGTAATGGGAGATGACTGAGTGCATCCACATTTGCAATATACAAGCCAGGACAGTGCATAAAGGTATCCTCATATGCAGATAATATCAAAGCCCAACGTTTAATTCTTGCTGATGCCATTGGTGGAATGGCCTTATCCTCACTGAATAAACCCATGAATGGTTTAGGGTCCAACACAATGGTGAAATGTCGTCCATGCAAATACTGATGGAATTTCTTCAATCTGAATATCAATGATGAACCTTAGTTTTCTAGTTGGAATAACCCTTCTCAGCTGCGGAGAGGATTCTTGAGACATAGCCAATCGACCTTTCTGATCCATCTTCCATTCTATGCAATAACATAGCTCCCACACCATAAAAAGAGACATCACATGTTAATGCCAATTCTTTTGATGGGTCGTAGTGTACCAACAAACATGATGAATGCAATAGTTTCTTCACTTTCACAAAGGCTTCTTTCTGTTGTGAAATCCATGACCAACCATGATTCTTTTTTAATAACAAGTGTAATCGTGCTAACACTGTTGACAAGTTTGGCAAAAGTGGTTATAATAGTTGATCATACCCAGGAAAGATTTGAGTTTGGTTACACTGGATGGAGAGGGCGCATTTTTCTCTTCTACTGGATGCAAACCCATGGCATCCACCCTGTGACCCAGGTGAGTAAACTCTGGCGCTTGGAATGTACATTTCTATTTCTTTAATAGTACACTGGCTTCCAAGGCTTAGCACCTCTTCCAGGTTGGCTAAGTGTTCGGTTTCAGTTGACCCTGTGATCAGAACATCATTTAGGTATACTACTACTTGGTGAAGTCCATGCAAAAGACTCTCCATTGTCCTTTGGAAGATTGCACATGCAGATGATACTCCAAATGGTAGACGAATATACTAGTAAAGACCCTTGTGTGTGTTGATGGTCATGTATCCTCTAGATGTGCTATCCAGCTCTAATTGTTGGTAAGCATGGCTCATGTCCAGCTTTGTATAGGGTTTGCCTCCAGCTAGCTTTGCATATAAGTCATCTATCCTCAGGATAGGATATTTATCTAGTTTGGCTGCCTTGTTCACAGTTAATTTATAGTCCCCACAAATGCGTAAAATTTGGTCAGACTTCACCACTGGGACTTATGGGTGCTGCCAATTCCAAGAATTGGACTGGCTGGATGATGCCTAGCTTTTCTAACCAGCACAGTTCTGCATCCACCTTCTCCTTTAAGGCATAAGGCACAGATCTGCCCCTAAAGAAATGGGTGTCACCTGAGAATCCACATATATTTTTGCTTGCAAGCCTTTTAACTTTCCTAATTTATTAGGAAATAAACTGTCATATTTCCTCAGCAGTTCAGGAACTTCTCCTGTTCTCAAGTGAAATATTTCAGAGCAGTTAAGCTTCATTTTTTGTAACCAGTCTCAACCCAGAAGATTAGGTTCTTCACCTGTCACTATGATCACTGGAAGCTGGGCTGTCTGCTGCCTATAAGACACATGTACTTTGGCGATGTCCTTTACCTGTATGGATTCTCCATAGTATGTCTTCAATTGAGTAGTTGTCTGCTCCAGATTCAGTGGCTGGGTACCTTCATTTAGGTATTTACATGTGTGCTCTCCCACCATTGTGGTTGAGGCTCCCATATCTACCTCCATTATTAGTGGCTTCCCATTAACTTGGATTGTGACAGTAATAGGTTCGGTTTTTTCAGTTGTGACGTTGTACAGGAAATAGATGTCAGTATCGGCAGTTTCAATTTCTGTTGTATTATTCAATTCCGTCATATTAGTTTGCTGCTTTATTATGGACTGTTTCGATTTCACCCTGCATTGCTTTATTATGTGACCTTTCTTATGGTTGTAATGGCATTCTGCCTCCTTGCGTCTGCAGGTGTCCAGTATGTGGTCACCCCACATCTATAACAGATTGACCTTGGGGTTGCTGCTGAAATGTTTCTACTAGCCCTTTTCGTTCCTCTAAAAGCAGACATTGCCCCTCTCTTCGCTGCTGTGTCTCTGATTTTCACTCTGCCCAGCGATAGGTTCCCGCCCCACATGAAGAGCAGTGCTATGTTGTACTTGCTGTAAAGCCTGCAAGTCTCTCTCAGCACTTTTCATGGTTAGTGCTATTTCCATGGCGTGCTTCAAATCGATGTTGACTTCTGTGAGTAAACGGCACTAAATGGCATCGTCGTGAACTGAACAAACTAATTGGCCCTGCAGCATATCATTGAGTTTGTCTCCGAAGTTGCAGTGTTGAGTCAACTGCTTCAACTTCGCTATTTAGGTTGTGATGAGCTCTCCTGGAGCTCTTACTCTGAAATTAAACTAAAACCTCTGCATTATTATGGATGGCTTCCACTGGAAATGTGTTTTCATGGTGTCCATTAATTCATTAAAGGGCTTAGAATTGGATGCATTCTGGGCCATCATGCTGCGGATGAGATTGTATGCCTTACTACCACATACACTCAAAAGGATTGCTTTCTGCTTCTCCTCCGTGGTAATTTTGTTCACTATGAAATAAAAACCAAGGCGGTCTACATACTGGCTCCTGTCTTCCATAGTCGCGTCGTAAGGATCGATTCTGCCAAAGAGTGGCATGAATGGTGAGCATTCTTTTCTTTTCCCTTAAGATTCGCTGTACTCGCGTTAACAAGGCAAGGTGTAGCGTTGGAGCTATTTTACCCTTGTCGCCAAATGCAATAACTTGACATACTGGACAGGTTTCAAAAGAAACAGTTGATTTTATTACAGAGAGCTTTTCAGATGCTATATACCTGACAAGAAGCCCAGCCCATGGATTACCTGCGCTAAGGGCTCATTGGTCGGAGCCTCTAGGAACAATCATGTCATCCCTGATAGACAGTAGGAGAGGCTATACCTTCAGTTACTACAACACCCTAGAAGAATGTCAGCACAATGTTCTTATACCCCCACCTTAGAAAAGGTGGTTAATTGGCAAAAGAAACAAGGGGGCCAACTGGGATTGTTTGGCAAAGTGATTTGTTTCTATGTTTAAGATGATTAAAGGGTGCAATAGGATAGATAAAGAAAAAATATCTTCTCTGATGAGGTAGTGCAGAAGAAGGGGCTATAACCTTAAAATTAGAGCTAGGCCACTCATTAATAATGTCAGGAAATACTCCTTTAGTTAAAGAGTACTGGAAATCCGGAACTTTCTCCACCTAAAACCTGTCCAGGCCAGGTCAATTGAAAATTTCAAAATGGAGTTAGGTAAATTTTTGTTAGGCAAGCAATGGTCTTAAGGGTTACTGAACCAAGGTGGGTAAATGGAGTTATGGTACAGATTTGCAAGGATAAAACTGAATAGTTGAATTAGTTTGATGGGCCAAATGGCCTATTCCTGCTCCTATGTTCCAATACATCTACAGTTCTCAAGTGGCCCCAGGTGCCTGCTAAAGACCTTTCAATAAGGTGTGCCTACCTATTTTACCCAGAAACTCTAGTGGGGTCAAGACCAAGGATTTTCAGAGCCAACATTTGATTTTTAAGACCTTGTTAATGAGATTTTGGAGGAAAAATAAGGCATTTTCTTGCCTGGATGAATTGAAATTGATCAGGAAGACCCACTCATAAAGCTGGAGTAAGTTTAAAGATGTGTTATCAAATGCTGAGTAGCATCACTGCACAAGCAAACTGAATATTCCAGCAACCAGAATGGATCCAGGGATATTATGCATAACACTGTATGGGTGTGTGTTTGGTGAACAAAAATAAATGTGTGTGCAATGAGTTGATACCCCAATTTAAACACTGATTAAGACAGTGAGAAAGGTTGCACAGTTCAGGATCATGTTAAGAATAATAACCTTTGGAAATTGCACCTTCCAAATAGAAAAAGGTCCCACACAATGCACAGGAACGCTATCAGGCAAAATTTAACCGAGCCATGTAAGGAGATAATAAGGTAGAGGATCAAAAACTTGATCAAAGAGGTAAGTTTTGAGGGGTGCCTTAAAGGCGGAGATAATGATAGAGAGGTTTAGGAAGGGAATTCCAGAGTTTAGGCCTAGGCAACTGAAGTCAGGGCTGCCAACTGGTGGAGTGATGAAAACCAAGAATGCACACACAATTTTTATCCCAACATGGAGATTAGCTCAATGGGAGTTTGGATTAGAGGTGTGAAGGTCAGTGCTTAAAATTTGTGGTGCTCCCGATTTTCCTGATTAAGATCATTATAGAGCACTGTTATGCATTATGTGGAAAAGGGAGGAGACAGGAGGGTCCTCCACCAGCTGCAGTTCTACCCTTCTCATAAACATTAATTTTCTCCAAAGAAACAGGACGAGCAAGCATTCTGACCAGTACTTCTAGAAATTAAATCATAAATCTTTTATTTGTAAATACAGAGAGTTTCCCTCCCCTTAAGACTTCACACTCCATTTTAAGAAAGTGGTTATTTCTAAATGGCTATTTTCCTTTGTCTGGATGGAAAAATAAATCTGCATTTACTCTCCATATGTTGTCTGCCTCACTTTATAAAGGAAGGTTGCTGCTTCAAATGGACATTCAATCATAGCTCGCTTTCATAAAGAATTGAAAAGGTAGAGCTAATGTTTCTGACTGATATGAATGCTCTTCCTACTAAGAATTGGGCATGCAATGACTGGAACATTTGATATTCCTCAATCTCGCCCATCCCCAATTGTGGCCCCCACTGTGTGAATTTCCATCTGATCTTTATAGTGATGTACAAACTTCTTGAAAACTATGTGCAAAAGCTTTCTAAAGCATGCATCATCCAAGGAAATAAGACCTTTACATAAAAATCATTATTTCCCAATCTTTGTGTAGAATGTTCACCCATTGTGAATTCCATCCATTCACAATAGGCACTAATTAGAAATTGTTACTGCAAGTGGAAGGTTGCCATTGGGAGAACAGAGGGGTTTTTGAAAAGTCAATTTAAAATAAATGATGTGGTTTGCATTTGAAGTGGCTAATAATGATATCCAGCTCTATAACCTTCAGAGAACACTATGTTCCTCCAATTTTGGTCTCTTATGCGTCTCCAATTTCTTTTGCCCCACCATTGGCGGCCGTGCCGTCAGCTATTTAGGCCCTCTGGAATTCCCTCCCTCTCTTCTTGTATGCACACCTTAAAACCAGTCAAATTTTGTCTGATTATGCTGCTGTGAAGTGCTTGTTTCTGCCTGAAAAAGGCTAAATAAAGACAAATTGTCATTGTTGATGAAATAATAGAACTTAACTGACATACCAGGAGAATTAGATGATACTATGACTGTTGTAAGTTTGTTTGGTGTCTCACTAAGAGTCTGGAGGCTTGTGTGGTTGGACATAAACCGTTTATTGTTAACACAGCTATATACATGTCTTCAAGGTATAGCCCTATCTATCTGGGTGCTATTTTCATGCCGACTTCTCTCAGATTCGCTCTACACACAGCCTACCCTCATGCGACTGTCTACATCATAATGTGGTCGGCACTGATTTCCCAGTCCCACACCAATCCTTACTAACCCGAACACGCTTATACTACATTTTCCCCAAGTCCTTATCCAAACATATTTATTATATAATATTTCCACGCTACCTCTTCTCCCCCCAATTACAAATTCAGATGGTCTGCAGGCTTTACAACTCTTCTAAATCTCATTTTCTTCTCATTCGGAGGAGTGGTAGTCTCAGTTGCTTTGGGCTAACTTTGGTGGTTTGGAGTTGAAATTGTGGTACTTGGTGTTTCAAATACTCAGGTTTCAACATCTGGTTCACTTCTTGTGCTCTTTAGTGTTATATTTTTCTTTGTTGACCTTCTGTTTTCTTTGATCAGAAACCATGGGCTTAACCCATTCCTTCTGGAGGGAATGTTCACTCTGATCATTCATAGAGTGGACTCAGGTTTTCTAATCCTGTGAGATCCACCACATTCTTCCTGGAAGTTGATGTCTCAAAAATGGAACCTTCATTTCCACTTGTTTTACAATTTCACCCAAATATTTGTTTGCTTCCTTATTTTCGAGTTATTTTTCAAGCCTATTAATTTTTTTCATTCAGCTCAGCAACTACTCTGCTGAGTTCAGTTTTCTTTGTTTCAGAGTTATCTGCTGAACTCTTATACAAGCTTAATAACTTCACCCGGGCATTCAGTTCCTTTCAGAATCTTTCTTCCATGGTCACTGACTACTCCTTAAATTCTTTCAATTCATTCATTAGATCCTCAATCTGTTTCATAGAATTTTCCTTATCTGCTTTTAAGGGCTGGATGTGCTCTTCCATACTGCGCATCTCATCTTTCATGTTCTCAGATTAATCGAAGTTCAAAAATTTAATCAGTTTTGGCTGTTAATTCCGTATGCAACCAATTGTTCTGACTCAGCAGCAATTCTTTCGAGCTAACATTCTGTAATTTTACTCCTGCTAATTGTTTCTGGGACCCTTCATACTCCTTTGCGAGAGCTTCTACTTTCTTGTGTAACTGTTCAACTTTTTCTTGACCTTCTAGGTTCTTGATTTTCATTTCAGCCATTTCATCTTGCAAGAACTCAATGGTTCTCAGTGAGTTTGAGGCATCCAGTGCTTGTCCTTCTAATTCCTTTATCTTCAGCATCAGATTTACATTTTCTGATCTTATTTCTGTCTTTTCTTCCTCCACCTCCAGCAGAGCTTTGTCCTTGTCCTTCATTTTGGTATCACTGTTGGCCAGGTCTATCTCTGGTGAAATCTTAACTTGTTTCAATCCTGTAATCGTGCTACTCATGGCTTCAATATCCGCTCACAAATTGGAAAGCTTTACCGCTTTTCCTTTCAATGCCTACTCTTTTCCATTCAGCTGGCTCTTCAGGCTAACAATATCCATGCTCATTTTCTCTTTCAATTGGGTGTGCTAAAAAAGTGGTAGAGAACTCTTTTTCTGTTTGTTGAATTGGAGCTGCAAGTTTTCTACTTTTATGTTGTTCCTGTACACAGGAATTCTTCATCTTTTCCTTTTCCTCCTGCAGTCTTTCACTTTGCAGTTCATCCTCTGCATATTTTCTCACCATGTTTTCCATGTGCTTATCTTTTTCACACACAGCATTCACAAACTCGCTTTCCATTTCTTCATATATATCTTTGGAAATTAATGTTTTTCCAAGTTTTCTTCTAAATATCCAACTATTTTCTTCAGCTCTATGGGCTCTTTCTTGTATCTCTTGGCTTCCTCCTACATTGCTGAGTCTTCTCTGCCAACTGGTTCTCCAGTTCATTCAGAGTGACACTAAATTCATTTAGCTTCTCTTCATAATTTCCAGAGGAACAAACTATGACCTGAGGGATCTTTGGAGTGTGTGAAGCTCATCCAACAGGTTTCCCTTTTCTTTGCAAAGCTCAATTGTTTCTTCTTGAGTTTTCTTGTAATGCAACAGTCTCCTCGACTTTGTTCTGCTGTTCTTTCATTCTGCTGTTCAAGGGAATCTTCATTTTTTCAGGCTGCTGAAGAGTTATGTACTCCTTTCACATTTGATCTCGAGGGACAATTAATTGTTCTTTCAACTGTTTATTTTCTTGTTCAGCTCCTGCCTCTCACCCTGAGCTTCAGTGCATTGCTTTGTCTCTATTGATAGTTGCAAAGAAGCTTTTTCTGAAGTGGTATTCAATATTTTTTTTTAACTCCTCATGCTTTTTCAGGGTCATGTATTGATTCTTCAATGAGTCTTTCAGGGCAGCAACTTCTCTGAGTACCTTTTCTGCCTGCTGATATGCATGGCTGTACTTCTGGTTATGTTCTTCCAACTCAGCTTGATACAAACATTTTCCTGTTTCCTATACTAACAATAGCGTCATTTTCTTTTTGCCAGTTTTGTTGCTTTGGGGTTACATTGGATAACTTTCCTTCATTCACAGCCATCTGCTCACTCCGCACTGCCACCTGCTGTTGCAGTTTGGAAAATGTGTCGGAATTTTCAAAAAGTTTGATGTTTAAGCCTTTCAGCTACTTCTCAGCCTCTTCTTTCCTCTGCACTAAACTCTTCAGCTCATGCACTTCATTGTGCTGACATAGTTTGTAACCACACTGTTTTTCTTGGGTATTGTCTCCCTCATCCTGGAGTTTCCCTGCCCTTTTGCAGCTGTATTGGGTGTACTCTAGACCTTTTTTAAGGTATGCACTCTTCACAACTTGGAGTTTAAAATAGTTGTCAAAGTCTTTTAATGCCTCACCAAATGTGGTTAAGGATTCATCTTACTTTGTCTTATGATTCTCTCGTTGGCAACTTCACCAAATAAATACAAGAATGTATTAACTTGCACTTCTTCTGATTCCTTACTTAATCCTGATATACTCCTGTCGTCCAATCATTTTCTTCTCCATGACGCCCGATTTTATGCCTGGTTTGACCCTTGCATGAGCTCAAATTGGTCTGCTAGTTTTAATATGCCATACACGGCTGTTTTTCAGAATAACTAACCATTTTTTTCTCTTCTTCCCGTGCTCGTTGGGTTTTGGTGGGCTACCATTGCAGTCTCCTTGAAACTTTGCGATTCTGCAGGAAACCTTTCAAATTAACTGTTTTGGCCAACGACTTGTTTCTTTGAGCTTGGTAAATGGATTTGAAGGTGATTTTTTTTTTGCTCTGTCTTCTGTTTTAAATTATTTTTTTCATTCATCTGAGCTTGGCTGCTACATATGGCGCTGAGCCTGGACCCATCTGCGGCCTTCTTTCAGCTGTGCTGGTTAAACAATCAGTATGCTCTGCCTGATTAGTGTCCTGATTATTTTTGAAAGGTTAGTTCAGCACTTTAATGAATTTTGCTCACCCTTTTTGTGACTGCGTTTGATCAGGTTTGCCAATGAACCTCCATGTGCTCTGGTGGAATTTTTTTCAACTGCACAGTGGATTTTTCTGCCCTTCAGCCTCCACTCCTGTAATGAAGCTTTTTTATGTCATCTCCAGCTGTGTCTTCGATTTAGGAAGGGAATCAAGGGTTATGGGGAAAAGGCAGGAAAGTGGAGTTGAGAGTTATCAAATCAGCCACAATCTCATTCAATGGTGGATCAGACTCGTTGAGCTGAATGGCCTACTTCTGCTCCTATGTCTTATGCTCTTCACTCAGATCAGACTATAGTTCCTTAACTTTTTCATTCTCTTGGATTTCAGGGCCATTCACCTACTGCCTTGTGATTTTGGGATCCTTCCCCTGCTGCCACCATGTTTTAAGGTTGTTTGGTGTCTCACTGAGAGGTCTGGAGGCTTGTGTGGTTGAACATAAACCGTTTATTGTTAACACACAACTATATACATATCTCCAAGATATAGCCCTCTCTAGGTGCTATCTTCATGCTAACTTCTCTCAGACTCTTTCTAAACACAGTCTACCCTCATGTGACTTTCCACATCATAATGTTGTATCATCTGCTCCGATACCCTCACCACAAGAAAGGAATTGGAAATGGCAGTTGAGGGCACCATTGTCCGCAACTGATCTGGTCCTGCTCCGTTCCAGGTTAGCACAGGCTTCACCTTCAATCTTAGCCTCAGGCATAAGTGTCTGGTGCATTATTGAATGGGGACAGCACTTAAAGTATGAAGCAATAGAAGCATAACACAATTACCCAATTCCACTGCACTGCTGGATTCCCCAGTGTTCCTCATCCTGCCTGACAATCCAGATGTTGGGAATAATCTAGAGCCCTAGGTATTATAGGGATAGAAATGGAGTCATCTGGAGTCTATAGATTGGAATCATGACTTGGAGCACCCCAGAAAATATACCAGGTTTTTTTTGGCTCTCCTACAAAGAGAGTGAATTGGGGAGGAGTGCGGGGCGGGGTGGGGCGGAGAGGTGGGGACTTTACTTTTGGAAGCGGACTGAAAGTGGTTTCCCCAGGCTACATTCCCTCTCTAACTATAGTGGGCACCCATTATGTATGCATACTGTTGTGGGTATCTGCCGAATATATGCGATTCCCATCCTGACCCCACATACATCCAGTGCGGTCAGGGTGGAGGTCAGCAACACCCAGTCCACTGCTGGTTCAGGTCCAAGTTTTAAGATGGGACATATTTGTTTAATGTTGATTGCACATGAGAACAATTATACATAGGTGTAAAGCTTAAAGGCGTCAGAGCTGTGTGTATGTCCTGCTCAAAGCAAAAGTGAAACTAAGACTGGATCACACGACATATTTCCCTTCTAGTGATGTCAAGCTGGTCTCCCTTAAAGGTACATTACAGCAAGTACCTTTTGCAACTCTCAAATTCTAGACTGTTTAGATACTAAAGCAGTCCATGACCATCTGCAGCAAAACCTGGACATCATTTAAGCTTGGGATGATAAGTGGCAAGTAGCATTTGTACAACATAAGTGCCAGGCAATTACTATCCCCAAAAAGAGAGATTCTAACTATCTCCTCAAGACATTCAACAACATTAACACTGCTGAATCCTGCACTATCACCATCCTGGAGGGAGTTGGGGTGGGTGGGGGGTGGGGGGGTGGTGGTACAATTGACCAGAAACTTAACTGGATGCCATATAAATACTATGGTTACAAAAGCAGGTCAGGGGCTGGGAGTTCTGTGGCAAGTAACTTACCGCTTGACTCTCCAAAGCCTGCCCACCATCTAAAAGACACAAGCGAGGAATGTGATGGAACACTCTCCACTTACATGGATTAGTGCATCTCCAACAACACCCAATAAGCTAGACACCAGCTAGGTCAAAGCAACCCATATGATCGGCATCCCATTCACCATCTTAAACATTCATCCTCTCCACTACCAGTGCACCATGGCAACAGTGTGTACCAATTACTTCAGCAAGTCACCAAGCCTCCTTTGACAACACTTTCCAAACCCGTGACCTCTGCCACCTAGAAGAACAAGGGCAGCTGGACCTCCAAGTTCCCCTCCAAGCCACATACCACCCTGACTTGGAATTATTTTGACGTTGCTTCACTGTCTCTGTGTCAAAATCCTGGAATCCCTTCTAACCAGCACTGTGAGTGTAGCTACACCACAGGGACAGCAACAGCTCAAGAAGGAGGCTGAACATCACCTTCCCAAGATCAATTGGGGATGGGCAACAAATGCTGGCCTTGCCAGCCATGCTCACATTGTGAACAAATAAAATAAATTGTTCACTTTCGCACACACGCTGAAACAGATGTGAGAAGAGGAGCAAGAAAATATGCTAAAGGATTATTAAATAATTATAAGCCTTTAACTATTATTAGTGACCTACACTAAGAAATGTGCAATTTTCTAAAACTGAAAGTCAATGAAAATTGAGTCATGAATTCCCATTCAGAACAAGAATTAATGAAACAAAGGAAGCATAGATCTGTTTGTCAAAGCAGCTGGCACAGTTTAGATTGTATCTTTGTAGTTTTAGAGGTTCCTCAAGAGGAACCGAAAAAGGCATTTGATGGAATTGGAATATAGGAAGTAGCCTTTACACAGCGCATAACAAATGATCTGACAAATGATGTATGGAAATGGGCTGATATGAGTAGAAAGTCCAGGTGCATTCAGATTTTTGGACTACATGGCTATTTAGCAAAGACTATATATAAATAGGGCCAGGAATATAAAATCCTGTTGGCTTCAATTGAGAAATATTTGAAACTGGGACAAGCTGAGATTGGGTAAAAGATGCCTAAAATGAGAGCAAGAAAAAAATTATAGGGCAGGATATTGAAGTCGAGGAGCGGGGCCTGCTCAGCGACATGTAAAATGACGCGGGATGATGTTGGGCGGAATGCCCGATGTCACCACGTGTCATTTCAATTTTCAGGTCGGCAATGGGCGCAGCCGAATCAGCTGTGCGCTCGCCGACTTGCCAATGGCCAATTGAGGCCATTTAAAAAGTAACTGAACTCCTTAAAGGAACTGCCCGTCCAACCTTACGGTTGGTGGACAGGCCGGGAGCCTCAGACGGGCTTCAGAAAAAGCATGAAACCTCATCCATGGGCGGGATTAGGTTCCATGTAGGTTTTTAAAAATTTAATAAAAGTTTAATTAAAAGTGATGGACATGTCCCAACTCATGTGACAGTGTCACATGAGGGGACATTTCAGGGAAATTTTATTTTTCTATATTTAATTTGGCACCGAGCTCCCTGAGGCAGCACTGAGGCATGCGCGAAAAAGCGCACTCTCGGCTCAGGGAATCCCCCCACCCAGGGAGCGCATAGCCTTAATTGGCCTGCCCACGTAAAATGGTGGTGCGCCCCTAATCAGGGGCGTCGATCAGAGGCGCGCTCACACATGCCCGCTCCTGAACTTCCCCCACAACGGGGGGAAAATTCTGCCCATATGGTTAGTAGTTTTGATAAGGGTAATGAGGGTAATGAGCTAGGTAATGAGTTAGGGTAATGAGCTAACAAATAAAATGAACAAGGATCTAATGGTAGGAACTCGTAGAATATTGACAAGCCTATATCAATGTTATGATAACAAACAAGTTACTGGAGTTATGCATAGGAAAATGGGCATGCTATTAAGGCTTAATGGTTGATGTAAGACTCTTATGATTGGCATGAAATGCTTAGATGGGCCGAGAGGTTAATGGCAATGTTAATAAGTTGTTTGCGATTAACCAAAATAAATTATTTAACTTTGAAGAGGAAATAAATAAATCTATTTGAGTAGAAATCTGAAGATGAAATTAATAGGGATGAATAACAAATAGAACTAAATTGGAAGGTTCGGGGTTCAGAAAAGGAAAATATGCATAAACAAAAGGCTGATATTTCAATATCCTACAAGCTGTTTAAATCAAATATTTTAGACTATTGTGAAAGTAAACTTTGATTTTTGAGAGGAGAGGAATTGATAGAATAACAGCTTGTTTATAACCTGGCAGTTAAAATCGGGGCAATGCCTTACCCCCTCCAATCCCTCTGCCTTCTTGTGAGATGTAATTTTAACTTACTATATTTAATGCATGCCTTCAATGTCTGCTGGAAGGTAGTGGAATCCTGCTATGGGTATCCAGGTCAGGCTCACTACATCATCTGAGTCAACTGCAATTTTAATTCAAGGCCAATATGTGGTTGCCATTTTGGCTTTCCCACTGGGCCAATTTTACAGCAGGTTGATTCAGGACCATATGGGACCCAGAAAAGTAAATAATTTGAATTGTTTTTTGTTTCCTTGTGGGCCAGGAGAAGATTATGAGATCTGGATCACAGCCCTGGAACCTGATGCATGGTGCTGGTTAATTAATTAATTTGATCTTGACAATGAAACGATGGGGCAGAATTTTGCCCTTATCGGGCGGGCTTGGTGGGGGCGGTCGGGGGCGGTTGGGAAGCCAACCGCTGCCTGCGGTCAGGGCCGCACCGCAATTTCACCCTGGCGGGCCAATTAAGGCCTGCCCAGTGTGAAACATGAGTGCTGCCTGTGTGGTGGGGGGTGGGGAGGGTGAGCATGAACTTCACACATGCGCACGGGTGCGCACTTGAAAATCTCCCGGAGGCAGAGAGCTGCCTCAGGGAGATGAACAGTTTTTGAAATAAAAAATAAAGATGTTAAAAATGTTATAAAA
Organism: Cetorhinus maximus; assembly: GCF_964194155.1. Classification (NCBI taxonomy): domain Eukaryota; kingdom Metazoa; phylum Chordata; class Chondrichthyes; order Lamniformes; family Cetorhinidae; genus Cetorhinus; species Cetorhinus maximus. The sequence continues at coordinate 28,725,733 of NC_135892.1, read as the reverse complement.
CATGTCCCCTTATGTGACTCTGTCGTATGAGCAGGGGCATGTTATAAAATAAATTTTTTAATTTTTATTTTATTTTTATTTGCTATTGGAAACCTCATTCCGCTCATGGATGAGGTTTCCAAAAAAATGCAAAGGCCGCTTGGCTTTTTCGCCTGCCCACCAACCATAAGGTTGGACGGGCAGAAAAATATTTCTTATAATTACCTTTTTAATGGCCTTAATAGACCTTTAAATTGTCGGCGGGGTACTGCCGACTCTGGCGTGCGCGTGCCGACCGAAATATCATGCCAGTGCGCAATGATGTAGGGACGCTCGCCAGATGTCATCGCGCGTCATTTTATGCTCTGTTGGGTCAGGCACGTGCCTGCCCGCCAAGCAAAAAATTCAGCCCATGAAAAATTGCTGGCAAATAAATGGTAAAAATTACTGACAATTACACTATTGGTTGTATACAATTAAGGAAATTCTATGTGTGATGTGACAATTTTTAAGAAATTAAGACATAATGGGCTAGATTTTCACCACGGAGGCAGAAAACAGAAGTCGGGATTGTTTTTGGGTCAGGAACCTTCCCTCCAGTGGGAAACTGATTAAAATCATGATTTTTGCAAGAGTGGGCCCTTGATTGATACAGAAATGGTTCCTTGTCCACTTGGAGCTAATGGGAGCAGGAATGAAGGCTGGTCAGGCAAAGTGGGGTACTGCTTTAGACTCTCATGGCAGCCATCCCTGGCACTGCTGGTTGTCCCAAGGAGAAATCTGCTGATTGTGCCAAAGTCTTCTACAGTGCTGGAGGTAAGCAAAATATCACAGGAGGCCTGGCAGCCTGGGCAGGGCTGCTCCTCACTTTATCGATGTCACCCTGGATCTAATGTTGGGGACCGTGAGGGAGAGGCAGGAGGTCCTCTTCCTAGTGGCAGGTAGAGGCTACCAGTTCGCGTGCATCACTGAGTGGGTCACTGGGGTGCGTTTTTATTGTCTCTGTCAACTGTTTTCCTCTCTTTCCACTGTGTAAATGATGGCACTTTAAGCCAGATGTCTAGGACTCCTTTTATTGCTGTCGTGAAGTGGTCAAAGAGATAATGGGGTACTCCAGGGTGAGGGCAAAGCCTCTGGGCAGATAAGCTTCCTTCATTGGAGCTAAGTGTTTTGAGGTTCCAGGCTGCATCTTCCATGCATGTGTTAGAAAAGGCTCTCAGACTCCCTTCCATGCCAAGTCCCTCAACCTGGGCCTGAGGGACTAAGTTGAAACATTCCTGAATCTGGAGATCCCTGATATTTATGGAAACATTAAAACCTTTTGTGTCCCAAGCTGAGCTCCGCCACCTCATTGTGCAACAGGGGCATCTCTCTATTCAGTGTCATCTCCCTCTACCTCTAATTCCTCCTCCTCTCTCACCTCCTGTTTCTGCTCCTAACCCGGTGAGTTGCCTCCTTTCAGGGCCTCACTACCCCTTAAGGTTCATACCTCTCTGGAGGACCATGTTATAGAGAGTGCAGTAGACCACCACAATAACAGAGACTCTTGTAGAATGGTGCCATCTGACTGGTCCAGGCACTGGAAGAGCACCTTGGCCTGCACAACGGTAGCCCTATTCAACAGATGGCAGTCGTTATATTGCCTCTATACCTTTGTCTGGGGTTCCTGTAGAGGGGTGAGTAGCCATGTCTTCAAGGGATATCCCTCGTCCCCTACGTTGCATCCATACACTTTGGGGTTGGAGTGAAGACCTGAGGCAGCTGGAACTGCCAGAGGTTGAAGGAGTCATGGCAGCTGCCATGAAAGTGAGCACACACATGGAGGAAGCTCTTGTGGCCGCAGATCAGTTGAATGTTGAGGAATTGGAAGCCTGCCTCTTTAAGAGCCTGACTTGCGGATTCTGAGTGTCTTGATGGCCACATGGGTGCAACTGATGATGTCCTGCATCTGGGGAAATCCCCAGTGATGGCAGAAAAACCCAGTGCTCTCTGTTCTTGCAAGGCATCGGTGACCTGTGAGATGTGGGGGTGTGCTGCCCTCTGCAAGGTGCCACAAATGTCTGCAGTTGGCCCTTGGAAGGAGCCAGAAGTGAAGGGGTTCAAGGCTACAGTGACTTTGATGGCCACTAGCAGGGCAGCGGCCAGTGCTGCAAGGTACAATGTCCTTGGTGATGATACCATGGATCTCTGTGACCATCTGCCTGGAGAATCACAGTCTCCTTCTGCACTGGGGTCTTGGTCATCTCCTGGCAGCACCATTTTTGCCTGTAGACCCTGTGTTGAGGATATAACCTCGGTTATCTGTCTGCCCCTTTTTCCTTTCCTGTACGCTCCTTTTCTTAATTCTTTCATGGGATGGTGAGCGTCACTGACAAGACCAGTATTTGTTGACCATGCCTAATTGTCCTTGAGAAGTTGAGCTGCCTTCTTGAAAAACTGCAGGCCATGTGGCATAGGTACACCCACAGTGCTGTTCGGAAGACTTTTGACCCAGCGACAGTTAAGGGACGGCAATATAGTTCCAAGTTAGGATGGTAGGGGAGGGGATTTTGCAGATGGTGATGTTACCATGAGCTGAATTTCACAGCCCCCAGGGGCAGTTTTGAAGGTGTGTGTGGTGGGGGGAAGGGTCTGTAAAATTGAACACCATGCCATGCCTGGTGTCTACCCACTTCTGCTGCAATGTTACGAGCAGTGGGGGAGACATTGCAATTCCCATTCGCCCATGGGCCAATTGAGGCCTTTAATTAGCCAATTAATGGCCATTTAAAGGCTTCCTCCCACTGTCGCTGGGGTTTTACCCTCAGCAGAGGGAGGTTGGCACTAAGTGATCAGCTCAGCCAGTGAAATGTGGCAGGCTGATGGCTGGGCTAGGTGTCTCCTTTTCAGACCCCATGTGCAAATTGGAGGCCTCCCTACCCCAAGGAATATGGAGAATAAAATGAGTATAGGTACAACCTGCTCAACCTATCCTCATAAGAGAACCTCTCCATCCCAGAAATAAGCTTAGTGAACCTTCTTTGAATTGTTTCCAATGCAAATATATCCCTCCTTAGGTAAAAAATATATGTTCCTCCTTAAGTAAGGAAGCATATCCCTCCTTAAGTAAGGAGACAAAAACTATACACATTATTCTACTGTGCTCTCACCAATGCCCTGTACAGTTTTATAGATTTCCCTACTTTTATATTCCGCCCCCCTTGCAATAAAGGCAAACATTCCATTTGCCTCCCTAATTACTTGCTGTTCCTGCATGTTAACTTTTTGTAATTCATATATAAGATCCCTCTGGACTGGAGTTTCTGCAGTCTCTCTCAATTTAAATAATATTCTCCTTTTCCATTCTTCATGCCAATATGGACAACCTCACATTTCCCACATTAAACTCCATCTGTCAAATGACCACTCACTTAACCTATTTATATCCCTTAGTATCCTCCTCACAACTTGCTTTCCTTCCTATCTTTGTATTATCAGTAAATTTGGCTACAATACAGTCAGTCCCTTCATTCAAGTCATTATATAGATTGTAAGTAGTTGAGGCCCCAGCATGATTCCTGCAGCACTCTACTCTTTAGTTTGTCAACCTGAAAATGGCCCATTTATCCTGACTCTCTGTTTCCTGTTAGTTAGCCAGTCCTCTCTCCATGCAGATATTTCACCCCAACACCATGAGCTCTAATCTTAGAAACATAGAAACTAGGAGCAGCAGTGGGCCATTCAGCCCTTCGAGCCTGCTCCGCCATTCATTATGATCATGGCTGATCATCCAACTCAATAGCCTGCTCCAGCTTCCTCCCCATACCCTTTGATCCCTTTCACCCTAAGAGCTATATCTAATTCCTTCTTGAAAGCATACAATGGTTTGGTCTCAATTACTTTCTGTGGTAATGAATTCCACAGGCTCACCACTCTCTGGGTGAAGAAATTTCTCCTCATCTCAGTCCTAAATGGTCTACCCCATATCCTCAAACTGTGACCCCTGGTTCTGGACTCCCCTGCCATCGGGAACATCCTTCCTGCATCTACCCTGTCTAGTCCTGTTGGAATTTTATAGGTTTCTATGAGATGCCCCCTCATTCTTCTGAACTCCAGCGAATATAATTCTAATTGACTCAATCTCTCCTCATATGTCAGTCCCGCCATCCCAGGAATCAGTCGGGTAAACCTTTGCTGCACTCCCTCCATAGCAAGTACATCCTTCCTCAGATAAGGAGACCAAAACTGCACACAATATTCCAGGTGTGGTCTCACCAAGGCCCTGTACAATTACAGCAAGACATCCCTGTTCCTGTACTCGAATCCTCTGGCTATGAAGGCCAACATACCATTTGCCTTCTTTACCACCTGCTGCACCTGCATGCTTACCTTCAGCGACTGGTGTACAAGGACACCCAGGTCTCGTTGCACATTCCCCTCTCTCAATTTATAGCCATTCAGATAATAGTCTGCCTTACTGTTTTTGCTACCAAAATAGATAACCTCACATTTATCCACATTATACTGCATCTGCCATGCATTTGCCCACTCACTCAGGTTGTCCAAATCACACTGAAGCATCTCTGCATCCTCCTCACAGCTCACCCTCCCGGAGTCCAGGGGAGGAAGGAATCCAGAGGGAGGGTTGAATAAGGGTGGCGGAAGAAGTAAGGGTGGAGGAAGGTGTCATGAAGGGGGCAGGACTAAGGGGGGTTGCAGTCTGGTGGGGGAGTTAAGGGGGAGGAAGAAGTTCCAGGGTAGAAGTCCAAGGTTGGGAGGGGTGAAGTCTGGGCTGGGGTAAGGAGTTCCAAGGGGGGAAGAGTTTCCAAGGGGGGAAGGAGTCTGGAGGAGGGGATCTCCAAGTGAACTTGCAAGGGACGGCTCTGTTAAGTCCATGACTGCCTCCTGGGGAGCGAACTGAGGGTGATCCTGGTACAAGGGAATGGTGAGAATGACCGAGGGCAGAGTGAGGCAGTAGGGCGGGAGAGTGAGGGTGCGACAGTATCAGTAGAAGGGATGACAAAGGTGCTTGGTGGGGTCTCGGAGGCAGACACGGGCACTAGGGGTGGGAAGGAAGAGGTCGAGGGGATTAATATGAATGGGGGTGGGATTTTTGGGAAGGAAGGGAACGTGCATGTTCACCTGGACATCTCCTAAAGAAAAGGGTTGTGGCTGGTTGGTCACAGAGGGGAGGTGGAAGATGTTCCGGGGGTGTCGACAGTGGTGGGGGAAAGGAAATGGGTGACTGGGGGAGGGGAAAGGATGGGGGCGGGGTGCAGGAGAAAACATAGCAGGACCATACTTGCCAAATTGAAAGTGAAACGAGAATCGTGGCGGGTGTGATCAGGTGCTGCATGGGAGTGTGACCAGTGGGCGGGTGGAGATGCAGGTCAGCTCAGATGGACAACTGAAAGAGAACCCCAGCAGGCAGCATTGTAAATGCTCGGGACAGTGAGATGAGTGTGATGTGGGAAGGATCTGCATCCGTGGGAGAGTGCTTGCGCAAGGCTCCGAAAGGCCCTGCCACACACATACACACACTTCTCCCTCCAGAATCACTTGTGGCCTGGCTGCGTGCAGCTGAACTGCTAGTGGGGGGGATGCAGTGGGAGGACCCGTGAAGCCTGTCAATGAAGATGAAAGACAACATTATATATTATTCAGTGAAAGTGAATATATTTCCAGATTGTAATGTGACAAAATGTGTTCACCCATGCAACTGTGATCAGAATTTGTAAACTTTTGAATGCCTAGACTTCTAGTTGCTGCCCTGACATCGTCAGCAGCTATGGACTCAGCCTGTGCAATGATTGGCCCTGTTGCCTCTGATGCCTTCGGTATGGGTCCACTGGAAAGCCAAGGCCTTGGGAACCCGAGCTTGCTTGGCTGTCCTCCTGTGGGCCAGCTGCTCCCTCTGTGGTGACAAAGGATGAGGTTGAGGGGATCACAGGCAAAGGGGACTCAGAGGGAGTGGACAGCCTCTGAGATTCCTGAACGGATGACCCAGGGGTGTCCAGCTGCTGTTCCTCCTCCCTTTGTGTGCCCGAGGGTCCCAGCCTGACACCTTGAGGGGAAGGAGCACCTGGAGGGATGATGAGGTGCCCTGTTTCCTTCTTGTGTTACCACTGCAGGAAGTCACCCATGGGTACCACGATGGAGTGCAGGTCTAAGCGCATCTCCATGTTCTGCTGGACCAGGGTCTCTATGGCGTCTGCCATCCTCCCCATGGAGACATCCATATGTGCATATGTGGGCACCACTTCATCAGGGAGCAGGTGGACACCATCCTTTGACTCATGTGCCACTCTGTTGAGAGCTTCCAACAGCTCTGCATGATGTTCCCCCACCTTCTGCTGACTCTCCAGGATGAGTTGGAAAGCCAAATCCAGAGGCTTGTCATCTGACTCGGACCTCACAGATGCCTCTTCCTGAGCAGTCCTCTGAGCGCCGGGGAGCTCGGCTGAACCTGCCTCCTCCTCCTGCAGACATGTGTCCGTGCGGTGACCACCAGATTGTGAACGCAAGCCTGCTCTAGATCTAGGCCCCTCTGAGGTGTGTGTCTCTGTGTTGGTGAAGGATGTGGGTAAGTGCCGTGACTGGTCTTCCAGGCTGCTTATTTCCAGCTCTACAATGGAGGAGATGACCCCTTGGCTGGAGGTGAGGACTTGGGTGGAACTAAGGAACTGGCTGGCTGAGGGTGTTGGTTACTTGGCAGAATGTTTGTGTGGTGAGCGGAGCCATGGGCAGGATGAAGACACGAGCTCCAGAGGATATGAGCCTGATGGAGATGTGAGGGTGTGTGTGAGAGTTCAAGTGTGTTTTCCCTTGAGATGTGAGATCCCTGTGGGCATGTGATGGGTTTGTGAGGGTGTGAGTGGAGAGCGATGAGAAGAGTGACTTACCATGGCAGAATTGATGAGGCCATTCATCCTGTTGTGGCACTGGGTGCTGCCCTCTTTTGTAGGGTATTGGCACTCCCATTGCCTCCCATGTTGGCTTAGTGATGTCGCTGCCCCTCCTCAGCCAGAGCAGGGGTAGAGGACATCATGGTAGGCCACCACAGTGTCTAAAAAGCATTCCAGGGATGTAGCACTGAATCGGGCGGCTGCAGTCTTCTGGCCTTTCGGGACCATGTCTTTTGTGCAGCAGTCCTGGGCTGGAAGCACAGAGAAGGGTACGCGCGGTTACCCTTTAAGTTTGGCACCTGGTGTGATGTGGCAGCGAGGTGATGGCATGGCAGGTGATTGAGAGCCTGCCATTGAAACAGCATGATTCCCTGGAATGCATTATTAATAAGGCGGGATTGGGGCGATACGACACGAAAGCCCACCATTGCAGCCGGCAGGAAAAACATCCTTTTTCCCTCCTACTTCCGCACTTAGTGCAAATCTGGGATGATTCCATCCAGGTGTTTCATTCTCAAAAAACTGTAATAAATTTGTCAAATACGATTTTCTTTTCACAATACCATGTGACCACCTGATTATATCATGATTTTCTAAATGTCCTGCTGGTACCTCCTTAATGGATTCTAGCATTTCCCAATGACAGATGTAAGGCTAACTGGCCTATAGTTTCTTGCTTTCTGTCTCCCTCATACCCTGAATAAAGCTGTTACATTTATAGTTTTTCAATCCGCTGGGACCTTTCCAGACTTAAGGAATTTTGGAAGATTGCAACCAATGCATCCAGTTTCTCTGCGGTCACTTCTTTTAAGGCCCGAGGATGCAAGCCATCAGGGCCAGGGGACTTGTCAGCCTTTAGCCCCATTAGTTTTCTCAATATATTTTCTCTAGTGACCATCTTTGTTTTAAGTTCCTCTCTCCGTTTTGCCTCTTGATTTTCTATGACTTTTGGGATGCTTTTTGTGTTTTCTATCATGAAGACAAAACAGAATACTTATTCAAAATCTCTTCATTTTCTTGCTTCTCATTGTTAATTCCCCAGTCTTACTGTATAAAGGACCAATGCTCAGTTTGACTACTCTTTTCCTTTTTATTTATTTGTAGAAGCTTTTATAGTCTGTTCTTATATTTCTTGATGGTTGTCTTTCATACTTTAATTTCTCCCTCTTTTTTTTTTAGTCGTCCTGCTGGTTTCTAAAATATTCCCAATCTTCTGGCCTACAACTAACCCTTGCAGCATTGTATGCCTTTTTTATCAATTCAATATCATCCTTAATTTCTTTTGCTCGCCACGGATGGGGCATCCTTCTCATTAAGTCTGTCTTTATCAATGGAATATATCTTTGTTGAGAGCTATGAAATACCTCCTTAAAGTCTACCATTGCTTCTCTACCATCTTACCTTTTAACCTATTTTCCCATTCCACTTTAGCCAACTTTGTCTTCATATCCTTGTAATTGACTTCATTTAAGTTTAAGACACTAGTTTAAGAACCATATTTCTCACCCTGAATCTGAATGTGAAATTCTGTCATGTTTTATCAAATTATATCATCACTCTTACCTAGAGGACCATTCACTATGTTGTCATTAATTAATCCTGTTTCATTACACATTACACATTTAAAATAGTCTGTTCCTTGGTTGGTTCCAGAATATTATTTTAATAAACTGTCCTGAATATACTCCATGAACTCATCCTCTGGGCTACCTTTGAAAATTTGTATTGTCCAATCGATGTGAAGATTAAAATTGCCCACAATTATTGCAGTACCTTTCTTATAAGGCCCCGTCATTTCTTGATTTATACTCTGTCCTGCAGTGTAGCTACTGTTAAGCAGTCTATAAACTACTCCCATCGGTGACTTCTTTCCTTTGCTATTTCATATCTTCACCCAAACTAATTCTACATCTTGATTTTGTGAACCAAGATAATTTCTCACTATTGTACTGATCTCATCCTTTATTAGCAGAGTTATCCATCCATCTTGCTACATAGGTCTCATTGTGGGTAATCGGGGATTTCTACAATATCATGGAACCATTATCATTTGTGTTTTGCCCACTTCATTGCTGTCAAACTTTCTATGTGTTCCACTTAGTTAATCAACTAAGTTTATTTACTAAGTTTATCAACTTAGTTTCTTTGGAATCATGAATAGAGCATAATTTCATGTACAACATGATTGGCCAGTTTTCTGCTATTTCCACTCTGTGGGGCAAATTTTCCTGTTCCTGCACCTGGGCGTTTTGGATCACCTGAGCGCAGTGAAAGAGGAAATTTGGGCCGAGGAAAGCACACATCTATAAGGGGACCTTCCTGGAGAGGAAACTCTGCTTCTCATGCTTCCTGAAATGCTGTCATTTGCCATTTTGATGAGAGAGAGACCACTAAACTAGAGGTCTGAAGAAAGAGTTGTCTAAAGTGGGCTGGGAAAATAGACTAAGGGGAAGGTCAGTGGATGAGCAGTGGCAGACATTTAAGCAGATATTTCATAACACTCAGCAAAAATTTATCCCGGTCAAAAAGAAGGACTCGATGAAAAGGATGAACAACCCGTGGTTAACAAAGTTGGTCAGGGAGAGCATCCAATCAAAAACTAAGGTACACAAAATGGCGAAAACTAGTGGTAGGCCAGAGGACTGGGAATTTTTTAGGAACCAGCAACGGATGACTAAAAAGCTAATGATGAGGGAGAAAATTGATTATGAAAGTAAATTGGCAAGAAATATAAACAGCAAGAGCTTCTACGGGTACATAAAAAGAAAGAGAATGGCTAAAGTGAGCAAGGACCCTTGGAGGGTGCAACTGGAGAATTGGTAACGGGGAACAGGGAAATGGCAGATAATTTAACCCAATATTTTGCATCGATCTTCATGGTGGAGGACACTATAAACATCCCAAAGATATCAGATAAGCAAGGAGCTAATGGGAGGAACGGTCTTGTAACAGTCTCTATCATGAGGGACAAAGCATTTGACAAACTAATGGACTTGGAGGATGGGGCAGAGTGTAATGTATCCAAATTTGCTGACGATATAAAAATAGGTGGGAGGGCATGTTGTGATGAGGGCATAAAGAATCTGCAAGGGGATATAGACAGGTTGAGCGAAGTGGGCAAAAAATTGGCAGATGGAGTTTAATATAGAAAAGTGTGAGGTTATGCACCTTGGTAGGAAGAATCAAAAGGCAGACTATTATTTAAATGGTGAGAGACTCCAAGAAAGTGCAGCGCAGAGGGATTTGAGTGATCTTGTGCATGAAACACAAAGAGTTAGCATGCAGGTGCAGCAAGTAATTAAGAAGGCAAATGGAATTTTGGCCTGTATTGCTAGGCAATTGGAGTATAAAAATAAGGAAACCTTGTTACAACTGTACTATGTCCCCTATTTTGAGATTCCCCCACTGGTGGAAACATCTTCTCAACATCTACCCTGTTGAGGCCGTACCTGGAGTACAATGTACAGTTTTGGTCCCTGTATTTAAGAAAGGATATACTGGCATTGGAGGCAGTTCAAAAGAGATTCACTAGACTGATTCCTGGGATGAAGGGGTTGACTTATCAAGAACAGCTAAACAGGTTAGGCCTTTATTTATTAAGTTTAGAAGAATGAGGGGAGCCTTATTGAAACGTACAAGATTCTGAGGGGGCTTGACAGGGTAGATGCTGAGAAGATGTTTCCACTAGTGGGGGAATCTCAAACTGCAGGACATAGTTACAGAATAAGGGGATACTTATTTAAAACTGAAATGCAAAATAATTTCTTCTCTCAGAGGATAGTGAATATCTGGAATTCTCTAACCAAACAGTTGTGGAGGCTAGATCACTGAAAGTATCTAAAGAGGAGGAAGATAGATTTTTGAAACATAGGGGATTTGAGGGTTATGAAGAGCTGGCACGAAAGAGGATTTGAGGCCTGGGGCAGATCAGCCATGATCTTATTGAATGGTTGGGCAGGCTTGAGGGGCTGAATGGCCTACTCCTGCTCCTATTTCTTATGTTCTTAAACTCAACAAAAAAAAAGCACGGTACTATATTTCTAACTAAAAGAAGAAAATGTAAGTTTAGTTTTCTAGAACTTGTGTTTCTGTAGCAGTTGTATATCATCCACTAATCTTCTTCCATATGACCGTTCCAACCATCATTACGGGAAGGACACCCTTTTGTCAATGCTATGTGGGCTCTCACCATTGTAGCAACTGACAATTGGAGCGTGCATAATGAGAAATAGGATTTCCTTATTCCATTGTAGCTGCTTAAAGGGCTGCAAAATCCATTGAAAAAGAGTAATTCAAAGTGGTTTCCACTACATTGCAGAAAACACTTGTATGGTACAAAATTGAATATGTGAACAATAACTAAATATTGGACTAATTATTGATGCAGCAGTGGAGGTGCTGCTGCAGAAAGAGGGTGAGTGGAAGGCTGGCACTCAAGGGCACTGTTTCCTAAATATAACAGGATATAGAATGCCAGGGGTAATTGCAACAACAGAATGCCATCTGCACTACACTGAAGACAGAAAAGGAAACATGGAATGTGTCTATGGACAGTAAAAAAGTTGCCAAGGCAAAGCTACCCAATTATTTTATATACCATGTAGATGGTCAAAATGTGCATGCCTCAAAGTATTTCCTCACAATAGATATGCATTAACATCTGCCCCATGAAAATGTCAGAGAACATGTTGTCTGTTCATTGTTTACAACCGTATGCCTTTGATTAGTGATTTATGACTCTCTACTTTTACATGAAGTGTTATAGCTGAGTTCAGATAAAGAAAGACGAGTTCAAGGTTTTGAAAGTTTTAACTCCACTTGAGTGGTCAAGAAGGACAAACAGGGGACAGGAGGTTGAGTCATATTTATAGGGTAGAATTTTCGGGCTGCGAGCAGTGGGCCTGGGAGCGGCCGGGAAATGGGCCGCCACCCACAAATGGCCCCCGGCCCTGATTTCACGCTGGTTGGCCAATTAACGGCCAGTGTGAAAGGTGCCCTGAAAGGCTCAGCACTGCCGGGGTTGGGGGGTGGGTGGGGGGGGGGGGGGGGGGGGGGGGGGGCGCGGGAAGAGGGCGAGTGCTGAAGTCAGCACGGGTGCGAAGGACCGGGGAAGAAAAACTCCCTGAAGGCAGAGAGCTTCCTTAGGGAGCTGACGAATTTAAAATCAATAAAGACAAAATTTTAAATCTGGACAAATGTCTACGCGTCAGAATGAGTCACCTGTGTGTGGATGTTTTAAAAATTCTGTGCATAGATTTTTATTTTTTAAATTTAATTACGGAAACCTCATCACGTCCTTGGATGACGTTTCCAGAAAAATGCAAAGGTCGCCTGACTGATTTACCCACCTGCCGACAGTAAGATTGGACAGGCAGTGAAAAATCCCTGTTAATTGATGTTTTAATGGCCTTAATATACTTCTTAATTGTTGGCTGGCATGCTGCCGACTCTCACGCGCGCTCACCGGCTGAATTATTGCGCAAGTGCGTGATGACGTCGGGACGCTTGCCCGACATCATTGTGCATTATTTCATGCTCGAGCATGTCGGGTGCACACCCGCCTGCTGAGTGGAAAATTCTGCCTATAATATCTGTACTGCGCCTATTTAAAGAAAGAAAGCCTTGCATTTATATAGAACACATTTCACAACCTCAGGACATCTCAAAGCACTTTACAGTCAACTTTTGAACATCTTTGAAATGTATGGCTGGATTTTCATCGAGTCGGAGAGACTCCATGGGGGGTGAGAAAATGTTGGTCAGAATCTAATTCCAGGATTCCTGACCACCATTCCCGGCACCCCCAATTTTCACCAGTGTGTGATAATGATGTGGACTGGTTAGGGTCTCGAGCCCACACCCTGCACTCCTGAACTGGCCTGCTCAATTACTGGGATAGGCATCCCCTAGGCCCCCGCAATTTTCATGGCGTCAGGCCAGCTTTCAGAGGACTTGTGGTTCATGGCCCCTCAGAGGTGTCATGAAGCATAGTCTGGATGAGGGAACCTTTTGTTCAAAAGGTCTTACCAATACCCTCCATGCCAAGCTATGCCCCTCCAGCACCCCCATGGCCACCCCTCCCCTCCACAATAAGCTATGGGACTTCCATGCCCATTCACTCACTGTACACTCTGTACAGAGCCAATGAACCCTATAGTAGTAATAGAATTTGTGAAACAACTTTTAAAGAAACAGTCATTCATTCATTACTTTCTACTTTCTTAATAAAAAAAATCTTTCACTACAGCCCTATAAAAGTGTCAATCATTCAGACCCTTTAAAATATCACTAGCTGAAACTGCAAGTACTTAAAACTTCATTAGCTTATGTAAATAAACTTTGTGCAATTGATAGAATATATCACAGAGCAAGAGCAGTCAATCAAGCAATGTTTTCCCTGTTGTGCAGCTGTTTCAACAGTCTAATGGATGCATCGGCTCTTAGCCAAGATGTATTATGCATTCTTAGCTGGATTGATGGAGGGCCACTGTTTGGCATGGGGTGGGTGGAGGGGCATAGCTTGGCTTGGAGGGTATTAGGGGCCATGGGGTGGGTGGGGGTATGAAATGGCATGAGTTGGCATGGATGGTCACATGGAGTAGAGGGGGGAGGTGAGAGGGGTGAGGACTAGAGGGCTGTTCTTTGTTTTGCTGTCATTATTACAACTGGGACAAATCCCAGAGCACCGAGGCGGGCCTTTTAAGCAGCCTGCCTTGGCAGACTGAACTCTTTCTGGGGTGATGGGCCCAACTCCAGTTACCCTCCCGAAACAAAAGTCCCATCTGGCACTTTCTCCCATACAGGTGGGCTGAGCCAGGAATTTTCCTAACTCCTGCTACCCTGTAGGATGAAAATCCAGCCCATAGTCATGGTTATAATGTAAGAAATAAGATCATATTCAAGCAGAATGCATTCTCAATGTTTGCACACTAACCTTTAGCAATGACACAGTGCACATACTAAGCAATATTTCATTACCAGCTTCATGAACATATTAAGACTTTTGCTGCAGCAAGTAAGGGGAGATTTACAGCAACCTGAAGTAAATTTCTGCAAAGCTTCAAATTTGCTGTACCATGATGGAATATTTGATTCCTACCCATGATTACCAATGGGACATGTCATGGGATAACAAGGTGTAGGTTCATTCCTTTGATTTCCCAAGTGGTGCATTTCTGATATCAACCATGCAGTTAAACAAAGATCCAGGGTTGAACTTGTGCACAGAGAGAGTGAAAGATGAACATCTACCTTGCTACTCTTCCAAACATCCTTGAAGCTGACACAAGAGAAGCAGTAACAGAGTTCTAAGAACAAGTTACCTGCCTGCGCTCTTTACATGAAAGGACTATGCAAACTGGAAGAAGTAGCGAACTCAAATATTAAAATTGGGACAAGGTGAGCAAACACTCCTCTGCAAATTAGAGTAAATCATCTTTGTTATGGACAGGGGGGAAAGCAAAGCTGAATTCCTTTATTTTTTTGACGTCTGTCCCTAAGCAGAGGTGTTTTGATTTTTTAAATAGCTGTGACGTGTTTCCCCAAACCCTGTCTTTGTGAGCTCAATTTTTACAGTGACTTGCAGCAAACTCTCTTGAGGGTTAAATTAAAAATATAGTTTATTCACACTTTCAAACCCGGGGAATGGTTGCAACTTCATATACATACACAAGGACGCAATAAGAAGATAGGGGAGAGGAGTTTTTACAACAATGAGTAACTGAAAAGAAAAAGCACCACAGATATGGATATAAGGTTACGTGGTTGCCAGAGTCCATAAAATCAGAGTCCAGTGAGGGTTCCTTCATGGAGGAGCTACAGTTCAGGTGGGTTCAGCTAGCTGAAGGAGGATTTGCAGAATTCCTTTAAAGTTGATGGGGACGCAGCAAGATGAGGCTGATATACAGAGACAGGGTCTACTCGGCAGGCGATGACAGGAATCTTCCAGAGAAAACAGGCTTCGAGGACTTAGACTTGATGCAGGCTGTTGGTCAGCCTGGAGTCCTGCTCTAATGCTTGCAGGCTGGAGCTTAAACAATAGGTTGAGTTACAGGTCTAGAAATATAATACTAAAACTTTGCAAAGGCCAGAGTCTTAGATCATGTGATGTTGCCCATTAATAAGTCAGCTGCAGGCTAATGAGCAGTGTCTATGGGCGGAATTTCCCATTCTGGAGACTAAGGGCAGATTCAGCCCAGATTTGCACTAAGTGCAGTGGCGGGCGGGGAAAACAACATTTTACCCGTCAGCCGGAATGGTGGCTTCTCACGCCATATCATTCCAAACCCGCTCCATTAATTATGCGTTCCTGGGAAACATGCTGTTTTGATGGCAGGCGAGCTGTCATTCACTCACCATGCCATCACCTCGCCACTTCATTCTGCCTTTAATCTCTCATCCTGACTGTGAGGTCCAGAAAGCCCAGAACTGCCTTTAATCTTTTCAACCTCTTGGCTCCAAACTAGGGACTCTGTCTATCTTTCAATGAGCTCTCCCATTCCTTCACGATTGACCACAGCACAGTCTCACCCTGCTCCATGAGTCTCTGTGTAACCCATCCCTCTTATGCCACACTAACACAACACCCCTCTCATATTCCACAGTCTGTGTACATCCTCTCCCATTCACACAGTTTGATTCCTATCCACCCCTCTGTGTCTGCATTCTAGTCTTCCATGTCAGGCTCCAGATTCCCCACCCTCGGTCTCCTCTCTGCCTACCATTGTACCCCTCCTCCAACCTCACCATGCCCCATTCACCGCCACATCTCTGTCATCCTTCCCCCTCCCAACCCCCTGGTCACAATGCTAGAGTGCAGCCCTGCCTGAGACCTGCTGCACACACTGAGTGCAGTCCTTCCAGACTATGAAGGCACCCGCCATGAGCAGACCAACCCTACACTCCCACTGGTGTGGCATAACTCTGGCATTGCTGAGAAACTGGAGCAGCGCTGTTGCAGATAGGCTTTGAATGTTGCACTCATCTCAAAATCACAAGCGAAGCAAGGGTGGACAATTGCCGCCACTTATATCTGGTTGTGATTTAAACCGGTCTAATTTCTAGCTGGCATGGCACATAATTGGGAAGGGGAACGTGATTCCAGCAATTAGCGTTTTTAATAAGTATTCATGACATGGTGATGCATGCAAATGGTGTTCCCTACATGGATCAGCACGAAACCCAAACCACCATCAGCCCGCCATGAAAGTCGTGAGGGAATAATTCTGAACTGATTTCCCGTCGTCAGGACTCCAATTTTCGGCCTCTGAGTTTTCTGATCCCACCCGCTACGAAACCTGCTGCTGGCAGGACTGGAAAATTCCGCCCCATGCCTCTGGTCAAAATCCATTGTTCACCTTAGAGATTGATGTTGGCTTTTATCGCCTCTGCAGGTATAATGACTTTGATGGTGCCCCCTTTGTTATAGGACGAGGCTGGAGAGACCAATCATCTGCTGGTCCCTGGTTTCATTGATTGTAACATGTCCTCACATGAGAGGTTTGAGATTCCACAAGGATGAAGGTTGAGCTTTTGTAAGTGCAACTGCTGTTGGAAATTTCCAGAAACTGTAGCCAACTTATGAATCATGTGACCTGTAGCAGCCATATTTTTGGTTCAGCAAGGTCCACTTTTTAAATAAGCAAAAAGGTAAGGTTTGATTTAAGTAGCTTATGATCTCTTTCATGGGCAGAATTTAGCCCTTGTCAGGTGGGCTCGGTGGGGGTGGGCAGGGGCAGTCGGAAGCTGCCTCACGGAAGCAATTTAAAAGCTTTGAGGCATGGAGCTGCCTCAGGGAGATTGAAGCATGAGATGGGACATGTTTTAAATTCCAAAATAAGGTTTTTATTTAATGGTTATTTACTTTAGGAAACCTCATCCCGCTCGTGGGTGAGGTTTCCTAAAAAATGTAAAGGCCGCTTGGCCTTTTCGCCTGCCCGCCAACCGTAAGGTTGGAGGGGCAGCGTAGAATTGAATTCAATTAGCTTGTTAATGGCCTTAGTAGGCCTTTTAATTATTGGTGGGTGCACAGCTGACTCTGGCACGTGCCCGCTGAACAAAATATCGCGCGAGTACGCGATGACGCCAGGATGCGCGTCCGCATGCCGAGCGCAAAATTTTGCCCTTAATTTTAGTTATCCACTTTGGCTTGATTTAAAATTTTATATTATTTTAAATATTACTTTTGAATGTGCTTTCTTATTTCAGTTTTTGGCTTCTATTTTACAAAGATAAGATGTGAACTGGTCCAAGTGGCACATTTTTTAACAACTTGGAACAGCATAGTAACTATCCCAAACTGTGCAAGGCAGTCAGAGAATCGAAACAAGTGATGCATTATACTGTCATGTCTCTGTGACATGCTTACTGTTTCATGTTCTTGGTCAAAGGTACAAACACAATCTCTGCACCGTGAACTACAGGGAGCTCTTGAGCTGTCAACGCAAACTGACTCTTTTTTCAGCTCATAGCTTTATTTCATTTTAAACAAAATTTAACTAGGATGACTTGAGCCCATTACCTTATTTATTCTTTTATCTTCACCTTTCTTCAAAAAATGTGAGGGTTATCTGTATTTCATTACAAGAGCTGTACTGTCGCTATTTAGCGCACACTTCGGATTCAATGCTAATCACTTATGAGTCAATGGTTGGGTTTTTCTTTCCAATGGATACAACAGTGAACAATGAGAGGGTAAGGAAAGAGAAAAGAAGCACTGAATCAGCTGGGGTGTACATGTCAAAGTGATTGCCAGAAAGCAATCATATGAGTGAAATAAACATTTAATTAGTTTTGGCAGTTGGATTCAGATAATGAATATTTGGATATTTTAGTACAATTTAGGGATAATAGTGATGAACTGGAGTGAATGTTTGTAGGTTTTTTTTTAAAGCTTAATTAAAATTTGATAAGCTCCCTGAGAAAGCACACATCAAACAGCTTGGAAGAAGCCAGAGTGATAATGAAACAAACTCCTCACTAGTGGCGCTGAAAGTGCATCTGGTTAGTGTTGGTCTGATCCAGTCCCTGCCTTTAGTAACATGTTTTTCTAAATCCCAATTCTAATCTCCAATATTTTGAACCCAATTCCTTAAAGTGCCCAAATTCCCAATTCTAATTACTTAGACATTCTTTACATCTCCAATATCCATTTTGATTAAGGAACTTCAATCCTAATCCCAGTCACACAGTAAAATCTGTGGAGAGTCATATAAGAAAAACATACACAAATATCCAGTTTGAAAATAGCATTTCTGCAGGAAACCACATTCTACAGCCAATATTATTTCATGTATGAAGCAAATCAGAATTGTTTCATCAAGGGCGTCTAAATGCTGAGGTATTTTTAAACTCAGACTCTGGGCTGGATTTTATCTATCATGGTGGGCAGCTTGAGTTGGAAAATTTCCCAACTTGCTAGACCAGCCTCGGTAGAAATTACTCACAACTTTCACTCGGGGTTGGTGGGGGTGCTGGGGGGGCAGGGTATGGGGAGGGGAGGGTTAGATGTAGGATAGAGTTCGGTCCACTAACCCATTAAGCAGAGCAGAAGCGGCCATGGGGCAGACTAGTGCCAAGGCTGGCCACTTAGTCCCAGTTATTAGGCCCTCATCCCTCAACCCTCACCCCTCACCCCCACCTATATCCCCATGGCCCCTATTACTGTCCGTGCCAACTCATGCCTCCCCATCCATCCTCCATGGCACCTCATATCCTCCATACCACTTCCATAGTCACTCACCATGGGCAGTATCCTACATGGGAAGACCTCAGGAGCCATGTGGGGATGAGAAAAAATAAACTTCTAACAATCTAGTACAGCTTTCACCCCTTCCTACGCACTTGAGAGTGGGAAGACTCCCATTCATAAAATCCATTCAAAGCTTTTAAATCTCCTCAAGTGGTTAATCTCTTATAAAAACAAACTTCTATTGAGTCACCACATCAATGACTGCTAATCCTTTAATAGTCTATTTAAGCTGACAATAAAACTGTGAGCTCAGGGACATCTGTTGGGATATTTGTAGCTTTTGAAACTCAGCCAAGAATTCATAATGATAAAATGATATTCCTATGGGAAATGTCAACAAAGAGCTCTATTGAAACTGCACAACCATTGCTACTTATGTTCTAACCTATGCCTATCAATAAAAGCAGTCCAGTAGAAGGTTTTTTTTTAACTCTCATTGATAGCTGCAACCTGCTTTTTTAAAGTTTAAAGAGGGGGCATTTTAAAAACTTCATATCATGATCGTTATACAGATCCTAACCACCCCTCAAAAACGTTTACGTCTACTCCATCAATTTGTGACTCCTACCCTGCGGGTTAAGGCCCTTGGACCGACCAAAATGGGTTCTTTTTTAATGCAACAGAGTTCCAATGGCCCTGTTGAGTTCCAGTTTTCTGCCTGCATGAATTACACCCTGCCCCTTTTCCTTACCAGCAAAAATTGGGTTTGTCAGAAATGGCGGGTAGAACTTATGCTTCAAGGTCCAGACTGCCATTTTTAAAGGTCCACGGTGTCTTCCTGACTCTGCAAAAATCTAGCCTTCCTTCTAATTTTTTTCTAGTAGCACATCATGCTTTTCTAAGCTCTTACACATGTACTCAGAGAACACAAAGTTACACTTACTGAAATGGCACATTCCTGCCATCCAAATCCCAACTGCACAGACTTAAAAGCAGCCAAAATTCAAATAGACCCAGCTTAAGTGGTTATTTCAATTTAATATAATTTCAAAAGCCTAACTTGTTTATAATAAATATTCCATCTTATAATTTTAAGCAAGATTTGATTAAAAATTGATTTAAAATAAAGTGCTATAAATTGTTATAAAAATGCAAGTGAAAAATGAGGCAAGGCTTGGGAAGTTAAATGAGGTATTATCTGCGCTGGATTCCTTCCAAGGCCCATGTATCCTTCTTGAAGTACGATGCCCAGAACTTACTACAGTATACCAGGTGGGTCTGACCAAGGTGCTATACAGCTGAAGAATAATGTCCTCCCTTCGTAATAAATGGCATAATTTTGCCCTTGGCATGCGGCCTTGGCGGGGGCGGATGGGAAGCCGACTGCCGCCCGCGATCAGCACCACACTGCGATTTCACGCTGGCCAGCCAATTTAGGCCCGCATAGCGTGAAATGTGAGTGGCAGCGCTCAACGCTACCTATGCAGGTGGGGGGAGGAGGGCGAGCGAGCCGATCGTGAACTTTGCACATGTGCACGAACGAGCACTTCATAATCTCCCTGAGGCACAGAGTTGCCTCAGGGAGATAAAGCACTGTTTAAAAAAAATAAAATAAATAAAAATGTCATAAAACATGTCTCCTCATGTGATTCTGTAACATGAGCAGCGACATACTTTTAATTCAAGTGTAAAATTTTTATCTGATTTTCATTTGCTTTAGGAAACCTCATCCCGCCCGTGGATGAGGGGCAGAATTTTTTGCCTATCAGGCGGGTGGGCCTGACTCAATCTCCGCTGGGCAGGGAGCAGATCCCCGCTGGAGAAGCGGGCCCCACCGCCATTTTACGTGGGCGGGCCAATTAAGGCCCGCCCAGTGTGACGTCCGGCGGGAAGTGCTATGCGCTCCTTGTGCAGGCGGGGGGATTCCCCAAAAGCAAGAGTGCACTCTTTCACGCATGCGCACATCTCCCTGAGGCGAAGTGCTGCCTCAGGAAGATCGCTGAAACTTATAAAAACATTAAAAAAAGAAAAAAAAAAATCCTTAACATGTCCCCCTCATGTGGCAATGTCACATGAGATGGGACATGTTCATAAATTACACGAAAACTTTATCAAACTGTTTAAATCCCTACATGAAACCTCATCCCGCCAGTGGATGAGGTTTCATGTTTTTTTTCTATTGCCCGCCGGGGCTCCTGGCCTGCCCACCAACCTTAAGGTTGGATGGGCAGGTCCTTTAATTGTTTCAATGATCCTGTCAATGGCCTCAATTGGCCATTGACAGGTCGGCGGGCACACAGCTGATTTGGCTGTGCCCCTGCCGTCCTGAAAATTTAAATGGGGCGGGATGACGTCGGGGGTTTCCCCCGATGTCATCCCGCGTCATTTTATGCGTTGGCGAGTGGGCCCCATCCCCTGCTCACCGACGGCAAAATTCAGCCCAAGGTTTCATAAAAAGTGTAAAGGCCGTTTGGCCTTTTCACCTGCCCGCCAACGGGTTGGATGGGCAGCGTAAATTTGAATTTAATTACCCTTTTAATGGCCTTAACAGGTCTTTTAATTGTTGGCAGACGCGGGGCTGCGATGACGTCGGGGCACTCGCCCAATGTCATCGTGTGTCATTTCACGCTCGGCTGGGTCTGGCGCGCCCCAGAGCCAACTTGCTATAACTTGACAGAAACTGGCAGAGAATCTGCACTCTTATATCAATCACAAGGTTGTTAGTATGGAAAATTTAAAAAGTAAAGGGTTTAAGGATTGCTGCTCTGAGGATATGAGGCTTGAGAAGCCCCAGAACAATGAGCCTTTACTTTGTCACTGGCTGGTGCTCTAGCTGATCTAGGGTGCTTCAGATGAGATATGAAAGATGGAAGAATGTTCCATTCCCTTGCACAGATACGCCCAGCCTTAATCAACATAAATAAAGTTCTGTGATTCTGTTTATCCTTTATTCTATTTTTTGGATTATTTTAGACCATAAGACCATAAGACCATAAGACATAGGAGCAGAAATTAGGCCATTCGGCCCATCATGTCTGCTCCGCCATTCAATCATGGCTGATAAGTTTTTCAACCCCATTCTCCCGCCTTCGCCCCATAACCTTTGATCTCCTTACCAATCAAGAACCTATCTATCTCGGTCTTAAATACACTCAATGGCCTGGCCTCCACAGCCTTCTGTGGCAATGAATTCCATGGATTCACCACTCTCTGGCTAAAGAAGTTTCTCCTCATCTCTGTTCTAAAAGGTCTTCCCTTTACTCTGAGGCTGCGCTCTCGGGTCCTAGTCTCTCCTACTAATGGAAACATCTTCCCCACGTCCACTCTATCCAGGCCTTTCAGTATTCTGTAAGTTTCAATCAAATCCCCCCTCATCCTTCTAAACTCCATCGAGTATAGACCCAGAGACTTCAAACGTTCCTCATATGTTAAGCCTTTCATTCCTGGGATTGTTCTCGTGAACCTCCTCTGGACTCTCTCCTGGGCCAGAACATCCTTCCTGAGGTTAGGGGCCCAAAATTGCTCACAATATTCTAAATGTGGTCTGACCAGAGCCTTATAAAGCCTCAGCAGCACATCCCTGCTTTTATATTCTTGTCCTCTCAAAATAAATGCCAACATTGCATTTGCCTTCCTAACTACCGACTCAACCTGCAAGTTAACTTTAAGAGAATCCTGGACTAGGACTCCCAAGTCCCTTTGCACTCCAGATTTCTGAATTCTCTCCCCATTTAGAAAATAGTTTATGCCTCTATTCTTCCTACCAAAGTGCATGACCTCACATTTCCCCACGTTGTATTCCATCTGCCACTTCTTTGCCCATTCTCCTAACCTGTCCAAATTCTTCTGCAGCCTCCCCGCCTCCTCAATACTAACTGTCCCTCCACCTATCTTTGTATCATCTGCAAACTTAGCCAGGATGCCCTCAGTTCCTTCATCTAGATCATTAATGTATAAAGTGAAAAGTTGTGGTCCCAACACTGACCCCTGCGGAACTCCACTAGTCACTGGCCGCCATCCTGAGAAGGACCCCCTTATCCCCACTCCCTGCCTCCTGCCAGACAGCCAATCTTCTATCCATGCTAGTACCTTGCCTCTAACACCATGGGCTCTTATCTTACTGAGCAGCCTCCTGTGCGGAACCTTGTCAAAGGTCTTCTGGAAGTCCAAGTAGATAACATCCATTGGCTCTCCTTTGTCTAACCTACTTGTTACATCCTCAAAGAATTCTAACAGATTTGTCAGGCATGACCTCCCCTTGATGAAACCATGCTGACTTTGCCCTATTTTACCAAGCACTTCCAAGTATTCTGAAATCTCATCCTTAATAAAAGACTCTAAAATCTTACCAACGACTGAGGTCAGGCTAATCGGCCTGTAATTTCCCGTCTTTTGCCTCACTCCCTTCTTAAACAGGGGGGTTATATTAACGATTTTCCAGTCCTCTGGGACCCTCCCTGACTCCAGTGATCCCTGAAAGATCACCACTAACGCCTCCACTATCTCTTCAGCTATCTCCTTCAGAACTCTGGGGTGTAATCCATCTGGTCCAGGTGATTTATCCACCTTCAGACCTTTCAGTTTTATTCTCTGTGCACTGAAAATAAGTTCTCCAAACTACAAGATGTAGCATAGATTTTGTTACATCACCGCATTTTAATAAAATTAGTCCACAAATGCTAGAGATATCAGGAATTTTTAATGAAATGTGGTTAGGGACGAGTTAGAGTTCAGACAATACATATAAAAAGACTCATCGGGCATCATCTCCACACCAGGCTAATATCACTGCCTTATCCTGCCCTCGATCCATTTCTGTGTGTTTACAAGCAGGGCATGTTAATTGAAGAAAAGATAAATTGTGGCACTTGGGTGGATAACTAAAAATTCAGGACATGCTGAGAAAATATTAGCATTCTGAATATTTTTGCAGCATGAAAGGGAATGACAGGAATCACTTTGGACAGCATTCCCTGCCTAATACTTATAACATCAAGTGCCCACTTTCCAGCTGAGCCATTATGTGGAAGAACGTATCTGCAAATAAACCAAGGCCAAATGAAAATCCTCCTCCAATAATTAGATGTCTCTTCTAGTTTCGAGGCTTGAGAGTGAATTGGCTGCAATACTCGGCAGGGCAGGTGGGTCTACTTTAACAGTGTCAATATTTGTTTCTATGAGCAAAAGCTAATGAGGAAGGAAAAGGAAATATGATTCTGTGGAATTATTTGAGCCCAATCCAAAAGTTTGAAAGCGCTTTAGCAGCAGTGTATAAGGACAACAGTGTAGCATCTGTGACCATTGGCAGAGCTGAACAGCACGAGTAAATTGACCTAAGACAATTTCTGATAAAAACAAACATGCAATAGCTCAAGACTGACTTGTCCTTTGTGACTTTCAGTAACCTCCAACCATAGTCAATGCTACTTCTTGGGCTGAATTTTCTGGTTAGAGTCAGAGGTCGACAGCACAGAAAAAGGCCCTTCGGCCCATCCAGTCTGCACCGGTCAAACAAGTACCTAACTATTCTAATCCCATTTTCCATCACTAGGCCCATAGCCTTGTATGCCATGGCATCGCAAGCCCATATCCAAATACTTCTTAAATGTTATGAGGGTTTCTGCCTCTATCACCCTTTCAGGCAGTGAGTTCCAGATTCCCACCACCCTCTAGGTGAAAAAATTCTTTCTCACATCGCCTCTAAACCTCCTGCCCCTTACCTTAAATCTATATCCCCTGGTTATTGATCCCTCTACCAAGGGGAAAAGTTCCTTCCTGTCCACCCTATCTATGCCCCTTGTAATTTTATACACCTCAATCATGTCCCCCCTCAATCTCCTCTGCTCCAGGGAAAATAACCCCAATCTATCCAATCTCTCCTCATAACTAAATCTCTCCAGCCCAGACAACATCCTGGCAAATCTCCTCTGCACTCTCTCTAGTGCAATCACACCCTTCCTATAATGCGGATTCCAGAACTGCACGCAATACTCTAGCTGTGGCCTAACCAGCGTTTTATACAGTTCCAGCATAACCTCCCTGCTCTTATATTCTATGCCTCGGCTAATAAAGGCAAGTATCCTATATGCATTCTTAACCCCCTCATCTACCTGTCCCGCTACCTTAAGGGGCCAGTGGACATGCACATCAAGGTCCCTCTGATCCTTGGTATTTCCCAGGGTCCTACCATTCATCTTGTATTCCCGTGCTTTGTTTGTCCTGCCCAAGTGCATCACTTCACACTTATCCGGATTAAACTCCATTTGCCACTGATCAGCCCATCTGACCAGCCTGTCTATATCCTCCTGTAATCTAAGGCTATCATCCTCACTATTTACCACCCCACCAATTTTCGTGTCATCCGTGAACTTACTGATCAACCCTCCTACATTCATGCTTGGCGGGGGCGGCGGAGCGGGCGAGAACGCGGACCTGATTGCTGCCAGCGATCAGGTCCGCACCGCCATTTTAGGCGGGCTGGCCAATTAAGGCCCACCCAGTGCAATGTGCAACTCTTGAGGATAGTGGAAGTGGGCGGGCGGCGGTGGGAGCGCACTGTCAGCCGGGTCCAATGGCAATCCGGCGGCCTGTTTATATGAAGCGCTGGCAGCCTTTGCAAGGCTGCTCACAATGAAAGTGGAAGGGCTCACCAGAGGGCTTCTGGTGAGCAGGTCAGTCTGGAGGGTAGGCCAGCGGGACAGGCTAGGCTGGAGGGTAGAGCAGCGGGACAGGCCAGGCCGGAGGGTAGGGTGGGGGGCCAGTGTGCCCCTCATTTTTCAGATGACTGCCTTGCTGCCCTCCTCGAGGTGTTGGCAGCACGGCGGGAGGTGCTGGGTCCCCAGGATGGGAGAAGGAGGCCCCCCCACATGACGAAATGTGCCTGGGAGGAGGTGGCGGCGGTGGTGAGCTCCCACGCCGTGGAGCACCTGGATCCAGAGCTGCAAGCGCTTCAATGACTTGTTGCACTCTGGCAGGGTGAGTACTATGTTGGCATTGGTCACTTAACCCAGCAGGTTGGCTTTCCCCCCTGCTGCACCGCCACACCCCCTCCCGCCAAGTCCGAGTGTCGTGACTGCATTGAATCATTGACGGCATGTATCCTTTGCTGGGTGGGCAAACAGATACTGCCCATGCTGAGGCAGCCTGAGAGGGTGATGAGGAGATGTGTTTTGCCCCCGCCGCATGTGTTACTCTGAGTCCCACATGACTGGTCTGGGGGCAACCTGGAGAAGCTGCACCTAGGCGCAGTGTTAGAACTCCAGGACATGTCCTAGCCAGGGTGATGAGATGGTGGGAGGGGAGCTTCAAGGTGGCAACATGGCAACAAACCGTCCGCTGTGCTCTGCGCTCCACGTGCTTGCGCCTCCTTGCTATGGAAGGATATACCGAGTGGTGCCTAATGTGATGTAGGCAGTGTGTTCCAATGGGGAGGTGGGGGGTTGGGGAGCAGGTCTAGCATCTTTGTGTGCGTGCCCGGCAGCAGAGGGGTGAGGGGGCTCTGGAGCCCTGATATGTCCCACTCTGGTTGAGGTGGGCCGTGCACGAAGAGAGTCCACGTGCAATTTGCACTAATCAATGCTCATCTCTCATTTTCAGGAGAAGAATGCTCATAACGTGGCAGTGCGTGCGAGGACTGGCAGCGGCCAGGCGCAGATCGCCATTCTTAGTTGGTTTCTTGCAGGAGGCCCTGGATTTGGAGAAGCGCCATGAGCCCAGGTCCACTGGTGTTGGTGAGGCTGGGGTGCCACGGCCAGGTATTTATGCCCAACAGTGAGGTCAGCATCATTCTCCCAACAGCCATAGCAGTGCTGAATGTTAAATGATTTAATTTTGAAACATGGCTTGATCATTGTTTATGGAAGGATGAGCGCATAATGATCCTGGGGCAGGGATGCACATTGACACTGTCTCTACGTTAACTGATCCACTGTCCTTGTTCTTCCTTTCAGCAACAGCGGAGCAGAGCCGGCAGGAGGAGCAGCAGAGGCCCCCTCTCACACCTGAGGGGCCTGAAGTCTCACCAACGTCACACCATTTCTGTGAGGCAGGCACCAGTGCAGATACTAGCACCTCGGTGGGAATTAGAACATCGTCTGGTGTGCCGGGGCACAATGGTAAGGACACTTCACAGTCGCTGGAGGAGCTGGCAGAGACAGAGAGTACCCATGGCACCAGCAGTCGGAGGGCTGCAGGGGACCAGGCACATGCTCAGTCTGTGCCTGATGATGTGCCTCTGGAGTCGTCCACGATGCAGCAGGTGCAGGAAATGCGGCCGGGTGTGCGAGAGCATCTGGGGGAAGATACATGAGGCTATGGACGATCGCCAACACAATGAGTCACATGTCTGAGAGCAAGTGAACAATTTGTGATGATAAACTGGGCTGCAATGGCCTGTAGAGTTAACTAGCTTACTGACATTCACTCAGGCTGATTTTAACCTGCTGCAATTGGCATTAATGGGGTGGGGGTGAGGGGGGGTGGGTAGGGGGGTGAGTGACAACCTCAAAATGTGTGGAAGGTTATACTTATCACCTAAATGATCAGCCTGCAGATACTTTCACAAGGAGTCTACTGCTGGGTGACCAGAGTATTCTTTCAGGAGCAGATCCTTTTTAATATGCAAATTGTGGTCCTACAGCATATATAGAACCTGAATTTGCCATTTTAAGATTGAATGAATTGGAGTGTTCACCATTGGTGAACCCATCAACCCAAAGAGGTTCCCAAAAGATCAATTTTAAATGCTTTATTTATGAGATGATTAAACAATACATCGCAGAAAGTTAACATGAAGGTACAGCAAGCAATTAGGAAATTAATATTGGGTGGAATTTAATGCCCACGCCCTCCTCCCTGGAGTGGGGAGGAGTGGGGGGCAGTAGTATAAAGAGGCGGGAAGGCTTGAGGTGCATAACCCATCACCTTCCTGACTCCCCACATTTATGTCCGGGGCAGGAAGGGCAGAGGATTGCCTTCCCACCCAGAGGCCAATTGAGGCCCTTAAGTGGCCAACTAAGGGCCATTTATGGACCTCAACCCATCACCGCTGGTATTCTATAAGTGCTGGTGGGGGGGGAGTGGGGGGGTGGGCATACTATCTGGCAAGCCGCCAGTATACCCAGGTGGGCTGCCAGCTGACTGAGCCATCCACCTTGCAAGACCCAACCCGACGTCGATCAGGCAGTTACCTGATTGGCTTTTAATCACATCAGGGCACCAGGGAATGGCTGTGACAGAGTTGCCACTGGCTTTCCGGCTAGTGAATGGGCCCACCACCAAATTATTAAATTCAGCCCAGTTCACCTTTAGTACTAAAGGATTGGAGTATAAGAGCAAAGAAGTTATGCTGCAATTGTATAGGGCCTTGGTGAGACAACACTTGGAGTACTGTGTACACTTTTGGTCTCCTTACCTAAGGGTATACTTTTCTTAGAAGGTGTGTAACAACAGTTCATTTGACTGGTTCCTGGGATGAGGAGAGATTGAGTATACTTGGCAATATGTTTATCTTGAGGTGTGTGAATCCTGTATGCCGGAGCCAGAATCACTAATACAGGCCTTAGTGTAATGGAAAATTATCTAGAAGATGTCCTTTCTCCTTCATCCTCCTTACCCGCTACCAACTTAGTTCCCTGCCAAGTCTGTTTCATTGCTTGACTGAACAAATGGAGGATACTCAGAACTTTACAGAGGAGTCCTATGAATTCATAGAACACAAAATTGATAGTGTTAAGTACGGTTCTACACCATTATACCTGTCTTCAAAAATTTACTGGAGGAAAACAAACAGGAAAGGACACTGGTACCTAATGAGATACAAGATATAGTGAGGTGTCAGCTAGAGTTACTAGCTCAGTGCAAAGCTGCTTTTCACTGTATTTTCTTGTAGGGAACATAACAGACAGATCAAGTTTAATGATCTTGCTGCCTTTCTAGTCTACATCTGTCATCCTCTGATATGTGCAGCATAATTGCCTTTTGTTCAGTGTACCAAATGCAAACAGTTCAATGTACATATCTTACATTCATGCTTATGATTGTTGACTATGTTTGAGACTATATCTATTGTTTTGTTAACCCTACCTTATCTGCTTTATTGAAGGTCATCATACTGTATTACTACTCCACAGAATAAAAAATCATTAGCAGAATAGAAGAAAATGGAAATAAGAAAATGTCATTCAGCTCATCCCTCTCAATGAATTGCCATACTATTGGCATCTTCTTTCAATCCAGACATCATGCTCATACTCCTCTACTCTGGTCAGTTAGGAATCTGCCTGTATACAGTCTCAATACTCTAAATGAATCAGCTGAGCAGAAATAAGAAAATCCAGAAAATAAGTTCCATTCAAAGACGAAGCAGGGGAGTAGATTTAATAACAACGGCTCAGAAATTCTTCCTAGTGCTGTTCCATCAGTGGAAGTGCAGTGGAACAGAACTCCTGCCCACCCTAGCTTGAATTAATTGACCTCTAAAAAGTATAAGAACAGGGTCATTTGCACTGCTAGGTTAGGATGCCAGCAGCTGCAAGCGCGCTTCACAGAAAACAATGAAAGACTGAACAGGCTGAGGCTCTTTCATTTAGAAAAGAGAAGTCCAAAAAATGACTTGACAGAGCTCCAGAGGTATGTTTCCACTTCTGGGCGAGTCCAGAACTAAAGCGCATGAATATAAGATAGTTACTAATCAATTCGAGAAGCAATTCAGAAGTAACTTTGTTACCCAGAGAGCAGTAATGCAGATAAGGTTAGATGAAACAGAGTTTGAGAAGGCTCATGTGGAGTACAAACCTATAGACCATGGGTGATAGTCTGTTTGTGTGCTGTAAATTATATGTAATTCTGTGTGAAAATAAATCTTTGGCTGAGAAGGGAGCCTTTCCCTCCTCAAAAAGATAATGCATAATTGTTTGTGGCCTTTTGAAAGGCTTTACTAAACCTGATGCCAGCTCTCATTATTAGGGCATTCTGGTGGGGTCTTATAAG
Source organism: Cetorhinus maximus (assembly GCF_964194155.1). Lineage (NCBI taxonomy): Eukaryota > Metazoa > Chordata > Chondrichthyes > Lamniformes > Cetorhinidae > Cetorhinus > Cetorhinus maximus. The sequence continues at coordinate 28,696,192 of NC_135892.1, read as the reverse complement.
TGAGTACAGGGTAAGGAGTGACCCAGGCATGGTCTCTAAATGTAAGCAGCAGAGGATCCACCTACAATCCCATCAGGCAGAGAAAGGCTGCTGAGAAAAGAAACAGGACAGAAGTCTGGTAGAACTGGGTTCTTGATTCCAGCCATGGATGGCTATATGCCTGCTCTCCACTTACCTTGTGGAAAAATAGGTTGACCATTATCGTGCCCCACAGGTTGAATGTCAAATTTCAACACGCAAACTGACAACCTCAGCAAGGCCATTGGGAGAACTCTAGACTTCGGTGAGGTGTTTTTCTCATATATAGATAGATTAAAGAGGTGCCTAAGACAGTTTTTTTTTTAAATGTTTAATTGATTTGAAAGAGTAGATAGAGTGAATCTGCTTCTTCTGGGAGTCCAGAACAAGGTGGTGGAGGGGGGAGGGGCGTGTAATGGGGGAATGATCTTAAAACAAAGCCATGCTGTTCAGGGCAGACATCAAGAAACATTTCTCCACTAAGGTTAGAGGAAACCTGCACCTCTCTCCCCCAAAGAGCTGTTGAGGCAATTAAACATTTAAAAACTGAGACTGATAAGTAAGGGTTTTAAGAGACATTGCGCAAAGGTGAGAAAATGGAGTTGAGATACAGATCAGCCATGGAGTAACAGAACGGCAGGATAGAGAGGCTGAATGGACTACGCCTGCTCCGATGCTCCTAGATTACCTAATAGGAGATGAAGTAGCAAATTAAATAATCAGTCGCAAAACAAAACCAAAAAATTGCATGGCACCTTCCTGCTTTCAAATGTACTTACTATATTGTTTAAAGCATGGAGAATATTGAGTTTTTAAAATTAATTTTTTTCCATACATTAGCTCACAGAAGTCTGCCAAGGATATTCATGATTTATTAAAACACAAACACACAGCAGGTGTACCTTTATTACAACGACTGTCTGCTGCTGACAGATTTAATCTTGTTGTCAAGTGCCACTGGAGTATGTTTTGATAAAAACTCTGTTATAATTATATGACAACGTTAAGCAAGACTGCTAAGGGCCATATTTTCTGCTGTACATTGATTTTGACAAAAGAAGTAAGTATGAGTAAACAGACTGGTGGGAAGAAGCAATGGGCTCTGGTACTGCAGCCCTATGTCTTCTTTTAAATATTAAAATGTCTTTAAAATTGCTCATTAAGGACTGTCAAGATCTATTAAAAGCCATCAGGAGAAGTTTATACTGGTATGGATGGAAAGTGAGTCCTCAGTTCACCCCAGGTCTGGTGTCGATCAGATGAACAAAGGCCAAGATTCTGCAATATTGTTGCAACATTGATAGGGGTGAGGACTTCCAGACAAATAGCACAGGTGCAGTGCTACTGTTGGTGATTTCTTAGTGAAATAAAGGAACCACAATAAAAACACATGATGGAGTCAGGAGGTGACAAAGGAATGTATGAGGAATTCAGATAAGGCGGGGTGATTTGACACGCTGATGCCACAGCTTGCTGTCCACCCCTACACCCCTCCCCCTGTAACCCCCACCCCACGCACATTTCATACCTGTGGCCTGGGCCGCTCCACAATCCTGGGGCTCTGGTGCCTGTGCTTCCGGCAGCAGCCATGGCCTCCCCTGTCACGCTGTTGAGCACAAGAGCTGCCAGCCCCTGATTGGCCAGCAGCTCTTGGTAAGTGAGACTTCTTGATCCCAGGGGAAGATCTACTACTGGCCTCACCGCTGCCTGATTGGCAAGTGGTTCAGCAGGTCTTCCCAATAAGAGGCAACGCAGGTTTCTCACCAGCTTTCCAGCCGGTAGGCAAGACCCCTGACTCCTGAACAAGATTCCATCCTTGGTGCTGTCTTTTGGGTGGGGCTGAGGCTCTGTCTGGCCTCTAAGGTGAACGTATTTCAAAGAAGAGCAATAGAGTTCTCCTTGGTGTCCTTGTCAACATTTAGCACTCAAACATTATCACTAAACTGGTTATCTGGTCATTATTGTAGCAGTAGGGTCTGGGACATAGTACCATCCACACAGTGATGTAAGAAGACGCATGACCCAGAGTCACAGTCAATCTAGAGATGGACAGAATTGGGCAAGACCTAGGGTGAATTGCCCCAGATTTGCACTAAGTGCAGTAGCGGGCGCAAAAAAGGACATTTTACCTACCGGCTGCAACGGCAGATTTTCGCACCACCCTTCCCACCTCATAAATTATGCAGTCAAAGGAATGTTTCAACAAGGATGGGAGGAGTGGGCGATTTATCAAGCCCCACTACTCTGCAGGCTGTATTATTAATTTAAGTGTCTAATTTTCTCACCGAAATGGCCAAATGTATACCCATACCTCTAGTACCCAGAAGAAAAGAGACTCTGATCAGGCTTCCTTCAAAAACTGAGAATGATTAGCTTATTTTAAAACAAAACTTCTTTTAACATGTTCCAGATACTGGTTAACACACAATTGTAATCGGGAAGTATAACCATCTATCTCTTCCTAAGGAATTCCCCCAGCACACACAGCCAAACAAAGGACAAACAGATAGAGTCTCTCTGCAGAGATGGGCTTTGGAGGATGGGCATTATAAAATGAAGGATAAAGTCTGCAGGGTCTCAACCTGGATTTCTTTCATGTGAAGACGGGCCTCTGGTCCTGGTGGATGCCTGGGAGTTCTCACCACTGGTCTCAGCTTTGCAAGCCCAAATGCAGACTGGTTACACACAGATGAGGGCTCTCTGGCTACAGGTTGATAGCCACACACAATTTTAGGCCAGGTAGAGAGAGGGAGCCAGTAAAGATAGCCTCCCTTCCTCAGCATGTTCTTCAACAAGACTGCCTTCAAAACAAGCAGGTTCACAACTTAAGTTTTTATTCTCTCTCCCATGTGATTGCCTTTTTGTCTCCCAGCTTCTCATTAATTAAAGTTCTTTGCAATTCAACACAAACAAACCACTCCTTCTCAAGTACCAAATAGGTCACGTGATTTCTTGGAAGAGGCCTGCTTGTTTACCGTTCCAAGGTGTACTTATGACCTTTTAAAAAAAAATCTCAGGTTAGCATCCACATGTCCAGATCATGCCAAATCCTTCCATTTTGTAAAAAGAAAACTTCAGTCTTGAGAGATATGATTCTAACAGCTCATTGGCAGGTGGCCTCCAAATTGCCCACCATGCTGTCACCTCACTGCTTCCTCATGCAGGGCACCACATTTAAACTGCAGCTGTGCGTATGCTTCTCAGTGTTTGCAGCTCAGGACTGCTCCAGTGAAGACATGGCCCCAAAATCAAGAAGAGTGCAGCCCCCCAATTCAGCGACACGTCCCTGGAATGCCTTTTGAAGGCCATGGAAGCACCCTGTAATGTCCTCTACCCCCATTCTGGTCGCAGGAGGCCCATGAGTCTCACCACTCCGGTTTGAGAGGTGGTGGCAGCAGTGGTCAGTGCCAACACTGCACATAAGGCGTTGGCAATCCAGTGCAGAAAAAGGATGAATGATCTCATGCGTGCAGCCAGGGTAAGTCAACGATCTCATCACTCTCAACTCACCCACTCACAAACCAATCACACATTTGCTGGCATCTCACTGACTGACAGCTCAAAGGACATCACCACTCACTCTCTCACACACACCCTAACACCTCCATCTGGCCTCATCTCCTCTGGAGATCGCCTCCTCATCCAGTCCATGGCTCTACTCAACACACACACACGCCTGGCATCCTTCTTATTTGGCCTGGTATACACCTTGCTCCCACGCTTTCCATCTGTCTTTATGCAAGACAAGATCACACACAATCAATGAGAGAAGTCCCAGACCCGGGGTGGAGTGCCGGATATCAAGGTCCTCACTCCGTTCGAGAATCCCGCATGGGAACTGGCCGGAGAGGCATGGTCGGTTCCTGCAATGATGGTGAGGTCGGCAGCAAGCATCTACGTGAGGCTCCTGCACCAGATCATCCCTCTGTCAATGCTATCCTGTGTCCACTGTCCTGTGTGTATGCGGCTGCCAAGCACTCATTATTTTTTATTCATTCATGGGATGTGGGCATCGCTGGCTAGGCCAGCATTTATTTCCCATCCCTAATTGCCTTTGAGAAGGTTGTGGTGAGCTGCCTTCTTGAACCACTGCAGTCTATGTCATGTAGGTACATCCACAGTGTTGTTAGGGAGGGTGTTCCAGAATTTTGACCCAGCGACAGTGAACAGACAGTGACATACTTCCAAGTCAGGATGGTGAGTGGGTTGGAGGGGAACTTCCAGGTGGTGGTGTTCCCATGCGTCTGCTGCCCTTGTCTTTCTAGATGTAATGGTTGTGGGTTTGGAAGATGCTGTCTAAGGAGCCTTGGTGAATTCTTGCAGTGCGTTTTGTAGTTGTACAAACTGCTGCTACTGTGCGTTGGTGGTGGAGAGAGTGAATGTTTGTGGATGTGGTGCCAATCAAGTGTGTTGCTTTGTCCTGGATGGTGTCAAGCTTCTTGAGTGTTGTTGGAGCTGCACTCATCCAGGCAAATGCAGAGTATTCCATCACACTCCTGACTTGTGTCTTGTAGATGGTGGACAGGCTTTGGGGACTCAAGAGGTGAGTTACTTGCCGCAGGGTTCCTAGCCTCTGACCTGCCCTTATAGCCACAGTATTTATATGGCTAATCCAGTCCAGTTTCTGGTCAATGGTAACTCCCAGGATGTTGACAGTGGGGGATTCAACAATGGTACGTACTGCCATTGAATGCCAAGGGGCGATGGTTAGATTCGCTCTTGATGGAGATAATCATTGCCTGACATGAATGTTACGTGCCACTTGTCAGCCCAAGCCTGGATATTGTCCAGGTCTTGCTGCATTTGACGTTGACTGCCTCAGTATCTGAGGAGTTGCGAATGGTGCTGGACATTGTGCAATCATCAGCAAACATCCCCAGTTCTGAACTTATGATGGAAGGAAGGTCATTGATGAAGCAGCTGAAGATGGTTGGGCCTAGACCACTACCCTGAGGAGCTCCTGCAGTGATGTCCTGGAACTCAGATGATTGACCTCAACAGCCGCATCCATCTTCCTCTGTTCTAGGTATGACTCCAACCGGTGGAGAGTTTTCCCCCTGATTCCCATTGACCCCAGTTTTGCTAGGGCTTCTCGATGCCACATTTGGTCAAATGCTGCCTTGATGTGAAGGGCAGTCTCTCTCACTTCACCTCTGGAGTTCAGCTCTTTTGCCCATGTTTGAACCAAGGCTGTAATGAGGTCAGGAGCTGAGTGGCCCTGGTGGAACCCAAACGGAGTGTCAGTGAGCAGGTTATTGCTAAGCAAGTGCTGCTTGATAGCATTGTTCATGATCTCAGAAGATGGCTGGGTTGGATTCATACCGCTTTCTGTGTACAGGACATACCTGGGCAATTTTTCACATTTCGGGGTGTGTGCCAGTGTTGTAGCTGCACTGAAACAGCATGGCTAGGGGTGTGGTAAGTCCTGGAGCACAAGTCTTCAGTACTATTGTCAGATATTGTCAGGGCTCACAGCCTTTACAGTATCCAGTGCCTTCAGCTATTTCTTGATGTCACGTGGCTGAACACTGGTATCTGTGATGCTGGTGACCCCCGGAGGAGGTACTTCTGGCTGAAGGTTGTTGCGAATGCTTCAGCCTTATCTTTTGCACTGATGTGCTGGGCTCCCCCACCATTGCAGATGGGGATATTTGTGGAGCATCCTCCTCCAGTGAGTTGTTTAATTGTCCACCACCATTCACAACTGGGTGTGGCAGGACTTCAGAGTTTAGATCTGATCCTTTGGTTGTGGAATCACTTAGCTCTGTCTATTGCTTGCTACTTATGCTGTTTGGCACGCAAGTATGTAGCAGCTTCACCAAGTTGACACCTCATTTTTAGGTATGCCTGGTGCTGCTCCCACATGCCCTCTTGCACACTCCATTGAACCAAGGTTGGCCCCCTGGCTTGGTGGTAATGGTAGAGTGGGGGATATGCCTGGTCATGAGGTTAGAGATCGTGGTTGAGTGCAGTTCTGCCACTTTCTCTCCTGGGCACATCTGCCATGTCGCCCTCAGGCAACCTTGACCCTGACTTCCAGTGTCGAGAGCACCTCGGATGAGGACTCTGAGGGGAGCACCCTTGAAGGCCAATCGCGGCACTCACCCACACCTTCCATCAGTGCAGTGACACACACCTCGGTGGGACCTAGATGTTGAGCTGCTTCAGGATCACAATCTGGTGAGCACAGCACACAATCTGTTCCACAGCAGGTAGAGGCAGGGACATCTGAGGTCGATGGCACTCGGAGGACTGCTGGAGGCAAGGAATCTGCTGAGTTCGAATCAGATGATGAGCCTCTGGACTTGGTCTTCAATCAGCTGAGGACCTGAAAAGACGATGGCAGGGACATCAGGAAAGGATGTCTGCTGCACTCCTCAGATTGCAAGGGACGATAGAGGAGTCCATCCGCCTTCAGGTTGAGGTGATAGCGCCATCATGCTGATGCACTGAGGTCAAAACTGGTAGATGGTGGCCACCATGGAGACCTTGGCCCAGGACATTGGTCCTGCACTGCTGCGTGGGCTGAGCTCCGTCGATGATGCCATAGTTGGCCTCCAACAATATCAACGAGAGAAAGGTGTGGGGCAGCTTGATTTCACTCCAGCTTCCCCTTCTCCTCTAGAAGTCAACCAGAATACATCAGGCACCCAAAGGGAAGAGGTCTAGCAGCTTGAAACCCCAGGACCATCCGCCCAGGTTACTCCAGGAATGTCCAGCCAATCCAAATCCCATCTTTCTGTGACATCATCATCTCCAGTTCTACAGGAGTGTGCACCTGGCACACAGCAGAATACTCAAAGCAGGCCGGTGCCCTCCATGTCTCGGCCCTCCAGAAAGTAATAATCTGGCTTCACACTCACTGGACACATCACCGATGCCTACATCTCAATGGTGCTTGTCATTGTTGCCAGAATGTCGTGGGCAGGCGTCACAGAGTTCCATCATTCTTTCTGTGTGCTCTCAGCATATTTGCAGCGATCTCTGGTTTTCCACAGGTGCAGGGTGCCAGGGACTGCTTAGATCTCCATGGCAACAAGCAGACTCTCTCCAGTATTTTATTGGATCTCAAACTGAAATAGATGTTGAAAGATTTCAAAACGTCATCAAATTCGGCTGGCAAGGATCTGGACTGCTCCTGTGCTGATGGTGAGGTCGGCGGTGCTCTACTAATCTGAGGATCCAGCAGTGCAACATCCATCAGACAACCATGCTGTGAGTGATGTGTCCTGTTTCACAGGCCACTGCTATGCACTAATTACCTCCACTTGCTTTCGCAGGCACATCTGGGAAACTGGCTAGAGAGCCCATGACCCAGGGCCTCCAAATAAGCCCCAAGGGAAGCTCAGAGGAGGAATCCACTGAAACCCTCCCTGAAGACCCGTCACAGTGCTCACCCACACCCTCCACTAGCGCAGAGACACACACCTCGGTGGGACATAGCTTTAGAGTAGCCTTGGGATCACAATCTGGTGAGCACATCGTACTTTCTGATCCACAGCAGGAGACAGCAGGGACTTCCCAGGTGTTTGGCACTCAGAGAACTGCTGGAGGCTAGAAATTTGCTGAGTCCGAATCAGGTGACGAGCCTCTGGACTTGGTCATATCACAGTTGCTGGAGCTGCAAAGGCAAGCTTGGGAACATCAGGAAGGGATGTCTGTTTTCAAATCCATGAGGATCTTGATTTCAGGCATTCCTCCACTAGTCTGCAACCTCTCCCTCTTGTTGTGTGCCAGCTTGTCCTGTATGAGATGGAGAGGGTGTAAGCAGGATGCCTGCCAGGCCAGATGATAAGTATGCCTGGCATGTGTGGGTGGTGAGTGGTCCCATAGATGTGATGAGGACAGCGAAGGTGTGTGTGAGAGAGTGAATGGTGATGTCCTTTGAACTGGCAGTGAGTGAGGGCCCTTTGGATGTGTGATGGGTTTGAGAGTGATGAGAAGAGTGACTTACCCTGGAAGAACGGAGGAGATCATCCATCTTCTTGTGGCACTGGGTGGCTGTCCTCTCTTGCAGGGCGCTGGCGCTGACCACCGTTGCCATCGTCTCCCATGTTGGATTAGTGATGTTGCTGCCCATCCTGCGGCCAGAGCCGGGGTAGAGGACATCACGCCAAGCCTCCACTGTGTCCAAAAGAGGCTTAAGGGACATGTCATTGAACCGGGGGTTGCAATCTTCTTGCCTTTCAGGGCCATATCCTCCATGCAGCAGTTGTGGGCTGGAAACACTGAAAGGTCTGTGTGCGGCTGCACTTTGAAGATGGCGCCTGGTGTGCTGACGCAGTGAGGTGATGGTGTGGCAGGCAAATGAAAGCCTGCCCACCATGGAAACTGCGTGGTTTCCCTGGAATGCATAATTAAAGCAGCGGGTTTGGGATGATACAGCGTGAAAATCCGCCATTGCATCCTACGGGTAAAACATCATTTTACCCACCCGCTACTGCACTTCGTGCAAATCTGAGATGATTCCGCCGCGAGTCTCAACACGTGGCTCTCGAGTCTGGTAAAAAGAAAAATCATTAATAATTAATTTTGTCCACTCTGGGTACTTTGCGACCATTCAAGTTCAGAAGCAGCAAGCCCACGGTTCCGAGAGCCCCGATTCGTAGCACGATACCACTGAATGAATTAAGTCAGCACCCAGTCGACCAACACCGCCATTGTGGTCCCTTCTTCATCAGGTAGAAGCGCGCTGCCGCCATTTTGAAAAGCCCACCAAAAACCGGCAAGTGCGGGAAGATTCTTTGTTCAGCGATAACTGGCAATGCCATTTTGGAAGCCTATAACCTCTTAAAGCTATACCCATACTTCTTAAAATCATCAAACATGGATTGCAATTTCACACTTTCAGATGCACTGGGATTCACCCATGGCCCAAACCAGTCACAGAATTGGAGAAGATTTTTAAGGTATAGCATTACTGCAGGTCTCAATTAAAAATCAGAGGCAGAACAAATCTGTACACTTCTTTACTCGAATGGGCCATAGCATATGATACCATTGCATGACAAGCTATTGATGAATCATCCGCCAAATTTGATGACGTTTTGAAATCTTTCAACATCTATTTCAACTTGAGATCCATTAAAATATTGGAGAGAATCCAGCTCCCTGGGCAACCTGTCGATTCCTTCATTAACGATCTCTTACGGGTGGCAGAAGAACGTGAATATGGCAATTTAAAGTCTGAGCTCATCCTAGACAGGATCGTGTTGGGTGTTGCCAACGATTCACTCTCTGAACTCCTATAAGCTAAAGATGATCTTACCCTCGACAAGGTTATCCACCTAGCTAGACTGTCTGAACTGCGCGGACAACACAAAGCCATTCTGAGGGGCGAGAACACGTCATGGGGCAGAAACCAACCCTCAGTCCACTATAATCAGGTCACTAAAATACAGGAACCATCCAAGTCAGGGAAAGCAACTCCTGAACCACCCAGCAACTTTGCCTGTGCTGCAGTGTGAAGCACCCTCACAGGAAGGATAAGTGTCCTGCGAGTACTGCCCAATGCTTCCACTGCAACAGACATTTTGGTAAACTGTGCAAGTCAAAACCCCAGCACGCACAGACATCCCAAAGGCCATCCAGGAGTTCATGACCGAAGACTCCAAAGACACACAGCCATTATTCTTGGGGGATATCAGAGAATGGTGTTCTTCGTTTTGGAATGCTGACATCCTGGTAAATGGCCATCTAATAAATATTAAATTAGATTCAGGTGCCAGCATGACAGTCCTGTCAGACCAGGAACCATGGCTCCTAAGGCTTTGGATTTGAACGATAGACACTCCACTGTATAGACCAGGGACAGTCCAACTCCCAGTGCTCAGCATGTTCCTTCAAACAACTGAGGAATGGTGACAAACAAATCTTTGAGCTGATGTATGTTGCCAATAGTCAGCCTTTCTCTCTTCTGAGCAGAGATACCTGCGTAGTCCTCAATCGTATCCAACTGGTGGAAGTTGTCAAGACTACCACCGTCATTATCTGGCCAGAATAGCATGGTCCTGAGTCCTCAAACACTAAAATGTATTCAGACTCTGATTTCACCTGTGATCTCTCTTTTCTTTTTGCAGAGCAGGTTTGTCCATCGTCATTCTACATCCTGGAAAGCCCCCAACGGTCAGACCAATCTACAGCACACGAGATTACCATTGCACCTCTGGTGGAAGTGGTACCAGAGAAGAACCCACAGTCTGAGGAGTCTCTACCTCCAACTATGATGATGGTACAGTCACTGTGTACACACGCCAACTTCCAGCCAGTATGCCAAAACCACAAGGGATACTGGAACCTGGAAACAGTTGCACACTATCAACAACAAAAAGCAGAAGTGAGCAAGTTATTCAATCTTCTTCTTGCCACAGTAATGCTCTTCCTCAGCCTCAACAAACTTCCAGATGGCCTAATTAGAAAAGAAAGAAGAAAAAACACCGCCAAGTAGGCAAATACCATTTTTGTCCACCCTGCAAGAAACCATCAAGAGTAACAACAACCATAGACTGCCAAGCCAGTCAGACCAACCAGGCATGGTTTAACCTCAAGCAATGGAAGAAATGGATGAAACCATACCCAAACATCAGCCCAACCTTCAAGCCAACAATAAGAGCAAGCAACAATAAGAGCAAACAACAGCTGACAGAACGGCGAATGAGATGTGGAACGGTTATAAGGCCTCCAATACGCCAGAACATCTACCTTCAAGGGCTTGAAGGGGGTGATAGGGTAGGGAGAATGTTGTTAATGTTGTTAATGTTAATACTGTACTAGCAAAATGTTAGAATAGTATTAGCTTGTAACAATAATGTTAATGCACAAGACTTATAATAATGTAAGACTTGGAAATAAACTAAAGTAACTCTAAATCCTTGGGATAAAGACTTGGAGGGAGGTGTTGTAGTAGTAGGGTCTGGTACCTAAAGAGTTGATGTGGAACTGAGTACAGTACCGCCCACACGGTGATGTATGAAATTGCATGACCCAGAGCTTGGGTCAGGCTAAAGATGGACAGAGTTGGGTAAAGACCTTCTAATCCCAGCCCTTGCTGTGTATTCACCATACCCCAAAACCTTCCCCTCTCTAATGCTGAATGTTCAGTACTCAGCATAGGACTCAGTTTCATACCCTTACGCCCTCACCTCAATGAATTACGGGGTCTGCACGATTTTGAACTCTTCTTCCGCTGCCTTCGTCTCCGTGCTCACTTCTTTGGGCAGGAGCCCTCCCCCCGTTCAATGGATCCTTTCACCCACCTCCAGTATTTTCCCTCCATCTGGACCCCTCCTGCTGGCCTCTTACCTGCTCTTGATCTCTTCATTGAGAACTGTCAGCGTGATGTTGGCCATCTCAATTTCTCTGCTCCTCTTACCCACTCTAACCTGTCTCCTTCTGAACTTGCCGCACTCAGTTCTCTCAGGTCCAACCCTGACTTTGTTATCAAACCTGCCGACAAGGGTGGTGCTGTTGTTGTCTGGTGTACTGATCTCTAACTCACAGAGGCTGAATGCCAATTCGCAGACACTTTCTCCTACCTCCACCTGGACCATGGCCCCACCACTGAACATCAAGCCATTGTTTCCAAGACTGTCACTGACCTCATCTCCTCTGGAGATCTTCCTTCCACAGCTTCTAACCTCATAGTCTTCCAACTTCGGACAGCCTGCTTCTACCTCCTCCCCAAAATTCACAAACAGGACTGTCCTGGTAGACTGATCGTGTCAGCCTGTTCCTGCCCCACGGAACTAATTTCTTCCTATCTTGACTCCGTTCTCTCTCCCCTTGCCCAGTCTCTTCCCACCTACATCTGCAATTCCTCTGATGCCCTACATCATGCCAACAATTTCCAGCTCCCTGGCCCTAACCGCCTCCTCTTCACCATGGACGTCCAATCCCTCTACACCTCCATCCCCCACCATGATGGTCTGAGGGCTCTCCACTTCTTCCTTGAACAGAGGCCCGAACAATCCTCATCCACCACCGCTCTCTTCTGTCTGGCTGAACTTGTTCTCTCACTGAACAGTTTCTCCTTAAGCTTGTCTCACTTCCTCCAAATAAAAGGTGTGGCTATGGTACCCGTGTGGGCCCCAGTTATGCCTGTCTCTTTATGGGGTATGTGGAACATTCCTTGTTCCAGTCCTACTCGGGCCCCCTCCCAGAACTCTTTCTCCGGTACATCGATGACTGTTTCAGTGCCGCTTCATACTCTCGTCTGGACCTGGAAAAATTTATCAATTTTGCTTCCAATTTCCACCCCTCCATCACTTTCACATGTCCATCTCCAACACTTCCCTTTCCTTCCTTGACCTCTCAGTCTCAATTTCTGTTAATAGACTGTCCACCAATATTCATTACAAGCCCACCGACTCCCACAGCCACCTTGACTACACCTCCTCACACCCTGGTTCCTGTAAGGACTCAATCCCATTCTCTCAGTTCCTTCACCTCCGTCGCAACTATTCTGATGATGCCACTTTCCCAAACAATGCTTCTGACATGTCTTCCTTCTTCCTTAACCGAGGTTTCTCACCCACGGTGGTTGACAGGGCCCTCAACCGTATCCAACCCATCTCCCGCACCTCTGCCTTCACACCTTCCTCTCCCTCCCGAAACCATGTTAGGGTCCCCTTTGTCCTCACTTTTCACCCCGCCAGCCTCCGCATTCAGTGGATCATCCTCCGCCATTTCCGCCAACTCCAGCACGATGCCACCACCAAACACATCTTCCCTTCACCCCTCCTGTCGGCAGTCCATAGGGACTGTTCCCTCTGGGACACCCTGGTCCACTCCTCCATCACCCCCAACACCTCAAGCCCCTCTCACGGCACCTTCCCATGCAATTGCAGAAGGTGCAACACCTGCCCCTTTACCTCCTCCCTCCTCACTGCCCAAGGGCCCAAACACTCCTTTCAAGTGAAGCAGTGCTTCACTTGCACTCCCCTCAATTTAGTCTACTGCATTCACTGCTCCCATTGGAGCATTGGAGAGACCAAACGCAGACTGGGTGACCGCCTTGCAGAACACCTTCGGTCTGTCCGCAAGCATGACTCAGACCTTCCTGTTGCTTGCCATTTCAACACACCACATGTCCGTCCTTGGCCTGCTGCAGTGAAGATCAATGCAAACTGGAGGAACAGCACCTCATCTTCCGATTAGGCACTTTACAGCCTTCTGGACTTAACACTGAGTTCAACAACTTCAGACCATGAACTCTCTACTCCATTCTCACCCCTTTTTTATCGCCTTTTTTCAATATTCATTTTTATTTTTTTATTTTTATTTTTTCCTCTTAGTTTTATTATTATTATTTTTAAAATTTATTTTCATGTTTATTCATTGTTTTATCCCCACCTTTCATCCTATTTTCGATCTTTTTTCTCACCGCCGCCCCCTCTCCCCACCCCATCCCCATTAGGGCCATCTGTTACTTGCTCATGTTGTTCTTTCCAGAGTGCTTATCCTTGTCGAGTTATTATCACATTCTGCTTTCTATCCTTAAGGTCACCGTTAGCACCTCCTTTAGCCAGTATCACCACCATCAACACCCCTTTGACCTTTTGCTGATGACATCTTTTGCAATCTCTCCTTTGCCTCCACCTATCGCTGGCCTTCTATCCAGCTTCATCTGCTCCACCCCCCCTTAAACAGTCTAAATTTTGCCACATTTTTACTTCTCCTAGCTCTGAAGAAGAGTCATTTGGACTCGAAACATTAACTCTGTCTTTCTCTCCACAGATGCTGTCAGACCTGCTGAGTTTTTCCAGCATTTTTTATTTTTGTGTGGGTAAAGACCTAGCCTGGAGCCAGCTCCATACCTATACCCTCTACTGTAAATATGTACATAGTTATGAGTTGGTAATGAAGACTTGCTGTTAACATACTCTAAACTACGAAGCCTACTTCATGGTGTCCAAAGCAGGATTCTTCAATTATCAGATTACTGATGGATGGATCTTGTGGTGCACAAATTGGTTGTTTTATTTTCTACATTACAACAGTGACTACACTTCAAAGTACTTTATTGGCTGTAAAGTTCTTTGGGCTGTCCTGAGGGAGAGCAATGCACTATACAAAGGCAAGTCTTTCTTTCTCTTCCACCTCTCTCATTTGGTGCTATTTTATAGTAATATCTTTCAAATCAAGACAGTTCTTTGGTATCTCCATGTCACATCTCACAATGGTAGAGTCTGAATTCTCAAGCTTTGCAACATATAACCACACTATCTATTAAGTAAGCTGGTGGGTTCCCTTGCTGCACTAAGATTATCTTGTTTATCCATGAAGCAATCTGCTAGGAGCTCCATGGGCCAGTTTATAAAGAAGCTTTTCTATACTTAATGCTGAGCCAATACCGAAAGGTTGCACATTACACAGCTTGCTGAGTAACGTTTTTGTCATTTATGATTAAAAAGGCTTTTTTAAAGAATAGCATTTTCTATTAAAGAAGGAAATTGGCTACAGTAAGTTAATTTTTCTCCTTTCTCTGAGTTTAATTTCTTTTTGAAAAAAATCCTTTTTGGGTTCACTGGAGTAAGGGTATTTTTGCTGGATATTGGAACTCATTCCATTTCAGCCAACCAACGTCAGCATCGAGTACTCCCAAGTCAGATGTAACACAGATATACAGATATATACACTCTGTTACAAACCTAACACAGAAAAGCATCCCCTTGCCGCATCAGCATGATCATTTATTCCCATTTTGTGTGGTCTTTGAGTCAAACAGCCAATTAGAGTCAAATTCCTTGAGAGCGAGGCCCAATCCCACTACGTACCCAAACTCATTTCACATTGGAACCTTAAAGGCCGATTTTAACATGCCCCCCCCGCAATCTCCCCATGACTCTGACAGGAATGTTATGGGTGGGGGTGGGATAAGATGATGGGGTGAGTTCAAACCTCATTCCTGCTCTCTCTGTTTCAACTTACCTGGCTTCAGACACAGGAAGGCCGCCTGCCCCAAATTTAAATTTGACTGTGGCCTGCATGGTCTCCAGTCCACTGGAGAGGATCCAATTCATGTTAAAAAGAAATTGTAGAGGTTCCTTGATGGCTCAGAGGAGCACCACAAGGATACCTTGGGCACCCCCTTCACCCAAACCCCAGCAACCTCCTCAGCCCTTCATGCCGATCAGCTCACCATAGACGTTACCACAGATAGTTTATTAGTACCACTATTCTACACTTTACCTTTTGTAAAGGTTCAGACACATAGGATAAATTTGGTGAGTTATTACTTGGATTAAGAACTTGCACTGGTTACTTAAATCATCCATATTTGGATTTGAATGAATAAATATTAATTGCTTCCACCATCTCCCAAGGAAGCCTGTTCCAGAGATTGACCATTCACTCTCGGAAATGATGCTTCTACAGGTTAGTTTTCAATCTATTCCACATCAAGTGAAGACTGTGTCCTCTCCACATGTACCTCATTTGTTATTGAGAGCCGGATTTTCACTGCAGAGGAGGGCGGCTTGAGTCAGGAAATTTCCCAACTCAGCAAACCTGTCTTGATTAAAAGTGCCGGGGATGGGCAGGCTGGAGCAGGATTGAGTTGAGCTGCCTGCTGACCCAGGAAGCACATCAGAGGCAACCTTGGGAAAGGGTGACTATTGTGGCAGGCTGGTTGGAAGACACATCTTGGTTCTCTGGGAGTTTTTCCAGTTGTTTTAAAAGCTGTTATGCATCACCCTTCACACATCTTCACACCCTCACCCACTTCCCATAGCCCCTTCATGCCTCCCATACCCTCTCCATGTCCCCCATACCCCACATACCATATCAATGCCACCTCATACCCCGGTGCTCCTCTGTGCTACTTCATATCCCCATGCTATCTCCATCGCCACTCACTCAGTATCCACTACGGGCAAGCCACTGGAGCCATTTAGAATAGGGAAAAAAACTAACAAGCTGATATAGCTCTAATTCACATACACTTGATACAGAAAAAAAGGCTTTCATCCGTGAAACCCATTCAAAGATTTTACATCAGTCTGTTCTAAAAACAAACAAACTTCTATTCCGTAATCATGTCAAAGACAGCTAATCCTTTATAATCCTCTTCGAACTTTCAATCAAAATAGAACTCAGCACCAGCAGCCCCCCCCACCCCCAACCTCTTGCTGAGATAAGTACTTTTGGAGCTTTTGAAACTAAGTCAAGCATTCATGACGGACTCACCTGTAATAAAAACCCTTAGGAAATGTCAACAAAGAAGTCTATTGAAACTGTATTGGAGTGCTGCTTCGGGCTGCATTAAAGTTGGAGTTTGGTGAGTTAGGGACTTTTAAGGGTTAATTTCTATCCAAAGTTTAATCTCTCTTTAATTTAGCAACCAACTAAAAGTTGCTGTTTAGGTTGGGAGAAGGTGAGTTTTAGTTCATCTCTATAGAGGCTCTGCTTGCAGCTGTAGCTAGTTAATTAGTTGACTGGCTAAAACAGGTTTTCAGAAGCTAGATTCAGACAGCATAAAAGCAAGCCATCTACAGCGCTGCTTTTGTCTGGCTAGAACAGCAGAGTATTATTTAAATGGTGATAGATTAGAAAATGTTGATGTACAGAGGGTCCTGGGTGTCCTTATACACCAAACATTGAAAGCAAGCATGCAGGTGCAGCAAACAGTTAAGAAGGCTAGTGGTATGTTGGCCTTCATTGCAAGAGAACTTAAGTACAGGAGCAAGGATGTCTTATTGCTGCTGTACAGGGCCTTAGTGAGACCTCACTTGGAGGATTGCGTGCAGTTTTGGTCTCCTTATCTAAGAAAACATATTCTTGCCATAGAGGGAGTACAGCAAAGGTTCACCAGACTGATTCCTGGGATGGCAGGATTGTCGTATGAGGAGAGATTGGGCCAACTAGGCATATATTCACTGGAGTTTAGAAGAATGAGAGAGATCTCACTGAAACATATAAAATTCTGACAGGGATGGACAGACTGGATGCAGAGATAATGTTTCCTCTGGCTGCGGACTCCAGAACAAAGGGTCACAGTTTCAGGATAAGAGGTAGGCCATTTAGGATTGAGATGAGGAGAAACTTCTTCACTCAGAGGGTGGTGAACCTGTGGAATTCTCCACCACAAAGGGCTGTGGAGGCTATGTCACTGAATATTCTTAAGAAGGAAATAGATAGATTTCTGGATTCTAAAGGCATCAACGGGTATGGGGAGAGAGCAGGAATATAGCATTCAGGTAGTGGATCAGCCATGATCATATTGAATGGCGGAGTAAGCTCGAAGGGACGAATGACCTACTCCTGCTCCTACTTTCTATGTTTCCATGGTAATTTTTTAAAGCTACATCAGATGGTCTGTCAATCACCTGTGAGGGGACTATGACTGCACACTGTTTTTTTAATACGGTATTTAGAGGTATCCACTTGGCTATTTCTATTTTAAAAACTGGACAAAGACCCTTAAAAATGACTGAAGCTGTGTCTGCCTGTGACCCTTGAAAAGGAGCTATCAGGCAGTATCAATGAAACTTACACCTCGCTATCTCTGATGAGATACTAACTACAACCCTGCACAGACTGAATTCAAAGAGAGCGATACAAAGGCCATCTGCATTTCTGAACCCAGGTTGGCCAGCTGGAGTCTACTTGTCTGTTGGGACAAATCTTAATGGTTGGAAAATTTAACCATCTAATAGAACCAGATAAGGGATACACATCCCTTGTCAAAGACAATATAGAGAAGTGGGAGTCATATGACATGAACCTCTAACTGGTGAAACCAATTATATTGCCTTGCTGTATTGCAAACTCAATCTGCCATTTTACCATCTTTCCAGTAACACCACAGGAAAGGGGCTATGCCCAGATTGAATACCTGGCTCCTTCTGCTCTGTTTCTACTGGAACTTGTGTACCATCGCTTACAAGACCGATGCATCTCTGCACGCTTCTCTCATCATGTGGAGTCAGCACCACCGGAAAAGTGAATTATACCACATCAGTTTTCAGTCTGCTGACCTCCATGAAGAAATACCTCATTGGACTTTTATTCTGGACTCTAGACCCATGTGAAACAATGTTTCTTTTCTCTGCATCTCCGCACTGTAACTCTTTTGTTTTTCTATCCCTCTTTCACTGCAAGAGGACAAAGAGGCAATGTTGCTACTCTCCTCCTGCATTTGTGTGTGTACAAATATACTAACCCTTTGAGTTCACCCTATCTAGAGTTTGCTGTGGGGTTACTAATAGAAAATTGGATCATACCAAAACCGAGGGCTTGGAAAATACGCCGCTGCTTATAAAGGGGGAAGTAAATCAAAAACACCTTTCTGTTTATAGACAAGTGGTGAGAGAAGAACTTAGTGCAGTTTAAATAAACCACCTTCCTGTATGTAACACAAATCAGTCTACCAGCTGGCGTTTTCTTTACTCTAACTGACAGCTGCAGCCTGTTTCTTTCATCTTTAAAGGACTGCAGTTTAAATAACTTAAGATCATGACACTTAAACAGGCATTATCCAACCTTCAGGGGTGTTTACATCTCCATAAATTTGTGACTCCCACACTAAGGGTAAAATTTTTAGTTTGGCGGGCGGGCGCGTGCCCGACCCGACTGAGCGTAAAGTGACGCGTGATGGTGTCGGGCGAGCGTCCCGACACCATCGCGCACTCGCATGATATTTCAGTCGGCGGGTGCGCGCTGGAATCAGCAGCGTGTCCGCCAACAATTAAAAGGTCTATTAAAGCCATTAAAAAGTTAATTAAAAGAATTTTTCGCTGCCTAAACAACCTTATGGTTGGTGGGCAGGCGAAAAGGCCATGCGGCCTTTGCACTATTTTGGAAACCTCATCCACAGGCGGGTTGAGGTTTCCAAAACCAAATAAAAATCAAATAGAAGCTTTATTTTTTCATGAATAACATGTCCCTGCTCATGAGGGGACATGTTTCATAGCATTTATAAAATCTCCAATTTTTTATTAAATCGGTTCATCGCCCTGAGGCAGAGAGCTGCCTCAGGGAGATTATGTAGCGCGCATGCACGATGGTCGCGCTCACCTGGCTCGCACTCCTCCACACACCCGCTCGGGCAGCGCTCAGTGCTGCCGCTGGCGTTTCACGCTAGGCAGGCCTTAATTGGCCCGCTAGTGTGAAATTGCTTTCCGGGCCCGACCGCCCCCTGCCCGCCTCTGCACGCTAAGGGCAAAATTCTGTCCCATGGATTAAGACCTTTGGAACAGCAAAATGGGGGCTCTTTGAATTTGGCACTTATTTCAACTGGCCCTGCTGAGTTCAGGGGCAGAATTTTTAGGTTGGCGATATTTCAGTGGGCAGGCTTCCACAAAAGTTGGAAGTGCGCCCGCAGACAATTGAGAGGCCAATTAGTGTAATTAAAGTTGCAATTGCCTCTGATTTTTTGTGATCCGTATGGTTGCGGATGGTTGAATTGGCCAGGCGGACTTTGCATTTTTCATGAAACCTCATCAAAGAGCGGGATGAGGTTTCTGTTATTAAATTAAAAAATTAAAATCTATGGACAGCGTTTTTATCATGTCTACGTTCAGGTGAATGATTGTGATGCTTGGACATTTTTTTCCTGATTTTAAAAACTTTACTTAATTGTTTTCAAGTCTTCAGCTCCCTGAGGCAGCTCTCTGCCTTCAGGGAGCCTTCATTCCGTGCTCGCACTAATGACAGCGCCCGCCCTCCTCCCGCCCCTACCCCAGCAGCACTGAGCATTTCAGCTCGCACTTCACGCTGGCTGGCTGTTAATTGGCCAGCCAGCGTGAAATTGTGGTCGGGGACCAATCGTGGTCAGCGGTCCGTTCGCTGGCTGATCTTGGGCCCATCGATCATGTCTGCCCACTGACCTAAAACTCCTGTCCCAGGTTTCCTACTGTGTGATTCATGCCCCAACACCTTCTCCCTGCCAGCAGAAATGCAATCTGCTGGAAATGAAGGTGGGACATCTGCATTTGGGTCCCTGCTGTCATTTTTAAAGGCCTCCTGAGTTGGATCAACTCGGTTAAAATCCAGCCCTAAGTCTGTAACTACACTGATAGATGAGTGGGGTCAAAATTTGAATGCTTTATTCTTGCAGGATACTAAAAGAAAGTGTCACCTTGGCGGTGGAACCCCTGTTCCTTGAACATGCTATGTAATGAGGTATTAGGGTATAGGTATGTATAGTTATCCAAATGGCAACTTCCTAATCTCATGCAAATTCTGAATGAAGAACTGATATTTTCCACAAGGAGTATCAGCTGCTTGAAAACACTTGTGCACCTCACATTAGCCATTTCAGGGGTAGAATTTACAGAAGTTGTTTGTATGCTTTTAGTTCAAGAAACATAAAGCATGTAAAGAACTACTTCAAGAATGAGGGTAGAGGGAAACTTGGCATTAAACTGAAATGAAGCTTCCAGTTGTTCAGACCTTATCCTAAACATAACTATCTTACAAATCCTCCTCCCATCCTATAAATGTGCAACCTCCTTTCCCTGTATCTTATTTAGTACAGCCTGCCATCAGCAAAATCACACAATATATCCCCCTTTTCAAATCAAGGACAAGCACGTGAGTTGCTATTTTAAATTACATCAGATCAAACCAACATTTGTAAAGGCTTACTAAAAAGACATATCCTCCTGGTACCTTGCCAGTCAAACATGATTAAGATCTGTGAAGCCATTCTTGAACCTTTCTGCTTCTCTTATGTTCACAAAAATTAAAGACATAAAATCATTTTTATCTCTTACTAACTTCAACTTTGAAAGGAAAGAAGCTCAGCTCTTAAATGTTTGAAAGGATCTATGGAATTGCTTTGGGTTTGTGCTTTATCTTGGATATTAAAAATGAGACTGTTGTCACCTTAATATTTCACCAGAGCGAACTGAATTTTTAGAGGAAAGCAATAAAAGTTCTGGAAAATTTGTTAGCGAAATATCCTGAAAATTTCGGTAGTCCTCCTTAGCTGTTATGAAGATGCCATTTGGGTAGCCAACCTTATACCTCCACGAAGAGAATTCCAATGACACAGTTTTCCATTTTTCCATTGGTGCCCAAATGTTGAAAGTAAGGTAGTTAAAGAATGGCTGTCATTATTAATGGGCTTTTCCTTATGACTTCTCCAGTGATAGTGTGGGTAAATGTGGAACCAAGCCGCACAGACATGGACGTTCAAACCACACTTTTCTGATTTGGTACTTATTGGTAATCAAAGGTTTTGTCAGTGGACAGTCAGCCAGCATTCTTGCAGCAGGGCATGTGTGCATTGATTGAGCTTGGCTTGTGTTGACCCTTGTCCCTTAAATAGTTTGTGCTGCTATTCACTGTCAAGTCATTTACATCAAGAAGGGCAACTGGGTGAGTAAGAAGACTGCAGCCAAATAACTATTGGGCGGCTAACTGGCAAAGCATGGTAGAAGCCTGATATTGCCTGATCCATTTTGACGGCCAGGGTCAAATTGCATCCTTAGGCTGGTGGGCTTTGGGCCAATAGCACATCAGCCTGGGCAAGATTACAGAGATCACAGCAGGAACAGGGCCATAAATTATTCCCCGCCATTTGGCCTGGCAGGGAAACTTCAAAATCTATGCAATCATGTCATAGCATGTGCCAGTGTCCTCAGAGAGGAGTGGAGAAAACTGGAAAGGATGTAAGAAAATAGCTGAGGATGGTAACATGTTTTCCATATCAACTATTGCATTTTTGACTTTTTAAGGCAGCTTGATAAAGCCAAGGTGCTAATCACTCATATACTGCCAATAGCACTAACATTATGAACCCTGATTAGTTATCTTCTCCCAATTACAAGATTGCCCTGGCTTGTTCTGTATACAGCTGCATGGAAATAATTTCCAACGTCTCATCAAAATAAATAGTTTATATCCAAGAAGAGAAAAAGACTTGCATTTATAGAGCTCTTTTTATGACCACTGGATGTCTCAAAGTGCTTTACAGCCAATGATGCACTATTTGAAGTGCAGTCACTGTTGTAATGTGGAAACGTAGCAGCCAAATTGTATACAGCAAACTCCCACAGGCAGCAACACGATAATGACCAGATAATCAGCTTTTTTATGATGTTGATTGAGGGATAACAGGGCACACTGAATAACTCTAACATAAAAGCAAAATACTGCAGATGCTGGAAATCTGAAATAGAAACAATAAATGTTGGAAAAACTCAGCAGGTCTGGCTGCTTCTGTGGAGAGAGAAACAGAGTTAATGTTTCCAGTCTATGTGACTCTTCTTCAGAGCCCTGCATCCTGCTCATCTTCAAAATAGCGTCATGGGGCGGAATCATCCC
This sequence comes from Cetorhinus maximus, assembly GCF_964194155.1. Taxonomy (NCBI): domain Eukaryota; kingdom Metazoa; phylum Chordata; class Chondrichthyes; order Lamniformes; family Cetorhinidae; genus Cetorhinus; species Cetorhinus maximus. Next base: position 28,673,905 of record NC_135892.1, on the reverse strand, counting down.
AGATTTGCATTAAGTGCGGTAGCAGGCGGCAAAAAGGACATTTAACCCACTGGCCGCAATGGTGGCTTTTCATGCCATATCATCCCAATCCCACCTCATTAATCATGCATTCCTGAGAAACATGCCAGGTTCTCTCATTCACCTGCCCCGCTGTCACATCAGGCCTTCAGTAAACTGGGTGTCATATCTAAAGGCTGCCCCTACAAAGAGCTTGCACTCTTCAAGGGAGCTGACGGCTACCAAAGGGAGGAAACATGCTGCCCCCCAAATTTAACAATGCCTCCCTCGAATGCATACTGGACGCAGTGGAGGCCCGCCGAGATGTCTTCGACCCCTGCTCTGGGCGAAGGTCAGCAAGCAAGGTCACCAATCCTGCATGGGAGGCGGTGACAGTGGTGGTCAGTGCCAATGCCCTGCAAAAGAAGACAGCCACTCTGTTAAGAAAGAGGATGAATGATTTCTGTTCCATCAGGGTAAGCCACTCTTCTCATCACTCTCAACTTATACATTCACAAACCCATCACACGTCCACAGGGATTTCACTCACTGCTAGTTCAAGGAACATCACCATTCACTCTCTCATACACACCTTCATTGTCCTCATCCTGTCCATGGCACCACTCACGACACACATGCCAGGCATATTTATCATCTGGCCTGCTTACACTCCATCTCTATTCATGCAGGGCAACCTGGCACATAACGAAAGGGAGAGGTCACAGACAGTTGGAGGAATGCCTGGAATCAAGGTCCTCATGGACTTTGAAAATAGAGACATCCAGCTGGCCGGCAAAGATCTGTGCAGACAGTGAGGTCTGTGGTGCTCAACCAAGTGAGGATCCAGTAGTGCAACATCCATCAGACAACCATGCTGTGAGTGATGTGTCCTGTTTCACAGGCCACTGTCATGCACTAATTATCTCTCCTTGTTTTCGTAGGCACATCTGGGAAACAGCTGAGGGGCCCGTGACATAGATCCTCAACACAAGCCCTGAAGAGACCTCAAAAGAGGAATCTGCTGAAACCCTCACTGAAGACCCATCACGGCGCTGGCCCACACTCTCCACCAGCGCAGAGACACACACCTCGGTGGGACTAAGCTTTAGAGTAGCCTCAGGGCTCACAACCTGGTGAGCACATTGCACTGTCTGATCCACAGCAGGTTTCTGGCATTCGGAGGACTACTGGAGGCCAGAAATTTGCTGAGTCTGAGTCAGATGATGAGCGCCTGGACTTGGCCATGTCACAGTTGCTGGAGCTGCAAAGGCAAGCTCGGAAACATCAGGAAGGGATGTCCGCTGCACTCCCCAGATTACAAGGCATGATGGAGGAGTCTGTCCACCTTCAGCTTGAGGTGATAGCGCTGGCATGCCAATGCACTGAGGCCAACACTGGTAGGATGGCAGCCGCCATGGAGACCTTAGTCCAGGACATCAGTCCTGTACTGCTGCACAGGCTGAACTCCATTGCTGATGCCATAGTTGGCCTCCAACAGTGTCAATGCGAGAGGGGTGTGTGGCAGCTTCCCCTTCCCCTCAAGGAGTCAGCCAGGGGCCTGCTCCAAATCCACAGGCTAAGGAGGATGCCACTGTCATACAACAGCACCCCAAAAGGCCGGGGCCCTCCAGGTCTCGGCCCTCCAGAGGATGCCCATCAAGGCCATCACAGACAGGGCGTAGCAGTCAGCAGGCTGCCTCCACCTTAGCCGTGAATGTTGAGGTAGCACCAAGACGTAGCAGCAGGGTTAGGAAGGTTAAGAAGATGTAATTGCACAGCCTAGGCACAGGTGTTAACCACTTGAACATAGTGTTCACTACTGTCAAGAAACTCCCAAGAATGTCTCCCTGCCTATGGCTCCTTGTTCTGATGAGCAGTGTTCATGTCGCTCAGATGTGAAAACTTGGTCCCTGCACAAGATAAAGGCAGGTATGTCAATCCAAGTTGTCTTCCCTGTGTTTTGTGCGGCCTGCCCAGCACCCTGATGGTATGGCCTTCACTGTCACTGGATACATCAGTCATGCCTGCACCTCAGTGGGGCTTATCATTGCTGCCAGAATGTCCTGGGCTGGTTCTGTCATTCTCTCTGTGTGCTCCCAAAACCTTTGAGGTGCGGCTGGCCCCCCCATCTCAACAGCATCTGTGTCCGGTGACAGAGTGGTCCTGAAGCCTTCAGCTCATGAATGATACCATAGGATCAGGAGAAGTGAAAGTTTCCCCACGACATCTCTATGATATGACCCTGTTCACTGAGCACAAGCGAGGTGCCATCAGCCAGAGAGGAGTCAGACATTCAAATAAACTATGTGAGGATCTATGGAGTGTCTCCACTGCATGTCATCATCATCCTCCTGGAATGTAGGGTCTATGGGCATCTGCTGCGTCACCATGACAAGAGACTTATCACAGAGGGCATGTGCACTGCCTTCAGCCAGACAGGAGTCAAACGTTTACAGATGCAATATGAGGATCTGTAGTGTCTCCTCGCTGCATGTTGTCATCAGCCTCCACAAATCTAGCAGCTATGAAGGCCTCCCGAGTACACCTGCCTCGTCTGGCCAGCGCGATGGCCTCATCGCTATCATCCTCGTCTTCAAGGACCTCCTCACCCTCATGCCTATCGATGTCCTTCTCATCAGAGGAGATGTGCAGCTCCTCCATCTCCTCCTCAGTGAGCTCCTTCTCCCCTTCGCAGCGCCAGATTGTGAAGGGCGCAGCAGGCAGTGGAACCTAATGTTCAACATTCCAATGGTTTCCTCCACCAAAGTGCGAGTTGCAGCATGAGCCTCATTGTACCTTCTCTTTGCTACAGTCTAAGGCTGCCGCAGGGGCGTCATCAGCCACGGCCTCTGCGAGTAGCCCTTGTCCCCAAGGATCCAACCCTGCAGCTTCTGTGGACCCTGTAAGTCATCAGGGATCTGAGACCTACTGAGAATGTAGGTGTCATGGCCCTCCCTGGGAACTGTGTACAGACCTGTAGGATGCGTTTGTGGTGGCCACACACCAGATGAACATTCAGCGAGTGGAAGCCCTTGTGGTTGATGTAGTTGACCGTTTGTTGCCACCCTGCACCTGTGGGAAACCTGAGGTCTGGGAAAATCCCAGTGCTCTTGCTTCCTGGCTTTCCTGATCCCGGGCGAAATGAACAAAGTTGTTGCCTTCGCGAAGATGGCGTCCATGATTTCATGGATGCATTTGTGGGTGGAGGCTTATGATTTCCCACAAAGGTCACCTGTGGAGCCCTGAAAGGAGCCACTGGTGCAAAAATTGAGTGCCACGGTCACTTTCATGGCCACTAGCAATGGATGCCCTCCATGTCCCCATGGCGCCAAATCCTGCATCAGGTGGCAGATGTGACCGACCAGTTCCCTGGACATGCGCAGTCTTCACCAACACTGGTTCTCAGTCATCTGCAGGAAGTGACAAGTGCTGTCTATCAATCCTAGGTCTCGCTTGGTGCCGACCAGCGGCGGCTCATTGTGGCTCTTCAGCGGCATGTGCGGCAGCCCCAGCCGCGCCTTCATCCTGAGGGTACTGATGGGTTCCTCCATCTGTGTAGCCAGGCACCCTGTCACTCTCTTCTCCTTCATCTCTGCTCTCTGTAAGCCATGAGGCATACAGCTATGTCACCAGGCTCCATGCTCCTGATGTACTCCTTCTGCAGATGAAAGACAGAGATGCGTGGGTAAGCATGGGTGTACTGAGAACCTCTCTTGGTTAAGTCTGAAGGTCCCTTATGCATCCCAGAATGTGCTGCCTACCACTTGGATGGCCAGAGTTTAGTGTGCTGCATTGCTGCCCGAAACTCCACCTACCTCCGCCCCACTCCACCTGTCCGATCGGCGGCAGCTTATCCCACTGGACTGGATGTTATGCTCTCAGCTAAACCACACTGCAAGGCTGCACTGTTAGATTGAATTGTGGGGGAGGCTGGTCCAAATCTGAATGATGACATTACAAGGGGCTGTGGTCGCCTCCATCACTGATTGCTCTATGACCAGCTTTCGCAATGAGATTGTACAACTTACATAGTAATCCAATTGTTCTGCAGTCCATTAAAATGCTTATTCATTTGCAGTCTGTGTCAAGGGATGAAGAGTTCTGGAGGATTTGGTGGCCTCTGCATTGCTTGAGTGGGCAGACAAGCTAGGGGCCCAACTCTAAGCATGGCAATGTGGCTGCGCCTGAGCTGTCTCAGCTGCAGAGGAATGGTCACTTTATACAAAGTTTCCCTAATGCATGGCCATTTCCCTCTCCCCCCCACCCACACGTTCTTGTGCATTACCATCAACCGAAGATCAAACATCAGAAGCTGTAGAGCTGAGACGTTCTATACGCATAAGGAAACCCCCAGAAAGACTGACTTTGTAAATTATTGATCTGTGTGAATAATGTGACATCTTGAAAAAAATTGTAAAATGTATTTCTGAGTAAAGAGGGGGGGAGGGGGGGTGGTAATCTGATGTGTAATATACCTTTAAGATAAATGTTGTAATGTAAGATCACATGATCCTGATACCCAATAGCAGAGTAGCGTGGGCTACCTCTGTAGTTAGTCTTGAGTTAGAGTCTGAAGAGATAAGACAACTTTGAGTTGTAAGCACACAAGTGTAGCTGCTGAGTTCCTTTTGTAAATAAACAGAATGTGTTTCTTCTAAGAACGGTCTACTGATCATCTCTATCTTGGTACCAACTTGGTCACCCCAAAACAAATGTGTAACCCGGATCCTTTAGCCCCAGCAAACCAGGGCACTGGATCCAACACTGTGCCAGAACTGTCTCAGCTGTGGAGGAATGGTCACTTTTCTCGGCCTCTTGGCTAAGATCAAGTGTTGCAGGAGCGACACCATGGTCCTGCCATGGCAAGGTCGGGATGGAAGGGCGAAAACCAATCGCAATCCGAATTCATACCGTGGGTTACCTATCACCGTCCGAGTCACGGTGAACCACAGCGACGAAGGAGGATCACCTATGGATCGGGGCTTCTTCACCAGGAGGATCCTGTTGAAGGCGTGCGGCTTCCAAGCTACGGAGATCTTCACCCTGCATGACTCCCGCAAAGGTGGTTATTTCGACGTCACGTTCAAGCAAGTGGCAGACTGCGTCCGGCTCCTGAGGGTGTTCGAGGAGAAGAGAGACCTGCCGGAGATGAAGATCCTGACGGCGGAGCCGCACTTTTCTCTGCCATTGCAACGGGAACGTGAGGTGATGGTGCATGTGTACAACCCCTTCGTCCCTGTCGCCGACGTGGTCACCTTCCTCACCAGGTACTTCGATAAGGTGGGGAGCGGCACTGAGATTCGAGACGACTTGGGGATCTGGACAGGCAAACGCCTGTTTAAGGTCACGCTAAAGACCGATGGTAAGGGAGCCATTTTCCACCCTCCTTCCAGTTTCGCAATCGGGGGAAACCGTGGCTACCTGGTCTACGCTGGGCAACCCAAGCATTGCCGCTCATGCGGCAAGGCTGGTCATGTGGCGGCCAACTGCAGCGCCTCCCTCTGCAAGATCTGCAAACAGGAAGGGCACCAGACAAAAGACTGCAAACAGGCCAAGTGCTGCAACCTGTGTGGCGAGGCAAGTCACCTCTACAGGACCTGCCCCAAACGCTGCCGTACTTACGCACAGGCAGCCAAAGCCGACCACGGGGAAGCAGAAGAAATGTTCCGTGTCACTCCAACCACCAAGGCCCCCAGGGAGCTCAACGGGACAAAGGAGGACACAGAGAGAGACAAGGTGGAGAAAGAGATTGAGGCAACAGAGAGCCAATCAACAGCACTACCCCCTGAACCTTCCAGTCCTCAGGACAGCGAATCAATGGAGGAGGAGGCAGCAGTGGAAAAGCAGCAGGGGGAGTGGCGGACGGTGAAGAACAAGAAAAGTAAGAGGGAGCGAAGAAGAAGCAAAGGCGTTTCCCAGAGAAGCGGCAAGAGGCGTCTCCCATCCGACACGGATGACAAGGGCAGCAGCTCTTCGGATGAGGAAGTGCCAGAGCGGCACCGACAGAAGAGGCGGCAAAGCTCCAGGGCGTTGGGGGACGAGACACCCGAGCTCCAGAAAATTGGAGACAACAAGGAGACCAACGCACCCCAAGTTGGCCTGCAACCTGAGGAGGCCAGTGCACCACAGCCCCTGGAATCTGGGAGCAGTGAGGCAATCATCGCACCCCAGCTCCAGGAAGCCGGGAACAGCAACCCCCCAGAGGGGGTGAGTTTTGGAGAAGCTTCTCCAGCAAAGGTCATCTCAAAATCCGCTCACTACGTGAACCTCCAGATGCCACTGGAGCAGAACACGGCCAAGGAGATCTACCTCAGCCCATCCAAAGTGAAGGAATTTGAGCTCACTACGGGTATGAAGGAGCAGACTAAAGGTCTGGGACTCTCAGAGACAGTGGGTTTGGTAGGAGAATAAATGCTTTAATATGGGTTTAAAGATTGTATCCATAAATGTGCGTAGCATTAAATCTACTACGCGATGTGTTGCGACCTTGGACTACCTAGCCAAGGTCAAAGCTGACCTGTTGTTTCTGCAGGAGTGTGCGATACCGCACCTCAGCTCCTACAGGCAATGGTCACGATGGTGGTCCCACGGGCCATCGATCTGGTCGGGCGGAAACGACTCTCGTTCCTCCGGCCTGGGTATTCTGCTGCGGGGAGGCAACTTCACCGTCTCCGAGGTCAAGGAGGTGGTGGGCGGGCGACTCCTGGTAGCAGACGTAATGTACAAGAACGCTCCACTCCGGTTAATTAACGTGTACGGCCCGGCACAAGGGGCTGAGCGGCTGGAGGTTTTTCAGCAGCTCCCACTGCTGCTGGCGACCTCCAGGCCTGTCATTCTGGGCGGGGACTTCAACTGCATCATCGATGCGGCTGGACGATCCAGCAGGGCCGGAAGCAGATTGGACGCTACGTCCAGATCCCTGATGGAAACAGTTAAGGACGCCAAGCTGCACGACGTCTTCAGCAACCCTGCAGACGGAGCGCAGCGTAGATACACCTGGTCGCGGCCAGACGGGTCCATTCGTTCCAGGATAGACTTCCTGTTTGTGTCCCGTGCATTCACAGTCAGATCCACCGACGTCAAGCCGGTGTTCTTCTCTGACCACTGCCTCCTACTGGCGGACTGCCACTTGGAGGAAGACCTGAGGGTGGGCAGGGGGGCATGGAAGCTAAATGTGCAACTGCTGACCCCAGAGAACATTGAGGAGCTCAAGAGGGATTACAAAGGTTGGAGAACCGTGAAACCCCTCTTTGAGTCCCTGACACACTGGTGGGAAGTGATCAAGGGAAGCATCAAGAGGTTTTTCATCCTCAAAGGCACCCAGAAAGCTAGAAAGGAACAGAGGGAAATGTCCCGACTCCAGGAAAAGATGCAGAATCTGCTCCGGCTGCAGTCGATGGGGGTCGACGTCAAGGAGGAGCTCCAAGAGGTGAAGGGCCAGCAAGCCTCGCACTTTGCCTCGGAGGCCTCCAAGATCATCTTCCGTTCCAGAGTCCGCTCCGTGGAGCAGGATGAGACGTGCTCACGTTTCTTCTTCCAAAAGGTACACAGAGAGCGCTCTGTGATCAGCAGCCTGAAGGAAGAAGACGGCTCAGTAAAGTCATCACGGTCCGACATTCTGAGGATCAGCAAATCCTTTTATGCCGGACTGTATGACGTGAAGCCCACGGACAGCACGGCCTCCCAGTCCTTCCTGTCCTCTATCACGGAGGTCCTAGACCACAGTACGCAGGAGAGCCTAGACAAACCGCTAACTCCTGACGAACTGACTAAGGCCCTCGAGTCCTTCGAGAAGAGTAAAACCCCCGGAAGCGACGGCCTGCCGGCGGAGTTGTATTCGGCTCTGTGGGACTTGATCGGCCCAGACCTGCTAGAAGTGTACGAGAGTATGCTCCTGGCCGGCAGCATGTCAGAATCCATGAGGAAAGGCATCATCACCCTCATCTACAAGCACAAGGGGGAAAGGGAGGAAATTAGAAATTGGCGACCCATTTCACTGTTGAATATGGACTATAAGATTCTGTCCAAGGTCATCGCCAACCGGGTCAAATCCGCTCTGGAATTGGTGATTCACCCTGACCAGACCTGCTCTGTGCCAGGCAGGAAGATCTCTGACAGCCTGGCGCTGCTCAGGGATACGATTGCCTATGTACAGGACAGGGGTGTGGATACCTGCCTCATCAGCTTGGATCAGGAGAAGGCCTTTGACAGAATATCGCACACCTACATGGGGGATGTGCTCTCCAAAATGGGCTTTGGGGAGGGAATTCGAAATTGGATCCAACTGCTCTACACTAACATCAGTAGCGCAGTCTCAATCAATGGGTGGGAAACAGATAGCTTCCCGATTAAATCTGGAGTCAGGCAGGGCTGCCCTCTCTCGCCTGTCCTTTTTGTGTGCTGCATAGAACCCTTTGCCGAGTCCATCAGGAAGGATCCGGGCATAAGAGGAGTGACGATCCCAGGCAGTGGAGGCACTCAGGTAAAAGCCTCCCTGTACATGGACGACGTCGCCGTCTTCTGCTCGGATCCGCTGTCGGTGCGCAGACTGATGCACGTCTGCGACCAGTTCGAACTGGCCTCGGGAGCCAAGGTAAATCGTGGGAAGAGCGAGGCCATGTTCTTTGGGAACTGGGCTGACCGATCCTTTGTCCCCTTCACTGTCAGGGCTGACGGCCTGAAGGTGCTGGGGATATGGTTCGGAGGGACCGGGGCATGCGTTAGAAACTGGAAGGAGCGAGTGGCTATGGTGAAAAGGAAACTGGGCATGTGGGAGCGACGCTCCCTCTCCATTGCGGGTAAGAACCTGGTCATCAGGTGTGAGGTACTCTCGCTGTTGCTGTACGTGGCGCAGGTCTGGCCCATTCCACACTCCTGCGCGATGGCGATCACTCGAGCCATCTTCCGCTTTATCTGGAGGTCGAAAATGGATCGTGTCCGCAGGGACGCGATGTACAAGCCTCTAGATAAAGGGGGAAAAAACGTGCCCAACATCGCCCTCATACTGATGGCCACCTTTGTGTGCGGCTGCATCAAGCGGTGCGTAGACCCTCAGTACGCAAACACCAAGTGTCACTACGTGCTGAGGTTCTACCTGTCCCCGGTGTTGCGAAGGATGGGTCTGGCCACGCTGCCGCGGAACGCTCCAAGTAGTTGGACCGTGCCGTACCACCTGTCCCTGGTGGAAAAATTTATGCAGAAAAACACCTTTGACCACAAGTCCATCAGGCAGTGGTCAGCACGTAACGTCCTAGAGGCCCTGAGGGATAAGGAGAGGGTGGACCCTGTGGGATGGTTCCCCGAGCAGACTGTCAAAGTCATTTGGCAGAATGCCTCATCGCCAGAACTTTCCAACAAGCACCAAGACGTAGCTTGGCTGGTGGTGAGAAAGGCCCTCCCCGTCAGATCCTTCCTACACGCCAGGAGTCTCACCCCCTCTGCACGATGCCCTCGAGGTGGCTGTGGCGGGGAAGAGACCGTTGTTCACCTCCTTGTGGATTGTGCCTTTGCAAAGAAAGTCTGGAGAGAGATGCAGTGGTTGCTGTCGAGGTTCATCCCGAGCAGTTCTGTGACACAGGACTCTGTGCTCTACGGGCTGTTCCCAGGGACACACACCGAGACAAACATCAACTGCAGCTGGAGGATCATCAACTCGGTGAAAGAAGCGCTTTGGTCTGCCCGTAAGTTGTTGGTCTTCCAGCACAAAGAGTTGTCCCCGACCGATTGTTGCGGACTGGCACAATCCAAAGTCCAGGACTACGTGCTGAGGGACGCACTAAAGCTTGGGGCAGCTGCCGCAAAGGCGCAATGGGGAAGGGTCGCTGTCTAAGACCTTTCTACCACAGCGCACCGAGAGACTGGGAACTGTTTAGAGCCCCTCGGGCTGTACAGATCAAAATGAAAGGCTGTAAATGACTGTAATATTGTTTGTACTGATGCACCTGGTGATACATTTTGTAAAAGTTTAACCTGGATTGTACCCTTGTAATGTTGTTTTTGAAATGGTTTTGAATGTGATTGAAGATTTTTATGAATAAAGTATATTTTTACAAAAAAAAAAAAAAAAAATGGTCACTTTATACAAGGTTTCCCTAATGCATCGCTTCCCCCCCTCCCACCCCCACAAATGTTTGTGCACTACCATCAACCGCAATGCAGCCTTTGCCCCCACCCAACTCACCCCAACTTTAGTGCAGTCCTTGCCCGCGCCCAACTCACCACAACAGCAGGGTAGCCCATGCCCCGGCACCGCATTGTCAGCCAGCCGGGAAAAAGCAATTTGCCTCTTCCCTTGCCTGAACGTGTGGAGCCTCAACCTAGAAATCCAACAGGTGACCCTCGCAAGCACTGTGCAATGTTACTGTGCATTCACCTCTTAGTTCCCCTTGAAGTGCAGCTTGCCAGGTGCACGCCTTATAAATGCTGTTCTGAAACATGTTGGCATGATCCAGCATGATGGGATGATTCTGGCGAGCGGGGCTTATATTGATATTCCGATGTTTGAAAATGAGGCAGCAGGAAACGCGGCCCTGGCATTGATGGGCAGAGAGGACGATTGCAAACTGGCTTCACGATGCAGTGAAACCAATTTTTGGCCTTCTCTCCATATTGTCTGCTCATGCCAGTGGGCACGGAAAATTTTGCCCATTGATTCTGTTTCTGTCTTCACGGATGCTGCCAAAACTGCTGAATGTTGCCGACACTTGCCATTTTTATATTAGATTTCCAGCATCTGCAGCATTTTGCTTTTTGATCTTCTGTTTGAATTCGAGTAATTCTAGAGCCTTCTAATAATTATGGTTTCTCCAGGATGTAAAAAAAAATGACAGTACCAGTTGTATGTTTTGAAATGTACTCAAACACTGGGAGCTCTTGCATCAGGCCAATTCATAAGCTCAGTCAAAAACAGAAATACCTGGAAAAACTCAGCAGGTCTGGCAACATTGGCAGAGAAGAACAAAGTTGATGTTTCGAGTCCTCATGACCCTTCAACACAACTAAGTAGAAATTTAGTTCTGTTGAAGGGTCATGAGGATTCGAAATGTCAACTTTGTTCTTCTCCGCCGATGCTGCCAGACCTGCTGAGTTTTTCCAGGTATTTCTGTTTTTGTTCTGGATTTCCAGCATCTGCAGTTTTTTTGTTTTTATCTCATGAGCTCAGTCAATTTGACCTAATGTTGTCAATGATATGAACAGCAGGGAGGCATTCATATTCATAAGCAGGGCACAGCCTACAGTTGTTCTGTGTGTAATACACAACAGCAAATTTTATTCAGTTTGATTAAAATACTCAAAGTCTCAAACCGACTTTGTCATTGATACCAGCCCCACAAGGTAAGGATACCAGCTGCAGCCAGAGTAAACAATGAAGTGAGTGCACGCAGGAGGCCAAAGCTTCTGGGTAATCATGTTTCAATATTTACAGCTAAACTACAATGTCTGTGTGCAACCCATCGAGATTTCAACAATTTAACACGTATAAACCTTTGAGGAAACCCTAAGAGCTGCCACTAAGTTAATTTATTCAAAACGTTTGTCATTTACTAAAGGTTTCTTTTGGCAACCTGTAAATAAATTTCAACTCCGCAGAGAGGTTTGATGAAGTATGAGGAAAATGCATCACAAATAACTGTTGACACAAGTTTAGAATGATGAGTGCAATTAGCTCGAAGCTTAATCAGGGAAGAGATATTCCTCCTTTTCAATCACTTTTTCATATCCAAGGTAAGATATCAGTGCAGGAAATGGGATACTTTTCCATATTTTGCACTCTGTATGGGTCAGTTGACTTGGGGTAATAATGTGAAACTAACGATATCAATTCAGATGTCCGTTATACATTTCTCCCGAATTTTATTTCCGTTGACTTCAATGGATACGAGGTAAGAGTGGAGCTTGTGATCCTCAGGGACAGGAAGTCCCTGCTAAGGCCAATCTGTGCCCGGTAGATTTTGCTGCAAATAGGTCAGGATGCCGCAGGTGATTGAGTTTTGGATGAGTTGCTCGATCAGGAATTTCCCTCCTTGCATTTTCTCTCTGCTTCTGATATGTGCTTGTTTTTGAAGGAGGCCCCATCATTTTTTATTTGGTTGCATCAGGGGCAGCGATCCTGGGCGAACTTCTTCCAGGACTCGAAATCGATATCAAAACTCCTAAGTGAAGCCTTCAGAGTAGCACTTGTAGCGCTTCCTTTGACTGCCATGATAGCGCACCCAAAACTGAAGCTCTCCATAGAAGATTCGCTTTGGTAAGTGAGTGTCAGGCATTCTGGCTACTTGAGATCAAAATAAATAGGAGCAGGAGTAGGCCATTTGGCCCATTGAGCCTGCTCTGCCATTCAATAACATCATGGCTGATCTGATTATGGTCTTAACTCCACTTTCCTGCCTGGACCCTTTAACCTTTGATTTCCTTGTCAGTCAAAAATCTAACTCAACCTTGAATGTATTCAAGCTAAAAGCCAGGCAGAAAGGGGGTGTATCTCCTTTGGGGGGTGTCCCATGTCCATGGGGGCACCATTTCAAGATCATACCCCTCTTTTGTGCCTCTCTGCCCTGGCCTCCAAAACCCAACTCCACATCCCCTCAACCCTCTCGCCGATCCCACCATGACCAAAATTCCCAGACTTACCTAAGCCCAGTAGGCATGTTGTCTTCTTCTTGGGACTTCCTTGCAGTCCCAGTAGTGTCCACTGCTATGGTCTGGTGCTGCTGGGACTACTCAGCTGCCAGCCAACAGGTTGGCCGGCAGCTCTCGAGGGCTGGACTTCCTGTCCCTGAGGGTGCAAGTCCCAACCTCACCTTGTTAAGGCTGACCCAATTTTTATTGCCGCAGGGCAGCCCATTTTAAAGATGCAAGCCCAAGACTAACTTTTTTGCTGGGGGAGGCGAACAATATGCCCTCCCACCCCGTAAAATACATCCCCATTAGTGACTGGAAATGGGTCAGAAGTTTCACCATCATCCAGGACGTGCTTGAGCATTCCATCAGGGCAGCTAAATTTCTCCGTTACCTTCCAAACGACTTCATGGCTAACTGTCAAGGCCTTTGGTCAGGCCAACAAACATGTTCTGTTCTTGTCATTTCTCCAGGAGCATTCTAACTGCGAACATCATATCAGTGGTTCCTTGACTTTTTATGAAACTACAGCGACTCTCTGACAGTAGATTACAGTCAAAATGTTGCTTTGAGCAGTTCAGAAGGACTCTGGTGAAGATTTTGCCAGCGATGTAAAGGAATGAGATTCCTCTATGATTGTCACAAGATTGGCAAGTTCCTTTCCGCTTGTACAGGTGAACAATGGGGGCATCTTTGTATTCTTTCGAGATGGTTCCTTGTTTTGACATAGACTGAAAGAGCTCAGTGAGCTTCTTGATGAGGCACTGACCTCTAGCCTTGTTAACCTCAGCTGGGATAGCATCAGCTCCTGGGGCATTGCCTCTAGAAGTTTGATTGTGTTTGTTGTTTCTAACAGCTTGGAAGGGTCATCAAGAGAGAAGTTGATGGCAACCTGTGCAGATTGTTGATTGCTTCTTGATGGTGAAGGCCAATTGAGGATGTGGTTGAAGTGCCCTGCCCATCTGTCTACAGGACCTAGTCTACTGGTTCATCACTAATCCTTTGTGCCGACATGTCACGTTTGCTCACAGGAAAAGCCCAGATTCTAGAAAGATGGATGTAAGTACTCAGCCAACTTCAGAGGGATGTTCAGTTATGAACTTGAACAGTGGTAGAGTGGGCGAAAGATGCTATCAGAGATGCCAGCTGGAACTAGGACTGACACCATCCATTGTGGGTAAGTGAGAATCAGTAGGATAAAAAGGGAAGCATTGTGTCTGCCTGTGTTTCGTACTCCAAAAGAACACCTAGTTCATATAATTTATTGAATACAATGTTAGCTTGGACATTAAAGGCCAGTTTATTCCTACCTGCAAAGAAGTGGCTTTGGATGTGGAATAGTGGACATGGAAATTTGGAATGCAGTGAACTGGATCAACTCTCTGATATATTCCTGCCTCCAAGCACTTTTCCTGGAGGCAGTATCCCAGCAGCAATAGCTACCCATCTGGCAGCACTGGGTAGCCAATTAAGGTATTTCAAAGGGCAACTAGCCACATTTTTTGCACTTCAATGGAATAGTATGAATGGCTCATGAGCCCCATGCTGTGTCAGCATCTCACCAACAACTCAGGTGAGGCAGCTGCACGGTGGGAAGCCACTGTCCACTGAAATTGACATCCAGTCAGCAGTATAAAGGGGGAGAGGCAAGAAGGATCTCTTACATAGCCAGAGGCCAGATATAGAGGATTTGTTGTTCTGAGACGGGTAATATACCAAGTGTTGTGGTGTTCATTTTGGCTGGCATTGTGTCAGCATAAGCTACCAGAGAAACTTTTCTTATTCTTATTTAATTTTGTATTACATTTCTATAAACTTTTATTTCTCTACATTTTAAATATATGGTTCCAAGCAGTCATTCTGCTGAAATTTATTTAAGTTGGGAGGTCAAGGTTCAGGTGGGAATTCTGCAGAGCATTTTATTAGTTCATGAGGTGTGGGCATCACAGGAAAAGCCAGCATTTATTGTAATCATGGGCAAACATCCTGATTTCTTACCTTTGGATGGAGGGGAAGTCATTGATAAAACAGCTAAAGATGGTTGGGCTTTAGACACTGTGCTGAGGAACTCCTGCAGTAATGTCCTGAACCTAAGGTGATGGGTCTCCAACAACCAGAACCATCTTCCTTTCTGCTAGGTCTGGCTCCAGTCAAGGGGCAGGGTTGGGAGGCGAGTGGGCCAGCAAAATGGCAGGGGAACAAATTGGTATAGAAGTCTGACATTTTCGCATCACTTTGGAAGTTTGCCAGAGGCAGTCGGATGGAGACCACACTTACTTGCGTCAGGCAGGCAATTAAGCCTGTTAAGGGGCCAATTAATGAATATATTCCACGATTTTCAGATTTTTTCCAGGGATTCATATCAAGAATGGAGCTTCTGGGTCTCACCAGATATAAAGAGGTGGAAGCACAGTTGAAGGTCAGTGGTGGTTACAGTTGGCTGGTATTAAATGCTACTCACATCATGTATTCAGTGGAGGTGAGGGGATGGGAGGAATTCTGCTCGTTCTGGGAGGCAATGGGTAAATCAAATGAATAATCATAGAGATTAGTTGGTCTGACAACTCAAAAGATAGAAACTAGACTAAGTCCTCTTTGTATCATCAGTGAAGCAATTTATTATATTGAAAATTATAATGCAAAACTATTTGCTTCTGTTGCACTAGTATGTTGAGATAGAATTCAACTTGGTTTTGGTGTAAATCCAGCTTAAAGTGCTGCAAGACTCCAGAGTGTGCAGATTTCTCTAGAATCAACATCACTATAGCTTCTCTCAAATACTGCAGTCTGAAGAGATTGATGTAATGTCATGTTCAGATTTAAAATTTCTTCTTCCAATGTCTAGGACCACATCTGTATCACCAGGAGTACAATTCAATCAGTACATAACAGTCAGTGCAATGGAATACCTTCCTTTCTCCTCCCTAGCAAGGGTAAAAACTTTAGTCTGAAATGATTGTCACCATGTGAAAAACATGCAGTTTGTTCTGAAATGAAATTGCTTTTAGTAGTAACAATAGCGTACATCCTTCCAATTTTTCTTCCACAGTGTGATAATTTTCATTGCCAGTCATGAAATCCTTTAACAGTAAATCTGAGTGTATTTGAAGTAAAGTCATATAACTGTCTAATTTAATAAGGCATCTTACCAATACCTAAAATGTCATTACACCAATTAGTGAGTAAGAAATACTGTTATAGAGAACAAAGAACAAAGAACAAAGAAAAGTACAGCACAGGAACAGGCCCTTCGGCCCTCCAAGCGTGCACCGATCATATTGCCCGTCAACTAAAACATTTTGCACTTCCGGGGTCCGTATCCCTCTATTCCCATCCTATTCATGTATTTGTCAAGCTGCCTCTTAAACACCACTATCGTACCTGCTTCCACTACCTCCTTTGGCAGCGAATTCCAGACACTCACTCCCCTCTGCGTAAAAAACTTGCCCCGCACATCTCCTTTATAGTTTTTTCCTCTCACCTTAAATCTATGTCCCCTAGTAATTGACACTTCCACCCTGGGAAAGAGCTTCTGACTATCTACTCTGTCCATGCCACTCATAATTTTGTAAACTTCTATCAAGTCGCCCCTCAATCTCCGTCGCTCTAGTGAGAACAATCCGAGTTTCTCCAACCTCTCCTCATAGCTAAGAACCTCCAGACCAGGCAGCATCCTGGTAAACCTCCTCTGCACCCTCTCCAATGCCTCCATATCCTTCTGGTAATGTGGTGACGAAAATTGCACGCAATATTACAAGTGTGACCTAACCAAGGTTCTATACAGTTGCAGCATGACTTCCCAGCTTTTGTATTCAATACCCCTGCCAATGAAGGCAAGCATGCCATATGCCTTCCTGACTACCATGTTCTGTTCTTGTCATTTCTCCAGGAGCATTCTAACTGCGAACATCATATCAGTGGTTCCTTGACTTTTTATGAAACTACAGCGACTCTCTGACAGTAGATTACAGTCAAAATGTTGCTTTGAGCAGTTCAGAATGACTCTGGCGAAGATTTTGCCAGTGATGTAAAGGAATGAGATTCCTCTATGATTGTCACAAGATTGGCGAGTTCCTTTCCGCTTGTACAGGTGAACAATGGGGGCATCTTTGTATTCTTTCGAGATGGTTCCTTGCTTTGACATAGACTGAAAGAGCTCAGTGAGCTTCTTGATGAGGCACTGACCTCTAGCCTTGTTAACCTCAGCTGGGATAGCATCAGCTCCTGGGGCTTTGCCTCTAGAAGTTTGATTGTATTTGTTGTTTTTAACAGCTTGGAAGGGTCATCAAGAGAGAAGTTGATGGCAACCTGTGCAGATTGTTGATTGCTTCTTGATGGTGAAGGCCAATTGAGGATGTGGTTGAAGTGCCCTGCCCATCTGTCTATAGGCCCTAGTCTACTGGTTCATCACTAATCCTTTGTGCCGACATGTCACGTTTGCTCACAGGAAAAGCCCAGATTCTAGAAAGATGGATGTAAGTACTCAGCCAACTTCAGAGGGATGTTCAGTTATGAACTTGAACAGTGGTAGAGTGGGCAAAAGATGCTATCAGAGATGCCAGCTGGAACTAGGACTGACACCATCCATTGTGGGTAAGTGAGAATCAGTAGGATAAAAAGGGAAGCATTGTGTCTGCCTGTGTTTCGTACTCCAAAAGAACACCTAGTTCATATAATTTATTGAATACAATGTTAGCTTGGACATTAAAGGCCAGTTTATTCCTACCTGCAAAGAAGTGGCTTTGGATGTGGAATAGTGGACATGGAAATTTGGAACGCAGTGAACTGGATCAACTCTCTGATATATTCCTGCCTCCAAGCACTTTTCCTGGAGGCAGTATCCCAGCAGCAATAGCTACCCATCTGGCAGCACTGGGTAGCCAATTAAGGTATTTCAAAGGGCAACTAGCCACATTTTTTGCACTTCAATGGAATAGTATGAATGGCTCATGAGCCCCATGCTGTGTCAGCATCTCACCAACAACTCAGGTGAGGCAGCTGCACGGTGGGAAGCCACTGTCCACTGAAATTGACATCCAGTCAGCAGTATAAAGGGGGAGAGGCAAGAAGGATCTCTTACATAGCCAGAGGCCAGATATAGAGGATTTGTTGTTCTGAGACGGGTAATATACCAAGTGTTGTGGTGTTCATTTTGGCTGGCATTGTGTCAGCATAAGCTACCAGAGAAACTTTTCTTATTCTTATTTAATTTTGTATTACATTTCTATAAACTTTTATTTCTCTACATTTTAAATATATGGTCCCAAGCAGTCATTCTGCTGAAATTTATTCAAGTTGGGAGGTCAAGGTTCAGGTGGGAATTCTGCAGAGCATTTTATTAGTTCATGAGGCGTGGGCATCCAAGTGTGGCCTAACCAAGGTTCTATACAGCTGCAGCATGACTTCCCAGCTGTTATACTCAATACCCCTGCCAATGAAGGCAAGCATGCAATATACCTTCCTGACTACCTTATCCACCTGCGTTGCCACTTTCAGTGACCTGTGGACCTGTACACCCAGATCCCTCTGCCCGTCGATGCACTTAAGGGTTCTGCGATTTACTGTACAATTCCTGCCTGTATTAGACCTTCCAAAATGCATTACCTCACATTTGTCCGGATAAAACTCCATCTGCCATTTCTCCACCCAAGTCTCCAACCGATCTATATCCCGTTGTATCCTTTGACAATCCTCTTCACTATCTGCAACTCCTCCAACCTTAGTGTCGTCTGCAAACTTACTAATTAGCCCAGTTACATTTTCCTCCAAATTATTTATGTATACCACAAACAGCAGAGGTCCCAGCACTGATCCCTGCGCAACTCCACTAGTCACAGCTCTCCATTCAGAAAAGCATCCTTCCACTGCTACCCTCTGTCTTCTATGACCAAGCCAATTCTGTATCCATCTTGCCAGCTCACCTCTCATTCCGTGTGACTTTACCTACTGTACCAGTCTGCCATGAGGGACCTTGTCAAAGGCCTTACTGAAATCCATGTATATAACATCCACTGCCCTTCCATCGTCGATCATCTTTGTCACTTCCTCGAAAAACTTGATCAAGTTAGTGAGACACAACCTCCCCTTCACAAAAACATGCTGCCTCTCACTAATACGCCCATTTGCTTCCAAATGGTAGTAAATCCTGTCATGAAGAATCTTCTCCAATAATTTCCCTGCCACTGACGTAAGGCTCACCGGCCTGTAATTTCCTGGATTACCCCTGCTACCCTTCTTAAACAATGGAACAACATTGGCCATTCTCCAGTCCTCTGGGACCTCACCCGTAGCCAGTGAGGATATAAAGATTTCTGTCAAAGAGACTTAGATTCATTACAGCACAGAAGGTGACTATTCAGCCCACCAAATCCATGCCGGCTCTCTGTAGAGCAATCCAGTCAGTCCATTCCCCTGCACTATCCCCATAGCTCTGCAAGTTTATTTCCCTCAAGTGCCTATATAATTCCCTCCAAGTTCCAAATATTTCTGCTTCCACCAACTTCATAGGCAATGGGTTCAAGGTCATTATCATTCACTGTGAAAAAATTCTTCCTCATAACCCTTCCTCCATATCCTTTGCCCAAATCCTTAAATCTGTGATGACTAGTCCTTGTACCATCAGCTAATAGGAACGACGTTCCTTTGACTACCTTATCTAAACTTGTCATAACCTTGTATACGTCTTATCAGATCTCCCCACAACCACCTTTTCCCCAAGGATAATAACTCCAACTTCTCCAAACTAACCTTGTAGCTAAATTCCCTCATCCCTGGAACCATTCTAGTAAATCTCCCCTGCACCCGCTCAAGTACCACATAAAAGGCAAGGTACAAAATTGAGATTCATGGATTTAGGAGAGTCAGTACAGCTTAGATTTTATAAAAAGGCTGAAGAGAGCAACGAGTCATGGTAAATAATTGTGAAAATGGGGGATGGCAGACAGTGGAATTCCCCAAAGATCTGTGCATGGACCACTGCTTATTTGATATATATACATTACTTGGATTTTGGAATACCAAGTAATATTTCAAATTTTGCTGATGATACCAAGAGTGGAGGTGTGGCAAATAGGGTGATATCAATTGATTTCAACAGGACACAGATAGGCTAGCAGAATGGGCAGACAAGTGGCAGATGGAATAAGATACAAAGGAGTGTAAGGTGATGCATGTTGGCAGAAGGGAGAGGGATGTGCACATTACACATAATGGCACAGTTCGAAGGAATGTGCAGAGACAGAGAGACTGGGGATTCATGTGCACAGATCTTTGAAGATAGCAGGAAATACTGAGAAATTAGTTAGCAAAGCATCCTTCCTAAAATGTAGTGACCAGAACTAGAGGCAATACTTTAGTTGTGGCCGAAGCAGATTATAAAGGTTTAGCATAACTTCCCTGCTTTTGCTTCTGTTTATGAAGCCCAAGTTCCCATATGCTTTGTCAGCTACTCTCTCAGTATATCCTGCAAGATCTATGCACCCTCACTATTTGCCACACCTCCAAATTTGGTATCATCAGCAAAATTTGAAATATTACTCTGTATTCCAAAATCCAAGCAATGGTCCGGCATGGATCTTTGGAGAATTCCAATGTCTACCATCCTCCATTCAGAAAAACAATCATATACCATGACTCGTTGCTCTCTTAAAATCTAAGCTGATACTGACTCTTCATGTCCATGAGCCTCAATTTTGGTACCTAGCCTTTTATGTGTTACTTTGTCAAAATGGAATTATGCTAGGCAACAGCACAATGCACATTTCTCAATTTAAACCCTCCAGGCCTGTATAGCCTCAGTAATGGAGCACAGAATTGACATATATGGGGTGGCCAGGCAGATGACAAAACCACAGTGAAGGCAGCAAGCCTGTCACTGACAGTGTAAATGGTGTATTCAGTATTTGGTTGGAAGTGCAACAAAAGCTTTTGGTTGAGAAATATGCACAAATGTAGAATATTAGGATAACACAAAGGACCATGATTTACCATGTAAGTCATGCCTGTCGTTCTTCAGGGAGTCATGTCCATTTTGTTGAAACAACAAATATCCAGAACAGGAAACTAAAGAGCCTTAATCAGATCAGATTGCAATTATTACCTGAAATGAGTAACTGCAGGTAGTAACTGAAGCAAAGCACAGTGGTTCCTCTGCAACCTACTGACATACAGCACCTATAAACTTACATACAAACTACATTGTCCTTACAAAACTAAAGCATTACTCTCAGAATGGAGGAAAACTTTAGTTGAAGAAACTAGATGTTATTTTAATGTTAATGAGGGTGGTAAATCAAGGAGAGGTGCACAGGAGCAGACGTGCAGGATATAAGCCTGAAATTTACCATGGCTGTGACATGATGTTTATATCTATTATACTTACAAAACTTCTGACAATTTCTTTGCCTGATCATACTTCCTGTCCGTTAAACCTTAATCCCTGGTGTCACATTTTTGGATCAACTATATAACTCTGAAGTGGTTTGATTGGAAATGCAAAAAAAGATTTTGGTTGAAAACCATAAACCAAAGTAAAACATTGCAACTGACACATTTTTGCAGTGATTCTGAGCAGGTTGTGGCCCCTTTAAAAAGTGCTGGAAATGGCTGTCTGGCAGCCTGTAAATTCCCCATAATCTGTTAGGTTGAGGAAGTAGCAGGAGCAGCATTGGGTCTGGATAGCATTTAAATATATTTATCAGGCCCTTGCCTTTTGCCAACAGCACAGCTGTATACATGGGGTGAATCTTTGTGGATGACCTGGCATATTGTAAATTTCAATATTCATTTTGCTAGTGCTACTGCCATGTTCACGCTGAAAAATGAGACAGTAGGCAGAAAAAATTACAGCCTAAAGTAAGAGCAAGAACCAAGGTGCAAAGGTTTTTGAACTTATGTTATCCATCAGCCACTTCAAGTTCTCATTTTGAACATTAAAAACAATTTATTGAAAGCAAATATTACAGGAAAAACTGTACTCTTTTTGATCAAATAATAGAAGTAAAACAAAACAGTTAAAAAAATCCTATAGGAGATGCCATTGGCAAGCACAGCAACTATTCAAGAGTGAAGCAATCCGGATCAGTCATTAATTGCTGTTAATCTTCAGTGACGACATCAGACAAATCTTAAACCACTATCTCTGTAATCTCCTCCAACCCCATAACCTTCCAAGATATTTGTTCCTCGAATTTCGGTCTCTTGTGCATCCCAGATTTTATTCGCTCCACCACTGGCAGCTGCACCTTCAGTTGCTTAGGCCCTAAGTCCTGGTATACCCTCCCTACACTTCTCTGCCTCTCTACCTCACTTTATTCATTAAGGATACTCTTTAAAACCTAGTTCTTTGGTTAAGACTTTTACCATCTGACCTAATGGGCTGAATTTGACAAGGGGCAACAGGGCCCTGATGTCAGGGTGAAAAGCAGGCCCTGAGTCCCCACTCAGCAGTGGGACCTGCTTGACAACTTTACCATAGCTGTGAGCAGCACGCCTTCCAATTAAGGATGCCCCTGATGCTGCCGGCCAAAAAGCAGGGCTAGCAGCTCTAAAGCCTCAGCAGCGCCACCTGGAGAGGTCGCCACAGCTGAGGAATGCAGGAGACCTCTGGAGCTGTGCTAGATAATTTTTAAAAATCAAAGTCACTGTGTCAAGTGTCAGAGGACAAACTCCTTCAGGGAGGTAGTCGGGGCCATGGATGCTTCCTTTTCTGTCCATGGCCTCTTCTTTGGCTCATGAGACCTTCCCTCCTGGGCTGCACTGGGAGGCTGTCTCAATTTAGCTGGCAGCCTCCCCACAGTTGTCTCGTGGGTGTCCTGCCATCGGCAAAATGCCGGTGGCAACATTAAATGATCCTTTACTTATGTAAATCAGCTACCCACCACCCTGAGGCAGGCAACCTCTCTGCATCCTGTCCTGCCGACGGTAAAATGCCCCAGTGGTGGGAAAATGTCAGCCAATCTGACCTAGATCCTTGTGATTTTACTGGACTCCCTACCAGCCTGCCTTCTGGGGACTGGTAAAACCCTGGCAATGGTAAAATGTGGCTTGGTGTCACAATTTGTTTTATAATGCTCCTGTGAAGCGCCTTGGGAGGTTTTATTACACAATATATCTAAATATATAAATGGAAGTTGTTCAAAGTCAAATATTTGCAGTTATTTTAGGAGCCACTGCTTACTTTTATTAGTCAGAATTTTATTTTAACTACTGGCTGTAATTGCAACAAAATCACTACAACGCATCAAGATCAGCATCCAGGGACTGAGGCATGGAGGAACATGCAGAAAAGACTGAAAACAGAAGCATTTGTACACAGATTTAGGAAGGGGGTTGCTATTATTTTGTTTTGGGCATAAATCCACACCGAAACACATTCTCTTCAAGGCCAACAAAATTGTTATAAGGTCAGCCGAGGGAGTCTTCCTTTGAAAGTATAGAAAATAAAGAATAAAATTCTTTGAGGTATAGTTTTGTCTTTTTTTTAAATGTTGTGGTCATTAAGATGAGCAATGTTAGCACTGGGTAAATTTAGATCCTACCGCAAACCTACATGATGGAATGTGGGCACAATTTTACACATTTAAAATATAAAACAACGCTTTGTTCCATTTTCCATTGCCCCTTTCAATGTTAATTAGTTAATATAGGATCATACAGAATAGGAGGTCATTTAGCCCATCGCCCCAGTGTAGGTCCTTTGATAGAGTTATTCAATTAATCCAGCCTACTGCTTTTTCCCCATAGTCCTGCATTTTTTTCCTTTTGATATCTATACTTTCTTTTTAGAAGTTACTATTGCATTCTAGATCATAACATCTGGCTGTATAAAAAATAGTCACCTTATCTTGCCTCTGGTTCTTTTGCCAATTATCTTAAATCTGGGTTCTTGGGTTACTGACTCTCCTTCCAGTGGAAACAGTTTTTCCTCATTTACTCTATCAAAACCCTTCCATCATCAAGAAAGCAGGTAGGTAAACATTATACTTACACAGTGTCAGTACAGGTTATACATGGGATGTTTTGCCTGTTTGGAGTAATTAAGTTCAAAATCACTGAGGTGTCACTCTCAGAGGTTGGATGTTTTCCACATTTGAAGTAAAACTCCTGTAAAATATAAACACAGGTTAGGGGCACATTATAACTAATAACATATATCTTACTCCTATTTGACTAAAACTAAGAGATTGGAATCCATCAGTCATTTTATAATTTCCGTTTGTATATGTTCCATGGTACTAATTTGGTAACATTGAATGTGATCAGCAACTGAGTTTACCAATTGCATTAAATATATCAGAATGATGATATATACACCACATGTGGTTTCTTAACCAAATCATAAATAGCTGACTTATACTGACCACTTAATTAATTGATTTCCACTTGAATTTTCCTTTTCTTCTCCCTCCTAATCTCTCTGAAGAAGGTACCTTGGGATTAAAATTGGTTATGGTGCATTTTCATCACCATCAGATGAATTATTGAACAAGCCATTGGCATTCTGAAGGTGCGCTTCAGGTGCCTAGACAGATCTGGACGTGCCCTTCAGTACAGATCAACCAGTGTCTCCAGGATGGCCATGGATGCTGCACTCTGTGCAACATGGCCAGACAGAGAGGTGTGGACCTGCTGGAGGTACAAGGCACAGAGAATAGAGCCCCTTCGGAGGATTCAGAGGAGGAAAACAAACAGCAGGATAAGGAAGTTGAGGAGGAAGAAGGTAATGACGGCATTGCACCACCAGCTGTACAATATGCTACCCAGGATGCCTTGTTTATTGCGAGCTTCTCTTAGGTTCCACTGGTGCACCCATCTAAAATCGCATGTGAAAGTCACTTTTTCCACCACCTCCTCCCAATGCAAAAGCCCCTTTTTCCACCATCACCTCCTCCCTCCCCCACCCAATGCTATTTTGTAAACAGCCAAGCATTCCTTCCAGATCACAGTGCTGGCTGTCATCAAGTTAGGTCATCCAAATAATTGATTCTTGAGGTGAGGTGATAGTGACTGCCCTTGACATCAAGGCCACATTTGACTGAGTGTGACATCAAGGAGCCCTAACAAAACTGGAGTCAATGGGAATCAGGGGGAAAACTCTCCGCTGGTCCAAGTCATACCTAGCACAAAGGAAGATGGTTGTGGCTGTTGGAGGTCAGTCATCTTAGCTCCAGGACATCACTGTAGAAGTTCCTGAGGGTAGTGTCCTAGGCCCAACCATCTTTAGCTGCTTCATCAATGACCTTCCTTCCATCATAAGGTGAGAAGTGGGGATGTTCGCTGATGATTGCGCAATGTTTAGCACAATCATTCGCGACTCCTCAGGTACTGAAGCGGTTCATGTCCAAATGCAGCAAGACCTGGACAATATCCAGGCTTGGGCTGACAAGTGCCAAGTAACATTCGCACCACACAAGTGTCAGGCAATGAACATCTCCAACAAGAGAGAATCCAACCATTGAACCTTGATGTTCAATGGCATTACCATCACTGAATCCCCCACTATTAATATCCTGGGGGTCACCATTGACCAGAAACTGAACTGGACTAGCCATATAAATACTGTAGCTACAAGAGCAGGTCAGAGGCTAGGAATAGTGTGACTAGTAACTCACCTCCTGACTCCCCAAAGCCTGTCCACCATCTATGAGGCACAAGTCAGGAGTGTGATGGAATCCTCCCTACTTGCCTGGATGAGTGCAGCTCCCACGACACTCAAGAAGCTTGACACCATCCAGGACAAAGCAGCCCACCTGATTGGCACCACATCCACAAACATTAACTCCCTCCACCACAGACGCACAGTAGCAGCAGTGTGTACCATCTACAAGATGTGCTGCAGGAACTCACCAAGACTCCTTAGACAGCACCTTCTAAATTCACAACCACTGCCATCTAGAAGGACAAAGGCAGCAGATAGATGGGAACACCACCACCTGGGAGTTCCCCTCCAAGTTAGTCACCATCCTGACTTGGAAATATATCGCTGTTCCTTCACTGTCGCTGGGTCAAAATCCTGGGACTCCCTTCCTAACAGCACTGTGAGTGTATCTACATCACATGGACTGCAGCAGTTCATGAAGGCAGCTCATCACCACCTTCTCAAGGGCAATTAGGGATGGGCAATAAATATTGGCTCAGCCAGCGAATCCCACATCCCGTGAATGAATTAAAAAAAAGTTACATCAAGCTTTACGGAAGCTCTGTTCAGGCAGGTACTGACCTTTATTCTTTACCGTACAGATGAGGCCAGCCAGGCTGAGTGAGCCAGAGGCTTTACAGCGATTGCTGGGTTCCCCTGTGTCCAGGGTGCCATCGACTGCATACCTGGGCCATTATTAAACTGGCTGCTGGGTCGCCATTGGACTTAATTGGCCCGCCAGTGTGAAATCGGGGTCAGGGGCTGATCGCAGGCAGCGGACTGTTTCCCAGTGTGCCCACTGTGCCCACCTGACTACCTCAAAATCCTGCCCATAATCAAACACCAAACTATGCAACAATTGAACACAACTGCACTTCAGGAAAAGTATTTAATTACCTGTAAATGCTTTGGGATACCTTGAGGCTGTGAAAGGTGCTATATAAATGCAAGTCTTATTTTCTTTGCATTTTAAACTGTGAAAATAAATTGTCAATTTAAAAATAGACAGGAATTTTAAAAAAACACACTATTTTCCTGTCATAGTGGCAAAGTATTTACTAATCAAGGGATAAGTGTGAATTCACATAGAAATAACACTAATGATTAACCATTCAAAGGCTATAATCAAAAGTTACAACAGCCAGAGGGAGTGCGTACCCATTCTTAACAAATTTCAACATCAATGGCTGATTTTCAACATGATCCAAGGTATTCCTAGCAGTCTGTCAGGCAGCATCTGTGGAGAGAAACAGTTAATGTTTCAGTTTAATGACACTTCATCAGAACATTCATCAGACCTTTCTGATGAAGGGTCACCGATCTGAAACATTGGCTGGGATTTTCCGTGCCCACTGGCATCACGCGTGTTTGATGGCATGAGTGGACAATATGGTGAGAAGGCCAAAAATTGGTTTCATGACTTCGTGAAACCAGTTTGCAATTGTCCGTTCAAGGCCTTCAATTGTGGGCCGCGTTCCCTGCCGCCGGACATCGAAAACCTCATTGTAATACTTCCGCATATCATTATAAGGCCAGCCCACCAGACTCAGGCCCAACACTGGATCATCCGCCCACGTCAGTGGGAAAACACACTTATGCAGGACACATCTTGACAACTGTGACGTGCAGAGGTCAGGACTTACCGCCAGGGCCTTGCTCACATCACGTACATCTGAGGAGCAGAAGATGCTGGAATCTGACAGCAACAGGATCCTGGAGGAACATACATTGCATGCTGGGTGGCTTCTCATGGACATGGCTCTGCTGCGAAGCAGCTCACTGATGTTAGAAAGTCACCACTGATGCTCATGATGGATGATGGTCAATGGGTTGGGAGAGGAAGGTCCAGGATCGAATGGGAGAGGAAGAGGTGTTGGGAGGTGGTGAGGTTGGGAGGGGGGAATGAAGGTGTCAGTGGGGTGAGGTTGGGAGGGGGGGAAATGAAGATGTTGGGGGGTTGAGGTTGGGTAGAGGAATGAAGGTGTCCGTGGGGTGAGGTTGGGAGTGGGGAGGGAGTACGGGGAGGAGGAGCGGGTAACAGATGAGAAGGTGGCAACTGGGGAGGTAGGGGTAAGTGGGGGGGTGGTGGGGGGGGAACGGAAGGTGTAAGGGAAGAAGTTCAGAGGGGGTAAGGAGTGTGAAGAAAGGAAGGAGTCCAGGAGGAGGAAGGAGTGCGAAGAGGGATGGGAGTCTGGGGGGAGGAAGAGCAACGTAGAGGGGAGAGAATCCAGGGTGGGTGGGGGAAAGAGTTGAGAGAGGGGAGGGAGTAAGGGTGGAGGGAAAAGTAAGGGCAGAGGAAGGAGTCAGGAAGGAGGAAGAAGTAAAGCTGGAGGAAGAAGTGAGGATGTCTGAGGGAGTTAGGGAGGGGGAGGGGTGCTAAGTGCAGCATAGGGGAGCCTGGGGGGTGGGCTGGGAGGACTAAGTTGGGGGGTGGGGGGGGGGGGGGGGGGGGGGATGCTAGAAGCTCCGGGGGGGGTGTGGTGGGAAAGGGGTCCAAAATGGGCAAGGGGTTCCAAGAGGAAGGATTCCAGAGGGGGTTCCAGCGGGGGGAGGGGTCCAGAAGGGGGAAGGGGTTCTGGGGGGAAGGGCTCTGGAGAGGGGGATGACCAGGTAAGCATGCAAGGGAAGGGTCTGATGGGTCCATGACTGCCTCCTGGGGGCAAACTGAGGGTGGGCGTGGTATGAGGAAATGGTGAGAATGACAGAGGGCAAAGTGAGGTGGTAGGGTGGGTGAGGGTTCGATGGTAGCAATAGAAGGGGTGGTGAGGGTTTGATGGGGACTCGGAGGCAGACATGGCCATTGTGGTGGGAAGGAGGAGGTCGGGAGATGAATGTGGATGGGAGTGGGATTTTTGGGAAGGAAGGGCACCTGGACATTCCCAAAGGAAAAGGGTTGTGGCTTTTGGGTCACAGAGGGGAGGTGAAAGGTGATGCCATGGGGGTCAACTGTTTTGGGGGAAAGGAAATAGGTGACTGGGGGAGGGGAAAAGACAGGGGAGCGCACGAAAAACCAAATCCAGACTATGCTGTCCAAATCGAAAGTGAAACGACAGTCTTGGTGGGCGAGATGAGGTGCTGCATGGGAGTATGATCAGTGGGTGGGTGGAGATGCAGGTCAGCTCAGATGGACAACTGAAAGCAAATCCCAGCAGGCAGCATTCAAAATGCTCAGGACTTTGAGGTGAATATGACACGTGAAGGCTCTGCATGTGTAGGAGAATACTTCCACAAGGGTCCAAAAGGCCCTGCCACACACACACACAATTCTCCCTCCAGAATCACTCATTGGCCAGCTGCTCCCTCTGCTGTGACAGAGGATGAGGTTGAGGGGGTCACAGGCAAAGGGGACTCAGAAGGGAGAGGACAGCCTCTGAGATTCCTGAGTGGATGACCCAGGGGTGTCCAGCTGCTGCTCCTCCTCCTTTTGGGTGCCTGAGGGCCTGGCCTCAATCCTTGAGGGGTAGGAACATCTGGAGGGACGTCGAGGTGCCTCATTTCTCTCTCGTGTTGCCACTGCAGGAACTCACCCATGGTTACCGTGATGGAGTGCTGGTCTGCACGCATCTGTGTTCTGCTGGACCAGAATCTCCATGGCATCCGCTTTCCTCCCCATGGAGACCTCCATACCCGCACATGTGGGCACCACTTCATCAGACAGCAGGCAGACGCACTCCTCCGACTTGCATGCCACTCTGTTAAGGGTTTCCAACAGCTCAGTGTGATTCTCCCACATCTTCTGTTGACTCTCCCGAATGAGTTGGAAGGCTGAATTCAGAGGCTCACCATCTGACTCATACCTCATAGATGCCTCTTCCCCAGCAACCTCCGAGTGCCGGGGAGCTCAGCTGAACATGCCTCCTGCTGCCTTGGACATGTGTTCATGTGGTGACCACCAGATTGTGAACCTGAGCCTGTTTCAGATCTAGGTCCCACCGAGGTGTGTGTCTCCGCGGTGGTGCAGCGTGTGGGTGAGCGCTGTGAGGGGTCTTCCAGGCTGCTTATTTCCAGCTCTTCAATGGAGGAGGTGTCCTCTTAGCTGGAGGTGAGGATGTAGATGGAGCTGAGGGACTGGCTGGCTGAGGGTGTTGATCGCTTGGCAGAGCTCACTGAGAACCAAAGTAGAGATGATTAGTGCATGGCAGCAGAGTCAAAAGCAGGAGAGAGAGCGCTCACAGTTACATTGAGAGAGGGATGATGTGGTGCCGGATCCTCACAAGGGTGTTCACCGCTGACCTCACCATCACTGCAGGCATGGTCCATGTCCTCACCAGTCAGGGCGATGGCACATTCCTCAAAATGAGTGAGGGGCTTAATGTGGGCCACTCCACCCCCGGTCTGGGACCTCTTTCTGCTGATGTGAACCAGCTTCTCCTGCATGAAAACAGATGGAGAGAGTGTGAGCAGGACACATGGCACTGCGTGGAATGTTTGTGTGGTGAGCAGAGACATGGACAGGATGAGGACGTGAGCTCAAGAGAGTATGAGCCTGATGGGGATGTGAGGGTGTGTGTGAGAGTTAGTGGTGTTGTCACTTGAGGTGTGAGATCCTTGTGGATGTGTGATGCTTGAGAGTGTGTGAGTTGAGAGTGATGAGAATAGTGAATTACCTTGGAATGGAGGAGATCATTCATCCTGAAGTGGCACTGGATGGCTGTCCTCTTTTGCAGGGCATTGGCACTGACAGCCATTGCCACCGCCTCCCAAGCCAGATTAGTGAGGTTGCTGCCCATCCTGTGGCCAGAGCGGGGGTAGAGGACATCAGGGCGAGCCTCCACTCCATCCAAAA
Organism: Cetorhinus maximus; assembly: GCF_964194155.1. Classification (NCBI taxonomy): domain Eukaryota; kingdom Metazoa; phylum Chordata; class Chondrichthyes; order Lamniformes; family Cetorhinidae; genus Cetorhinus; species Cetorhinus maximus. The sequence goes on along the minus strand of NC_135892.1, from coordinate 28,643,867 downwards.
GGCATGTGAGGGCTGTGTCATTGGACCTGGGGGCTGCCGTCTTTTTGCTTTTCAGGCCATGTCTTCTTTGCAGCAGCCGTGGGCTGGAAGCACTGAGAGTTGTGTCAGCGGTTGGACTTTAAACATGGTGCCCAGCATGATGAAGCGGCCAGGTGATGGTGTGGCAGGTGAATGGGAACCCAGCTGCCATTGAAACGGCATGTTTCACGGGAATGCATAATTAATGTGGCAGATTTGGGATGGTACAGCGTGAAAAGCCGCCATTGCAGCTGGCGGTTAAAACGTCATTTTACCCGCCCACTTCCGCACTTAGTGCAAACCTGGGACGATTCTGCCCATTAACTCTCTTTCTACAGATGCTACCTGGCTTATTGAATGTTTCCAGCATTTTCTGTTTTTATTTCCGATTTCCAGCATTTTCAGTATTTTGCTTTTGTATTCCTAGCAGTCGAGTGTCTTTAGATTTTAGTAATTACAGATTTTAATATAACATGTAATAATACACTTATTTAAAATGTTACAAAAAGGTGAATGAGATAGCTTGCTTTATTTCAGTGTTTGAAGTCAGAACAAGAAGATTCTAAGAGTTTAGAGTCCAGTAACTTAATGGAGCACTCCAGAATAAGGCCTTATCCTGAGCCTTATCACTATGCATGGGCACAGACTGCATTCAACGTCGGAGGAGCTGGACTGAGATGCAGTTAAACCTGACTGTTCAGTCAGCTTCTCTCCAGAGTGTAACCAAAATGATTTTTTGATGGATCCTCTAAATAGGAGTACAGAAAGGTCACTGGTTAATTAATTGAATTCAAAATATCAGCCTAATTAAACCTTTGCAACCTTATAGCGTCACCTAACCTCTCACCCCTGAGAATATTCTTGTTATCTTCTGATGAAAACTGATTGAGTAAATATACTGTCAGTTCTAGGATAGTTTAATGCAAATGTGTGTTGAAAACCCCAGACACATTTACCCAAGTCCTTGTTTATTTCAATTATGCATGCACTAAGCAGGAGTGAGATCAAGTCACTGGAAAGTGCACCAAACTTAAGATTCACAATAGTGGTGTACATTTAATCAAATAGCAACAATATCAGGGTTTCAAACATTCTGCAAATTACTCTGTGTGTACAAGTGCTTTATCTATTCATATTCAATTCCTCTTTCCACTATTTAAAGTGGTGTTAACCCATTTGAATCAACCCATAAAGGAGGATTGCTGAGAATAGATTTTTCACAACTGTCAACTCAACCAGATGGAAAACAAACTCGAGCTGTTCACAAGGCAATATGATCCTGGCCCATCTACCTTCCAAAGGTAATTATAGAATTAGAGAAATGGTAAAGGAATGGCTGTTCTGCATTCATTCTCTTGTTATGTTTACTATTAATCATAATAATAAAGTGAATTTGTGGAACAATAAAAAGAAAGCACTACGCATTTATGTTATGTGTTTTATGAACTCAAGGTGTCAGAAAGTTCTTTGATGTGCTTTTAAAGTGTATTCACTGCTGTAAGGTAATCGACTATTACGTCGAATGTAGAGGAATGCAGAACTTGTTTTGCATGCAACAGGATCACACAAACACCAGTGAGATGGTAACCAGATTATATTGTCAATGAAGAAATAAATGTTGGCCACAAGAGTAGGAAAATCCCCCTGCTCTTCTTCAAATAAGGAAGGCAGATGAGTCTTGGTTTAATACCTCAACTGAAAGATGATAAATCCAATAGTGCAGCATTCCCTCAGTACTGCACTGGATTACTTACATTATGGTCAACCTAGATTATGTAATGAAGTCTCTAGAGTGGAGCTTTAACACACAGTTTTCTAACTCAGAGGTGAGAGCGCTGCAACTTAAACAAAGCTGAATCATGCTCAGATAAAAGCAAAATACTGCGGATGCTGGAAATCTGAAAGAAAAACAAAAGTTGCTGGAAAATCTCAGCAGGTCTGAAAGGATGTGTGGAGAGGAAGACAGAGTTAACGTTTCGAGTCTGTATGACTCTTCATCAGAAGTTCTGATGAAGAGTCATATGGACTCGAAACGTTAACTGCATCTTCCTCTCCGCAGATGCTGTCAGACCTGCTGAGTTTTTCCATCAATTTTAGTTTTTGTTTCTGAATAATGCTCATCTTTGCAACTGTGAATTGCTGAAAGTACCGACTGATAATGGACTGAATCTTCTGGAATTTAAAGATTTCTGGACATTGGGACCTTTCTCAGGTCCCAACCTTGTTCACAACAGCAGTGGGACATCAGGTGTGATATTATATGGGCCGGCAAATTAAAAATTCGCTCCTAGGAGCACTGCCCAATTAGGTACAGTGTACTAGTTCCAGGAAGGGGGTGGATACAGCATGGCCCATTGTTAGGGTGACCAGCAACCTTCATAATGTCACCAGTGAGACCTTTGCTGAGGGGCAAGTAGCAGGAGTGGCAGGGGCAAACTGGAGGTGCCAACATTATCGGAGGAGCAGCTGGCATTTCATCTTTCCCAGCACTATTGGAGACATCAGTTTCCAGGAGATCATCACGTGGCAATCCTCTGACATGGGAATGCATCAGCCTTGACATTTCTTGCCAGTAAACATTAAAAAGACTTGAAATCCTCCGCAGCTGTACTTTCTGCTATGCAGTCACCTCCTCTGAATTGTTGGAGCAATAGTTGGGGGGGGAGGGTGGGCAGGGGTCAGTGGGGGTGGGGGGGTGGGGGAGAGAGTTCGGGGAGCACGTGTGTGATGCTGGCAAAACTGCCTTGTGCTCAGAAAAACTGCTATAGATTGATTTCTTAGCCACCTTAATTAGCTTCCCACCATGGACCCACAGGTTGTTGGTATTGGTATTGGACCCAGCCCACTCCTAGGAAAAGCCACCTGAGGCAGGGGCTCATTGGCAAACTGGCCCAAAGCATTTTATCCTAAGTTTGCTTACCTGCCCCTCTCCCCCACCAACACCACAACCCCACCCCCACATCGCACCCCCACTCCCCACCGCCTCCAACCTGTCTCTAAATGCCTGGGAAAATTCCTCCCAATGTCTCAATGAGAGAAACCAGACAACTGAGGGTTGAGTGAAAATGGAAAGCAACTGCATATCTCCTTAACCAATTTGATTGAAACATTGTGAAATTAACAGCAGAAAGACTGAGAAGGAAGTGTAGATTGGAATGGGTGAAATCAATGTCAATCAGGTACGGGGCATGAACTAAAGATAGGGATTAATAATAGGTTGGATTAAGAGAGAAAAAAAGAGACAGAAAGAAAGGTTATTTTATTGTTTGTAGAACATTGCTGCATGCAGGTTGGCATTTGTTATATTACCTAAGTGACCAGAGTTAAAAAAAAAATAGCTATTGCTGAAAAAAGAGACATTTTGCCGAAGAATTTCATCTTGCATATATCATGACAATTTGCAAGAAGACAATGTAAGGGAAAACAACAAATTTATACTGTATGAGAAGAGACTGCTGATTGGTTGGCAAGTGGACCTTGATTGGTAGAGCCATTTCCATGGAACCAGTTGATGGTGACTGACAGTTAATTGCCAAGCATTGTTTGAAATTTAAACCAGGCAGCTTGACTCTGATTGGTCAAGGCATTGCCTTGAGGAATGAACCAGCGAATGACTGTCACTTATTTTGTTTAGCTGAAACAGGTACAATGTGTGTACATGTTCTTCCTGTCTGCATGGAACAGGGCCTTGTGTATTAATATATGTAGCTTCCTGTACACGCAAATGTACCATACTGTGGGCCCGACTGAAAATCTTAAATTGGTTGTCAGCATAATTGTTAGCACACTGAGGATTATTTAGCAAATATTGTCCAATCGCAGAATCACATCTAATGTCAGACACTATGTTTTCAGTTTTGCAAATATAGGCTGGTTGGGTGTGGTGTGTACATTGTCCGTTATGAGCAATGGAAAAGACATGCTGTTTGATACAATCCGACAGTCTTTGGGACATTTGGCCTACATATTTAGTATCACACTGGCACTGAAATTCATATACCACATTACTCATTTGAGTGATAGGCAGAATGTCTTTCTGGCTTGATGGCAGCATTCTGTTAGTGGTGAAGACAACTCGTGTTGCTACTGCATATTAGCAGCGTAAAACAGCTAGCTTCACCTGTTGCTCAAATTTTTGAGATAACTTGACCTTCCAGGGTAATCTGAGATAGACTGGGCACTTTTCAGGGCCAAAAATGACGGCCTTAGGCCTGTTTGTGAGTTTGCGTGATATACAGCGTGAAATAATCTGATCAGGGTAGCCACTACCCTGCAGGATGCATGGTGAGCAAATGGCTCGGGCCCTATTTACGAGGTTGCTGGTAAGGCCAATCTTATAGTGCATGGAACTGTAAGAATCCCAATGCATATATTGATCAGTGAAGGTAGGCTTGCGGTAGACCATGGTAGAGAATCTCCTGGAAGATTTCTCAACAAGTACATCAAGGAGCGGGAGTTACTTTGACTGCTCCATTTCAAAGGTGAATTCGAGCGCAGAATGGAACCCATTAAGACATTTAAGGAAATTATTACATGCAGCTGTGGATTTAAATATAGCAAACTAATTATCCACATATCGGAAATATGCCAGGGGTAGGAGGCTAGGTGTCATTCCATTGAAGACACATTTCTCATGGAGCCCAACAAAGATGTTAGCGCGAGCTGGGCTTAGAGGGGATCCCATGACAAACATCTATTTGGGCATACATGGTGCCATTAAAACTGGACTCAACTGCGTGTTGCCGAGTTCATAAATTCAATGAATACTGATTCATGTAATGGTGGCGGGTCTAGATCGCCATGACATAGTGCTACAGTGCAAATATTTATGGCTTCCTTAAATGGAACATTGGTGAATAGGTTGGCAATGCCAAATAAGTACATGGATACCGCATTGCTATCGATATGCAAGTCCTGTATGGTCTTCACAAATGTGAAGGATCCTTCACCATGGGTAGAATTTTGTTCTCTTCAGGTGGGCTTGGTGGGGGCGGGCGGGGGCGGGCGGGAGCAGTTGGGAAGCTGACCGCCACCCGCGATCGGGGCCCAACTGCGATTTCACACTCGTGGGCCAATTAAGGCCAACCCAGCATGAACGCCGGCTGCAGAACATCTGAGAAGAGGCGGGCAGGGGCGGGGGTCTGTTGGCCGCTGGATCCAATGGCGACCCGGCGGCTGGTTCAAAAATTGCGCAGGCAGCCCTAAGGAGGTTGCCCATGTCAGAGTTGCAGCAGTAACATGGCTGCAAACGAAGATGGAGAGGCCAGGTGGGAGGTGAGGTCGGCTGGGCACTTGGTGCTCCGTTTTTCCGATGAGTGCCTCGCCACCATCCTGGAGGCAGTGGCTGCTACAAGGGTCACCCCTGTCACCAGAGATGGGAGAAGGAGGCCGCTGCACCTCCCAAAAAGGGCATGAGAGGAGGTGGCAGCCCGGGTGAGCAGCCATGACATGGTGTGGTTCCAGTGCCGGAAGCGCTTCAATGACCTGCTGCACTCAGAAGGGTGAGTGTTGGCATCGGTCAATGTGTTAAGTTGTTTTGGGCTGGCCATCCCCTCATGGAGCTCAGGGGTGTTAAAGTCTGAGTGCCAAATGTCAATGATGCTGGAGCTGGCCAAGGGGCTGAGCCCTGTCTGCTTTCACTGAGTGCCTTGCGCCTTGAGGGCCACAATTCGGATGTGCCCTGCAAGGTGCTCCTCAGGTGGGGTGGGCCAGGCTGCAATGGCGCAGCAGGTAGAGAGTGGACTAATCAATGCTCCTCTGTCCTTTCAGGAGAAGACATCCCATAACAATATTGATAGGTTGCAGTCTGGCGGAGGACCCCCACATCTCCTCATCCTCTCCAGGTACGAGCAGGAGGCCTTGGAGCTCGAGAGGTGCCATGCACCTTGGTCAACCAGTCGCGGTGAGGCTGGGGTGTCTGACCAAGGTAAGAGTGCAGTGCACTGAGGTGAGAGTTTCAGATGCTGCAAACAATCTTGTGCAGTCTCAGCAGTGATGGGAGCCTTCAGACTGGATTCCCCATTGATCATTGAAAGTCGATGGCACCATGATGCCTGGCATGCACAGTGACAGTGTCATGACTTAAATTAGTGACATGTACTTCTCCCTTAGATCTGCCATCAAGCAGCCAAGCGCAGGACCTACAGGAGCTTCCCCTGTCATCAGAGGACAACCATGCTCCTGAAACACTTCCGTCACATGCACTCTCTGAACCAGGCACCAGTGCAGATACCAGCACCTCAGTGGGCATTAGTTCGGCGACTAGTATCTTGTTACACATAGGTGAGGCACTTCACACTTGCTTGAGGTGCAGGTGGAGGCAGAGAGTGCCCAGGGCGCTGGCTTTTGGAGGGCTGCTGGAGACCAGGACGAAGCTCAGTCGAAGGCTGATGATGACCCTCTGGAGTCATCCATTATGCAGCAGGTGCTGGACGTCCAGCAAGATATGCGGGAGGTTCTGGCAGAGATCCAAGAGGGTATGCGTGCCATGATCTCCATTGCAGAGGAGTTGCTGTGGAGTGTGAGCGCTGTGTTGACCCTTACGGCCGAGCACAATGCCTCCTCCATGGAGAGAGTGGCGACTCTCATGGAGAGGCTTCTCCAGGACATGCTGACCTCCTCTGTGCCCTGGTGGCACTGACCACCACTGCCACCGCCTTGCAAGCCGAATTGGTGACTCTGGTGGACCTCCTGTGGCCAGAGCAGGTTAGAGGACATTAGGCACCCCAGAGAGGCATCACTAAATTTGGGGGCTGCCGTCTTCTTTGCTTTTGGGGCCATGTGTCGCCTGGAGCAGTCCTGGCCTGGAGACGTGAAGTAGGTATGCACTTTAAATATGGCGCATGGAGCGAGGAAATGCTGAGGTCACGATGGGGCGGAAAAATCTGAGCCTGCCCGACAGCGATACCGAGTGTTTCCCATGAATGCATTATTAATGAGGTGGGTTTGCAAGGAATGGGATGATACAGCACAAAAACCCGCCATTGCAGCCAACAGGTAAAACAACTTTTTTCCAGCACGCTACTGCACTTTTTGCAAATCTGGGACGATTCCGTCCTATGACAGAGCCAGCGATGAGGTGAGAAGGTCCTATCAATGTTGGAAAGCTTTGCGAACCAGAAACTATAACAATACTGCCCAGCCTCCAGAGCATTAAGCTTATATTGTCTTTTTTCTCACTAAAGATGGCACATAGCATCCAGAATGTTAGACCACAGGTGGTGGTCTAACTGAATGATAGACACCTGAAATTTAAGGTCTGGAGGTCCATCGCAACAGTGCTGACAACATTAACGGGGAAAAGGATTTATCCATAATTTAAATGTATTGATGATTACAAAGTCTGGGAGACACCAGTGCTGTTAACTGTCTGTTTATTTTAGTTCTGAAGCTATAGCCTGTGTAACTTTTGCTGCGACTGCCAATTAAACCACTGCACTGAAGGAAAGTTACAGCACAAATGACCTCACCGGATAACATTACTGGACAAATAAAGGTTTATCAACTGAAGGAACATTAGTTCTTTACCGTCACTTTCACAGGGTGGCCATGAAGGATAGCTCTTGTAGCCACATTGCTATAATTCAAGATGGTCTTCAAAGGTTTGCATAGTATTTTAATTAAAAATCTAATAGCTTCTAACATAAACATGCATTGATATAAAATTGATATTAAATCTTAATCCTCAAATTCCAGTTCGACACCAGAACGATACCATTGTTGCAGCAAAAAAATGATCAGAATTTTGAACCCAGTTTCTTTTCATTGTTGCAACTTTTGCAGGGAAATACATCCTTCTGCAGACCAATTATAGCAAACTTCACACATGATTGGGAAAAGCTTTGTAACTTGAGTCCGAGATGTTGAAACCTCTGAAAACAAATCAAGCTTACGAGGTTATCTTTTTTATCTCATTTTCATACTGCTCAAGGCATTTTTGTGATTGGAAAGATGAATTTGCCATCCTCTTGCTTCCATGTAGCAGTTTAAGAGCTCATCAATCCTATAGACAGTACACCATGTTCCAAAGGTTAAGGAGCTAATCTATTGGTCCTTTTGAGGCTATAGAGATAAAGAGCACTCCACTTTTCCATTCTGCAATAGCAAAATTATCTTTGTTCCATGTTTAAAACAAAAAACACTAAAACAAGAATTCAAAAGAGTTCATGTAATTTTCAGGGTGGGTTGGAAGGTGGGGTGGTGCAGGGGTGGGGTGGCAGTGGGGGAGGGTGGGTGGGCGTGCGGGGTGGAGTAACTAGGAGGATGGGGTAAGGGGGATGGGGGAGGGAGGTAGCGGGGGTAGGGATTTTTCATCAAGTTTAATTTAAAGTACAGTTTGAGACCTTCCCAATATAGCTTCTGCTGTTAATCATTTCCAGCCCAGGTCCCAAGCATGTGATTAACAGACGTGAGTATCCTGCAGTAAATTCCTGGGCAGGTTCAGGGCATCCAGCCTAAGTCTCCAAAGATAGGGCCAGTGTCAGAGGCATCCATGCGGGATTCTTGGCAGCGTATTCCCTACTCATCGAAGTTTGAGCTTTGCGTTCAAGTACGGCTTATGCACACTTTGGGGTTACCTCTGGGTCCCGACGTGTGACAGTGGCGAACATCCAAAGGTTCACCACTACTTCATTTGGAAGATCCAGGTCATTGTATTCCCACTCAATTTGGGTGGGTGTCTGAGTAGGTGGATGGATGAGTGTGGGGGTACTCAGAGGAGTGGACAATCGGGTTGCGGGGGCTCGAGCAGTTGGGCCAGGGGGTCAGTGATGGGCAGTTTGGGTCAAGGGGTGGGTTTGAGGGGGGTCAGGGGTTTGGGCAGTTGGGTCAGTGGAGTCAGAGAGCGGGAGTTGGGTAGAGGGAATTGGGATGGGCAATCGGGTCAGGAGAGTGGGCAGTCAGGTCTAGGGGTGTAGATGGGGTGATTAGGAATGTGGCGGGGGCGGAGGGGTGCTATCTGTTGGGTATGGTGGGTTGAGTTAAGCTTTTAATCACTGAGTTACACTAGAGATTAAACAATGTAACAAGTCCAGGGTAAGTATTGGTTAAATAGCGAGTATCTTGCCCAAGACTCCAACACTGAGTTCAGTGTAAGGGCATTTGCAAAGGGTCCAGGGCTGAATGTTTAAACTTCCCAGGCAATTATAGTGCATAAGCGCATGTTGGGATGTTCGATGAGTCCTAAAGTGGAACGGTGGCAGACACCTCAACATTCATTGCTGTTGGCCTATTATTTCACTGCAATGCTCTTTGAAGAATCATTGTCGAAAGAGAAATGGTACAATTTCTCGAATAGTTGTCAGATAAACCACTCTGTGAGTGAAAGAAAGGATCATTCTCTTTTTATGCAGCAAGAAATAGCATAAAATATGCAAGAACTTAAATGGAATAGAAAAAACAGATGCTCATCCGTCAACCCAGCATGAGACAGCTGCAGTTGAAATTCTGGGATCTCACTCAACTGAGATGATAGGAGAAGGATACTTGGGAGGTCATGAACGAACAGTTGGTTGTGCAGAACAAATGCTGATATTTAAAGATCAAAGAAGGTATTCAGAGATAAGTGTTAACTCTATCCAAAGAGACTTGTAACCAAGTAGAGCAGCCATCCACATCTCAGATTCTCAAGTGACACTTAGAATAAGTGTTAGAATAGGACTAATTGAAAAGTTACAAAAGCTTAGTGCACAGCATTGTGTCTAAAACACCTCTTAGTTGTGAAGTTTCAGAATCCTTATATGATTGTTGTTTTCAGAAATGATATTATGATGTTCATGAAAAGGTTCCAATGGAACAAAGCAGATGTTCATAGATGAGGGATCCTCAGGGAACTTCTGCATACTGATGAATGGAGTATTCTGAATGGTTGTACATTTAAATTATGTGGAGTATTCTGGTTGCTACAGAAGTTACATAGCCATAATATGATCACACGTCACTGAAAGTCTTTCTGATGTAAATATCTCACAGCTCTCCCTCAGCAGATGTCCCTGACCCTGCTGCATTCTCCTTATGTCCTTTTTGACTCAGTCTCCTTCTGAAGAATCTCAATTTCTAGGCCTTTTTGAAATTGTGGACAACACAGCAAGCCAGCACAATTCACCACTGATCCTTTTCAATGCTATTGGAAGGCACAATAGTATGGAATGTACTTTGTTCACAAGAAACCAGCTAGTACCTTGCCCTTAATTTTGAAAAGAACTGAAGATATTTGCCTAAGGATAAATGCATCATAGCATCTCTTTGAAAATGGGGTATTGATATGCAGAAACCTATGCCTGTATTCACATATCAATTGGATATTAAGGCAGTGTGAGATTCCTTTCTGGTCTGCAGTCTAAGTGAATGGGCAGACAGATTTAACCGTGAAGCTCAGTGAAGCAATCTGGGTTTCTCCCAACACTCTAGCCATTGATGAGAAGGTAGAAATGGACAAGCAGAGACAAAATGAGAGGAAGAGACTGACATTGGGCTGAGTTTCAATATGCAGGAATGAATGGATTGGGAACAGGTGGGGGAGGGGGGTTAAAACTTGGGAAATTGATGGCGCATTGGAAAACTGGCTCCAACCGGCCAACCACTTCATTGAACTGCAGCGTCTCCTTGGGAGAGGCAGTTGCCAATTTCAATACATTGATCATTCAATTACAATGTTGTTCCATGCTTTTGCAATGTAACTGTGGGTCCCTGGGTTTCTGAGGCTTCTTGGAACTCGCCATGTGAGACCAAGGCTAGAACACAACAGCAATTGTGAGGGCTGGAGACATGACAGTGAAATATGCCAATTGGTACTACTTTCTTACCTGCTTGTGTAAAAGGCTTTGTTCACAGTACTTGTGCTGTGACATTGCTTTGACAACTTTAGAGGCTTGAATGGCTGACCTCCACTCTGGGTCTCTAATCTATCAGATCAGCATGGGGGTGGCTTGTGCAGTTTTAATTTGGACCTCGGATGAGGACCAAGATGATCAGTAGTAGCAGCAGAACCAGCAGGAGCAGAAGTGACAGGAAGAACACCAGCAGTAAGAACAGCAGCAGCACCAGCAGCATGAGCAGCACCAGCAAGAGCAGGTACAGGAGCAGCAATGTCCTGCTCCTCACAGACATGCAACCTGAAGGAAAGAGAGGAACAGCAAAGAAATGCAGCTTGCAGGAGCCCATATCCAGCAGACAAGGTCTACAAGCTGCCCTGCCATGTTGGAATACCAGCGTCTCAGGAGAATCAGGGTCTTGAGTAAGGTAGTGGCAAACATTTGCAGCCTGCTGGAACAAGATCTGCTGCCAGGTGGACCCAGTGATCATGTTTTACCAGTGGCTATCAAAGCCACCACTACTTTCAACTCCTTTGCCTTGGATCTCGTAGTTGGCATCCAATAAACATATAAGACAGGTGATTGATGGTTTGCTTACCAGGGTTGGCAATTATGTCAACTTTGTCTGTGCTGGCGCCAGTCAGAATGAACAGGTATTTGGATTTGCAGCTCTGGGTAACTTCCCACAGGTGCAGAGCATCAATCACTGCACACCTGGTAATCAAGGCATGCCCTAGATCACCCGGGACTAGTCATCATCCTTTAGGCCTTCCACTCTATACATGGACAGCTAGGGTACAACAGCTGCCATGATGCTTTTGATCTGGCGTCCAGCCTCCCTAACCTAGAACCAATAAAATAAAAGGCAGGTACATCAGTGAGTAAGCAAATGGCAGGCTGGAGATGCATTTCAGGTGCCTGGACCAATCTGGAGATGTCCTTCAATATGCACCAACCAGTGTCACCAGAATGATCAGGGTGTGCTGTGCTCTGCCACATTGGACAGCAACGAGTTATCAACCTGTGGGAGGAAAAATACAAAGAGCATAGATCCTCTCCAGACAGTTCTGAGGAGGAGGAGGAGTAGGAGAAGGAAACAGAACATGATGCAGCCAAGACACCAACAGCAGCCCGCTGCTGCACAGGATGTTCTCATTATTGGCAGTGCACTTAGGTTCCACCAGTTCATCCATCCGACAACCATATGCAAAAGCCAATTTCCACCACACAACGGCCCTCCACTTGCTTCATCCCCCCAACATAAGGCAGTCCTGCAACCAACCAATCATCCCTTTTTCAGCCACCCATAGGTAACTGATTACTTGGCAATCAATTCCTGTGTTAACACTTCTCACAAGTGAAAAGGCCACTTGCCAGCCAACAAATGCAAATGAGCAACACGGGAAAGTGATGGAAATAATTATAATTATGTGACTCAGAAATAAAACAGAAACTTAAGAATCTATCTAACCCAGGATGAATACCCTTGCTCAAATACAAATATTTAGTTTCCTTCTTCCGAGCACTTATTTGTGATGCAACTTCTGTGGCTTTAGGAAAGGGAGAGGCAGGGTGCTCAGATCACTACTGTGAATGTTGAGATGCTCTCAGTCGACATTCTCTGGGTTTTGGAGTCCATAAGGGCCCCACCAAAGACTGATCCATCTACACCGGGCAGGGGCTGACTTGCCCACCAGGACATGAGTTAGGAAATGGGATACTGACAAAAGGGCAATAGGTGAGAAGTGGAAATATTTTGAGCTGAGTCCCCCACTTCCATGTTCCCTTTCACCATCATTGTTATCATGAACCATTCACACTTCCCTGCCAGCACCAAGCTGGAAAATGCTTTCCTGAAGATTAGTGGGGCAAAGAATGGCCCAGGCTATGGTGTCAAGAATCCAATTTAAGGTCACATTCATAGTGTACAAGCTATTTGTGGCAGCCTGCTTGCATTTGTTCTTTTGCAGCATTTGATGCTACATGCAGATGATCACTCTTTCCATGGACAAAGACATCAGGCAGATTTTTCCGTGCCCACTGGCACCAGGAACGTTCGGCATTGTGAGCGGACAAAATGGCGAGTAGACCAAAAACCAGGGTGTTTGTGGGGGCACATGTTGATCTGTGCAAGTGGCCTCAAGATGGTGAGGGCTGAGGAGGCAGTCTCCAGAGGAGATGAGGCCAGATGAACATGTGAGGGTCTATGTGAGAGAATGGGTGATGATGTCCCTTGAGCTGGCAGTGAGTGAGATGGCAGAGAATCTGAGTGTGTGAGTTTAGAGTGATGAGATGGTTGCTTTACCCTGATGGCACAGATAAGATCATTCATCCTCTATCTGCATTGGATGGCCAACCTCTTCTGTGCAGCATTGGTACTGATCTCCATTGCCATCGCCTACCAAGCCAGAGTGGTAATGTTGCTGCCCCTCCTGCGGTGAGAGTGGGGATGGAGGACATCACGGCAGGCCTCCACAGCATCCAAAAGGCACCTGAGGGATGCATCACTAAACCTGGGGGCTGCAGTCTTCTTGCCTTTCAGGGCCATGTCCTCATGGCAGCAGTCCTGGGATGGAAACACTGAATGTTTAAAACTGAAACTTTAAATGTGGCACCTGGTGTGATGGAACGGTGAGGTGATGGCATGGAGGGCATCGAAACAGCATGTTTCCCAGGAATGCATAATTATTGCGGCAGGATTGGGATGATATGGCATGAGAAGCCGCATTGCGGCCGGTGGGTAAAACGTCATTTCTCCCGCCCTCTACCGCACTTAGAGCAAATCTGGAACAATTCCACTCATCATTTTAGAAGACAACAATATCACAGCACTCAGGCCTGAGATGGACTTCTCAATCTCTCTACAAATGTGTACAGTGTGGCTGGAACATCTGCCAGTATGTTGCACATTTTTTGTTGCTGCTCCAGAAATATTCCCTTCATTGATGGTCCCTGAGGTACAGCATTTACATCCAGTTGAGCAGCGCTTGAAGCATCTTTTGGCTTCCAACATGAACTCTCCATTGCTGTCCCTGTCTCCAAATCTACTCTTGTTCACTTGTGATGTGTGAGTCACAAGATGAAAATCCAACCACCTTCCTTACCAGTCCCTTTGAAGTGTGACGATCTGAATTGGTGCAAGATCTACATGAATCTTCTGATGTTGGAGCCTCAGAGGGAGAGTGACCTCCTCTAAGGAGTCATTGTTCTCTTCCTGGACCACCTCGTGAGATGCTGGAAGATTAATGACATGAATTAGAACTGTCAAGGTAAAATCGTCTTAAGTGATCATTATGCACATGATCGTATTTCACTTACCACTTATATCAAATCAACATAACTGAGAGTTACATGTCATGTGTTTATCTGATGTTTAATTCTGTCACCAGGCAGCTGAACGGACTCAACTGTTCATCCCCGATGGCCAAGCACACTGAGACTCCACTGATGTCCAGCGTCTCCCTCTCTACAGCTATCTAATGCAAGATGGCTGGAGAGACATCTCTGGCTTTCTTCCTCTTCTTCATGTTCTGTGCTCTCTTCTGCACAAGGAGCGAAAGAAGAGGCCTATGAGTAAAAGTGATGACATGTACTGAACAGATGGATGGAGAGCATTTGTTGAGGTTGACTATGAGGGAGAAGCATAATATTGCATAAGAATGAAGGTAAGTGTCAGTGGTGAATGGATAGATGGGAATGTGAGAAAGTGCATAGACAGAGAAGGATGGGTGTACCTGAAAGGTAAATTAGTGTGTGGAGTGAGGTGCTGGAGTAGGATTTAAATTAAGGGGTTTGTCTGATATCCACACATCAAGTTTAGGGTGAATGTACCACTGTGCTGACCTTTCCTGCTCTGCTTAGGCCATTAACTCACTTATTGCATTGAATCTATGAGCAAGCATGCCATTTTTGTTTCACTGGCAGACTTCTTCCTCCTGTCAGTAGGGAATAATATCACCATGCAGGCTCTTACATCACGTCCAGGGAGGTGTCACTAAAATGAGATATAGCCTTTGAAGGTATGTACTTCATTCTGTCAATTTGTTCTCTTCTGCCCCCAACTCCAAAATCCATCAACTTTCATGTTTGGAATGTTTCTTTAAATACTGGAGTTGAAATTGATTCATGGAGGTCATCATCACACCCACTCTAGCTAACTGGCTGGAAAACCGGGATATAATATGATAATGCAGCGACTGAGTCAAAAAGTCACTGACAAATTTGCTGCATTCACTTCCAGGTTCCTGCATGATATCAGGTGCCCCCACTTCCAGCATATCAGGAACTTAAAATCCAGACCATTGTTTTTGTCCATGAGCAAAAAGTGCTCTTAGAAAATAATTATTCCCTTGTTGCTGCAACAGTTTTCAGACCTGGACTTTTGAAGGTTAAACAACTAGGTTCCCAAGTCTCCAAATAACATCTACTCAATTAGTGACTGTCAATAAATTTACTTACACTAAGTTTAGTCCACAGCAATCATGGAAAAAGGTTTGAAGAAAAATACATATCAAAGAGAACAGTACGCCAACACTAATCAATATCTACAGAGTGTACCCTGACACTAGTGTTAGTATGCAATTGTATTTAAACACACGAATGAATTAAAAGAATGTTTTAACCACCCGTGAAGTGCAGTTCAATCAGACTTCACAGTTAACTAGTTGATTACATATGGTCACAACTTCGTACTGGGCTGTAATTCTCCATTGCTGGTAAAAAGAAGCAGCATTATTCTCAAAGTTAATCCAAAAATTATTGATTAGATGTGTTCATCAGCTTATTGGAATAGAATGTGTTCAAAAAGAATTTCTACAGCAGTATGCTTCCAGTCCAATGAGAAAGGAGGCACTGCTAGACCTGGTTCTTTGGAATGAGGTGGGCCAAGTGGATCAAGTGTGGATAGGGAAACATTTAGGGGACAGTGATCATTGTAGCATAAAGTTAAAGTTGGCTATGAAAAAGGACAAGGAACAATACAGAGTAAGAATAATTAATTGGGGAAAGGCCAACTTTGGGAAAGCCAACTTCATTGAGGTAAGGGTGGATCTGACCCAGATAAATTGAAATCAAAGGCTGGCAGGCAGAACTGTAACTGAACAATGAGCTGCTTTTAAAGAAGAGATAGTTCGGACACAGTCAAGGTATTTTTCCACAAAAGAGAAAGGTTTCACAAACAAATCCAGAGCTTCCTGGATGACAAAAGATATAGGGATCACGATGAAGTAAATGTGTATTTTTGACATATGTCAGTTGGATAATGCAACTGAGAAACAGACTGAAGAGAAAATTCAGAGCAGAAATGGAAAAGCAAATAAGAGAAGCAAAAAGAGACTGGCAGCTAACATGAAAGGAAATCCAAAAGTCTTCTACAGGCATATAAATATGAAAAGGGCGGTAAAAGGAGGAGTGGGACTGATGAAGGACCAAAAAGGGGATTTATGCATGGAGGCAAGAGGCATATCTGAGGTGTTAAATGAATACTTTGCATCTGTCTTTACCAGCTAGAGAAGAAGGTACTGTGCAGGCCATAGTGAAAAAGGAGGCATGGAGATACTTAACGGGTTTAAAATTGATAAGGAGGAGTTATTTGATAGGCTCTCTATTTAAAGCTGATAAGGCACCTGGAACCGATGCTGAGTGAAGTGAGAATGGAAATTGCGAAGGCACAGGCCATAATTTTCCAGTCTTCCTCAGGCTAGGATGGTGCCAAAAGAGAGGAAAATTGCAAAAGTGACGCCCTTGTTCAAAAAAGAGCGTAAAGATAAACCCAGCAGCTATAGGCTAGTGAGTTTAACCTCAGTGGTGAGGAAGTTTCTAGGAATGATAATTCAAGACAAAATGAATAATCATTTGGGCAAATGCAGATTAGTTAAGGAAAGCCAGCATAGATTAGTTAATAGAAAATCGTGTTTAGCTAACTTTCTAGAGTTTTTTGATGAGGTAACAGAAAAGGTTGATGAGGGCAATGTTGTTGATATTGTGTACATGGACTTCCAACAAAAGGCATTTGATGCAGTGTTACACAACAAACTTGTGAGCAAAGTTATAGCGCATGGAATAAAAGAGACAGTAGCAACATGGATACAAAATTGGCTGAGTGACAGGAAACAGAGCAATGGATGCAGAATCTGAAATACTCTGCCTGAGAGTGTAGTGGAGGCATGTTCAAATGAGGTAAGAGAGAAATGGATTATTAGAGTGGCACTAGGTGAATTGCTCCTCTGGAGAGCCAGCACAGACACAACAGGCTGAAGAGCTCCTTCTGTGTTGTAACTATTCTGTGATTTTATAACCATTTGAGGACTATCAAACTCTCAAATGGTGACTGACTTTCTTTAGTTTTGGTGACAAGGATCAACCCAGGATTGGTGTAAATTTGCTTAGAAGGAGTTAGCTCAGTGGTACCACTTGACCTTCAGACAATTTTTTCCTTGATTTATCACTACAACTAGCATTAGAGATACAAATGATTGGAGTTTGCCTCAACATATTATTCAATCTTTTGAGAACATCCACTTGCCACCTTACACCTTCTATAAATTTGAGCTCATCCAAAACTACTGCTCATATCCTAACTCACACCAAGTATCGATCATCCATTGTTCTATACTTTCTGATATAAATTGCTCCTGGTCCGGCAACAACTTGATTTTAAAAATCCTCATCCTTATGGTCAAATCCGTTCATGGCCTCATCTTTCCCTATCTCTGTAACCCCTCACAACCCTGAGTCTCTGCACACCTCCAATTCTGGCATCTTGTGCATGCCTGATTTTCATAGCCCCATCATTGCTAGGCCAATGTAGATCAGCACTCAATGGGGTGATAGGTAAAACAAAATTTGGTGTGTTTCGGGATATGGGCACCAGAGTTTGGATGAGCTCAAGTTTATGGAGGGTGCTAGGTGGGAGGCTGGCCAAGAGAACATTGGAATAGATGGGGTGGAATTTTACCGCCCCCGCCGTGGCAGGGGAGGGGCTGTAAAAGGAGGCAAGTTGTCCAAAAGTCCATTGACTTCAGCGAGACTGTAAAATCCTGCTGGCATAAAATTCTGCCCAATGAGTCCAGAGGTAATAAAAGCATGGATGAGGGTTTCAGCAGCAAATCAGCTAAAGCGAGATGGTGATAAACAACTTTCTGACAGTAGGAAGTATAAAATTGGACAACAGCAAGTGCCCTCCTGGTGACAAGTGGTAAAACATTGACCGCTTAGTCTAAGCAAAGAAACTAACTATTTCATCCCAAGTAACTTGGTCTGTCTGCTGATCTGGTGTGATCCCTGATCCGGTTATAATATATGAAAATGCTATGCAACAGAACTTTAAAATACTCTCATCTGTGCCATTAATCTTTTCTGCTGCAGATTGGAGTTGAATCAACACATCAAACCAAAAGTCTTCCACAATAATTCATGTGGTTCTGCAACGCTTTGTACTCTCAATGTCTCCTGCCTAGAATGGTTGCTGAGATTCTCCAAGAAATTGGAACTATTGGAATGGATACAGAGAAACGTAACAGATGTAGCACAGGTCTACTAGTGGATTTGACTGCCAAATAAGGATGAACCATGCATCTGGACTGTACTGTACCATGGATAAAAACATTGGGTCAAATCATCTCAGGTTTGCACTAAGTTCGGTAGCGGGCGGGTAACCCGTCAGCCGCAATGGTGCTTCTCATGCCGTATCATCCCAAACCCACAGCATTAATTATGCATTCCTGGAAAACATGTCGTTTCCATGGCAGGTGGGCTCTTATTCGCCCTTCACACCATCACCTCGCCGCTTCATCATGTCAAGCGCCATATTTAAAGTGCAGACGTGTGCACACCTCTCAGTGCTTCCAGCCCACGGCCGCTGCATGAAAGACATGGCCCCAAAAGGCAAAAAGACTGCAGCCCCCAGGTCCAATGACGCATCCCTCAAGCGCCTTTTGGACGCAGTGGAAGCCCACCGTGATGTCCTCTACCCCCATTTTGGCCGCAGGATGGGCAGTAACATCACAAATCCAGTTTGGGAGGCGGTGGCAGGGGTGGTCAGTGCCAACACCCTGCAAAAGAGGACAGCAACCAGTGCCGAAAAAGGATGAATGATTCCCTTGTTCTGCCAGGGTAAGTCACTCTTCACATCACTCTCAACACTCACACTCACAAATCCATCACACATCCATGGGGCCCTCACTCACTGCTGGTTCAAGGGTTCAAGGGACATCACCACTCACGTCCTCATTGTGCTCATCCTGTCCATGGGACCACTCACCATCCACACATACCAGGCATACTTATCATCTGGCCTGGCAGGTGTCCTGCATACACTCTCTCCATCTCTATTCATGCAGGATAAGCTGCATGTGCTTTAAGCAGCCGTCAGACCAAAGTGATGGTCCGGCCTCACACTCCTTGGACATATTAGCAAGGCCTGCACCTCGATGGTGCTTGTCATTGCTGTCACAATGTTGTGGGCAGGCATCACAGAGTTCTGTCATTCCCTTTGTGTGCTCTCAGCATCTCTCCCTCCAGCATCACCCTATCTCAAAGCTGTCCTTGTCCCGGTTTCATTTTATTCTTCATCTCATCCGATGCCTTAACAAGAAACTTTGTCTCTTTCTTTCAGGTGCTAAGGACCTCAAGCTCCAACATCTTATTGATACCAGCGTCCATCCAGGACCCTCCAGCACTTCACGTGCCTCTGACCCCCATCCCTACTTTTAATCCCAGCCCTTGCCGTGTATTCACCATATCATCTGACCTTCCCCTCTCTGATGCTGAGCATTCTGTAGTCAGCAAAGGACTCAGTTTCATACCCTTACGCCCTCACCTCAATGAATTTTGGGCTCAGCACGATGCTGAACTCTTCTTCTGCTGCCTTCATCTCCATGGTCACTTCTTTGGGCAGGAGTCCTACCCCATTCAACGGCTCCTTTTACCCACCTCTAGTATTCTCCCTCCACCTGGACCCCTCCCTCTGGCCTCTTACCTGCTCTTGAACTTTACATTGAGAACAGTGGTCATCTCAATTTCTCTGCTCCTCTCACCCACTCTAACCTGTCTCCTTCTGAACTTGCCGCACTCTGTTGTCTTAGGTCCAACCCTGACTTTGTTATCAAACCTGCCGACAAGGGTGTTGCTGTTGTTGTCTGATGTACTGATCTCTACCTCGCAGAGGCTGAGCACCAACTCGCAGACGCTTCCTCCTACCTCCCCCTGGACCATGACCCCACCACCGAACATTAGGCCATTGTTTCGAGGACTGTCACTGACCTCATCTCCTTGGAGATGTTCCCTCCACAGCTTCCAACCTCATAGTCTACCAACCCTGGACAGACTGCTTCTACGTCCTTCCCAAAATCCACAAACAGGACCGTCCTGGTGGACCAATCGTGTCAGCCTGTTCCTGCCCCACAGAACTAATTTCTTCCTATCTTGACTCCATTCTCTCTTCCCTTGTCCAGTCTCTTCCCACCTACATCCATGATTCCTCTGATGCCATACATCATATCAACAATTCCCAGTCTCCTGGCCCCAACCATCTCCTCTTCACCGCGGACATCCAATCCCTCTACATCTCCATCCCCCACCAGGATGGTCTGAGGGCTCTCTGCTTCTTCCTTGAACAGAGGCCCGAACAATCACCATCCACCACCACTCTCCTCTGTCTGGCTGAACTTGTTCTCTCACGAAACAATTTCTCCTTAAACTTGTCTCACTTCCTTCAAATAAAAGGTGTGGCTATGGTACCTGCACGGGTCCCAGTTATGTCTGTCTCTTTATGGGGTATGTGGAACATTCCTTGTTCCAGTCCTTTTCAGGGCCCCTCCCACAACTCTTTTCTCGGTACATCAATTACTGTTTCGGCGCCGCTTCATGCTCTCGTCTGGACCTGGAAAAATTTATCAATTTTGCTTCCAATTTCCACTCTCCATCACTTTCACAAGGTCCATCTCTGACACTTTCCTTCCCTTCCTTGACCTCTGTCTCAATTTCTGGTGATAGACTGTCCACCAGTATTCATTAAAAGCCTGCCAACTCCCACACCTACCTCGATTACAGCTCCTCACGCTCTGCTTCCTGTAAGGGCTCCATCCCATTCTCTCAGTTCCTTCGCCTCCATTGCATTTGTTCTGATGATGCCACTTTCCAAAACAGCACTTCTGACATGTTTTCTTTCTTCCTTAACCGAGGTTTCCCACCTATTGTGGTTGACAGGGCCCTCAACCGTGTCCGACCCATCTCCCGTGCCTCTTCCCTCATTCCTTGCTATCCCTCCCAAAACCGTGATAGGGTCCCTCTTGTCCTCACTTTTCACTCCACCAGCCTCCGCATTCAAAGGATCATACTCCGACATTTCCACCAACTCCACATGATGCCACCACCAAACACATCTTCCCTTCATCCCCCGTCAGCATTCTTTAGGGACCATTCCCTCTAGGACACCCTGGTCCACTCTTCCATCACCCCTAACTCTGCATTCCCTTCCCATGGTGCCTCCACATGCACTCACAGAAGGCGCAACACCTACCCCTTGACCTCCTCCCTCTTCACTGTCCAAGGGCCCAAACACTCCTTTCACGTGAAGCAGCGCTTCTAGTGCACCTCCTTCAATTTGGTCCACTGTACTCACTGCTCCCAATGCAGTTTCTTCTACATTGGGGAGACCAAATGTAGATTGGGTGACTGCTTTGTGGAACACCTTTGGTCTGTCTGCAAGCATGACCGAGACCTTCCTGTCGTTTGATATTCCAACACACCATCCTGCGCTCATACCCACATGACCGTCCTTAGCCTACTGCAATGTTCCAGTGAAGCCCAATGCAAGCTGGAGGAACAGCACCTCATCTTCCGATTAAGCACTTTACAGCCTTCTGGACTTAATATTGAATTCGCCAACTTCAGACCATGAACTCTCTCCTCTGTCTTCACCCCTTTTTTAATCCCTTTTTTATCTGCTTATTTTTATTTTTATTCATTTATTCATTGTTTTATTCCCCTTTTTGTCCTCCTTTTTCATCCCATTGTCTATCCATTTTCCCCAACCACCACACCCTCCCCCCACCCCACCCCCAAAAGGGCAATCTCTCCTTTGTCCCATGTTGTTCTTTCACAGAGTGCTGACCTTTATTCTGCTATTAATACATTCTCTTTCTTACCTTTATGCCACTATCAGCACCTTCTTTAGCCCTTACCACTACCATTAACACTCCATTTGTCTTTTTGTCCATGGCATCTTTGTCAATCTCTCCCTTTGCCCCCACCTATCGCTGGCCTTCTACCCAGCTTCACCTGCTCCACCCCCCCTTAAACAGCATAAATATAATCACATTTCTACTTCTCTCTAGCTCTGAAGAAAGGTCATACGGACTTGAAACATTAACTCTGTTTCTCTCTCCATAGATGCTGTCAGACCTGCTGAGTTTTTCCAGCTTTTTCTGTTTTTATTTATTATACCTTTATGGTGAGGCTGGCCCCTATCTCTTCAGCATCTGTGACCAGTGAAGCTGTGCTCCTGAGGGGCTCAGGTGCTGAAGGCGGACAAAGGATCAGATGCTTTTAAAGTTTCATGGCTGCGTCTCTATGATATGACCTTCATCACAAAGCGCAAATGAGCTGCCTTCAGCCAGACAGGCGTTGGACGTTCTCAGAGGCTATGTGAAGATCTATGGAGTGCCCTCACTGCATGTCGCCATCATCCTCCTGCAATCAAGCGACTATTAGGACCTCCATTGCGTCTCAATGACAGGAGCATTATCACAGAGGGTATGTACGCTGCCATAAGCCACACTGGAGTCAAACGTTCATAGATGCAATGCGAGGATCCATGGCATTTCCTCACTGCATGTTGTCATCATCCTCCACAAATCTAGCTGTTATGAGGGCCATCTGAGCACACCTGCCTCATCTGGCCAGTGTGATGGCCTCATTGCCATCATTGTTACCTTCGAAGACCTCCTCACTACCTCATCATCGTCAACATCCTCCTCATCGGAGGAGACCTTGCATCTCCTCTTCAGCCAGCTCCTCACCCTGTTGCAGCGCCAGGTTGTAAAGGGTGCAGCAGGCGACAACGATGCGTGACACCCTCTGTGGACTATATTGCAGGGTTCCACCAGATCGGTCCAGGCACTGGAACATCATTTTCAGCATCCTGACTGTGTGCTCCACCAAGATGCGAGTTGCAGCATGAGCCTCATTATACCTTCGCTCTGCTGCAGCCTGAGGCCACCGCACGAGTGTCATCAGCCACGTCCACTGCGGGCAGCCCTTGTCTCTGAGGAGCCATCGCTGCAGCCTCTGTGGACCCTGGAAGATGTCAGGGATCTGTGACCAACAGAGTACGTAAGAGTCACGGACACTTCCTGGAAACCGTGCACAGACCTGCAGGATGCGTTTCTGGTGGTCGCACACCAGCTGCACATTCAGCGAATGGAAGCCCTTGCGGCTGATGTAGTTGACCCTTTGTTGCAACGGAGACCTGAGCGCCACATGAATGCAGTCAATGGCACCCTGCACCTGTGGGAAACCCGAGATTTGGGCAAATCCAATCGCTCTTGCATCCCGGCTCTCTTGGTGCTGGGCGAACTGCACAAAGTTGTGTGCCCTTGCAAGGATGGCATCCGTGACCTCATGGATGCACTGGTGGGAGGAAGCTTGTGATATTCCACAGAGGTCACCTGTGGAGCCCTGAAAGGAGCCAACAGCATAATAATGGAGTGCCGTGGTCACTTTCAGGGCCACTGGTAGTGGATGCCCTCCATGTCCCCGTAGTGCCAAATCCTGCAGTAGCTGGCAAATGTGACTGACCAGTTCCCTAGACATGCGTAGTCTTTGGTGACAATGGTTCTCCATCATCTGCAGGAATGAAAGGCAGTGTCTATAGACCCTGGCTATAGCTAGGCACTGACCAATGACAGCTCGCTGTGACTCTTCAGTGGCGGTGCAGGAGCTCCAGCCACCCCTTATTCCTGAGGGTGCTGCTCCTCCCTCTGCCCAGCCAGGCACCTCCGTCGCTTTCTTGTCCATCGTCTTCGATCTCTCGCGAGGCATACAGCTAGCTCACCAGGCTCCATGCTCCTGATGTACTTCTCCTGCAGGATAAAAGACAGACACGCATGGGTTAGCGTGGGTAACCAAGAACATCTCTTGGTTAAGTCTGAAGGCCCGTTAAAACATCCCGGAGAGTGCTGGCCACCTCTTGGATGGCCAGAATTTATTGTGCTACATTTTTGCCCGAAGTCCCAACCACCTCCACTCACTCCACCTGACCTATTGGTGGCAGCCATTGGACTGCATGCTGTGCTCTCAGCTCAGGTATTCTCATAAACCACACTGCATGGCTGCACTGCTAGTTTGAACCATGGGGTAGACTTGTCCAAACCGGGATGATGACATTGCAAGGGGCTGTGAGCGCCTCCACCAGTGACTGCTCCATGGCCAGCTTTAGCAAGGAGATTGTACAATGTGCCCAGTCGTCCAACTGTTCTGCAGTCCACTAAAACGCTCATTAGTTTGCAGTCTGTGCCTGAGGGGTGAAAGATTCTGGACCACTTAGTAGTAATTTCATGCCTCTGCATTGCTTTAGTGGGCAGATAAGCTAGAGACCTGACTCCATGCATGTCAATGTGGCTGCATCCGAACTGTCTCAGCTGAAGGGGGATGGTCACTTTATACAAGGTTTCCCTAATGTGTAATCGTTTCCCTCTCCCTGATCCCACATGTGCTTGTGCACCACCTTCAACTGCAGGGCAAGTTACCTCAACTGTAGGGCAGCCCTTGCTCCCACTCCCACCAAAAGGGCTTCAACTTTGAAGTCCAACAGGCAACCCGGGCAAGCACTGCACAACGTTACTGTGCACTCACCTGCAAGTTCCCGTCAAAGTGCAGCCCACCAAGTACACACCTTATATGCTGTACAATGACGTCGGCGTGGGTGGACAATCCAGCAGGGGGACAATGATTCCAGCGGTCTGGCTTTATAATGATATGCAGATGTATTACAATGAGATTCCTGACGTCTGATGGTTGAGAACGCAGCCTGCCATTGACAGGCTGAGTGGACGATCGCAAACTGGTATCACGATGTCGTGAAACCAATTTTTGGCCTTCTCGCCATATTGTCCACTCGCGTTGCTGAGCACGCCCAATCTCAGCAGGCACGGAAAATTCCGCCCATTATCTTCATGCCCTAGTGATAGTTGCAGATCTTATAGTTATAGGGAAAAATTAATCTGGTGATTTATGTTTTGTGTTGATGTGGAATCCTGTCCCCTGAAATCCAATAATCTATTAGCACTTAACCTCATGATAGATTAAGTTCAATACCCAATAGAGGTTAATTTTCCCTAATATTATTCGCTTATGTGTGGTAAATGTTTATCCTGTATTGCCTCCTCCAGAATAGATTGGTTTAAATTGTATAATCGATGTCTTAAATAACCCCTTAAGGGGGAGGTGGTGGTATAGTGATATTGTCACTGGACTGGTATCCCATGGACCCAGGGTAATGCTCTGGGGACCCGGGTTTGAATCCCACCACAGCAGATGGTGAAATTTGAATTCAATTTAAAAATCTGGTATTAAACGTCTGATGATGACCATGAAACTATTGTTGATTGTCGTAAAAAAAATCCATCTGGTTCACTAATGTCCTTTAGGGTAGGAAACCTGCTGTCCTTACCTACATGTGACTCCAGGCCCACAGCAATGTGGTTGATTCTTAAAATACCCTCTGAACAAGGGCAATTAGGGATGAGCAATACATGCTGGCCTAGACAACGATGCCCACATCCCAAGAACGAATAAA
This sequence comes from Cetorhinus maximus, assembly GCF_964194155.1. Lineage (NCBI taxonomy): Eukaryota > Metazoa > Chordata > Chondrichthyes > Lamniformes > Cetorhinidae > Cetorhinus > Cetorhinus maximus. The sequence continues at coordinate 28,618,241 of NC_135892.1, read as the reverse complement.
AAAAATGGCAAAGTACAATTTCTGCACATGATTGGTGAGGCCTGAGGCAAACAGACATTGGGCCTCAGGTCTCATTTCTAGAAGCTGGTAAGCTGCAAAGAGTAAGAGGCAGCTTGTCCAGGGAAGGTTGTTTGAAGGTCAGGCCACTGCGGCACTGGCTATGAGGTTGAAAATGACCCCACCATAGATTCTCACACTATCCCAATGTGCAATATTTCAAAGCAAAATATTCTCTTCCTGTCAATGAGCACTACTAGAGACTGCTGGGTGACTGATATTGTTGTTGTTCGCATAAATCTTCAACACGTAAGATTGAGAAATAGAAGATTTACTTATATCATCTACAATTTTTATGGTATAACAGCACCAGATGTCACCTCAGATTAGCAAACTGACCAAGTTGCTTAGAATGAAGTGGTTAGTTAATTTTATAACACACAGTGGCCTATGTTGTATCATTACAATTAATACTGCTGTGCTTATTGAGTTATTTAATTTGTAGCTACAAGCAAAAGATTGAGGGTGTTTCGGGGTTGCGAATTCATCATACAATTCTGATAATTGTATAAACTATTTGAGCTTATAACATTATCGGACTTCCTTGACTACATTACAATCTCATAACATGAGATCTCGCACCCTATGCTACCCCGTGCACTGAAGTGAGCCATAAGGTCTGGTACTATACATCTTCTGATATCAATAAGGTGGCCATACTCTATGATTCACTGCTTCTGGTAAAATGAAAGGCAGTTCTTCCCTCAAAACATGAACAACTTTTGAAAACTGAACCAAACTTTGGAACTTACACATACACCATGGGATGTTGAGAAAAACTAGCTACACTCATTCCTACTTTCCCCAGTACCAAGAGGGCATTGTCACTGTACAATATGGAACATAGACTAACACCGTCTTCGCACTTTCCTCTGGTAGGGTAAAAATAACTTGCCACCTTCCACCAGCTAGAGCATGGATGATGGACTGTAAGCTTTACAACCAATGGATCGTCTAATTTTTTTTGGGAGTGCATGGGCGACTTGTTTAAGTGCACGGTGTCTTTAGATTTTTTGTGCAGCCACATACACACAAATGTTAACTTACAGGAACCAGCTTATCCATGGACTGTATAGCTTAGAGGGAACATTGCTTTCAACACATTCATTGACCTGGATCTTCCGAGCAGCAGCAGTGATCGTTGGATTGTCACTGTGCTCGAAAATTCTCCTGAGTTAATGCTGCTGTGCATTTTTACTGGGGTCTTCAGAGCCTGGCTTCCACAGGAATGTGCAATGCAGCATTCCTTGAAGAACTCCGTCAGAGCGGAATAAGGTCAGGGAACGATAGGACAAGGCCCCTTTTACAGCACTAGTTGCCATATGGTAAGTTTAAAGGTACAATTTGAATGTTACTTAATGGATGAGTAAATGGGTGAGTAGATTAATGGGTGAGTGTGTAAGCGAGTGAATGAGTAGATGAGTAAGTGAGTAGGTGGGTAGGGAGTAGGTGAGTAAGGTGGGTGGGTGGTTGGATAACGTGGTTGATGGGTAAGTGGGTGAGGTGGATAAATGGGTAGGTGGATAGGGGGTAGGTGAGTGAGGTGGGTGGTTGGATGAGGTAATTGGTGGGGAAGTGGGTAAGGTGGTTAAGTGGGTAGGTGGGTGCAGTGGGTAAGTGGGTGAGATGGGTAGTTGGGTGAGGTAGGAGGTGGGTAGTTGGGTGAGGTGGGGAAGTGGGTAAGGGGGTAAGTGGGTGAGGTGGGTTAGTGGGTAAGTGGGTGAGTTGGCTAAATGGGTGAGGTGAATAAATGGATAGGGGGTAGGCGGGTGAGTGGGAAGCTGGGTCAGGGGGGTCGTGAGGTCACGGGAGTGGTCGGGTCTGGTTGGAGGGTAGTTGAGCCTGGTCGGGTCAGGTTAGGGGGGTAGTCAGGTGGTCAGGGGGTTAGTTGGGTGGTCGGGATAGTCAGGTCGGGTCTGGGGGGGGCATAGTGGGCTGGTTTGGGGGCTAGTTGGGCGGTCAAGGTGGCAGTTGGGTGTTCGGGGGTAGTTAGGTGGTTGGGGGGTAGTCTGGGGGTGGAAGGGGCAGTGGTCGGGGGGATCAGGAGGGAGTAGTCAGGGGATCAGGGGTAGTCAGGTGGTCGGGCGGGTGATTGTGGGTTGGAGGGGTGATGGGGGGGTGCAGTTACGTAGCTAACCAAGTGTTAGAATAGATTTTAATCTGTCTAACTTTTCCCGGGTAACTATCCGGCTAAGCATTGCTGAACTGTCCGAAGTCTCCGACTCTAACTCAGAGTAAGAGACATTCGTTGAGGGTCCCAGAGAGCAGGGGAATTGCCTATTGGAAGTTGAAACTTCCCAGGCAACTCCCAAGGAGGTCAGCACATCAGAGCTTCCACAGGGTCTCAACGAGCATCCTCAGTCATACTTCCAGTCTCCAATGATCCGGAAACTGGAAGATTTGGCCCATTATTTTCAGAATTGTCCTTTACACTATATGCTGAGCTATCATAGCACATCCGAACTGTGCAACCAAAATCAACAGCTTTAAATAATGAATGGGGTTTCTCTGTAAAAAGAGCAGCCATCATCATAAATTAATTGGGTTAAAGGCACACAATCCATATATGTTCAACAAAGTTACAAATTATGCAAAACAGCTGTATTGAGACATAAGGCCTGACATGGGTGCTGTCTGGGTAACATTCTATTCATAGAAATTAAAATCAAGGGAGTGTTTTCTTTTGCTTTAGGTCTGTCAGGGGAGTAGCCAAATGGAACAAATATATATTGTGAACAGTTTGAACCAAGCACCCTCTCTTCGTGCCTCTGGCTACTGCGAAGGCTGCAATAACTGGAGATGAAAGTGATGTGGCCAGCTCCTGGCTCTTAGACTGGTGCCAGGTGTGGGCCCAGCCTCTGCTGACTCTTTATCATTGTCAGGCTGCAGCACTGCCTGACAGTAGTAAATACATCAACGCTGACATTTTAAATCACAAGGGTTTAATCCAAAAGGAGCAAAGTAAAGGTTATCTAGACACTAACTAAAACATATGCAGACAGTTCAAATTCAGGCAACTCTTTATATACTTTTTAGTGCTTTTACATTTTCCAGATAGCAGGTACAGTTTTCTGAGACATTCCTCTGAGTTTAATTATAATACTGTGTTAAATTGCTTGGGATGTGTCAACTATATACCCTAAAATTGTTGCTCTATTAATTTCAATGTAGGGAATATTACTATAAAAACTGGAATTTTATTTCTGCAACATGCAGCATTATTGCACCATAAATGTGATTCTGTCTATAAGGGTCTCAACCAGGGCTTTGTGACCCCTCTAGGAGTCTGTGAAAATAACCAGGGAATGTGCAATCTGCTTATGCCTTTCTCTCTCTCTAATGTATTTTTAAAGTGGCGCTTCAGTGCAATAGCCATTTGATTCAGCCAATGGCCAGTAACTGAGCCTCCCCATTCTGCAGGTACAAAGGCCAGGATTTTACGGCCCCACCGTGGTGTGTCTCTCTCCGATGGTTGCAGCTATCCATTTAAATCCCCATTCAGCTCAGTGGGACTGTAGTATCCTGCCGGGGCGGGGGGGTGGGGGGGGGCATAAAATCCTGGCCAAGTGCACTCACAGCACTACACTACTTCTCTCATTCGAATGAGTGGTCTGGCAACATTTCCTCATCCAAGCCTGGATCTGGGGACCAGCAACAAATTTCATGATCCCCATGCACCATCCATGCCAACCTGTGCCACCTCATGCCCCCCACCAGCCCCTATGGACCCTCATACCCCCAGGCCAACCCATGTCCCTCTACCCACCCTCATGCCCCCACATACCACCTATGCCAATCCATGCCCTTCTACCCACCCCCTTTACCAACCCAAGCCCCTCTACCCACACCCCATGACCATTCATACCTCTGATGTCCCATCTCCCTATGACCCCTTATAGCCCTATGCCAACTTAGTGCAAACTCATGTCAACCCATGCTCCCACCCACCACCCTTTGCCCTTACCTCCTCCCATGCCAACTCAACTAGAATCATTTGACAGTTGTTTGACAGCTATGACAGTTCCTTAACAGCTTTGACAGTTCCAATGAGTTTACACACTTTTTATGCACAATCATGTTTAATTTTAACAATACCAAAGGGTGCCTTTCCTTGCCCAAAGGGTGCTTGACCTCTCTCAAAAGATGCCTTACCTCTCGCAAGGGTGCCCTGGGCCCATATCCAAGGGGATACCTTACCTCTCCAAAGGGGTGTCCTGGCTATTCAAACAAATCTACCAAGTTCAGAAAAGCTCTTACCCAGTCTAATCTGCACACTGTCATCTTTTATAATGATATAATACCTTGGGCTTATATACTGTACAAGACACAAGACAGCAATCAGTCATAAGGGATTTGTCAAGGTAGGCATAAAGCTTGAAGACATCAGAGCTGTTTGTGCTCTGCTCAAAGCAAAGGTGGACTAAGACTGGATCACATGACACAATTTCCTTCTACCTTCACTAGATGTCATGCTGAGATCCCTTAAAGGCATATTACAACATGCACATCGGGTTTCACACTCCTGATACCAAGATCTCACTTCAGTGGAGGCAGTTGGTGCTTTAAGGGACAGCTGCCTCTGTAAACCATGCACGCATGAACCCCAGCCTCCTGTTCCCCTCTCCCCCACACTGGCAAAAGTAGGAAGTGCCATGTTCAGGGATGGGACTTAGAATTTCCAGGCACGTCCACCATTTTTGCCATAATGGAGAGACTTGGTAAATCTGGGCCCTGGCCTACAAAACGCATTGGACTAATGATAGTTAAAGGAGTGACTTTCCTTTATAGAACAGTGGATTGTACTTCACGAATGTAATTCCTTTATAAATATATGATTTTTATATTATTTTCCTGCTAGAAGAGTATTTGAACGGGGGCCTTGGTTTAACATCTCATCAGAAAGGTGGCAATGCTGCTGGTGCAGCTCTCCCTCCGTACTAGCTGGGAGTAGCAGCCTAGATTATGGAGTGGGACTTGAACCCACAACCTTCGTCAGAGGTGAGAGTGTCACCACTGAGCCATGGCCCACACCAATGACAGACAGACAGGCAGAGAGAACCTGTGCCTTCCAAATTAAGATAAAAACAATGGTTAAAATCAACCTTTAATTTATATTTATATAAGTGGCAGCTTGAAATCATTGAGAAAACCATCTGCACTGTTTTAACTTAATGATAGTTAACTACAACCACCTTACAAACTATTCCTGGACACTTATAGCATAACTACAACGTAGGAACGGTATAGGAACAATGTTTCTATTCCTTAAGGAAACATCCTACTAATGCAAAGTCCCTTGATTGTTTGCTCCATTTCTGAAATATGTTGGCCACAACTCTCTGACACTCATATGCATAGCCCTCCATGTAGAAGATGAAATCATGTGTGTTTTCAGGATTTATGGGCTGAATTTTATGAGCCCCCAGAAAGTGGGAAGAGAGACATGGGGAGTCGTGTCAAATTGGTTTCCCAACCATGTCCCATGTTACCAACGGTGGGACCAGAATTGGACAGTCTGTCTGCCCCAAGGAGGTGGGCAGACAATTTCCATAAATAAAGGCCCAATTGGGGTCACTTGATGGGGCTGTCAGCATTTTGCCAACAGCAGGTTGACCCCTGGCACATGAGGAGGGCACTAGCTAAACGGAGGTGCCCTCAAGCTGCAGTTTGGGATGGATGCTTTCTTTTCAAGCAAAGAGGATCACGGGCAGGGAAGGCAGCCCCCATGGAACCAACAATATCCCCAGGGGCATTTCTCCTCAAGTACTCAGCCCTGGAATTTTTTTAAAAGATTGTTTTGTCTACCTTCTGTAGGCTGTGGTGTCCCTGCCTGCCTCAGCTGTGGTCATGCACCACTCCTGCCAAGGCTGCTGAGCTGCCAGCCCTCTGATTAGGCCGGCAGCTCTTGGGGGTGGGCCGCTGTCCTCAAATGAATGGCAATCTCGGCACTGACCAATTAATTAGCTGCTACCCATAAAATTCAGAGGGAACACATTTCCTGCCGATGTCGGGCCATCCACCCAATTGGCAAATTCAGCTCTATGTGTCAATTGTGGCTTAGTTGGTAGCCCTCTTGCCTCTGTATCAGAAAGTTGGGGTTAAGGAAAGTGTAATGTGCAGTTTTTGCACAGCCTCAATCACCAATCAACGCTGTGTTTTCTGATTTACATTGAATGCCAGTCCAGCAATGCCTCAATTTTAAAATTCACATGTTAGCTTTTCAATCCCTCCATGGCCTTACTCTTCCCTATCTCAGTAACTTCCTTTGGCCCTACATGCCTCCGAGATTTCTAATCCCTCCAATTATGCCCTCTTGTGCATCCAGATTCTCATAGCTTTATCTTTGGTGGCTATGCCTTTAGCTGCTCGGTCCTCAGTTCTGGAATTCACTTCCTAAAGCTCTCCGTCTCTCAATCGCGCTCTCCTCCTTTAAGATGGTCCTTAAAACCCACCTCTTTAACCAAGCTTTTAGTCACCTGCCCTATACCTCCTTATGTAGCTCAGTGTCAAATTTTGTTTGATACTGCTCCTGAGAGGCGTCTTGTGACATTTTAGTACATTGAAGTCATGAGATAAATGTAAGTTAATTTTGTTTTGGGAACCAGGCAACAGCAAAGAGGGGGAAATGGTATTTTTTTTCCAAAAAGTGGTGTTCCTCAATCACAAGAAAAGGTTAAAGCAGCTCATAATTCTTCTGTGGTCTAAAATAATTTAAGGTGGGTGATCAACCCACATGTTTGGAATGTGTAAACATGCTAAAAACGTGAGATATGGACTTACTGCAACAGTTCCATCACAGTCTTTCGTTTGACACACACCAGTTATCCTATTTCTTTCCAGAACATCCTCCCAGCAGGATGGGTCCTATAGAGAAGAAAAAACAATTTTGCAATTTTATCAACATTCCAAGGCATGTAGCAAAGTCACTTATAAGTGTTCTGTGAAATTAAAAGCAAGGGACTCACTAAAACTTGAGCCTCTTAGTATTTCTAAAGCTGGCAAGTAGAGCACCTGTTCAGAAATAAAAAAATTAAAACTGAACTCAGTTGGGCCGGATTTTTCTATTGAGGTGGGTAGCTTGAGTTGGGAACTTGTCAGACCCACCTAGGTAGAAAAGCCATCCACATGTAACAATCTTCACTCTGGTGGTGTGGAATGGAGTTGGGCCTGCTGACCCCAGAGCAGACCATGGGTGTACTAAGGTGGGCTGGTTAGAAGGCCTGCCTCAGTTCTCTTATATTAAGTGCTGTTTGGCCCTCTATCCCTCACTACTCAAACCACCTCACCCTGCCCCCCCACACATTACCCATGCCACCTCCATACCAACTAAATGCCAACTCACACTCTTGGCCTCTCATATCCTGCATGTCAACTCATGGCCATTTTGTGTCCATTCACCCAGTATACACTGTGTACAGAACCAAGAGCCATATAGTTAAACTGGCATATATGTAACCGCTCAGAAATTAAACACCCATTCACAAATCTTCTTCTGAAAAAACTACTGTTGTTCCTACAACCCTATAAACGTATCAAACAGACAGACCATTAAGGAATCAAAAACAGAGGCTTTCGACATTTCACACCTCTTAATTGTGTGCAAATAAACATTGAGACATTGACAAGAGAAATCAAAGAAATATCAACTTATTATAACCACTTAAAATGTCAATCAATCAACTTCAACACTTCTCTCCAGTTGTCAAAGATAATCCCCTAATAAGATAATAATTTTATGAGTCTGGCTCTCCACTAACCATGCATAATGAGACCATTCAATTCTACTGAAAGAATTCTTACACCTGCCCTCATTATGCATGCTTGTCTTCCTTCCTTCCTTCCTCCCTCTTGCAAATGACATCTTGCAGCTTTATAAGTCTAAGTCCAAGTTGGACAGTCAAGATATGTTGAATCCTGCGGCAAATTTTCAGAGGCTACATTAATTCACAAAGTGATGAACACTCTGACCTGGGCTGTCCTTGAAATTCTATTTGTGAATGAGGTATGATATTCTTACATGGAGAATGCAAATCCTGTTGAATGTAGACCACTGTTTTCGACAGATGTTGAACCCTGAAGACTCTACAACTGGATCACTCACCAGATCCTTGTTGGTGTTAATGGTGGCAGTCCAGTGGTTGTGTCATTTGTCCTTTTTGTCAAAACCTACATCGCTCAAAGGTCTAGAAAGGATTGCATGATTTGAGTCGCATACTGATCTTTGCATAGTCGCATAGTTCTAATGATCTTCATGGTTTGGCAATTCGGGGTTGGCTTCAATGCAGTCAAACCTATTCAGCATTTTTCCCTTCCTGTGCATGTTGCCCACTTTACCATTTTTCATATTATAGAAAGGATTTTCATTTTCATTACCTCATCACAATTCTCATAAATGATCCATAATATGAGCTGAATTTGATTTGAAATTACCATTGTTTTATCTGTGAGCAGAGCAGGCATTTTGTGCGCACTAAAGACCAGAAACAATGAAAAGGTGAATCTGAGCTTTGGTGATGTTGGCTGAAGAAGGAATGGAGGACAGGACATCTGGAGAATTTCCTGCTCTTCTTTGAATTATGCCATGGGATATTTGATATTACCTGAGAGAGCAGACGAGGTCCCAGTTTTATTCCCATCTGAAGAATGCATCTCCAAAAATACAGCACTCTCTTGGCACCACATTAACATGTCAAACTAGATTATGTGTTCAAGGCCATGGCAAGGCTTGAACCCAGAGCCTTCTGATTTCAGAAACAAGAATGCTACCAGCAGAGCCTAGCTGCTTTGTGTTCATTGAAGTAAGGCTACAAATGGAGAAACCAGAATCAGTGCTGTGAGGAAATATCAAGGTAAAATACATCAGTGAACATTTAAAAGGTCACATTTGAGAGGGCCAGAAAATGACTAAATCATGACCTTTGTTCCTGGCAGTGTTATTGATTGACACCTTGACGGGTTTTGGCTAGGTTTTTGCCAGGCTTAAAAGCAAAGGTGAATGAGGAGGAAGGGAACCCACTGTCTTAATATTGTCAGCCATTTTTAATTACACAAACAAGAAACTAAATATGTTGGAAAAGACTGAGAGGCTGCAGTCATTTCAAAGTGGAGATGAAGTACAATAATGTGATTTCCTCCACAGACTCCCCCACTAACCTTCATTCTGTTATTTATCAGTGGACTTTACCAGTTGTCATACACCATACTGCGGAATGTTGTGCATATATCAGCTTAAGCCACAGCATAGCAGAACTTTATTGTTTGGAAATGGCAAAACACAGATTTCACACAATTGATAGCTTGGCAACCATAAAGTTACACAGGGCTTTGCCTTTTAAAGTCTGTGGGCATGAAATTGTGTAATGTAGTGGAGGCCCACCACAAATTTTCATATGCACAATACGTTGTTGATGAGTTCCTGACTGGTTTACATGGCATTATTGAGTTAGAATGGCTCACGTAGGTATCTTTCTTGCTTGTGCCTCAAGACAGCCATGGTGCATCTATCCTGTGTTAGCTTGCAATACAGAGCATCTTCAGGCCTCCAAAACGTACTGGCAGTGAATGTTTGATGACAAGGGTTATGCCCCTCTAATCTGGGTGATGATCCATTTTTGCCATCCCAGCATGTGCAGTCAGAGGGTCTTCGATTAGAGTCATGGAGTGACTCAGAACACCATGGAGCAAGCCATCAGACTCTTCAAGCAACAGTTTCGCTACTGAGAACGCTCTGGGGAGATCTCCACAGTGCTTGCCTGAGAGTGTATCCATGTTTATGGTGGTTTGCTGCACCCTGTGCAACCTTGCAATTCTGAGGGCTCAGCCACCACCTCTTGGGATCCAGAGGCCAGCAGCATATCAATAATACAATGGTATCTGTCATATAGGTGCCATTCCCTGGCCTAATGTTCCTATGCAGCACTACCCAGTGGCTGCAGCATGGCTGGTGGAAAGCTACTGACGAGGCTGCAGATGACCTTACAGGACAACCTCTAGCAGATCTGGGCCTTGAGGGCCCAGCATCGGACTGCACCACCTCAGCATGGGTGGCAGCAGTCTTGGCTGGCTGGCTGTGAGGCAAGTGCACTGTAGAAGTGGCAGTGAAAGGGGCATGAATGCTGTCATCCTGAGAGAAGGGAGCACGCTGCCTAAGGAAGCAGTGATAGCTCCATCACATGAAATCTTCAAGACCCGTCTTAAGATTATTTTCATTTAAAAACTTTCATTATCAGCACCACCATTTCAGCAGGTCATGCCTGGTTCAGCTAGTGCTACCCATATAAATGCTGGGGGAATATGGCCATTAGTCTGTGATGTCGACACAATAAAAGCAGAAGCAGAAGAATTTTGTGCTCCATGGTGCTACGTTTTGTTCCATTGGGAGGGATTTCAGCAATCCTAGTGATCTGCTAGAGCAAAGGTTGCTGGACTTCTGTGAGAACCTGCATGCCTTGTTCAGCACTGAGATCTGCATTTAAGATGGCAGCTGTCTATGCCTGGATGGCAGCAGTCTGAGCCTGCATGCAGCAGCAGCCAATGATTTCATGATGTCCGTTTGAACCTCCACTGCAGGATTGACATCATGAGGGCTCTACCTGTGCTATAGCAGAAGCTGAGACAGGGGCCTGCAGATACTCCATCACAGGCCGATCTGACAGTGCTGCCATGGAGCATGGAAATACCGTGGAAATGATGGGCTCCAAGCTCTGCGACGTGCCCACCTCCATGTTGAATCCAAACTCCTCCATGCTCTTTTCCAGTGACTGGAAGTTGTCTGGCAGGCCAGCCAATACACCAAGCATCTCAGTGTGAGTTGTCACCAATGTTTTCTTGTAGCCTGTTCCATTGAGGTCCTCATCTGAGTCCCCTGCAGCAGTACTCAAACTGTCATCTGATCAGATAGTACAATAGCTATCCTATCCCCTGGCCTGTCTGCAGCCCACTCATACACTCAGTGACTCACCATGTGCTGATCCAACACTACAGTAACCTCCAAAATTTGTGCAGTGCCAGTGTCTGAGATGATGGCTGCAAGTGTAAGATCTAGTGACAGTGCCTCCTCTTTATTATTGCCGGGTTGCTGTTCCTCATGGATCTCCTGATGCTGAGCAGACATCAGTTCTTGGTTATATGAGAGCACAAAAGCATAAGTGAATAGTAGGGGTGAGGAAAGGGGCTGGGGAGAAAAGCAGAAGCTTCACAGTCACACCACGTGCAATTTCCATTCCATGGCAACTTCAGGGCAAGAATGAGGGTTGAGTAGAGAAAGTGCATAAGGCAGCAATTTGCCATCATCCTCAATGGCCTCGGCAGTATTGGGTGCCACTGGCCCTGTGATTATTCATTGGATCATCTCCTCAAGGGCACTGACACACTTACGGTTGGCAGGCAGGCTAAAAGGCCAAGCGGCTTTTACGTTTTTTAGGAAACCTCAACCACGAGCGGGATGAGGTTTCCTAAAGCTTTTACGAATGAAATAAAAAGTTTTCCTGAAGAATAAAAACATGTCCCATCTCATGTGACACAGTCACATGAGGGGACATGTTTCAATAAATTTTTATTACATTTATTTATGTTTTTCAAAAGCGTTTCAATCTCCCTGAGGCACGGAGCCTCAAGACAGCCATGATGCATCTATCCTGTGTTAGTTCGCAATACAGAGCATCTTCAGGCCTCCAAAACGTACTGGCGGGTGAATGTTTGACGACAAGGGCTATGCCCCTCTAATCTGGGTGATGATCCATTTTTGTCATCCCAGCATGTGCAGTCAGAGGGTCTTCGATTAGAGTCATGGAGCGACTCACAACACCATGGAGCAAGCCATCAGACTCTTCAAGCAACGGTTTCGCTACCGAGAACGCTCTGGGGGGAATCTCCACAGTGCATGCCTGAGAATGTATCCATGTTTATGGTGGTTTGCTGTACCCTGTGCAACCTTGCAATTCTGAGGGCTCAGCCACCATCTCTTGGGATCCAGAGGCCAGCAGCATATCAATAATACAATAGTATCTGTCATATATGCAAGTGTTTTGATCCTCTGTTGGTCTTCTGGTTTTCCCACCTGTTATAAACCACCTTCTCCTGCAAAAGAAAGGTCAGAACGTCAGTGACTATGGCCTGAATTTTTCCCGCATCGGGCGGGCTTGGTGGGAGCATTCGCAGAGCTGAATGCCGCCCGCGATTGGCTTCGCACCGCCATTTTACATGGGCGAGCCAATTAAGGCTCACCCAGCTTAATACGCGAGCAGTCAACGCTACCTGTGCGGGCGGGGGGAGGAGGGAGAATCAGGTCCAGCGCTCTTGCGTGCGAGAGAGCACTTCAATCTCCGTGCCTCAGGGAGATTGAAACACTTTTGAAAAACATGAATAAATGTAATAAAAATGTATTTAAACATGTCCCCTCATCACATGAGATGGGACATGTTTTTATTCTTCAGGAAAACCTTTTATTTCATTCATGAAAGTTTTAGGAAGGCTCATCCCGCTTGTGGATGAGGTTTCCTAAAAAAAGTCACAAGCCGCTTGGCATTTTAGCCTGACCACCAACGTAAGGTTGGATGGGCAACATAAACTTGAAATTAATTGCCTAGTTAATAGCCTTAATAGGCCTTTCAATTATTAGCAGGTGTGTGCCTGAATCGGCTGCGAAACATCGCGAGACAGCACGATGATGTTGGGCCACACACCCGACGTCATCGTGTGTCATTTTACGCACCGGCATGTCGGGCCCGCCCCCGCAGGCCGACTGTAAAATCCTGTCCTATGTGTTACTGTGCTTGGACGATATGTCTGCCCTAGCTGAACAGCTGCATACTTGCAGAGTCATAGATAGGTGTGTGTGCAGCTCACATGATTAGAAGTTGTCAGTGGGTGAGGTATAGTCTAAACATGTTTGGGGTGAGCTTACTGAGCGATAGGGATGTGGTACATTGAACACAGCATGAGAAGTGTGTGGTATGGTGGGTTTTAAATGTGTTGTGCAGATGCATTCACTCACATTGATCACCCAAGTGAGGTCATTAAACTTTAGTCTGCACTGTTGCCATGTCCTCGGGTGACCCTTGAGGCATTAACTGCCCTTGTCACCTGCTCTTATTCCCTTCTGAGGGTCTGTCTTGAAGGCTTCCTACCCCTCAGTACATGGCATCTCTCAAGGTCTGGACTTGTGTCACCAGTGCCTCCAGGCAGATCTCACTGAAGCAGGGAGCCCTTTCCCTGTTTTGCTGTCTCCCTTGACTCTGAGTGTTCCAAAGATTGTCCCGCAGCCATTTGTCCATTTGTCAAGCTTTCCTTTTATAGGGCCAGTGCCTTTAAGAAGGGAAAGCTGACTGGAGCACATAATTTGCTCACAAAGCTTTAGGCAGAGGTCACCAACAGCGTTACAGGGAGGGTTACAACGCGGGATGCACTCGGGGTACGACAATCATGGAAATTGAGTGGGTGCACCAATTTCACGCAGGTCATGAGGTGTGATGTCACAGGCCAAAAAGTGGAGCACAAAAATTTCTAGTCCTGTTTGTTTTGGTGCAGTTATTTTAGTGAAAGCATATACAATGATGATGCACGTAACTACAATAAGCAAAGCATTCCCAAAGAACATTCAAATCTACACTTCATCTAATGAGGATGATCATTACAACTGACATGCATTTCCAGCCCTTGTGAATCAGCTGTCCTTTTTAATCCACAGATTTCTTCATGATCTGTGGAAGATTCTATTCCACTTTAATATGTCAAAAATAAAACAATGATTACTGGTAAAATAGCTTTATAACTTTCAGCATTTTTATTTATTTGTTGTATCGGGGATCTATTTGATATAACTTTTGGCTGGAGAAAATAGCTATGAAATTTGATAAACCCCGAAAATGGGAGTTGGAATTGCAATACTTCATGCTGCCTGCTAATTACCATGATTGCAGCATATAGCCAGTGCTAACAGCACTGTTGAGTGGCTGCATATCTCAGCAGGGGCTTCTCAAAAACTAGCATGCACTACTTAAAGTGAACCAGGGACCTCTTAAAAAGGAGTTCTGACTGGAGCAGGTGCTGGAAGTCAATTTACAACTGGTTCTAACCTGAGAAAAGCAAAAGAATGGCACAACGTGGGAGAGAATGGGCTCCAATGGGAGCCTTGGTGAAGGAGGTGCAGTTGAGGGAAGATGTGGTCCATCCTCAGGAGGCCAGGAGGCTCCACAGACAAACTCTGAGAAGGCAATGGGGCAGAAAGTTAGGTCAGTCAATACCATGAATTAAGCCCCAAGGACCTGGATATAGGGCTGCAAGAAGCTTAATGACCTCATGAGTGGTTGAGGTCAGTGAATGTATCTTCAAATGCAGTATCCCACCAGCTGCCCCACTGGCCTCACAAATTGCTCATTGCACCACATACCTCTCACTCACCTATCATCAGGATTCATATGTTACTTACATCACTTCACCTCAGCCATACAGACTTAGCGCTACTGCAAGCTCACATTGACTTGTCAAATTGCGCACAATGCAAACCATTCAACCATATCAGCTACATCACTCAAACACATAGCGCTACACTTACTGATGCACCACTCTCCCTCTAACAGGAGGACAGGCACAGCTGTACATCCTTATCCCCATGGAAAAGACAGTGCTTACTATCATTAGAGTGGCTTTGCAGTGGTGGAACTGAAGCCACAGAGGACAGTAGCCTCATACCTAATCCCTCTCCTGACACCCTGTTTCTCCTTCATCCCACAATTGTTTCAGGTATAGAAGCTGTACCTCTTACTTTCACCCACTCCACATTTTGCCCTCTCACCACAACCTTCCTTTGTGTCTTTCTCTTTTCAGTTACTCAAGAACTGCCACCTGGTCAAACAGTGGTGCAAGAGTAACAGGTGGAAGATCAAGATGTCAATGATAATGAAGGAATACCATTACTTGTTCTCACACTTGCAGCAAACAGCTCAGATCTGAAACTACACGTACTTTAGAGAATAGTTTAGAGGCAGAGTACACACATGGTGAGTCACTATGAGTGACCTGCAGCCAGGACAGAGGGCAAGGGTAGAGCAGCTGCTAGTTCCCTGGAGAGTGACATCACACAAGAGTTTTGCTGCAGGGGATTTAGTTGAGCACTTTGATGGGAGAGGCTGTGGAGGAAAGTTGATGGGTATACACAATGAAATGTTTGGTGCATTGGCAGGCCTACCAGAAAGCCTATGTGCAATTCAAGGAGAATGGAGGCATCCACCGTCAATTTCGCAGAAGGTATTGAATGCAGCTTTGAGCCCACCCTCCCCAGCAGAGAAATGGTGATCATCTGCAGACTCACCCACTGAAAGTCAGCAACCATTCATCAGCATGTTGTAGCCACTGGGGTGGCACTTTGGAGGAGAGCTACGACAAGCAAAGACACTCGAAAAACAGGCATTAACATAATACACAAGGGTGACTAGTTAACGTTTGTATGCAATGTGGCATGATTTGATTCATAAATTTAGCTTGGATTGTTTATTTTATGGTGGCTTTTATTTTTGCATCGTGACCAAACGATTATTTTGATGATCAGTGAAAGAGGGAAGGTAATGGAGCTGTTGGTGAATGAGAAATTTGGGTTATGTTTACTAGTATTGCAGTCATCTGAGTCATTCACAGACAGCCCAGGAAGGAAGGCGTATCTAGGTTGCCACCTCCCTTCCACTCCTCCCCCTCATGCTCCTCAGCAGTTTGCTGTGTAACTGGTATCAAGGCTGTCCCCTCATGATGGTGTTATGATCCCAGTTTACTACTGGGATTACTATTGAACAAGTCAGATTCCAGAAGGGAATCTGGCTCTTAGATCCTAATTCTTTTTTGAAACCATGGGGAAAGTTACTGAACAAATTCACAGGAGTCTGCTGATCAACTTTTAACACAAAGAATAAAACATTTATGAAACAAGAAAAATGAACTATATTACACCAGACAAAAAGGTTGGAAAGATCTCAATACGAACACAAGGAAATGATTCAAACATTTACTATTCCTTCACCCCAGCCGTATCTTTATAGACACATATAAATTCAGAGAGATAAAATAATTTACCATATCTACCTTATACCCTAATAGTTAGGGTAAGTGTGTGGTACATGAGAACCAAGTGGCAAACTGACACACCACACTCTAAATGACAGAAGTGACTGAAGCAGATACCATGGATTTCTCAATAACCTACCCAGAAGTTTGCCACATTGTGAGCCATCCAACCTCATGGAAACTTAGGGTGGAATTGTCCCAGAAATCAGCAAAGTCTGAAATTGGGCAGAGAAATCACCGAGGGCAATGGTGGCTGTTTCTGCTGTATGGTATGCCACCTTGTTTAACCAACTGAGAGGCATGAGTTTTGAATCGGACCGTTGATGGGGTAGCCTCTGATTCCCCTGCCCCGCCTTGACCTCAGGCTTTCAGTAAACTGGACACCATATTTAAAAGCCCCCCTTGCACAGAGCTAGCACTCTTCAAAGGATAGGAAGCTGCTGGGAACTGATGGCCGCCAAAGGGAGGAAACGTGCTGCCCCCAGATTTAGCGACACCTCCCTTGAGCACCTACTGGACGCAGTGGAGGCCAACCACGATGTCCTCTTCCCCACTCTGAATGAAGAACCTCATCGAAGCTCACCAATCCAGCATGCGAGGCAGTAGCAGGGGTGGCAGCGCCAACGACCTCCAAAAGAGGACAGCCACCCAGTGCCGAAAGAGGATGAATCATCTCCTCCGTTCTGCCATGGTTAGTCCCTCTTATCATCACTCTCAACTCAAACACTCACAAACCCATCACACATCCACTGGGATCTCACTCACTGCCAGCTCAAGGGACATCACCATTAACTTTCTCACACACACACCTTCATCCGCCCTGCAGGTTGTGTCCTCATCCTATCTATGGTACCACTCAGCACCCATGCATGCGGCATCTTTCTCATCTGGCCTGGCAGGCATCCTGCTTACACTCTCTCCATTTGTCTTCATGCAGGACAAATTGGCACACAACAAAAGGGAGAGGTCGCAGACTGGTGCAGAATGCCCAATACCTAGGTCCTCACAGACTTTGAAAATAGAGCCATCCAGCTGGCTGGCAAGGATATGGACCATTCCTGTGCTGATAGTGAGGTTGGCAGTGCTCAACCAAGTGAGGATCTAACAGTGCAACATCCATCAGACAACCATGCTGTGAGTCACTTCCCCTGTTCCGCAGTTCCCTGCCATGCACTAATTATCTCTCCTTGCTTTCACAGGCACATCTTGGAAGCAGCCAAGGGGGTCCATGAGTCAGGTCCTCGACTCCAGCCCCAAGGACACCATGGAAGTGGAATCCACAGACACCAAAATTGGAGAACTGTCACAGCGCTCACCCACACACTCCACCAGCGCAGAGAAACACACCTCGGTGGAACCCAGTTCTAGATTAACCTCAGGGTCACAATCTGGTGAGCACATCACACTGCCTGATTCACAGCAGGCAGACGCAGGGACTACCCAGGTTGTCAGCATTCGGAGGACTACTGGAGGCCAGAAATCTGCTGAGTCTGAGTCAGATGAGGAGCCTCTGCACTCGGTCATACCTCAGTTGCTGGAGCTGCAAAGGCAAGATCAGGAACATCAAGAAGGGATGTGTGCTGCACTCCTCAGAATGCAAGGGGCTATGGAGAGTCCGTCCACCTTTAGTCTTAGGTGATAGCGCTGGCATGCCAATGCACCGAGGTCATCTGGTAGGATGGTGGCTGTCATGGAGACTTTGGTCCAGGACATTGCTCCTGCACTGTTACAGGAGCTGCACTCCATTGCTGAGGCACTTGCAGGCATCCATCAATGTCAACATAAGTGGGGAGTGGGTGCGAAGCATCTCAAGCTCACTCCAGCTGCCTCCTCCTCTCAAGTCAGCCAGAGGCCCTCAGGCACCCATAGGGAGGAGGATCAGCACATCTTGGGCTCATCCTCCCAGGTGACTTCAGGAGTGCCCAGCCCATCCGAATTGCCACAAAGCAGGACGGGGCCCTCCAGGTCTTGACCCTCCAGAGGACGCCCATCAAGGTCATCAAAGACAACAGGGTGTAGCAGTCAGCAGGTCACCTCCACTGTGGATGGCAGGGGAGCACCAAGACGTAGCAGCAGGGTTAGAAAGGTTAAGAACATATAGTTGCATAATGTGGGCACGTGTGTTAATCACTTGTACTTAACATTGACCATTGTAAATACACCCCCAAGAATGGCACCTTGTCTATGGCTCCTTGTTATGATGAGTAATGTCCTTATCAATCAAATGCAAAACTTGCTTCCTACACAAAATGACGGCTAGTGTCACAGTCCAGGGCCTCTGCCATGTGTATTGTGTCACCTTCTGAGCACAGTGAAAGTCACTGTCCAGATTAGTAATGCAAGCATCTCCTTGTGGCTTGTGTTTGCTGCAAGGATCTTGTGCCCATGTCACTGGGTTCCATGATGTTCTCTGTGAGCTCTCAGCCCCTTAGAGGCGGGGCTGCCTCCCCCATCTTGTCAACATTCCCATCAAGTGAAGGTGTGGCGCTGAAGGGGACAGGTAATGAAGCCTGCCAAAGGATCAAGTTGTCCTAAAGTCCACGTGCCCGCTATATCTCAGCAGTGTCTTCATGATATGATCCTCTTCACAGAGCGTATGTGTGCTGCTCTCAGCCAGATAGGTGGCAGACATTCCCAGATGCAATGTGAAGATCTCAGGAGTGTCTTCACTGCATCTCATCATCATCCTCCTGTGGCAATCTTGTGGCAATAAGGGCCTCACGACTACGCCTGCCTCACGTGGTGGGTGCAATGGCCTCATTGCCTGCAGCCTTGCCTTCCAGGACCTCATCGCCCTCATCCTCTTCGACATCCTCCTCATCGGAAGAGAAGTGTAGATCTTGCATCCCCTCATCAGCCAGGTCCTCCCGCCTTTGCATTGTGCAGTGTGCAGCAAGCCACTATGGTGCGTGACACCCTCTGGGGAGTGTACTGGAGTGCTTCGCCAGATTAGCCTAGGCAATGGAAACTTATTTTCAGGATGCCAATTGTGCGCTCGACCAAATATGGGTTGTGGCATGAGCCTCGTTTCTCAGAAGCGATCTGAGGTTGCCGCACGAGCATCATCAGTCATGTCTTTTGTGGGTGGTCTTTGTCCCTGAGAAGCCAACCCTGCATCCTGTGTGGTCCCTGGAAGATGTCAGGGATCTGAGACCATCTGAGGATGTATGAGTCACGGACGCTTCCAGGCTATCTTGCACACACCTGCATGATCCATTTGTTATGGCCACAGGCCAGTTGAACATTGAGAGAGTGGAAGCTTTTGCAGTTCACATACTGGACTGTTTATTGCCAGGAAGATTTAAGAGCCATGTGAGTGCAGTTGATGGCACCCTTCATCTGTGGAATATAGAAACCTCAGCAAATTCCAGCATTCTTGCTTCCTGGCTGGCCTGATCTCAGTTGAAGTTGACAAAGTTGGCTGCCTTGGTAAAGAGGGTGTCTGTGACCTCCTGGTTATATATGTGGGTGGAGGCTTGCGAGATCCTGCAAAGGTCCCCAGTAGAGCTCTGGAAGGAGCCACTGCTGTACAAATTGAGTGCGGCGGTAACTTTAACTGCCATTGGTAGTGGATGCCCTCAGAGTCCCCGTGGTGCCAAATCCTGTGGAAGGTGTGTGGCATATGTGCGTGACCAGTTCCCTTGACATGTGCAGGTGTCGGCAACACTTGTTCTCGCTTATCTCCAGATAGCACATGCACCATCAATAGACCATGGGTCTAGCAATGCGCCTACGAACGATGGCTCTCTGAGGATCATCATCTGTGTTTGGAGGAGGCCGTGCAGCCCCTTGGTTTCAGGGGTCTGCTCCTCCCTTTGGCAAGCCAGGCACCTCTGTCGCATTCTTATCCTTCTTCTCTCCTGCCTATAAGCAATGAGGCAGACGCAAGGTCACCAGGCGCCATGTTCCTGATGGTCTCCTCACTGCAGTATCAAAGAGAGAGAAAAGGGGCTCAGCAATAGTCTTCTAAGGACCGCTCTTGGCCAATTTATCGCGTGCAGCTGCCTCTCAAGGCCCCTTAATGCATGTTGGAGAGTCCAGGCCACTACATGGATGCCCAGTGTTTAGTGCGCATGACCCCCACCCATGCCCCACCCAGCACCGCCCCACACCACATGACTGAGTGGCGACAGCTTCAGCCACTCAACTGCACACTGAACTCTCATCTCAGGTGCAGGCATTGTCCTAAGCTGCACATCAAAGCTTTGCGTTTTGCTTGGACCATGAGGGTGACTTTTCAATGTCAACTTAAACATAATGCAATGGACTAGGAGTGCATCCCTCTGTCAGTGTTTGATGGTCACCTTTCCCAAGAGGATCCTCAAGCTTGCCTAGTCACCCAATGGCTCTGCAGCACCATACTACTCATTCCAATTTGAAGTATGCTCATGAGGAGTTAACAATAGAGGAGCAATCATTGGCACTATCTAGAATTAATGCTGCTTAAGTGGCACAATTGCTTGACTAGCCTGACTCCAAGCATGTCAACTGAGCTCAAGCTAACCACCCTCAGGTGCGGAAGATTTCTCATGAAGATTTCCACCTTTGACATGTTTTGGCATTTGCCTGGCCGTTTTCTTCCCCACCTTCCCCCCAGCATGTGTTTGTGTTCAAACATCAGTCTGTACTGCCATGACCCACCCCCACCCCCATCCGGCCCTTGCACTATCATCCTTGCCCCAAGGTTACCTTCTCCCCAGCCCTGTCACCCTTGCTCTGGCACCACAAGCCAGCCACGAAGAAGCCACTGTGGAGACTTGTCTGTGACCGCCCCCCCCGAATCCACAGAGTCACTTCCTTGCATTGGATGCAATGTGAGTGCTGCACAAAACTGTGTGCACTCACCTTGAATTTCAGGTCGCCAGGTGCACACCTTTTAAAGGTAGTTGTAAATCACGCCGTCATAAAATCAAGCCAATGTGGGCTTTATATTTGACCTGTGGGGGGAGGTTGAGTCTGGCATGTGACCACAATACTGAGATGCAAATGAATTCAAATTGAGTTCCTGACATTCTGCGGCAGGAAATGTGGCCCGCCATTGACAGGGCAGGGGGGACAATCGCTTGAGAAATGCCCCTCGGGCCTTCTCGTGAAATTCTCTGATCTTGCCACGGAACACATCCGTCACAATTGGGCATGCAAAATCCCGGCCTTTGTCTTTCTCATGAAGATTTCCAATCTCAACACTTGAAGAACTCATCTTGGAATTTTCTCCAAATGCTGCTCCCACTCGGATAGCTTCAACAAGGATCCACCTCCAGGATTTCAAACTTGCTTTCTGAGACTCCCGTGGCTCTCTGAGTATACTCAAACTTCACCTTCCAAGCATCTTTGGCCATGCCCAGCAGAATGCCACTGCTCCATATGGCCCACGCTAAGGAGTCACCAACCTTCGACTGTCTTTTCGCATCTTCAGGGCTTCTCTCAAGCCCGCTTCACTTCAAGTCTGCTCCCCACAGCTTTCTTTAACTAGGAGCCTTTTATTCTGCTCATGTCGTTTATCTTGACTCAATGGGATCTATCTCTGACCCCTGTCCCTGTCCTCTTTCTGTCCCAATCCCTGGTCTGGGACCTTCTTCTTGGCTTGGGACCTTCTCCCTGTCCCCTCCCCGTGTCCTGCTCCCTGGGGCACCTTCTCTGGAATATTGCTGCAGTTCCAGGTCAACTGACCTGCAGTTTTGTCCAATTGCACTTCTTTTTTTTCTGCCCATATGTGGAGGGCTGGCTTCCGGGCTAAAGACGTGAAAATAGATGAACTGCGCATGCGCGGCCATTTCCCAGCCAGCACATGCATGAAAGACCCGAACTACATTTAAAAAATGTGAACTATGCATGTGTGGCCATTCCCGGCACCAACCTCTGACTGCCGATTAAGGCAAGTATTTTGAGTTTCATCACAATGGTGAGGCTGTGCAGCATGCAGCAGACCACTACAACTCTTGACACCCACACTGCCCAGTATTGCAGGACTTTTCCAGAACTGACCAGGCAATGGAAGCATTGTTTCAGCATGTCAATAGTTTGCTCTATTATATTCCATGTGATTTGCACACTGGAGTCATCAGCCATGTAATTAGCTGGAAGCCCTTGTCACCCAGCGGCAATCATTTTTTTGTTGTGTTAGCTCAAATGCAGATGGCACAGAGGACAGCCACTGAATGAAACCAACATTACTGCTGCCAGGATACCGAACATTGACCTGCATGCTTGGTTGCTTACAGTTACGCACCAGCTGAACTTTAAGATAGTTTAAACCCTTTCTGTTTTGGTACATTCCAGAGTTGACATGCGGTGCCTACAAATTGACATGTGTGCATTCAATGGCACCCTGCACCATGGGACTGCCTGTAATTCATGTGTAGCTAGCTATATGCTGCCTTAGCCTGCTGCTCTCTGGCAAGAGAGAATGAAATATAGTCAGTTCTTCTTGAATAGAGAGCATCAGTGACCTCCCTTACACAAGGGTGGACGTGAAACTCTGTGGTTTTCCAAATATCTCAAGCTCTAGCATGGAAGAAGCAGGATGCATGGCCATGG
The DNA here is from genome assembly GCF_964194155.1 of Cetorhinus maximus. Taxonomy (NCBI): domain Eukaryota; kingdom Metazoa; phylum Chordata; class Chondrichthyes; order Lamniformes; family Cetorhinidae; genus Cetorhinus; species Cetorhinus maximus. The sequence goes on along the minus strand of NC_135892.1, from coordinate 28,595,594 downwards.
TCATCATTACAGCCACTGATAATGTGGTGCTTTTCGTGCTCTGAGTTGGCAATTGTGGCTGCAGCAGTTGGCAGATTTCAGTAAGGACATCCTTGCTGAAGTTCAGATGTCTGGCACACTATTCTTCACTGAGGTTCAGGTAGGAGAATAGCTCCCTGAACACCCTGAGTTTATGCAGCCTCCTGCTGACAGCCCTTCTCCCCCTTCTTTCCATACCTCTTCTAACAACCTGGCTCACCCTGTGTGCATTCTCCCATCCATGGTGGAATCTAAGGTGAACGCATCCTTCTACACCCATGTCTGGAAGTAACTGGTTTGTGCAGGAGCATTGAAGGCAAGACAAACTTCTTCAGCATCTGCTATGTCACACCCTGGGGAGTTCAGCAACTTTTAAGAATGCTCGAAAGCACCAAATACTTGTATATTCATAGCAATAATCAGTAGAAATTAATCAGTAACTAACATGAGAATAGTTGATTCTTTTAAATAGCACTGGTGGTGGGGTTCCTTACCATTACTGAATGCGTGTTCAGCCACACTTGATTAATAGATGGTGTTAGCTGAAACATTAAGCTCCAAAATGGCAGTGATGATGTCAAATCATTGTTACATTGTTAAGGTACACCAAATGTCCTGTCAATCAAAATCAAAGCAGTCCAGGATGGGGTAGGGGCTTTCTTTTCTCAAACTGAAAGCTGCTGAAGATTTTTTTTTCAATTTAGAGGGGTTCTGGGCATTTAGATCACTTCAGATTATTACACTAGAGGTCCCAAGCAGTGTTTTATTCAGTTTTGAATGTATAGTAGCACTCTTCCCAGAGGAAAAGTACTCTAATGCATCTCAACACTTAGACAATGCTGATCAATTTAATGGTCAACTTACCTTTGCAGGACAGACTCCTATGATCAATCACTGAGGTAAAAACACATCTAACTTAAAAATAACATGTAACTATTGAGACTGAAATAACATTTTTTTTGTGTTGCAAAGCCTCCCAGTGAAAGAATTCCAGGAGCAGGTAACAATTTTTTTTGGCTATCCACTTGGGACTGGGGTTCCCTGTGGTTCACCCCTCCTTGGCGAGGCCGTGAACCACATCTACTTATATGAAAATTGCTTGGAGTGGGGGGGTGGGGGGAGTCTGAAGCTGCCCACTCTTCCAATGGAACCGACAAGGGTGCCAGGATTGCGTGTGGGCAGGCTACCCACACCCTTATCCTACATTGGCAAAAATGGCCAGCAACAGGAATGGGGACCAGAATCCCTGAATTGGGTCCTGCCGGCCATTGTTTTTATAAGGGCTCCCAAGTCAACCTGACTTGACGAAAATCCGGGCCAACATTTCAGGTCGATGACTTTTCATCAGAAACAACGTATAAGTGCTTTATGAGTCAAACTTTACATTAGAACAAGTGCCAGTGAGCCATGCTATCCTCATATAGGTTATTCCATAGGGAAGAGTCTTTGGAACCAAACTTGATTGTTACTCCCCAGCCTCCCAGCCAGTAGCACAATACACTATAATTGGTAGGGCTTTTGGGTATTTTGAGGGCCGAATCATCCCAGGTTTGAATTAAGTGCAGTAGTGGGTGGGAAAAAGGACGTTTAACCCACCAGCCACAATGGCGGCTTTTTCACGCCATATCGTCCCTATACCAGCTCATTAATGATGCATTCCCAGGAAACATGCCACTTCGATGGTGGGCAGGCTCTCATTCACCCACCACGACATCACCTCACCACTTTATCACGCCAGGTGCCATATTTAAAGTACAGCCATGCACATACTCTCAGGGCTTCCAGCCCATGACTGCTGCAAAGAAGACATGGCCCCAAAAGGCAAGAAGACCGCAGCTGCCTGGTTTAATGACTCGTCCCTCGAATGCCTTTTGGACGCAGTGGAGGCCTGCCGTGATGTCCTCTACCCCACTCTGGCTGCAGGATAGGCAGCAACATCACCAATCCAGCATGGGAGGCGGTGGCAGTGATGGTCAGTGCCAATGCCTTACAAAAGAGGACATCCACCCAGTGCCGATAAAGGATGAATGATCTCCCTCGTTCTGCTAGGGTAAGTCACTCTTCTCATCACTCTCAACTCACACGCTCACAAGCCCATCACACAACCACAGGGCTCTCACTCACTGCCAGTTCACGGGATATCACCATTCACTCTCTTACACACACCTTCATTGTCCTCATCCCATCCGTGGGACCACTCATCACACACACATGTCAGGCATACTTATCATCTGGCCTGGCAGGCATCCTGATTACACTATCTCCATCTCCATTCATGCAGGACAAGTTGGCACACAACAAGAGGGCAAGGTCGGAGCCTGGTAGAGTCTGGTAGAGGAATGCCTGAAATCAAGGTCCTCATGAACTTTGAAAACAGAGCCATCTAGCTGGCTGGCGAGGATCTGGACCATTCCTGTGCTGATGGTGAGGTTGGCGCTGCTCTAGCAAGTAAGGATCCAACAGTGCAACATCCATCAGACAACCATGCTGTGAGTGATGTGTCCTGTTCTGCAGTCCCATGCTATGCACTAATTATCTCTCCTTGCTTTCACAGGCACTTCTGGGAAACAGCCAATAGAGTCCACAAACCCAGTCCTGCAATCAAGCCCCGAAGAAACCTCTGAAGAGGAATGTGAAGGCACCTTCACTGAAGTCCCGTCACAGTGCTCAGTCCACACCCTCCACCTCAGTGGGGCCTAGCTTTACAGTAGCCTTAGGATCACAATCTGGTGAGCACATCACACTACCTGATCCACAGTAGGCGGAGGCAGGGACTTTCCAGGTCTCCGGCACTTGGAGGATTGCTGGAGGCCAGAAATCTGTTGAGTCCCAGTCAGGTGAGGAGACTCTGGACTTGGTCGTATCTCAGCTGCTGGAGCTGCAAAGGCAAGTTCGGGAACATCAGTAAGGATGTCTGCTGCACTCCTCAAATTGCAAGGCATGATGGAGGAGTCCGTCTGCCTTCAGCCTGAGGTGATGGCGCTGGCATGACAATGCACTGAGGTCAACACTGGTAGGATGGCAGCCGCCACAGAGACCTTGGTCCAGGACATTGCTCCTGCACTGCTGCTGAAGTGAGGTTTTGGTATCAGAAATGTGAAACCTGATGTGCAGGTTGTAATATACCTTTAAGGGATCTCAGCATGACATCACTAGAAGGGGAATGTGTTATGTGATCCAGTTTTAGTTCACCTTTGCTTTGAGCAGAGCACAAACAGCTCTGATGTCTTCAAGCTTTATGCCTACCTTGACAAATCCCTTATGACTGATTGCTGTCTTGTATCTTGTACAGTATATAAGCCCAAGGTATTATATCATTATAAAAGATGACAGTGTGCAGATTAGACTAGGTAAGGACTTGCCTGAACTTGGTGGATTTGTTTGAATAGCCAGGACACCCCTTTGGAGAGTTAAGGTACTCCCTTTGGATGTAGACCCCTTGAGAGGTAAGGCATCTTTTGGGAGAGGTCAAGCACCCTTTAGGCAAGGTAAGGCACCCTTTGGGATTGTTAACATTGAACATGATTGTGCGTAAAAAGTACATAAGCTCATTGGAACTTCCAAAACTGTCAAGGAACTGTCAAAGCTGTCAAGTAGCTGTCAAGTGATCTTAGTTAAGTTGGCATGGAGAAGGTAAAGGCAAAGGGTGGTGGGTGGGGCATGGGTTGACATGAGTTTGCACAAAGTTGGCATAGGGCTATAAGGGGCCAAAGGGAGATGGGGCATCAGAGATATGAATGGTCATGGTGAGTGGTTAGAGGGACTTGGGTTGGTAAAGGGGGTGGGTAGAAGGGCATGGATTGGCATAAGTGGTATGTGGAGCATGAGGGTAGGTAGAAGGGCATAGGTTGGCATGGGGGTATGAGAGGCCATGGGGGTGGGTAGAGGGGCATGGGTTGACCTGGGGGTATGAGGGTCCATGGGGGCCATGGGTGGAATGAGGTGGCATAGGCTGGCATTGATGGGGCATGGGGAGCATGAAATTTGTTGCTGGTGCTGGTCCCCAGATCGAGGCTTGGATGAGGGAAATGCTGCCAGATCGGTCATTTGAATGAGAGAAGTAGTGTAGTGCTGTGAGTGTTCTTGCCTCCTGCTCACATTCTTTCTATCAGATTTAATGACAGAGAACCTGGTTCACAACAGGAGGGTGAGGTCCCAGACCTGGTGGTTGGCTGACATTAGGCCCCTCACTCACTTTGAGGACTGTGCTATCGCCCTGACTGATGGTGACATGGACCGTGCCTGTGGCAACGATGAGGTCGGTGGCAAACACCCACGTGAGGATCCTGCACCACATCATCCCTCTCTCAACGCAACTGTCTCTCTCCTGCTTTTGACTCTGCTGCCGTGCACTAATTATCTTTACTTTGGTTCACAAGGAACTCTGCCAAGCGATCAATGCCCTCAGCCAGCCAGTCCCTCAGCTCCATCCAGGTCCTCACCTCCAGTTAAGAGGACACATCTTCCATTGAAGAGCTGAGAATAAGCAGTTTGGAAGACCTGTCACAGCGCTTACCCACACCCTCCACCAGCACAGAGACACATACCTGTGTGGTACTTAGATCTCAAGCAGGCTTGGGTTCACAATCTCGTGCCCCCACCAGTCGCCGCCCCTTCTATCAATACCATTGCACCCTCACCCTCCCACTCTTGGAGCTCACTCTGCCCCCTTTTACTCTAACCATCCTCTCCTTCCACACCCACCCTGGGTTTGCTCCCCAGGAGGCAGTCATTGACTCCACAGACCCCTCCCTTGCACATTCACCTGGACATTCTACCCCCCCAACACCTTCATGCCCCATTTCTCCTTCTTCCATCCTTACTCCTTCCTTCCCCAGGACACCTTCACCCCTCCAGACTCCCTCCTCCCCCCGTATACCTTGCCCCTTCTGAACTACCCCCCTTACACCTTCCTCCCCCCTTGCACCTACCTCCCCACTTGCACCATTTCCCCCCCATTGCACCTCTACCCAGCCTCACCCCCTGACACATTCGCCCCCTGCCATCCTAACCCCCCGAAATCTGCTCAACCCCAGCCAATCTTACCCCCCACCCCCCACGGATACCTTCGCCCTCCTCCTTCCAACCTCACCACCTGCACCCCCACTGTACACCTTCATCTCCCACTGACACCTAGACCTTCCTCTCCCCCTCCCTTCATCGATCGTCTGTACCAGGCCATGGCACAGTCCATGAGTTCCGAAGCAGGTCTGAAGCATCAGCAGAGACCATGGAAGATGGTGCAAGCTCATGGCGAATTCCATGAAGTTCCAAAACCTCAGCAAAATCGAAGTTGCTGCGTGGTGACCTCCCACCTTCCAGGAGCTGCTTCGCGGCAGAACCATATGCATGAGGATCCACCCAGCATGTGATGCACATGTTCCTCCAGGGTCCAGTCGCTGTAGGGCTCTTCTCCTCAGATGTCTGTGATCTAAGCAAGGCCTTAAAGATAAGGCCCGTCTTCTGCATGTCACACTTGTCCCGATGTGCTCTGGGCTGGCGTGTTTTCCTGCCAGTGTAACGGTGAAGCAGGCGAGAGGGGATGATTCAGATTGGACCTTAGTTTGCATCCCATGAGCGGAATGCAAATAGGGTTCACAGAGGCCTCAAGTCGTATTCACGATCTGCTATTTCGGACACCATCGGATCATCCCTCTGTGATTTCACGCCAGCATGAAACTGATTTCTGCCCCCCCTGTCGAATTCTCCTCTCCCACCTGTCATGGCGCCCGCCGCCAACGAGAGTGGAAAATTCAAGCCTACGGGCAGAATTGTCCCAGATTTGCACTAAGTGTGGTAGTGGGTGTCAAAAAAGTCATTTTAATGCCAGTCAAAATGGCAGGTTTTCATGCCATGTTGTCCGCTTCCCATCTCATTAATTGTGCAGCCACAGAAAACACACCGTCTCACTGATGGACAGCCTCTGATTCGCCCGCCACACCGTTACCTCACCATATCCTCACTCCGGGTGCCATATCTAAACTGCGGCCACGCACACAGTTCTCAATGCTTGCAGCCCAGGACTGCTGCAGTGAAAACATGGCCCTGAAAGCCAAGAAAAGTACAGTGACCCATCACTGGAATGCCTTTTGGAGGCCTGTCCTGATGTCCTCTGGCCGCAGGAGGTCCAGCAATCTCACCACTACGACTTGGGAGGCAATGGAAATGGTGATCAGTGCCAACATTGCACAGAAGAGGTTGGCCGTTCAGTGGAGAAAGACGATAAATGATTTCATCCGTGCTGCCAGGGTAGAGCAACCATCTCATCACTCATACACACTCATAAGCCCATCCCACATTCATTGGCATCTCACTCACTGCCAACTCAAGGGACATCACTGCTCACTCTCTCACACACAGCCTCACATCTCCATTTGGCCTCATTTCCTCTGGAGACTGTTTCCTCAGCCCTCACCATCTTGAGGTCACTTGCACAGATCAACATGCGTCCACACACAAACCCTGGGATAACCCCCTTCCCCAGTACAGCCTTTTCCCTACAGCCTCTTCCCATGCCTGAGGCCACTTCTCCCCCTTCCCCAAGCAAGCCCTAGCCCTGCAGCCGTTGAAAAGTGACCCCCCCCAACTTATGGCTGGTCTGGTAGGTAGAGACCTGCCTGTGTGTCACCCCCCCCCAAAAGTCATGTGCTTCTGCCTGCGAAGCTTGGCACTGATGAAGCTGCAAAGTGCAGCTTGCCAGGTGCATGTCGCTTATGTATTATTGTGAAACATGTTGGCATGGTGCTCGGATTATCCAGCGTGGGGGGGACGATTCTGGCGAGCAGGGCTTATAATGAGATGTTAAAGTATTCAAATTAGGTTCCCGATGTGCGGTGGTGGGAAATGCCGCCCATTATTGATGAGCAGAGCGGACGATTGCAAACTAGTTTCACGACAGCATAAAACTGATTCCTTGCCTTCTCTCCCTATTTCCCACTTATGCTGCCAAACATGCCCACCAGCAGCAGGAGCGGAAAATTCCACCCTATGTTTTTCCTGAAATCTTGTCTGACGTGTAAAAACATAAAACGTTTGGTGAAAGTATGCAGCCCCCAGCAAGAATTAATTAAACCTTAAACCATCTGCACAAGTATAGGAACTTTATTAATTCATCTTATTTTACTGCACTTACCTTGTAGCTATGTAATATTTGTAGTAGCTGTTTTTCAAAAGTAGGTTCAATTATAATTTGATTAATCATTCTCAGTAATGTATTGTCCCCACTCAATTTCATTCTATTTCATTCTATTTAAAGCATTTTCCTTCTCATTCTGGTTAATACAGTTAAAGGACAAAATAATTTTAGATGGAATCTAATTTTATAGAAAAGCTGCTTCTGAACTGTGATTTCACATCTTAAAGGGAAAATCTGCAAAGAAAAGGCTAAAGGGAAAATTATTAAAGACTACCTGTGATTTGAAGATAAAATGGTATAATAACCTACTGATAGAGTAATGTAAAACTTAGGTTTAACAGCAAAGCTAAATTATTGCCTGGTTGTAACAAACTGTGCAAATTTGATTGGCTTCACTCTTTTTTCCCCTGATATATGTTCAGCCTTACAAATTTAATTTCCTTTAACTTGAGACACCTAGCTAAAAGGCAAATGTTTCCAATGCGGGACACCATCGAGGTTAAAAACAACAGGAGAAAAAACCGGATAAATACAGATGTCAGCCAAGGCTCAGTGGTAGCACTATCCGCATAAATTCTAGGCTGATACCCCAGCAGTACTGATTGAATGTTGGACACCAGACATCAGGAAGTATGTAATGGGCTGGGAGGGAGTGCAGCACAGAACTACCAGTGTCATAACTGGATTCCGAGGTAAATTACAAAGAGATTACATAAACTAAGATTGTCTTCGCTTGAATTTAGAAGATCAAGGGGTGATTTGATCAGTTTTCAAGGTAGTAAGGGAAACAGAAAAAGCAGATAGAAACTATTTTCGCCAGCAGGGGAGTCCCGGGCTTCGGGGCATCATTTAAAAATCAGAGCCCAACCTTTCAGGATTGAAATTAGCAAACACATCTACACACAAAGGGGGGAATCTTGTTGCACTGGCGAGCGTCCCGACAAGGAACACGTGCCTTCAGATTCATGACTGGTTAAAGGTGGTATGCAGCAAGTGAGGTAGTCTTCCTGGTGGATTTGGAGTGAGTCAGAGCTGCTTTTCTTGTTGGGGAACATTGTTGGACCAACACAAAGGGGGTTGAGTTATTGCATTGAGCTCAGGTGGCCATGGAGGTCGGGGCATGACTGACCATGGAAGGAAGGTCGGGTCGTGATGGCCCTAAGAAGGGTCATGGAGGACGGAAGGAGGGAGCTGGATGGCAGAGGGAAGGTCAATCCCTGCCGAAGGCAGTTCATGGCCACAAGATTAAATTGCACCTTTGCAAAGGTACAATTTAATCTGGTGACCATGTATTTTAATGAATATGTGTGACATGCTAATGCATGGTTCCACCGTTTGCCATTAGGAACCATGATTCTCCATTAATCCACTGCCAACCAATTCCTAACTTTCCTCTCACTATCGGGAAGCTGACCTTTCCCCTCCTGCACCATTAAGTGGACCTGCCCGCCTTGTTTTGTGGTCCTGAGAGCTTCACTAGATTCCTCCTAAAGGGTGGTAGAAGTTTGGAACTCTCTGCCACAAATTGCAATCTCAGATCAATTGTTAATTTTAAATATGAGATTGATATATTTTGTGATCTAAATGTATTAAGGAACATGGGGCAAAGGTGTATATTTGGAGTTAGGTCTCGGATCAGCCATGATCTAACTGAATGGTGGAACAGGTTCAAGGGGATAAATGGCTGACTGCTGTTCCTGCATTCCTATTGACACAATGTCATTCTAAAATTAATTAAAATTAAACTCACATTTGCAATTGTAACTGCTGGCTAGACCACATCCACATTTAAAAAAACAGAATGGAGTCATACTATGGTCGGAATTTTCCGCCTCCAATTAGCAGGGGCGTCATTGCGGGCATGAGTCGACAATGTGACGAGAAGACCAAAAATCAGTTCTACACCACCTTGAAATCAGTTTGCGATTGTTCGCTCTGCCCGTCAATGGTGGGTTGTGTTTCCTGCTGCCCAACATTGGGAAAAATTTTAATGCATTTGCATCTCATCGTTGTGGATGCGTACCGGAATCATTCCCCCATGTCAAAGTTATCTCCCACGTTGGCATGACTTCACATGTGTGATGGGCTTGTGAGTGTGTGAGTTGGGACTGGTGAGTCGGTTGCCTTACCCTGGCGGCACGGATGAGATCATTCACTCTTTTTCTGCACCAGATGGCCGACCTCTTCTGTTCAGCATTGGCACTGATGGTCTCTGCCACCGCCTCCCAAGTCGTAGTGGTGAGACCGATGGGCCTCCTGCGGCCAGAGTGAGGATAGAGGACATCGCAGCGAGCCTCCATGGTATCCAAAAAGCATCCCAGGGATGTATCACTGAATCGAGAAGCTGCACCCTTCTGTGCTTTTGGGGCCATGTCTTCACCGAAGCAGTCCTGGGCTGCAAGCATTGTGAACTGTGCGTGCAGCTGCAGTTTAAATATGGCGCCTGGAGTGAGGAAGCAGCAAGGTAATGGTTTGGCAGGCAAATTGGGGGCTGCCCGCCTGTGATTCGGCATGTTTCCTGTGACTGCTTAATTTACAAGGTAGGAAGGGGACGATACGGTGCAAAAATCTGCCATTGTGGCCAATGGTAAAACGTCTTTCTTGACGCCCACTACCACACTTAGTGCAAATCTGGGATGACCCCACTCTATGTCTGCTTTACTTAGGGCAGCCCAATTACCTAGAGAAGGCTCAATGCAGTCATTTGTTCCACATTACCATATGTAAGGCATACAACACCTGTTTTAGGTGCTGCCCTAGTTACCTGAAAGATGGCCCGACCCAATTTCAGGCATCCATAGGGTACAGGTCTCTGGCCTCCAAAACCATGGTTCATTGCGCCTATTTTACAGGCATAAGTTTGGCGCAATTACAATTTTCATGTGTATACTGCCTTTGACATAGTAACATTGCAAGTGACTTTCACAGGAGTGTACTCAGACAAATTTGACACTGAGCCACATAAAAAGATATCAGACCGAGTGATTAAATGTTTTGTCCTAGAGGTCAGTTTAAGGAGTGATTTAAAGAAGGAGGAGAGAGATGTGACGGGGCAGAGAGACTAAGGGAGGGAGTTCTCTGCTCACCCATTCTTTCTTTCTCTCTTCCTCCTCCCAGTCTCTCTCTTTCTTTCCCATTCTCGCCAGCACAGCTGCCTCGGATAAAGCTCAGTACCTAGATAGCTAAAGGCATGGCCGGTTAAGGTGGAATGATGATAATCAGGAATACACACGAGGCCAGAATTGGAGAACTCAGAGGGCTGCAGGGCTGAAGGAGATACAGAGATTAGGAGGCCAAGCTAAATTTCTATCTCAAAAATGTGTAAACTTTTCTGCTATAGTATGAAAAGGTTCATGCTGGTGTGTGCAGCACCACAACCCTAGACATGTACTAGATGCACATCAGCATTTCTGCAAAGAATTACCTTGTGTTGTTCCAGAATCATGTATTGTTGGATTTGGTTCCATAAAATCCCGACATGACTGGACACAGGCCTCATCTCTCATGAAAACACTGTTTATTTTATCAGCTATTACACCTTCCTAGTTTAACTCAGCAGCCATAAGTATCACTGAAAAAGATGATAGCAAGTTTGAAACCACTTGTGAAAAACAACTCAAGTGATTTTTACCTACATAGATCATGGACTTTATTGCTTGCTTGGGGATTGGAGTGCAATGTTAGACCACAGCCAGAATATCTGGTGTGAAGAGATAAGAGTTTGACATTAAGCTGTGTTCCAACAAACTGGACTTCTGGATTCTCAGAAAATAAGCCAATCGGCTACGGTGTAAAAATGTGAGACTGACTATTGTAAAATTCCGCCTAAACTTTATTAAGTAGGATTTTTGAGAAAACCAAAACAACTGCTATTGATCTAGTAAATAGAACATCTCGATGTAACACAAAGAAACAGAAGCTCTCAATGATTTCCAAAGGTTCTCGTTGCACTGTAATGTATGGTGAATTGCTTCACTTTCAATTCCAGCAACAAAAGAATTAATTCAACAATGTGGGCAGAATCTTCTGGGCCTGCCAGCAGTGGGAAGTTTGACGGGCAGGGCAACTTAATTTGGTGTGAGGCCAAAAATCAGTTTCCTGACAGCGGGATGAACTTCTGTAATTATGTTCTCGGGACTTTAAAGGAGGATTCAGCTCCCCGATGGACAATGTAGGGAAGCCCTTATACATGCATTAGCATGTCATGCATACTCGTTAAACTGCCAGCTTGACAGAATTAAGATCCCCCTCCAAATTAAGATCCCCACCAGCAAGAAATTCAAACATTCACATTTACGACTGCATATAAGAGGCGTGCAACTGGCAAGGTAGACTTCTTCCATGATTTACGGTGAGGTGCCACTGCATTGTCCTCTTTGGGGAGCATCTATAAATGCCAGCCTATGCTTGAGATTGGGTGGTGGCAGTGCAAGTTGCCTGGAGGATTACCAAGGGAGGGGGGAAAAGGGGCAATCTTTGCAGCAGAGGGTGGTGCAGGCTGTCCGGGGAGGGATTGCGCAAGCTGTCCAGGGATAAATAGTGCAGGCTGTGCATGAAAAGATAGTGCAGGCCATCCGGGGAGGGATAGTGCAGGCTGTCCATGAAGAGATAGCGCAGGCTGTCCACAGCCAAGAGAGGCAGGTTACTCCGCTCAAGCAGGTTTTGGCCATGCTTTTGGTTAGGGGAGGGGCTATCTGGGTAGTGATGGTGGCAGCGGGAAGGATGGGCCATGGATGTCGAGGTTTGGGTCCTAAGTGTTAAGATTATGGTACTGGGAGACAGAGAGTACGGTGACGGTGACTGGGGAGAATTGGATCCGGTAGGCTGGGAGTGGTAGGATTATGGTTGTGTAATGTGTGGTTTCATGGGGATAGTGTAAAAAGACAGGTTAATGGTAGCCTCAAGGACGAGTGGGGTCAGGGTCAGAATGGGCACCTGCACTTGGATGGTTAAGGGCTCAGGGGGGAGAGCAGAGATAAAGACAAAGTATTGTAATGTCAAGGGTGATGGGGTCGGCATGAAGCAAAAAGGGAAGAGATGGAGGACAATGTGGTACTGGCGAAAGAAGATAGGGGGATCTTAGTGGGTGACAGGCAGGGGGTAGAAGGTGCTAGACCTTCACCGATAAGAGATGCGCACCATTGTTTCATTTGCAATGTCGCAACACAGTCCCACGATGAAAGCCAGGACACCCCAGCATGGCAAGATGGAAACCCTTTGGAAAAGTTAGGACTTGGCATATTCAGGTCTCGATTTAATATGTGACCATTCTTTGCAGCCCTATTGAAGTTACAGTGGGATTGCACCTGAAGAGCCATGGTTTTTTGATCTCAACTGGTGAGCAGAAGGTGCTTATAAATTTAAAAATTATCTGACTAGACTTTCAGAAAGCACAAAACTGTAATTGTGCACAAACAGGCATGACACAAGAAAGAAAGAAAGTCCTGTATTTCTATAGCACCTTTCACAAACTCAGGAGGTCCAAAAGTACTTTGTAACCAATTAACTTTTGAAGTGTAGTCACTGTTGTAATATAGAGAACATGGCAGCCAATTTGTATACAAGATCCCTGAAACATACCAGATAATCCATTTTAGTGATGTTGGCTGAGGGATAAATATCGGCTGGATCAATTGGAGGGCCCCTGCTCTTCTTCAAAAAGCACCACTGGATCTTTAAATTCATCTGAAAGAGCTAACAGGGTCTCAGTTTTGTAGTATTAGGGTTTGTAAGGGTTAATGTGTGGGACTGTGTAAAACTTCACAGAATGATAATGTAAGAGAACACGTGATCAGGAATGGAGGGGGAGAATGTTCATGGCTTCAGCAGTGTAACACCTAATCATGAGTAGCTGTACATAGGTTAGTTATATATAATAAACCAGTTATTGTTTGAACATACCAACATCTCAGCAATCATTCCTCAGCTAGACTAACCAACATACAACATGGTGGAAGCAATGATGGACCCCAAAACGCTGAAATTTCAACTTTAAAGAAGATTGAATGTCAAACCTGTAAAAGTGTCGTCAAAACTGCAGAACTCAATAAGACACTGTTGAAGAACTCTAAAGCTGCTCCATAGAAAAAGTGGAGACAGGAAGAGAAAGAAAATGAACTTTCACAGTGATTCAGGGCTTCACCACAGCACGTGGTCGTCTGTGAAGAAAATCCTGACCCAGCAATCATAGGCCTCAAGTCAAAAATCAATTTTAACGGTGTATTTGGCAGGCAGCACTGGGAAAATCAGATCCCTGGCAAAGGTGGATTGTGGTAAACCCTGCAGTCTGGGTCCAAGGTTGGCGTCATTATACATGGTGATAGTGAGGCAGCACAAATGAAAAAAAAGCAGCTGCAAATATTCGATGCTCCAGGGGAAGGGAGTGAAGAAATTATTGAAATAACTTAAAGCAAAGCCATTTTTAAAAGCTTTGCGGCATCCAAGAAATAAATATCAAGTCTAACTGAGAGATCCCCCAAGGAGAGACAGTGACAATGCTGTTCTCGGTGAGAGGCTGATCAGCATGGGAAAGCCTCAAATACTGGAAGGGGAATTTAAAACTTTGGGTAAACCACCTAAAAACTTAGAAAAGCCATGGATCCTAAATTTATGCTACCAGAGAGGCTTGGACACACAAATGGACCAAATCAAACTCAAAATTGGGCACTTTGGAGAAAAACATTCTTGAGATTCCGAATCACTTCAGGATTGGACAATAAATCTGAAGCTGAACAGGTCAAAACATTACTTTACTCCATAGGAACAGTAGTAGCTGATGTTATTACAAGACAGGGCATCCATGAAACCTTAAATAAATTTGAAAAATCCTTAAAAAACTTCAATAACTACTTCAACCTGAGGAGCAATAAGATTCTGGGAAGGGTCACATTTAACAAAAGAGGCCAGAAACCAGGTGAACCAATAGATGCTTTTATTAATGACCTTTACAAGCTGGTTGAAGGATGCAAGTGTGGAAACCTAAGAACAGAATTAATACAAGGTCACATTGTATTTGGTGTTACCAATTAATCCCTATTTGACTTATTGCAATGTAAGGGAGGCTTCACCTTAAAAAAACAATACAGCTGGTGAGACAAACAGGGGTCCGTAAGCAGAACAAGGCAGTAATGAGAGGTGAGAAAAACCTTGGATCAGGAAACCTCCAGTGACCATACAATCCCTTAAGCCCAGGAATGTAAAAGAAGCATCAGAAAAGAAGGTACAATTTGGAGGGAAATTACGAGACGCCATAAAATCCTGCTCGTGCTGTAGTGCCAAAAAGGCCTATAGGTGCAAACAGTGCCTGCAAACATTACAGAGTGCCTTCTCTGCAGAAGAATTGGCCATTGAGGGAAGATATGCTGAAGTAAAAGCTCTAACTTCACGGCTTTCAAAGAAAAGGTCTTCATGCATAAAGCTATTAATGAAGTTGAAGATTTTCTGCCTGAAGAGGAACAAAAATGTTTCCTGGGTGACATCTGGAACACATTCTGCAACTCAGATATATATGTCAACGGACATATCACCAACTTTAAACTAGGTACTGGAGCGAATGTAATGGTTTTACCAAAGAACCATGGTTACCAATGCATTGCCTGCAGCCAATGGAAACCCAGCTATATGGTCAAAAGGAATCGAACAAGGGAACGTTACAGGCAACACTCCAGCACGAAGGAAAGCAGACATTGGAAACATTGTTTTATCTACAGAATTAGGAATTCTCTCTTTTAAGTGGAAGAGCTTGTATAGACCTCAAATTTTCAGGAAAGTGGAAAAACTCAATCAGCAAGAATCCAAGGATGATTTCAGAAATGAATTCCTGAAACTATCCAACTGCAATAGATCTGGACTGTGACTTCAGTGCTGACTTTTTGACACACTTCACAAAGATTGATAGTGCAGCCGTTTTGCAGGAGGACATCTAGGAGGGGCTGAGTGGACTCACTCACAACAAATGCACAGTGAAAAAATTAGGCCAAAACAAACACTCTGTTGCAGTGCTTCGAAAGTGGAAGATAAAAACCTGGTGACGGAATACTCTGTTCCAATACCACATCAGTACTACATTCATCCAACAATGATGGCCTTCTAGAAAGCACATCTGCACCTATCAATCCATCAAAAGTGGTGATCAAGGATGCTAGCAGTCAAACAAGTCAAAAACTTTATAAGCCACGCAATATCTGCCTTTCCTACATGGGAAAGAAGTGAACTTACTGATATGCCAGATCTGCTGGATTTTGAGGGAAACAAAGACATTGATCTGGTGGATTCCTCACAGCTTCCCATCCTACACAAAAAAATTACTTCCAGAGCTACAAGTCCAGGACTATCTGAGAATTCAAGAAGGGGAGAATGCAAGGAGTCATCGCTCCAGAAGTAAAGAAGGACAGAAAAATCCAACCAAAGGAATGAGGGCAAACTCCAGAGGTAAGGGCAGGGAACATGCAAAATGCAAAGAGAGGGATAAAACTGCAAAATGAAATCAAGGGAGAGGGGCATGTGATCGAGAAAAGTAAAAGGGCAAAGAGAGTGAGAAAAAGATCAAATCCAGATCCAGAAGTCAGACAAAGGGGAAAAAGGAGTCATAGTCCAGGGAAATGGCAATCAACAGAGATCTTATTTAGTAGACACTTCAGAAGGTACTGTAAGAAAAAACCAGAGGGATTTTATTTCTATTCATCAAATACGACCATCAGTCATACATTTGGAGCAAACAGAAATTAATAAAGAACCAGATACTACAACTGTCAATGAAGACCATTCAAGTCAAGAAAAAGGAGTTTAAAGACAGGCTACTGATCTTCCAATTCTGACCAGAATACAATCAGGGAGAGTTGTGAAGCCTCCTGACCTATTGAGCCTATATCAGAGACTTGTGAGGAGATGGGATAGTATGTAAATATGAATGTAAAAAATCTGGACGAAGACTTGGGGGGAGATGCAGTATTCAGGTTTGTGAGGGTTAACGTGTGGGACTGTGTAAAAAGCACCTCCCATAACAATGATGTAAGAGAACACATGGTCAGGAGTTGAGGGGGAGAATATTCATGGCTTCAGTAGTGTAACACCTAGTCATGAGTAGCTGTCCATGTTCTAGTTATATATAATAAACAAGTTATTGTCTGAACATACCAATGCCTCAGCAATCATTCCTCAGCTAGACTAACCAACATACATGTTTAACATCTTACCTGAAAGCATCTCAGTACAGCACAAAATATGCATACAATTCTCTTCCGAACAGTGAACACTGGGAAAATTGAGGCTCTAGCTCATTGTCTATCTACCCATCTATACATTTCCAAAACAGAATATGTTGTTTTGTTTTGTTCATGTGAGTAAAAATGTTCAACTCTATTTTCAGTCAAGCTGAGTAAGTTGATTAAAAGAAAAGTTTTTTTCCCAACTCAAATTCTCTTAACACCGTCTGGGAAATCAAACCAGTGTGAAATGGCCTCCTGAAGGGAACCTAACACCTCAAGATTTTAGTGTCCTGATTTACGTTGTCATGGGGAGCCTAGCGCATCAGTGCGAAAGATAAGGCTGAAGAATTTGCAACAATCTTCAGCTAGAAGTGCTGAGTGGAGAAGTGCCATCTTGGTCTCCTCTGGATGCCAGTCTTCAGCCAATTCAATTCACTCCATGTGATATCAAGAAATGGCTGAACGCACTGGATACTGCAAAGGCTATTGGCCCTGACAATATTCCAGCAATAGTACTGAAGACTTGTGCTCCAGAACTTGCTGTGCCCTTAGCCAAGTTGTTCCATGCAGCTAGTACACTGGCATCTACCCAGCAATATGGAAAAATGCTCAGATGCGTCCTGTCCATAAGAAGCAGAACAACTCCAACCCAGCCAATTGTCACCCCATCAGTCTACTCTCAATCATCAGCAAAGTGATAGAAGAGGTCACCAACAGTGCTATCAAGCGGCACTTGTTTAGAAATAACATGCTCACTGGTGCTTAGTTTGGGTTCTGCCAGGATCATTCAGCTCCTGACCTCATTACAGCCTTGGTTCAAACATGGACAAAAGAGCTGAACTCCAGAGGTAAGGCAAGAGTGACTGCCCTTGACATCAAGGCAGCATTTGACTGAGTGTGGCATCAAGGAGCCCTAGCAAAACTGGAGCCAGGGGGAAAACTCTCCGCTGTTTGGAGTGATACCTAGCACAAAGGAAGATGGTTGTGGTTGTTGGAGGTCAATCATCTCAGTTTCAGAACATCACCACAGGAGTTCCTCAGGGTAGTGTCCTAGGCCCAACCATCTTCAGCTGCTTCATCAATAATCTTTCTTCCATCATAAGAAGTGAGGATGTTCGCTGATGATTGCACAATGTTCAGCACCATTCACAACTTCTCAGATACTGAAGCAGTCCATGTCCAAATGCAGCAAGACCTTGGCAAAATCCAGGCTTGGGCTGACATGCGGCTAGTAACATTCATGCCACACAAGTGCCAGGCAATAATTATCTCCAACAAGACAGAATCTAAACATCGCCCCTTGGCATTCAATGGCATCACCATCACTGAATCCCCCACCATTGACACCCTGGGAGTTACCATTGACCAGAAACTGAACTGG
Organism: Cetorhinus maximus; assembly: GCF_964194155.1. NCBI lineage: Eukaryota > Metazoa > Chordata > Chondrichthyes > Lamniformes > Cetorhinidae > Cetorhinus > Cetorhinus maximus. The sequence goes on along the minus strand of NC_135892.1, from coordinate 28,577,854 downwards.
ACTAACCATATAAATACAATGGCTACAAAAGCAGGTCAGACATTAGGAATTCTGTGGCGAGTAATTCACCTCCTGGCTCCCAAAAGCTGTCCACCATCTACAAGGCTCAAGTCAGTAGTGTGATGGAATACTCTCCACCTGCCTGGCTGAGTGCAGCTCCACAACACTCAAGAAGCTTGACACCCATCCAGGACAAAGCAGCCAACTTGTTTGGCACCCCATGCACAAACATTCACTCCCTCCACAACCGACGCACAATGGTGGCAGTGCGTATCTTTTACAATATGCACTGCAGGAACTCACCAAGCCTCCTTACGCAGCACCTTCCAAACCCAAGACTGCTACCATTTAGAAGGACATGGGCAGCAGATGTATGGGAACACCACCACCTGGAAGTTCCCCTCTAAGACACAGATCATCCTGACTTGGAAATATATCATCGTTCCTTCATTGTCGCTGGACCAAAATCCTGGAACTCCCTCCCTAACAGCGGCATCTGGTACATTCGCTCCAGAAGGCTTGTCCAAGAGTGCCTGCTGAGGCTCCACTTCCAACAGGGCAACTTCCTTCGCCACCATGGCTCCACTATTTCTACCTCACCATCTGCCCTGTAAGCCACATTGCAGTGTCTTCTTGGCCAGGATCCAAATAAAATTCCAAATTACTATATATTACTATATTTATTATTATATATATATGATATATCATACAACTATACAAACAGAAATGAATTATTGATCCTTGTGCACTCCATTAGCACCCACTTTGCAGGTGCCTTTCCCTATCCTGCTGCTCCAACACAGTGCTACCTCTTTGCCTGCAGCATGGCTGGTAGAAGACTGATAGAAGGCTGCAGATGATCACACAAGATACTCTTGAGTAGCCCTGGGCCTTATAGGCCCAGCTTCAGATTCATTCCCTATGACTCACTTTGTGCAGATTCTGACCTTTTGCTAACCTCTCAGGTTCTTTTCTGGTGCCTGAGGTGGTGGGTGCAATTGATGATCGATTCTTCATCAGAGGTCTACTGTTGCTCTTTCTCTTTCTCCTGATATTTTTGTGGCCAGGTTGGCAGCAATTTTTGAGCATCTGAAAGCATAGGCCAGGATTTTACATTAGTCAGGTGGGCTCGGCGGGAGTGGGCGGGGGCAGTCGTGGAGCCGACTGCCACTGTGATCGGTTCTGCACTGCGATGTCACCTGGGCAGGCCAATTAAGGCCCGCCCTGCGTGGATTGCGAGCGCTAATGAGAGCTACCTATGTGGGCGTGGGGAGGATGGAGAGTTGGGCCCAGTGCTCTTTTGCACGCATGCATGCGAAAGAGCACTTCAATCTCCCTGAGATGGGACATGTTTTTATTTTGAAAATAACAATTTTATTTAATTAGTATTACCTTTAGGAAACCTCGTCCTGCTCGTGGAAGTTTCCTATAAAACATAAAGGCCGCTTGGCCTCTCTGCCTGCCCATCAACTGAAAGGTTGGACAAGCAGCGTAAAATGCTACTTAATTACCTAGTTAATGGCCTTAATAGGCCTATCAATTATTGGTGGGCGCGCAGCTGACTCTGGCGCGCACCTGCCGAAGGAAATATTGCATGACTTCATGATGACATCGGGATGCATGCCCAACGTCATCGTGCGTCATTTTACGTTCTGGCGTGTCGGGTGGGCACCACACGCCAAATGTAAAATTCTGCCCATAAAATCAGAAGGGAGGCTTGGGGTGGGTTAAAGGCTGGGAAGCAAGAGATGCATATTGCACTATCTGCAACTTGCACATCATGCCAGAAAGCAGAATGAGAGTGATGTGTGGGTTAAGAAAGGACATAATTGCATTAGGAGCAGTTCAGGGAAGGTTCAGTTGACTGAATCCTGGGATGAAGGGGCCATCTTATGAGAAAAGATTGGACATGTTGGGCTTGTATCCATTGGAGTTTAAAAGAGTGAGAGGTGACCTCATTGAAACATATAAGATTCTGAGGGGATTTGACAGGGTGGATGCTGAGAGGACATTTCCCCTTGTGTAAGAGAGCAGAACTAGGAGATGAGGAGAATTTTTTTCTCTCAGAGGATTGTCACTTGGAACTCACTTTGCCAGGGTCATTGAATATATGTAAGGCAGAGTTAGATAGATCATTGACTAGCGAGGGAGCCAAAGGGTTTGGGGTAGGCAGGAAAGTGGAGCTAAGCCCACAATCAGATCAGCCATGATCTTATCAAATGGCAGAGTAGGCTCGAAGGGCTGAATAGCCTACTGTTGCTCCTAATTTGTATGCTCTTATGATTGTATTAGGAGGGGAACATATCATCATCCTGAATGCTCTCTGTAACACCGAATGCTTTGGACTCTGTTGCAGCCACCCCAATGATGTGCAGCACTATCTCCTCTGGGTTCAGGAGATCAAAGTGTGCCTGTCTCTCACTGGTTCAGCTTTTCTCCATTTTACGGGGGGGGGGCAGCCTTGTTCTGCAAGAGGGAGGACAGAATGTCAGTGATTCTGTTGCATTGCGTTTGGTTAATGCTCCTGCCATGGGTGGAATGACGAAGACAGCAAGAAAATGATGCGGCTGGCATCATTGGAAGGTTTATGAAGGTGAGGTGGAGTATCTGAATGTTAGGCGTGAGTCCTAAATTCTAGGAAGTACTGATAGTTGACTGATGGATATGTGGTTTATTGAGCAGTGTGAGAGGCTGGTAGTGAGATGAGTACAAGATGTCCTTTGAAGATGCATTCATTGAACCTGTCCACCTGCGCACAGAGGGCATTCCTCGAAGACGTCCTGGTTCCCTGCAGAAATTTGGAATTTCTCCTGTCAACTTCCACGTTGAGGTCTCCAGTGCTACATCTGTGAGCCATGGGACCCTCTCTCTGGTGCTCCAATTCACTTCCCTCCAGTTGCAGTACTGACAGTCAGCAAACAACCTCCGTTCATCAAGTGCTTTAAGAGGGCCCTTTAATAGTTGGAAGCTAGCTGGAACATATATCAGCCTTGCACACTGTTAGGTCCTTGTTAAGCATGCAGGCACAAGTTGCACTGCACTGCAAGCTGAAATCATGGAAATGAGGAGACAGCATGTAGTTAACATGCTGCCTGCCTCAGTAAGAATGTGCAGATCATGAAGTGACTCCTGAACCTAAAAATGATTAAGAATGATTTTTTAGCCAATTAAGACCAATTAAGGCAAACTCTGCTCATGATGGATACATATGATAAGGAGGAATCAATGCCCACTGTCATCTCTTTTAGTTAACTTGTAAGTGAAAGGAAAGATGTCAAAGTTTCAACAAGGAAATAATAAAAATGATAGCATAGTTCTGTTTTGATCCCTACAGCATGGGAGCAGCTGTAAGGTGCAAAATAAAGAGCTTATTGAAACTGTTAAAGATTCACAGTCAATAATACACTCATCCAATAATATAAGTCATTGCATTTTTGAAATTCTTGGCTTGTTTCAAATTAATCATCATCCAAAGACATTTTGGATGTCCTCAAAACTTGCATGTAAGTAAGTGCCTGCCAGGATATGATTGGCACTGCGAAAAGGAATCTGAGGTATTTTAATTATTACCAAGCAAATGCATTGTGTCAGGTTGCAAAGACAACGGAACACAATGTACAATCAATAGATACAGATCAAGTCCAAACTGAGCTATCCCTAATTGCAAATGGGCTCTCAATTATTACCAATAGGTCAATCTTTAATTTACTTAAAATATTCTTACTTGTACTGCCACACTAGATTTAGAATAGTGAGGGAGATCCCCAGGTAGCCAAAGAGTCTGAAGGAAGGCCAGTTATTAATCCTGGAAAGCAAAAGGGTAATGACTTGCCTGAAGTATAGCTAGCAGAAACCTTCTTTCCGACATCAAATAGGGAAAAAGGGATTTGCAAACCAATGAGCAGATAGGGAGTGAGATGCCTCCCCACAGTCAGGAAGCTACAAGGGAGTGAAGCTGGAACTGCTCCTCCATTTGAGGACAGAGGTGTTCCAAGGGACATGGAACAAGTTAGAAGGGCAGCCACTCCCAAGCCAAGGACCCCAGCTAGGAAGCCATTTATTGGTTTGGCCGGTAGCTGTAAGACAAATTTAAATGTGGACAGACAAGTTCCCAAATTGGCCCAGAAAGAGTGAGGGTGACATCTCATTTAGTTGAAAAGCCACCGGGAGGTACAGCAAGGGCTTTCCATCCACCAGAGGGCAGTAGTGTCCCAAAAGATACGACACCTACCTCTGACTGACCGGCAGAGGAACCCCAACCAGATTGGAACCCATGCTCACCCACCATACTGCAGAATTGCAAGATGACCAGACAGAGTTAACCACTCTATTTAAAATCATCCATAAATCCCAACCAGGCCAGAGCACTGTAGCCCTCTCCGGTATGGATGTGGAAGAGGCCCCTGCCAGCAGGTCATCTCCCTGTCGCCCTGGCCCAGAGGGCTGGCCCAAGTTCCGGAGACAACTACCCGGCTGTTGTCACGCCAATCCGAATCACCTAGCAACAGAAGCTGAAACACTCTAGTTGTACTAGCATTTGCCCCTAAAGTGGCCCAAATCACTTTAAAACATTCCACTCTCCTGACCCTCAGCCTACCCATGGCCCCTAGGTCTGAACAGCTGAGCCCCACGTTACCAAAGTGAACAGGCAAGAGTTAAGGTGGACGAGACCAGCCTTATGATCTCAGGGCCCGGCACCCATAGAGTGAGATGTCTAGCATTCCACTGTGGAACACCCAGAGCAGCTTGACCATCACTCACCTCCTGAGTGCTAACAACCCTGTAAAACCCCCAGACCCTTTCGAAGACACTTAATCAAAAGGTTGGAAAGCTTGATTCCCAACAGATATGGAAGTCAGAACTCTAGCACTGAATAGACTTCCACAGGAGATGAATTTCAAATCTGCCCAAGTCACTTAAACCTTCCAAAATCCCAGGGCCAGACAAAGTCCTTGCGGATGCCCTGTCCAGGGTTAAATCACTAAAAGAAAATGCAGCAGGGAACTATCATTTCCACTGTTTACAGTGTGTCTGATGTGCCAGTGTGAATGCGGGAACACATGTATACTTCTTCACTCCACATTCCTCCTTCGTAAGACTACATATTTGTTAAAAAAAGGTAATAGTATTATTTTTTTTCCAATGGTGGAGGTGCATCACAATGAGACGGCTCAAAGAAGAAAAAGATCTAAAAGAAATTTGCTTCTCTTCCATATTCTCTTGTTTAAATTCTGTTTTTTTTAAAATGGAGAAATGGCTGGACTGATAAAATGGCCACCACTGACCGCATAATGGGAGTTCTGGAAGTTTCTGAACAGCTTAAAAATGGACCAAGGTTAACACATCAAACCCCCTGGAATGTAACACTCTTTGCATTGTATAAACATGCCAGTCAAGCCAACACATAGAATAGTAGATGGGATTTCTGCACCAGCCAGCTTTGGGCAAAAGCAGAGCTATTTATAACTCCTCATGTTCAACATTGTGCTAATGGTTCTACAGTTATCTGCTCAAAACACAATGGGTTTCAACAAGGGGGCCTTGTTAGATGAATAGCTTGACCTGAAACCACTCTGTCACATGACCGAGACTGTTGGAAATGCTTTAATTATACAGTTTTTGGTTTTTGTGCATAAAAGGCTAATTCATCTCTACGTGCCTTCTTTCATCGTAGAAATCATCGCTTCTGGAAAAGTGGGCCGCCCTGCAACAGTTTCAGTCTACTAACCCCTGAAGGAATGCACCATTGGAATTTTTTTGATTCTGGACTCTGGACTCACATGAAACATAATTCTTATTTTTATCATGGTATTTGCCCTGAACCCTTTTCTTTCCCTTATCCTTCTTTCATTGCACGATTGCAAAAAGGGGCATATGTTGTGAAACCCCTTCCTGCATTTTGTGTGCATGTAAAGTAAACTACCCCTCTTATTTTACCTTATCTCAAGTTTGTTGTGGGATTATGGATAGAGGATTGGATCACTCCAAAACTGAAGGGTTGGGGAAATTCACCACCGCTTTTAAAGGAGGAAATAGAAGATCACAAACACCTTTCTGTTTACGGATGGGTAGTGAGTGGAGAAATCAGGGCTGTTCTAAATTAAACCCCCTCCTGTCCATAGCAGAGTGTTGATGTTGAGCTCAAGCGCTGCTTATAGGAATACTCACCATTTCCTGTTCATTGCTGCCTGAGTTGTTAAAACCACTACTAACTTCTGGGTAACTATTGTGCAGACCCACACCAATCTGCCCACTGGACTCCCCCCACCCCACCAAAGCCCCAGGGACTCCCCCACCTGGCCCCACAGGGACTCCCCGCTCCCACAAAGTCTCCCCGCACCGCCACAGGACTCCCCTCCATGGTATTCCCCACCACTGGATTCTCCCCCCACCCCCATCCTAGAAATACCACCCCCCTTCCTGGGACCCAGGTGTCCCTCGACCCCACCCATGAAGAGCCGACCCAACTCCTCTGACCCCAGCAACTACCCCACCCCCCGCTACCCCCCCCACTCTGCCAGGGCCTGATCTGACCCCCCTCCTGAGGCACAAGCCGACTGAATGCCCCCACCCAACCAAAATCCTATCCACTTACCTTATACACTTACCTTCTCCCTGGCCTGTCAAGGACCCTTAAACTTGGAAGGACCTTTAACTTATCTGGTTTGCGGCAGCTAGTGCCTTAAAAAGGGAGCATGGTCTCCTCACATCCAACTGTGCTGCCCTCGACACTAGGCCCCGGGGACGTGCTGCACTGCCCGAGCCTGCTGGGCATGAGACTGAAGGATCAAAATAGGTTTCAGGTGAGAAAGTAAGAGCGGAGTGGCAATCCAACTCTGAATGCCACGCCATGGAAGTTCAGGCCCATTATGCTCCACATCATGTTCAGTAGCAAGTTCAAATTATGGAAATCAAACTTTTCAAACAGGCTAATCTTATTAGTACTGCACCCATTTAATGCCCATTTTCACCCTCTGGCCAAAATAATCCCAAGGACTGTTTCTAACGAAGCAAAGGGCTGAGGTATTATAAAAGCTTATTTTCAAATCCTGAAGTGTTTTGATAGTGTAAATATGGAAGGATTAAATCTTATTGCTCAATGAAACGATGCCCGAGGTCCAATTTCAACCCAGTCTCGGACTGACTTGTTGGAACGCGTGTCGCTGACACCAAGTCCAAGTGTATTTCCAGCTATCTTATCGATAAATCATCAGTTCAGAGATGCTCTTTAAACCATTACTCAGAAGTTACATGCACTCTACAGCTTGATTAACAACATTTCTTCAATTTTCCCATTAAGAGAAAGCACCTTTGTTTCATATGGGTCTTGATTGGCAAATTTTTAGCTGTTAATACGAACAGATTTGGATTTAACAAAAGAAACTGTAGCAAAATGGTGCATTAATGCCACCTTATTTTTCATTTATTGTTTTGTACAATATATGGGCATTTTACTCATTATCTGTATAGAGAGGAAAATGAAGTCTCCTTTATATTTAAATGCCAAATATTTAATTGAACAAAGCAGCTGAGGTGAAGTATTTCATAACAGTTCAACAAAGGGACAAGCAGCTGGGGTGATATAATACTTTATGTAATGTCCCTCAAAAAATCTGTGTACTTAGCAGACATGAATGCTTCACAAACATTCAAAGAGTATGGATTGAATTTACAGCTGCCTTGTTTGAAACTGTAGTTAAAGGTCATGGTGCTGCATTGTATTCTGTTCAACAAAATACACTACAGCTGAATGTAAATGATTAATGAACACAATATGAATGATTCATGCAAGTTTCCTCTCACAGCAGCTAATGCTTCCTTCGCAGTGAAGTCAACGGTTCCATCCTTGGGGATTTCAAATAACAAAGGCTGTCAGAATACAGGATATGTTATGTTTCTTTAAACACATTTTGTTTTGCGTAATAGCATCAGTGGAGTTAGATATTTTGTATTATTCTTTTGATAAAACTGTCAGACTTTTTTTTATTTATAGCCTTTCTTAATTTTTTCTCCACATTAAACCTGTTTGCTGCTACCTGCTGTTGTGTTTCATTCTTTGGCAAAGGCAAAAGATTCTTTTGGCCCTTCGTTCCACTCTAGGTTGGTCATTGGCTGTATCAACAACAGCAATTACCTTACATATAGTGCCTTTCATGTAGTAAAACATCTGTGGGTGCTTCACAGGAGCACAATTAAACAAAATTTGACACTGAGCTACATTATAAAATATTCGGACAGATTTGATGAAGAGATCGCTTTTAAGGAGCATCTTAAAGGAGTAGAGCAAGATAGTGAGGCATAAAGCTTTAGGAAGGAAATTCAAAAGTTTAAGGCCTGGGCAGCTGAAGATATGGGGCCAGGTTTCTAAACCCGAGGCGGGTGGCTCGAGTTGGGAAATTTCCTGGCTCGCCGCACCCGCCCTGGGAAGAAGTGTCGCGTCAGACCCAATTTTTTGCTTTGTAGGGGTAGGTGTGGGACTGGAGTCAGACCTGCCACCCCAAGACGCAAGTCAGAAGCGGCTGCAGGAGCTGCCAAATGCCGAGGCAGGTTAGTTAAAATGCCTGCCTCAGTTCTCCAGGACTTTGTCCCAGTTGTTTTGTTAAATATTAGGCCCTCTAGCCCTCACCATCACCCCTCAACCACTCCCCACACCCCATCCATGCCAACTCATGTCCCCCATCTATCCCCATAGCCTCTCATTCCCTCCATGCCAACATAATGCCAACCCATAGACTCCACTCACACCCATGGCCCCTTACAACCTCCAGGCAACCTAATGCCAACTCATGCTCCCCACCCACCACCTTTTGCCCTTACACCCTCCATGCCAACTCACCAAGTATCCACCATGGGCTGACCTCAGGAGCCATGGTGAGATGAAATAAAATAAAAGTCTAAATTTCTATTACAGTCTTCACTATTAAAAAAGCTCCCATCATGAAAGGCCATTTAACATTTTTAAAATCCCTCAAGTACTTTAATCCCTTATCAAAACAAACAGGCTTGTATTCATAACCCCCACAAGAAGGATATCTAATCCTTTAATAACCTCTAAGCTGTCAATCAAACTATGAATGCACAACACCCTGCTGGAATAATTATAGGTGTTGGAAAGCAGCCAACTATTAATAATGATATAATTATAGCCCTTGGGTAATTGTAACAGCTATTGTAACTGCAAACATTTTTTTTCAGCTCAGGCTGTTTTTTTTTTCAAATTTTTAAATGGCTCTGGATTTAAATAACTTCACAGCTTGACAGTTCTACAGGCCTTATCCACTCTTCATGAGCACTTATGTCTCTTCCTTAAATCTGTGACTCCCACATTACAGGATAATGCCCTTATGGAGCGAACATGGGTCTGTTTGAACTCAGCACTGAATTCAAATGGCCCTGCTGAGTTCGGGTCTATCGTCTGTGTGAGTCACATGCTTCCCCCTTCCCCCAGCAGCAAAAATGGGATCTGTCGGAAAAAGGGGAGGGAGGTAGGGATCCATACCCCATCTGCCATTTTTAAATGGCCTATGGTTGCCAATGGTAGAGCTATGAAACTCAAGAATGTGCAAGAGGTCAGAATTGGAGGAGCACTGGGATCTCAGAGGATTGTGGTGCCGAAAGAGGTTAGAAAGATAGGGAGAGGAGAGGTCATGGAGACACTGATCAACAAGAGATGCATTTTTGTAGGGTACACTAAGTTTTATTCCTTTCTTTCTCTTAGGCTCCCAAAAGTTGGAGACTCTGATACTGTGAACTGCTCCACTGAACTAGAGGGCGAAATCTTCCCAGCCCCATGGAGGCTTTTGAGAAGGAGAATGTAGAAAGTCAAATCGATGCGCATCAAGTCTGCTCCCTGATGTTTTTCCGCTTCCAAGAAATTTTCCGGAGGCAACTCTGCTCAGTCCATCCAAGGCCAAGAGTAGCCATACAAGGGTAGCCCTTCAAGGTATTTAAAAGGGCATTTAAATGTTAATTTTGTGCAGTAATGTAATCTTACAGAAGGCATGCAGAGCCCGCACTGTGTCAGAATCACAGTAACATATTTCCCCCTCTGCACTGATGGCTCTAGTAGCTCAGGAACTTCATTTTTATTAATCACTCTGAACCCTTTCAACAGTGCCTCCATTTTGAGACAACATTGTGCTTTCCATCTGCCTCAGCAGAGTCCGTCTCTCCCAGTGGGGCTGTAGACAGGTCAGCCCTGCTGGCCTTCCAATTTTGGCCTCCTGCGTCCATCCTCCTGCCTGCCGCTTTTAGTTGGACGGCAAAGGCAAAGGGGACCTATTAATTGGCCACCTCCTGTATGACCTGCAGGGCACACCTCCAACAGGAGATGGGTCGGGACCAAATGGTTGCAATGCCTGAAAATTTTTAATGTGGAGAAAATTCTGCTCACTGTCTTTCGTGAATCTCAGTCATGAGATAAATTATACCCAGCTTTCTCGTCTGTCAGTTCCCACAGCTTTTCCCTTTACATTCATATTTATTCACATATATATTCATATTTTCCCATTCATAGTCTTAGCAACTCAGACATGGGGCAGGATTTTGCCCTTGGCGGGGGTGCTTGGCGGGGGCGGGCTGGGGTGGTCAGGATGCTGACCAGTGCTCGTGATTGGCTCTGCACTGCGATTTCATGCAGGCAGACCAATTAATGCCCGCCCAGTGTGGAACGGGAGAGGCAGTGCTGAGCGCTACCTGTGCGGGTTGGTGGAGGAGGAAGAGTTCGCTTGGCCTTTTCGCCTGCCTGCCAACCATTAGGTTGGACGGGCAGAGTAAATTTGACTTTAATTAGCTTCTTAATGGCCTTAATAGGCCTTTTAATTGTCGGCGGGCGCGCAGCCGGCTCTGGCGCCCACCTGCCGAATGAAATATGGCAAGACTGCGCGATGGCGTCGGGACACTCGCCCGACATCATCGTGCATCATTTTATGCTTGGGTGTGACGGGTGCGCGCCCACACGCCGAACGTAATATTCTGCCCATGGTCTGCGTCTGTTGAGATTCATTCAATCTCCCTCTGGGGATATCAGACTTCAACAGCGCAACATATGTATCTTAACATGTGCTGTTACTCCTTGCAAGCCCTCCCTCTCATACCCTCTCAGCTTATAACCAACACCCTTGCTATATAGTACATTATAAAAGCATGCAGCCTTTACTTCTGTGGCCTTCATTCAGGCCTAGCTCACAGAACCATCCAGATGTGTCAAATGGTAGCAGTTTATACTTTCCTTTGACATCTGTTACATACTTTGAGTTTGTTCATATAATCATAGAAACATATTACACAGAAGGAGGCCAATGAGCTGATTGTGCTTGTGCTATTTTTAGAAATAGCAGTCGTGCTGAGTACCACATTCCGCTTTTTGTCTGTAACTCAAGTCCAACGCCCTTTCAAAATTATTCACAGAGCCAGCTGCCACCACCTTTTCAGGCAGAGCGTTACCCCAGCTCCTAACAACTGAGTGAAAAAAATTCTCATTTCCCCCTAGATGTTTTGCCAATGATTTTGAATCTATGACCTCTAGCTATTGACCCACCACCAGAGGGAATTGTTTTTCTCTGTCTATTCTATCAAAACCTCTTATCATCTTGAGAACCTCTATTGGGTCATATCTTAACATTCTCTGTTCCAAGGAGAACTGTCCTTACTTTTCCAAAGCCTACTCATAGCTGAAGATCCTTGCAACGAGTAAGATCCTGGTAAACCTCTTCTGTATCCTTTCTAATGCCTTTGCATCTTTTCTGAAGTGTGGTGCCCAGGAATGTCCAGGATATTCCAGTTGAGGCCTAACCAGTGATTTATAAAGTTCTAGCATGATCTCTTTGCTTTTATGCCTTTATTTATAAATCCATGTGACTCCTATGCTTTTAAGCAACTTGTCAACTTGCCCTACCACCTTTCAGGATTTGTGTAGGTTGACTGGCCTATGGTTTCCTGGCTTATCCCTCTCCCCTTTCTCGAATAGTGATATAAAATGACCAACTCTCCATCCTCCGGCACTACTGTATCCAATGAGGATTGAACAATTGTGACAGTACCTATGCTATTTCTACCTTTGTTTCTTTCTGCAACCTAGGATGCGTTCTATCTGGACCGGGTGGTTTATCAACTTTCATTAATGTTAATCTTCTTAGCACCTTTTGTTCCAGTTGTTCGTTCAGATTCAGCATCATCAATGAAGAGTCATACGGACTCGGAGCATTAACTCTATTTCTCTCTCCACAGATGCTGTCAGACCTGTTTTTCCAGGATTTTGTTTTTATTTCATATTTCCATCCAGCATCCGCAGTGTTTTGCTTTTATATCAGCATCATCAATGCCTCCCTAAGTTGATCCCCTGTTCCTTAAATCAGGAGTTTACCTTTATTTATATTTGCTCAGGTGATATTGTGTCCATGGGAGCTGTAACAAAGCATTCATTAAATTAACTTGCAAATGTGACACTGTGTGCAGATCTTCGCTCTTTTAAGACAGAGTAATTGACCCTTTAATGAGGCAAAGCCATATGCAAATTTATAAGGTGGTATTTTGTACAGCTAGTAAGTGAACAAGCAGAATAACAATTAGCATTCACATTACTTTAAGTTAATTCAATACTGTTCTTCGTAACATAGAAAGTAACAAAACATGTAGGCTAACTATAATGTTTTGACTCTGGTTGACTCTATCTGAAGGAGATTAAGCTCAGTTTGCATTTGGCTCCCTTGACAGATATTCTCGAATGAACAAGATCTATACTCACCATTGTTCAGCAAGACTGCTGACTCTCCCCAAATGTTCATGTCTGGGGATGCTCCATATGATGCCTATTAAATTGATTATTGCCCTTTCTACCCAAATGCCAACTACTTCAGTTCCTAAATGAACAGACCATCCTGAAAAAATAGCCCTGTTTTTAGCCCCTTTTTTCCAGTCCTACTCAGGCCTCCTCCCACAACTCTATGTCCAGTACATCGATGACTGCTTCAGTGCCGCTTCATGCTCTCGTCTGGATCTGGAAAAATTTATTAATTTTGCTTCCAATTTCCACCCCTCCATCATTTTCACGTGGTCCATCACTGACACTTCCCTTCCCTTCCTTGACCTCTCAGTCTCAATTTCTGGTGATAGACTGTCCACCAATATTCATTACAAGCCTACCGACTTCCACAGCTGCCTTGACTACAGCTCCTCACACCCCGCTTCCTGTAAGGACTCCATCCCATTCTCTCAGTTCCTTCACCTCCGTCGCATCTGTTCTGATGATGCCACTTTCAAAAGCAGTTCCTCTGACATGTCTCCTTTCTTCCTTAACCGAGGTTTTCCACCCACGGTGGTTGACAGGGCCCTCAACCGTGTTCGGCCCATCTACCGTACATCCGTCCTCACACCTTCCCCTCCCTCCCAGAACCATGATCGGGTCCCCTTTGTCCTCACTTATCACCACACCAGCCTCCGCATTCAGTGGATCATCCTCCGCCATTTCCACCAACTCCAGCATGATGCCACCACCAAACACATCTTCCCTTCACCCCCCCGGCGGCTTTTCGCAGGGATCGTTCCCTCGGGGACACCCTGATCAACTCCTCCATCACCCCCTACACCTCAACCCCCACCCACGGCACCTTCCCATGCAACCGCAGAAGGTGCAACACCTGCCCTTGACTTCCCCCCTCCTCACCGTCCAAGGGCCCAAACACTCCTTTCAAGTGAAGCAGCATTTCACTTGCACTGCCCTCAATTTAGTCTACTGCATTCGCTGCTCCCAATGTGGTTTCCTCTACATTGAAGAGATCAAACGCAGACTGGGTGACCACTTTGCGGAACACCTTCGGTCTGTCCGCAAGCATGACCCAGACCTCCCTGTCGCTTGCCATTTCAACACACCATCCTGCTCTCATGCCCACATGTCCATCCTTGGCCTGCTGCAATGTTCCAGTGAAGCTCAACGCAAACTGGAGAAACAGCACCTCATCTTCTTACTAGGTACTTTACAGCCTTCCGGACTAAATATTGAGTTCAACAACTTTAGATCATGAGCTCTCTCCTCCATCCCCACCCCCTTTCCGATCCCCCTTTTTTCCAATAATTTATATAGACTTTTCTTTTCCCACCTATTTCCATTATTTTTAAATGTATTTCCATCCATTGTTTTATCTCTACCTTTTAGCCTATTTCGATCCCCCCCCACCCCACCCCCACTAGGGCTATCTGTACCTTGCTCGTCCTGCTTTCTACCCTTAATGTCACCTATTAGCACATTCCTTAGCTGATGTCACCACCATCAACACCTCTTTGTCCTTTCATCTATGACATCTTTTGGCAACCTCCACCTATCACTGGCCCTCTATCCAGCTCTACCCATCCCACCCCTCCTTAAACCAGCTTATATTTCACCTCTTTTCTATTTTTCCTTAGTTCTGATGAAGAGTCATTCAGACTCGAAACGTTAACTGTGTTCCTCTCCACAGATGCTGTCAGACCTGCTGAGTTTTTCCAGGTATTTTTGTTTTTGTTCTAGCCCTGTTTTTAACCTAATATGTCCAATCCATAACAGGTTTGGGCTGGATACCTGACTTAAACCTGATCCGATTTCATGCTCCATGGGGCAGGACTTCCCAGTCGGCGAGAGGGGGGTGGGACTCGCACATCGACGTGTAAAATGACACGGGATGACGTTGAGCAGAACTCCTGATGTCACCCCGCATCATTTCAATTTTCAGGTCGGCGGGGGCGCAGCCGAATCAGCTGTGCACCCGCAGACCTGTCAATGGCCAATCGGGGCCATTTAAAAAGTAATTGCATTAGTTAAAGGACCTGCCCATTGAACCTTAAGGTTGGTGGGCAGGCCAAGAGCCCTGGCGGGCTTCAGAGAAAGCATGAAACCTTATCCACAGGCGGGATGAGATTTCATTTAAGTTTTTAAATATTTAATAAAAGCTTAACTAAAAGTGATGGACATGTCCCAACTCAAGGGACAGTGTCAAATGAGGGGACATGTCAGGGAAATTTTATTTTTCTATTTTTAACATTTTTTACTGTAGCGCCGATCTCCCTGAGGCAACACTTAGCCTTAGGGAGATGAGTGTGCTCTTACGCGCGCATGCGCAAAAGAGCACACTCTCGGCTTAGGGAACCCCGCCCCTCCCCCCCCCACCCGCACCCGGAGCATATAGCGCTTCCTGGTGGACGTCATGCTGGGCGGGCCTTAATTGGCCCGCCCATGTAAAATGGCGTCACACTCCCAATTGGGGGTGCTGATCAGAGGTGCGCCTGCACGCGCCCGCTCCTGAACTTCCCCCCTGACGGGGGGAAAATTCTGCCCATGGAATTCTTGAAGCATGAATTGGGTATCCGGCCTGAACTGGCCTGCCTATGCTTGCCAGCGAGGTTAGGTTAAAATCTAATGGGCAGAATTTTGCCTTCAGATGGCGTGCGGGCCCCACTTGCTCAGCAGCGGGCGTTCAGCCGACCCACACCACTGAAACGGGGCCTGCCGCCATTTTGAGCTATGCGCTTCCTGTGCGGGGGGTGGAGGGATTCCCCATCTGTCAAAGTGCGTTCTTTCGCGCATGCGCACGAAAGAGCACACTGCTCCCTGAGGCAAAGTCCTGTCTCAGGGAGATTTGTGACAGGTATGTAAAGTCCAAAAATAGATAAATATTGAAATTATTAACATGTCCCCCTCATGTGACAATGTCACACAAGATGGGACATGTTAATAATAAACACATAAAATTTATTAATTGTTTAAAAAACGGACATGAAACTTCATCCCACCAGTGGATGAAGTTTCATGAATAATCTGGAGCCCACTGGGGCTCCTGGCCTGCCCGCCAGCCTTAAGCTTGGATGGGCAGGTCTTTAATTATCTTAATGAGCTTATCAATGGCCTCAATTGGCCATTCACATGTCAGCGGGCAGACAGCTGATTTCACTGTCCGTCCGCCTTCCTAAAAATTTAAAATCAGAGGGTTGTGGGTTCATGTCCCACTCCTGGAAAACCAAGAACTGTGATTGTACTCGAAAGAAGTTGCAATCTGTGACTGTTGGTAACTCGAAAGAGTTTCCTAAAAATTTAAAGGGACCGGGATGACATCGGGGATTCCTCATGACGTCATCCCACGTCATTTTCCCCTCGGTGAGCAGGCCCTGCCCCCAAATCACCGAGGGGAAAATCCTGGCCAATGAATTGTGGGCAGGTTGGGGGGGCATGCACAGAAAGTTCAAAAACAATTTCTGTTGTCTGAAGTTGAGAAGCATCATTCTACAAACTGAAATATCATCAGTAAATGCTAGGAATGATCAGCAGGTGAGGCAGCATCTTTGGAGGGACAAACAGAGTTGAGGTGTTGGGTCAGTGACCTTTGCCCCAACTAGTTCATCTAGTCCTAATACACATTCCTCTGCACTTGGCTGTTCGGTGAACCTCACCCACTGAGAGCTAAATCTAACAATGCAGTAGTAACTTTCTGGTATAAATCAAGCCAAGACCCTTCTATGGTGAAATAATCATATATACTTTCAGCAATTTCTAACTGTTCATTATCCACTTCTATTTTCCTTAGTCTCCCTTTATATCCTGTGCTCTTCCTTTGCTCTGGGCACAATCCCGATATTTAAGAATTTGATGTCATGGCCCCATTTCATTTATTCAGTAATATTAAAAATATTTAGAAGTCTTCAGCAGGTCAGGCAGTATATGTGGAAGAGCAACAGAGTTCCATTCATTGTTTAACTCCTCTATTATTATAGAGGCAACCAAATCATTCACACATTTGAGGTGCTATTCTACTCTTATATCTTCAAGCTCAACACCAGTTGAGTATTGCTGGTTATCACTATCTTCTTCATGTGTTTCTGCCTGAGAGACTGAAATTCCTATTGACAAGTAAGCCCTTTAGGCTTTTCTCAAATGAATTGATAAATAAGTTATGTCAAATTAACCAACAAGGTAAGATCAGCTTCAAGCACTTTTTTTTATTCCCCTAGATGATTCTGTTCTCTAACAGACTTGCACAATTTACATATAATTAATTTAATTCTTCCAAAATAAAAATGTTATTTCCATTCCATTTTTAATAAAACCTGAAAATATTTGATGCTGCAATGCAAATGTTTGTGTTATTCAGAATGAAAATAGCATCCATGGATGAAATTTGCGATTACACTATTATAACACGTTGGCTGAGGTATTGGATTGCGTCTGAATCGTGGCACCATCCTGGTACAACAACACATGCATCACGGGCTAATGAAGCTTTTTTCTTTTTTCTTGATTTGTTCATGGTGTGTAAGCATCACTGGCAAGGCCAGCATTTATGGCCCATATGTAATTGTCCTTGAGAAGGTGCTGGTGAGATGCCTTCTTGAACTGCTGATGGCAGAATCAAGACAAATTGGTCCACCAGCTTCATTAAGACCTGTGAAAGCTAATTGCAGGTCCACTTGTGAGTCCAGATTGTGGGGGGCAGGGGGCTATGGGTGAATATAATCAGGATTAGGGGTGCGTTGATCAGCAGTAGCCTGTGGTTTTAATGAGCCTGAAGGAGAATTTCAGCTGTGCCTAGCTCCACATTCAGGTAAATAAAAAACTTTAGGGGAAGAATTTTCCCCCCATCCGGGGGGGGGAGGGGGGGAGGGGGGGAAGCGCAGGAGCGGGCGCATGCAGGTGTGCCTCTTATTGGTGCCATTTTATGTGGGCAAGCCAATTAAGGCCCGCCCAGCGTGATGTCTGCCAGGAAGTGCTATGCGCTCTCTGTGCAGGCGGGGGTGATTCCCTAAACTGGGACTGCACTCTTTCGCGCATGCGCATGCGCGAAAGAGCGCACTCATCTCCCTGAGGCTAAATGCTGCCTCAGGGAGATCGGCGCCAAATTTAAAAATGGTCAATGGACAAAAATAAAATTTCCCTGACATGTCCCCTCATGTGACACTGTCACATGAGTTGGGACATGTCCATCACTTATATTCAAACTTTTATTACATTTTTAAAAACTTTCATGAAACCTCATCCCGCCCATGGATGAGGTTTCATGCTTTTTCTGAAGCCTGACAGGGCTCCCAGCCTGCCCGCCAACCTTAAGGTCAGACAGGCAGGTCCATTGACTACTTGAATTAGTTTTTAAATGGCCTCAATTGGCCGTTGACAGGTCGGCGGGTGCACAGCTGATTCGGCTGCGCCCCCGCCGACCTGAAAATTGAAATGAAGCGGGGTGACGTTGGGAGTTCCACCCGACATCATCCCGCGTCATTTTACACGTTGGCAAGTGGGCCCTGCACCCCGCTCGCCGACTTCAATATCCTGGCCTAGATTTACCTTTCAGGTGGCATCTCCAGCAGCCCTTTTAAGTGTCTTGGCTTGGCTGCTGTTCACCATTGCTGCATGCATGGCTGCTGTTTGGGGCCCATGGAATTTACAATGGGCTTGGAACAGTCAGGCCCATGATTTTCATAATCTCAGGTAGCTTTTTGGAAAAAAGCAAAGAAAAACTCTCAAAGAGAAGGTAGTGTTTACTCATGCTGATGAGTAGCTTGCAAACAATTCTGCCAAAAATGCTGAGAATGCAGAGAGGTAATTAAAAGTTTTTTCAAGACTAACAGAGCCACTCAAGGTCAAGCTCAACTGCCATCCACCTCCTAAGTGGTGGCCACTGGGGAAACACTTGATAGGAGCACTAGAATAGGTCAACCAACACATAAGACAGGCACTAATGGGTTGTACAATTATGATTCATAATTAATCCTGTTAACTATTAGACACAGATGGAATTTATTTGTAGGACATTTTCTTATTTTCTGGATTTGTTGTTGGTATTAATATTTGTAGTGAAGTGTGGGTAAGAGCCATACAGCTGGACTGAAGGAATGCAATTGTATGGTTGTGATAAGGATTGCAGGGCTACTAGACAGCTGAAAAAGTGCTTGAGACTGCGGATTGTCTGCCTGGTGATGTTTCTAGTGGAAACATGGCTCTCATTGTAGGCCAGCTCTGTGGCTGTACCAGGGTTCCTGACAGGAGTCATGAATCAAAGTTAAAGCTTTTGTTGCCCGGTAGCCTGCATGCAGCTCGATGGCCTTGTTAGGGGACTCCATTGTGTAAAAAGAAAATCTTGCATTCATATAATGCTTTCCCCAAGTGCCTTTCATGGCTAGGATATCCCAAAGCACTTTATAGCCAATGATGTACTTCTGAAGTGTAGTCACTGTGGTAATGCAGAAAATATGATGGGCAATTTGCATACAGCAATGTCCTACAAACAGCAAATTGATAATGACCAGGTCATTTTTTAAAGGATTAATCTTGAGGAATAAATATTGATCAGGGTGCCAGGAGGAACTCCCTATAGTGCCGTGTTTTTTTTTAACATTTATCTGAGTGTGCAAATTAGACCTCAGTTTAACATCTCACCTGAATATTGGCACCTCTGATAAGTACAGTATTCCCTCAGTGCTGTGCTGGACTGTCAGCCTGGATTAGGAGCACAAAGTCTCTGGAACAGGATTCAAACCCACAGCCTCTGAATCAGAGGTGAATAGCTGGCATGTTAAAATTAATGAAGGAATCATGACTGCTGCCAGGAAGCTGGGCACAGATCTACATGTTGTACAGACTATGGTCATCAATAAGCTGGACACTGAGTGGGTGGAATTTCTTTCTATTCGGCAAGATGTCTTGATGGTAATGGAGAATGTTCAAGACAATATAGGTGCACTTGATGGCACCTTGCTCTCCAAGAACCCTGCCATGTAGACAAAGCCGAGTGCTCTCTCGTCCTGCTTTGCATCTTCATGGGGAAAGAGGTCCAGGTGTTCCTCCTGATCTAGAAAGGCTTAGAGACTTCCCTAATACAACAGCGGACTGCTAACTGAGAGATGTTGCTGATGTCACCAGCTGCAGCCCAGAAGCAGCCTATTGAATAAAATATAAGGGCCATGATGATTTTTGACAGCTACAGGCAGTACTGTCTGCTCTCTGCTTCGAAGCTCGAGTTATGGCTGCAGCAGGGGGCACAGCTGGCTTCCTTTATGGAGTGAAGATACCTCAGACACTGCTCCTCAGTGAATTTCAGATGGAAGTGCTGCTTGAAACCCACTTTGGTTATGGCCTCTATCACAGTGCCATCCCTCTGCCACTTCTCTTAGGTCCCCCACTCTCTCGTCTTCTAAGCTGCTTCCCCACATCCTCCAACCCCAAAGGCAGGACTAAGAGCCTGCCAGGAGTGCAGTCAAACTGCTTTGAAAGCAGCCAAAAATCAATCCAGCACCAGTAAAAAATTCTCAGAGATTAGATATGGGTTGTAAAAGTGAGAAAATAGGCCATAAAGTCAGTAGCCTAAAAGGACAAACTACTAACTAACCTGTATGTAGTGGCTGTGCCTTTTAAACAGAGTTCTTGCTGCCTGTTAGCATCATGAGTAGTGAGCGAATTTATAATGTGGACGTTTAGGTGCTAGGGAAGCCCAATTTCACAAAAGATCCTACAATAAATGTATTTTATTTCAATAATTAAAATTATGCCTCTGGACATACTCATTCCAATACAGCAGGCGGGGCCTTCTGCTGTGGCACAGGCGCCCTGTTTAATGGTTGTAAATTGTGCATATTGCCAAGGAATCTTTAGTCCATGCAGCATAAATTTATTCTTATATCTTTATTTATAGTTAAAAGGCAAATATTTTTGCAGAAGGAGAGATGTAGAGTTGGAAGGAACATATGTGTTTCTCAGCATATAGGATACAAAATTGAGAGATATAAAACTGAGGCATCTCAGTGTAATAAACTGTGTACCAGGCGGGTTTCTTGTTAGAAACAGTAAGCCTTATTTACAGAGCTCCAGAAGAAGCTACATGCTCGAACCAGGTCCACGACTAGAAAGCTCCACCCCTAAGATTACCCGCACTTAGGGCTAATTTGTCAGTACAGTCACATGATCCCTAAACCAGTATCAAGGTTTTACTTGCAATTACTACATTCCTCCCCCTTTATTTTTTTCCATCTCTTATTTACAAGGGCCATACCTATTTACAATCTATATTAGTGATTTGGTTTCAGGGATAGAAGGTACTGTAGCTAAATTTGCAGATGACACCAAAATAGGTGGGAAAGTAAGTTGCAATGAAGAAATAAGAAATTTACACATGGATATGGACAGGTTAGGTGAATGGGCCAAAATTTGGCAGATGGAGTTTAACGTGGATAAGTGTGAAGTTACCCATTTTGGTCGGAAGAATAAAAAGGTGACTTATTATTTAAAAGGAGAGAAACTTCAGAATGCCTCAGTGCAGAGGGATCTGGGTGTCCTCGTGCATGAATTGCTGAAAGCTAGTATGCAGGTACAGCAGGTAATAAGGAAGGCAAATGGAATTTTGGAATTTATTGCTACAGGAATAGAGTATAAAAATAGGGAAGAGTTGCAACTGTACAAGGCATTGGTGAGACCTGGAGCACTGTGCAGTTTTGGTCCCCTTACTCGAGGAAGGATGTGGTTGCACTGGAGGTGGTTCAGAGGGGGTTCACTAGATTGATTCCAGAGATGCAGGGCTTGTCTTATGAAGAGAGATTGAGCAGTTTAGGCCTATACTCGCTAGAGTTTAGAAGGATGAGAGGAGATTTAATTGAGGTATATAAGATGCTAAAGGGGATAGACAAAGTAGATGTGCAGCGGATGTTCCCCCTTCTGGGGCATTCTAGAACGAGAGGCCATAGCTTTAGGCTAAGGAGTGGTAGATTTAAATCAGATATGAGGAGGAATTATTTTTCTCAAAGGGTCGTGAATCTGTGGAATTCACTACCTCAGAATGCAGCGAATGCCGGGACGCTGAATAAATTTAAGGAGGAGATAGACAGATTTTGAATTAGTAATGGGTTGAAAGGTTATGGGGAGAGGGCGGGAAATTGGAGTTGAGGCTGAAATGAGACCAGCCATGATCGTAATGAATGACGGGGCAGGCTCGAGGGGCTGAATTGCCTACTCCTGTTCCTAGCTCTTATGTTCTTATGTAATATCTTAACCCATAACATATACAAATATACACAGCTAATGCAATTATAGGTTAAGTCTCTGAGGTGGTTTTCTAATTCGGTTAGAGCGACATAGCTCTACAGCCTGAGATTGTACCACTGGATCGACTTGATCAGGAACTGCAGCATCAGGGACATCCTTAGACAATGGCAATTCAGAATTATTTTCTTCAACAGAGACATCAGGTATGTCTGTTCTATGTTGATCTGGCACCTCAGGGATTAAAGGTTTGACTTCAATTTCAGGTGTTGTAACTGGTTGTTGGAGAATCTCTCTACTTCTTAGATGATCCACATGTTTTCGAACAATCTGGTATTCCACTTCCACTTCGTATGACAAAGGCTCTGTTTTAGAGACGATTATACCAGGAACCCAACTATGTCTATTTCCAAAATTTTGCATGAAAACTGTCTCTCCCACACTAAACTTTTGAGCTTTACTGCGAATATCATGATTCACTTTCTGACTAATCTGGTTCTTCTCTATCTTCACCTTTAAGTTATGTAACACCAGACCCAAACTTGTACGAAGGCAGCGTTTCATTAGTAATTCAGATGGTGTTGAACCCATAGTCGCATGAGGAGTCGTGCAATAGTTGAGGGAAGAAATTGTGGAATTCATGTTTCTAACGTTCCTTTGGATAACTTCTTCATTCCTATTTTAAAAGTTTGCACTGCTCTTTCTGCTAACCCTTTGGATGAGGGAAGGGACAACAACTCTTGTTCCCCACAACAAGATTCCATCTTGACAACTTGATTCAGTTTTATGGGCATAGAATGGTTTTATCTCTTCAGGGACTGGTGCTGTTTTAACATGTTTAATTCCATTTAAGCTCATGAATCTCTAGAATTCTGTACTAGTGAAAGCAGTACCATTATCCGAAACAATGACTTTTGGTGGACCATGTATACTAAAACATTGATGCAGCTTTTCAGTAGTTGCACACGATGTCGGTGATCTAGCTTCATACACATCCACCCACTTAGAGTGCGCGTCGATGATCAATAAAAACATGGTACCTAAAAATGGACCTACATAGTCTATATGTAGTCTAACCCAGGGTCAACCAGGCCACTCCCACAGATACAATGGAGCTGAAACAGGCAACTTCTGTTGTTGCTGACACTGGAGGCAGTGTTTACCCATTTTTCTATATCACTGCCCATTCTTGGCCACCAGATACATCTTTGCGCAAGCATTTTCATTTTCAAGATGTTTGGATGCACACTGTGAAGCTCTGTCAAGAGTGGTTCTCTTCCTTGCGAAGGGTCAACAACTCTTGTTCCCCACAACAAGATTCCATCTTGACAACTTAATTCAGTTTTACGGGCATAGAATGGTTTTATCTCTTCAGAGACTGGTGCACTCGACCATCCTTGCAATACTTGTTCTCGGACTTATTAAATTGGATCCCGGTTTGCCCAATTCTTTATCTGCTTCGCACAAACCAACAAGGAGTCCAGGGAATTCAACACAAGTACAACTTATTATGGCACTGGAGCATGTACAATGCTATCTGGCAAAGGAAGACGACTGACAGTGTCTGCATTTGTTATATGAACACCTGGACAGTGCATAAAGGTGTACTCATATGCCAACAAAATCAAAGCCCATCTTTGAGCTCTGGCAGAGACTATAAGCGGAATTGCTTTATTTTCACTAAATAAACCCATTACTGGCTTATGATCTGACACCAAGGTGAACTGTCGACCATGAAAATATAAATCAAATTTCTTCACTCCAAATATTACAAATAAACCTTCTTTTTCAAGTTGTGAGTAACCCTTCTAGGCTGCTGAGAGGGCTCTGGAGACATAGTCTATTGGCCTTTCAGATTTGATTTCTGTCTTTTTTCTTGTTTTCATCTCATCCTTCATTTTGATTTCATAGCCAGCTAAATTTCTCCCTGGTGAAATCTTAACTTGGCTCAGTTCGATGGTTGAGCTACCCATTCGCATCTTGGAAAGTTCCATGACTTTTCCGTCTAATGCCTCTTTTGTTTCAATGAATTGATTCTTCAGTTCTTCTGTTCCTTTTTGTATATTTTGGCTTCCTCCTGGAACATTGAACATTGTTGAGATTTTTCTGCCCATTGTTTCTTCAGTTGGTTCAGAGTGGCACTGTATTCATTTCGCTTCTTTTCATGATTTTGCCATGGAGTCAACTCTGACCTGAGGGATCCTTGCATCCTGTGAAGGTCCTTCGGTTCACTTATCTCATTCCAAAAGACACAATCATATTCCCTTATCAACTCAGGATTTCTTCCTATTCTAACTTGAAAATTTCTGACCAGTTGAGCTTAATTTTGTTTAACCAACCGCAGCCCAGAAGATTAGGCCCTTCACCTGTTACAACAATCACTGGTCTGTTGCCTGTAGGATACAGGTACAGAGGTGATGCCTTCACCTGCATTTCCTTTCCAGTGCATGTCTTCACCTGAGCCGTTGTTTGCTCCAGATTCAGTGGCTGGGTACCTTCACTTAGGTATTTAAATGTGTGCTCTCCCAGCACTGTGGTAAATGCTCCTGTCTCTACCTCCATGACTAGAGGCTTCCCATTCACCTGAAGGGCGATGGTGATTGGTTCAGTTTTCACTGCTTTGACATTGTATAGGGAATAGATATCAGTATCAGCAGCTTCTGGTTCACTTATATTATGCCCTTCAATCATCTTGGTTTGCTGTCTGATTGCCTATCTTGCTTTTGCCCCACATTGCTTTATAACATGCCCTTTTTTGTGACAGTAGTGGCATTCTGCCTCTTTAAATCTGTAGGTTTCTGGTACATGGTTACCCCCACATCAGTAACAAACTAATTTCTGAATCGCTGATGAGATGCTTCCAGTATGCCTTTTTGTTTTTCAAGCAGTAGAGGCTGTTTCCTGCTTCGCGGTTGTCTCCCTGGTTTTCGTGCCATGCCCGGCAGTAGGTTCCCTCCCCAACTGAAGAACAGCACCATGTTGCAAAGCCTGTGAGCCCCTCTCAGCACTCTCCATTGCTAGCGCTATTTCCATGGCGCTCTTCAGATCAATATTAATTTCTGCAAGTAAACTGCGCTGAATGGCGTCATCGTGTGTGCCGCAAACCAAACGATCTTGCAACATGTCATTCAGTGTATCTCCGAAGTCGCAGTGCTCAGCCAACTGTTTTAACTTCGTGATATATGTTGCGATTGACTTACCCAGAGCCCTTACTCTGGCGTTGAACTTAAATATTTGCATAATTACTGATGGCTTAGGCTGAAAATGTGTCTTTACGAGACCTACTAGCTTGTTAAAAGATTTGGAATTGGGCATGTTTGGGGCCATGGCCAAGACTATGGGTGAGGTTATATGTCTTGCTCCTGCAGACACTTAGAAGGATTGCTTTCTGCTTCTCCTTGGTGTTATTTCATTCGCCACAAAATAGAAACGTAGGTGCTCTACGTACTGGCTCCAGCCTTCCATGGATGAGTCATACGGATCAATTCTGCTGAAGAGTGGCATGACCGGTGAGTATACTTTCCTTTCTTTCCTTAAAAATTGATATACTCACATTCGGGGGGGAGATGCAGTGTTGGAGTTATTTATCCTCGTCTCCAATTGTAATAAACTTGGTGCACCACACAGGTTTCTTGTTAGAAACAGTAAACTTTAATTACATATCTCTAGCAGAGCCTACATGTTTGAAACACGACTAGAAAGCTTCGCCCTTAAGATTACCCACCCTGAGGGCTGATTCGTCAGTTCAGTCACATGATCCCTAAAACCTATGAAAGGTTTTACTTAAAATCAATGCCATCAGTGATACCTGTTACGAACAGCAGGGGGTTAAATTTAAACAGCCCTAATTTCTCCTTTCACCACCCGTAAACAGAAAGGCATTTTAATTTTGATATACTCCTTTATAAGTGGTACATATTTCCCCAACCCCTCAGATTTGGTGTGATCTGATTTTTATCAACAACTCCACGGCAAACTCAAGATAGGGTAAAATCAGAGGGTTAATTTAGTTGTACACACTCAAACTGCAGGAAGAGAGTTAGCAATGCCCCATCTTTTTTGCATTCATATACTAAAATAGGGACAAGGAAAAGAAAGAGGTATAAGGCAAAAGACCATTAAGAAAATAAGAATTATTGTTTCACATGATTCCAGAGTCCAGAGTGAAAGTCCAATGGTTCATTCCTTGAGTCAGCAGGTTGAAGACTGATGCTGGATAATTCACTTTTCCAGTGGAGATGACTTCTATGATGAGATGGGCATGGAAATATGAATTAGCGCTGGTGCAGTAATTCAGAAGTTCCAGTAGAAACAGTATAGATGGAGGCCAGGCATTCACCTGGACCAAACCCTCAGTCTGAGCTGCTACTTAGTTGATGAAAAAAGGAAGTTTGCTTTGCAGCTCCATAGGGCGGGGTAACTGGTTCTCCTAGCTAGGGAGGTCATGTGATATGACTCCCACTTATCCACTTTGATTTGGACAAAAGATGTATATTCCTTTGTCTGAATTCTTGAGATGGTTAATGTTTCAACCATGAATAATTTCAAAAGAGGTTTTGTGGTCCTTTGCCTGGTCATCTCCATTGGCCAGGCCTTGGCCTTAGAAATGTAAATGGTCTTTGTACAATTCCCTTGGATTTGATTTCTGTAGTCACAGGGGTCATTGGCATCTCTTCAGAGATAACAAAGTGGCAGTTGTTCTGAATGCCAGGAAGTTCCTTTTGTTCGAGTCATAACCAACAATGACCAGTCATTTTAAAACCTTTTTCCAGCTTTAAAAAAAATTATTAATTAGCCATGGTGATTATATATATATAATTTTCATAAAAATATAGAGCAAGGTCTAAGTTCCAGGAGGGTGAAATTACAATTTGGCAAGTTTATGTTGACAGTTCCCGTTAAAAATGTGTGTAAGGCCATCCATTACAGAAATCTGACAGGAAATGGACCAAATGCTATGATTTTTAAGCACATTATAGATGGATGTTTAAATAGTAAGCATGGTAATCAAACAAACTGGTTTCTATATGCTTTTGAGCTTGACCATATGAGGATATAGGATTTCAAAGTCCACCCCTCACCCTATCTCAGAACCCGGGCAATGAGTAAGAAAGAGTTGATCAAAATAGTGTGAAGTACGGTGGGATTCCTTATGTCCTGGGCTGCTTTAATTACCATGATTGCCTGTTAGGAACCCCAGAAATACTCAGCGGACAGTATTCTGGCAAACACGTCCATAACAGCAGAACAGGTGGAGGAAGATGTGCTACCTGAAACATTTCAATAGCTGTTCCAGCAGACGAAGGCTGTAGCAAAATGAAACCTCCAATTATCTTGGTTTTCTTGCAATTAGATCGAAGTTTCATTCTGTGGAAGCTGATGTGCAACAGTTTTGTCATGCTAAAAGGTGTCACACACAGGCATCTTTCTTTCCAAACACACCTCCCAAGCCCTTCAGCAACCAGTCAATGGTGACCGGAGCAGGATTGTGTTGTCTGGAAACTTCTAGTCATGATCTGGTATGGAGACAGCAGTTACAAGATGGTCGTCTAGCACTCAGACAAGGAAGGGGTGCCTTTCGGCTGCTGTGATACAACTGAGCAGCCCTCTGTAGGATCCACTCTGCTCTCTGCTTATTGGGGAGGGGGCTAGAAAAGGTACCCGAAACATAGTATGTCTCACCTCTCCCGACTGGATACCGGCATCAGAGTGATCATCTTCGGTGGTAGAATCACACAGAAGACACAAGTAGTAAAGTTTGGGACCCAGAACATCCAGACCCTCATCGACACACCCATGAGTGAATGCTCAGAGTGGCACACTGCGTTTGTCACCTGAGAACGCCAATGATATGACCTTGACATTGTTGCTATGAGTAAGACCCAGCGAGCTGCAGAAGGGTAGCTCAAGGAACTCCGAGGTGGCTATACTTTCTTCTGGAAACGGAAATCAGAAGAAGCATCCAAAGTTCACGGAGTTGGGTTTGCCATCAAGAATGAACTTGTGAACTAGCTTCATGAGTTCTCACTTGGAAGAAATGAATGCTTCATGGCTGTTCATCTCAAACTGGCAAGGAGCCAATTTGTCACCATGGTCAGTGCATATGCCCCAACTCTGGATGCCGATGACAAAACCAGGGAAGATTTCTATGTCAAACTTGACCAAGTTCCCTATGGTGCTCCAAAGGAGAACAGGCTTATTCTTCTTAGAGACTTCAACACCAGAGTTGGAAGGGATTCCAATCTCTGGAATGGAGCTATTGTCAGGGAAGAAATGGGAAACATCAACTCCAATGGCATTCTTCTCCTTACCGAATGTGCAGAACATGGGCTTGTCATCATCAATACCCTGTTCTGCCAGAAGGACAAGTACAAAATATTATGGTAACACTCACGGTCCAAGCACTGGAACCTGATTGATTCCATCACCATCTATGCCAGGAATTGCAAAGATGTCCACACCACCAGAGCAATGGAAGGGTCTGATGACTGATGGACCGATCACCGACTTATTCATTCCATTATGTCCATCAAACTGGCTTCTAAATGGCGGGTGCAACAGAAGAGATGTCCACAAAAGATCAACATTAAAGCACTGAAGGATCCAATCAGAAGTGGGGAACAAAGAAATGGCGGAGGAACTGAATAGGTACTTTGCGTCAGTCTTCACGGTGGATACACACTAGTAACATCCCCAAAGTTCAAGAGAGTAGGGGGGCAGAGGTGATTATGGTGGCCATTACCAAGGAGAAGGTGCTAGGAAAACTGAAAGGTCTGAAGGTGGATAAATCACCTGGGCCAGATGGATTACACCCCAGAGTTCTGAAGGGGATAGCTGAAGAGATAGTGGAGGCGTTAGTGGTGATCTTTCAGGAATCACTGGAGTCAGGGAGGGTCCCAGAGGACTGGAAAATTGCTAATGTAACCCCCCTGTTTAAGAAGGGAGTGAGGCAAAAGACGGGAAATTACAGGCCGATAAGCCTGACCTCAGTCGTTGGTAAGATATTAGAGTCCATTATTAAGGATGAGATTTCAGAATACTTGGAAGTGCATGATAAAATAGGGCAAAGTCAGCATGGTTTCATCAAGGGGAGGTCATGCCTGACAAATCTGTTAGAATTCTTTGAGGAGGTAAATAGTAGATAAGACAAAGGAGAGCCTATGGATGTTATCTACTTGGACTTCCAGAAGGCCTTTGACAAGGTGCCGCACAGGAGGCTGCTCAGTAAGATAAGAGCCCATGGTGTTAGAGGCAAGGTACTAGCATGGATAGAAGATTGGCTGTCTGGCAGGAGGCAGAGAGTGGTGATAAGGGGGTCCTTCTCAGGATGGCGGCCGGTGACTAGTGGAGTTCCGCAGGGGTCAGTGTTGGGACCACAACTTTTCACTTTATACATTAATGATCTAGATGAAGGAACTGAGGGCATCCTGGCTAAGTTTGCAGATGATACAAAGATAGGTGGAGGGACAGGTAGTATTGAGGAGGCGGGGAGGCTGCAGAAGAATTTGGACAGGTTAGGAGAATGGGCAAAGAAGTGGCAGATGGAATATAACGTGGGGAAGTGTGAGGTCATGCATTTTGGTAGGAAGAATAGAGGCATAGACTATTTTCTAAATGGGGAGAGAATTCAGAAATCTGGAGTGCAAAGGGACTTGGGAGTCCTAGTCCAGGATTCTCTTAAGGTTAACTTGCAGGTTGAATCGGTAGTTAGGAAGGCAATTGCAATGTTGCCATTTATTTTGAAAGGACTAGAATATAAAAGCAGGGATATGCTGCTGAGGCTTTATAAGGCTCTGGTCAGACCACATTTAGAATATTGTGAGCAATTTTGGGCCCCATATCTCAGGAAGGATGTTCTGGCCCTGGAGAGGGTCCAGAGGAGGTTCACGAGAACGATCACAGGAATGAAAGGCTTAATATATGAGGAATGTTTGAGGACTCTGGGTCTATACTCGATGGAGTTTAGAAGGATGAGGGGGGATCTGATTGAAACTTACAGAATACTGAAAGGCCTGGATAGAGTGGACGTGGGGAAGATGTTTCCATTAGTAGGAGAGACTAGGACCCGAGGGCACAGCCTCAGAGTAAAGGGAAGACCTTTTAGAACAGAGATGAGGAGAAACTTCTTTAGCCAGAGAGTGGTGAATCTATGGAATTCATTGCCACAGAAGGCTGTGGAGGCCAGGTCACTGAGTGTATTTAAGACCGAGATAGATAGGTTCTTGATTGGTAAGGGGATCAAAGGTTACGGGGAGAAGACGGGAGAATGGGGTTGAGAAACTTATCAGCCATGATTGAATGGCGGAGCAGACTCGATGGGTTGAATGGCTTAATTTCTTCTCCTATGTCTTATGGTCTTATGGTCTTAAAAGAGACCGATTCCAACAATGCCTTAGGGAAAAACTCTCAAACGTCAATCAAGAACAGAAGAAGTGTCCACAGTGCTTGAGTTTCCTGAAGTCCAATATCATCAACGTCTGCAAAGGGACACCTGGATTTTCTGTCAGGAAACTTCAGGATTGGCTTGATAAAAATTATCATGATATCAATGAACTTATTGATGTTAAGTGCAAGACTTTCTGTACCTGGCAGAATGACCTGACTCAAAGCAAAATAAACTGGCTTAACAAAAGTTAAGGCTGAGGTACAAAGATGCACCTGTAACATGAAGAATATGTAGTGGCAGACAGAGCAAAGGAAGTTCAACATCTCGCTGACATGAATAATATCCATGGGCAGGATTATCTTCCGGTTAGTGGGGAAGTTGAAGTATGGGCGCGCGGAGGCGTGCCTCTGATTGGCACTCCTGATTGCGGGTGTGCCGCCATTTTATGTGGGTGGGCCAATTAAGGCCCACCCAGCGTGCATGCGCACGAAAGAGTGCATTCACCTCCCTGAGGCTAAGTGCTGCCTCAGGGAGATCGGCTCTACAGTAAAAAAATCTTAAAAATAGAAAAAAAAATTTCCCTGACATGTCCCCTCATGTGACATGAGTTGGGACATGCCCATAACACTGTCACATGAGTTGGGACATGCCCATAAATTTTTTAAAAACTTTAATTAAATTTTTTTGAACCTACATGAAACCTCATCCCGCCTGTGGATGAGGTTTCATGCTTTTTCTAATGCCTGCCAGGGCTCCTGGCCTGCCCGCCAACCTTAAGGTTGGACGGGCTGGTCCATTAATTACTTCAATGACTCTGTCAATGGCCTCAATTCGCCATTGACAGGTCGGCCGACGCACAGCTGATTTTACTGCACCCCCGCCGACCTGAAAATTTAAATGGCGCGCGGTGACATCAGGAGTTCTGTCCGACATCACTGTGCATCATTTTACATGTCGGCGAGCAGGTCCTGCCCCCCCACTCACCGACTGGAAAATCCTGCCCCATGGCTTTTTCACTGCCACAAAGACCATTTATAGCCCAGTACTCATGGACCAGATCCTCCAAGGCCTAAGGATGGGGGATACCTGATCAAGGAAAGGGAAACTGTCAACGCCCTTTGGAGGGAGCATTTTGAAGACCTTTTCAATCAAGAATCAACTGTTGACGAGAGTGTTTTCGATCAATTGTGACAAACTTCAATCTTCAATCCAACTGTGGAAATTATAGAGACATCTCTCTGCTTTCCATTGCAGGAAAGATCATTACAAGAACCTTTCTGAATCAACTCATTGCACTTCCTAAAGATCTACTCCCTGAATATCAATGTGGGTTTAGGCCATCAAGAGGTATTGCTGACCTGATTTTTACAGCTTGCCAACTACAGGAAAAATGTCATGAACAACGTCAATCTCTCTACATAGTTTGATTTGACTTGACAAAGGCTTTGGACTCTGAAATCATGAATTTGGATTCTGCTGAAATATGGACTCTCTCCCAATTTTGTTACCACCCTTCGCCTGCTTCGTAATGAGATGTGAGCGGTGATCCATAACAAGGGATCCATTACAGGCCCTTTTGAGGTGAAGGCAGGAGTCAAACAAGGTTGTGTCATCACTCCAACACTTTTAAAAATCTTCCTTGCTGCCATGCTCCATCTGACTAGAGACAAGCTCCCTGCTTGAGTGCAGCATGTTATTCAAATGGACGGTAAACTAATTAATCTCAACAACTCCAATCAAAAACTAAGACCACCCTGACCTCAGACATTGAGCTCCAATACACTGATCATGCTGCAGTAAGTGCTGTGTCGGAAATGGACCTCCAAAGAATTGTGGATATATTTACTGAGGCAAACGAGAGGGTGGGACTAACACTCAACATTCAGAAAACCAAAGTCTTCCATCAGCAAGCTCCAAATGCACACATCCCAGCCACATCGATTATGATTCATGATGAGAGCATTGAAAATGTGGAACACTTCCAGTACCTTGGAAGTTATCTCTCACAGAAGGCTGACATTGAAGAAGAAATCCAGCATCACCTGACATCTGCTGGTGAAGCCTTTGGCCACCACCTACATCCTGTGGGCAGGTGCGCGCCCGACCCGATCGGGCATAAAATTGTGCGAGATAACGTCAGGCAAGCTTCCCGCTGTCATCATGCAGTTGCGCAATATTTTGCTTGGCAGGCGCATGCAAAAGTTGGAAGCGCATCTGCCGACAATTAAGTGGGCAATTGAGCCCATTAACGGTGCAATTGTCTGCAATTTATCGTGGCCCGTCCAACCTTATGGTTAGCTGACGGGCGAATCGGCCAAGCGGCCTTTACATTTATCATGAAACCTCATCTAAGGGCGGGATGAAATCTCTGATAGGAAATAAAAATAAAGATCTGGGGACAGCATTTTTATGAGGTATGCTTTCAGATGCTTGATTGTGATGCATGGACATTTCTACCCTTAATTAGCACATTCCTTAGATAATATCAGCACTTTCAACACCTCTTTGTCCTTTTGTCCATAACATCTTTTGGCTATCTCCACCTATCACTGGCCCTCTATCCAGCTCTACCGTCTCCCCCCCACCGCCCCCACCCTTAAACCAGCTTATATTTCACCTCTCCTCTATTTTTACTTAGTTCTGTTGAAGAGGCATACGGACTTGAAACGTTAACTGTGTTCCTCTCCACAGATGCTGCCAGACCTGCTGAGTTTTTCTAGGTATTTATATTTTTGTTTTGGCTAATGATTCGATGTGCTGGTATTAATTTTCCAAAATTCACTAGATTCTGGAAAGGTTCCATCAGATTGGAAAGTAGCAAATATAACCGCTCTATTCAAGAAAGGAGGGAGGCAGAAAACAGGAAACTATATGCCCATTAGCCTGACGTCTGTCATGGGGAAGTTATTAGAATCAATCATTAAAGAGGATATAGCTGGGCACTTAGAAGAGCTCAAGGCAATTGGGAAGAGTCAACATGGTTTTGTAAAAGGAAAATCATGTTTAATCAATTTATTGGAGTTTTTTGAAGGAGTAACATGCGCAGTGGATAAAGGGAAACCTGTAGAGGTACTGTACTTGGATTTCCAGAAGGCATTTGATAAGGTACCACATCAAAGATTATTACGGAAAATAAAAGTGCATGGTGTAGGGGGTAACATATTAGGAGGGATAGAAGATTGGCTGGCTGGCAGAAAGCAGAGAGTATGCATGAATGGGTCTTTTTCTGATTGGCAGGATGTGATGAGTGGAGTCCCGCAGGGGTGTGTATTGGGGCCTCAACTTTTTACGATTTACATCGATGACTTAGATGAGGGGAGTAAAGATATGGTAGCTAAATTTGCAGATGGCACAAAGATAGATGGGAAAGTATGTTGTGAAGAGGACATGAGGAGGTTGCAGGTGGATATAGATAGTTTGAGTGAGTGGGCACAGATCTGGCAAATGGAGTTTAATGTGGGAAAATGTGAAGTTGTTCACTTTGGCAGGAAGAACAAAAAAGCAGAGTATTACTTAAATGGAGAACGGCTACATAATTCTGAGGTGCAGAGGGATCTAGGTGTTCGAGTACATGAGTCACAAAAAGTTATTATGCAGGTACAGCAAGTAATTAAGAAGGCTAATGGAATGCTATCCTTTATTATGAGAGGGATTGAACATAAAAGTAAGGATGCTATGCTTCAGTTATACAGGGAATTGGTGAAACTGCACCTAGAGTACTGTGTGCAGTTTTGGTCTCCTTATTTAAGGAAGGATGTAAATGCATTGGAGGCAGTTCAAAGGAGGTTTTCTAGATTGATACCTGGAATCAGTGGATTGTCTTATGAGGAAAGGTTGGCCAGACTGGGCTTGTTTCCACTGGAGTTTAGAAGAGTGAGGAGTGAGTTGATTGAAGTATCCAAGGTCCTGAATGGCCTTGACAAGGTAGATGTCAAAAGGATGTTTCCTCTTGTGGGAGAGTCCAGAACTAGGGGGCACTGTTTTAAAATTAGGGGTCGCCCTTTTAGGACAGCGATGAGGAGAAATCTTTTCTCTCAGGGGGTTGTGCGACTTAGGAACTCTCTGCCTCAGAAGGTGGTGGCACCGGGGTCATTGAAGATTTTTAAGGTAGAGGTAGATAGATTCTTGTTAGGCAAAGGAATCAAAGATTATCGGGATTAGATGGGAATGTGGATCAGCTATGATCTTATTGAATGGCAGAGCAGGCTTGAGGGGCTGAATGGTCTACTCCTGTTCCTATTTCTTATGTTCTTATGTTCTAAGTGGGAGGACAGATGCATCAACATCAGTGTCCTCTCATGAGCAGGCACCACAAGCATCATGGCTTTGGTCATCCACCATCAGTTTCGTTGGGTTGGTCATATAGTTCAGATGTCAGATGCCAGGCTCCCAAAGCAGGTCTTCTTCTCCCATCAGGGCAGGTGCATTAGAAGATGAGAGCAGAAGTGCTTCAAGAATGTCATATCATAGGGCAGGACATTCTCTTCGGCAGGCCCAGGAAAGGCCGCGAAATGGACCACTGCCCAAGATCGGGTTCTGACTGCAATTTCACGTTGGCTGGCCGGCCAATTAACAGGCAGCCAATGTGAAATGGGCGCTGAGAGCCTCAGCGCTGCCAGGGTGGGGGCGGGAGGAGCACAAGCACTGAATTCTGCACATGAGCGGGGAGCATGCACTGAAAGCTCCCTGAAGGCAAAATGAAAAGTAAAGGTTTTACAAATGATATAAATATGTTCCCATATGTGACTCAGTCACATGAAGAGGGACATGTTAAAAATGATGTTAAAATGTTTTTATTGTTTTTTTATTTCCTGTTGGAAACCTCATCCCACCCGTGGATGACGTTTTGTAAAAAATGCAGAGGCCACCTGGCCTATTCACCTGCCCGCCAACCGAACGGTTGAGCGGGCAGCGAAAAATACAAATTAATTACTTGTTCAAGGGCCTTAATAAGCTTCTTAATTGTTGGTGGACACGCTGCCAACTCTTGTGTATGCCCGCCGACTGAAAGATCGCGAGAGTGCGTGATAACGTCGGGACGCTCACCCGACATCATTGTGCACTATTTTACTCCCGATCGGGTCGGACATGCGCCCACCCACGGGCCGAAAAATTCTGCCCATAGAGTTTTACAGCACGGAAAGAGACCTTTCAGCCCATTGTGTCCGCACCAGTCATCAAGTCCCTATCTACTCAAATCCCACTTTCCAGCACTTGGTCCGTAGCCTTGTATGCTATGGCGTTTCAAGTGTTCATCTAAATACTTCTTAAATATTGTGAGGGTTCCCACCTCTACCACCGTCTCAGGCAGTGTGTTCCAGATACCCCCACCTTCTGGGTGAAAAAATCTCTCCTCAAATCCCCTCAAAATCTCCTGTCCTTTACCTTAAATCTATGCCCTCTGGTTATTAACCCCTCCAATAAGGGGAAAAGTTTCTTCCTATCTACCCTATCTAAGCCCCTCATAATTTTGTATGCCTCAATCAGGTCCCCCCTCAGCCTTCTATGCTCTTAGGAAAACAACCGTAGCCTATCCAGTCTCTCCTCATAGCTGAAACAGTCCAGCCCAGGAAACATTCTGGTGAATCTCCTCTGCACCCTGTCTAGTGCAGTCACATCCTTCCTTTAGTGTGGCGACCAGAACTGCGCACATATGGCCTAACTAACGCTTTATACAGCTCCATCATACATGTATTTTAACATGTCTCTCATGCCTGACCTTGTATTCAATGCCTCGACTGATAAAGTCAAGTATCCCATATGCCTTCTTAACTACCTGTCCTGCTGGCTTCAAGGATCTATGGACATGCACACCAAGGTCCCTCTGATCCTCCATACTTCCTGTGCTGAAAGCCAACATGAAGAAATGCAACATTGACATCAACTCCTGGGAGACCATCGCCTTGGACTGAACCAGATGGCAGCAGAGTCTGTGGGAAGGATCCCAGCATTTTGAGACCCAATGATGACAAAATAAAGAGGAAAAGCAAAAGTGGTGAAAGAACACATCATGACCCGAGCTGATAATAGAGGACTAGACATCCCACCTGACAACAAATATTCTTAAATGCCATAAAGTCTGCAGATCTGATTCAGCTTCATCAGCCATCTTCAGGCTCATGGAAGACTCATCCTCACTAGAAAGGGTTAGCCAATAATGAGGTCTTGCTTTACTATCAGCAAATACAACAATTTAGGGCATCACATCCTTATCTTTCTCTCTCAATCTAGCTCCTTCATACTTATAGGCTCAATAACTTCTCCTGGCCCCCATTTCTCACAAAGCGAGTCACCCAGCCTTTATCTTTGAATCAAAAATCCTTTAAAACAAAATTCACCCTTCAAAAGTATTTTTGGTACATAAGATCACTTTCCTCGCCATGGCTTGTTTGTTCAGGTGGAAACATTGCAAAGGTTAGAATGGCACAGTTAGGCATACAGTAAAAAGAGCATTATGTGATGGATTTTATGATTCCAGAACTTGTTAAATGGAAAAGGAAACTCTAAAAATAGATAGCAAGTTTTCATTGTAAAGGGAAAAGGCCAACTTTTGAGGGTGATAACAATAAAGTTAATGGCATCTGTAGGAGGAAGAGCCCTACAGATGGGTACCATTTAACAAGTAATGAAGGACACTGAAGGAGTCTTGGAAACAATAAGAGATTGAATCCAGCTGAGAAATCGGCAGCTCACCGGCAGACACTTAAGAGATATTGGAGAGAACTGACTTGCAGGAACAGAGAATATCAGAAAGCAAGTTAGTGCCTTACAATTCATTTCTTTGCTTTTTGAACCAATACGAATAAAAATCAAATTTTGAAGTGTAACCCTTTCATAGGCTACATATATTAGAAGAATTGGATTCAAGGTAGATGAAAGCAGACAATATGAATAGATAATAAATAAAAACAAAATGGATTATATCCTGGTAAGCATTGTGTAAGAATCATTTTGTTATGCTATATAATACCCATTTTTTTAAAACAAAGATCAATAACAATCTTAGTATGTATTCAAGTTATTAAGGAGGGGCTAATGTGTGTAACTTGGAAGTTCACCTACTTTTCTTTGTTTAATGTAATGAAGGTAGTGGTTATTAAAATTTTCAATTAATTTTCAATTGCCACCAATGGAAACATCAGAACTTAAGCCATGGTTTCACTATGTGACATGCCATTATTCTGCAATCAGTACATTATCAGTTTGTCAAAAGGTTCCAAAATTGAGTGGTAACAATTGGCCATTGTTCCCTTTTCTAAAGTTTATTATCTCAGCCACATTCAAATCCATTTGATATTCCTTAACCTAGCCTAGCAAAGATTATTTTGATCCCTTTATTTGTATGGTGGCATAGTGGTTATGGTCACTGAATTTTCAGCTCAGTGGGCAGGCGCAATTGGCGAGCCCAGGATCGGCCGGAAACGGGCTGCAGCCCGTGATTGGCTCCTGACTGCAATTTCACACTGGCGGGCCAATTAAGGCCCACCCAGCATGAAATGCGGCTCTCCAGTGGTCAGGAAGGCACGGGTGAGGGTGGGTGCCTGTCGGCCACTGAGTCCAATGGCGACCTGGCGGCTGGTTTAAAAACGGCACAGGCAGCAGCTGGACATGGCAGGTGGGAGGGCAGGTTGGGTGGGCACTCAGCCCCCACCCCTACCCCACCCTGCTTTTCGGATGAGTGACTCACTGTCCTCCTGGAGGAGGTGGCTGCCAGGAGGGACACACTTGTCGCCAGAGATGGGAAGAGGAGACCATCACACCTCACACAGAAGGCATGGGAGGAGGTTCCAGTGCTGGTTAGTAGCCATGACATGGCGCGGTGCACATGGGTGCAGTGTCGGAAGAGGTTCAATGACCTGCTGTGCTCAGGAAGGGTGAGTACCATGGTGGCATGGGTCAGTGTGCAGAAGTGTTGAGGTGTGGCCGTCTTCCTGTGGACCTCAGGGGTGCTGGAGTCTGAGTGCCAACTGTCAATAATGCCAGAGCTGGCCGAAGGGGTGAGCCCTGGCTGCTTGGACTGAGTGCCTTGCAGCTCATGGGCCACAACTCAGATGTGCCCTGCAAGGTGTTCCTCAGCTGGGGTTGGCCAGCCTGCAATGGCGCCGCAGGTAGAGAGTGGACTAATCAATGTTCCTCTGTCCTTCCAGGAGAATATGAGCCATAACCAATCAGAGAGGTCATGTATAGGTGAAGGCCCACCCAACCTGTTGCTGCTGACTAGGCTTGAGCAGGACGCCTAGAGCTGGAGAGCCAGCACGCTCCTTGTGCAACTGCGCTTGGAGAGGTGGGGGTGCCAGACGAAGGTAAGAGTGCAGTGCACAGAGGTGAGAGTTACGGATTTCGCAAACATTCTAGTGTAGTCTCTTTGTTGATGGGAGCCTCAAGCCTGGAGACCCCATTGGCCATTGAAAGACAATGGCACCATGATGCAGATCGCCATTCTCTCACCAGGGTGCCTGGCATGCACAGTAACAATGTGATGACTTTAACTAATGACATGTTGCTGTTCTCCCTTAGATTTGCCAGCAGGCACTCACTCTCCGGACCCCGAAGGGCCATCCCTAATGCTGGAGGACTACCGGGGCTTCATTTGCACCTTCGTAACACCCGCTCTCTGAACCAGGCACCAGCACATATACCAACACTTCGGTGGGCATTAGATCAGCAGCCAGAATGTCAGTGCACATGGGTGAGGGCACTTCACACTCGCTTGAGGTGCAGGTGGAGGCAGAGAGTGCCCTGGGAGGTGACAGATGCTGGATGTCCAGCGGGACATGTGGGAGAATCTGGCAGAGATCCATGAGGGTTTGTGTGCCATGGTCTCCGTTGTGGAAGAGTGCATGCAGAGCATGAGCACTCCGTTGACCCTTATAGCCAAGCGCACTGCTTCCTCCATTGAAAGAGTGGTGACTCTCATGGAGAGGTGACTCCAGGGATAGAATCAGAGGTTCCTGGGGTTGAGCTCAGACCTGCAAGCCCTCACACAGGCAATGGCCTCAGGTGGTCAATGACAGTGTGGGAGATGGATGAGACATCCAGTATCCCAGCTAGGTGCCCATCCATCCACAGTGAGCAGGGAGGTCCAGAGCAACCTCACGTTGGCGCATGAGCTGCTTGTTGTCTCTGCAGGTTCCTCCCAGGGTGCTCTGGATGTCGGTAGTAGCTCCTCTGCCCCACCACCAGTGACAGTGACATCTGATGAGGCTGCGATGACTGGGGAGATGCCAGCCGTGGCACTGGCCACTCTTTCCCAGGCTCCACTGGCCCGAGGACGACCGCCATGGTCATCAAGGCGAACAAGACAGCAGAGTCAGCAGTATGTCTCCAATGCTGGTGTCAGCAAGGGGGGGCGGGGAGCACCAAGACGTAGCACTCAGAAATGCAAGTTAAAGGCACCATGAGCACAAGAAGGACAGTTCACAGGTGATTTTCTGTTCATTTATGTTTGGTTTATATGTTTGCTGGTTTGGACATCAACAGCTGTAATGGTAATATCATTATGCATTTAATGTGACAATAACATTAAATTTGCTTTGGTTCTGATGGCCTGTGTATGTTTTACCTTTTTTATTTCTGGTGCAGGGTACGCCAGTATGTAATGCTGGACGTGAGTGACTGGAAATTTCATTGTACAGGAATTGAGTGGTTTTTGGGTGCAAATAAAAGAGCCATTTCAGACAGCCGGGATGGATGCAGCAGCCCTGACATGAGGTGGATGCAGATCTTTGGCAGCCTGGCTGAAGGAGTGTTGGATCAAGGCATCCCTGGTGTCCCTACCTCCCTGGAGGTTACCGAGGTCTGCCTCCACGCCCTCAGCGTTCTCCTCACTGTACTCCTCTTCTGACTCACTACTGGATTCATCACCTGTGGCCTGTGCAGCTGCGTCGAGAACCTCTTTCTTCAGTGGGTCCCCCCCTTGCCAGTGCCAGATTGTGGAGAGCGCAGCATGCAACCACTATCGGTAACACTCGCTCTGAGGGGCATTGTAGTGCATCCCCTGAACGGTCCAGGCATTGGAAGCACATCTTAAGAAGACCTATGGTCCTCTCTACCTCTGTCCTTGTGGAAGCATGACTCATATTGTAATGCTTCTCTGCCTCTGTTCTTGGGTGGCGGAGAGATGCCATATGCCACCTCTTCAACGGATAGCCCTTGTCACCCAGTAGCCATCCATCCAGTTGGGCTGCAGCACTAAAGAGCCTCAGCACCTGGGAATGTCTCAGGATGTAAGCGTCATGGGAGCTGTCAGGGTACCTTGCGCAGACTTGCAGAATATGCATCCTGTGGTCACACACTATCTGCACGTTCATGGAGAGGAATCCCTTCCTGTTGACGAAGGCACCCGGCTGACCTGCTGGTGCCTTGATGGCCACATGTGTGCAGCCGATGGCACCCTGGACATGGGGGAACCCAGCAATCGCTGCAAAGCCTCTGGCTCGCTCAGCCTGGTTGGCCTCCTCCGTACGGTAAAGAATAAAGGTCAATACCTGCCTAAACGGAGCTTCTGTCATCAGTTTGACGCAACAGTGGACAGCCGATTAGGAGACTCCACACTGATCCCCCACTGAGCCCTGGAAAGAGCCAGTGACCTTCAAAGCCACTAGCATGGGGTGTCCACCTACATGGTCGGAGCTGATCTCAGGGCCAATTGTCTGACAACTGGAGGGCACGGTCTCCCTTGAGAGGTGGACCCTGCTACGGTTTTGTACCTCAGACATATAGAGGTAGCTGCATCGCTGCCTGTAAGCCCTGGC
The DNA here is from genome assembly GCF_964194155.1 of Cetorhinus maximus. Lineage (NCBI taxonomy): Eukaryota > Metazoa > Chordata > Chondrichthyes > Lamniformes > Cetorhinidae > Cetorhinus > Cetorhinus maximus. The sequence continues at coordinate 28,536,729 of NC_135892.1, read as the reverse complement.
AGCGGGATAGTGGCATCTTCTGTGGCACCTTCTGCCTTGGACATCCTGCTGGCCATGTGCAACTTGTGCCTGCGCCTCTCCTCCCACAGGTCCCTCCCCTGGAAGCTGCACAGGGACACGCAGCCTCCTCTCCCTTCTGCCCCTCTCTTCCTCCTCAGAGGAGGCACCACCAGCGAAGACCACAATCCCTATTGCCAGGGTAAGGAAATGCTGTCTGATACCTGGAAAGGTCCACGGTCTGAATCCTTCGGGGTCCTTGGGACCACCACTAAGTCCTGAAATGAAGCCTGGAAATGCTAAGAATGAAGCCCCGAACAGAGATGATGCTGCCAAGTACCAATAAGCAACCAGCAGCAAACTATCTCCAAAACTCCTCACTACTCACACTGGCAATGATGCTGACTCTTTTTATCCTACCCTTGGATGAGGTTTAGCAAATTGTTAGCTGCCCGCCAGCATTTTTTGCTCATGCAACGAGTGCAAAATCACACGGTCAATGTAAAATGTAGCTTAATTGCCTTTATAATGGCCTTAACTGACCTCGTAATTGATGGAAGGCGTGGCTACGACTCCTGCGCCCATGCACCGGCCGAAATATCACGCAAGTGCGCAATGACATCAGGATGCTCACCCGACGTCATCACGCGCTATTTTATGCTCGAGTGGGTGAGGCACACGCCCGTCTGCTCAGTGACAAATTCTGCCCATGAATTCACACCCTACTGTGCTAGCTGTGGAATTAAAATTCAATTGATTAAATAAATCAGGAATTTTAATAAAAAGCTAGTATCAGTAATGGTGAACGTGAAACCACCAGGTTATCAATAAAGGCTATTTGGTTCACTTAGGAAGGAAACCCGCCATCCTTACCCAGTCTTGTCCATATGTGACTCCAGATCCACAGCAATGTGGCTGACCCTTATCTAACTTCTGAAATGATCTAGCAAGCCACTCAGTTGTATTCAAGAAGGTGGGTCATCACCACCTTCTCAAGAGCAATTAGGGATGGGCAATAAATGCTGGCCTTGCCAGCGATGCTCACATCCTGTGAATGAGTAAAGCCTTGTGTCTCATATATTGTTGTCACCCGGCTGCATAACAGTGGCATCAGTAAATTTTATGGAAATACTAGAAATAACCTGCATTATTTTGTTTTTGAACAATAAATGGATCTAGCAAATGGATCTACTATACTGAGAGCAGCTGACACCATTGAAGGTATCGAGATCAGAGCCTCTATTCGTAACAATGTCTAAATCCATGCCCCTTACGTTTCTGGTCCAGATATTCAATATGAAAAGGAAAACAGCAAAATCAGAAAAGGTAAGTGTTTTAGTGATCAGCTGGCTCACACAATTGGGCAGCACTAAAGAAAAATTGATCCTCTGAAAGGTAGCTCTGCTTCTCTAATGAGAGTCAATGACCTTTGATATTGCATGTGGCTGGCGGCTGATTTCAGTAGAGTACTGGCGCTCATAAAGCCTGGAAGTAAGTCACTCTGCTCTGTACCCCATTATATAAAAAAAGAATTTGCATTGATACAGCAGCTTTCATAACCTGAGGATTCAATCTCTATCAAAATCAATGAAATACTTTTAACATGCAGCAATGTTCACCCTAATTTCTGTTTGCTGCGTGTGGCCTACTTATTCCCTTTAAGATTGACACATGGCAGCACATACATGCAATTTAAAGCCGATGATGCTTGTGCACGCCCTATTTCTTTCCTGTGTAGTACATTCCAGATTCTTGCACAGCTTAGCAAGAATCCTGCAATTTAGGCAAACACAGTAGCCAATTTTCACACATATGGTCCCAAAAATAGCAATGAGATAAATGACCAGATAATCTGTATTTATTGTTGTTAGTTGAGGGACAAATGTTGTCCAGGGCATTGAGAGAACTCCCCTCTTCTTTAAATTGTGTAATGGGATTGCACTTAAAGAGTTGCACTGAAACCCCAGATGATATTACATGCTGGCTCTTTGGATTTTTAAAAAATTCATTTTACGGGATGTGGGCTTCACTGGTTGGGTCTAAATATTTGCCCATCCCTAGTTGCCCTTGAGAAGGTGGTGGTGAGCTGCCTTCTTGAACAGCTGTCGTCTATGTGGTGTAGGTACACCCACAGTGCTGTTAGGAAGGGAGTTCCAGGATTTGGACCCTGTGACACTGAAGGAACGGCGATATATTTCCAAATCAGGATGGTGAGTGACTTGGAGGGGAACTTCCAGGTGGGTGTGTTCCCATCTATCTGCTGCCCTTGTCCTTCTAGATGATAGCAGTCGTGGGATTGGAAGGTGCTTTCATAGGAGCCTTGGTAAATTCCTGCAGTGCATCTTGTAGATGATACACAATGCTGCTACTGTGCGTCGGTGGTGGAGGGAGTGAATGTTTGTGGATGTGGTGCCAATCAAGTGGGCTGCTTTGTCCTAGACGGCGTCAAGCTTCTTGAGTGCTGTGGGAGCTGCACTCATCCAGCCAAGTGGGAATGATTCCATCACACTCCTGACTTGTGCCTTGTAGATGGTGGACAGGCTTAGGGGAGTCAGGAGGTGAGTTATTTGTCACACAATTCCTAGCCTCTGACCCGCTCTTGTAGCCACAGTATGTATATGGCTAGTCCAGTTCAGTTTCTGGTCAATGGTAACCCCCAGGATGTTGATAGTGGGGGATTCAGTGATGTTAATGCCATTGAACATCCAGGGGCATTATATATTCTAATAGCATTCTCCCATCATTTGCGCATACATTTCTCTGTTCTTATTTTCCAGTATTTTCCTGATTCCCTAAAATGATATTGAATATTCAATGCTTCCACAGCTGTAGAGAGTCTTCTGCTGCCTCAGCTGTATAACAATTCCTCACATATGAATAAGCTGGCTATAGAACTGTGTGACTTTGGACAGTGTCACAATTGAGCCTGATTCTGACTGCATCGGATGGTTGATTTTCAGTGTGTTACCTGGGTGTAAAATTGGCAGTGTGGATCTGCCACCCATTACTGAAATGACCCGATTGTCATTTCCACTGATTCCGCAATGTCAGTTTAATACCAAGCAGCAAATTGATAACATAGCCCCTCCGAATCCACTCACGAGTACATTCCTGCAAGAGTCACTTAGCAGTGATTGGGACTAGGAACCTTCAGCTATCTTATTTCACCTCCCTAAACATGGGGGTCTGAGGCCAAATACAGTGTCACAGCCCCTGCCCTGGATTGGACCAGACAGCTCAGCACTGATCAATGCTCAAATTCATTCAGTCAGAGTACATATTGCATTTACCCACAAGCCACATTGGAGATGGAAACTATTCTATTTAGAGATTTAGTGCATAGATATTGAGGACAATACACACTGCACAGCTGGCAACAAGGCTGTGCTAACTACTAATTCTAAATTCTCATGCATTAGCACAGAAATCAATTCTCTCTAGTTGCTTTGTCAAACTGTACATCTAAGTTGTATTTCATTAAAATCAGTAGACCTGAATGCCAATAAACTACTACAGAGGAAATGGCCACCTCCTCAATTTTCTTTCTCAGGCAGTTGCTGTTACCAAGCAGTGAAGCCTCCTTGTTGAACGAATGTGCACTTTTCATGCAGGCCTGACATTAGGAAGATCAGTCACAGGTTGGTAAATTACCACTTGAGGAATGGTTGAAGCAACAAAAGCATATTCTGCTGTGCTATTAGTAAAAGCACTCTCTCTAATTAAAGTAGTGACTTTAATCAATAACACTGAACACTACTCTTGATTGCCATCACACTGTGTTGAGGTCAAAATTCAATCCAATGAAAACCATGCTGCTAAAACAGTTCATCATATAGAAGATAAGTGGTTTTACAGATAACACTTGGGTCCTATGATTCCTGTCTGAGGGTAGTCAAAGCAGAATTTTCCAGAGCATTTTTTTCCCATGTTGTCCTGAGGTTTTTCTCTCCAAGGAGATCACATGGCTGCAGGTGGACACGTCTAGTCACGATGCTCTGACCATCATGTGTTCATGGACCAGCTGATTTTTTCCTACCCATCATTTTTATATATTTGGCTGTTCATGACTAAAGGATGGAGTGAAAAATAGCAGAAGCAGACTTCCATGGCTACGTCAAAGGAAACTCATTCCACTTTGATAATTTGCCGCTGAACCAGTTTAAATTTCCAGCTCCATGACTCATTGGACCACTAAATATTTAAAATAGATTTTAACGCTGAAGCACTGTGTGATCATGATATTTTTCTCATATTATTTCCTCACTTGACAGATCAAAGAATGCTGCTGAATGGGGTACTGAAGAAGACAGCACCAGCAGTATGACAAAGAATGATTTTTAAAAAAAATAGTTGACAATAAGTAATATTGCTGGCAGGGGAAAAAATTGATTTTTGAGTAACTAGGGGCAGAATTTTACCACCTTAGACCCTGCCGGAATGATGGGACCAGTTTCAGATTTGGAATCTGACTCTAAATGGTGCACCTAGCAGTTGCTTTTTACCAGAGCAAACTAATTGTCATTCCTCCTCCAGAGTGGTGAGATGATGCACCAAACGTGTCAAAACAAGGATTTATAATTAAAGGGACCATGGCATCAGTAAGGAAACCTCACCAGCACCTGAATTTTTCAGGCTGCAGCATCCACAGAAATGGAGGGAAGACGTGGGAAGGATTGAGGGTTGAGACATACACAGACAGACACACCCCACCCCCGTGTCTCACACTCTTACCTCGAGGTCCTGCTGTGGCATCTGAGGGGCTGCAGTGATTTATCTCCACCAAGGCCAAGGAGAAGAGGACAATATCTTCAAACAAGCATGGAAATGGCCAAGGAAGTCAGCAGCAGGGGTGTGCTCCCTTCAACCTGGAGACAGTGCACCAAGAGGATTCAGGACAGCGGAAGGACATGACAGATGCCAATCCCCACACCCTGACTTTCCTATAATTCTCCTGCGCAGCATGCCTCAGGTCAGCACACCTTGCAGTTTCACTCGCTCCTCTCTGCAGATGCCTCACATGCCCATCTGAGCATTGAACACACACTCAGCTTACTGCCCTCTTGCACCCATGCCTCACAGTCACCCTCCACAAATAGTGTCCTTCATCACACAAACCATTATGAACATTCATACCTCTCTGCTTTCTCTCATTGCAAAAGAGAGCACAGAACTTGGTAAGAGGTGGAGACCTGGGGGCAGGGGTGCATTTGCCCTCCAGTGACGGAAACCTTACTAACCATTGCCAATGCTCACCACCTGTGCCACTGGGACTAGGTCTTGTTCTAGGAAGTTGCAGATGTTAGCAGCGACCTGGCATGAGAGACTGAGCCTTTTGAGATACTGGTACTCACACTTGCTGGGAGACTTGATTTTCTGCCTGTGGATCCTGTGATGGGGGTCTCACCTTCTTCCAGCTGGATCTTTATCTCTGTCCCCTTTGTCCTGTGGAAGGGCATGCAGCTGAGGAGAAGGAAGCTGGTGCTGTTGTTTGTGTTGCTCCTGTTGCTTCTGGAGTTGTTGGCAGTGGTGTAACCTCGGCCCTTGACCCGCAGCATAGATGACAGGTGGAGCTGCATAAGGAGCTCCAACGCCGTGGTGAAGGCTGGCAGCAGTGAAGTGCAGCTGGAGGTGAGTGAAATGCTGTACAGGTGAAGTGCCTTCCAAGAAGCTGGCAATCACCTGGCAACATGTGAAAGCACTCTCTGAGAGAAAATGTGCTTTGAATAGCAGTCTCACAATGACCATGGCCGGAGCATTTCAGTGTAACTCATCAAAACCTTCACAGATTGTCAGTTTCACTAAAGAAGTTCCTCCTGGTATGCATTCTTCTAACTAATCCTGATAAGTGATTGGCAGGTCAGGAAACAGGTTGCATGGCTGGGAAATCCAGGGTTCAGGACTAAAGCCACTCACAACTGGTTTCCAAACAAGCTCAAAAACTTTTTTTTTCAGCTGCTTAATCAATGACCTCCTCTATGTCATAAGGTTAGATGCTATAGCGTCTTTAAAGTTCGGCTTGGCCAATTGTTTTCAGTATGCAGTCCATTAAATTCTTTTTGAGCCAACCTGTTACTTATCACATGACAAGGCCTATCCGTAACTTTCAGACTGTGCATGGCCACATACCTGCACAGCTTAGCGGGAACATTGGTTAGAAGTGAGGATGTTCATTGATGATTTAACAGTGTTCTGTTCCATTTGTAACTCCTCAGATAACGGAGCAGACCTTGCCCACACGAAGTAAGACCTGTGGCAGAATTTTACGCCTTGCAGGCACGCACGTGCCCGACTCAATTGGGCGTGAAATCGGATGAGATGATGTCAGGCGAGCGTCCCAACATCATTGCGCACTCGTGTGATATTTTGCTTGGCGGGCATGTGTAAAAGTCAGAAGAATGTCTGCCAACAATTAAGAAGGCAATTGAGCCCATTAACGATGAAATTGTCCACGATTTTTCATGGCCCGTCCAACCTTACAGTTGGCAGATGGACAAATCGGCCAGGCAGCCTTTGCATTTTTCATCAAACCCCATCCACGGGCGGGATGAAATCTCCGTTAGGAAATAAAATAAAAATAACTGTCTGGGGACAGCATTTTTATGAGGTATGCTTTCAGGTGCTTGATTGTGATGCATGGACATTTTTTTTCAGCTTTCTGCACCTTTATTTAATTACTTGCAGGTCTGCAGCTCCCTGAGGCAGCTGTCTGTATACAGGGAGCTCTCTCGCAGCACTCACCTGCACCTGCGATGACATTGTCACCCGCCCTCTTCCTGCCCCCACCCCAGCAGCGCTGAGCTTTTTAGCGCGCGTTTCACGTTGGCTGGCCATTAATTGGTCTTCCTGACACACCTACCTCAATTCTTAAAGCGTCAACCAATTAATGGCCAGGGACGTGGCTCAATTTTGAATTAATTATTTACAGCTGGCATGCTCCTGATGCTGGAGGGCCAGTGGGAGGCCCTCCAGTACTGACACATCGGCAACCTCACTGGATGAGGTGGGAGCTGCCGATTCCAGTGGAGAGAGAGAGAGAGAGAGAGAGGGGTGGGCATCTCAACATGGAGGCAGCGTCCAAAAGTAACAGTAAGATTTGTTTTAAATTTAAAATGGCCATACCTGTCTGGTCATGACCATGGAGGGTCAACCCCTCCACGGGATTTCCAGCGGCTGCAGCTGTGGCCTAGTGGCCATGATGTGTGGGGGTGGTGGGGGTCTCTTGCTGGATTAATCACGGCTCCCTCGCCTTTCCCTCCTTAAGGCTATCTTGATGCATTGGCCAAGATTTGGCTGATGTGTAAAGCCCACTGGCTGTTTCGAAATCCCAGTCAGCGTGGGAAAGGGGTCTTTCCGATTATTTCTGGTGGTCGGGGGACCTAAAACACGGGGACACAGACTCAGGATAAAGGGGCAATCATTTAGGATTGAGATGATGAGAAGTTGCTTCATTCAAAGGGTTGTGAATCTTTGGAATTCTCTACCCCAGAGAGATGTGGATGCTCCATCATTGAATACATTTAAGACTGGGATAGACAGATTTTTGGTCCCCAAGGGAATCAAGGGGAGTGGGTGAACAAGGAGAGTTGAAGCTGGAGATCAGTCATGATCATACTGAATGGCGGAGCAACTTCAGTGAGCCTTGTTCCATACTCCTGCTCCAATTTCTTGCATTCTTGTGTTCTTAAGAAGCCACTAAGTTGCCCTCAATTGGCTACCTGCCTCTAAAAATGGCTTAGGGTCTTGGTGGATTCAGGAGGTAGTTGCCTATACACCTACTTCCTGGATCTAGATGTCTGCCTGAGGAGCCCCTATGATTGCTTCCCCTTCCTTTACGACTTCCCCCAACTCCCCAATTCCACCATGAGGCCTCTGAGCTCAGCCCCCCCACCAGGAGACTACCCTCCCCAACACTCAGGTCTCCAACCTCGGCCACACATTCTTTCCCTGCCACCCTCTGATTCTCCCAGCCTCCGATCCCCTCTCAAGCCTCTGAACTACCTTCCTCAGGCCCCTCATGACATTCCCCCATCGCCAGCAGCTCACCTGATCATCCTCAACTGATTTCCCTCCCCCTTTGCCAGCAATCGAACCCCCACCTCTCCCCAGGTCACCTGCTCTCCCCAATTGGCCCCCTCTCCGCAATCGATCCCCCTCAAGCCTCTAATCGAGCCCTTCCTTCCTCTGATTGATTCCCCTCCTCTCTTCCCCAATCAATCCCCCTTACCCAAAATTGAGCCCCTACTCCCCCCAATACTCTCCCTTCATCTTCCCAAATCGACCCCATCCTCCAAAACCCCCAAATGACCCTCTCCAATCACCCTGATCAATCCCCATCCCCCACACCCTCTGATAGACCCCTCCCCACCAACACTTCAATTAATGCAGCGCACTCCCTGCACGCCCACGCAGATTTACAAGCTCCTGTGGCCTTCACTGACCATCTGCCACCCAGCTAGAGGGCAAGCCTGTCAATTAGGTTCGCCTCAGGGCAAGGAGCAGACTGGTAACATCACGTACATGCTGTGGGAATCCAAATTCTGCAGGTCAGGTAAGGAACAATTCAGCCCTCCCTCTCCAGATTCTCCATTAGTTAAGAATGTCCATTTGAAGGGGCAGGGGGAGGGTAGTGGAGCGGTGGTAGTGTTGGTGCCAGCACAAATTGCTGCCTTGAAGACAGGAAGTGAGAAAGCAGGAGACTGTTGGAATAATTGACCCCAAATACACTTTTATAATTACCTGGGAAAAAATACTTTTTCATTCATATTATGCTAATCATATACTGACAGCCCAAGGCACAGATCAATAAGACACACTACCAGGATGTCATTAAGAAAAAGACCATTGCGTCCACTTTCTCAGTCTTTCAATGTCTGAAGCAACAAAAAACAGGCAAGATATGATTATGTCAGGTAATCATTCAAGAGCAAACAAACTGCTTTTTCAACCACAACTACCAGTGTGGTACCATCTTTATTACTTCTGCCTAAGTAATACAAATTACACTTGACTTTACAGAGCGTCTGAGCAAGCTATGTGTATCAGTGATGACAATACTCATGACAGATGAAGACGCGTTACATTATTAGGAGCACATAAGGTTAAACTGTTCTAGCATTTTCTTGTTTCACTGAGGCAGTGGGAAGTCTTTGGTTTTGATTTGAAATCTTGGTTGAGATCTGCACAGAAATAACTTTTTTATATGTAGTGAGAACCTGAAGAAAACCTATGATGGTTGTGATAATGTTGTATGTAAAAGGAGATCTAATATTTCTAAAGACTATGTCAGCTCTGCCAAGACACCTGTGCACAACAACTGCTTCTAATCTCCAAGCACCACTTGCTATTTCATGGCTATAAATATTTGAAGAGATTGGGGTAGATCTTGACTTTGGGCAATTGTGTGATAGCCAGACAGCAGCCCTTTTTACATCTCACCTGGGTGAAGTTAATCAAAGTAAAAATCAGAAGAGATGTAAAATGGGCTGCCAATGCATTATCACCAATTTTACATTATCACACAAAGTCGAGATCTACCCAGCACAGTTGCAGGAGTGATGGGTTTTTTTATTCATTCATGGGATGTGGGCATCGCTGGCTAAACCAGCATTTATTGCTCATCCTTAATTGCCCTTGAGAAGAAGCCGGTGAGCTGCCTTCTTGAACCGCTGCCATCCATGTGGTGTAGGTACAGTGCTGTTAGGGAGGAAGTTCCAGGATTTTTACCCAGCGACAGTGGAGGAACAGCGATATATCTCCAAAGCAGGATGGTCAGTGGCCTGGAGGGGAACTTGCAGGTGGTGGTGTTCCCATGTGTCTGCTGCCCTTGTCCTTCTAGATGGTAGAGGTCATGGGTTTGGAAGATGCTCCCTAAGGAGTCTTGGTGAGTACCTGGCAGTACATCTCGTAGATGGTGCTCACTGCTGCTACTGTGCATCGGTGGTGGAGGGAATGAAGGTTTGTGGATGGTGTGCCAATCAAGCAAATTGCTTTTTCCTGGATGGTGTCAAGCTTCATGAGAGTTGTTAGAGCTGCATTCATCCAGGCAATTGGAGAGTATTCCATCACACTCCTGACCTGTGTTTTGTAGACAATGGACAAGCTTTGGGGAGTGAGGATTCCTAGCCTCTGACCTGATCTTGTAGCCACAGTATTTATATGGCTAGTCCAGTTCTGTTTCTAGTCAATGGTAAGCCCCAGGATGCTGATAGTGGGGCATTCAGCTATGGTGATGCTATTGAATGTCAAGGGGCGATGGTTAGATTCTCCCTTGTTGGAGATGGTCATTGTGCGATGCGAATGTTACTTGCCACTTATCAGCCCAAGCCAGATATTGTCCAGGTCTTGCTGCATTTGGACATGGACTGCTTTAGTATCTCAGGAGTCATGAATGGTGCTGAACATTGTGCAATCATCAGCAAACATCCCCACTTCTGACCTTATGATGGAAGGAAGGTTATTGGTGAAGCAGCTGAAGATAGCTGGGCATAGGACACTACCCTGAGCAACTGTTGCAGTGATGTCCTGGAACTGAAATGATTGACCTCCAACAACCACAACCATCTTCCTTTGTGCTAGGTATGACTCCAACCAGCGGAGAGTTTTCCACCTGATTCCCATTGACTCCAATTTTGTTTGGGCTCCCTAATACCACACTCGGTCAAATGCTGCTTTGGTGTCAAGGGCAGTCACTCTCACCTCACCTTTGGAGTTCAGCTCTTTTGTCCGTTTTTGAACCAAAGCTGTAATGAGGTGAGAAGCTGAGTGACCCTGCTAGAACCCAAACTGAATGTCATTGAGCAGGTTATTGCAAAACAATTGCCGTTTGATAGCACTGTTGCTGACCCCTTCCATCACTATACTGATGATCGAGAGTAGGCTGGTGGGTGGCAATTGGCCAGGTTGGATTTGTCCTGCTTTTTCTGTACAAGTCATACCTGGACAATTTTCCGCATTGCCCGGTAGATACCAGTGTTGTAGCTGTACTGGAACAGTTTGGCTAGGGGTGCGGCAAGTTCTGGAGCACAAGTCTTCAGTACTATTGCCGGAATATTGTCAGGGCCCATAGCCTTTGCAGTATGTAGTGCCTTGAGCCATTTCCTGATATCACGTAGAGTGAATCGAACTGGCTGAAGACTGGCATCTGTGATGCTGGGGAACACTGGAGGAGGCCGAGATGGATCATCTACTCGGCACTTCTGGCTGAAGATTGTTGCAAATGCTTTGGCCTTATCTTTTGCACTGATGTGCAGTGCTCCCCTTTCATTGAGGATGGAGCTATTTATGAAGCCTCCTCCAGTGAATTGTTTAATTGTCCACCACCATTCATGACTGGATGTGGCAGGACTACAGAGCTTAGATTTGATCCGTTAGCAGTGGAACTGCTTTGCTCTATCAGTTGCTGCTTTTGCTGTTTGGCACGCAAGTAGTCCTGTGTTGTAGCTTCACCAGGTTGACACCTCATTTTTAGGTATGCCAGGTGCTGCCCCTGCCATGCCCTCCTGCACTCTTCATCGAACCAGGGTTGATCTCCTGGCTTGGTGGTAATGGTGGAGTGGGGGATATGCTGGGCCATGAGGTTACAGCTTGTGGTTGAATACAATTCTGCTGCTGCTGATGGCCCACAGCGCCTCATGGTTGCCCAGTCTTGAGTCACTAGATCTGTTTGAAATCTATCCAATTTGGCCACACAACACGATGGAGGGTATCCTCAATGTGAAGGCGGGACTACGTCTCCACAAGGACTGTGCGGTGGTCACTCCTACCGATACTGTCATGGAAAGATGCACCTGCGACAGGCAGGTTGATGAGGATGAGGGCAAGTACGACGTTCCCTCTTGTTGGTTCCCTCATCACCTGCCACAGATCTAGTTTAGCACCTGGAACAGTTGGTTCATTCAGCTGAATCATCAGTGTCATGCCTGGACAATTTAAAGAGCTGTGTGGTGTGGGCCATCAGCAGCAGCAGAATTGTACTCAACCACAACCTGTAGTGGGTGGGTTGAGGGTTTGGGAAGAAGAATCCTAATTTGGAATCACTTTGTTGTTTCTTGTTCAGCTGTAAAGAAATATCTCTTTTAACATGTCCTTTGTTACTGTTCTTCCTGTGCACACAACCCACTGTTCCACCTCAGCCACAACACTACAACTGGTTATAATTGGGACATTTTATTATTTTGCCACTTTCTGCAGGAGGGCAGAGGGATGATGGGCGGAATGGGTGGCTGATTGAGCTGAGTCATCAGTGTCATGCCTCGACAATTTTAAAGGGCCTTGTTTGAACGTGATTGGTCAACTGTCTTTCTGATCATGAGGTGACAGACAGCCCAACATCCTCAAGGGCAGAGTTTCCTGCAAGCCGCCTGCTCAGCATTTAACGCTTGAACACAACTCTTAAAGGGAAGTAGCATTCAACCGGGCACTTTTTTCCTGGCCAAACTGAAAGATGGGTGAAATAAAGAATTGGCCAGGGAAGAGCACCTAGGTTCTGCTTCTCAGATGTGGAGGTGTTTACTTAGGAGGTGAGGACATAGAGGAGATACTCTTCCCATCGGATGACGCAAAGATGCGCAAGTTAAATGTGCAGCGTGCATGAAGAGAAGTGGTGGCAGATACTGTTAACGCCACAGCCACTCCCAGCAGCTGGATTCAGGGCTGGAAGTTCTTCACTGGCCTGACTAAATTAGAAAGGGTGAGTACGGGGGCTGGATTTTCACCATGGAGGTAGGAAACAGGAGCTATGTCTGTTTTGTGTCAGAAACCCACCATCAGTGGGAAACTGACAGAAATTCATATTTTCATGGGATTGAGCCCTAAATTGATATGGAGGCAGATTTCCTGTCCAATTAAAGCTCATGGGCGCAGGAATGGAGGTGGATGAGCTGAAGTGGGGGACCTATCACTGAGGCTGCTGGTTGTCCTGAGGAAGGTAGTTTGTGTCAAAGCCTTCCAATGCACCACAGAGAAACAAGATGTCATGGGGGAGATGAATGCCTGGCACCCATGAGGGAGAGCAAGGTCCTCTTCCCGGAGGGTGGCTGGGGAAGGCCACTTTTTCATGCAGCAGGTGCACCTCTCTGTTCAATGGCGTCTCCCTCTTTCTGCAATTCCTTTTCCTCTCTTACCTCCTGCAGCTCCTTCAATGAGCTGTCTCCTTCCAGGGCCTCATGTCATCAGGGTTCACACCTCTCTGGAGGGTCATGTTATTGAGAGCGCAGCAGACAATCACAATGACTGAGATCCTTGCAGGAGGGTGTTGCAGTGCATCACCTGACCGCTCCAATCTCAAGAACCATTGCTCCCCGCAGAGCTTGCGATGTCCCATCAATTGTGAATCTGATGTGTTGTTCAGCCTCAGTGACGAAGGCATCTGTCATCCTGTTGATGCACCAGTGTGTAGCTGTGATACAGCAGAGGTCTGCACTGACGAGGGTACAGATGTCTGTGACCATCTGTCCAGACAGTAGCAGTCTCCTATGGCACTGGTTCTCAGTCATGTCCAGGTATCTTGCCATTACACATGGATTTTGTGCTCAGGGTAGTGTTTCCTACTTTTCATGACCCCTGACCCTCTCTTCTGGCCCTCTGATGCCCTGGGCTCTGCCAACCTCCGCAAGCTGCAGTTCCTAATTTCCAATGGCCTCTATTTCTGACGGTGCAGCACCCACTTACAGCTACACCCTTCCTGGTGCTCAGGTGGAATCCAAACAGCCTTGTCTATTGCTTCAATGCCTACGTGATGTTAGGAGGATGACAACCCCTTAAACTGGCAAACTGTGATGGGTGGCAGCAATTTTTACATAAAAGGAGTAAGCCCTTTAACCTAAGGGAAGCATGAACATTCACCTTTTGAAACTTTTCTGGCCCCCATGACTCACCGTTGACATGGTCCTTGCCTGCCTTCAGCTGGCGTGAGGCAGACAGCTGCTAAACACCGACACCCCCAGGAAAATGCAAAAAAGTTTCTGAAGATGAGTGTTTAAAAGCTCTTAAGGAGATTAATTGGCCTGTTTAGGAGCATGGGCAAGTATGGAGGCCTGTGCTCCAATTGTCCTCACAAATATCGCTGACTCCAGAAACAGAAGTGGGGCACCCGGCATCCTTTTCCGACTGCCCACCCGCCTCCGTTCAGGCATGAATCGGGCCATGAGAATACTGCCTCAGAATCAGACGGTCATGATTTAAATGCTGCTCCAGGGATTTGAGTTCAAATTCTAGACTGAAAATCTAGTGCAATACTGAGAGTGCGCAGCATTATTGCAGGTACTGTCTTATAGATGAGGGCCTGAATTTTTCAGGCAGCAGGCGGGCTCGGTGGAAGCAGACGGGGGCGGACACGGAGCCAATTGCCGCCCGTGATTGGCTCCGCACCGCCATTTTACGTGGGTGGGCCAATTAATGCCCACTTACCATAATACGTGAGCCATAGTGCTCAGCGCTGCCTGTGCAGGTGGGAGGGGGAGGGAGAATTGGGGCCCGCACTCTTTCGCGCATGTGCTGCCTCAGGGAGGTTGAATTGATACCCCACGAAGTGTGAATCAACTCCAGTCGCTGGTTGACTCTTTAGATTTTAAAAACATCCATATTAAATTTAACATTTTTTCTTACTTTTCCATTCTGTTTCTTTTTTCTCTGTCTTAATCAAATCTTTTTTTCCCTCCATTCCTGTTTTTGTACCTGATTTTACATTGAATTCACCCACTCTAATTCACCCTTCGTCTCAGTCCTTCCTAGTGTTTATCTCTCAATCCTTAAATATCACTGGCTAAGGAGATACACTGTCTGTCCCATTGGGTTTCAGATGGCCTGTTGTCCACACTGCATTGTTACCATCTCACACGCCCAGCAACTTTATGGGAAAACATTTTAAAAACCTGAGCATGCATGAACATGTCTAACTGCCAGGACACTCCACAAGATGCCCTGCTCCAGCAAAATCTGGTCAATCAGCTGGTCATTGTCACATTATTGAAGTGGAACCCTGCTGTTTGCAAATTTGCTCATATTTTCTACATTACAACAGTGGCTACACTTCAAAAAGTGTTTCATTTGAGATGCCCTGAGGTCATGCGTGCCATATAAATGCAAATTTGGCTTGAGAACCCCCCACCCCCTTCCTGTGGGCAACTCTTGTCCTCTCTACCCAAAGATCTGTGTCTCCAGCATTGGCTTGCTGAGTCACCTGAGGTTCACACAAATCATGAAGCCTGATAGATCCCATCCTCGTTGCGAGGGACTGACGATGACAACAAAGATAAATACAAATTATTTTTTATGTTATTAAGAAGGGATTATTAACACTGTGACATTTTAGCTGTGTTTTTGACTGGGTGCACTCGGTCTGGAATGCTAATTAATTACATGCAAATAGGCCCCAAAATTCCTGGGGACCACTTCCATAGTGTAAGTCCGCTAGAGTGGAACTCTTACCTGTTCTAACCTCAAGGTGAAGGCTTCTGTCCCAAATTGCCAGTTTCATAAAAAAAAATACAGAACCTATGATTTTTCAGTGTAGATCTAACAATATGTGTCTTTGCTTTTTGTTGGCATTGAAAGATTTATAGCTGCTGTTTTCTAGTTAGCCTGTCATTTAAAAACAGTAAAATCAACATTCAGGTAAGGAACTGTGACTTTGTAGTTGAGCCAGTGCTGTGGAGATCAGTTCCTGAAATGTGCAGCTTGTTTGCTCACGCTGTTGCACTCTACACTTTACTCCTGGGTTCTTGTTAATCATAGTCAGAACTGAAAGGTTAAGAACAAGAGGCCCTGCCACACAGGTGCACAAGCTGCATGCGACTGAAATTCATCTGGTGCAAAAGCTTAAATAGCTTCACAATAGATGGGCTCTGAGAAGATTTAAAATACTATAACCGTTATATATTTGTATTTTAAAGCTTGTTGTTTTAAGTATAGGGACAAATAACTAAAAGGCAAGATTAGTGGTGGAAACAAATTTATTACAAAGCAATCTAGCTCTAAAACAAATCTAAATTCCATTTCTTAGTTGGTTGCCTGGCATTTTGCATACCGCCACCCCCCCTCCCACCCCCCCACCACCCCCCCACCTACCCGGCCACCCCATCTCATTCCAGAGGCTTAGATATTATACCTAAGCAAACAATACATTACTGAACGAGTGCTACACTGTTTGAGGTATCAACTTTCAGATGAGATGTTAAGCAGAGGCCTCATGTGTCCTCTCACGTGGATGCAAAAGATTCCACGGCACTATTTGAAAGAAGAGTAGGGAAATTCTCATTGGTGTCATGGCCAATATTTATTCCTCAAATGACATCAATAAGACAGGTTAGCTGGTCATGAGAACAAGAGAAAATGCTCAGAATGTAGAAATAATCAGCAGGTCAGCAGGCATCTGTGGGAAGTGAAACAGAGTTAATTTTTCAAGTCGTTGACCCAAAGCATTTTCTGTTTCTATTACAGATTTCCAACACCTGCAGTGTTTTGCTTTTGTGTTATCTGGTCATTATCTCATTCCTGTTTGCGGGGTCTTGCTGTGCTCAAACTGGCTATCACATTTCCTACATCAAAATAATGACTACACTTCAAAAGTACTTAATTGGCTATAAAACACTTCAGCACATCCTGAGTTATGAAGGCGCATTGTTCTATTGTGGGATGTGGGCATCGCTGGCAAGGCCAGCATTTATTGCCCATCCCTAATTTCCCTTGAGAATGGGGTGGTGAACTGCTGCAGCCCATGTAGGTACACCCACAGTGCTGTTAAGGAGGGAGTTCCAGGATTTTGACCCAGCGACAGTGAAGGAACCAGTGATACAGTTCCAAGTCAGGATGGCACTTGGTTTGGATGGAACTTGCAGGTGGTGGTGTTCCCATTTGTCTGCTGCCCTTGCCCTTCTAAATAGTAGTGGTCGTGGGTTTGGAAGGTGCTCTCTAAGGAGCCTTGGCAAGTTCCTACAGTGCATCTTGTAGATGGTACACACTGCTGCCACTGTTCAGCAGTGGTGGAGGGAATGAATGTTTGTGGATGTGGTGCCAATCAAGTGGGCTGCTTTGTCCTGGATGATGTCAAGCTTCTTGAGTGTTGTTGGAGATGCACTCACCCAGGCAAGTGGGGAGTATTCCATCACACTCCTGACTTGTGCCTTGTAGATGGTGGACAGGCTTTGGGGAATCAGGAGGCGAGTTACTCGTTGCAGGATTCCTAGCCCAAGCCAATCAAAGTCTATCTTTCTTTTCTATTTGCCACTGGCTTCTAGACGGAAAGCAAACAGTAAAAAGGACTTATTCAGAGAGGCAGCAGGTGGGAAGTGGTTTTCCACAAGGATTAGTGCTAGGACCACTGCTATTTACATTCCTCTCGTGACTGAAGATTTTGATATGAAATTGGTATGCACGTCCACAGAACTGGCAGTTCATGTTGTCCTTGTTGGTGTTTGGGGGAACTTACAACTGTACCACTTCTGGACTTCCTCGAGGCAAGTTTAACATAGATGGTCCTCGAAGCATGCGCAACCAAATTTCAGTGCTTGCCTTCACGTGGGTTGGTCAGCTGCATTGTTTTCCTACAGAGCTGTTCTGCAATGCAGAAGTTTGTAAGATTCTTTTTTAAGGTGTCCTTGTATCACTTGCACTGACCACCTTGATGTTGGTTGCCCTGAGAAAGATCGCCATAGGAGATCTGCTTGGGGATTCTGTAGATGTCCTTAGTGAGGCAGTGGCATATTTGTAATACCACTGGACTAGTAATCCAGAGGCCCAGACTAATGCCCTGGGGACATGGGTTCAAATTTAAATTCAATTAATTAACAATAAAAAAAGGAATTGAAAGCGGGTCTCGGCATTGGTAACCATGAAACTATCATCGATTGTCGTAAAAACCTATCTGGTTCACTAATGCCCTTTAGAGAAGCATATCTACCATCCTTACCTGGTCTGGCCTATATGTGTCTCCAGACCCAGAGCAATATGGTTGACTCTTAATTGCCCTAAAACTACTTAGTTCAAGGACAATTAGGGGTGGGCAACAAGTGCTGACCTTGCCAGTGATGCCCACATCTCATGACAGAATATCAAAAAATGCGTTGAAATAAAATGACCTGCCCAACTAAGTCGAACTCTCTGGTGTGTGATCTCCATGCTGTTGAGCCCAGCGTGATTGAGGACCTCATTTGTGATTTTTGTCCTGCCATCAAATTCTTGATAATGGACCTCAGGTGTCTTTAGTGTAATGGAAGCATACCAGCATTTTATTTTAGCACCTATAGCAGACCCAGAGTTCTGCACTATATAGCAGGGTGATAAGGACAGTGGCCTGGTAGAGTTTGATTTTAGTCTTCAGCTTAATGCCCTGTTGCTTCCAGACATGATCGTGGAGTGGCCATAGGTAGAACTGGATGCATGCATGGATATTTTCATCAATAGTGACATCCCTAAAGAGTACACTACCAAGCTATGAGAATTTTTCTACAATCTTGAGACTGGTGTCAACAATGGTGCTTCATAGTGTGTGCCTGGTGCTGGCTAAAACATAACCTGTCTTGGAAACACTGAATTGGTGACCAAAGTTCTTGGCAGCACTTGATGATTTGTTTTCCATAGTTTGGGTGTATTCCTCGTTGTGGGTAGCTGGAGCCCAGTCATCTGCATAGAGAAGTTCTCTGATTACTAGTTCTGTAGCTCTGGAGGAGGCACACAGTATGGAGAAGTTGAAGAGCTTCCCTGGACAGAACATGTTAATGACAGCAAGCATGTTTCTACTGGTTTCCTTAAGCATTGCAGCAGAAATTGAAGAGTTGGGGAGCTACGGCACATCCTTGCTTTATGCCGCTGGTTACTGCAAAGACATTGGACATCTCACCACAGGTACAAACACATCCAGCCATGTCATCATGCAATTGGTGCAGGATTTCGGCAAACGTGGATTACATTGGATATATGGCACAGAAGCAGGACATTAAACCCAACCAGTCCAAAGTGTTTATGCTCCACTCGAGCCTCCTCCCATCTTTTCTCATCTAAATCTAACCATACAAGCCTCTGTTCCCTTATTATTACCTTCAACTACTCCCTGTGGTAATGAGTTCCACATTCTCAGCACTCTGTGGGTAAACCTGGTCTACAGCACTTGCTCTCCAAGCCAGGATGCCAAAAAAGGTTTTCACTATGACATATTAGCTGTGTTTTTGACTGGGTGCACTCGGTCTGGAATGCTAATTAATTACATGGAAATAGGCCCCAAAATTCCTGGGGACCACTTCCACAGTGTAAGTTCACTAGAGTGGAACTCTTACCTGTTCTAACCTCAAGCTGAAGGCTTCTATCCCTAATCGCCTGAAAATCTGCCTGATTCTATCCTTGCAATGTCTCATGAGGTGTCCATTTTAATGACAGTAAAAACATTAGATTTTTAAAAATTTCCATTCATTACAAGATTGTCTGCTTCCACCTGTGTTACCATTGTTCCATGTTTTAAGCTGCTAAGTCACTTCTTTGTATCTGTCTGAAAATGATGGCTTCTTCCCGCTTCTCATCAGAGCTATGCATTTTCGCGCCCTTTTTGGCTGAGGCTCCCCTCCCAACATGGAGGACGGCACCATTTTGCACTCCTTGTATGGCTTTCAAGTCCCTCACTGCGCTTTCCATGTCCAGTGCTATTTCTAACGCCTTCTGAAAACCCAAATTTGTTTCAGACAGTTATCTCTTCCAAATCGCATCTTCATTTATACCACGCACCAAACAATCTCTAAGCATATCATTTATAGATATACCAAACTCGCAATATTCTGATTATTGTTTCAGACTTGCCACATAACAAGCAACTGCCTCTCCTGGGGCCCTATTTCTTGAAGTAAATTTGAATCGTCGTGTTGTTACCAAGGGCTTGGGCTGATAATGACTCTTCACAAGGTTCGCTAAGTCATCAAAACTTTTCAAATCCGGGGCACTGGGTGCCATCAAGCTTCAAATCAATCCATAGGTCTTACTCCCACTTGTGGATAGGAGGATTGCTCACCTATTCTCCTCCCATACAATGTCGTTAGCTTGGAAAAAGAATGCGAGGTGTTCAACATAGTGAGACCAATCGCCCGTGGTTGGGTCGAAAGAATCAACTGTTCCAAACTGCAGCAAACTTCGGGGGGACTGCTTCGACAATTAGGATGGAAATTCAACTTACAATTTCTTATGTAGAACACATTCTATTTATTTACAAAGGAATTCATCAGTTACACTTGTGTGCTTATAACTTAAACCTTGTCTCTACATTACAGACTCTAACTCTAGACTTCTACTGACTACTGACTACTAAGTACTACTCTGCTATTGGATAATAGGATCATGTGATCTTCCATTGTACATTCTTCTTAAAGGTATATGACACATCAGATTACTACAAAGATTTTCAAACATAACCTCTGCTCCTATTTTGTTTCTGTTATCTTCACTAGTTTGGTTTTCTTCTCTCATTTCTTTCTTATTTCATTTTCTTTGGACAGGATCTATTCAGGATCATACCATTCATAACCTCCTCTGGATACATCTTTTGTTTCTTCACTTGCCCCACAAACACTCCCTTTGGCCTTGCACCATGAAACCTTTTGTCATTTAATTTCTCCTGTCTTCCACCCTACCCTTCCCTTTTGTTCTTTTCCCCATCTTCTGCCTTTAACTCCTTACATTCTAATTTTTCCCTGTCTGATGAAGGTCACAGACCTGAAACATTAATTCCATTTCTCTTTCTACAGATGCTCCCAGTCCTGTTGAGTATTTCCAGCATGTTCTGTATTATTTCAGGTTTCTAGCATCCGAGGTATTTTGGTTTTGTGTTAAAATAATTATTGCTGGAGCCAAGATTTTCACTGATGCCTGTGGATAAGCCCCTCAGGAATCACTGCAAATTAATTTGAATTGAAATGACAAGGCATCATATTCTACATAGTAGATTAAAGCCATTGTTCAAACCATTGGTTGAATTTTGAAAGAGAAATAGCCTCAGAATGTGCAGCTATTTCTTTAATGGTAGTCTTTAATGCCTAGTCTACATGAGAAGAATAATGACAGTTTGTTGAAATTGACTCGAGGTACGGGGTGGATCGATGTGGATGCCAATATTGTTATTGTTAATTTCAGTTACTGGACTGGTTGAGGTGATTAATTGACAGGGGTATTTCATCCAGAGGACAAATCTTATCCAATAAATTCTTATTAGTATTGATTATTTTATTGGACAGCCTTCTCCCCAGTGATGTGAGATCCCAGACTTCCCTTTAAACAAACCCAGCCAAAGAGACATGGGATACAGCCTTATTACAATGATAACTGAGACCACACTACACCTGACATAGCAGACACAAAGTTAACATCTCACTGAAAAGATAGGTCAACTTAGTCCACTTCAATGTCCCTTGTCTATTGCCCCTTTCCTCCACAGAAGATCAGAAGCCTAATAAATTGTTCTCCCTCCCACCTTAATTATCCAAACAATCTCCATGTCTTCTTCTTCCCTTCTCTCCTTCTTTTCTTCTTCCCCTCTCTCCGGTCCCTGTGTCCCATTTACAATTTCCATCCCGACTCAATCTTTCAAATCTACTTATCTGGTCCCTCCACCCTCCCTTCTTTTTTCCCATCTAAATCCAGACCATGTCCTCTAATGCTACCTTAGTTGAATACTCCACTCACTCTTAACTCTTGATGGTCACAGGAATCTGATACATATGAAACCTGTTTACACAGACACTCCCAAATAACGGACAAAAATTTTGAAAACACTTTTTTCGACAAGAATATAAGAAATAGAAGCTGGAGTAGCCCATTTGACTCTTCAAACCTGCTCCACCATTCAACAAGATCATGGCTGATCTTCTGCCTCAACTCCACTTACCCGTACTATCCCCGTATCCCTTAATTCCCAAAAATATATTCCTTTTTTTATTCTTTCATAGGTTGTGGCCATTGCTGGCAAGGTCAATATTTGTTTCCCATCCTTAGTTGCCCTTCAACAGAGTGGCTCTCTAGGCCATTTCAGAGGGCAATTAAGGGTCAGCCAAATTGCTGTGGGTCTGGAGTCACACATGGGCCAGACCGGGTAAGGATGGCAAATTTCCTCCCCTAAAGTTCAGTAGTGAACCAGGTGGGATTTTACAACAATGCTGTCATGGTCACAATTATTGAGATTAGCTTTATATTCCAGATTTACTAACTGAATTTGAATTCCACCAGCTCCCGACATCCACAGTGGAGTGGAGGCAGCATATTGACTGCTACTCCCTGTTGTGATGTCCTTGGCAGGTGTCCTCTGGAGAGCCGAGACCTGGAGGGCCCCAGCCTGCTTTCATGGTGGAATTTGAACCCATGTTACTGTAGTATTAGCCTGGAGCCCTGGATTATTAGTCTAGTGACAATACCACTATGCCACTGTCTCCACCGACCAAAGTCTTAAACCGACCTCTCGACCTACATCCTGAATTTACTGAACAACTGAGCATCCACAGCTCTCTGAGGTAGAGAATTCCAAAGATTCACAAACCTTTGAATGAAGTAATTTGTCCTTCTCTCAATCCTAAATGGCTAATATCTATTCTGAGACTGTGACCCCATGTTCTAGATTCCGCAACCAGGATAAACCCCATCAAGTCTTTAGTAGGCACTAGGCCAACATTTCATAGTTAAGGGATCTGATGCTTGTTTTAAGTGTCCATTGTTGTGATATGCCTTCCGAACACTCTTGAACTATGATGGCATGCTGCTATCCCTTAAACACATATTATAACACCCACTGGGGTTAACCCATGAATTTTGCAGTGGAAACACTGATGCAGACCATCCCACTGCTAAATTGGTGTGCCTTACGCTCATGTTGCACCTGAAAAATAGGTGGAATACATTTTAATTTCTACCCTATGGTTTCTATTTTTAAAGATTTTCATTCCATTTTTGGGCAGCTTGAAAGGAAGCAGTCTATCAGTGAGAATACAAGATTACATCATATCCTCATTTACACAAGAGGACAATGACCGTATCATGATCATTTGAGGTTTATTGAGAAATACTTAGTCTCCATTGACATGCTTGGAGTCGGGCCTTTGAAGCTTTTCTGCCCACTCAAGCTAAGGCATGAAAGTGCCACCAAATGCTCCAGAACTTTTCACCCCTCGGAAGCAGACAGCAAATTAATGTGCGTTTTATGGGGCAGCAGGGCCGACTGGTCAAGTTGTACAATTCCCTTGTGAAAGCTGGTTTGGCACAGTCGCTGGTGGAGGCGCTCACAGCCCCTTGCAATGTCTTTATTAAGGTTTAGACCAGTAGCCCTCATGGTTCAAGCTAACAGTGCAGCCTTGCAGTGCGGTTTAGAAGAATGCCTGCACCTGAGCTGAGAGCACAGCATGCAGTCCAGTGGCCAAAGCTGCCGCCAATTGGTCAAGTGGAATGGGGCTGAGGTTGGTGGGGTTTTGGACAGCTAATGAGTGCACTACACACTGGCCATCCAAGTGGTGGCCAACGCCCAATGGCATGCATGAAGGGGCCTTCAGATTTAACCAAGGGAGGTTCTTAGTACACCTGTGCTAACCCACGCATCTCTCTCTTTGATCTTGCAGGAGGAGAACATCGGGATCATGGATGACAGTGATTTAGCAATATGCCTCATGGCTTACAGGGAGCAGAGAAAAAGAAGAAGAGAGTAGCAGAGGCGCCTGGCTCAGCAAAGGGAGGAGCACCACCCTCAAGATGAAGGGGCATCAGGGCCTGCTGCGCACGCAACTGAGGATCCACAGTGAGCTGTCGCTCGTAGGCATCTCGCTAGACCTAAGATTTATAGACGGCGCCTGTCATTCCTGCAGATGACCGAGAACCAGTGTCGCCAAAGACTGCACACATTCAGGGAACTTGTCAGTCACATATGCCAGCTGCTGCAGGATTTGACGCCACGGGGACATGAAGGACATCCACTGCCATGGCCATCAAAGTGTCAAGGGTGCTCAGTTTTTACGCCAGTGGCTCCTTCCAAACCTCCATGGGTGACCTGTGTGGGATCTCATAAGCCTCCCTGCACAAATGTATCCAGAAGGTCATGGATGCCATTTTCGTGAAGGCACAGAACTTTGTGCATTTCGCCTGGGACCAGGAAAGCCAGAAAGCTAGAGCGGCGGGATGTGCGCAGATCTCAGGTTTTCCACAGGTGCAGGGTGCCATCGACTGCACTCACATGGCACTTAGATCTCTGTGGCAACAAGCAGTCAACTACATCAACTGAAAGGGCTTCCACTCACTAAATGTTCAGCTGGTGTGCAACCACCTTAAATGTATCCAACAGGTCTGCTCACGATTCCCAGGGAGCGTCCAAGACTCCTACATCCTAGGCAGGTCTCAGATCCCTGACATTTTCCAGGGCTCACAGAGGCTGCAGGGGTGGCTCCTCATGGACAAGGGCTACAAACAGAGGACACGGTTGATGATGTCCGTGTGATGGCCTCAGACTGCAGCAGAGTGAGGCTCATGCCGCGACCCATATTTTTGGTGGAGAAAACGATAGGCATTTTGAAAATGAGGTTCCAGTGCCTCAACACGTCTGGTGGAGCACTGCAATACAGTCCCCAGAGGGTGTCGCACAACATCATTGCTTGCTGCATGTTCCACAACCTGGCACTGCAAGGTAGGGGGAGCGGGGGACCTAGCTGAGGTGGAGATGGAGAGCTGCACATCTTCTCCGATGAGGAGGATGTCAAAGAGGATGATGATGATGAGGCCCTTGAAGGCAAGGATGCCAGCGGTGAGACCATCGCACTGGTCAGATAAGGCAGGTGCACTCAGGGGGCCCTCATAGCCGCAAGATTCATGGAGAATGATGACGAGATGCAGTGAGGACAGTCCTGACATCCTCACCTTGCATTTGTGAATGTTCGACTCCTATGTGGCTGATGACATACTCCCAGTTCTCAGGCTCCTGTCATGGAGACGCAGCGGAGGCCTTAATAGTCGTTAGATTCCATAGATCTTCACATTGCCTCTGTGAACATCTGACTCCTGTCTAACTGAGGGCAGCTTGCTTGGGCTCTGTGATCAGGATCATATCATGGAAACTCAGCCATGAAATTTTAAATGCACCCGACCCTTGGTCAGCCTTCAGCACCTGACCCTTTCAGGAGCACAGTGCCACCAGTCACAGATGGCGGGGCCAGCCCCACATTAAAGGTGCTGAGAGCACACAGAGAGAATGACGGAACTCTATGACGCCTGCCCACAACATTCTGGCAGCAATAATAAGCACCATCGAGGTGCAGGCATCGCTAATGTGTACAGTGAGTGTGAAGCCAGACCATCACTTTGATCTGAGTGTTACACACTGCACAGGGAAGAGGCCCTGGACTGAGACACCTGCCTTTATCTTGTGCAGGAACCAAGGTTTCACATCTGAATGACACAAACACTGCTCAACAGAACAAGGAGCCATCGGCAGGGAGGCATTCTTGGGAGTTTATTTACAATAGTGAACATTATGTACAAGTGATTAACACCCTTGCCCAGGCTGAACAGCCACATTTTCTTAACCTTCCTAACCCTGCCGCTATGTCTTAGTGCTCCCCTGACAGTCACAGCGGAGACGGAGGCAGCCTGCTGACTGCTACATCCTGTAGTGACGACTGTGGCGGGCATCATCTGGAAGGCTGAGACCTAGAGGCCCCCAGCCAGCTTTTGGGATCCTGGCAGTGGCACCCTTCTCAGCCTGTGGAAGAGGAGTTGCTGGGGACACAGGAAGAGTGGATTCAGATGGGCTGGACAATCCTGGAGTCATCTGGGTGGATGGCCCCAGGGTGTGCGCCTGCTGATCCTCCTTCATATGGGTGTTCGAGAGCCCCTGGTTGACTCCTTGAGGAAAAGGGGAAGCTGGAGTGTGATTGATCTACCCCGCACCCCTCTTGCGTTGACACTGTTGAATGCCACTATGGTGTCAGCAATGGAGTTCAGCCCATGCAGCAGTGCAGGACCGATGTCCCGGATCAAGAACTCCATGGTGGCTACTATCCTACTAGTATTGACCTTGGTGTGTTGGCATGCTGGCGCTATCACCTCAAACTGAAGGCGGACGGACTCCTCCATCATGCCTTGCAATCTTAGGAATGCAGCGGACATCCCTTCCTGATGTTCCTGGGCATGCCTTTGCAGCTCCTGCAACTGAGGTATGGCTGAGTCCAGGGGCCCCTCATCTGACTCAGACTCAGCAGATTTCTGGCCTCCAGCAGTCCTCCAAGTGCCGGAAACCTGGAAAGTCCCTGCCGCCGCCTGCAGACAGTGCGATGTGCCCACCAGATTGTGACCCTGAGGCTATTCAAGAACTACTTCCCACCAAGGTGTGTGTCTCTGTGCTGGTGGAGGGTGTGGGTGAGCACTGTGACAGGTCTTCAATGAGAGTGTGATCTGATTCTTCTTCTGAGTGGTCTTCGGGCTTGAGTTGAGGACTTGGCTCATGAACCCCCTTGCCTGCGAAAGCAAGGAGAGATAATTAGTGCATGGTATGGGACTGCAGATTGTCTGAAGGATATTGCACTGCTGGACCCTCACATGGTTGAGTACCATCGACCTCACCGTCAGCATAGGAATGGCCCAGATCATTGCCTACCAGCTGGATGACTCTATTTTCAAAGTCTGTGAGGACCTTGATGTCAGCCATTTCTCCACCAGTCTGCAACCTTTCCCTTTTGTTGTGTGCCAGCTTGTCCTGCATAAAGACAGTTGGACAGAGTGTAAGCAGGACGTCTGCCAGGCCAGATGAGAAGTATGCCTGGCATGTGTGGGTGGTGAGTGGTGCTATGGACAGGATGAGGAGACAATCCGCAGAGCAGATGAAGATGTGTGTGAGAGAGTGAATGGTGATGTCCCTTGAACTGGCAGTGCGTGAGATCCCTGTGAATGTGTGATGGTTTTGTGAGTATATGAGTTGAGAGTGATGAGAAGAGTAACTTATCCTGGCAGAATGGAGGAGGTCATCCATCCTCTTTCAGCACTGGGTGGCTGTTCTCTTTTGCAACCAACATGGGAGGCGCTGACCACTGCTGCCACCGTCTCCCATGTTGAATTGAGGAGTAGAGGACTTCACGGCGAGCCTCCACTGCATCCAGTAGGCACCCAAAGGAGGCGTCGCTAAATTTAGGGCAGTATGCTTCCTCCCTTTGGCAGCCCTGACTTAGCAGCAACTTCCAATCCTGTAGAGTGCCGGCTCTGTGCAGGGACACCCTTTAAGTTTGGTGCCTGGATTACTGAAGGCCTGAGGTGATGGGGGGGTGGGCAAATCAGGGACCGCCCCGCCAACAATCCAACATATTTCCTGGGAATGCATTATTAATGAGGTGTGACATGCTGGGAATGGGACGATATGGCGCAAAAACCCACTATTGCAGCCGTTGGGTAAAACGTCCATTTTCCTGCCCGCTATTGCACTTTGTGCAAATCTGGGACAATTCCACCCTTAGTAGTTGACTACTGGGAGGTTCTTTGCCCAGTTAACCATAAAATATGGTTGTTCTATTAAGTCATTTATATGCGAGGCATCTAACAATGTTGTCACAATCACTTCTTGTTCTTTAATAAGAATAAAATGTCACTTAACACTTTCATAAAATACTTTTAAATGTATTAGCTCCAAACATAGAATATAATCTGACATTTTCATTTGATTGATCAGTGAATTATTGTAACAAAAAGAGAAAATGATAAGAAAAGAGATTGTAGCAAAAAGGAAAAAAGATAAGAAAAGATACTCAAAGAGAAATCTAATGTAACCAGAGTAGAATTTAGTACAGTCCTCTTTCAGCACATCTCAAAAACATAAATCTTTCCCTCTTTAATTATTTGAATGATTACTTATATATTGCTGTAATATATAATATTTAATCTTTGTTCAATGTCTGTATCAAATGCCTTCATAAATATTATATAGGCAGTGTATGATCAAAAGTAGCACCTGACAAGAAATCTATCTTTTGCTCCATGTTAAGAATAATAATGCAACAGAGTTGAAAAATCTGAAGTAATTGACTCTTTCTTTGAGAGAAATTACATTTGGTGAAATCCCTCCAAGGAAATTAAACCTGAGAAAAATACAGGCTTGGATCCTCCTCCACTATACCACCTGAAATTGGGTCATAAACCAGGTAGCATATCATTAGAAAATGGAGGGAAATAGGATGTGATAGCCTCTGACTGAATCATGGCCCTTAATGGTACTGCAAGGAATTTTGATCCTCACCCCTATTCTCTTTCTCAGCTGCTTGATAGTTGACTGTCATATTTAAATAATCGGCTGTAAGATGCTTTGAGACATCCTGAAGTCATGAAAGAGGCTGTATAAATGTGAGTCAAATCATTTACCAAGGTCAGCATTTCCCTCTCGCTTATTGGTGTTTTCTTTCATAAAGCTGCTCTATAACCGGTCAAAGGTACTGTGTTTTTATATATTTAATTCTTAAGGCTTTATTGCATTTGATAGATCAAAGATCGGATTTTCGTGGAGTAGGTGGGAAGGTCAAGTTGGGGAACTTCCTGATCTGGCAGACATGTCTCCTTTAAAAGGGTCCTGCCCACCATATTTTCATCCCGGGAGGCAAGGGCAGGATGGAGTTGGGTCTGCCACCTATAGAGGCAGGTTCGAGGGGGCAATGGAGGCAGACGGATGGCCAGGCCAGCAGGCTAGAACACCTGCCTCCATTTAGTGGAACATTTGCCCAGTTTTAATGATGAATGTCAAGCCCTCAAACTCTCGCCCCTCATCCTGGTCACCCCACCCACCCCACATGCTCCCGTATATTCCCCATGCCGTCCCAAGATCCCTCATGCCCACATGTCCTCTCCATGTCCCCTCATATTTCCCATGCCACCTCTATGCCCCCATGTCCACATGTCCCCTCCATAGCAACTCACCCAGTATCCTAAGGAGCCATGCCTTTGAAATGGAGATCAACACACATTAATCTTTGAACAATTTAATATAGCTCTCACTCAAACACGCTTCATACTGAAGAAAACTTTCAATCATATAACGCATTCAAAAATTTAAATCCCGTCAATAGCTGGATGCCTAAAATGTCCATCCCTGCAATGAAGTAGGCAAGGGCAGGATTGCTGAGCACGGGCTCGCTGTCCGCTCTCTTATCCCGGGGTCATAAAAACCCCACATGACAGGAAAGGGGACAGGAATCCCGGAATTGGGCCCCACCTGCCATATTTAAACCCCCTCGCCTCTGTCCCAACATGGACAGGCGCGTGGATATCCAAGCCAAATAGTCTACTCAAACAGCCGTTGGATGCAAGTACCCCCTTTTAAAGTAAAGTTAATATTTACAGCTAGAGCAGCCGAGAAAATAAACTCAGCTGTGTGACATCTGTTTTTTGATTGCTATGAATGGTATTAGAGGCCTAAATGGTGTCTGCTGCATGCACACGCACTTTGGGTCCCAATTGTGCTAGATGCCACTTTGCTGAGGACACAATAATGTTGGAAATATGCAGAGTAGACAGATCATAATGTCAATCAGTGTCCAACCCTGATTTGATGTCAGTGTTGCCATTTTGGAGCTCCACACTCCAGTTATCACAGTCTCCTAATCATGTATGGCTGAACAAGTGTTCAGCAGGAGGAAGAACCCCCCCAACTGCACTGCCCTCCTCCAAAACCAGCGCTATTTAAAGGGATCATCAACTACTTACAAGTTAGTTGCTGATTGATTTCTACTGGCTGTTATGATTGTACAGATCTTTGGTGCTTTCTAGAGTTCTTTAATGTTGCTGAGGTCTACAGAGAGTGGTGTGACAGTGCTGGAGGAGTTTATCCTGACTTCATGGCTACAGCACTAAGCAGATATGGCAATAGTCGGCATTCCCCTTGGTTGCAGTGTGTGTGGGAGAATGAGCAGAGGGCACGCAGAGCAGGGAAAGTTGCTAGAAAAGTGGGGACAATCAGGAGAAGAAGGGCTCTGTGCAGGAGGCCATATCTTCTCAGGATCTTCAGGGAGCATTCAGTAAGGAACACTGCATGAGACACCTCTGCTTCACTAAGGATATCTTCACTGAAATCTGCCACCTAGGGCAATCACATATGCAACCTCAGGCCACAGTCAGGACCACATTGCCTTGGCTGCGAAGGTGACTGCAGCATGAATTTGTCTGTGACTGGTTCCTTCTGCATTGGAACTGGTAGAATTTGCAACAGTTTCCAATTCACCCACCCACTGCTACGTACGGGAGATCACTGACATTCTCTATTCAAAGACAGCTGACTACACTTCATTGTCTCTTGCCAGGCTGCAGCAGATGGAACGAGCACGTGGCTTTGTGATGATTGCAGGCTTCCCCGTAATGCATGTTGGTTTGCAGGTGCCACATGTCAACTCTCGATCCAGCTGAATTGATTCCATTCCATCATCACGAAGATGGTGTGCGCCCATATGCTGCAAATCATGCAGGTCAATGCCTGGGATCCTGCAGCATTCATGATGCCTTCATTTTGCAGCAATCTGCAATGTCATCAGCCAAAACAACAAATCAAAGGGTGGCTTCTGGGTAACAAGGGCTATCTGCTAATCACATATCTGATGACTCTGGTGTGCACCCACACACTCACAGGCAGTACGTATACAACGAAAGCCGTGCTGTAATACAGAATATGATAGAGCAGACCATTGGCATGCTGAAATAACACTTCTGCTGCCTGGGCAGCTCTGAACGAGTTTTGCAGCATTCAGCAGAGTGGGTGTCAAGAATTGTGGTGATCTTCTGCACGCTGCATAATCTTGCCATCATGAGGGGACAATCCTGTCACCAGTTATACCGTGAACAACTGAGGAGCAGGAGGAGGAAGAAGAAGAGTAGGAGGAGGAGGAGACAAAGAGGAAGGGAGGAGGCAACTTAGACAGTCCCTTTCTGATCAGGGTTTTCTCTGAACATCTCAGCTGACTACAATACCAATAAATGCAATCCTAGTTTCCCATTCACCAACTGTCCCACACCTTACGTTCCCTCTCTTGCTGACCGTAAGAAAGTCCATTTTGCCACAATGCAAAAATAAAACCACCACAAAATAAACATTCCAAAGCAAATTTATAAATCAAAGCATGCCATATTTCATACAGCCGTGAGATGGAGCTATGAATGTTAGGTATGATCCTGATTGGTAAAGATTTTTGGTAGGTGAGTGATGGGGGTGTAGTGCATTTAGCGGCGTCTAAGGTTAGTGGTGCAAGTTATGTTGCATTTGAAGATGCATTCACTGACTTTTTCCATTCATGTAAGATCATTGAACTTTTTACAGCACTGTCTGCATGCCTTTGGGGCTGACTCCTGCCATTGACTACTATGATTGCACTGCTTTCTGGAAATTTGTCTGGAAGGCCTCCTGGCCACCTGTAGATGCAGCACGTCTCTCCTCCTCCACATTTCCTTGATCAAGGCCTCTAATGCAGTGTTAGAAATATTGGAGCCTACTCACTCCTATGTTGTGCCATTTTTGTGTCTACCAAGTCAGAATCACTTCATGTAGAATGACTTCCAGAACCTGCTCCAGTCACAATGCACCTACACTTTAAGAGGTACCAGGTTAGCTTTAAGTGGTGCGTGCTTTATCTGGTGCTAGCCCTGTTATGTTTTTGGACCGTCTGCTGTGGACCCCATGCAGCGAGTCAACAGTACAGTTAGCAATGGTTGCATGGTCCGATCATGTAAATTAGCATAAAGCTGGTGTTTGCATGATGCATCGGAGCAGCAGGTGTGAGATAATCCCACATCGTGATCCCCGCATTTATTATCAGGGGTTATTAAATTTAGTCTCCCCACTGCCCTGTCCCCACCAGTGTCCACTTCTGGGGCTCAAGCCTTTTCAGACGTGGGAGTGTTAGCTTTTAAACCAAAGATTCATTCTTTGCGTGCAATTTATAAGTCTTACCACTGAAGTTTATTGATTTTCTCTTGTCTTCATAGTCCTGCCCAAGAGTTCTACTTTCATGTCCTATGCTACTGTTCTTAGCCCCATTGCTGCTAATCTGCTAATCTCTCCGAGGCAATACATTAATATTCATCTCCAAGATATCATTAACAACCACTACTCTCCCACAAATATACAATATTTCTTGACGGATGTAAAACTAACCAACTAATCAAGGCTGAGAGCTCGAGGTGGGAAATTTCTCAACTTGGCCTGTCGCCAAATAAATGTTGCCACAGACATTGTTTTTGTTCCAGGGAGACAGGGGTGGGATTGAGTCAGGCCCACTGGCCTGGAAGCAGTTCAGATTCAGCCACGGAGGCAGATGGGTGATGAGGCAGGCTGGTTAGAAGGCCCACCTCAATTTTCTGGGACTTTGAAAAGCTGTTAGGCCCTCTGTCCTCACTCCTCATGACTTTTCACCTCCACACCCACTCCCCATGCCACCTCCATACCCCCTGCCCGTTCCATTGGTCCTCTCTTCATCCACTCACCAAGTATGCACTATAGAACTAATGAGCCATATAATAACAGTCTTGAAATGTACTTAAAAAACATCCATTCAAAAATCATCTTTGACTGATGCTCTTACAATGCCATAAAAGTGTCAGTCAGAGCAATTATAGTATCAATAACAGAAGCTTTACCCCACTTCATACCGTTTATTCTTTTCCAAATAAACATACAGACATTGAAAAACACAGTTCAAAGAAAGAATAACTTATTATAATCTCATAAAGATGTCAATCAATCAATTAAAGCAAACAGTCCACTTCTGCCTGTACAAAATATCCCTGCTGAGTTAATCCATTAGTGAGTCTAGAAGCTCAATATTCGCAATGTGGCCATCTGGATAAACAGACTTCTGGACATCTGTTTCTGCTAAAAGAGTTCAGAGGTGGCTTCATTGTGAATCCTCACACCCTCTCAATGCCCATCCACTCCACATGTCCCACTCATACCAAATCATGCCAACACATGCCCCACATGGCCTCTCTTACCTTCCATGCCAACCTATGTCCCTCCATCAACTCCAATGGCCTCTTATAACCTCCATGCCAACTCATGCCCCCCACTTCACTATATAAAAATCACTCTTATTGATAAAAGCCCATTCAATACATTTAAATTGCTTCAAGTATTTAATCCCTTATAAAATCAAACATTTGTATTCATAACTCCACATAAAAGGCAGCTAATCCCTTAATAACCTCATGGAGCTGTCAATCAAACTTTGAAATTACAGACCCCCACTGTGATAATGATAAGTTATGGAAGTAGTCAGGCAGTAATAATGCTAAAATGATAGCCCTCAAGCTAATGTCAAACAAACAGCTATTCAAACTGCAAGCAGCGATTTTTTTTCAACTCAGAGGCACAGCAGGCTAGTTTTTTTCAAAAATTTATGGGAAGGGTTTTTAAATAACTCAACAGCTTGACAGTTCCACAGATCTTAACCACATTTCATAAGCATTCGCGTAAATCATAAGTCACATACTGTGTGAAATGGACATTACCGCAGCAAAATGAGAGCTTTATTAAGTTGTCACATGTTTAAATTTTATTCAACTGCATTTGAAAAATATTATTATTGCTTTGCATGGCTCCTGAGGACTGTACTTAATGGATACTGGGTGAGTGGCTATGGAGGATACAATGGGGGGAATTGAGGTAGTATGGTGAATCTGAGGGGGCATGGGATGACATGGGGCATGGAGGGGGCATGGCAGGTCTGAGGGGATATAGGTTAGCATGGGACATCTGGGGTGATGGAGGGTCATGAGGTGGCATGGGGATGTGAGGAGGAATGGAAGGAGCATGGAGTGGTATGGGGTGCGTGGGAGAGTGAGGAGTGAGGTATAAGGGGCCTTTAAATGATGTTAACAGCTGGGCTGCTGTCTCTGAAAACTGAGGCTGGCCTCCTAACATGCCTGCCTCTGCCGCCACATTCCTCCTGCACTCCATCACGGCTTGTAAAATGCAAAGCGAACCCGAACCCTGTGTGAAAAACTAAAATCCTAGGCATAGATCACACAGGGGTCGGGTGTGCATTTCAGAAGAAGTACGGAAGTTGTATTTTCCCAAACCCACACAAAAATCCAGGCCCTGAGCTTTGCTTTCAGCCATGGTTCAATTGGTAGAACTCTCACCTCTGAGTCAGAAAACTGTGGGTTCAAGTCTGCTCCAAGGGCAGGATTTTTAGGTCAGCAGGCGGGCGTGATCGGTGGGTCTGGGATCAGCTGGGGAATGGACTGCCGACCACAATCGGTCCCCGACCACTATTTCACGCTGGCTGGCCAATTAACGGCCAAGCAGCGTGAATTGCGTGCTGAAAGGCTCAGCGCTGCGGGGGTGGAGGAGGGAGGAGGGAGAGTGCTGATGTCAGCATGGGCACAGGTGAGTGCTCACAGAAAGCTCCCTGAAGGCAGAGAGTTGCATCAGGGAGCTGAAGACCTGAACAACCTAAAATAAAGGTCACAGAAACCGAAAAAAAGTGTCCAAGCTTCGTAATCAGTCACCTGAAAATGTAAGTAATGAAAATGCTGTCCACGGAAATTTGTTTTTATTTTAATTTATCACGGAAACCTCATCCTGCCTATGGATGAGGTTCCCTTAAAAAATACAAAGGCCGGCTGGCTGATTCGCCTGCCTGCCAACTGCAACGTTGGATGGGCAACGAAAAATCTCTGTTAATTGCGCCTTTGATGGGCTTAATTGCTTTCTTAATTGTTAGCGGGCGTGCTTCCGAGTTTAGCGTGTGCCCACCGACTGAAATATCGCACAAGTGCGCAACGACGTTGGGACGCTTGCCCGATGTCATCACGTGCTATTTTACGCTCGAGCAGGTTCTGCCCCAGGGCTTGAGCATAAAAATGTAGGCTGACATTCCAGAACAGTGCTGAGGGAGTGCCGTCTTTCAGATGTGATGTTAAAGCAAGACCATGTTTGTCCATCAAGTGGACTATTTTGAAGAAGAGCAGGGGAGTTATCCCTAGTGTCCTGGCCAATATTTATCCTTCTACAAACATGACAAAAACAGGTTATCCAGTCATTATCATATTGTTATTTGTGGGAGCTTGCAGTGTGCAGATTGGCTGCTGTGCTTCCAATATTATGACAGTGGTTACATTTCAAAAGTATTTCATTGGCTGTAAAATGCTTTGGGGTCTCCAGTAGTAGTGGGAGGCATTATATGCATGCAAGTATTTCTTTCTTTGATATTGTTGTGTCCTGATAACTTTAGTTCCCAGTCGCTGTATGTACAATGATAAAAGCTTACACTCCAATGCAGGGGTGCCCAAAATATGCACTATGGCCTACATCCTACCAGTGAAGTCCCAGGTAACTCAGTTCTATTGCAGCTTATATTTATGACCTGCTGTCTGTTATAGTTACACTTAATAGACCGAGAGGTTTGGAAAGATCTGATCTTAGTGCTGTTATTTCAGAACACCAAAATATGTTGGTAACCACAGCATAAGATATGGGCAAATTAATGGGAACAAAAATTTACATTTCTTTTGTGACTCATAAAACCCGTTGGTCCAAAAAGATGAAGAGTTTGGACACTCTAGATTAATAGGTAAGAGAAGTGTGAAAGGACACAAATTCTTGCTTATCACTCTCTATAGCTATCTCGTGTTCCACAGCCAATGACTGAGGAGTAAATGACAACTTGAGACACAATGGGTGGAATTTTCCCAGAATTGTATTAGCAGCGGGTAAAATGGAGTCCTACCTGCCAACAAAAATGGCAGGTTTTCACACCGTATTGTCCAGAGCCCACCTCATTATTTATTCACTCCAGCGAAACACGCCGTTTCATGGCAAGCGGGCTCTCATTCGCTCGCCCCCATCACCTCACTGTTGTATCATGTTGGCCGCCATCTTTAAAGGTACCCACCAGCAAAGCACTCATCGTCATCAGCTCACCACTGCTGCCGGGGAGACATGGCCAGCAAAGGAAAAAGACTGCAATCCCATGCTTCAACAATGCGTCCCTCAAGCGACAGTTGGATGCCGTGGAGGCCTGCCGGGATGTGCTTTAGCCCCGTTCTGGCCGCAGGATGGGCAGCAACATGTCCAATCCGGCTTGGGAGCCAGTGGCAGCAGTGGTCAGCGCAAATGCCCTAGAGAGGAGGACAGCCACCCAGTGCCACAAAAGGATGAATGATCTCCTCCGTTCCACCAGGGTAAGTCACTTTTTTTCATCACTCCCAACTCACACACCCACAAACCTATCACACATCCACAGGGCCCTCACTCACTGCCAGTGCAAGGGACATCACCATTCACTCTTTCACATTCACTGTCATTGCCCTCACCCCGTCCACGGGACCACTCACCACCAACACAGGCCAGGCATACTTATCATCTGGCCCAGCAGGCATCATGCCACACTCTCCCTATTTCTATCCATGTCGGACAAACTGGCAAACAGGAGAGAAAGGTTGCAGACAGGTGGAGGGATGCCGGAGATCAAAGTTCTGACAGAATTCGAAAACAGAGCTATCCAGCTGGCTGGTGATAACCGGGACCAGTCTTGTGCTGACGGTGAGGTTGGCGGTGCTCTACCAAGTGAGGATCCAGCAGTGCAGCATCCATCAGACAACCGTGTTGTGAGTGATGTGTCCTGTTTCACAGGCCACTGCTGTGCACTAATTATCTCCCCTTGCATTCGTAGGCACATCTGCCAAACAGCCGACAGAGTCCATGACCCAGGGCCTCTAATCAAGCCCCGAAGAAACTTCTGAAGGGAAATCTGGAGTCACCCTCCCTGAAGACCTGTCACAGTGCTCACCCACACCCTCCACCAGTGCAGAGACACACACCTTGGTGGGACCTAGCATTAGGGTAGCCTCAGGGTCACAATCTGGTGAGCACATCACACTTTCTGATCTACAGCAGGCAGAGGCAGGGACTTCCCAGGTCCCTGGCGCTCGGAGGACTGCTGTAGGCCAGAACATTGCTGAGTCCAAGTCAGATGACGTGCCTCTAGACTCAGTCATGTCACAGTTGCTGGAGCTGCCAAGGTAAACTAGGGAACATCGGGAAGGGATGTCACTGCCCTCCTCAGATTGCAAGGCACGATGGAGGATTCCATTCATCTTCAGGCTGAAGTGATAGTGCTGGCATTGCATTGCACCAAGATCAACACTGGCAGGATGGCGGCTGCCATAGAGACCTTAGTCCAGGATGTCACTCCTGCACAGCTGCATGGGCTTAACTCCATCGTTGATGCCATAGTTGGCCTCCAACAGTGTGTATCCGAGTGGGGTGCTGGGAAGCTCGATCTCACTCCAGCTACCCTTTCCACTCATGGAGTCAGCCAGGGGCCCTCAGGTACCCATAGGGAGGAGGATCAGCAGGTGAATACTCCAGGGCCATCCACCCTGGTGCCTCTGGGAGTGACTGGCCCATCCGAATCCCCTCTTCCTGTGACCCCAGCAGCTCCAGCTTCACAGGCCAAGTAGGGTTCCACTGCCACACAGCAGGGACCCAAAAGCAGGCTGGGGTCCTTGAAGTCTCAGCCCTCCAGAGGACGCCCACCATAGTCAACACGGACAGGGCGTCGCAGTCAGCAGGCTGTCTCCACCTCTGCTGTGGATGTCCGGGGAGTACCAAGAGCGGATGTTTTAAAATTAGGGGTTGCCCTTTTAGGACAGAGATGAGGAGAAATATTTTCTCTCAGAGGGTTATGCGACTTTGGAATTGTCTGCCTCAGAACATGGTTGAGGTGCAGTCATTGAATATTTTTAAGGCAGAGGTAGATAGATTCTTGTTAGGCAAGGGAATCAGAGGTTATCAGGGTTAGTTGGGAATGTGGAAATCGAAACACAAGAAGATCAGTCATGATCTTATTGAATGGCAGAACAAGCTCAAGGGGCCGAATAGTCTACTCCTGTTCCTATTTCTTATGCTCTTACATTCTTAAGACATAGTGACAGGGTTAGGAAAGTTAAGTAAAAGTAGTTGCACAGCCTGGCCATGGGTGTTGATCAATTGTACATATTGCTCACTATTGCCAATAAACTCCTAAGAATGTCACCCTGCCTGTGGCTCCTTGTTCTGATGAGCAGTGTTCATGTCACTCAGATGTGAAACCTTTCTGCACAAAATAAAAGGCTGGTGTCTCAGTCCAGGACCTCTTCCCTGTGCTTTGTGCAGCTGTCAGGCCACAGTGATGGTTCAGCTTCACACTTCCTGGAAACATTCTGATGCCTGCACCTCAGTGGTGCTGGTCATTGCTGCCAGAATATAGTGGGCAGGCGTGACAGAATACTCTCATTCACTCTGTGTGCTCTCAGGACATTTAAGGTGGGGCTGGCCCCCATCATACCAGCATCTGCGACCAGTGATGCTGTGCACCAGCTCCTGAAGGGCTAGATGCTGAAGGTGAACACAGCATCAGATGCGTCTAAACTCTCATTGCTGCATTGCTATGATATGACCCTGATCACAGAGCGCAAGCAAGCTGCCCTCAGCCAGACAGGAGTCAGACATTCTCAGAGTCAATGCGAAGATCTATGGAGTGTCCTCACTACATGTCATCATCATCCTCCTGTGATTGAGCAACTATTAGGGCCTCCACTGCATCTCCATGACAAGAGCATTCTCACAGAGGATATTGGCATTGCCGTAAGCCATACTGGAGTCAAACATTCAAAACTGCAATGTGAGGATCTATGGGGGCACCTCACTGCATGTTGTCATCATCCTCCACAAATCTGGCAGCTATGAGGGCCTCCTGAGCGTGCCTGCCGCATCTAGCCATTGCAAGAGCCTCATTCCCGTCAGCGTCCTCCTCATTGGAAGAGACCTCCAGCTTCACCATCTCCTCCTCAGCCAGCTCATCTCCCCGTCGGAGCACCAGGTTGTAAAGGGCACAGCAGATGATGACGATGCATGACACCCTCTGTGGACTGTGTTGCAGAGCTCCATCAGACCGGCCCAGGCATCGGAACCGCATCTTCAGCATCCTGATGGTCTGCTCCACCGAGTTGCAAGCTGCTGCATGAACCTCATTATAGCGTCGCTCTGCTGTAGTCTGAGGCCGCCGCATGGGCATCATCAACTACGGCCTCTGAGGGTAGCCCTTGTCCCCAAGGAGCCAACCCTGCTGCTTCTGTGGATCTGGAAGACTGCAGGGATCTGTGAGTGACTCAGGATGTAGAGATTGTACACACTCTCTGGAAACCATGTGCACACCCGCAGGATGCATTTCTGATGGTCGCATAATAGCTGCACGTTCAGTGAGTGGAAGCCCTTGCGGTTGATGAAGTCCATTGAGCGTAGCGATGGAGACCTGAGCACCACATGAGTGCAGTCAATTGCACCCTGCACCTGTGAGGATCCTGAGATCAGAGCGAATCCAATGGTCCTTTGCATCCTGGCTGTCCCAGTCCCGGGTGAAAAGCACAAGTTGTGTGCCATGGAGATGGCATCCGTGACCTCATGGATGCAGTTGTGGGTGGTGGATTGTGAAATCCCACAGAGGTCACCTGTGGAGCCCTGAAAGGAGCCACTGGCATAGAAATTGAACCCAGCAGTCACTTTCACAGCCACTAGCAGTGGATGCCCTCCATGTCCCCTTGGTGCCAAGTCCTGCATTAAGTGGCAGATGTGATCCACCAGGTCCCAAAACATGCGCAGTCGTCGGCGACACTGGTTCTCAGTCATCTGCATGAATGACAGGCGGCATCTATAGACCTTGGGTGTCGCTAGGCACTGACCAGCCACGGCTCGCTGTCGCTCCTGGGCAGTGTGTGCAGGAGCTCCTGCTGCCTCTTCTTCATGAGGTTGCTGCTCCTACCTTTGCGCAGCCAGGATCCTCAGTCACTCTCTCTTCAGTCTTCTACAGTCTCTGTAGGCCATCAGGCATTCAGCTCGGTCACGAGAATCCATGACCCTGACATGGTCCTCCTGCCGCATGAAAGAGAGAGAGACGTGGTTATCATGGCTGTACTTAGCACCTTTCCTGGCCCTGTGTGACCGCCCCTTAATGCTTCCCGGAGAGTGCTGGTCACCCCTCGGATGGCCAGAGATGAGTGCGCTGCATGGCTGCCCTGTCAACCTGCGACATGGAGGACACTGGTCCAAGTCAGGATGCTGAGATTGCAAGGGGCTGTGAGCGCCTCCAGCAGTGACTCTACATGGTCAGCGTTGGTAAGGAGATTGTACAACGTGTGCAGTCCAACTGCTCCGCGGTCCAATAAAGTGGTGGCAGACTCGAAGCCTGTGCCGGGGGGGTGGGTGGGGGGGTAAAGTCTGGAAGGCTTGGTGGCCTTTTGGTGCCACCACATTGCTTGCATGGGTTGGCAGGCTAGGAGCCCGAGCCCAATCATATCACTGTGGCTGCACCTGATCTGTCTCAGTTGCAGAGGCATGGTCAGTTTATACAGGTGTCCCTAATGCATGATCACTCCCCTTGCTTCCTGATCGCCACAACGATTGCCTGTACATGGGATGCAGTGCCAGAGCAGCACTTGATGCCCCCCCACTGACAAGGGTCGCTTCCGAGGCTGGCTAGCACTTGTCCCCGGACACCCTCCCCCTCAGCAGTCGCCACCATGGCTGGCCAGCACTTGCCCCCGGACACCCTCCCCCTCAGCAGTCGCCACCATGGCTGGCCAGCACTTGCCCCCGGACACCCTTCACCTCAGCAGTCGCCTCTGAGGCTGGCCAGCACTTGCCCCCGGACACCCTACCCCTCAGCAGTCGCCTCTGAGGCTGGCCAGCACTTGCCCCCGGACACCCTACCCCTCAGCAGTCGCCTCCAAGGCTGGCCAGCACTTGCCCCCGGACACCCTACCCCTCAGCAGTCGCCTCCGAGGCTGGCCAGCACTTGCCCCCGGACACCCTTCCCCTCAGCAGTTGCCTCTGATGCAGGCCAGCACAAGCCCCTGGACACCCCCAACCTCAGCAGTTGCCTCCGAGGCTGGCCAATACTTGCCCCTCGTACCCTTGAAGCCTGTAAACAGGCAAGCTGTGGAGAACACTGCTGCTCATTCATCTCAGTTCCCCAAAGTGAAGGTCGCGTGCGTGCTGTTGTGAAACAAGTCGACGTGCTTTCCCGCCGACGTGGACAGACAATATGGTGGGGTTCCAAGAGCCTGGTGGAAAGGCCTTTTAATTATATGCTGACGTATTACAATTAGCTCCACACCGACTGATGGCAGGGAACATGACCCGCCATCAGCAGGCTGAGGGACCTTCGCGACCTGCCTTCACGCCGTTGTGAAGCAGGTCGTGCCATATTTTCCGCGCACACCACCTATCATGCCCGTTGCCAAAATTCCACCCAATGGCTGATGCAAACCTCGCAGCCCAGGCCTATATCAGAAGTAAAAATGCAATTGTGGTAAGATAAGTTGGTACCAATAAGCCATGATCTAATTGAATGGTGGAACAGGATTGAGGAGCTGAATGGCTTCCCTCTGTCCATAACTTCCTAAGTTCTTTAGCCACAGACTATCTCCCAACATTTGTGTAGCTCTTTTGATCTCTAGTCATCTGTTGTGTAACAGTTCCACAGCTTTCAATTTTCTCAAATTTTTCTGTCATATTCCAGTGAATCAGTAACCTATTTTTATTTTCTGTGATATCGTACCATTTCATTTTATTTTAGTCTAGCTTTTCCATTTGTTCTTCTATTATTAAAAAACTTGGTTAATGTTTCCTCCTGATAAATAATCCAAACCTGGCTGGCAAATTGAACTTTATAAGGAATGAGCTAGTGAACCTCACTGGAATATGATAGCAGTGTCATAATTTCTCTATGGGATTATGTCATAATGCAAAAGAAATGAACAAACATCTACATATATATGAGAACTATAGGAAAAAGAATTTGCAGCTTTAATTCAGAAGTTGCATACTTGTCTTGTTCCACACTAAACACATCACTGTCAAAGTATAAGGGGGAAATATTGGGCTTGATAATGCCCATTGTTTGAGTGCTATGGGTGCTGTTTGGGAAACATAATAGTGTCGGCTCCATGGATGCGCACTTCTGCTGTAAATTGTGCAATACTAATTTGACACCAGCATTGACATATTTGAGATCAACGTTCCCTCTCTTAAGCTCGCACTGCTGAATAAACGTTCAATAGCAGGGAAGAGTCCCCACCAGCAGAAATATGCAAAGCAGAGGGATGGTGATGTCAATCACACATAACACTGTCCCATAATCATGCAGAACTGAACATGCATTCTGCAGGGGGAAGGAC
This sequence comes from Cetorhinus maximus, assembly GCF_964194155.1. Taxonomy (NCBI): domain Eukaryota; kingdom Metazoa; phylum Chordata; class Chondrichthyes; order Lamniformes; family Cetorhinidae; genus Cetorhinus; species Cetorhinus maximus. The sequence continues at coordinate 28,494,561 of NC_135892.1, read as the reverse complement.
TTCCAACCGGTGTTATTTAAAGGAATAATCAACTAGTTGCAGGTTAGTTATTGGTTGATTTCTTCTGGCAGTTACTGCATTTCTCCAGTGTTTGGTGATTTGCATAGAGGTTTCAAGTTGTAAAAGCCTACAGGAAGTGGTGTGGAGAGTGCTGAGGTACTTTTTGTTGACTCAAAGGCTTCTGCACAAATCAATTTCTCCGAGACTTGGGTGCACTAGCAGGCCTTTCTTTTGAATTGAGCATAACTAGGAGAATGAGCAGGGGCCATGCAGAGCAGGACCAGATGCTAAAAGAAAGAGATGAAGTTGGCGGGGGAGAATGGGGTGGATGGGGAGGGGTCTTGGTAGAGGCCATATCTACCCCAGGGTATTCAGGGAGCAATTTTCCTTATGTGAATCTCAACGAGGAACAATGTGTAAGACATCTATGCTTCAATAAGGACCTCTTCACTGAAATCTGCCAACTGCTGCAGCCACAACTGTAACCTCAACATGGCATGAACTTAAATTTGTTTGGCTCCTTTCAAGTTACAGCTGAGCAACATTTCACAGTTTGCCATCCACCATTGCGTAAGGCAGGTTGTTGAATACCTCTTTTCAAAGAGAGCTAACTACATTTTATTATCTCTTGCCAGAAACGAATAGGCAGAGTGAGAGCAAGAATTGCTAGCTGCTGTGAACCAGGTAATTTAAAGGTCCAAGTGAGGGAGAAGGTAAGTGTATAGGGTAAGTAGGCTAATAAGCCTATCAGCAGCAAATGCAGGAGCAAAACAGGATGTGATTGGAGGAGCAGTGAGCAGTGGAAGGTAAGTAGCAATGCTCAGAGCCCTGAGGACCAGAGCAATGGTGGTGAGACAGACTGCAAGGCAGCAGACGGCAAGGGAGTGGCTACAGCGGGTGGGAGACAGCCATGGAGCAGCTATAGTGGGGCGGGAGGTAGCCATGGAGCGGGAGGTGGCAAGGGGAACGGCTGCAATGGGGCAGGAGACATCGAGGGAGCGGCTATAGCAGGTGGGAAGCGTCGAGCAAGTGGCTACAGCGGGGTGGAAGACTGAAAGGCAGCGGCTACAGTGGGGCAGGAGGTGTCGAGAGAGCGGTACAGCAGGTGGCTATCTGCTGTCAATATTCACCAACTTTCAATATCCCTGAGGATCAAGGCTCACCAAGCAGATCTCCTGAGAAGTTGATGCTAATACCATACCTACAAAAAGAAAACCAAGGATGACAAGGAGTCCGACGATTTGACGTTGGCAGAGCAAGTGATGGATGGCATCCTCACCACATTTCTCTCTGATCACCTAGGAACGTAGGTGATGGGTTCTGTCTGTAAGCTGAAATCAAAAGACTCTCAATGTCTGGAATGGGGTCATGGGGTTATGCCGATCTGAGTGTCTCATAAAGAGAACGCCAGGGAAATTGGAGGGTTATCCCAGACTTCTCTCGAACACTCCTAGGAAGTAGCTGCAGAACAACATTATCAGTGAATCAGAAGTTTGGTTGGAGTGGGGACACTGGTGGGGATAGAAAATATCTGAAAGAGTGGCTGTGGAGCATGAGGAATAAATTGGTGTCAGATAAGTGGAAAGTAAATGCCAAATATGAAGTTGGAAGATATCGCAAGAGGGAAAAAAAACAAATACATCAAGTTAAGTAAAAAACAAAGGAGAGCTGCCAGTTAAATAATCTCCTTCAATTGCAAATCAAACATTTACTTCAGTAGCTTCTACTGTGTTATTTCCCATCTATAACATCTTGGGTTACGTAGCTGCTCTGCTGAATTACAGTTTAAAAAACCTTCAGAGAAAACAGTTTATTCTGATTTATAGAGTACTGTTAAATGAGATTGGGAGAAATTGATTGGATACTGTAGGATGCAAATATATAACTGCAAAGATTCTAAAATAAAATAGGTTGATGGGTGTAGAGAAGCTATTTTCTCTGGTGGGGAATCCAGGACAAGGGGGCATGATTTTAAAATTAGAGCTAGGTTGTTCAGGAGTGAAATCAGGACAAACTTTTTCACACAAAAGGCAGTGGAAAGCTGGAATTCACTCCCCCAAAAGTCTGTGGATGCTGGGGGACAATTGATCTGCTATTGTGGGTTTGTCCCGGGATTCCTTGGTTTCTTGCTCTGGAAGAGATCTTGCTGGTGGCAATGGTCTTTCATTCAAAATTCCTTTATTTAAATCACTAACTATTTACAAGGTTATAGTACATCAGGACATAGCTACAACTCATTTCGAAGGTGCTTCTCACTCATCTTCTCTCAGTGAGTTCCTTAAGTACATGCTTAGTAACTATTATTGGACTTAAATCTTTACTCTAGATCTCCCCCTGAATCTTTATTGACATATTATTATATACACATCCTCTTACACTTCCCCCCAAAGACTCTGCTTTTAAAGGGACAGTCTGCTTGGTGGTTTCACCAGTGTTCCTGAACAAATATGGAGTTCCTTTTGAGGTAGTTTGGAATCCATTTGCTCTGAAGTCAGTTCGTGGGGGTTGTCACGCCTGGTTGCCCTCATTTGTGATTCTGTAGGTGTGATGTTCTCCTGAGGATCAGGGTATGCAGTCCATCCCGTTAATGGTTTTTTGTCCATTGGAGTCAGGGCAGTTCTGTTCCTTCAAATGATACCCGAATGTGGACCAGGTGTGATCTCAGTAGCTGTAGCTTTTCTATTATAGTACCTTTTCACTGCTGGTCTCTAATCCATACCATCTCTCCTCCTTTGAGAGTGGGAAGGTGATGAGCCCCGTGTCTTTGGTTAAAAGTATGGGCTTGACTTGCTTGGTAAGTTTCTTCCCTTTTTCTAGCCCAACCATGTTCTTCTACCATGACATTTGGTATCAACACATGGAGAAGGAAAGGAATTTGGGCTCTTAGCCAATGGCCCATCAGAAGCTCACATGAGGTGAAACCATTTTGCAACGGTGTAGAGGGATAGCTGATCAGAGCAAGCTCTAAGTCGTCATTTCTCCTTAGTAGGTATTTTATAGTACATACTCCTCTCTTAGCCTCTCCGTTAGACTGAGGGCACTTCAGCAAACTCATGATGTGGACAAAACCGTATAATGCTGTGAAGGATTGGGAACACTCATTGCTGAATTGTGGCCCATTGTCAGAGATGACAACATCCAGAATGTTGTGTGTGGAGAACATCCTCTCCAAAGAGGTAATAACGGCTTCAGAGGTAAGGCCATGTAACTTTTGCACCTCTATTCAGCGGGAGTAATAGTGTTCTACTGTGAGAAATACTGTCTCTTTGAATTCAAACAAGTCCATGCCAAGGCATTCCCAAGGCCTGGATGGGAAAGAGGAGGGCAGAAGTGGCTCTTTCTGCTCCTGTCTGAATGGCACAGGTGACGCAGCTGGAGACCATGTCTTTGAAATACCTGGCTGCCATATGGCCTAGTTATGCCATATGTGCCCTAGTTCGACATTTGGTAATACCAAGATGTCCTTGGTGACTTTGTTGGAGGACTTCCAGGTGGAGAGCTCGTGGTACCACCAATTGTTCATCATATACCAAGAGGTCATCTATGATGCTAATGTGGTGACCTTGTTCAACATATTGCTTCAAGATGGGGTTGCTTGGAATGTACTGCGGCCATATGTCCAGGCAGTGAGTGAGAATCTGGATGCACTTTTCATCTTGCTTTTGAACCTCTCAAAATTCTTGCAACTTCTGCTCTGTTGCTAGCAAATATTGAGTAGTCAAGGTCTTGAAGACTTCAACTTCTTCAATGAAGGTTTTATCATCCTGTAATGGATAATTGGTGGGTATCTGTGACAGAGTGTCAGCTGTAATCTGATATTTACCCTGTTTCCATAGCAGTGTCATATCGCATGAGCCTCAATTGGAATCTCTGGATCCTGGATGGCATTTTTGTGATTTATTTTGTGGTTCAACAGGGTTACTAATGGCTTATGGTCAGTTTCAATCTTAAACTGTAGGCCCAGGACATAATCAGAGAATTTGTCATGTTCTTCCTTCATTGAGCTATGGATCAAAATGTCATCCATATGGGATATGACAGCATCCATGCCCTCTAGTATGTTGGGCATTGTCCTTTGGAAAATTTCTGAGGTGGATGTAATGCCAAAGGGTAGACAGTTGAAACAGTGCACTTAAAGGGCATTATTTTGACTCCTGATCCAGTGGTAACTACCAGAATCCATTGTTGGTGTCGAGTTTGGTGAAAATTATACTTTTCGCAAGTTTGGCCAATTTCTCATTTGCTGATGCCATTGGATGTATTTCTCGCTCCACCACTTTGTTCAGATGTGCCAGGTCAATGCAGATTCGGATGGAGCCATTTGGTTTTGGGACTGGTGCCATACCAGAGCACCACCTGTTTGGTTTAGTGACTGGTGAAATGACCCATTAATGAAGCATCTCCCTCTATCTCGTTCCTGACTCTTTGGAAGAATGTGTTGAAGCTTCCTGGGTGTGAATAGACAACTGGGCTTTGTATCTGCCTTGGGCGTGATGTGGTACACAGTCTTCAATTTACCCAAACCTTTAAAGAGTGTACGGAGTTTGCTTCTAAATTCATTATGGTGTGTTTGTTGGCTACAACAACTTTAATGAGCAGGTTCAGAGCTATGCAGGCTTTTCTGCTCAACAAAGAACATCTTGATTATGGATAATGTATAATGTGTCAGAAATGTTCCTATCCTTGTACTTTAGTGTTGCATCAAGCTGACCTTTAACATTTAGCTTGATTCCTCCTGGACCTTGGAGTTGAATAGAGGAAGGTTGCATAGTTATTTTGTTCAGTCATGAAACTCTGTCAGATAAAACTGAGACTCCAGCTCCTTTGTCCAATTTGAATTCAGTAGGGTGCCAATTGACTTCAATGTTAGCACTCAATATTGGGTTTTATTTTCCTTTATTTCTCCTAGGAAGATGATTTCCTGGTTGTTAGGGTCTTGAATTTCTTGAATGAAGGCTCCTTTAACAGATTTCTCCTTCTATCCTGTAAACACAGATTTCCTGGAACAGCAGGCCACTTTAAAATGGCCTATCTTGCCTCACACATGGCACTGTGCAATTCGGGTGGGACATTCTGCATGCCTGCAGACCTTCCCGCCACAACAGGGACATTGGAAAATGGTGGTTGGTGCCTTTTCAGGGCACTTCTCTCTGCTGCCTTGCTATACTTTTGGTTTTACAACACACAAACTGAATGACTTCTTCAGGCTGTTCCCTGATGAAGAGAGACAAAGGCTATTCTGCCTCTGCTCTTTGGCCTGTCTGAAAAGTTGCACAGCTTTGCTTAAAGTTAAATCTTCCAGAGATTTTAAAAAGTCATGAAATACCTTTGACTATTCCACCTCTGACCAGGTCGTCTTTTGATGTTCCGTACTGACAATTGTCAGCTAGATGGTACAATTTGTTAATGAACGAGTTGATCCCTTCACCCTGTTTTTGATTGTGTCGATTAAATTTTGCCCTCTCTATCACAATATTTCTATGGAGACTGCTCCGATGACATCCTCGTATCTTCGTTCACCTTGTCTGGTGACTATGTTGTTTGCCATCTCCTGACAGCATATAACAAAGTGCTAACTTGGTCTTTGTTATTTCTACTCGCAAGCCCTGAAGCGTTGCGATACCAGATGAAATGCCTTCAGCCTGTTTGGGGCCCTGTATGGTTTGGAATGATTCTGGGATAGGTAAGGTAGTAGCCATTTCTCACCCTTGGTTGAGATCCCCTTTTCCTGCACTGCTTGTCTTGCTAGCTGCTGGGCTGTCCTCATGTTCTGCCTCTCCGGTGTCATTGCTGGGTTGGCCTCAAAGTCCTTCACCCACTGCTCTGTAATGCTGGGCTTCTCTTCAGACTCTTCCAGCCATTTTCTGCTGTTCCTCTGTGGGCATAATCACTGTTGCCCACATGTGTTATTGTGGATTTGTCTCAGGATTCATTAATTTCTTACTCTGGAAGAGATCTTGCTGGAGGCAATGGTCTTTCATTCAAGATACCTTTATTTACGTTACTAACAATTTACAAGGTTTTAGAAAATCAGGAGATAGCTACAGCTCCTCTCTAAGGTGCTTCTCACTCATCTCTCAATGAATGACATCAATATGACAAAGCTCCTCATACACATGCTCAGCAGTTATTATTGGAGTTAACCCTTTGAAGTTGGAGCTTTCAAAATTGAAATTGTCATTTTTTTATCAGGGTAGGGTGTCATGAAATATTAATTAACGGTAATGGAAGATGTGGCAAAGATCTGCTAAGATTTAATAGAATGATAGAATAGGCTTGAGGGGCTGAATGGCTGACTGGCATTCCTATTCCTAAATTTCAAATGCCTTGTCTTTCTGAAATTTGTTCACCAGCCCCATGAGTGAGAAAAAGAATTCAAATGTGAAAAGATTGAATACCTCTGTTGTAGATGCTTCACACTGCTGCCACTGTGCACCTGTGGTGTGGAGTGCCAGTCAAGTGGGCTGCTTTGTGTTGAATGGTGTTGTTGGAGCTGCACTCATCCAGGCAAGTGGAGAGTATTTCATCACACTCCTGACTTGTGCCTTGTAGATGGTAGAAATGCTTTGAGGAGACAGGAAGTGAGTTACTCACTGCAGAATTCCCAGCCTCTGACCTGTTCTTGTAGTAACTATATTTATATGGTGGGTCCAGTTCAGTTTCTGGTCAATGGTAACCCCTTAGATGTTGTTGTGGGCGATTCAGCGATGGTAATGCCACTGAATGTCAAGGGGAGATGGTTGGACTCTCTTTTGCTGGAGATGATCATTGTCTGACACTTAGGTGGTGTGAATGTTACTTGCCGTTTATTAACCCAAGCCTGAATGTTGTCCAGGTCTTGCTGCATTTGGACACAGACTGCCTCAGTATTTGAGGAGCCGCAAATGGTACTAAATATTGCGCAATCATCAGTGCACATCTTCAGTTCTGACCTTATAATGGAGGGAAGGTTATTGATGAAGCAGCTGAAGATAGTTGGGCCTAGGACCTACAGTAAAGGTGTAATTATAGAGCAGGTTTGCTAACAACAGCAAGTGGAGGAAACTATACCTCATCAAATATTGGGCTGATCATGGACTATTAGGATGGCTATTCTTTGACATGTTATTCAGGCTCTGGATTCTGAAGTAGGCACACTGGCTTTGAGCTATACTTTCAAACAGTTTGTCAAATTAACTTGGCCCACGGCTTTGAAATTTGTACTGTCATAAGTAGTAGGACAAAACGTTGAACTCTCAGACCAATCATCTTCAGATCACAAGCAGAATTTGTTGAGATTGGGATCGATATGAAAAATTAAAAATAAAAATACACAGTTGAAACCATATCAGTAATTTTTGAACCAGCAGGTACAACATTACACAGGTTTCAAATGTTTGGTTAAGATTTTGAATGTGCTGACAAAAATATTATGCCATTTTCTGGGCATAAACTTAGAGTGTCCCCAATCAAATTTACCAGCTGAATCAAACTGCATTGGCTACATTTTATTGTGGGAGACAGATGCTCAAAATAGCTTGCTGCTTTGCTCAATATAACAAATACTATTGTTGGATTCACCTTTTGTTTAGGTTTTGAACCCTTAGGGACATGAGTTCAACCATGTCTGATTTAAAATGGCTCTTTTTTTTAAAAAAGGCAGACATGTGTTGTTAAGGGTAACCAATTGTTGGGCAGCTTATTCTAGCATCCTGGTTCTGACACATTTTTCTGACATCATTAATATCAGCTAGAAAACCATCTTATCTGACAGGCAATATTATTGCAAGGTAAAAACCGCTGCAAGGCATTGCAAGAAAGATGTACCACCTATGGTAAATATTGACCCTGCAACAGGGCTTTGTGGGATACAAAGCAAGCTGCTATTTCAGACAAACCAATTGAGTGCTAATGTACCTGTCACACCAAACATTGCAATCCCACCAAACAGCCATTATTTTTGCATCTGCTCCTGAAGAGGAATTCATTTAAAATCTATTTTTCCCTAGCATGTTAAGGCTTTGTGCAGGAAACCCCTTAGCCCAGCTAGCTATAGTTGGATGATAATCAGACTCTTAATCCAGGGACATTGTTTAAAATCCCACATGAGATAATTTTTTTCTTATGCATTTCATTCAAAGCACTATTTTATTGATTTTTCCACAGTCTTTGAATTCATTGGAAGTTGGGAATCTCATTTACTGAAATTTCATGATTATATATCTTCATCATTCACTGATGTGTCAGAAGCATGTTTCACAGAGAGAACAGTTGACAAATGATAAGTGAAGTGGATAGAAGTACTCGCAATTGGTTAAGGACTGCACAGGCCCAAAAGTGGGTAACCTGAACTTTGTTGTTAGTCTGTGTCAAGCTAACTTGTTCATTTTAATACAGCAGCTGACGCTAACACTGAGACTGACACAGCACATACAGGAATTGTCCCTCCCCCATTAGATTTGTGGCACAAATAAACATAGGGCTACATTTTACCTGCCCCTGCCAGGTGTGGTTTAGGCAGGTGGGGTGGGCATATAAAATAGGACGGATGCTCACCCCACCAGCTTCCTGCTCACCCCACCACCTTCCTGCCCACCCCGAGCCCACTCGGGAGGGATGGGCACCAAAATCGGCAACCCGTCCACCATATTTAAATAAATAATTAAGGGTCAATTAGGCTTGTTACCAAGCCAACTAACCCCAATATTACACTGCCCATGCCATGAAACGTTTGGTGTGGGCAGTCAAGTGGGAGTGGGCAGCCCGATTTTTTAAACAAATTCTTCAAAGGGCGGCGAGGAAGGGGAAGTTCTACCTTTGGGGGCTGCCCTTTGCGGTTCAGGGGTGGCCCCCCCAAGATATCTGCATGCTGCCTTAAACCCACCACCCCACTCCCCTACCCCCTTCCCTAACCTGCCCAACCCCTTCGTGACCAAGACCCCAGACTTACTTGTTTCTGGAGATCCATTGGGCCTTCTTCTGCTTCCCTGTTGCAGTCCCAGCAGCACTCACTAATGCTTGGTGCTACCAGGGCTACCAGGGCTGCTGGAGCTGCCGGCCAATCTGATTGGCTGGCAGCTCCCAAGGGCAGGACTTCCTCCCCAGTGAGGGGTGGAAGTCCCGCACGTTGCCTGTTTAGCCTGCCCAGAGCACTTTGTGGCTACAAGGCAGGCAGGCATGGAGTGGCTGGCTCCATGCTGACTTTGCTTTAGGGATGGGGGAGGTGGATGCAAGCCATCTGCTCCCCTGTAATATTCCGCCCATAGCTTTCTTAATTGCCCCTTAGCCAGGTAAATAAATGTAAGTCTGTGGCATTCCTTGGGAATTTGTATAAACGGAAAGCAGCTTGTTACTTTTTTTTTTAAAGTTGAAATTATTATAGGTTTTCATTTCATGGTACAGAACAAGGAATTCAAAGACAGCAAGTACCCACTTGGGTAAACAGATGGAACCTGAATCACAACTTTTTAGGAACCATATCAGCAGGTGCACTAACCTGCTGTGAAACATCTGTTTTTAACAAGACAAAGTGGCTTGGGGATGATTTTGACATGCTTTTATATCACAGTACCACTCCTAGTTAAACTTTAAACGAATGGTACGCTTTACAGAATGTTGTTTAAAGAAGAGTATCATATATGTGAGGTACTCCAAAGTACAGTTTTTAGAAATTGCTTCTGTTTAGTTGATCTAGTGTGCCCCACCTCCCTTCAGATCAGTGAGAGTGACAGATGCCACATGGAGACTTTCCTGTCAGTCACTGCCTGTAAACAGCCTGATGGAATAGAATCAGGTGGCAGTTAAGAGGGGAACATGCATTTGTTATCTTCCTTCTGAACAGATTTAAAACAGTAGCCCAAGTGAACAGGAGGGGAGTCTACTTTTGCTTGAAATTAATTTTGAAAATCTAAATTAACTTAAAATAATACTAGATTATAGGTGATTGAATTGCTTTATTAATTATGAATTGTTGCTACTTTAAATCTCCTAACCACATTCACTCCAAGAATCCATCACTAGGAAACAAATTAAAGTAGAGAACCGAGGGGAATTAACCCTCCCACTAACGACAGAGCAAGCACATACAAACAAGGTTGTTGCACTCAAAAGGTACAAAAATATAAGGTCCTCCACCGTGTATTTTATAATGTTGTGTCATTTCTGTCTCAGCCGTTCACACTGTATTGACTTTGACAGATTGGTGTTCAAGATTTTAGATAAAGCTAGTTTGTCACCATGCCACAACCTGACACTTCCCCTCCATAACAGTCATTCCTGGAGCTGCCACTGTGTGCTTATTTTGACAAAATAATTTTTCTCCTTTTTTTAGGAAAATTATGCACCTTACATCTCACCTATTTTCACTATGAGGCAAGCACACTACCTGCAGATTGAGTCACAGGATGCATTGCAATCCTCAGGCCCCATTGAACTGACCTGTTTTTCAATGAATCACACAATAACATGTTAAAACCATTTCTTGAACATTACAACAATTCTCAAGAAACTCCATACCATCCAGAACAAAATGGCTTGATCGGCAACTCATCCACCACCTTAAATATCCATTCACTCCACGACTAGTGAACTGTGGCTATAATGTGTGCCACCTACACTGCAGCACTCACCAAGTCATCTTCAATGGCACCTCTCAAACTTGTGACCTCTATCGCCTAGGAGGCAAGAGCAGGAGTTGCATTACCTCTAAGACCCTCTCCAAGTGACATATCCTGACTTGGACATACATCACTGCTCCATCATCATCACTGACTCAAAATACTGGAACTCTCCACCGAACAGTACCGTAGGATCACTTTCAACGCATCAACTGCAGCGGGTCAAATAGGCTCCCTACCCAAACATTTTAACATCATTTGACATCATTTGTTTTCAACAGCATTCATTTGCACTCATTTGGCATCAATTAAGCTCAAAAGCAATCATTTAGCTATCATTTGACATCAATTGTGCGCAAAAACCATAATTTAGCCATTATTTGAAATCAATAGTACCCAAAAGCAATCATTTTGCTATCATTTAACATTGCAAGTAACTGCCGTCAATGTAATCAATTGCCCCAAACCTCAGCGCTCAAATATTTGCAATTAGCAACATGACTTAATCATTTGGATACTAAAAATGATCATAGAGTTTACACTCAATATTTCAGAGTTTCCATAGCTTTATACATCCTAAGACAAGGCTAACTTTAGAAAAAGCAGACTATGGGAAGAATTTTCTGTGCCCACTGGCATCGGGTGTGTTTGGCAACATGAGCGGACAATATGACGAGAAGGCAAAATATCGGTTTCGTTACGTCGTGAAACCAGTTTGCAATCGTCCGCTCTGCCCATCAATGGCGGGCCGCATTCCCCTCCATTCGGACATCAGGAACTTCATTGTAATACATCTGCATATCATTATAGGTCCAGCTTACTGGAATCACACCCCACCCCCCCACTCCCCCCCATGCTGGATCATCTGACCACATCGGCAGGAAAGCAAGTTTGGCTTTCAGAAGTTGGGGCTTACCATCAGTGCCTTGCTCACATTGCAGACATCTGAGGAGCAGAAGATGCTAGAGCCCGACAACAACGGGACACTGGAGGAACATCCATGGCATTCTGGGTGGATTCTCATGGACATGGCTCTGCTGCGAAGCAGCTCACGGAAACTGGAAAGTCAATGTTGAGGGTCTGCTCACAATGGGTGATCATCAAGTGGGTGGAGAGCAAGGTCCAGCTGTGTTTGGGAGAGGAAGGTGTGCCAGGGTGGGGTGAGGTTGAGAGGGGGCGAACGAAGGTGTCGGGGGGCTGAGATTGGGGGGAGAGAAGCGGGGTAATGGGGGAGAAGACGGCAACTGGCGAGGTAAGTATAAGGGGGGGAGGAAAATGTAAGGAAAGGAGCTCGGAGAGGGGAAGAAATCCAGGGGGATGAAGGAGTCTGGAGAGGGGAAGGAGTCCAGTGGGAGGAAGGAGTTCGAGGGGGGAGGAAGGAGTCCAGAGAGGGTAAGGAGTAAGGCTGGAGGAAGAGTGAGGGTGGATGGAGGAGTCCGGGGAGGGGAAGGAGTAAGGGTGATGGAAGAAATAAGGGTGGAGGAAGGGCTTAGAAGGGGGAAGGACTAAGGTGGGGGTGTGGCGGGGGAAATCCAGTGGGGGGTAGGTATTCCAAGGAGGGGGTAGTCCGGGGAGGGGGAAGGAGCTGCAAGAGGGGTAGGAGTTGAAGGGGGGAGGGAGTTGCAAGAGGGAAATGAGTTCCAAGGGGGGAAGGAGTTCCAAAGGGTTAAGGAGTCTGGAGGGGAGGATGTCCCGGTGACTGTGCAAGGGAGGGCTCTGTTGAGTCCATGACTGCCTCCTGGGAAGTGAACTGGGGAGAGGACAGCCTCTGCGATTCCTGAGTGGATGACCCAGGGGTGTCTAGCTGCCGCTCCTCCTCCTTTCGGGTTTCCGGGAGCCTCGGCTTGACTCCCTGAGGGGAAGGAGTACCTGTGAGGGACGTCGAGGGCCCCGTTTCCCTCTCATGTTATCACTGAAGGAACTCACCCGTGGTTACCGCGATGGAGTGCAGGTCTGCGTGCATCTCTGCATTCTGCTGGACCAAGGTCTCCACGGCATCTGCCTTTTTTCCCACGGAGACCATCATATGCGCTCATGTGGGCACCACTTCATCAGAGATCACGCAGATGCACTGCTCTGACTCACAAGCCACTCAGTTGAAGGCTTCCAACAGCTCTGTGTGATGTTCCCCCACCTTCTGCTGACTCTCCACGATGAGTTGGAAGGCCAAATCTAGAGGCCTGTCATCTGATTTGGACCTCACAGATGCCTCTTCCCCAGCAGTCCTCCGAGTGGCAGGGAGCTCAGCTGAACCTGCCTTCTCCTACTGCGGACGCATGTGCACACGGTGAACACCAGATTGTGAACCCGAGCGTGCTCTCTATCTAGGTCCCACCGAGATGTGTGTCTCTGTGCTCATGAAGAGTGTGGGTAAGCACTGTGATGGGACTTCCAGGCTGCTTATTTCCAGCTCTTCAATGGAGGAGGAGTCCTCTTGGAGGTGAGGACATGGATGAATCTGAGGGACTGGTTGGCTGAGGGTGTTGGTCCCTTGGCAGAGCTCCCTGTGAACCAAAGTAGAGATAATTAGTGCATGGCAGCACAGTCAAAAGCAGGAGAGAGAGCACTCACATTTGCTTTGAGGGATGATGTGGTGCAGGATCCTCACGATGGCATTTGCCGCCAACCTCACCATCACCGCAGGCACAGCCCACATCCTCACCAGTCAGTGCAAGGGCATGCTCCTCGGAGTGAGTGAGGAGCCTAATATGGGCCACTCCACTCCTGGTCTTGGACCTCTTCCTGCTCATGTGAGCCAGCTTCTCCTACATGAAAACAGTTGGAGAGAGTGTGAGCAGGACGCATGGCACTGCATGGAATGTTTGTGTGGTGAGCGGAGACATGAACGGGATGAAGATGTGAGCTCTAGAGGATATGAGCCTGATGGAGATGTGAGGGTGTGTGTGAGCGTTAGTGGTGTTGTCCCTTGAGGTATGCGATCCCTCCGGATGTGTGATGGGTTTGTGAGTTTGAGAGTTGAGGGTGATGAGCAGAGTGACTTATCCCAACGGACGGACGAGACCATTCATCCTGTTGCGGCACTGGGTGGCTGCAGGGTGTTGGCACTTACCACCACTGCCACCGCCTCCCATGATGGATTGGTGACCTTGCTTGCTGGCTTTTGCCCAGAGTGGGGGTAGAGGACATCGCAGCAGGCCTCCACAGAGTCTAAAAGGCATTCCAGCGGCGCATCACTGAATCAGGGGGGCTACAGTCTTCTTGCCTTTTGGAGCCATGTCTTCCATTCGGCAGTCCTGGGCTAGAAGCATTGAGAGATGTGTGCGTGGCTGCACTTTAAATATGGTGCCCGGCGTGATGATGCGGCGAGGTGGTGGTGCGGCAGGCAAATAAGGGCCCACATGCCATTGAAACGGCATACTTCCCTGGAATGCATAATTAGTGAGGCAGGATTGAGACAATACAGCGTGAAAGGCCACCATTGCAGCCGGCCGATAAAACGTTATTTCTCCTGTCCACTGCCTCACTTCGTGCAAATTTGGGACGATTCTGCCCTATGTTTTAATGTATGTTTTGACAAGTTAGTTTTATATATTTCTGCACAACCTATGACTTGTGCATCATAAGCCCCTCCCTCCCTCCATTTCTCTCTCACTCGCGCTTTCTCTCTGTCTCTTTCTCTCCCCCTCCCTCTCTTTCTCTCTCCTTTCTCTCCTCTGTCCCTCGTTCTCCCTCTCTCCCTCCCTCTCCCTCTCTTTCTCCCTCTCCTTCCCTCTCTCACTCTTTCTCTCTCCCTCCTGCCCTCCCTCTCCATCTCTCTCCCTCTCTCTCCCTCCCTTTCTCTCTCTCTCCCTCCCTCCCTCTTTCTTTCTCCTTCCCTCTTTCTCTCTCCCCCCTCCTTGTTTCTCCCTCCCTCTCTCTATCTCTTTCTCTCTCCCCCCTCTCTTTCTCTCTCCTCCCTCCCTCTCTGTCTTTTTCTCTCTCCATCCATCTCCCTCCCTCCCTCTTCCTCTCTCTCTCTTTCTCTCTCCCTCCATCCCTTTGAGATCGTTTTTTGCATTCAATGCACTCAAAAGCTATTTGCAAACATTTGACATCAACTGTTCTAATTTGGAATAAGTTTAATTGCAGATCAGCAGTGTTTTTGCCATCAACTTCTCAGGGGCAATTAGTTTTGGGTAATAAGTGCTGACCTTGCTTTTGATGTCCATCTTCCAAGAATTATTTTTTTTTAAAATTCTGTTTGTAAGACATTGGTAGGATCAAAACTAAACACAAGGGGGCTAAACACTCTGCATTAATAAATTAGCAAGTGCTTCGTGTGAGCAAAACAATTCAATGCTGGCAGGTAGCAGAATGGAGAATTCTTTGATGCTTAGGATAGCTGAAAGCACTTCAATTGATCAGCCCCCGATTGCGATTTCACACTGGCTGGCAGTTAATTGGCCGTTAATTGGTTAATGTGCGCTGAAAAGATCAGCGCTGTGGGGCTGAGGGTGGGAAGAGGGCGGGCAATGACGCTTCCGCGGGCACGGGTAAGCACTGCGAGAAAGCTCCCTGAAAGCAGATTGCTGCCTCAGGGAGCTGCAGACCCAGGGCAGAATTTTCGGGTCGGCGAGCGGGGGTGGGGCCCGCACGCCAACGCATAAAATGACGTGCGGTGACGTTGGGCGTGCGTCCCGACATCACCGCACATCATTTCGATTACCAGTTCGGTGGGTGCGCAGCCCACTCGGCTGCACGCCCACCGAACTGTCAAAGGCCTATTAAGGCCTGTTAAAAACTAATTAAAATAGTTAAATGAGCTGCCCGTCCAACCTTAAGGTTGGTGGGCAGGTGAAGAGCCCAGGCGGCCTTTGCATTTATCATGGAACCTCATCCATGGGCGGGATGAGGTTTCATGAAGTGTTTAAAAATTAAATAAAGTTTATCATTAATGTTCCATGACATGTCCCAGCTCATGTGACACTGTCGCATGAGGGGGCATGTCTTAAAATATCTTCTTTCCTTTATTTAGCTTTTAAAACCTTTAACTAATCTCCCTGAGGCACCTCCATGCCTCAGGGAGATTTCTGCGCTCTTTCACGCGCATGTGCGGAAGAGCGCAGGCCCCGACTCAGGGAATCCCCCCGCCACCTGCACAGGGAGTGCTTAGCTCTTTCGGGTGTGCGCCAATTAAGGCCTGCCCACGTAAAATGGCGGCGCGGACCCAATCAGGGTCGCCGATCGGGTTCACGCCTGCTCCCGTCCACCCCCACGCAATCCCCCCAACGGGAGGAGAATTCTGCCCCTGGAAATGATCAAATAAAGGTTTAAAAAGCTGGGCAAAGGATGTCCATGCATCGCAATTGAGCACCTGAAAATATAGCTGATAAAAATGTTGTCCACAGATATTTATTTTAATTTTATTTCATAACAGAAATTTCACCCGCCCTTGGATGAGGTTTGATGAAAAATACAAAGGCCGCCTGGCCGGTTCATCCATCCACCAACCATAAAGTTGGATGGGCCATGAAAAGTTGGAGACAATTGCGCCATTAGTGGGCTTAATTGACCTCTTAATTGTTGGCGGGTGCGCTTTGACTTTTGTGTGCGCTCGCTGAGCAAAAAATCACGTAAATGCACGATGATGTCAGGCGTTTGTATGACCATGTTGGGCACACACCCACCCACGGGACGTATATTTCTGCCCCATGTGTCTCCCCAATTCACCAGTGTGTCCATGTCCTCCTGAAGTCTGCTTACGTAGGGCTTTATCTAATGGCTTTTGAAAGTCTATATACATAGAAACAAAGAAACTGAGAGCAGGGGTAGGCCATTCAGCCCTTCGAGCCTGCTCTGCCATTCAATATGATCATGGCTGATCCTCTATCTCAATGCTATATTCCTGTTTTCTCTCCACACACCATGATGCCCCTAATATCCAAACAATTATCAATTTCTTTTTTGAATACACTCAGTGACCTGGCCTCCACAGTCTTCTGTGGTAGAGAACTCCACAGGTTGACAACCCTCTGAGGGAAGAAATCTTTCCTCATTTCAGTCCTAAATGGTCTGCCCTGTATCCTGAGACTGTGGCCCCCGGTTCTAGATTCCCCAACCAGGGGAAACTTCTTCCCTACATCTAGTCTGTCTAGCCCTGTTAGAATTTTGTACGTGTCAATCAGATCCCCTCTCATTCTTCTAAACACTAGTGAAAACAGGCCCAGTCAAATCAATCTTCCTCATACGACAGTCCTGTCATCCTTGGTATCAGCCTAGTGAACCTTTGCTCCACTCCCTCTGTGGCAAGTATATCCTTCCGTTGGTAGGGAGACCAAAACTACATGCAATACTCCAGGTGTGGTTTCACCAAGGCCTTGTCTAACTGCAGTAAGACATCCCTACTTCTGAACTCAAATCCTCTTGCAAAGAAGGCCAACATACCATTTGCCTTCCTAATTGCTTGCTGCACCTGCCCGTTTACTCTAATTGACTGGTGTACAAGGACACCCAGGTCCCTTTGTACACCCACGTTTCTCAATATATCATCATTTAAATAATACTCTGCCTTTCTGTTTTTCACACCGAAGCGTATAACTTCACATTTATCCACATTATACTGTGTCTGCCATGTGTTTGCCCACACACACAACTTGTATAAATCGTGCATCCTCCTCACAACTCACAGCCTCACCCAGCTTTGTGTTGTCAGCAAACTTGGAAATATTGCATTTGGTTTCCTCATCCAAGTCATTTATATATATTGTGAATAGCTGGGGCCCAAGCACTGATCCCTGCGGTACACCACTAGTCACTGCCTACCATCCGGAAAAGACCCATTTATTCCTGTTCTCTGTTTCCGGTCTGTCAACCAATTCTCAGTCCATGCCAGTATATTACCCCTGATCCCATGTGCTTTAATTTTGCCCACTAGCCTCTTATGTAGGACCTTATCTTGAAATCTAAATACACCACATCCACTGGTTCTCCTTTATCTATTCTACTAGTTACATCCTCAAAAAACTCCAGTAGATTAGTTAAGCATGGTTTACCTTTCATAAACCCATGCTGACTTTGTCTAATCCTGTTAATGTTTCCCAAGTGTTCTGTTACCATGTCTTTTATAATAGACTCTATCATTTTCCCACTACTGACATTAGGCTAACAGGTCTGTAATTCTCTGTTTTTTCTCTCCCTCCTTTTTTAAATAGTTAAACATTTGCCACCCTCCAATCTGTAGGAACTGCTCTAGAGTCTATGAAATTTTGGAAGATGACCACCAATGCACCCAATATTTCCAAGGCCACTTCCTTTAGTACTCTGGGATGTAGATTATCAGGCTCTGGGAAATTTTCAGCCTTTAACACCATTAATTTCTCTAGCACCATTTTTTTACTAATACTGATTTTCTTCAATTCCTCCCTCTCACTAAACCCTTGGTTCCTAACATTTCTGGGAAATTATTTGTGTCCTCTTTTGTGAAGGCAGAACCAAAATATGTATTCAATTCTTCGGCCATTTCTTTGTTCCCTATTATAATTTCCTCCATTTCTGACTGTAAGGGACCTACATTTGTCTTTGTTAATCTTTTTCTCTTCACATATTTATAGAAACTTTTACAAGCTGTTTTTATGTTCCCTGCAAATTTACTCTCATACTCCATTTTCCCCTTCTTGATCAATCTTTTTGTTCACTTTTGTTGAATTCTAAACTGCTCCCAATCCTTAGACTTGCTGCTTTTTCTGGCAATTTTATATGTCTCCTCTTTGGATCTCATACTATCCCTAATTTCTTTTGTAATCCATGGTTGAGCCATCTTTCCTGTTTTATTTTTGTGCCAGACAAGAATGAATAAATCATGCATATGTTTGTTAAATATTAGCCACTGCCTATTCACCATCAACCCTTTTAGCAAGGTTCCCTAATCCATCATTGCCAATTCATGCCTCATAGACTTGTACTTCCCTTTATTTAGTTTCAGGACCCTAGTTTCGGATTCAACTTCTTCACTCTCCATCTTAATGGACAATTTTATCATTTTATGGTCACTCTTCCCCAAGGGACCCCGCACAACAAGATTGTTAATTAATCCTTTCTCATTGCACAATACCCAGTCTAGGATAGTCTGCTCTCTAGCTGGTTCCTCAACATATTGGTCTAAAAAAACCATCACGTACACACTCCAGGAAATCCTCCTCCACAGTGTTATTGCTAGTTTGGTTTGTCCAATCTATATGTGATTAAAATCACTCATGATTACAGTTGTACAGTTATTGCATGTGTCTCTAATTTCCTGTTTAATACCTTTCCTTACATCTCTGTTACTGTTTGGGGGCCTATAGACAACCCCCACCAATGTTTTCTGCCCCTTGGAGTTTCTTATCTCCACCCAAACAAATTCCACATCATGATTTTCCAAGCCAATATCCTTCCTCACTACTGCATTGATTTCCTCTTCTACTAACAGTGCTACCCCACCTCCTTTCCCTATTTGTCTGTCCTTCCTAAATATTGAATACCCCTGAATGTTCAGTTCCCATCCTTGGTCACCCTGCAGCCATGTCTCCGTAATTGCAACTATATCAAAACTGTTTATATCTATTTGTGCTGTTAATTTACCTATCTTATTGCAATGTTCCATGCATTAAGATGCAATGCCTTTAAACTTGTTTTTTTAACCTTGTTAGTCATCTTGGCTTTATTTTTCACCATGGCCCCATTTGTTTCTCACCTTTGTTTTTTTTGCCTTCCACTTTTACTTCTTACTTTTCTGTCTTCTGTTTCTATCCTTGATTCCCCCTCCTCTGTCTCCCTGCACAGGTTCCCATCTTCCTACCATTCTAGTTTAAACCCTCTCCAACAGCACTAGCAAACACCTCCCCCGAGGACATTGGTCCCGGTCCTGCCCAGATGCAACCCGTCCTGTTTGTACTGGTCCCACCTTCCCCAGAACCGATCCCAATGTCCCAGGAATCTGAATCCCTCCACTCTACGCCGTTTCTTTGGCCACGCATTCATCCGATATATCCTGTTATTTCTACTCTTGCTAGCACGTGGCATTGGTAGTAAGCCTGAGATTACTACCTTTGAGGTCCTACTTTTTAAATTACATCCTAACTCCCTATATTCAGCATGTAGAACCTCATCCCTTGTTTTACCTATGTCATTGGTACCAATGTGTACCACGACCACTGGCTGTTCGCCCTCCCCCTTCAGAATGCCCTGCAGCCTCTCCGAGACATCCTTGACACTGGCACCAGTGAGGTAACATACCATCCTGGAGTCTCTTGTGCAGCCGCAGAAACACCTGTCTGTTCCCCTTACTATTGAATCCCCTATCGCAATAGCCCTGCCACTCTTCCTCCACCCATCTTGTGCAGCAGAGCCACCCATGGTGCCATGGACTTGGCTCCTGCTGCTTTCCCCTGAGGAGTCGTCTTCCCAAACAGTATCCAAAATGATATATCTGTTAGAGAGGGGGACAGCCACAGGGGACTCCTGCACTACCTGCCTTCCTCTACTCTGCCTGGTGGTCACCCATCCCCTTTCTGCCTGTTCAGTCTTTACCTGCGGTGTGACCACCTCACTGGACATGCTGTCCATGACAATCTCAGCAGTAAATCCACCCGGAACTCCAGCTCTGAAATGTGGTTAGCCAGTATACACATTAATTGCATTACCTTCATCCGCTTTCTCTATTACTTCATCAAAGAATTCAATCAAGCTAGTTGAACATAATTTGCCTTTAATAAATCCAAGCTAGCTTTCATATATGGACCCAATTTTTTTTATCTGCCAGTTAATTTTGCCCCAGATTATTGGGCTAAATTTAAGTTCCCAATGTGCTAGGAGCCAGGGAGAGTGGGTCTGCTAGTAAACAAAAAACTCAGAATCAAGTGCAGTGTGCCTGTCAGTGATTTTTTAATAACCCACCCATTTTGTTACCATGTCATTTCAGGTTTTCCAACCAATTAGCATGAGCAAACACGCTGATGACCTGCATAAATCGAGCTCAACTCCAGTATTTAAAGGGGCATGTCAAAGATACAATTTGATGGATTTTGGAGTTGGGAGCACAACAGAAGGAATTTGCAGAATGGAATCCAGGTGTTTAATTGAAGGGTGTAAGGGCCCACAGGGAGATACTGCTCTCTACTGATAAGAGGAAGAAGCCTGCTCATGAAATCAAGAAGACGTGGCTGGAGGTTGCCGTTGAGGTCAAAAGCAGGACCGTGATGTCACTCTCCTGGATTCAATACTAAAAGCAATTTAATGACCTAAGCAGGGCAGAAAGGTGAGTGCAGTAGAAAATAAACATGTATTCTGATATGTGTATCACCCAAACCCCTGCACCCTGCCTTCTCAAGCCTATTCCTGCATCTCACTCCTCAGCTTACCTTGCAACCATTTCTGTCCATACCTTTCCTCACATCACCATTTGTCCATTCATCATTGACGTGACCTCGTTGTTATACAATGTCATACTTCTCCCTCACCGCCACAGCCGCCCTCAACAAATACTTTCCATTCATCGTTTCAACACATGCCATTACTCTCACTCATAGGTCTCTTTTTACCCTCCTTGCAAGTGAAAAAGGTACACAGAAAATGAATACGGGGCAGATGGCCCTCTAGCCATCTTTCAACTGACACTTGCAGAACCAGAGGTGCTGAACATCAGTGGAATATCAGTGTGCTTGTTAACAGGAGCTAGACAGGTAGGAGCCTCCCAGCTGGCTGGTGACAGAATTAAATATCAGACTACCACACAGCGTACAATACTGACTCATGTGGACTTGTCAGCAGCAAGTGAAAATGATCATGTACATAATGATTATTTAAAACATATTTGTGCATGTGGTTATTTGACACTGATTGATGCTTCATGCAGGTGGTCATTCTTGCCATGTACAAAGACATTATTGTGCAGGCATTCAGCATTATGAGACTCCTCCAATCTCTCTTAAAGCATGCACAGCATGGCTGGAAAAGCTGCCAGCACCTCACACATTTTTTGATGCTGCTACAGAGTTATTCTTTTCAGCAACAGTCCCTGGGGATCAGCATCTGCATCCAGCTGAGCAGTGTTTTGGAGTAACCTCCTGGCTCTCCATTGCTGCACCAACTGCTCTTGCTGATTAGTGATGTGAGTCATCAGGTGTTAAAACCCAACTACCTGTCTTGCCTGTCCTATTAAGGTATGTGTATCTGAGCTGGTGCACAGAACATGAGTGCTGTAATGATGCTTCCTCAGAGTGAGTGACCTCCTCTGAGCAGTCTTGTGGGAGATGCAAGACATGAATTAGAACTGTCAAAATAAAAAGATGTTAAGACAACATTATTCACATCATCATATTTCACAGGCAGCTAACATCAAGTCAACACTAGGGAATTAAAAACAGAAAGTGCTGAAAAAACTCAACAGGTCTGGCAGCATCTGTGGAGAGACAAACAAAGTTAACATTTCTAATCCAATATGACCCTTCTTCGGAACATGAATGAATGTTGTATGCAATGTAGCAGTATGATATTTATGTGTCGCCAGGTAGCTGGGAGGCCTCATCTCTCCATTTCTGATGACCAGCATGACTCGGCCAATTTCTAGCACCTCCTCACCTGCAGCTGTCAGTATGGGGATGGGCTGAAGCATCACCTCCAGTTCCCTGTCTCCCTGTTGTGTTCTGTGCTCTCTTCTCCTGCAAGGAGGAAAAGAAGAAACCTACGAGTGAGAGGTTTGGAATGTGTTGAGTGAATGGATGAACAACATTTGTTGAGGGTCACTGTGAGGACGAGGCCTGACATTGCATTAAGGTGATAGTGAGTGCCAGTGGTGATGTGAGGAAATTCAGAAACAGAGAGATGGATGCACCTGCAGGTAGTGTGAGAAGTGATGTGCAGGAGTAGGCTTGGGAAAGCAGAGTGAAGGGCTTCGTGTTAGAAGCACTTCAAGATGTACTTGAATGTGCCATTATGCTCATGTTTCCTGACCTGATTAGGTCAGCAAACTCTTCCAGCACTACACCCAGGAGAATGGCAGTAGACTCCTGCTGCTGACTTCCTCTGCAATGTCCAGCCAGAAGCAAATGTGATGTGAGAAAAATCTTTTTCACACAGTGAATGGTTTGAGTCTAGAATGCACTGCCTGGAAGTGTGGTGGAGGCAGGTTCAATCAAGGCATTCAAGGGGGCAACAGATGATTATTTAAATAGAAACAATGTGCAAGGATATGAGGAAAAAGCAGGAGAATGGCAGTAAGTCATGATTATTTGGAGAGCTGGTGCAGACATGATGGGCTGAATGGCTTCCTTCTGTGCCCTAACAATCCCGTGATTCTGTGATTCATGCCTTCTGATTCTCCGAGGTAGGTCTCTTCCTCCAGTTGGCAGGAAAGAGAATCTCCCTGTGGACCCTTACAGCCCGCAACACTCGCTCCAGGGAGGCATTTGTAAAACGAGGTGGAACTGTGCCAAGTTGAGAATCCATTGTTGCAGTTTATTCCTCTGTTCAAATACCTGGACAGTATTCAATTGTCATCTTCACAGAGACCCTTTAAATAGTTCAGCTGAAAAAGCCTCATGCGAGTTGTCATCACACTGCTCACACTAACTGGTCAGGCTCCAAAGTCAAATGCCTATGCAGTGGCTGGGTTGAACAGCCACAGACAAACACACCTCAGGAACTTCCAGGCTCCCCACACACTAATGGGCTCCTCTGTTCCCAGCGTATTGCCAAGTTAAAATTTCACCCACGGCATCTAAAAGATTCCCCAACTGTAACATTAGGCTGATTGGCCTGTAATTTCTGACTTTATCCCTTCCCCCTTTTTTGAACAAGGATATAATGTTTGTGATTCTCCAGTCACCTGGCACCACTCCCATAACTTAAGTAGGACTGAAAGATTGTGGCTAGACCCTCTGCAATTTCCACCCTTACTTCCCTTTAGCAATCTAGGATGTCTCCCATCCAGACCAGCTGACTTTCTTTTACTTGGAGTGCTGCCAACCTTTCATTTGCATTGGAGGCAGTTCAAAGGAGGTTTACTAGACTGATACCTAAATGAGTGGATTGTCTTATGAGGAAAGATTGGACAGGCTGGGCTTGTTCCCAATGGAGTTTAGAAGAGTGAGGGATGATTTGATTGAAATATACAAGATCTTGAACGGCCTTGACAAGGTGGATGTCGAAAGGATGTTTCCTCTTGTGGGTGAGTCCAGAACTAGGGGGCACTGTTTTAAAATTAGGGGTCACTCTTTTAGGGCAGAGGTGAGGAGAAATTTTTTCTCTCAGACAGTTGTGTGACTTTGGAATTCTCTGCCTCAGAAGGTGGTGGAGGCGGGGTCATTGAATATTTTCAAGGCAGAGGTAGATAGATTCTTGTTAGGTAAGGGAATCAAAGGTTATCGGGGTTAGATGGGAATGTGAAAATTGAAACACAAGGAGATCAGCCATGACCTCGAGTGACTGAATGGCCTACTCCTGCTCCTATTTTTCATATTCTTATGAAGTGCCTTTTCAAGCTACTTTTATTCTATACAATTTTTCTACTACCTCCTCCTTCAACATGACATTGGCATACCTTTTAAGTAAAGACAAATGCAAAGTACCTCAGTCATCCCCTTGCCTCAAGAAGGGGGAGATGATGGCATTGTGGTACTGTCACTGGACTAGTACTCCAGATATCCAGGGTAATGCTCTGGGGACCTGGATTTGAATACCACCATGGCAGATGGTGAAATTTGAATTCAATAAAAAAATTGGAATTAAAAGTCTAATGATGACCATGGAACCATTGTTGATTGTTGTAAGAACCCATCTGGTTCACTGGTGTCCTTTAGGGAAGGAAATCTGCCTTCCTTATCTGATCTAATCCACATGTGACTCCAGACCCACAGCAATGTGGTTGACTCTGAAATGGCTTAGCAAGCCACTCAATTCTCAATGGCAATTAGGGATTGGCAATAAATGCTGGCCCAGCCAGCAATGCCCACATCCCATGAATGAATAATAAAAAAAAATCTCCTTTTTGGTCTCTAATTGGTCCCAAACTTCCTATGGATGCCATTTTACTATTTATAACTCACTATCCTGACTTGGAAATATATCACCATTCCTTCACTGTCGCTGGGTTGAAATCCTGGAACTCCCTCCCTAACAGCACTGTGGGTGTACGGACACCACATGGACTGCAGCGGTTCAAGAAGGCAGCTCACCACCACCTTCTCAAGGGCAACTAGGGATGGGCAATAAACACGGGCCTAGCCAGCAAAGCCCACATCCCGTGAATGAATTTAAAAAAGACTTTTGGGTTCACTTTTTGATACCTGCTAATCTATTCGTTTACACTCTCTTTTCCCCTCTCATTTCTTTTACAGCTCTTAGATGGAAGGAGATGGTCTTGCTGGAGAGTGTGTCACCTCCAGCTACTTCCTCACAGATATTTAGTGCCAAGAAAGGTTCAATGACCACACAACTTAAACTGAGACAACTTTATAAGCATGTTTCACATTTCCACCAATCTTGCCTCCCTGTGTTGAACACCATGGGCTGGATTTTCAGCTTCAATGTGGGTAACGGGAGTCGGGAAATTTCCTGGTTCGGCCTATCCAATTTGGGAAAAAGTATCAGGAAAGGTGGGATTTTCATTCCGGAGGGAACGGTGGGGGTGGGTGGTGGGGAGGGGGATGAGGGACGCGGGGTGTTGGGGGGTGCTGGGCAGGTGTGGACAGCAGTCGGGCCAGCGACCTGGGAAAATGTTCAGAGTGGGCTGTTTAAAAGGCCTGCTTTGGCACTGTGGGACTTTGTTCCAGTTATAATGAAAAAATTAAGGCCCTCTAGCCCTCACAACCCCTCACAACCTCTCACAACCCGTCGCCCCACACACAATCCCAATGCCCCACCCATGTCACATCCTGCCCCCACGACCTCCTATGGACCCTCGTGTCCCCATGCCAAGGTATGCACCCAGCCTCCCATGGCCCTTCATGCCCCCATGCCATTTCCATGCCCATTCACCCACTAGACACTGTATAGAACATATAGATCCTAAGGTGACAATAGAATGTGTAAAAAAAATCTTTTTAAAAAGTCATTCGTTGATAACTTTCCATTAAAAGAAAAACTCCTTTTTACTACAGGCCAATGAAAGTGTCAATCATCCAGACCCACTAACATATCAATCCCCGAAACTGCAAGCGCTTGAAAGCTCTCTATCTTGGGTAAATAAACATTGTGTAATTGACAGAAGACATCAGAGAGCCAGAGCTGCAATCACTTCCATGGAATTAAACTTCTCCCTGTTGACAGTTTATAGAATTCACGAAAGGGGTCCATAAAGGTATAGTTGATTGCAACTTTCATCTTGGGAAAGCAAGGCACCCTGTGAAAGCTGACAGTGTTCTTAAGCTAATGCATAAGTAGCAAAGGAAAGGGGATGAACTGGGTTGTTTGCAGAACCAATTTATCAGTTAGTTGCTCGATGCATCAGTGCGCAGCCAATTACTGTTGTTGCAAATGCCTCCCACTGTTACCTAAAGTGAACCAGAAATTCAGTACCATAGTGAATTGTACAGTCACTGGCCATGAGGGTCATTGGTAGAGCTGAGCTCCAGATTTATGAAAAGCAGATGGCACAACCTTGTTTATAATTTCTTAAGCATTGCTGAATTGTGAGGTTCAGATGTAGCCACCTGAGACTATGTTCATGGAATTAGAGAATCTTAAAGGACAGAAGGTTAGGCCTGGGGTACAGCACTTTGAGTACTTTGAGTTTCGTACTATAAGAAAAGGCCGAAAGCCTAAAGAGAGAACCACCTTGAACATCATGAGAGAGACACCTTGAAACAGATCGAAGAAGGTTTCCAGGAACAGCTATTGGAAGCCATTCAGCCCATCATGCCTGTGCCGGTTCTTTGAAAGAACTATCTAATTAATCCCACTCTCCCCTTACTTAGGAACATAGGGTCATAAGTAGACCATTTAGCCTTTGAGCCTGTTTCACCATTCCATCAGTTCACAGCTATTCTGTGAGGTGACTCTAGATACCCACTTTTGCTCATAACCCTTAATACCCTCAGTGAACAAAAATCCATCAATCTCATATTTAAAATGAACAATTGATCAAGGATCAATTGCCATTTGTGGCAGAGAGGTCCAAACTTCTGCTGCCCTTGTGTAGAAGTGTTTCCTAATTTTAATCCTGAAAGGTCAGGCTCTAATTTCTAGACTGCGCCCCCTTGTCCTAGACTCCCCAACCAGCAGCAATAGTTTCTCCCCATCTTCTCTATCTTTTCCCCTTAATATCTTGAAAACTTCAATCAAATCACTCCTTAACCTTCTGAATTCCAGGCAATAGAACACTGGTTTGTGTAATCTCTCCATGTAATTTGATCCTTGGAGTCCAGGTCTCATTCTGGTAGATCTACATTGCATTCCATTCAAGATCAATATATCCTTCCTAAGATGATGCCCTGAGCTGGTCACAGTACTCCAGGTCTAACCAGAGCTTTGAATCGGTTTGAGTCCTTAAACAGGTGCTAGGCTTATTATTAGAATATACAAGAGACTAAAGTCTGTTTTAGACAGCTGCTAGGGACCTATTGGCAGCAGCCGAAATAATATGGCATTGAATGTGCTTCTGTCACTGTTTGTTTGTGGGAGGTAGGCCTCCTAAATTGAACCTCATTTCAAAGAGCTCCAGTTACATCCCCTTTGTTTCCATAAATGATTCTTGATCCTATAACTACATCACAATCATAACCTGTTTGTAGATTATATAAAATAAATCACTTAATTATTATGGGTGAGATCTGCACTTCTAAAGATCTTTCTTTTTCTTTAAGATAAAAGCACAAAACTGCAGATGCTGGAAATCTAAAACAAAAATAAAAATACCTGGAAAAACTCAGTTCCTCTCTGCAGATGCTGCCAGACCTGCTGAGTTTTTCCAGGTATTTTTATTTTTGTTTTGTTTCTTTTTCTTTCCACTTCTTGATCTCCATAAAGACAAGCGGCAGAAAGAGTAGTTCTCCAACCAGGCCGTCACTGAGTAATGGTTATTGAATGAGAAAGTTCCAGGTGGGTGACAGCAATTTTAACAGCTGAACTGGTGACATGGCCAAAGCCAGCTACACAACAAATGGATGACTGTAGGCATGAACCTGTGCTGCACTACTGAATGGTTTAGTATGTCAGGAGACCTATCTAGTTTGGAAGTTTACCTCTATCATGAAAATATAGATATGATGTTATAGATTTTTAAGGACAACTGTTTGAAAATCACGTTTGCCTGAAAAAACTTTTAAAAAACCTTTGTTCAGAAAAGGGATGAATGGACAGACAACTTGGCACTTTTCTGTGTTGATTAGAAAACCTTATCAAACTGCCCATCTGAAGAAAGATCACAAAAGACATTATTCAATGAGTGTTCCACAAGTGTAAATGAGATCCTTCCACTTGCTGGTCTTCTTTTAGAACACAGAAAATTAACTGATAAGGACTTTAATGAAAAGCCAAAAAAAAAGAACCCCTGGTGAGAGAAAGGCTGTTTGAATAGCCAGTACCTAATATGGAAGCATGATTTGTCAGTTTGGGGCAGCATACATGAAGGGGGTGTAATTGGAGCTCTTTGCCCCCACTTTCTAGGTAAAATGAGGTTAAATTTATGAGGCCTACCTCCCACAAACAAACAGTGACAGAAGCATGTTCAATGCCATATTATTTTGAATGTTGCCAAGAGGTCCCTAGCAGCTGTCTAAAACAGACTCTAGTCTCTTGTATATTCTAATAATAAGCCTAGCACCCGTTTAAGGACCCAAACCGATTCAAAGCTCTGGTTAGGCCTGGAGTACTGTACTTTGGGGGCAGGATTTTTAGGTCGGCGAGCGGGGGCAGGGCCCGCTCACTGACGCGTAAAATGGCGCGGGATGAGGTCACCCCGCGTCATTTCCATTTACAGGTCAGCGGGGGCGCAGCCAAGTTAGCTGTGCGCCCACCAACCTGTCAACGGCCTATTGAGGCCATTGATAAAACAATTTACGTAATTGACAGGGCTGCCCATCCAACCTTAGGGTTGGCGGGCAGGCCGGGAGCCCTGGCGGGCTTCATTAAAGCATGAAACCTCATCCACAGGCGGGATGAGGTTTCATAAGGGTTTTAAAATATTTAATAAACGTTTGAGTTAACCAAATGAGAACCATTAGATTAAGCATAGGTGAATAAGGTAAGCAGTTGAAGAGTGAGGTCCGAAGACAGATGTGGGCGTAACGCCTGTTAAAGTGCAGGAAGGGGTTTTAGCATTGTGCACATAATTCATGTTAGGAGAATTGGATGGACAGAAAGTAATGGACATGTCCCAACTCATGTGACAGTGCCACATGAGGGGACATGTCAGGGAAACTTTTTAAACATTTACCTTAAAAGTTTTAATTCTGAGCTGATCTCCCTTAGGCAGCACTTAGCTTCAGGGAGATCAGTGCGCTCTTTTGTGCGCATGCGCGAAAGAGCACACTACCGGCTGAGAGAATCCATCCCCTCGCCCGCACAGGGAGTGCATAGTGCTTCCAGGCGGACGTCACGCTGGGCGGGCTTTAATTGGCGCGCCAACTTAAAATGGGATGCGCCCCCAATCGGGGGTGCCGATCAGAGGTACGCCTGCCCGCGCCCACTCCTGCACATCCCCCCCAACAGGGGGAAAATTCTACCCTGGGTTTCGTACTATAAGAAAAGGCCGGAAGCTGCCGAAAGAGAGAACCATCTTGAACATCATGAGAGAGACACCTTGAAACAGAAACTGCTTCTCAGCAGAGAAAGACCAAGGAAGTTTCCAGAAACAGCTATTGGACTGCTGTACTAAAGCCAGGCCACCCAGAACCACCACCTACAGTACCATAAGAGTCAAAACAGGAGCCTTCGCTCCCTCCCAGGTCCTGTTGTTTGTTGAGTGGTGCACCTGCAAAGGCAAATATCAGAGCATTCAACTACAGAAGCCATCACAGCTACTAAACAGAATCTCAAGTTTCAGCCCCTTCACTTCGGAAAGAACGAATTCAAGCAATGGGCCCACAATGATATCCCACAGGGGCTGATTTGAAATCTCATCTTTAAGTACCTTTTTATCTTTATCTGCTTTTCATCTTGATATCTTTATTTTAGTTAATAACTTCATCACTTTTACCTAAGTAACTTCCAGCAGTAATTTTTGCAATCAACTAACCTTTATCTCGTTTAACACTAAAGATTGTCTGCTAGGTTATTTTTAAATTGTACCACTCAGGGGCTACATACACACATACAAATTCTTAGCTCAAGGACCACTTGAAGGATACACCTTTTATGTGGTCATGACAAAATATCATGTACTGCATATCTTTCCGATCTATTTACGACATTTCCTTAGAGTTCAAGAATTTAAGTACAGTGTGACACCACAGTATCAAAGTTAATTTTTAAAAATTGCTAGACATGCACATATATGCTAATAAAGTATTGCGCTACATTAGCTTACCCTGGTTAAAGTTAATGTTCCTTGCTGACACGTACTGCATCGTACTCTTAGTTTCCCAGGCTGCACTGCTTTGCACATTGTCTTGCAATAGATATAAAATCTGCTGTAAGGTCTTGCACCTGAAATATAAAAACCCTGTATTGAAAACATTTTTTAAGAGTTCAACAGATTGATCTATATGTTCTCATCTCTTCAAAGAGAGTAACATAAAATGCATACAAATTCAGTGCTGTGCATTTCAGTATAATATTATACTAAAGGGGCTCATATCTGCTCTTTTAAGCTGTGGCTCAATAGCAGTATTTTCACATCTGAGTTAGACAGCTGTGTGTTCAAATACCACTTCAGACTTGAACACAAAAATCTTGGCTGAAACCTCGACATGTATACCGAGGGAGCATTGCACTGTTCCATGTGCTGTCAATGTTAAATTGAAGCCCTGTCTGCCCTCTCAGTTAGATGGTACTATTTTGAAGAAAAACGTATCAATATTGTCTGGACATCATCACATTGCTGTTTCTGGAAATATGGTGAGCATAAATTTAGCTACCGCATTTCCTACATTGCAACAGTCACTACAATTCGAAAGCGGATCATTACCTGGGAGATCATAAAAGGTGCTATGAGATACAAGTCTTCTTTCTTACCAGTAGTGAAAAATGATAAACAGAGATTTCACTCATGAAGGAAAGTAAAATTGAAAAAAATTGTTCACTTTGGGACACTCCTAGGTACTTGCTTTCAAATGTTCTCAGGGGAATATTTGCAAGGAGTTGAGTGAATAAGGGGGAAATTTTAACCAGCCAGGGTGGTGGATGCTGATGTGTGCAGGAGGTTAACGAAGCAAAATATGTCAGTGTGCTGGGAAATGAGCAGGAATCTGCTGACATCCACATTTAACTCTTGTGCGTTTGTTGCGGGGAACCCCCTGGGACAGGTGTATCTGCAATTAAAAGATGCAAGAAGACAATTAATTGCATCTTTAACCTTGGATTCTGGCTTAAGTTGGCAGTGCATGGGTTTCCCAGGCTGTCTGAAATTCGCCAGGTTGAACAAGGCAAGAGGACAATGGGGATCGACGAAGCTGAGAAATTGACAGGCCAGGAAGCTTTTAAATACTGAGATCTGACTGCTGCTTCTTTGCTTAGGTGAAAGGATTTTGTTCAGAGGACTTGTTCTGAAAGTGAGCTTTCACTGCTTTGGAGGTGATTTCTAAGACTTTGGAGACCATTTCTGCTACCTTGGGTTTTTTTTGCTTTAGCCTTCTCAGCAACATCGGAAACTCTTATGCATCTCTTCCTTGGGTTTCTAATGAGGTAGAAGAGGAGCATTACCAACAACAGTAGCAGGTGCAACAGCTACCTTCTCCTCAGGCACCTGCTGCTCTACAGGACAGAAGGGATGAACACAGAGCTCCAGCTCACAAAAGAAGACATCCCCAGATTAAAATATATGGGCAGAGGATGGAGCTTCCTGGACATGACTGAGCACCAGTGCTTCAGAAGATTCAGGTTTTCATGGCAGGTCATTACTAAAATTTGCAGCCTCCTAGAACAAGACCTCCTTTCAAGTGGGCCAAGTGGAAAGCAGTGCCATTGCCATTCAAGGCCACTGCTGGTGATATCTGCAGAATCTTACAATCTGCTGCGCACAAGCACATCTTACATCCATTTCACAATTGCTAGGGTCAGTCAGAATGTGAGGGCCCTCAGATTTGCTACTCTGGCCTGATTTCCACAGATCCAAGGATTCATTGATTATGTGGTAATCAAGCCACCTTCATAATATTCATCAGTTGAAAGGGATTCCATTCAATTAATGTTCAGCTGGTAACTAAGATTGTCATGCATGTCTTTGCTTACCCAGGAAGCTGCCATAATGCCTCCATTCTGTACCAGTTAAGTCTGATGCAGATCTTCGCACCTCTAAATGAGTCAACAGGTGACTCCTTGGAGAGGTGGGTTACCTTCTAAACACTTGGCTGATGATACCTGTGAGCAGCCCGACTCAGTAAAGGTACCAGTGAAGCCACATAACCACAAGGGGGCATGAAAACAGGGCTGGCTAAAGTGAATTAGCAAATTAGGTTAAGGGATAGGTCAATAGAGATGCAGTGGTAAACATTTAAGGCGATATTTCAGAATACACAGAATAGATACATTACAACAAGTGAGAAAAAGTCCAAGGGACAGACACACCATCCGTGGTTAACTAGAAAGGTTGAAGATATTATCAGATTTAAAGGAAAAGAATATAACTCTGCAAAGATAGGTGGAAGGCCAGAAGATTGGGCAGAATATAAGGAACAGCAAAGGGTGACTAAAAGATTAATAAGGGAAAAATTAGAGTGCAAGAGAAAGCTAGCCAGAAATATAAAAACAAATAATAAGAGTTTCTATAAACATTTTAAAAAGGAACAAGTTAACAAAGTGAGCGTTGGTCCTATAGAATGTTAGTCTAGCGAATTGATAATGGAAAACAAGGAAATGGCAGATGAATTAAACAGGTATTTTGCATCAGTTTTCACTATGGAGGATACAAGTAGCATCCCAAAAGCAGCTGTAATTCAGGAAATGGAAGGGAGGGAGGAGTTCAGAAAAATTACAATCACCAGAGAAGTGGTACTGAGTAAATTGTTGGAGCTGCAGGCTGACAAGTGCTAGGGTCCTTGTGGACTTCATCCCAGGGCCTTAATATGGGCAAATGGAATATAATATGGGAAAATGTGAAATTATCAATTTTGGCAGGAAGAGTAAAAGAGATGCATATTATCTAAATGATGAGAGATTGCAGAGCTCTGAGATGCAGAGGGATCTGGGTGTCTTAATGCATGAATCACAAAAGGTCATTATGCAGGTGCAGCAAGTATTAAGGAAAGTTAATAGAATGTTATCATTTATTGCGAGGGGAATTGAATACAAAAATAGGAAGGTTATGCTTCAGTTATACAGAATACTAATGAGACCACATCTGGAGTACTGTGTACAGTATTGGTCACCTTATTTAAGGGAGGATGTAAATGTGTTGGAAGCAGTTCAGAGAAGGTTTACCAGATTAATACCTGGAATGGGCGGGTTGTCTTATAAGGAAAGTTTGTACAGGCTAGGCTTGTATCCGCTGGAGTTTAGAAGAGTAAGAGGTGACTTGCTTGAAACATATAAGAAGTTGAGGGGACTTGAGAGGGTGGGTGTGGAGAGGATGTTTCCTCTTCTGGGAGAATCTAGAATGAGAGGTCACTCTTTAAAAATAAGGATCGCCCATTTAAAATGGAGATGAGGTGAAATTTTTTCTCTCAGAGGGTCGTGAGTCTTTGGAATTCTTTTCCTGAAAAGGTGGTGGAAGCAGAATCTTTGAATATTTTTAAGGCAGAGGTGGATAGATTCTTGGTAAGCAAGGGGGTGATAGGTTTTGAGGGTAGACAGGATGCAGATTTGAGGTTACTATCAAATCAGCCATGATCTTATTAAATGGCGGAGCAAGCTCCAAAGGCTGAATGGCCTACTCCTGCTCCTTGTTTGTATGTTCATATTGAGTAAGCCACAGGTATCTGGACAGATCATGGGCTGCCCTTCAGTGTGCACCAGCAAGGGTATCAAGAATGACCATGGTTCTTTGTACACATAGACCAGAATTTTTTGCTCGCCGTTCTGGCATGCGCCCAACACACTTGAATGTAAAATGACGCGCGATGACATTGGGTGAGCACCCCAACGTCATCATGCACTCGCGTGATATTTCGGTCAGCGGGCACGCACGGGAGTCGGCAGCCCACCCTCCGACAATTAGGAGGCCTATTAAGACCCTTAATCAACAAATTGTTTCAAATTTTTTGCTGCCCGTCCAATTGTTCGGTTGGTGGGCGGACAAAAAGGCCATTCGGCCATTGCATTTTTGCCGAAACCTCATCCACGGGCGGGATAGGGTTTCGACTCATGATTAAAAAAAAAACTTTTCACACTCATATTTAAAATGTCCCTGCTCGTGTGACAGAATCACATGAGGGGACATGTTTTCATTACTTTAAAAATCTTTATTTTTATTGATAAAAATCTTCAGCTCCCTGAGCCAGCTCTTTGCCTCAGGGAGCTTTTACTCCGAGCACCCACGAACTTCAGCGCTTGCGCTCCTCCTGCCCCCACCCCGGCAGCGCTGCAGCACGCATTTCATGCTGGCTGGCCGTTAATTGGCTAGCCAGCTTGAAATCACGGTCAGGGCCCGATTGCGGGCGGCAGTCGTTTTCTCGGCCGTTCCCAGGCCCGCCCGTTGCGCCCGCCAATGAGGGCAAAATTTTGCCCATTGTGTAGCAAAGATGTGTGGAGCTGGAGAAGGACGAAGATGATGACCGTTCCACATCTTTGGAGGAGGAGGAACAACAGGGGAGCAGAGAAGGAAGAGGAGAAGTAGGAGAAGGAAAAGGAAGAGAAGGAACCTACTGTGGTCAGGTTTCCTGAAGACACAAAATTAGCTACCAGGCCTGCACAGGGGTAATGTATATAGGTATGCTTCACTTGATTTGAGGCTGTGCAGCCACCTGGCACACCGACTCTGAACCCATTGTGCCCACTCCCAGCCACCATAAAGCAATTCCACAATCAACAATCCATTTCTCTCACTACCCATTGTTCATCTTCTACCCTTGTCTTCCATTTTTCTCGAGCCTGAAGACCATTTGGCAGGTGGCAGGCAACAATGGGGATTACTGGACAATGGAGATTAGAAATCAAGTTTATGGTGCATATAAATTGGCAATAAAGGTGATAATTTAACAAAATTTTAAACACCCTCCAATCTCTTTCCAATCAGGTGCACTGCCTCTGGAAATACTGACAGAACCTCAAACCATTTCTGCTGCTGCTCCAAGATCTGTTGATAACCCCTGAGACATCCAGTTGAGCATAGCTTGGAGGGTCCTGAGCCTTCCAACGGGGACTTTGCACTGCTGTCTCTTTCTCCAACACCTGCTCCTGCTCACTTGTGATGTATGGCTCATCATGGGACAATGCAACTACCTGTCTTGGAGGCTCCACTGAGATACGTGTATCTGAGTTGCTGGATAGTGCGTGTGAGTTGTGTGACAGTGCTTCTTCTTTCAGGAGTCTTTTGCTTCTCTGGCACCAGCTCCTGAGTGATGCCTGCAGGATCTGTGGAAGCTGAAAGACCTGAATTAGAATGACAAATGGAAAGGTTCGAAGTCAACATTGTGCAGATCATTATGGGTGGAATCATCCCAGATTTGCACAACGTGTGGAAGCGGGTGGGAAAAAGGATCTTGTGCCCACTGGCCGCAATGGTGGCTTTCACGTCACATCATCCCATTCCGGCGCGTCCTGTCTCATTAATTATGCATTCACAGGGAACACACCAGATCGCTGGCAGGCGGACTCAGATTTGCCCGCCATGCCGTGACCTCACTCCGGGCGCCATATTTAAAGTACACCAGACCCATGCTTACTTCATGTCTTCAGACCAGGACTGCTCCAGGCAACAAATGGCCCCGAAAGCAGACGGCAACCCCAAATTTAGTGACGCCTCTCGGTACCCATGGAAGGCTATCGTGATGTCCTTTGCTCCCGCTCTGCCTGCATGAGGTACACCTGAGTCACCAATCCAACCTGTGATGCGGTGGCAGCGGTGGTCAGCACCACCAGAGCACAGAGCAGGTCATCCATCCAGTGCAGGAAGAGGATGAATGGTCTCACCTGTTCTTCCAGGGGAAGTCAACCACCACATCACACTCAACTCCCACGCTCACAAACCCATCACACATCCCCAGGGATCTCACACCTCAAGGGACAACACCACTAACTCCCACATACACCCTCATATCTCCATCAGGCTCAAGTTCTATGGAGCTTGCGTCCTCATCCCATCCATGGCTCCGGTCACCACACAAACATTCCACACAGTGTCATGTGTCTTGCTCACACTCTCTCCATCTGTTTTCATGCAGCAGAATCTGGCTCTCAACAGCAGGGAGAGGTCCCAGACCAGGGGCCGAGTGCCCCACATTATGCCCATCACTCATTTTGAGGAGCGTGCCATCGTGCTGACTGGTGAGGACGTGGACCATGCCTGCAGCGATGGTGAGGCCAGGAGCGAACACCCATGTGGGGATCCTGCACCACATCATCCCTCTGTCTATGCAACTGTGAGTGCTCTCTCTCCTGCTTTTGACTCTGCTGCCCTGCACTTATTATCTCTACTTTGGTTCACAAGGAGCTCTGCCAAGTGACTGACACCCTCAGCCGGCCAGTCCCTCATCTCCGTCCAGGTCCTCACCTCCAACCAAGAGGACACCTGTTCCATTGAAGAGCTAGAAATAAGCAGCCTGGAAGACCTGTCACAGCGCTTACACACACCCTCCACCAGCACAGAGACACACCTCGGTGGGACCAAGATCAAGTGCAGGCACAGGTTCACAATCTGGTGTCCGAAGCAGGAGGAGACAGCTTCAGCCAAGCTCCCTGGCGCTCGGAGGACTACTAGAGAAGAGATATCTGTGAGGCCCGAGTCAGAGGACGAGTCTCTGGATTCGGCCTTCCAACTCATCGTGTAGAGTCAGCAGAAGGCGGGGGAACATCATGCAGAGCTGTTGGAAATGCTCAACAGAGTGACACATGAGCCGAAGGAGTGTGTCCGACTGCTCTCTGTTGAAATAGTGCCCACATGTGCGTGCATGGAGGTCTCCATGGGAAAGATGGCAGACACCATGGAGACCCTGGTCCAACAGAACGCGGAGATATGTGCAGACCTGCATTCCATTGCAGTAGCCATGGGTGAGTTTCTGCAGTGGCAACACGAGAGGGAAAAGTGCACCTTGACGACCCTCCACGTGCTCCTCTCCCTCAAGGAGTCAGGCCAGGGCCCTCAGGCACCCAAAGGGAGGAGGAGCGGCAGCTAGACACCCCTGGGTCATCCACTAAGGAATCTCAGGTGATGTCCTCTCCCTCCCAG
Organism: Cetorhinus maximus; assembly: GCF_964194155.1. NCBI lineage: Eukaryota > Metazoa > Chordata > Chondrichthyes > Lamniformes > Cetorhinidae > Cetorhinus > Cetorhinus maximus. The sequence continues at coordinate 28,457,571 of NC_135892.1, read as the reverse complement.
TCCCCTTTGTCTGTGAGCCCCTTCAACCCCACCCTCTGTCACTGCAGAGGGAGCAGCTGGCCCACAGGAGGGCAGCCAATGCAAGCTGGAGCCCTCAAGGCCTCAGTTCTCCAAAGGACCCAAGCCAAAGTCATCAGAAGCTACAAGGCCAACCATTGCACAGGCTGTCTCTACCCCTCCTGCAGATGTCAGGGCAGCACCTAAAGGAAGCAGGAGGCCTAGAAAAGTTAAGAATTTCTAATCACAAGTAGTTACATGGGTCAACACATTTTGTCACTTCATAATTTGAAAATATAGTCACTTTCACTGAATAATGTGCAATCTTGTCTTTCAGCTTCATTTACAGGCTTCGCAAGTCCTCCCCCTGCATCCCCTTCCCCCCGCACTAGCAGTTTAGCTGCATGCAGCTGGACCATGAGTGATTCTGGAGTGAGTTGTGTATGTGTGTAGCTGGGCCTCTTGGAGCCTCATGCAAGCACTCTCCCACACACAGGGAGCCTTCCTCCATCACACTTATCTCAATGTCCCGAGCATTTTGAATGCTGCCTGCTGGGGTTCTCTTTCAGTTGTCCATTTGAGCTGACCTGCATCTCAGCCCACCCACTGATCACACTCCCATGCAGCACCTGTGCCCGTCCAACATGAAGCTCCACTCACTTTCAATTTGAGAAAAATGGTACTTCACATTTCTGCTAAGCTCCTCTATCTTTTCCCCTCTCCCAGTCACCCATGTCCTTTCCTCCATCACTGTTGAGCCCCCCAGCATCACCTTCCACCTCCCCACCATCAACTACCAACTAGAACCCTTTTCTTTCCAGGATGTCCAGGTGAACGTGCATGTTCCCTAACTTCATGAGAATCCCACCCCCATCCACACTGGCCTCCTTGACCTTCCTCTTCCCACCCCCAGGGTCTGTCTCTGCCTCTGAGTCCCCACCAACTACCCTCACTATCCCTTCTACCGTTACCTTCACATCTTCACCCTCCCATCCTTCCAACTCACTCTGCCTCCATACTCACCATTCCTTCCCACCACACCCACCCTCAGTTTGCTCTTCAGGAGGCCCCCCCCCTTACTCCTGCCTCCACCCTTACTCTCTCCTCCAACCTTACCCCTTCCCCCCTCTGAACTCCTTCCTCCCCCTGGACTCCTTCCTCCCCCTGGACTCCTTCCCCCCTCCTTACTCCTTCATTCCCCTGGACTCCTTCCCCCCTCTGAACTCTTTCCTTCTCCCAGATTCCTTCCTCCCCCTGGACTTCTCCCTCCCCTCAAATCCTCCCACACTCCAAACTCTATCCCTTACACCTTTCTCCCCCTAACACCTGCCCCCTATCTCCCAACCTCACCGCCTCCAAAACTCACCACCCCAACATCTATGTCTCCCCCCTCCCAACCTCACAACCCGACACCATCGTTCTCCCCCTTCTAAACCTTGACCCCCCCGTATGCTTTCCTCTCCCAGTCAATCCTAGACCTCCCCCCACCGCCCCTCCCCACCCCCACCGATCATCTGTAGCAGCCCATGGCCAAGACTGTGATATTCCGATGCAGACTCGAGACTTCAATGAAGACTTCCCACCCTCCAAGAGTTGCTTCGTGGCAGAACCATGTACAAGAGAATCCACCCAGCATGTGATGCATGTGTTCCTTCAGGCTCCAGCGTCTTCTGCTCCTTGGATGTCCGCGATCTGATCTAACAGTAATTCCCTTCTTCTGCACATTTCGCTTGTCCAGATGTGCTCTGGGCCGGCGTGTTTTCCCAAGGTGTAACGATAAATCTGGCAGGTTCACACTGGCTTCCAGCAGGATTGGCTTCCTGCAATGGCGGACACCATCGGACGATCCTGCTGTGCTTTCATGCCAGTGTGATACCGATTTTTGGCCTTCTCACCATATTGTCCATTCCCCCACCCCCCATCCCGCCTGCCATGACACCTGATGCCAACGTGGCCAGAAAATTTCAGCCTATATCTCTGTAGATGCTGACATCAAGTCAACATCATTGAGTGTTGTGTGCCATGTAGATGTGTAATATCTCATTCTGTCACTAGGTATCTGGGAGAGCCCTCCTCTCCCTCATATTTCCAATTCCAATGGCCTGGCATTCCGCCACTCTGCTGATCTTCAGTGTTTTGGCCTCTGCACCAATCAAGGTAGCTATGAATGGAGGGCCATCCCCAGTTCCCTGTCTCTCCCTGCTGTTCTCCACTCTTTTCTCCTACAAGGAGAGAAAAAAAGAGAGCTGTGAGTGTGAAAAGTGGAATGTGTTGAGAGGATAGAGTAACAACAGTTGTTGTGGGTGACTGTGAGGGATGGATGTAAAATGTCAATTAGTTGACGGTGAGTGTCAGTGGTAGCTGTTCAGATGGGGATGTGAGGAGGTGCCTTGAGAGGGAGGAATGGGTGAACCTGCAAAGTGTGTCGATCTAAGGAATTCTGCACAGGAGATGGCTGGGGAAGTCAGACTGAGGGGGCTGGCACTTGAATGTGGCATGTATTTTACCATTCCTGTCCTGATGAGGTCATTGAGCCTCTCGGGGTATTTTATCCATGAAAGAGGGCCAAACATGGGCTGTTCACCTTCTTCGCCGCTTCTGGCCATGCCAGTTTGGTATCAGAGGCAGTCGTCTTCCTTCTGGCTGTTGCAAACTTTATTTATCTGTGGGTCCTTATAGCCCACAGCATGCTCCAGGGATGCCTCAAAAAATTGGGCTGGGGAGCCAGCTGGCACACCAACTCTGAACCCATGTGCCCACTCCCAGCCGCCAGGACAAAGCAGTTCCAAAATTAACAATCCATTTCTCTTACTGATACCCATTGTTCATCTTCTATTCTTGTCATACCATTTTCCTCAAGGCAGATGGACAACCTTCTCTTGTTAAGACTGCTTTCACTTGAGTTGCTGTCTCATACTTTGCCAGTTGTAGAATGGTTCCATTTGTCCCTCACCTTTAAATAAGGCTTCAACATTCAGGTGTGAGTTGTGATCACGCTCACCTGCTCCAATTGGTTGGGAAATCCGGAAGTGGGATGCTAATGCCTTGGTTCAATTAAAAAGCCATGGAAAATCCTGCTTCACGAACTTTTGGATTCCTGAACTGCCACTGGCTTCCCCCATTGTGAGTAGATCCAAATGTTAAAATTCAGTCCTAAATGTCTAACTACCCTTTCAGTTACTGAAAAGTGGATCATAAAGAGAAAGCTAAAGTTAGTTGGAGAATATTAAGTCCATTTAAAAAAATACATTTTGAGTTGTGGAAGTTAAGGAGGGGCACAGTGCCATATTTTTTAGATTTAAAACGGTGACATATTGCATTTTACTAAAAGCTGTTAGCTGCAGTCATGTTCTATTTTTACATTTGAACACTGTAAAAGGCTCAATGAATACATTTAATCAAAGATGATAGCAAAATGGATGGCAGAAGAAGGCACTTCTTGTGGCTATTGTGAAAGCCATTAACACCCATTTTATAGCACCCTGATTGAATTTCTAAAAAGGCAGTATGGCAGTTTTGAAACTGCTGGAGCACTTATAAAAAGAATGTTAAGTCCTTATTAACTTTTGATAGCTTTGCTATTATGAGCTAGCACAGTTGAAGCAATGATCAACATGAATGGCACCTAGAACTAGAAATCAGTGACCTGGCCTCAGGATGGGATTTTCAATTTATAACTTTCTTCACTTAATTGGTAGCTAATCTGAATCAAGTTTTCAGCTGGACTCTGTGGAAGTGATATTTGTCTTGAGTATTACAGCAAAGCAGCTGTTTTACACCCCACCTAATTTTCTTTCCTATTGACTTCATGGATATGCTCAGCCAGAGCCAACAACTTCATTTTCTTCCTTATGGAGGCTACAAAGCTGGAAGGCAGAACCTTGGGCTTTTCAAGGACTGCAAGTTTCTTCTAGCAGGGTATCATCAACTGTACACCTGTTCAAACCTTCGCTCCAACCCAAGACATGAACAGGAACATTAAATGTGTAGCTAATGTGTGACAAACTGCAGCACTGCACATACATCCATGTCAGGAATCCTGATGGTTGCTGTGATGTGTTACCCTTGATCTCTCTATCTTCTTCAGTCAGACCATTGGGTGAGAAGCTGGCTTCTTGGGGACTAAAACTAATCCTTGCAGATGTGGTTCATGACACTTGTCAGAAACTGTAGTAATTATAGTTTTGAGAAACATAGGACTGTAGCTTTAAGGATAATCCTGTGTTGTAAGATCACATGATCTGTGTAAACCAATGTGTTAGCAACGCAGGGAACCTCTAATAGAGGGAGTTCTTCTTTAGTTATGGAGTTTGATGCACACATGTAAAAACATTGCTGTCTTGTAAATAAAGTTCAATGTTTCCACCAAGAAAAGTTGCCTGGAAAATCAACTCTATAACAGAAACCTACACACAAAAGATGAGATGAGATATATCAAAACCATGCCTTTCAACTAGGAAGACCATTACCAATTCAAGCAATGTGAATGGAGGAGGCAGCAGAGGGAGAGCACAAAGTGTGGCACATGATGAGGCTAGAGAAAGCATTGAGCAGGGTATTTGGCCATCTTCATCTCTTTTTCTCTTGAGACTGAACTCTCTCTCTCTCTCTCCTCTTCCTGCATGACAACCTATACAGAGCCTTGGCTTTTGCAGAAGGGTGAAGCCTTCATGGCATCATAGAAATTTGCAGCACAGAAAGAGATTATTCAACCCATTGTGTCTGTGCTGGCTGAAAAGAGCTAGCCAGCCTAATCCCACTTTCCAGCTCTTTGTCCATAGCCCTGTAGGGTGCAACACTTGAAATACATATCCAAGTGTATTTTTAAAAAACAATGAGGGCTTCTGCCTCAACCACCCTTTCAAGCAGTGAGTTCCAGACACCCACCACCCTCTGGGTGAAAAAAAATTCTCTTCAACTCCCCTCTAATCCTTCTATGCCCGCTGGCTATTGATCCCTCTGCTAAGAGAAATAGGTCCTTCCTATGCACTCTATCTAGGCTTCTCACAGTTTTATACACCTCAGTTAAATCTCCAGTTCTGACAACACCCTCGTAAATCTCTTCTGTACTCTCTCTAGTACAATCATATCTTGCCAGAACTGTATTCTATAATAATATTCTAACTGTGTCCTAACCAATGTTTTATACTTGTATATATTTTGTCTCAGCTAATAAATAAAAGTATCTGATAGGCCTTCTTAACCATATGATCTACTTGTGCTGCTACTGTCAGGGAACCGTGGATATGTTCTCAAAGGTCTCTCTGCTTCCCGATATTTCTCAGAGTTCTATCATTTATTGTGTATTTTCTTGCCTTATTTGCCATCTCCAAATGTGTTAGCTCACACTTCTTTGGATTGAATTTGCCACTTTTCTAACCAGTCCATTGTTATCTTCCTGCAGTCTACTGCTTTTCTTCCTCATTGTCAAATATACAACCAATTTTTGTATTGTTTGCAAACTGCTAGATCATGCTCCCTACACTTAGGTTTAAATTATTGATATATACATCAAAAAGCAAGGGGCCCAGTAATGAGCCCTGCAGAACCCCACTAGAAACAACCTGCCAGTCACAAAAACACCTGTCGACCATTATCACCCTTGCTTTCTGCCACTAAGCCAATGTTGGACCCAGAGCAATAAGGCAATATTGTAAGCAATCTAGATAGAAGTGTAAAAATGCGAAAAAATGTTAATAGATTAAATGAATGTGCAAAGCTGTGGCAAAAGGATTTCAAGGTAGACAAGTGTTAGGTCATCAACTTTGGACCAAACAATGTTATGTCACCGTATTTTCTCAATGGTGAAAAGCTAGAAACAGTGGAAGTCCAAGAGACTTAGGAGTCTAGGTACACATATCATTAAAATGTTATGGGCAGGTATAAAAAATAATCAAAAAGGTGAATGGAATGCTGGCCTTTAAATCTAGATGATGGAAATACAGACTTTTAGTAAAAGTCATGCTACAGCTAAACAAACATTAAAGCCTGGTTAGGCCACATTTCAAGTATTGTGTTCAATTCTGGGCACCACACCTTAGGAAGGATATATTGGCATTGAGCACATAGTAGATTTACCAGAATGATACCTGGACTCTAATGGTGAAATTATGAGGAGGGAGTACACAAATTCTGGTTGTATTCCCTAGAATATAGAAGAATAAAGGGTGATTTTTGCAAAGTTTCATTTGTGGTACTGATAGGATATTTAGAGAGAAATTATTTCCACTGTTTGGGAAGTCTAAGACTTGGAGACATAGCCTAAAAATTAGAGTTAGGCCTTTCAGAAAGGAAATTAGGAAGCATTTCTACACATAAAGGCTGGTAAAAGTTTGGAATTAGCAGGGATCAGTTGTCTGCCTCTACTTCTGCGCCATGTGTGGGGAGTATATGTTGAAGAAATTGAAACCTTGTAGATGCTTTGGGAGTGGGGTCAATATTGCATGGGAAACCTAGCTTCAGTGGGTCTGTACGGGACTTTTTATCATAGCCACCTCATTATCATTTTAATTATAGGTTTGCCATTTAACATGCAGCAGTGAGTCTGTGGCAAGGACCCACATAACATGTTCTCAAATCCAGTATTTCAAGGGCTAATCAAAAGATGGAAGTTGGAAGAGCTGTTGGAAACAAAAGAAGAGAAATTCCCAGTGTGTTTTTATCAGAATGCTCAAAGGCTGCAATCCGTGTTAATCTTTCCTCCCTTGATGTACTGCTGGTGGCAGTAGAGGAGGAGTCAGAGACAGGTACTAAATCCATAGTAAAGGGAGGAAGAAATATGCTGCTGACACCAAGAAGGCATTGAGTGGAGGTGGCACAACAGGAATGTAGCGTCAAGCTCATGGGTTTAGTTCAGGATGCCCTTTAATGAGCTAACCAGGTCAGGAAAAGTGAGTAGAGCTGCAAATTCATCTACATCCTGCATTACCCCAACTCTTACTCTGTCTTCTGAAGCTTTCTCCATCAGATCACTCCTCACATCCCTTGCACACCCACCCATCCTTTTATTTCTATGCACTTCCTCATATCCCCCTCCATTCATCCACCACTCCCACTCACTCTAAGCCTCATGCAATTTGATGCCTCTCCCTCATAGACACCAAATGCACTTCTACCATTGGGTCAACAGTTGCTATTACGCTCATTCATAGGTATATTATCTTCCTTGTTGCAGAAAAGAGCACAGAACAACAGGGAGAGGACAGAACTGGAAGTGGTCCTCCACACATTTCACAACACACAATTGCAGAGGAGGAGGCACAAGAAATCAGTGGAGTTTAGGGGCAGAATCTTCGGGCCCCGCTCGCCAACACGCAAAATGACTTGCGGTGACGTCGGGCGTGCGTCAGTTTGGCGGTCGCGCAGTGGAGTCGGCTGCGTGCCCGCCGAACATCAATGGCCTATTAAGGCTATTTAAAAACTAATTAAAGTAATTAATTGAGCTGCCCGTCCAAAGTTAAGGTTGGCAGGCAGGCGAAGAGCCCAGGCAGCCTTTGCATTTATCATGAAACCTCATCCACGAGGGGATGAGGTTTCATGAAGGGTTTATAAATTAAATAAATTTTTAAATTAAAGTTCATTGACATGTCCCAGCTCATGTGACACTGTCCTTGTGTCTCTTGTGTCCTTGGAGCCATCCCTTAAGCCTACCTGCAGGTCTAAAGACATCAGGGGGCTTAGGCTGCCTCAGGATGAATGCATCATACCAGCTCCATAGGTGTCTTCCACATTCCTACAGGAATATCTTTTTGTAGAGGCATGGCAGCTTTGATTGAGTGGGAGCCCTTGCAGTTAATGAATATTCCTGGTTGATATGAGAGTACCCTGATTATCATAGGTGTACAGCCAATGGCACCCAGCACCTTTGGCAAGTCAGCCAGAGACATGCCAGATAGAGGCACAAACCCTAGCACTTGCTCATTCTGATTGGAGTCATCACAGATGAAGTTGAGGCAATTTCCATGCCTGGCAAACAAGCCATCAGTGACTTGTTTCTGAATGGGAGATCCCAGATATGTATCTGACAGAGCCCTGGAAGGATCCAGAGCAAAACAGTTGAGAGCGGTGATGACTTTGACAGCCACTGGTAAAGCATGGTCTTCGAGTCCAGGATGGGGTAAGTCTACTGGAAGGTTGCAGATGTCTGCAACCACCTGACATGACAACCTTAGCCCCCTGAATCACTGCTGCCCAGACATTTCAATGAAACTCAGCCTCTGCCTTTAAACCCTATTTCATGGGTAGTGATTCCTGCTAACTGCACTACTCAGCTGCTCCTATCTCTGCTGCACTCTCTCTGCAGCTTCCCTCTTTGCTTTCCAGCTACAGGCCTCTGAGCGCTTTGATGGTGCTGTTGCTGTCATTTTGGGGACCATCGCTGTTGAGTACTGAAGAGCCCTCCAGACCTATCTGGGAATCTGAAATGTATCTTCATCATTCCAATGGCTTGGTGGTCACTGGTTCTCATTGTAGCTCTCCTGTATCTCCTTCATGGTCAGAGGTGTGATGAACTATGTTTTAAGTGGATATCCTTCGTCTCCTACAAGCCAGCCCTTATGTCTGCTTCCTTGAAAAAGAAGGTTTCGGATTTTGGACTGCTGTAGCATGAATGCATTATGACAGCATTCAGGGAATCTGGAGTACACCTGTATGAACCTTTTCATGTGACTGCACACCAGTTGTGCATTGATGAACAAATATTCCTTGTGGTTTATAAAACCCACACCTGCGATAGAGCTGCTCAGAGGTGAGCATTGAGCAGAAACATGACCTCTGTTTCTCTCCACAGATGCTGTCTGAGCTGTTGAGTATTTCCAGCATTTCTATTTTTATTTCAGCAGGAAACAGGCCTTCCTGTAAGAGGCTGCAGGTGACTGCCACCACCCAATGTGGCAACCTCAGCCTGTGGAAGTATTGCTTTTATGAGATGTCAAGGAAGCCGAGCTTCTGTCTGTTAGCCTCGTGATGTGAGTAGAGCCTCTTGCAACCTTGACCTGTTTCCTGTGCGCTTCACTCCTGTGAAACTCCCTCGTCCTCTTGTGTACATGCTGCCTTGAACAGTGTTGATCCTCCCCATCACTAGGCTGAATCCTGGGATGAGGGGTTTGTCTTATGAGAAAAGGTTGAGCAGTTTGGGCTTATACTCATTGGAGTTTAGAAAAATGATCTTATTGAAACATGTAAGATTCTGAGGGGGCTTGACAGGGTAGTTGCTGAGAGGATGTTTCCTCCTCGTGGGGTAATCTAGAACTAGGCAGCACAGTTTCAAAATAAGGGGTCTTATTTTGAGATGAATAGAATTTCTTCTCTCAGAGGGTCGATAATCTTTGGAATTCTCTTCCCCAGCAAGCAGTGGAGGCTGGGTCATTGAATATGTTCAAAGCTGAGTTAGACAGATTTTTGATTGGCATGGGAGTCAAGGGTTATGGTGGGCAAGCAGGAAAGTGGAGTTAAGGCATTGGAGAAATTACAGAGGAGATTCACAAGAATGATTCCCAGGATGAAGAACAGTAGCTATGAGGATAGATTGGAGAGGTTGGGACTGTTTTCCATGGAGAAAAGAGAGCTGAGAGGAGACTTGATAGAGGTATTCAAGATCCTGAGGAGTATGGACAGTTCCCACTCAAGAGAACATAAAGAACGAGAGGGGCACAAGGCATAAATATGATGTGAGGAAAAAGAATTTCACCCAGAGGGTTGTTGGAGTCTGGAACAAACTTCCTGAAAAGGTGGTGGAGGAAGGTTCAATCGAGGTATTAAAAAGGGAATTGGATTGCTACCCGAAAAGAAAGAAGGTTACGGGGATAAGGCAGGGGAGTGGGACTTGGTGGAATGCTCTTTCAGAGAGCCAGTGCAGGCTTGATGGGCCAAATGGCCTCCTTCTGCACTGTAAAGATGCTGTGATACTGTGAAGGCCACAATCGGATCAGCCATGGTCTTATTGACTGGCAGAGAAGGCTCGAGGGCTGAATGGCCTACTCCTGCTCCTTTTTCTTATGTTTTTATCAAACATAACTCTAATCTTGATGGCTTGAAATTCTGAAAGGGTGAGAAAAGCTGGATCATACAAACACTCTCTTGGTACGATTCCTTATGTTAGAATCAGTACAATCCTCCTGTCCTCAGTTCGATTTGTTTATTGTTTCTTTTATTTGGCTGCAAGGGTTGAGTATTACGGATCATACATTAGCTGTATGCAGAAGGTCAATACATGTGAACTAAGTGTTAACTGTTTCAGTTTAAATACACTAGCAATGTTATGTTTAAGTGTTAATAAAGTTCTTCACTTAATTAGGTAATGATTAAATACAATCTAAAATTAATTGTGGATGACAACTTTTATAGGTTTTTAAACATTTTACATATTATTAACAGCTACATCCTTTTCCTTACACTTACAATCATCTATCGGCTTTGAATAAAATTATATTAATAGTAACTAAAGCATGTATTTAAGTCTTCTACAGTTAGGATGATGGCAGCTGCAAAATGCTTGTTATGGAAGTATAAGGCCCATTTTGTCTTTTAAATAAATGTTCAGTGTAATTCAGATTCACATTTGGTTCTTCAGTGCATAAACATGTCTTTTTCAGTGGCACCACTCTTTCCTCTCAGGCCCACTCCATGATGAGCATATAAATCGAGGCTGACATTTAGTCCTGAGGGAATGTTACATTTTCAGAGATGCTGTCTTTTGAATGAAATGAGAAATCAAGGCCCCATCTGCCAGTTCAAATGGACATAAAGGATCTACTGGCAGTATTTACAGAACTGATGAGGTGTCCTGGTCAACATTTATCCTTTACCAGCACTACCGAAGCAGAACACCTGGTTATTTATCTCATTGTTGTTTGTGGGGCTTAACTGCTGTGTTTTTTCTACAGTAAAATAGTGACTACACTTTGAAAGTAATTCATCAGCTTTGAAGTACTTTGAAATGTTCTGAGAATGTAAAAGTGCTGTATAAATCCTTTCTTAAATTCTTTATAAGGTGCTCTAAGAATGAAATAAGTTCTCTATAAGATGTTATACATCTAGAATCACAGTATCACAGAATGCTTCCAGCACAAAAGGAGGCCCCTTTGCCCGTCATGTCTGCACTGGCTCTCTGAAGGAGCAATTTATCTAATGCCACTTGCCGGCCTTCTCCCCGTAGCCCTGAAAATTCTTTCTTTTCAGATAATAATCCAATTCTCTCTTTAATGCCTCAATTGAACATGCCTCGACCACACTCTCAGGCAGTGCATTCCAGATACCAACTACACCCTGCATGAAAAGGCTTTTCCTCATGTTTCCATTGCTTCTTTTGCCAATTACCTTAAATCTGTGCCCTCTTGTTCTTGATCCTTCTCCCAATGGGAATAGTTTTTCCCTATCTACTCTGTCTAGACCCCTCGAGATTTTGAATACCTCTATCATTTCTCTCCTCAATCTTCTCTAAGGAGAACATACCCAGCTTCTATACCTCTATCAGATCTCCTCTCAACTTTCTCTTTCAAGGCAACAGTCCAATGTTTCCAATCCACTTATGTAACTGAAGTTCCTCATTCCTGGAACCATTTTTATGAATCTTTTCTGCACTTTCTCTCTAATGTTTTCATGTGCAACATTGCAGTTGCGGCCAAACCACTGTTCTAGACAAGTTTAACATAACCTCCTTGCTTTTGTACTCTATGTCCCTACTAATAAAGCTGAGGATGCTGCATGCTTTATTAACCATGCTCTCAATCTGTCCTGATGCCACATTCAATGACTTATGCACATATCCACCCAGGTCTCTCTGCTCCTGTACCTCCATTAGCATTGTATCCTTTAGTTTACATTGTTTCACCACGTTCTTCCAACAAAAATGAATCACTTCACACTTCTTTGCATTAAATGCTATCACGTCAAAAAACTCCAGTAAATTAGTTAAGACGATGTGCCCCTGCTGGCTTCCTTTAATTAACTGCATTTGCCCAAGTGACTATTAATTTTGTCCTAAATTATCATTTTTAGAAGATCTCCCACCACTAGGTTAAACTGACAAGCCTGCAGTTGCTGGGCTTATCTTTACATCTTTTTTGAACAAGAGTATAACATTTGCAATTCTTCAGTCCTCTGGTTGCACCTCTGAAACTAAGGAATACTGGAAAATTATCCTTTTCTGAAGGGTTTAAAGCCACAATTCCATGAATATAGCTTTCCAGTGGGAGCTGTGTTCACTAAAAGAATGGGAAAGTGAATTGGATCTACATGGCACAGAAGTTATTTGCCCAAACATCACTTGGGTGAAGGGGTCACAATTAGTGATTGGAAATAAGGTGGGTACAGCGCAAAATTAGTCCATGTACCTAAATACCACAATTGTAACATAGCCATGAGTAGCTCTGGCACCACCCTGGTCTTTATTTCAGTGCAGCCATCTTCTGCACACTGGAAGGGGTTGAGTATCAGTCTGGAGAAACCACATGCTCCAGGCAGTCTTTCCTTGTTACAGGTGAAGTCCTCATGAAAGGGAAATTGCAGAATGCACTGCAGGCTGATGGTTAATTGATTTTGCCATTCAGAGAGAAGCAATGGCACATCAAGGGAAAGACAGGGCTCCCAGATTTTGTGGTGCCACCTTGGACTCACTCTGTCTAGAGGCCCAGGCCAAGAAGGAGGCCGTGTCTCCAGCAAGGGGCAGGGTGGAGGGTGGTGGGGGTTGGTGTACAGAACAGAAACCCTCCAAAATAACCCTGCAAAGTGAGTGGGAGTAGGCACTGAGAGTCATGAATGCCCAGAGCATGGCACCATGGACCTGACAACAATTGTAGATAAAAAGTTTAATTACCTCACTCGAGTAGTCAAGGTGAGTGAATGCATCTGGAAATCACCTCTCACAATGACCATACCACACACCTCTCACACTACTCATTGCACCACACCCCCATCACTCATCCAGGAGCACTCCCTGACACTCAGGACTTACCCAAACATCTTTATACGACATCTTACTCATACATACTTCCAATCATGTCAACTACACTCAGACCTCTATACACCTCCACAAACCTCCAGCTTTTCAGCTACAGCAGCCACATCACTCAAGCAAACTGACATACAGTCACTGGCATTCCTTCCTTTCTCTTGCGGGAGAAGGTGACACCCAACTGGAAGGAGGGGTAGATGACAGGCGAGGATCAGCAAGGACCTATCCCCGCAGTTCACTTGAATAAATGGTCCTGAGGATCATGGGCGCCAATGTTACAGACCCAGTGGCAAACATGGCAAACAGTGGCTAAGTTGCTGCCTTATGCACCTTCTCCACAAACTTCTAAGTTTCACCCTGAAAGATGCCATGAACTGGAAACTGCCGAAAGAGTGGCTGTGGACCTTCTGCTTTCTTCCCCACTTGCCCTTCTCTCATCCCTACCTCCCTTTTTTTTATTATTCACTCATGGGTTGTGGGTTTCACTGGCTAGGCCAGCATTTATTGCCCATCCCTAATTGCCCTTCAGAAGGTGGAGGTCAGCTGCCTTCTTGAATTGCAGCAGTCCATGTGGCGTAGGTGCACACACAGTGCTGTTCAGGAGGGACTTCCAGAACTTTGACCCAGCAACAGTAAAGGAACAGTGATATATTTCCGAGCCATTGAGTAGCCTGGACGGGAACTTGCACGTGGCGGTGTTCCCATGCATATGCTGCCCTTGTCCTTCTATATGGTAGTGGGTTTGGAAGGTGCTGTGTAAGGAGCCTTGATGAGTTTCTGCAGTGCATCTTCTAGACGGTACACACTGCTGCCACTGTACGTCGGTGGTGGAGGGAGTGAATGTTTGTGGATGGGGCGCCAATCAGCCAGGCTGCTTTGTCCTGGATGGTGTCAAGCTTCTTGAGTGTTGTTGGTGCTGCACTCATCCAGGCAAGGGGAGAGTATTCCATCACACTCCTGACTTGTGCCCTGTAGATGGTGGACAGGCTTTGGGGAGTCAGGAGGCGAGTTACTCGCTGCAAGATTCCTAGCCTCTGACCTGCTCTTGTAGCCACAGTATTCATATGGCTAGTCCAGTTCAGTATCTGGTCAATGGTAACCCCCAGGATGTTGATAGTGGGGGGATAGTAATGCCATTGAATGTCAAGGGGCAATGGTTAGATTCTCTCTTATTGGAGATAGTCATCACCTGGCACTTGTGTGGTGCAAATGTTACTTGCCACTTGTCAGCCCAAATCTGGATGTTGCCCAGGTCTTGCTGCATTTGGACATGGGCTGCTTCAGTATCTGAGGAGTTGCGAATGGTGCTGAACATTGTGCAATCATCAGTGAACATCCCCACTTTTGACCTTATGATGGAAGGAAGGTCATTGATGAAGCAGCTGAAGATGGTTGGGCCTAGGACACTACCCTGAGGAACTCCTGCAGTGATGTTCTGGAACTGAGATGATTGACCTCCAACAACCACAACCATCTTCCTTTGTGCTAGGTAGGATGCCAACCAGCAATGAGCTTTCCCCCATTCCTATTGACTGCAGTTTTGCTAAGGCTCCTTTGATGCCACACTCAGTCAAATTCAGCCTTGATGTCAAGGGCAGTCACTCTCACCTCACCTCTGGAGTTCAGCTCTTTTGTCCATGTTTGAACCAAGGCTGTATTGAGGTCAGGAGCTGAGTGGCCCTGGCGGAACTCAAACTGAGATTCAGTGAGCAGGTTATTGCTAAGCAAGTGCCTCCTGATAGCACTGTTGATGACCCCTTCCATTACTTTACTGATGATAGAGAGTAGACTGATGGGGCGGTAATTGGCCAGGTTGGATTTGTCCTGCTTTTTGTGTACAGGGCATACCTGGGCAATTTTCCATTCAGTCAAGATATGCTGCCCAGACCCTGCTGCCTCACATGAAAGGAGGAATTCAGTTTTGAGGAAGGAGCACAGTCGTTTAATCTAAAACTTGCTGCCACTAGCTCAGATACCATCACTGCGCGAACATGAGAAACTAGCTTAGAGTAGGGGTTTGCAATGCGGCCTGTCACTGGACATGAATGGGTTGTAGCTAAGCTAGTGGGATAGATAAACCCATGTGTGAATTCGCCGGAGGGCGAGGTCACACAACAGTTCTGTTGCAGAGGACGCGGACAAGGACTCATTGCAACAAATTATAGGAAAATGCTGATGAACTTGTACACCAAGATGTCTGGTGCATTGGCACAACTGCCAGATAGCCTCCAGTCATTGGATAGGAACATGGAGAAGTTGGGCTTCCCCTGGCACAGGGCATCATGCAGAGTTTCAAGCCCATCTTTTCCACCATGCCAACCAACCATGTTGAACATCCACTAACTCCTGCCTCAGCTTCCATTGGGCAGATACCTCCAATGTATCAATGCTGCAGTGGAAGCTCAGAGGTCATAAGATCCCTGGCATGCAGACTCATACAGCTGGCATCTAGGCATAGGCAGCTGCCATTGTGGGTCAGGTTTTGATCTCAGTGCTCAACAGGGAATTCAGGCTCTCTCAGCAGTACAACAATTTGTGCTCCAGCACCCTGTGGGAGTGGCAGTGACACAGTGGAACACAATTCTGCCATACCCTTCCAGGATAGCTGTCATTCTTGCTTAATTCATTCAGGAAAATTGGTTATTTTGGTTTATGGTTTTCCCACGTGAATTGTAACATAATTAATAGTGTAAGTACCCTTTTAACAACCTGATCATTGTTAATGACTCCCAATTAATCTCTCTGACACAGAAAATGAACAACTAAAAGTATAGAGTTCCATTCCATCTGGAAATGAATTGATGCTGGAGAGTTTAAATATGTCAAATTTTAAATTTATTTTTTCTTACTTTTTCTTTCTCTAATTTTTCCTCTGTCCCTTAATCCAATCTTTCTATGCCTCTCATTTTTTCTCTCTCTGAACTGGTGAATTCACCCACCAGTTCACCCTCCTTCTCAGTCCTTCCTTTGCTTATTTCTCAATCCTTAAATGGTGAAGGAGATACACTGTTGATCCCAAATTCACCAAGGTCCCAGATGCCCTGCAGCTCTTGTGACATTGTCAGCTCTCATTTCCAGCAATTTTGTAGACAAAATAATTTTTGAGCTGAAGGATGAAGGAAAAGCAGGCATGCCGTGAGATTCCCTGCTCCGGCAAATTCAGTGTCATTATAAAATCATAAGAAAAGTTCTGGGCAGGAAAAGGCCACCTGGGCAATTGAAACACTTCCCTCTAATGCTTCAGCTTAGGATGTCCAATCATTCTCAAACAGTGGATCAAATTCAAGTGCCACAGCTACTTAGTGGCAAACATAGGCCCAAATTATAAATTTGTTAACAGTACTGAGAGTGCCGTCTTTTAGGTGAAATGTTAAACCAAGGTCCCAGTTGCCCTTTAGGATAGCTATAAAAGATATCATAGCATTATTTTGAAGAAAGGCAAAGAAGTTCCCCTGAGTGTCCTGGTCAATATTTATCCCCCAATCAACACCTAAAAACAGATTTAACTTCACTGTCTCATTGCTGTGCACAAATTGTCTATCATATTTTCTACATTATAACAGTGACTTTACACTTCAAAAGTTCTTCAATGGCTGTAAAGCACTTTGGGCCTCCTGAGGTCATGAAAGGGTCTGCCTAAATACAAGTATAGCACAAAAGTGAGTCACCTACATTCCACTATATTTGTTTTACAGGTGTAGCTTAAGGCACCAAAGTAAATATTTCATGGGATGTAGGATGGAGAGATTCTCTATGAAATCAGTACTGGAGAAATGATTTTGCGAATGTTGTAATACAAGTCATCGGAATGTTGATTAATTTTTGTAATATGCATCCTATAATATTCTAAAAGCTTGATTGGCTTTGGATATTAGCATGTAAATGTTTAACATTTGGATGAAAGTTCTCTCTCACTTAACATTTGGATGAAAATAGTGTAAGGCCTCCTTTAAAATATTGGTGGAAGACATTTCGCATCAATCAAAATTGGTATGCAATTATCATTATCATATAATTTCATGGCCGATAATTTTAAAACGTTATATGTTGAGATTTATAAGACCATAAGATCATAGGACGTAGGATCAGAAGTAGGCCATTTGGCCATCGAGTCTGCTCCGCCATTCAATGAGATTATGGCTGATCTGATGATCCTCAATTCCACTTTCCTACCTTTTCCCCATAACCCTTGATTCCTTAATGATTAAAAAATCTGTCTATCTCTGTCTTGAATATACTTAATGACCAACCTCTACAGCCCTCTGTGATAAAGAATTCCACAGATTGACTACCCGCTGAGAGAAGAAATTCCTCCTCATTTCTGTTTTAAATGGACACCCCCTTACTCTGAGATTATGCCCTCTGGTCATAGACTCTCCTACAAGGGGAAACAACCTCTCAGCATCTACCCTGTCAAGACCCCTAAGAATCTTATATGTTTCAATAAGGTCACCTCTTATTCTTCTAAACTCTAATGAGTACAGGCCCAACCTACTCAACCTCTCCTCATAAGAAAATCCTTCCATCCCTGGGATCAACCTAGCGAACCTTTTCTGGACTGCCTCTAATGCCAGTATATCTTTCCTTAGATAAGGGGACCAAAACCGATCACAGTATTCTCAGTGTGCTCTAACTAGTGCCTTGTATAGTTTTAGCAAGACTTCCCTATTTTTATACTCCATTCCCTTTGAAATAAAGGCCAACATTCCATTTGCCTTACCTATTACCTGCTGAATTTGTATGCTAGCTTTTTGGGATTCATGCATGAGGACCCCCAAATCCCTCTGTGCTGCAGCTTTCTTCAGTCTTTCTGCATTTAAATAATATTCAGCTCCTCTATCCTTCCTGCCAAAGTGCATAACCTCACACTTTCCCACACTATATTCCATCTGCCACATTTTTGCTCAATCACTTAACCTGTCTATATCCCTCTGTGTCATTGTGTCATCCTCACTATTTACCTGCCCACCTATTTTTGTGTCATCTGCAAACTTGGTGATAGTACATTCATTTCCCTCATCCAAGTCATTAATATATTGTAAATAACTGTGACCCCAGCACTGATCCCTGTAGCACTCCACTAGTTACAGGTTGCTATCCTGAAAATGCCCCCCCTATTCCTAATTCTCTGTTTTCTATTGGTTAGCCTGTCCTCTATCCATGCTAATATACTACCCCCAACACCATGGGCTCTTATCTTATTAAGTAGCCTTATGTGTGGTACCTTATCGAATGACTTTTGGAAATACAAATATATTACATCTACTGGTTCCCCTTTATCTATCCTGCTGGTTACCTCCTCAAAGAATTCTAATAAATTTGTCAGGCAGGATTTCCCCTTCATTAAGCCATGCCAACTCTGCTTGATTATATTATGCATTTCTAAATGCTCTGCTATGATATCCTTCATAATAGACTCCAACATTTTCCCAATGACAGGTGTTAAGCTAACTGGCCTATAGTTACCTGTTTTTTGTCTCCCTCCCTTTTTGAATAAGGGTGTTACATTGGCAGTTTTCCAGTTCTCTGGGACTTATATAAGCAAGTTACTTTTTGTGGTATATTTCTCATTTTAAGACTGATTAAATCATCAATTTGAACACATTAATACAGAAAAGTAATGGGCAATGAAATTAGAGGAAAACAACGGAATAAGGAAGCAGAATTGGGAGGAAAGGGGGTGGATGATGAATGAAGGAGCTCCAAGAAAGGTGATGGAAAAGGAAGATAAAAAGGAGGGGGGAGGAATGGGAGAGAAAATGGAGAAAGGAGAAGGAAGGAGGGGAGGAGGAGGAGCGGGAAAGAGAAAAGAAAATTATGAGGAAGGAGATTGAGGATGGGGAAAGGAGAGAGGGGGATGGACGGGCTTGATTTCTTTTGACTTCCCATGGAAATCCTTTCAGCCTCCAATTTAGAATTGCAGTCAGCCAGGTGGGGATAGGAACAGAGGTCCCTGCTCCATTTTCATTGACCACCCTGCACCCACCCAGCCCACATTCCCGCCCCAACCCCACCATCTAATTTTCATGGATTAGTACTTAAATCAACCCTCTGTTCCACACTTCCCCTGATGGTTTGACCAATATAGAAAACTCATCAGGTAGCAAAAGGTGGTGCAAATCTTTGTTCTACTACCTTGTAGCAACCTCCTCATAAAAAAAGCAACATCAACACTTTTTCTTTCTTTTATAAAGCCCATCTATGCTTGAATTCCTGTTCCATGACAGCAATTATGTTTGCTGTTTGTATTTTTATAAATGTTTACTTTCCAATGTCACTATTGGCATAGGCTAATTATATGTTACACGTTTCAATGAAAAACTGACAAATCTCCAATAGAAGAGAAAAGCTGGAGAGCCGGAATGTGATTGAAATTTCATGCCTGTATCAAATTACTGCAAAACCCACTTAAGATAAAAAAAATCAAGATCCATTTTAAATTATCTTTTGATGTTCAAAACCACTCTCGTTGCTTGAATAATAATTTATTACAAATCTCATTTAAAGGGGAAGGAAATCCCAGTGGTGACTCAGACCTTCCATCACACACTTGGTCTTATCTCCATTAAATTACTATATTGTTGGAAATTGAACCCAGAAGCTAAGGGTCTTCCCTTCCTTCTGGACGATAACTCTAATTGTAAAGACAGAAATGTAGCTCCAGGAGCCGAAATTAAACTGGCAAAAATAATTATCTTTTTAACACAAACATACAAATTATGTTGTTTCTTCTAAGTGATACCATAAACAATTGTTTAAACCAAATGATATAATGGTACGGCCATCTTGGTAATGTTACAGAGTCCAATAGTGTGAAGAGAGTGAACTACAATGTATAATTGAAATCACTTGAGGTTTCCTCTGTGGAGGCAATTTTCTGCCCATTGATTTCAATGGATGAAAATTCTCAGGCAGTGTAGATTTACATTAAATTTTCAGGTAGTAGACACTTTCTAAAGATTAGAATAATTACTCAGAGCAAAGAAAAATGTTGAAAATTAATCAGAATTCTTTTAAACAGGAGGGATTAAATTTTGTGTCCATCAAGGCAAGGGGTGTCAACAGTGGACAATGGATCATATTCATCCCCCTGCGGCACCTCTTGTCAGCATGAAGTATTCCAGAGTCATGCTCAGAGGTAGGACAGGTTAGGCATACACTAAAACTACTGATCTTCCCCAATGTTGTACTCTAACCCAGCCTCAGAAGAGCACTGTCTGCTACTGCACAATGGGAGTACACTGCGAACTTAGAGACAGAGATTCTCAGTTCACAGCTTGAATTACTTTGTGTCTATTCACTTTAATGGAAGAAAAATCACATGGATGTGAAATCAGGCGCATTGACTTCCATACCTGAATTTTTGGTAAGTACTGTCTAACTACAATGGTCTGTATCAGGAACATTAAATCATAATACCCATATATTTTCCATTGCAGCCATTTTTCCTGAAAGTATTATTTGCTCCTGAATTACGAGCAGTTTTGTGCTGTGGATTCGAAACTGCAATTGATTCAGAAGGCTAAATTTAATTCTACACATAAGGGTGGGAATAACAGCTGCAGGGATTGCAATGCCTGATAAACCACACACAGTTGTTTCAAGGGAGGCAGCTTGCAAACTTACTGCTGCCTGCTCATTTATGTGACTGCAGCATGCAGCCACTCAGCAAGGGGCGCAAAATTGTGTGAAGTTTAAGCTAACCTGTACTGCTTAAAACTAGCCTGCACCTCTTAAAAGCAAGGTGCACATAGACTGGACCCGGTGCCTGAATTAGTTGCACAAGTGCTTTGACCTGGTAAAGACACAGGAATGCCACAACATGACATACAATGGGCTCCAAGGTTCTCAGATGCTGCACTGGAGAGCATGGCGCAGGATGCTGACAGCTGGAGGGAGGTGCTCTATCCAAAATGGGTCAAGAGGCTCCCCAGAAAAACTTGAGAAGGCAATAGGAGCAGATAGCCATGCAAATCAGTGACAATAGTTTGGCCCCAAGGAACTGGGCACAGTGCCAAAAGAGGTCCAATGATCTCACACAAGTGGTCAAGGTTAGTGAATGCAATGTGACAATGCACCAGCTATACCATTAGCCTCAAAAAAACTGATCAATGCATCACCCTCAACTCTCATCTTTGAACAAATTCCATCGTTGACAATTCATACTGAACATCCTTAGCTTTACCTCACCCTCAAACACATAGCACTGCTGCAAACTTCACATCCACATCTCACACATTGCACACATGCCAGCTTTTCAACCATGACAGCCATATTGCCCAAATATATTGTGCACACTCATCACTGACAGTCTTCTCTCTTTCTTGAAGGACAAGAGGGCGCATAACCAAAGGCAGCAGTGCTAACTGGCAGGAAGCAGACTTAAATGGATGTTCTCACTGATGGAGAAGACGGGTGCTCAACACTGCTGGAGCATCCATGACTGAGGCCATGGCCATCAGTGGGGCTGAAAGGATTGAAGATGGCAGTATGCTCATAGCTAATCATCCTTCTTATATCCTACTATTCTCCTCATTGTACAACGCCTTCTGATTTACAATGTGCAGCTGGTGTAAGCATGCACCTCTTGCTTTTTCCCCCTTTCCCTCACTACAACCCTGTTCTTCTGCCTTTCTTCTTTCAGGTACCTGAGAGCTGTGACCTAGCCAGGCAATGGTGCAAAGCCGTGAATTCTGAGAGGAACATGAGGCCAATACTGATTAAAAATCGTCGATTGATCTCACATTCACAGCAAATGAATCAGCATGACATGTTACTCTGGAGGGTAACAAAGGTGGGATCTTCACATGGTGGGATCTGCATGTGGTGGGCTGAATTTTATCCCTAAGGTGCAGGTTACAGTGGCAGCAGCATAAGCGTGTGCCATTTCTGTTTGTGCGTTAGGCAGCCAGTTGCACACAATCTTAGCCATCCAGTTAAGCAATGCAACACACAGGAGCCCTCCAATCCTGACCCTGAGGCAGCAGAAGGGCAATGAGGTCAGGATCAGTTGATGCTGTGCCAGGTTTTGGCTCCATACTTAAAGGGCTGTCTGCCCCGCATTTATTGTTCCGTGTTTAAAGGACTCCGTTCTGTTCCTGCTGCCTTGAGTTGTCCTGTTCCTGTTGCCTTGGGTTTTGCTGCTACTGTTGTCTTGAGACATCCTGCTGCTGTTGCTGTTCCCCTCACTGAAGACTCAAAGCAAACAAGGTGTTCACCAGAAGACACCACCAACAATGACAGAAGAAAAAATCTAGGTGGCCCTACGGTTCATTGATGCCTCCCTGCATGTTCTTCTCAAGGCTGCAAGAGCAAGGCAGGAGGTCCTCTTCTCAAGGGAAGGCAGGAGGAGTGGGACCCACCTGACTAAGCAAGCCTAGACAGAAATTGCAGAGGAGGTCATCAGCCATGTGGTCACCCCCAGATCCTGGATTCAGCGCTGAAAGCACATCAATAACCACATTCAGCCCACCAAGGGAAGCCCTCCATACTTCTTTTCCTTTAAGGGCTTGTATATGGTGATCCAAGAAGGTTCGCTTGATACCAAAGGAGTGACCACCCAGTCTAATGGCAAGGGGATCAAGCAGCAACATACCTTGTCAAAAGCATAGCTGCCTTTTGGTGAGAGGTGTCCATAAGTCTTTGCTGACCCCCACAAGATCCCTCAAGATTGGCTATATGCAAGTGGCATTCATGTGCCCCTATCATGGTCCACTGGGCCTCTACCAGCATAGCAGTGTGTTTGAAAACTAACAGTCTACCCTTTTGTGCTTGCAGGGAAAGACACCATAAAACACTAAAGAGAGGGCCATGAGCAGCGGAGGAGCACTGTCCCTCTGAAATCATAGACCTATGGAGGAGGAGGCCTTGGAGTTGGCAGGTCACTGGGGCGGCTGTGCAACTGCTGATGGCGAGATTGAGGTGCCAACCTAAGGGGGCAAGTTAATGAGCACAGGTACACCAGGATGCATCTGGCACATAGAAGGCATTGTGCTCATTTGACCAATGTTGGACACATGGAGCTCCAGAGCAAGCATGGCTGGGATGAGGAAATGGGAAGCCCTTAACCTTTGCATGTTTCTGCTCTTTCATGCAGGTCAGGGTCAAGCCAATACAAACGGAGCTCAAGAGATCAGGTGCCAACCAGCCAACTTTGAGGAGGAGGAAGGATCCTCAGAGGGTGTAGTGTCCCATCATTCCTTCACATCCTCCACCAGTGTAGATACTTTCACGTCAGTGCATATCTGTTTACAAGTAGATTCAGTTCACAAGCTGGTGAGCACATCATGGACGCTGATGGAAACTGTGGCAGCCAAGGTCACTAACATTCAGCGGACTGGGAGAGTTGAAGCCCATGTTGAGTCCTAGGCTGATGACAGGCCTTTGGTGTTGGCTACAACAACACGGAAACTGCTGCAGCTACAGTAGGAGGTGATAGAACATCTGACAGAACTTCCAGAAGTTATGCACACCCATGAGTAGGTGATGGAGGAGACAATCCAGGCCATGAGTGCTACCATGTGCCCGCTGAATGCACGCTTAGCTTCCTCTATCAAGAAACTGGTGACACCCATGGAAAGTCTGACCAGAAGGCTGCTCAGTAGATGTTGGAGATGTACACAATTTGCAATATTTGCAGGGTCTTAGAAAGGGTACATGGATCACAGGAAATGGCTATGCATTAGGACAAACAAAGCCTTCCTTGCACGTATCTCACTGTGCCTTGCCTGTTCTCCAAGGGGGCCCTCATCTTACATCACCTGGTCAGGTGGCTCCTTCACAACCTCATCATCAGAGAAGGCACGGTAATAAACAAGATAAAAGCAAAAAACTGCAGATGCTGGAAATCCAAAACAAAAATAAAAATACCTGGAAAAACTCAGCAGGTCTGACAGCATCTGCGGAGTTAACATTTCGAGTCCGTATGACTCTTCAACAGAACTAAGGAAAAATAGAAAAGAGGTGAAATTTAAGCTGGTTTAAGGAGGGGTGGGACAGGTAGAGCTGGATAGAGGGCCAGTGATAGGTGGAGATAGCCAAAAGATGTCATAGACAAAAGAACAAAGAGGTGTTGAAGGTGACAATATTATCTAAGGAATGTGCTAATAGGTGACATTAAGGGTAGAAAGCAGGATGAGCAAGGTACAGATAGCCCTAGTGGGGCTGGGGTGGGGGGAAGGGATCGAAATAGGCTAAAAGGTAGAGATAAAACAATGGATGGAAATATATTTAAAAATAATGGAAATATGTGGGAAAAGAAAAATCTATATAAATTATTGGAAAAAAGGGGGGATCTGAAAGGGGATGGGGATGGAGCAGAGAGTTCATGATCTAAAATTGTTGAACTCAATATTCAGTCCGGAAGGCTGTAAAGTGCCTAGTCGGAAGATGAGATGCTGTTCCTCCAGTTTGCGTTGAGCTTCACTGGAACAATGCAGCAGGCCAAGGACAGACATGTGGGCATGAGAGCAGGGTAGAGTGTTGGAATGGCAAGCGACAGGGAGGTCTGAGTTATGCTTGCGGACAGACCGAAGGTGTTCCACAAAGCGGTCACCCAGTCTGCGTTTGGTCTCTCCAATGTAGAGGAAACCGCATTGGGAGCAGCGAATGCAGTAGACTGAGGGAAGTGCAAGTGAAATGCTGCTTCATTTGAAAGGAGTGTTTGGGCCCTTGGACGGTGAGGAGAGGGGAAGTAAAGGGGCAGGTGTTGCACCTTCTGTGGTTGCATGGGAAGGTGCCATGGGAGGGGGTTGAGGTGTAAGGGTTGATGGAGGAGTGGACCAGGTGTCCCAGAGGGAACAATCCCTGCGGAATGCTGCCGGGGGGGTGAAGGGAAGATGTGTTTGGTGGTGGCATCATGCTGGAGTTGGCGGAAATGGCGGAGGATGATCCTTCGAATGTGGAGGCTGGTGGGGTGTTAAGTGAGGACAAAGGGGACCCTATCATGGTTCTGGGAGGGAGAGGAAGGTGTGAGGGCGGACGCGCGAGAGATGGGCCAGACACGGTTGAGGGCCCTGTCAACCACCGAGGGTAGAAAACTTCGGTTAAGGAAGAAGGAAGACATGTCAGAGGAACTGTTTTTGAAAGTGGCATCATCAGAACAGATGCGACGGAGGCGAAGGAACTGAGAAAATGGGATGGAGTCCTTACAGGAAGCGGGGTATGAGAAGCTGTAGTCGAGGTAGTTGTGGGAGTCGGTAGGCTTGTAATGAATATTGGTGGACAGGCTATCACTAGAAATTGAGACACAGAGGTCAAGGAAGGGAAGGGAAGTGTCAGAGATGGACCATGTGAAAATGATGGAGGAGTGGAAATTGGAAGCAAAATTATGGTTGCTTCTTGGGAACCATGCACACACCTAAAGGATCCGCTTTCAATGGTCGCAGACCAGATGGGCATTGATGGAATAGAAGCTCTTCCTGTTGATGGATGTCACTAGATGGCCCATGGGAGCCCTGATGGTCACATGCATGAACTCGATAACATCTTGCACCTAGGAGAATCCAGCGATGGACCTGAAGCCAATGAACCTTTCACCTGACTTTCTGGATTGGTGCGATCGTGCACATTGTCATCAGGCCTCTTGAACGTGACATTGGTCACCTCTTTGATGCACCAATGGGCTACAAACTGGGAGATACTACATGTGTTCCAAGTGGATACCTGGAAAGAGCCAGAAATCTTAGAAGCTGAAGTGGACAGCCGTTACTTTTCGAATATAATAAAAGGGTCATGACATTGTGGAAGCTTTGTATGGATACAGGGAAAAGCTAAGTTTACAATTACTATTTAACATTATTCATAAGGCTAACATAATCTAAATTCTGCAAATGAGTTAACAGAGGCCTGAACTTTACCCTTGGTGGGCGATCGGTGGGCCCGTGACCAGTCAGGAAACAGGCCATCACCCGCAATCGGCTCCCAACTGCGATTTCACGCTGCCTGGCCAATTAAGGCCCACCCAATGTGAAACACGTCTTCCCAATGGTCAAGAAGGGCTGGGCGGGGGTCCAATGGCGACCCAGCAAGCGGTTTAAAAGCGGCACAAGCAGCTCCTTGAAGGCTGCCAGGGAAGAACATATTTGCTTTAATCTGAAGACCGAAGTTATAGCCTCAAGTGTGGCTGGAGACACCAGGCAGGAGGCAGGTCAGGTGGGCACTCGGCCCCCTAGTTTTCGGGTGAGTGCCTCGCGGTCCTCCTGGAGGAGGTGGCCACCAGAAGGAACACCCTTGTCCCCAGAGATGGAAGGAGGAGGCCACCACATCTAACAAAAAGAACTTGGGAGGAGGTGGCAGCACAGGTCAGCAGCCATGACATTGTGCGGTGCACATGGGTGCAGTGCCGCAAAATGTTTAATGACCTGCTGTGCTCGGGGAGGGTGAGTGCTGTATTGGCATGGATCGTTGTTAAGGTCTGGCCATCCGCGCCTCCCCCCGCACCCCCCATGGAGCTCAGTGGTATTAGAGTCTGAGTGCCAACTGTCAATGACGCTGGAGCTGGCCAATGAGGTGAGCCTTGGCTGCTTGGACTGAGTGCCTTGTGGCTCAAGGGCCACGACTCGGATGTGCCCTGCGAGCTGTTCCTCAGGTGAGGTTGGCCAGGCTGCAATGGCGCTGCAGGTAGAGACTGGACTAATCCATGCTCCTCTGTCCCTTCAGGAGAAGATGACCCATGACAACATTGAAAGATTGCAGACTGGCAGAGGCCCCCCACACACCCTAATCCTATCCAGATGCAGGATGCCTTGGAGCTGGAGAGGTGCCATGCACCTCAGTCAGCCGGCCGCGGAGTGGTTGGGTTATCAGACGAAGATAAGAGTGCAGTGCACAGAGGTGAGAGTTTCAGATTGTGCAAACATTCTTGTATAGTATCATCATTGATGGGAGCCTCAAAAACTGGATCCCCCATTGATCATTGAAAGACAATGGCACCATGATGTAGATCTCCATTGTCTCACCAGGGTGCCTGGCATGCAGAGTGACAGTGTGATGACTTAAACTAATGACATGTTGTTGTTCTCCCTTAGATTCGCCAGCATGCAACCAGTCACAGGACCCCAAAGAGCTACCCCTGACACCAGAGGACCGCCAGGCTTCACATGCACCTGTGTCACACCAGCTCTCTGAACCAGGCACCAGTGCAGCTACTAGCACCTCAGTGGGCATTAGATCTCCGGTTAGAACGTTGGAGCATAATGGTGAGGGCACTTCATGCTCGTTTGAGGTGCAGGCGGAGGCAGAGAGTGCCCAGGCCATCAGAAGTTGGCGGACTACTAGAGATCAGGACGATGCTGAGTCAAAGGCAGATTGTGAGCTTCTGGAGCCATTAGGTGGCAGATGCTGGATGTCCAGCGGGATGTACGGGAGGATCTGGCGGAGATCCTGCATGCCATGGTCTCTGTTGTGGAGGAGTCCATGCATAGCATAGGCACTACGTTGACCATCATGGCTGAGCGCACTGCCTCCTCCATTGAGAAAGTGGCGACTCTCATGGAGAGGCAGCTCCAGGGACAAAATCGGGGTTCCTTGCATTTGGACCTGCAAGCTCTCACACAGGCAATGACTTCAGGTGGTCAGTGTCCGTGTGGGAAATGGATGAGGCACCCAGTATCCCAGCTAGGTGACAGTCCATCAATGGCAAGCAAGGAGGTCCAGAACGAGTTGCTTGTTGTCTCTGCAGGTTCCTCTCAGGGCGCCCTGGATGCCGGCAGCAGGTCCTCCACCCCTCTGCCAGTGACCATGGCATCTGATGAGGCTGTGATGACTGGGGAGATGCCAGCCATGGCACTGTCCACTCCCTCCCAGGCGGGGCCAGCACAGGTTCCACTGGCCAGAGGACGACTGCCAAAGTTATCAAGGCCAACAAGGCACCAGAGTGAGCAGGCTGTCTCCAATGCTGCTGCTAGCGAGGTGAAGGGTTATGCGGGGGCACCAAACGTAAGTTTGAGGCACCATGAGCACAAGGGCAACTGGGCACATGTGATGTTCTGTTGTGTAATGTTTTTGGTTATATTTACTGATTTGGGAATGAGGACCAGAGAAAGTTATGTTGGTTTGATTAGATTGTCAAAATGGGATAAAATTTGTTTTTGTCGTAATGGCCTGAGTATACTTCACCTTTTGTAGTAATTATAGTTTTCAGAAACGTAGGATTGTAGCTTTAAGAATAATCCTGTGTTGTAAGATCATATGACCTGTGTAAACCAATGAGTTAGCAGCATGGGGAGCCTCCAGGAGAGAGTTCTTCCCTGGGTTATGGAGTTAGATTCGCACATGTAGCTGCTGCTGCTGTCTTGTAAATAAAGTTAAATGTGTCCACCAAAAAAAAATTGCCTGGAAGATCAACTCTATAACAAACTGAGGCAATGAGGATGAATCAGATCTGGTGCTATAACTCGCTGAGAGATTGTGAGTATGTAAGATAATTAAAAAGAAAGGAAGATATACTCATTCTAGATGCCATGGTTTGGCAGAATTGATCCCTTTGAACCAGCCACAGACTGGTCTCAATATATAGAACATCTTCCGTTCTTCTTTCAAGCCAACAAAATCACAGGGGAGGAAGAGAGGAGAGCGATTCTCCTGAGTATTTGTGGGAGAAAAACCTACAGATTAACTCGAAGCTTGACGGCTGCCGGTGCCCCTGATTCAAAACCCTTCAGTGAATTAGTAGACCTCGTTAAGGGACATTTCCAACCCAAGCCCTCGGTCATAATGCAGAGGTTCAGGTTCAATTCATGGAACAGAGCCCCGGGAGAGACCATTGCTACCTATGTGGCGAAATTATGTGAAACGAGAATATTGTGAAACCCTGAATGACATGCTGAGGGATCGTTTGGTATGTGACGTGCAGGAGGATGCTATTCAGTGAATATTGCTGGCTGAAGTGGATCTTGATTTTAAGAAATCTTTAGAAATAGTGCTTGTAATGGGAAGCGCTGTAAAAGATTCACAAGCAACTCAAGGGGTGAAAAATGGCGCCGTTCTCCTAGTTGGGCAGGAACAATCAGCTGAAAGTGGCCCGAAAAGCCGGGACTCCCCCGCAAAGCAGGAAAAGGCCTCCGCTAACTGCAAACCTAGATGAAACAGCTGGCAGCAAAGTCGAAAACTAAAATTTATCAATGTAGAAACAATCATACTCCTAATGATTAGCAATTTAAAAAAGGTGGAGTGTTATTTTTGTCACAGAAGTGGACACATATCGAAACATTGCAAAGTGAGATTTAAGCAGCCTTCCAGGCAACTTTCGAAGTCCACTGAAGTATATAGTGTAGAAGAGCCAGAAACAATCAATTCTGACATTTATTCAACATGAAAGTTGGGAAGACAGAGCCAATTATTGTCACAGTGCAAGTGAATGGTAAACCCTTAAAAATGAAAGTAGAGAAGGGTGCTTCTACAGATATTTAAATGAAGGTGGTCAACAATTAAATTTGAAACAAAATACTGCCATGTTGAAAATGTACACAGGCAAAGAAATCCAAGTAAAAGGTATCACCGGAGTAACTGTTCAGTACAGACACCAATTGGCACAGTTACCAGTGATGGTCGTAGAAGGTGAAGAGCCAAACCTTCTCGGTCACGATTGGTTGAAAGAGATTAAATTAAAATGCTCCGAAATCTTCCAGTTGCACGCAGGGGGCTGCCAGAGCTGCTAAAAAAAAATGACACCGTCTTCAAGGATGAACTTGGAAAAATCCAAGGCCCACAGACCAAGGTTCTCGCTTCTCGATAGCAAGACTAATACCATACGCCCTGAGAGAGAAGGTTGACGCTGAGTTGAAGCGGTAGAGAGGCTAGGTGTCATGAAAGCGGGTCAGTTCTCAGAGTGGGCAGCACCCATAGTCCCTATCCTTAAACCAGACCACAACATCCAGATCTTTGGGAACTATAAATTAATGGTCAACAAAGCAGCCAGGTACCCTATTCCCAATATTGAATACCTCTATGCCAAACTAGCAGGGGGGACAATGAATACAAAGTTTGACATGAGTCACGCGTATCAGCAGCTGGAGCTGAATGATGCCTCCCAAGAATTTGTGACCATAAATACCCACAAAGGGTTATATCAACATACACGCCTGCCCTTCGGTGTTTCCTTGGCCTGTGCCATTTTTCAGAGCACGATGGAGAGCTTGCCGCAAGGACTACCTCAAGTTGTGGTCTACCTGGATGAGGTACTGATAACTGGATTCACAGAAAAGGAACATTTGGCTAATCTAGAGCAAGTCCTGAAACGATTTCTAGAAGCAGGAGTGCGCCTAAAGAATGGAAAATGCACTTTTTAGACAAATTAAGTCATTTATTTGGGTCACCGGGTAGATGTCCAAGGGTTACATCTGTTGAAGAGAAGGTTAAAGGAATCAGAAAAGCACCTGCACCTAAGAACATCTTTGAACTTAAATCATTTTTAGGGGTGATAAATTATTATAGCCGATTTCTACCAAATTTAATAATGGTTCTAACCCCTCTACATTCACTGCTTCATATGACACAGCAGTTGGTAAAGGCTGTTATTTAAAATCCCAGAGGGAAACTTTAAACAACTGTCATAACCTATATTTTCAAATGGTAAGTTTTGAGTTGCAGCTCTAAATTCAGGAATAAGACCACCAGTTCTCGAGAGGTTTTTATATCAAACTACATGAGACATTTATTAATTTACACAAGTTAAACATATACACATGGCAACAAATTACTACTATCATAACTTTTTAACAAATTTCCAAAATAATCTCCACTAAGGCAACAACGACCAATAAACTTAACCAGATGCCAGGCAAAGCATTTTCACCTTACAAATTCAAGATGAGGTTCTTTTGCAGATAGTTGTAGGCTTACAGCTGCATTGATGTTACATTCCTCTGCCCTGCACACACAAAACTGCTTTCTGTTATACCCAGCACTTCTCTTTGAATGTAAATTCTCATTGTATCACCAGGCCCTTTGAACTCCAACTCTTCTAACAATAAAAACCCTTTCATAGTACCAATTTTATTAGTAATATAAACATATTTCTTGGTAACTCCTAGCTAGTACAAGATTTCACTCTCCTTCTTGAAAGCTCCATTCAACAAAATGCAAATGTACTCTACCTTACTGTTTACATCTCAAAACTACTATACATCAAATCACCCAGACTAGCTGACTTTAATCCAATTAAAACACACACAGACACACCCACAGACTAAACCTCTATTTTAAAAAAATAATAACTTCCAATAACATTATATACATTAATAGCTTCATGGTACTGCAACCCCAAGAACATGTGTTCATTACAGTCAAACAGCTCTTGCACTCTTCAAATGCGTTAGTGCATTATTACCTGACAAATGTATTAGTGCTAACTTGCGATGTGTCCCCCGATGGAGTGGGAGCAGGACTATCTTACAAGATGGACGATGGTACAATAGGCCATGTATCCACGACTCTTACCACAGCTAAAAAAGGATATTCTCAGATCGAAAAGGAAGGTCTGTCGATTACTTTTGGTGTAAGAAATTTTCACCAATATGCGCACAGGCGACATTTCACGATAGTATCAGACCACAAACCAGTTTTGGGTTTGTTTAGCGAGGAAATGGCTGTACCTCCCATAGCTTCTGCACGAATACAAAGATGGGCCCTAATTTTGGCGGCATATGAATATACCTTTGTACATAGACCAGGGATTCATATAGGAAATGCTGATGCCCTAAGTCGCCTTACTTTGCAACACAACAATGACCATGTCCCAATTCCCCAAGAACTCGTATTAGTGATGAATTTCCTGGATTTCTCATCAATCTGTGCCAGGCAGATAAACTGGACGAATCATGATCCAGTCCTGTCTTGAGTGAGAGACCAAGTGTTACATGATTGGTCCCAGGAACCAGTGTCTGATGTATTGAAACCATTTTTCAACGGAAGGCACAAGATGAGCAGTCAAGATAGTATTCTATTATGGGGTACACGAGTAGTAGTTCCTTCACAAGGAAGGGAACCACTCTTCATAGAGCTACACAGTGCCCATGCAGGGATCTCGCGTATGAAGATGATAACGCAAAGTTACCTTTGGTGGCTGGGGATGGACAGCGATATTGAAAAGGTGGTAAAAAACTGTGTGCAAGGTCAACAGCTGCAAAAGTTGCCGGTGGCAGCCCCATTCCACCCATGGGAGTGGCCTTGTAGACCCTGGGTGAGATTGCAAATAGATTACGTTGGTCCTTTCCTTGGAACCATGTTTCTACTGATTATAGATGCTCATTCCAAGTGGCTAGACATTTACGAGGTAAAGTCATAAATGGCAGTCGCTACTATAGAAAAACTACGCCAAAGCTTCGCCATCCATGGATTGCCAGAGGTAATTGTCTCAGATAATTTCTACGTTTACAAGTGCTGAATTTCAACAATTTGTCAGCCTCAATGGTATCAGTCACATGAAGACTGCATCGTACCATCCATTATCTAACAGACTGGCGGAAAGAGCAGTGCAAGCTTCTAAGGCAGAAATGAAAAAGTTAACAGGTGAATCATTGGTAACTAGACTTGCTTTTTTCCTGTTTCACTACAGAACAACCCCCTACACTACGACAGGGGCAACGCCTGTATAATTATTAATGAAGCGCCATCTTCAACCAAGGCTAAGTCTGATACCTCCCAATTTGGAGGGGAAGGTGGAGAAAAGTCAAGGGAACCAAAAAGCGACTCATGATTTGCAAACACGAGTGACAATTTACTGATGGAGAAGTAGTGTATGTAAGGAATTTCGGTGGAGGACCGAAGTGGTTACCTGGTAAAGTAAGCTCTGTGACTGGACCATTGTCGTACTACATGGGAGTGGATGGCCGGAACACCCATAAGCATGTGGATCATTTAAGAAAAAGGGCGATACCCCAACAAAATGATGTTCCACCTGCAACCATTGCTGAACTTGTAGTTCCCATTGAAGTTGCTCAACCAAGGATAGACATGCCCGATGTCTCTGTTGGAGTGGAAGACCATAAGACCATAAGACATAGGAGCAGAAATTAGGCCATTCGGCCCATCGAGTCTGCTCCGCCATTCAATCATGGCTGATAAGTTTCTCAACCCCATTCTCCCGCCTTCTCCCCGTAACCTTTGATCCCCTTACCAATCAAGAACCTATCTATCTCGGTTTTAAATACACTCAATGACCTGGCCTCCACAGCCTTCTGTTGCAATGAATTCCATAGATTCACCACTCTCTGGCTAAAGAAGTTTCTCCTCATCTCTGTTCTAAAAGGTCTTCCCTTTACTCTGAGGCTGTGCCCTCGGGTCCTAGTCTCTCCTACTAATGGAAACATCTTCCCCATGTCCACTCTATCCAGGCCTTTCAGTATTCTGTAAGTTTCAATCAGATCCCCCCTCATCCTTCTAAACTCCATCGAATATAGACCCAGAGTCCTCAAGCGTTCCTCATATGTTAAGCCTTTCATTGCTGGGATCATTCTCGTGAACCGCCTCTGGACCCTCTCCAGGGCCAGCACATCCTTCCTGAAATATGGGGCCCATAATTGCTCACAATATTCTAAATGTGGTCTGACCAGAACCTTATAAAGTCTCAGCAGCACATCCTTGCTTTTATATTCTAGTCCTCTCAAAATAAATGCCAACATTGCATTTGCCTTCCTAACTACCGACTCAACCTGCAAGTTAACCTTAAGAGAATCCTGGACTAGGACTCCCAAGTCCCTTTGCACTCCAGATTTCTTAATTCTCTCCCCATTTAGAAAATTGTCCATGCGTCTATTCTTCCTACCAAAGTGCATGACCTCACACTTCCCCATGTTGTATTCCATCTGCCACTTCTTTGCCCATTCTCCTAACCTGTCCAAATCCTTCTGCAGTCTCCCTGCCTCCTCAATAATACCTGTCCCTCCGTCTATTTTTGTATCATCTGCAAACTTAGCCAGGATGCCCTCAGTTCCTTCATCTTGATCATAATGTATAAAGTGAAAAGTTGTGGTCCCAACACTGACCCCTGCAGAACTCCACTAGTCACCGGCCGCCATCCTGAGAAGGACCCCCTTATCCCCACTCTCTGCCTCCTGTCAGACAGCCAATCTTCTATCCATGCTAATACCTTGCCTCTAACGCCATGGGCTCTTATCTTACTAAGCAGCCTCCTGTGCGGCACCTTGTCAAAGGCCTTCTGGAAGTCCAAGTAGATAACATCCATTGGCTCTCCTTTGTCTAACCTACTTGTTACCTCCTCAAAGAATTCTAACAGATTTGTCAGGCATGACCTCCCCTTGATGAAACCATGCTGACTTTGCCCGATTTTACCATGCACTTCCAAGTATTCTGAAATCTCATCCTTAATAATGGACTCTAAAATCTTACCAACGACCGAGGTCAGGCTAATCGGCCTGTAATTTCCCGTCTTTTGCCTCACTCCCTTCTTAACCAGGGGGGTTACATTAGCGATTTTCCAGTCCTCTGGGACCCTCCCTGACTCCAGTGATTCCTGAAAGATCACCACTAACGTCTCCACTATCTCTTCAGCTATCTCCTTCAGAACTCTGGGGTGTAATCCATCTGGTCCAGGTGATTTATCCACCTTCAGACCTTACAGTTTTCCTAGCACCTTCTCCTTGGTAATGGCCACCATACTCACCTCTACCCCCCGACTCTCTTGAACTTTGGGGATGTCACTCGTGTCTTCCACTGTGAAGACTGACGCAAAGCACCTATTCAGTTCCTCCGCCATTTCTTTGATCCCCGCTACTACTTCTCCAGCGTCATTTTCCAGCGGCCCAATGTCCACTTTTGCCTCTCTGTTACCCTTTATATATCTAAAAAAACTCTTGCAATCTACTTTTATATTACTGGCTAGTTTACCCTCATATTTAATCTTCTCCCTCCTTATTTCTTTTTTAGTTGTCCTCTGTTGGCCTTTGTAGGCTTCCCAATCCCCTGGTTTCCCATTGCTCTTCGCCGCATTGTATGCTTTCTCTTTAGCTTTTATGCTGTCCCTGACTTCCCTTGTCAGCCATGGTTGCCTCGTCCTCCCTTTAGTATGCTTCTTCTTCCTAGGGATGAATTTTTGCTGTGTCTCCCAAATTACTCCCAGAAACTCCTGCCATTGCTATTCCACTGTCTTTCCTGCTAGGCTCATCTCCCAGTTAATTCTGGCCAGCTCCTCCCTCATGCCTCTGTAGTTGCCTTTATTCAACTGTAATACTGTTACATCTGATTCCAGCTTTTTCCTCTCAAATTGCAGGGTTAATTCTAGCATATTATGGTCACATCCTCCTAAGGGTTCCTTCACCTTAAGCTCCCTTATCAAATCTGCCTCATTACACATCACTAAATCTAGAATTGCCTGTTCCCTAATGGGCTCCACCACAAGCTGCTCCAAAAAGCCATCTCGTAGACATTCCACAAATTCCTTTTCTTGGGATCCACTACCAACCTGATTTTCACAGTCTACCTGCATATTGAAATCCCTCATGATCACTGTAACCTTGCCTTTCTTACACACCTTTTCTATCTCCTGGTGTATCTTGTGCCCCACATCCTGACTACTGTTCGGAGGCCTGTACATAACTCCCATTATGGTTTTTTTTACCTTTGCGGTTCCTCAACTCTACCCACACAGATTCTACATCATCTGACCCTACATCATTTCTTGCTATCGATTTAATTTCATTTCTTACTAACAAAGCAACCCCGCCCTCTCTGCCAACCTGCCTATCTTTTCAATAGGATGTATATTCTTGGATATTTAGCTCCCAGTCCTGATCCCCTTGCTGCCATATCTCCGTAATGCCCACCACATCATACCTGCCAATTTCAATCTGCGCCACAAGCTCATTTACCTTATTTCGTATACTGCGTACATTCAGATACAACACCTTCAGTCCTGTATTTCCTGTCCCCTTTCTCATTGTCGTCCCTTTATCTGATGTGCTTGAAGTTAGATTCCTAGCCCTTTCCAAACACTCTGTCCTATTTTGTGTTCTGGAGACTTTAATAGCCTCTCCTGGGCTCTCCTTTCTTTTCAGTTTTTTCATAATTTTCCATGAAGTTGAATCCACCACCCCACACGCTAACCTGCTGCTTTGTTTCCCATTAGTCATGCTTCTTGGAGTTTTACCCTTCCCTCCCCCCCACTTTCTAGTTTAAAGTCCTGTTGACCACCCTATTTACCCTTTTTGCTAGAACATTGGTCCCAGATCGGTTCAGGTGGAGACCGTCCCAACGGTACAGATCCCTCCTGTTCCAATACTGATGCCAGTGCTCCACGAAATGGAACCCCTCTTTCCCGCACCACTCCTTTAGCCACGTGTTTACTTCCCTTATTCTCGCATCCCTATGCCAATTTGCACGTGGCTCGGGTAGTAATCCGGAGATTATAACCCTTGAGGACCTGTTCTTTAACTTAGTTCCTAGTTCCTGATAATCCCCAAACAGGTCCTCTTTCCTAGTCTTACCTATGTTATTTGTCCTGACGTGGACCACAACAACTGGATCCTCCCCCTCCCTCTCCAATATCCTTTCAAGCCAGTCAGAGATGTCCCTCACCCTGGCACCGGGCAGGCAACATACCATGCGGGACTCTCGATCCTACTTACAAAGGAAGCTAACAATTCCCCTAATTATAGAATCCCCTACAACTACCACTTGTCTTTTTGCTCCCCCCTCTTGAATGGCCTCCTGTGCCATGGTGCCATGGTCAGCTGGCTCATCATCCCTACAGCCCTCTTCCTCATCCACACAGGGAGCAAGTACCTCGTACCTGTTGGACAAGGTCAAGAGCTGAGGCTCCTCTGTTCCTGAACACAGGATCCCTCTAAATGCCTCACTTGCAGTCACACCCTGCTGACCCTGACCACTGACCGGACTTGAGGTACTTAATCTACCAGGTGTGACCGCCTCCTGATACAAAGCGTCCAGGTAACTCTCCCCCTCCCGGATGTGCCGCAGCGTCCGGAGCTCAGACTCCAGCTCATCAATTCTGAGCCGGAGTTCCTCCAGCAACCAACACTTGCTGCAGATGTGGTCACTACTGCTCGCAATGGGATCTGCCAGCTTCCACATCATACAGCTACAGCACATCACCTGCCCAGCCATCTCTACTTAGATAATTAATTTATTAATTAGCTTTGCAGTGTTTTTTTTTCAAATTTGGTGCAGATTTCCTACCAACCAATCAGGTCACAGCTTTCCTGTGATGTCACTTTTTCAGTTTTGGCTTCAGTTATTCGGTGCCCCGAGGTTACCACTCCGGTGCTCCTCCCTCCGAGTCTGCTCCCTAGAGACAAGGCCGCGAATCCCTGAGGTAAGCTAGATTTATACTCACCGCTCCGATGCTCCTCCCCCGAGTTTGCTCCCTGGAGACAAGGCCGCGAATCCCCGAGGTAAGCTAGATTTATACTCACCGCGCCGGTGCATCTCCCTGGAGACAAGGCCACGAATCCCCGAGGTAAGCTAGATTTATACTTACTGCTCCGGTGCTCCACCCTCCGAGTCTGCTCCCAGGATTACTCACCAATCAGCTGCTTTTTCTTTAAAATCCACTTTCAGAAGAATGTCCCTCGCAGGTCTGGTGCACTCCTGAAGGCACTGCCTCTTCCTCTCTTTTTGTTTAGGTTTGAGGAGGAGGGACGGATAGAAACACTACAGCAATGTACTGTTTGGGGCTATTCCGTTCTTTGACAGTGGGTCCTCCTCGGTTCCCTCCTGAGTTGCGGTGGCTGCGATGACTTCTCCCAGAATGCTTCAGTCACTTCTCACCAGCGCCCTCTGTTGGATGCCCTTCCTCCTGTTGAGTGCAAGAGTCCTTCTCCTCGGTTCCCTCCTGAGTTGCGCGGTGGCTGCGATGACTTCTCCCAGAATGCTTCAGTCACTTCTCACCAGCGCCCTCTGTTGGATGCTCTTCCTCCTGTTGAGTGCAAGAGTCCTTCTCCTCGGTTCCCTCCTGAGTTGCGGTGGCTGCGATGACTTCTCCCAGAATGCTTCAGTCACTTCTCACCAGCGCCCTCTGTTGGATGCCCTTCCTCCTGTTGAGTGCAAGAGTCCTTCTCCTCGGTTCCCTCCTGAGTTGCGGTGGCTGCGATGACTTCTCCCAGAATGCTTCAGTCACTTCTCACCAGCGCCCTCTGTTGGATGCCCTTCCTCCTGTTCAGTGCAAGAGTCCTTCTCCTCGGTTCCCTCCTGAGTTGCGGTGGCTGCGATGACTTCTCCCAGAATGCTTCAGTCACTTCTCACCAGCACCCTCTGTTGGAACCCCTTGTGATTTCAATACATCTCTG
Source organism: Cetorhinus maximus (assembly GCF_964194155.1). Taxonomy (NCBI): domain Eukaryota; kingdom Metazoa; phylum Chordata; class Chondrichthyes; order Lamniformes; family Cetorhinidae; genus Cetorhinus; species Cetorhinus maximus. Next base: position 28,419,360 of record NC_135892.1, on the reverse strand, counting down.
CATATAGATGTGACACCCTCAAAGCAACGTGCGTGCAGTCAATGGCACCCTGCACTATTGGAAAGCCCATTATCTTGTGAAGCCATGTGCACACCCCATATTCTTCTCTCAGGATAAGAGAATGCAATGTATTCCATCTCCTGCCATTCAGTGCAAAACTGACCTCCTGTACGCAGCAGTGGATAGTGAACTACGAGATGTTGGGGATGTTGTTTGCCGCAGGCCGGAAGGACCCTGGAAGAAGTGAAGAAGTTCATGGCAATGGTCACCTTTACAGGCACTGGCAGTGCTGTATTCACCCTACTCTGAGGCTGCAGGTCTACCTGCAACAGGCGGCAGATTTCAGTAAGCATTTCCTCTGAGATTGTTCCTTTGTTGAGGTTAAGATAAGATTGCTCTCTGAAGAACCTGGGTGGATATGGCCTCCTGCTGAAAGCCCTTCTCCCCACCACCTTCCTTCCTCTTTGAGCAGCTTGTTCTCCTCTATTATAATGAAGAAGAGTGACATGGATTTGAAACATTAATTCTGCTTCTCTCTCCACAGACGCTGCCAGATCTGCTGAGCTTTTCCAGCATCTTCTGTTTTTATTAGTGTTCTTGCCTGTGTTCCCTGTGTTGCTTCTGCACAATCTCCCTGTCATACTGCAATCCAAGTGGGATGGTAACTACAAAACCCATACAGAGACTAAATTCTTATGAGCAGAACCTTTGAAGTCACAACCAAGGCCTTCACCACATTCAACATCATTCCTTACAATAGTTACCAACTTTAAATAAGAATACAAACCACCAAGCATGTCCATTAACTCAGAAACATTCAGGAAAAATCAATCTGCAACTAGCCTGAAAGTAAATGGCGATCCCTTTAAATAACAGTGGTGTGGAAGGTGTCCTCCCTGCTGCTGAAAGCATGTGAGGTTAAAAGAGGGTGTTAGCTGAAGTGTCATAGTTGAAAATAGCACTGCATCAATCAATTTTGCATACTGGCCGGGATTTTCCGTGCCCGCTGGCGTCGGGCATGTTAGGTGACATGAGCGGACAATGTGGCGCGCTCGGTTTCACAACGGCTTGAAACCAGTTTGTGGTCATCCACACAACCTGCTGATGGCAGGCCACGTTTCCCACCATTAGACGTTGGGAACCTCATTGTAATACATCAGCAGATCATTATTAGGCCGGCCCACTGGAATCATCCACCCCTCCGCTGTATCGTCCGTTTCCCACTGATGTGTTTCACAACAGAATATAAAAGGTGTGCACTTGGCAGGCTGCACTTTGAGAGGAACTTGGAGGTGAGTGCACAGTAACATTGCGGAGTGCTCGCTGTTGCGGCGACTTGTGTAGGGTGGACAAGAACTGCCTTGCAGATGAGGTGACTTGTGGGGGGGGTGGTGGGTAAGGGCAGCCCTGCTGTTGAGGTGACTTCTGCGGGGTGGGGGGAGGGGGGGTGGGGGTCAAGGGCAGCCCTGCCGTTGAATATAGTGCACGAGCATTCGGGGTCGGGGGTGGGGGGGGTAGGGTGGGCGAGGGAAGTGGCCACGTTTTAAGGAAACCTGTATAAAGTAACCATTCCTCTGCAGCTGAGATAGTTCAGGTGCAGCCACATTGATATGATTGGAGTCGGGCTTCTAGCTTATATGCCCACTCAAGCAATGCAGAGGCATCAAAGTGCCACCAAGTGGTCCAATGCTTTTTGCCCATCTGGCACAGACTGTGTTATAGAGTTGATTTTCCAGGCAACCTTTCTTGGTGGAAACATTGAACTTTATTTACAAGACAGCAGTAGCAGCTACGTGTGTGTATCTAACTCTATAACTAAAGGAGAACTCTCTCTTAGAGGTTCCCCGTGCTGCTAACTCACTGGTTTACACAGATCATGTGATCTTACAACATAGCAGTCCTATGTTTATCAGGACTATAATTATGACATTCCCCCCCTTTAACTTTTTTGTACATTTTATATTTGCAAGGATATTTATCTCATGACATTACAATATTTACACAGGTCATGAAATTACAAGTTCAGTCTTTCAAGTGGTTTCATGATCCGTGTGGAACGTTGTAGCTCCATGACTTCCGATTCTTTGACAGGAATCACATTCTCTGGATAAACATTAACATCAGGTACCTCATTAGGCACATGCAGTTCAGTGTCTTCCACTCTGACAGAGACATTGGGCATATTTATCCTTGGTTGAGCAACTTCAACAGGAACCACAGGTTCAGCAATGGTTACAGGTGGAACATCATTTTGTTGGGGTATCTCCCTTTTTTTTAAATGATCCCCGTGTTTACGGGTGATCTGGCCCTCCACTTCCACGTGGTATGACAATGGTCCAGTCACAGAGCTTACTTTACCTGGTAACCACTTCGGTCCTCCACTGAAAATCTTTACATACACTGCTTCTCCATCAGTAAATTGTTGCCCAGGACTATGCAAATCACGAATTGCTTTCTGGTTCCCTTCACTTTTCTCCACCTTCCCCTCCAAATTGGGAAGTATTAGGCTTAGTCTTGTTCGAAGAGGGTGCCTCATTAATAATTCTGCAGGTGTTCCTCCTGTTGTAGTGTGGGGGGTTGTTCTGTAGTGAAATAAGAAACGAGCAAGTCTAGTTTCCAATGATTCACCTGTTAATTTTTTCATTCCTGCCTTAAAAGTTTGTAATGCTCTTTCTGCCAATCCGTTAGTTGATGGATAGTACGATGCAGTCTTCATGTGGCTGATACCATTGAGGCTGCCAAATTGTTGAAATTCAGCACTTGTAAATGTAGTACCATTATCTGAGACAATTACCTCTGGCAATCCATGGATGGCGAAGCTTTGGCATAGTTTTTCTATACTAGTGACTGATGTTGGCAACTTTATCTCAAAAACGTCTACTTGGAATGAGCATCTATAATCAGTAGAAACATGCTTCCAAGGAAAGGACCGACGTAACCTATGTGTAATCTCACCCAGGGTCGACCAGGCCACTCCCATGAGTAGAATGGGGCTGCTCTGGCAACTTTTGTAGCTGTTGACCTTGCACACAGCATTTTACCACCTTTTCAATATCGCCATCCATCCCTGGCCACCAAAGATAACTTTGCGCTATTGTCTTCATTCGTGAGATTCCTGGATGAAATGCTCACCTCGTGTCTTTGGTTGAAAAATGGTTTCAATACATCAGAGACTGATTCCTGGGAACAACCAACAGGACTGGATCACAGTTCGTCCAGTTTCTTATCTGCCTGACACAGACTGGTGAGGAATCCAGGAAATTCATCACTCTTGGGGAATTGGGACATGGTCGTTGTGCTGTTGCAAATGAAGGCAACTTAGGGCGTCATAATTTTTTTATTATTCGTTCAAGGGATGTGGACGTCATTGGCTCGGCCAGCATTTGTTGCCCATCCCCTCCCTTGTTCAGGCAGCCTTAATCCACATTATTGTGGATTTGGAGTCACATGTAGGCCAGGTAAGGACAGCAGATTTCCTCCCCTGAAGGACATTAGTGAACTGGATGGGTTTTTACAACAATCAGCAATGGTTCCATAGTCATCATTAGACTTTCAATTCCAGATTTTTATTGAATTCAAATTCCACTATCTGCAGTGATGGGATTCAAACCTGGGTCCCCAGAGCATTATCCTGGGTCTCTGGATTACAAGTCCAGTGACAATACCACTATGCTTGCTATATGAATTCCTGGTCTATGTACAAAGGTGTATTCATATGCCACCAAAATTAGGTCCCATCTTTGAATTCATGCAGAAGCTATGGGAGGTATAGCCTTTTCCTCACTAAACAGACCCAAAAATGGTTTGTGGTCTGATACTATCGTGAAATGTTGCCCATGCATGTGTTGGTGGAAATGTTTTACACCACAAATAATTGACAGACCTTCTTTTTTCATCTGACAATATCTTTTTTCAGTTGTGGTAAGTGTCCTGGATACAAAGCCTATCGGCTTCTCTGTACCATTGTCAATCTTGTGAGATAGTACCGCTCCCGCTCCATTGAGGGACGCATCTTAGGTTAGCACCAATTCCTTTGTCAGGTCATAGCGCACTAGCAAATTTGAAGAATGCAAGAGCTGTTTTACTTTCATGAAGGCTTCTTCTTGAGGTGACTCCCAAGCCCAGTGCTGGTTTTTCTTTAGCAGTGAATGTAGAGGGGCTAGAACCATTGATAAATTTGGTAGAAAGCAGATGTGATAATTTACCATCCCTAAAAATGATTTAAGTTCAGAGATGTTCTTAGATGCAGAAACCTTTCTGATAGCTTTAACCTTTTCCACAGGGTGTAACCCTTGGGCATCTATCCGATGGCCCAATTAGATGACTTCATTTGCCTGAAAAGTGCATTTTTTGTTCTTTAGGCGCACTCCTGCTTCTAGAAATCATTTCAGGACTTCCTCTAGATTAGCCAAGTGGTCCGTTTCCGTGAATCCATTATTAGTACATCGTCCAGATAGACCACAACTTGAGGTAATCCTTGTAGCAAGCTCTCCATTGTCCTCTGAAAAATGGCAAAGGCCGAGGAAACATCGAAGGGCAGGCGTGTATATTGATATAACCCTTTGTGGGTATTTATGGTCACAAATTCTCGGAAGGCATCATTCAGCTCCAGTTGCTGATATGCATGACTGATGTCAAGCTTTGTATACGTTGTCCCTCCTGTTAGTTTGGCATAGAGGTATTTGATCTTGGGAATAGGGTACGTGTCCAGTTTGGCTGCTTTGTTGACCGTTACTTTATAGTCCCCACAGATCTGGACTGTCTGGTCTGGCTTAAGGACAGGGACTACGGGTGCTGCCTACTTTGAGAACTGAACTGCTTTTATGACGCCCAATCTCTCTCGCCGGTTCAACTCAGCGTCAACCTTCTCTCTCAGGGCGCATGGCACCGGTCTTGCTATCGAAAAGCGAGAGGTTGCTTCTGGGTCCACGTAAACCTTGGTCTGTAGGCCTTAGATGTTTCCCAGTTCATCCTTGAAGACAGTATCGTATTTTATTTAGCAGCTCTAGCAGCTCCCTGCGTGCAACTGGAAGATTTCGGACCAGTTTAATTTAATCTCTTTCAACCAATCATGACCTAGAAGGCTTGGCCTTTCATCTTCCACCACCATCACTGGTAGCTGTGCTGACTGGTGTCAATAATAAACAGTTACTTTGGTGACACCTTTTACCTGGATTTCTTCGCCTGTGTATGTTTTCAACTTGGCAGACGTTTGTTCCAAAAGTAATTGTTGAGCACCTTTATTTAAATGTCTGAAAGTGTGTTCTCCTATTACAGTGGTAGAAGCGCCCGTGTCTACTTCCATTTTTAAGGGTTTACCATTCACTTGCACTGTGACAATAATTGGCTCTGTCTTCACAACTTTCATGTTGAATAATGAATAAATGTCAGAATTGGTTGTTTCTGGCCCTTCTACACTATGTACTTCATTGGGCTTCGATTGTTGCTGGAAGCCTGTTTAAATCTCACTTTGCAATGTTTTAATATGTGTCCATTTCTGTAACAAAAATAACACTCCACCTTTTCAAATTGCCAATTGTTAGGAGTATGATTGTTTCCACGTCGATAAAATTTAGTTTTCGACTTTGCTGCTAGCTGTTTCATCCAAATTTTCGGTTAGCAGGGGCTGTTTCCTGCTTCGTGGCGGAGTCCTGGCTTTTTGAGCTACTTTCGGCTGACTGTTCCCATCCAACTAGGAGAACAGCACCATTTTGTGACCCTTCAATCGCTTGTGAATCCCTTATAGCACTTTTCATCGCAAGCGCTTTTTCTAACACTTTCTTAAAATCAAGATCCACTTCAGCCAGCAATCTTCACTGAATAGCATCCTCTTGCATGCCACAGACCAAACGATCCCTGAGCATGTCACTCAGGGTTTCACCAAAATCACAATATTCCATTATTGTTTTAATTTTACCACATAGGTAGCAATGGTGTCCCCTGGGGCTCTATTCCTGAACCTCTGCATTGTGACTGAGGGCTTGGGTTGAAAATGTCCCTTAACGAGGTCTACTAATTCACTGAAGGTCTTCAAATCAGGGGTACTGGAGGCCGTCAAATTTTGAATTAAACTGTAGGTCTTGTCCCACAAATATTCAGGAGAATCACTCTCCTCTTTTTCTGCCCCGTGATTTTGTTGGCTTGAAAGTAGAATGTAAGACGTTCTATATACTGAGACCAGTCGACTGTGGCCGGCTCAAAGGGATCAATTCTGCCAAACTGTGGCATTTCGGATGAGTATATCTTCCTTTCTTTTTAATTATCTTAGATACTCACAATCGATGGATGAGGGACAGCACCGGATCTGATTTATCCTCATCGCCAGTTTATTATAGAGTTGATCTTCCAGGCAACTTTTCTTGGTGGGCACATTTAATTTTATTTACAAGACAGCATCAGCAGCTACAGGTGTGCATCAAACTCTATAACTAAAGAAGAACTCTCTCTCTTAGAGGTTCCCCACACCACTAACTCATTGGTTTACGCAGATCATGTGATCTTACGACCCAGGATTATTCTTAAAGCTACAGGCCTACATTTATCAGAATTATAATTACTACAAACTGCAAAGTCATGAGCGTTTTAGTGGACTGCAGAACAGTTGGTCGACTGCACATGTTGTACAATCTCTTCACTAAAGCTAGCCATGGAGCAGTCACTGCTGGAGGTGCTCACAGCCCCTTGCAATGTCAGCATCCCAGTTTGGACCAGTCTCCCCCATGGTTCAAGCTAACAGTGCAGCCTTGCAGTGCAGGTTAGGAGAATGCCTGCGTCTGAGCTGAGAGCACAGCATGCAGTCCAATCGGCAAAGCTGCTGCCAATCGGTCGGGTGGAGTGGGGTGGAGGTGTGTGGGGTTCCGGACAGCCATGCAGCGCACTAATCTCTGGCCATTTAAGTGGTAGCTAGCGCTCTGTGGGAAGCATTAAGGGGCCTTCACACTTAACTAGGACAGGTTTGTAGTACACCCATGCTAACGACGTGTCTCTCTCTCTTTTCATCCTGCAGGAGGAGTACATCAGGATCATGCAGCCTAGTGATCTAGCTGTATGCCAGATGGCCTACAGAGAGCAAATATGATGGAGGAGAGAATGACTGAGGCTCCTGGCTGCGCAGATGCAGGAGCAGCAACCTCAGAAAGAAGGGGCGTCTGCGGCTCCCGCATACACTGCCAAAGAGCCACAGCGAGCCATCGCTGGTCGGCGCCTAGCAACACCCAGGGTTTATAGATGTCGCCTGCAGATGACCGAGAACTAGTGTCGCCGAAGACTGTGCATGTTGTAGGCAACTATTTTAAGTTTGTGAACTCTGCAAGACATGACTTAAAGCATTTGCAGGGGGTTGAGAAAAACAAGTCTCTGAAGGAAAAAAAACGGAGCTTGCTGAATAGACATAATGTACAGTGAAGTGAGGCGGGAAATGGGGAAGTAGCATATTGGAGTCCAGAGGTCCGTAAGGTGAAGGAGTGAAGGACTGCTATATATACATTAACAATGTAACCGGGACTGGTTGCTTGGAGACCTGAAAGGCCACGAGATGAGATAATATCTATTTATCTTCCTGAGCAACAATAGCTAAGGGAAATGGCTGCCCTGTGCAGTCAAAACTGAGAGATAAGACCATTGAAAAACAAACAGATGTTTGGACTGGTGAAAGGTCAACCGACTGTGATGGACGTGGCGCACTTGCGACATCTGCCAGTGGTCAACAGAACAATCATCAGGAACTGGACACTGGAGTCGACCTATCAGAGCCTGATCATGCAGGATGCATGTAGAGAACAGGGTATGAGAGAACGTGATAAGCTAGCTAGCTCAGGAACGAAGCAGTCTGATCAATTACTTGGAGACCAGAATGAGGAAAACTGATCATCCCCTCCGATCTGATTCTTGGACCTTCCAAGCAACCAGCAACCCGGCCCGAGTGAATACATGTGTATATAATTGTGTTAGAGTCATGAAGCACAAAATAAATTTTCTTGGTCTGGACAAACTTGGTAGTTTTGAGTTGTTGAGGCCCAGGGTAAACCTACAAACCAGGGATAGGAACGTTCTACAACGTCTAGGGAACTGATCGGTCACATCTGCCAGCTACCACAGTATTCGGCGTCATGGGGACATAGAAGGCATCTACTGCCAGTGGCCATGAAAGTGATGGTGGTGCTCAATTTCTATGCCAGTGGCTCCTTTCAGGGCTCCACAGGTGACCTCTGTGGGATCTCACAAGTCTCCACCCACAAATGCATCCATGAGGTCACGGATGCCATCTTTGCGAAGGCACACAGCTTCATGAATTTCACCTATGATCAGGACAGCAGGATGCAAGACTGATTGGATCTCAGGTTTCCCACAGGTGCAGGGTGCGATCAACTGCACTCACGTGGCACTCAGATCTCTGTCACGATACCCGGTGAACTACATCAACTGCAAGGGGTTCCGCTTGCTGAATGTGCAACTGGTGTGTGACCATCAGAAACACACCCTGCAGATGAACGCACGGTTGTTTGGTGTGTGCACGACTCGTACATCCTCAGTCGCTCACAGATTCCTGGAGTCATCCAGGGTTCACAGAAGCTGCAGGGATGGTTCCTCCAGGACAAGGGCCACCTGCAGAGGCTGTGACTGATGACATCCATGTGGCGGCCTCAGACTGCGGCAGAGCGATGGTATATTGGTGCTGCAGCTCGGAGCTTGGTGGAGCAGACCATCGGGATGCTGAAGATGAGGTTCCGGTGCCTGGACTGGTCTGGAGGAGCCATGCATTATAGTCCGCAGAGGGTGTCACGCATCATGTCGCATGCTGCGCCCTTTACAACCTGGCGCTGCAATGGGGAGAGGAGCTGGCTGAGAAGGAGATGGAGGAGCTGGAGGTCTCCTCTGATGAGGAGGACGCCGACGGGGATGAGGGTGAGGAGGTCCTCGAAGGCAACGATGATGGGGATGAAGCCTTCGCACTGGCTAGCTGGGGCAGAGATGCTCAGAGGCCCTTATAGCTGCTAGATTTGTGGAGGATGATGACGACATGCAGTGAGGTGACCCATAGATCCTCACATTGCATCTGCGAACGTTTGGCTCCAGTCTGATTTATAGCAGCGTGAATACCCTCTGTGAGAATGCTCCTGTCATAGAAACACAGTGGAGGCCCTAATAGATGCTCGAATGCAGGAGGATGATGACAACATGCAGTGAGGACTCTCCATAGATCTTCACATGAGAATGTCTGAGTCCTGTCTGGCCGAGGGCAGCTTGCTTGCGCTCTGTGATCAAGGTCATATCATAGATACACAGTTGTGAAACTTCAGATGCATCTGATCCTTTGTCCGCCTTCAGCACCTGAGCCCTTCAGGAGCACAGCATCACTGGTCACAGATGCTGAAGAGATGGGAGCCAGCTTCACCTTAAATGTGCTGAAAGCACGCAGAGAGAATGATGGAACTCTGTGTCGCCTGCCCTCTACATTCTGGCAGCAATGACAAGCACCGCCAAGGTGCACACATCAGTAATGTGTCCAGGGAGTGTGAGGCCGGACCAGCACTTTGGTCTGAAGGCTGCACAAAGCACAGGGAAGAGGCCCTGGACTGAGACACCTGCCTTTACCTTGTGCAGAAAGGTTTCACATCTGAGTGACAAGAACACTGCTAATCAGAACAAGGAGTCATAGGCAGGGAGACATTGTTGAGAGTTTATTGACAATAGTTTACAATATGTACAAGTGATTAACACCCGTGCCCAGGCTATGCAACTAATTCTTCTTAACTTTCCTAACCCTGCTGTTACGTCTTGATGCTCCCAGGACATCCACAGTGGAGGTGAAGGCAGCCTGCTGACTGTGATGACCTTGGCGAGCTGAGACTTGGAGGGTCCCTGCCTGCTTTCGGGTTCCTGCTGTGTGGCAGACCATGAGGACCTTGATTTCAGGCATTCCTTTACTGGTCTGTGACCTCTCCCTGTTGTTGTGTGCCAGCTTGTCCTGCATGAATATATATGGAGAACATGTAAGCCTGATGATAAGTATGCCTGGCATATGTGGATGGTGAGTGGTCCCATGTATGGGATGAGGACAATGACGGTGAGTGTGAGAGAGTGAATGGTAATGTCCCTTGAACCGGCAGTGAGTGAGGGCCCTGTGGATGTGATGGGTTTGTAGGTGTGTGAGCTGAGGGTGATGAGAAGAGTGACCTACCCTGGCGGAAAGGAGGAGATCATTCATCCTCCTGCGGCACTAGTTGACTGTCCTCTTTTGAAGGGCGTTGGCGCTGACCATCACTGCCGCCGCCTCCCAAGCCTGGCTGTTCATGCCGCTGCCCATCCTGCTGCCAGAGCGGGGGTAGGGGACATCCTGGCAGGACTCCAAGGCATCCAAAAGGTGTTCCAGTGACGCATTGCTGAACCTGGGGGCTGCAGTCTTTTTGCCTTTCATGAACATCTTCCTTGCAGCAATCGTGGGCTGGAAGCACTGAGACGTGTGCGCATGGCTGGACTTTAAATATTGCGCCTGGCGTGATGAAGCAGCGAGGTGATGGCGGGCGGGTGAATGAGAGCCTGCCCACCATGGAAACAGCATGTTTCCCAGGAATGCATAAATAATGTGGCAGGTTTGGGACGATATGGCATGAAAACCCGCCATTGCGGCCGGCAGGTAAAACATCATTTTACCTGACGGCTACCGCACTTAATGCAAATCTGGGACGATTCCGCCCACTGACTGACAGTATGATATGACTACCTTGCATATGAATGGTGCAAACTCTTAATACCTGGGCTAAGGGCCACATCATAATGTCATTTTCTTCTGGTGCACTTTGCGCCAGAAGAAAGAATGTACAGTGCGGAACAGAATTTTGTCATTTGCCACCAAGTGTTTTTACAGTCAGCAGAGAAGAAATTTTCATCCATTTTGTCTAGTCGAAATTCAAATCCAGGTTTGGAGGTGAAAGGGCTGTATGCTAGCCCACTGCACCATCTATTGTCCATAAACATGAGTTTTAAGCTACATTTAACAATGTGTGCAAACAGCCTAAATGTGATCCCATATTGTGGAAATATTTTTCAATTGCACAACATGAGACCCCTTAAGTACTGTAAAATAAAATTGAAATCTGGACTTCCATCTGAACTGTTGCTATATCAAAATTATTGAAGCAATGACTGTTTAGATTATTCACACAACCAGGATTTGACACTAGGCAAAGACATCAAATAGAAATGGCTGTTTCACTGTGATCTTTTTGTGCACATAAATTAGCATATTTTATAAAGCTGGAAGGATTAAAGTGCTATCACATAGATTCATGTGCTGTGTCACAGGTGTTGTTTTAAACTGTGCAACACCCTTAATGTAGGATCTCATTTGAATAGCTACCATGCAAAAGTTTTCATTCAGCAGAGGACGCAGACATTCATATAAACATTTAAAATGCCCAAGGAGAATGAGTCACATAGAGATTTCATGTTTATCAGTCTGTTTGCTCAAGAAACGTTGGCATTGTATGCTGGGATAGATTTTGGATTCAAACTCTATCAGTGTTTTCATTCCCATATCTTTAGAATTATACCAGCATGAAAATCACTTTGGTAAGAGTAGATTTACATTCTGCTGAGCCCTTGGGCTATGCAATTTGACAGCTCTTCTTTATTAATTTCAACTGTTGGAGCTAGTACTGGATTTATTTCAAAAGTAAATAATGTAATTGGAGTATCTCAAAGACAAAATAATATTTTAAAAATGCAATAGATAAGGGTAAATATTCAAATTAATTTAGAATTTGTCAGCTAGGGAAATCATTTCCTCGACTGCCAGGGAATAGGACAAATATTGACTGTCAGAAAATCTGAAACATTTCTACTACCACCCAAATGTACCACTGTATATATATCTGTAATTAGTCAGGAAACTGGATAGATACCCAGAGAAAGAAAGTCTTTCACAACCTTAAAACATCCTAAGGCACTTTAGTTGGCACTTTATAGCCAATGAGGTACTTTTAAAAAAAATGTAGTCACTATTCTAATATCGGAAATGCAGCAGCCAATTTGCAGAAAGCAAGACCCCACAAATGCCAATGCAAAAATTACCAGATAACCCATTTCAGTGACCTTTTTTGACATATAAATATTGTCCACATCCCAAGCAGAACCCCCTCGCTGTCCTTCAGAGTAGTGCCATGGGATCTTTCTCTTCCTTTTGCTTAATTTCCACCCAGGGGTTAAAATTGAGCACCAGATCGTTGCTCCCTTTATGTTGCCCTGAAATTTTTATGGCTCCCCCTTACAGGAGACATGAAAGATTATGCAGAATAGGTTAAGGCTAAACACTGAAATGTTAATAAGGCAGCAGGTAGCATTGAGATAAAAGCAAAAAACTGCAGATGCTGGAAATCCAAAATAAAAACAAAAATACCTGGAAAAACTCAGCTGGTCTGACAGCATCTGCGGAGAGGAACACAGTTAACATTTCGAGTCCGTATGACTCTTCAACAGAACTAAGGAAAAATAGAAAAGAGGTGAAATATAAGCTGGTTTAAAGGGGGATGGGACAGGTAGAGCTGGATAGAGGGCCAGTGATAGGTGGAGATAACTAAAAGATGTCATAGACAAAAGGCCAAAGAGATGTTGAAGGTGGTGATATTATTTAAGGAATGTGATAATAGGTGACATTAAGGGCAGAAAGCAGGACGAGCAAGGTACAGATAGCCCTAGTGGGGGTGGGGTGGGGTGGGGGGAAGGGATCGAAATAAGCTAAAAGGTAGAGATAAAACAATGGATGGAAATACATAACATTGCCTGGCCCTCCCGCCTTTTTTCCTGTTTGATTGCTAGTTTGATTGTTAATGATCTGCCAATTCTGAAGGGCACCTATTACAAATGGGCCTTAGGCCCTTGATAATCCTTTCTCAGATCACAGATTCAGAGACGAGCAGGAAGCAACAGCAAGGTCCTTCTCAGACGCTTTTTTTGCCTGGGAGCATTGAGCCAGAAATTCAAGTGGCAAGGGTAGTACAAATAATAGATCTAAAACAAAGGGAAGGGAGGAGAGTAGAGCAATAGCCAGAAATTGTGCTTTAGGCAATACAGGTAAAAATGAAACTGAAAGGTAGAAATTAAACCAGGTCAGAGAAATAAGAAATATTTAAGTATAACATTAAAGCAGAAAGACAAATTTGGGTGTATGGCTCAAATGTTCTCTATACAAATGCAGAGTACAATGAACAAATTGAAAGAATTGCAGGGACAAATTCAACTTGGAGGGTATGACACAGTAGCCATTCCTGAGACGTAGCTGCAAGGTAATAAGGACCGTGAACTAAAAATACTAGGCCGTAAAGTCGAGGGACAATATTAGAGAAGGAGGAGTAGCTTTAGTAATTAAAGATGAAAACACTCCTATTATGAGAGAAGATATCTGTATCATGAGAGGCAATAATGCTTTACGGGTAGAATTAAGAACTAGGAAAGGAATTCAGACTGTTCTGGGAGTTATGCAAATGTACCCTGGTAGCACCTGCGAAGTGGCAGAGCGTACAAGTATAGAGGACGGAGTTTCCCGTGGCTGCTGGCATCGGGCGTGCTCGGTGACGTGAGTGGACAATATGGCAAGAAGGCCAAAAATCGGATTCAAGATGTCATGAAACCAGTTTGCAATCGTCTGTTCAGCCTATTGATGGGAGGCCGCATTTCCCACCATAGGACGGCAGGAACCTCATTGCAATACAACTACATGTTATTATAAGGCTAGTCCGCTGGACTCATCCCTCACGCTGAATCGTCTGCCCACGTCAACGTGATTGCACGCCGACATGTTTCACAACTGTACATAAGTGACAACTTCGCTCGGGGCTTCGAGATTTGTTTGCCTACCTTGCTTTAGGCAGCACTCAAAGTCATCAGTGCCAAGCTACGCAGACAGCACCACAGGACTTTTAGTTGGGCTGATGGGCAGGTCTCTATGTACCTAACCAGCTGTAAGGTAGGGGTGGGTTTGTACAGCTGCAGGGCTAGGGCTTGCTTGGGAAAGGGGGAGATGTGGGCTCAGGCAAGGGAAGAGGCTGCAGGTTGACAGCTGTACTTGGGAAGGGGGGTATCTCAGGCTTTGTGTGGGGGCACGTTGATCTGTGTAAGTGTCCTCAAGATGGTGAGGGCTGAAGAGGCAGTCTTCAGAGCAGGTGAGGCCAGATGGAGATGTGAGGGTGTGTGTGAAAGAGTCAGTGGTGATGTCCCTTGAGCTGGCAGTGAGTGAGATGCCAGTGAATGTGTAATGGGCTTGAGTGTGTGAGTTTGCAGTGACGAGATAGTTGCCTTACCCTGGCGGCACGGATGAGGTCTTTCATCCTCTATCTGCATTGGATGGCCAACCTCTTCTGTGCAGCATTGGCACTGATCACCACTGCCATCATCTACCAAGCTAGAGTGGCAATGTTGCTGCCCCTCTTGCAGCCAGAGTGGGTAGAGGACATCACGGCGGGCCTCCACGGTGTCCAAAAGGCACTCGAGGGACACATCACTGAACCTGGGGGCTGCAGTCTTCTTGCCTTTTGGGGCCATGTCTTCTTTGCAGCAGTTTTGGGCTGGAAGGACTGGGAGGTGTGCGTCCGGCTGTACTTTAAATGTGGCGACTGGCATGATGAAGTGGCGAGGTGACAGCATGGCAGGCGAATTGGAGCCCGCCCGCCATTGAAACGGCGTTTTTCCTGGGAATGCATAATTTTTACAGGGGGTTTAGGATGATACAGCGTGAAAAGACACCATTGCGGCTGACGGGTAAAATGTTGTTTTACCCGCCTGCCACCGCACTGAGTGCAAATCTGGGATGATTCCGATTGGATGAGCATGTATGGCAAGGGCAGGGTGGTTTTAATAGGGGATTTTAACTTTCATATAGATTAGGATAAGCAGATGAGCACATGTCAAAAAGTTAGCAAATTTCTTGAGTGTTCAGGATATTTCCTGCAACAATTTTGCCATGGAGGTGGAGGTGTATTCCAGAGGTGGGTGAATGGGGAAATTCGGATAGTTGCATGCCAGTAGAGCTCCCTGCCTCTGGTGAGGTTTCCCAGAAGCAAAATACCACAAGAGATGGCAACACATTTCACAGAGGCGGGGATCCAATTAGGTCAATTAGGCCTGTAGCCGTTTTCCAAATGTCAAATTCAGCCCGGTGGCTGGAATCTTTCATGCTAGAGTCTAAGCTCAGTGGTGAGCATGAAAGTGACAGCGATTCCTGCTGTGGGCATCTACGTGCGATCTTGCACTGTTTAGCTTATTACCTATGCTTCCACGAGGAGCTTGCCGAATCTCACAGCAGGGGCAGGCCCCCGTCATTACCCCATGATGCCGAAGGTCCGGGTGCCATATTTAAAGGGCAGCCATTCACTCACTGCAGTCAGGATCTCCGGATTCTACTGAGAACAGGATGTCAGACCAGACAACATGTGGCCCCACAGTTCAGTGAAGATTCTCCTCCTGGCCGTCCAAGAAAGGAGGGAGGTGCTGTTTTGCCAGGGATGGCAACAGGAGGCCCTCCCATCCGACCCCAGTGGCCTAAACAGAAGTTACAATGGAGGTTAGCACCATGGGGCCCATAAGAGAACTGCCCACCAGTGCAGGAAGAGGATGAATGCTCTGCTGTGCTCCGCCTACTACCATCTACTCACTGAAAACTGACACTCATCAGGTCATTAGGCAGTGTAAGTGTGCAAGCGCAGAGGGATGTCAGACATGAGTTTGGATTGCAGAACTTAGCAGCAGATGGGACACATGCACTGAATGTGTGGCAGCCACTTCATGCTTTCAACGTTCTATCAGTTGCAGGACATCCTGCTTGTTAATCACTTACTGGAGAGGGCTCCATAAGACCATAAGACCATAAGACATAGGAGCAGAAATTAGGCCATTTGGCCCATCGAGTCTGCTCCGCCATTCAATCATGGCTGATAAGTTTCTCAACCCCATTCTCCTGCCTTCTCCCTGTAACCTTTGATCCCCCTACCAATCAAGAACCTATCTATCTTGGTCTTAAATACACTCAATGACCTGGCCTCCACAGCCTTCTGTGGCAAAGAATTCCATAGATTCACCACTCTCTGGCTAAAGAAGTTTCTCCTCATCTCTGTTCTAAAAGGTCTTCCCTTTACTCTGAGGCTGTGCCCTCGGGTCCTAGTCTCTCCTACTAATGGAAATATCTTCCCCAGGTCCACTCTATCCAGGCCTTTCAGTATTCTGTAAGTTTCAATCAGATCCCCCCTCATCCTTCTAAACTCCATCGAGTATAGATATATAGAGTACAGGCTCGAGCTGCCATAGGCGTGCATGCTCCTAACCTGCTCATGCACTCGTTGGGATGACACTCAATCCTTCTGTCTGTCTGCAAAACAAAATGCCAACAATATGAGGGAGCGGGCCAGGACAGGAGGTGGCATTTCAGACATCCTTTCATCATTTCATCAGACATCATTTCAGAGTCCTCACCGCTTTCAAGGAGGAGGCTGCCAAGCTAACCTGGGAAGAGCAGGACCATGCCTGTGTTGAAAGCAAGGTAAGACTCCACCAGGAAGCCAGTGAGGATGCCTCCAGTCTGCAGTTGTCAGATGCGCCAACAGAGTAACACATTGCTTTATTTAAGGAGCCTGCTTAGGCATCCATTAGATCTTTCTTTTCCCCATTCCGGGTACCAGCAAGAAAAGGGGGAGGCCCAGCTCCATTGCCTCAGAAGCCTCATAGGAGACACCGTCACGGCATTCACCTACACGCTCCACCAGCGCAGAGACATTCACTTATGTGGGTGCACATTCTAAAGTAGGCTTGGGGTCAGAATCTGGTGAGCATATCAGTGTCATGGGTCCACAGCTGTCAGAGGAAGTGACAGCCAAGATCTCTGACACTTGGAGGACTACTAGGGGTCAGGCCCCTGTTCAGCCCCATGCAGATGATAAGCCGCTGGACTTGGCCGTGAGAGATCTGTTGGAGATGCAGAGACAGGCAGTGGAACATCAGGCAGAGATGCCAGAGGCCATGCCCATACTGGATTGAAGGCTGCAGGAGTCCGTCCACTTCCTGTCTACTGTCATGGCTCCAGCATGCGAACACTTGGCTGCCTCAATGGAAAGGCTGGCAGCCCCTTGGAGACACAGTGGATTCTGGGAATGCACTTGGACCTTTAGCCATGGGTGCAGTGCAGCAGTGGCTAGGCGAGAGGAGTATGGGACACCTCAAATTCCCTCCAGGTGGCCCTTCTCCTCAAGGAGTCAGGGAGGTGCCATTTGGCCACAGGGAGGAGAAGCACCAGTCAGGCACCCAAGGGGCTTCATCCTTGGACACTAAGGATGGTCTGATGCTCCACTTCCCCTCTGCCAGCGATCCCATCACCTCCAGCATGTCAGGGCAAGGAGAGTCCACTGTACCTGAGCTGGAGACCCTTAGCAGGCCGGGGCCCTCAAGGCCTCAGACCACCAGAGGATGCCCGCCAAAGCCAACAGGGCATAGCAATCAGCAGGCTGCCTCCATTTCAGCTGTGGATATTGGGGCTGCACCTAGATGTAGTAATAGGAAAAGAAAGACACTCTCGGTGGTGAGTGTTGGAGAGCCCCGCCTGAGCGGTCCAAATATCTGAATCTCAACTTTAGAAGACCTATCATCCGCCTAATCGTGGGCCTAGTGAAGGCATGAGTGGCATTGTAATTTCACCAGCCATGCCCCTTGGAGGAATCCACCTCCCTCCCTATCTTCATCCCTGCCTCTGACAGCAGCAGATGGCAAATCGCACAGGATGAATGGCAGCTCCAGACCTTGCTGGGATCTCAACATTATGAGACCAGTCAGGGAGCAAACCTGCTGCCATGTGGGCTTCACCATAGATAGAAGAACACAACTGAGCATGGTTGTCTTCCAGTTGCCTCATGATTATTAAGGTGTATTTTTAGTCATCTAATTGTGCTCGCCTTGAACTCCCCCCACCCAAAAAGACCCTGTCCCCTCTTGGAGGGATCAGTTTCAAAGCGACAGTGTTGCTTAGCTGGGAATCAAAAAATGGTGCGCGTGATATTCGAGACTCACTCCACCACCTTCTACCCTTCCCTTGTCACCCGCCAACTTCCCCCATTACCCTTTCCCACCCAATATGACCATTCCACTCTCCTTTGTAACCCTTGAACCTCCCCCATTATCCTTGTACCTATCACCATCACCCTCCACCTGCCTTTCGTCTCTCCGAGTCGACACGTGTTAACGTCCCCTTGCCCACCCTGACTCAGACCCCTCCTGTTATCTGAGTCACTTGTTCTGTCTGTTTCCATGACCCACCCCCATGAAACCTTCAGCTACCCAACCATCGCCCTGGGCCTTCCACCCTATTGCATTCCACAAACCTTGTCACTTTGACTGTTCCCTCCACTGCCCAGTACCCTCTGTTTAACCCCCAGGACCCCAGCACAGACAGCACTGACCCTGCCAGCTAGGACCATCTCTCTGCCCAGAAACCCCCTCCCCGACTCAACCACAGGACCCCGAGATCAAATAATCAAGGCCCCTCCCTCCACCCACATCGCTGCAACCTTGCATTCCCTTGCTGTCTCCATCCCTGCCCTGACAATCTGTCTTCCTTCCCCAGGTTCATGCTACTTATATACAGTCATAAATGTGAACATTCTAATTTCTTGGTGCCAGGGAACTTCATTTGGACGGGGAACTTAATTCTGGCAAGATGGCCTTTTAATTAGTATACCTGGCATGCTAATGCATGCAAAAGGGCTTCCTGACATTGTTCATCGGAAAGCTTGACCCATCTTTAACCTGCCTTTAAAGTCCCAAGAACTTAATTGCTAAAGTTAATTCCATTGTCGGGAAACTGATTTTTGGGTTCCTGCCAAATTAAGTTTCCTCACCTGCCAAGCTTCGCGCTGTTGGTGGGACCAGAAGATTCTACCCTATATGCCCTAGGACCAACAATGGGACGTGTCATAATAGGTTTAATAATGTGGAATCAGGCAGAATTAGTTAACAGCCAGTGTGTGCACAAAAGCCATCATCATAAGGATTGAGTTCAATCCAATGTTTGAATGGGAGAAACACAAAACAGATAAGATTCTGGGGGAGAAATTCATTCAGGGCACTACACAACTTTACCTCGATTCCTTGGGACCAGCAGAAAACAACAGATGACAACCGGAACAAGCCAAGTCAGCAGCTGGCAACCGGTGTCAACTGCTTTCAAACGAAAAAGTTAACCGGCGATGGTCCGTGGCAACTGCTGCCGCTGGGAAAGACCAACTGGTGACAACCAGCATTAGATGTTTCCAACGCGGGAAAGACTGCCGACAACAACCAGTGTCAACTGTTGCCAGCTGGACCAAATTTCCACTGGCTCCTGGATTCAACTGTTCTAGTTAGACTTGTGCTTGCATGGTGTTCTTCAATGATCAACTGGTGCTATGTAAATCACTACATATATATGTGTGTATATTAAAGTAAGGCTGGCTGCAATGCGATAAAATGAAGGTAGCAAAGCTGGGCTTTGTAGCGCCCTTAGTTTTGACACTAAGGATGCCATTCTGGAACCAAAATGGTGCTTTGCCACTTCCACATACTTCCAGTGTGATCATGCTGAAAAACATCTTGATAAGGGCATTCGTGTAGTTGGTAGGTGTATTTGCCAGAAGTATGCACAGAAGGCAGATTGTGATGTCAGTCAGCGTGTAACACTAATTTGATGCCAGTACTGCCATTTTTAATCTTGACACTCCAGCTATTGCCACTGTTAAACACAGAGTCAAACATGTGCTGAAAGGTGTCCCACCAATGCTATTTACAATAACTTGCAGGTTAGCTGCTGATTAATCTCTACTGCCTCTGTTTGAGTTTGTGGAAGTGCTTGGTGGTTTGAAGAGTTGCTTAATGTTGGTAAAGTTGACAGGGAGTGGTTGCACATGGGGAAAAGGACTTGGTTGTGACTGCAGGGACTCTGGTCAGACCATCTGCTCCCAGTCATGAGTGTACAGTCGCAGAACAGCCTGGGCTGCAGCATGAGAGGGAAATGGAGCAGGCGCAGCCAAGAAGAGAACAGGCTGCTCACAGAAGAAGGAGGAAGAGGGAGGCAGGCTCTCAGCAAGCAGCCTTATCCGACGCCTGGGAATAGTTCTCTTCTTCCACCTAAGCCAAGAGAAGTGCATGTGTTGTCTGTACTTTCTGGAGGAGTTGCTCACAGAACTCTGCCAGCTCTTGCTACTCGACCTGCAACCTCAGAGCAGAGCAAGGATGGAGCTGCTAGCTTTGAAAGTTACTATGGTCCTTAGCTTCTTTGTATCGGGGATCTTTCCAGGCTGGAGAAGGATGTTACATCTCTGAATTTACCATCCACTATTGTATCAGAGAGGTGACAGACTCTATGCCAGTAAAGGTCTGTTCATTGTTTTGGAATGCATCACCTTGGCATGTACAGCTCCAGTCTGGGCTGGTTGGCTGACATGCAACTGAAAAAATGGCAGTGGTTGGAGTATGAATGCTGTTATCCTGAGAGAGGACAAAAGGCCTCATGTTCCAGAGAGCTATGGGCAGTACCTCAGCAATCCTAGTAATCTGTTGGATCACAGATATCTGGACTGGTATACTGAAAGTCCCTTTGAGCACTGGAATCTGCAGCCATGATGGGAGCAGTATGAGTATGCTTGGCATCAAGCTTTGCTTGCATGGCAACAAGCTGAGATTTCATGATCTCAGTCTGAGCTTCCACTGCAGCATTCAAATGTTTGTTGGCTTCTGCTTGTCCTGCAATGAAAGCTGAGACATTGGCCATCAAATGCCGCACCATAGTCAAGTCCACAAGTGTTCTAATGGAGTTGGTCATAGCTTCCACATTTGGAAGAATGTACTCCAAAACCTGCGCAAGCCACAGTGCCAAGTTGGAATTAGACTAGTCCATGCTCCTTGACAGTGACAAGAGCATTTCTGACCGGCCTGCCAATGCACCAAGCATTACTGTGTGCATGCCCATCAGTCCTTTTATGTAAGCCACACCATCAATGTCCTCATCTGATTCCTCTACAGCAGAATTCATGTGCAACCTCACTCTCCAGGAACTAGCACCCGTGCTATCCTTTTGGCCTGCACTGGTTGAAGCCCACTTGCGCCTAGTGACTCAAGGTGTACAGAATTTTCCTCAAAGCTACCCTCTAAAGTTCACAGAATGCCAGTATTTAATATGGTGGGAATTTGATGACTGCAAGTGAGGGACCAAAAAGTCATGTTTGATCTTCACAGTCATTATTCCCCTTGGACTTCAGGCTCCTGCACCAGTTCTTGATCAGGTGGCAGCTCTTGGAGACTTAAAAGGATAAAAACACAGGGTAGTATTCGGTTGAGGGAAGTGGCAGAACGCAAGAGGTGTATTCTTACACCATCTGCAGCTCTTAAATCAGAACAGATTTTGGAATGAGTGACAAAGTGGACTAGAAAGGAGCAGACCATCACCCTCATTGGTTTCAGCCCTACTGCTAGCCATAGCCTCAGTTATGGCCACACCAGTAATTGCCAGCACCATCTCCTCCGTGGGGGTGAGGGCATGCAGCAGTGCCTTGTCACCTGCCATTTAGGTGCTGCTACCTCCAATTATGGGCCATTATGTCCTGTAAGAGAGAACAAAGAGTGTCAGTGAGTGTTGTGCAACATGATTAAGTGATGTGGTTGTCATGGTTGAATAGCTGGCAGTGTGTGTAAGTTGTGAGATCCGATTGTAAGGCTTTCAGCAGCACTAAGTGTGTGAGAGTGAGGCGAGGCTATGAATGTTAGATAAGAGTCATACTTGATTTAGCCCGTTGATGAATGGGTGAAGTAAAAGTGTGAGCAGTGTGTGAAGATTGTGGTTCATTTGTAAAGATATGGCACGTGAAGTCATTAAACTTCTTCCTAAACAGCATCCAGATCCTCAGGCTAGATTGCTGGCATTGACAGCGATGGATACCTGCTCTCCTTGCCTTTGTAATGTCTATCTAGACACCTCCTGACACCCTGAGGGAGGGGACCTGTTTCCTCCTGTTCACCTCCTGCCTCAAGACCTCCAGTGCTGAATCAAAGCACTTTGGGGCATGCTCTCTGGCCCGTTTTGGCATTTACACTAGTCTTTCTGTTCATAAGCTCTTCTCTAACCAGTTCTAGCACCAACTCCAGCCTAAATGTATCTCATCTTTAAGAGGTGTTTGTTGCCTTTAAGTAGTGCAGGCTAGCTTAAGGTGGTCCTAGCCTCAAATGAATTTGGGCCCACTGCTGAGGTGTGTAGCAACTCAGCAATGTGCTTATCACTGGGCTGCACACCACAATTATTAAAATTAGCAGGCAGCATAATGCTTGAGCCCTCCCTGCATCACTATGAACAGTCTTGGGTTAATCACACATCACAATTCCTGTGCCCGATTAGCCAATTTTCTCCCCAGAGATAGTAAACTACACAAATCTATAAAAGGTAAAAGGAAAGAAAAACAATGGGAGATGTTCAAAAAAAGAGTTTAATGTGGAACAGAAAGGGTTCTAATTGCCAAATAAAACTGTCAAGGAGGCTTAAAGAGGTAAGGGACCATATAAAACTAAAAGAGAAAGCATAAAAGATGCAAAATCTAGCACAGATCCTGGCAACTAGGAGAGATATAAATAACAACAAAAGGCGACAAAACAGACAGGGCTACCAAAAAAGAGTATGAAAAGATACTTGCAAGGGTGATCAAAATCGAAAGTCTGACAATTATACTTGGAAAAAGAGAGTAGTCCAGAACAATGAACTAATAATGCTTTTATTATCAATACAAATTACGAAATGGAGAACATGTTGAAAATTCTTCTACATCAGTGGAAGGAAAGGATAGCATGCAAATCATACGAAGGAAACTAATATTGAGTCAAAGACAGAGACACTACAAAGTTAACATCAGCAAAATAACAGAAAAGAAGAAAATAATGCCACTGAAGAGTGGGCAAACGCCAGGATCACACGGGGAATGCTTTTGAGGTCGTCGGGTGGGAGTGGTGGGCGGGCCCAGGAGCAGCAGGGAAACAGTCCGCCGCCCGCGATTGGGCTCCGACCATGATTTCACGCTGGTGGCCCACCCAGTGTGAAATGCAGCTCCACACTGGCCAGGAAGGGCCAGCGGGGGTGGAGACCTGTCAGCTGCCGAGTCAAATGGCGACCCAGAGGCCAGTTTAAAAGCAGCCCAGGCCCTAGAAGGCTGCTACGGAAGGATGCCTCCTGTACTTTCACTATGGAGTCGAGTGCGGCTGGACACAGCAGGCGAAAGGGCGGTTGGGTGGGCACTCAGCCCCTTGCTTTTCTGATGAGTGCCTCGCTGTCCTCCTGGAGGAGGTGGCTGCCAGGAGATGCACCCTTGAACCTGGGGATGGGAGGAGGAAGCCACCACACCTCACCAAGAGGACAGGGGAGGAGATGGCAGGAATGGTGAGCAGCCATGATAAGGTATCGTGCACCTAGGCCCAGTGCCGGAAGCGCTTCAATGACCTGCTGTGCTCAGGAAGGGTGAGTTACCATGTTGGCATGGGTCAATGTGCAGAAGCGTTAAGGTGTGGCCGTAGTCCCATGGACCTCAAGGATGCTAGAGTCCGAGTGCCAACTGTCAATGATGCTGAAGCTGGCCAAGGAGGTGAACCCTGGCTGCTTGGGCTGAGTGCCTTGCGGCTCTTGGCCCTGCCAGGTGCTCTCAGCTGGGGTTGGCCAGGCTGCAATGGCGCTTCAGGTACAGAGTGGACTAATCAACGCTCCTCTGTTATTTCAGGGGAAGTTGCCCACAACAATATTGAGAGATCGCAGATCAGCAGAGGCCCCGCTAGCCTCCTAATCCTTTCCAGATACGAGCAAGATGCCCTGGAGCTCAAGAGCGAGCACACACCCCAGGGCGTGGAGAGGTGCGGTGCCAGACAAAGGTAAGAGTGCAGTGCACAAAGATGAAACGTTCGGTTTGTGCAACCATTCTAGTGTAGTCTCTTCATTGATGGGAACCTCGAACCTGGAGTCCCCATTGATCATTGGAAGATGAGGGCACTATGATGCAGATCTCCATGGTTTCACCAGGGTGCCTAGCATGCATAGTGGCTGTGTGATGACTTTAACTGTTGACATGTCCTTGTTCTCCCTTTTAGGCTCGCCAGCAGGCATGTGCTCTGCAGACCCCGAAAGGCCGTTCCTGACACCAGAGGACCACCAAGCTTCTGTTGTACCTATGTCACATCTGTTCTCTAAAGCAAGTAACTAGCACAGATACCAGCACCTCGGTGGCCATTAGATTGGCGACTAGTATCTCGGTGCACATTGGTGACGGCACTTCACACATGCTTAAGGTGCAGGTGGAGACAGAGAGTGCCCAGGGCACCAGCAGTCGGAGGACTGCTGGGGACCAGGATGATGCTCAGTCAAAGGCTGATGATGAGCCTCTGGAGTCGTTCATTAGGTGGCAGACGGGGATGTCCAGTGAGATGTACAGGAGGATCTGGTGGAGCTCCATGAGGGTATGCATGCCCTGGTCTCTGTAATGGAGGAGTCCATGCGGAGCATCAGCACTGTGTTAACTGTCATGGCCAAGTGCACTACCTCCTCCATGGAGAGAGTGGCGACTCTTATGGAGAGGCAGCTCCAGGAACAGAAGTAGGGGTTCCTGGGGTTGCGCTCGGACCTGCAGGCCCTCACACAGGCACTGATCTCAAGTGATCAGTGTCCGTTTGGGAGGTGGAGGAGGCACCCAGTATCGCAGCTAGGTGCCTGTCCATAAATGGTGAGCAGGGAGGTCCAGAGCGACCTCGCGTTGGCTCATGAACTGCCTGTCATCTCTGCGGGCTCCTCTCGGGGTGCTCTGGATGATGGCAGCAGCTCCTCCACCTCATGGCATCTGATGAGGCTGCGGTGACTGGAAAGATTCCAGCCTTGGCACTGGCCACTCCCTCCTAGGCCGGGACAGTGCAGGCTCCAATGGCCAGAGGTCAACCACCAAGGTCATCACATCAGGTCATAAAGTTCAGAGCCACCAACAAGACAGCATAGTCAGCAGGCTGTCTCCAATGCCAGTGCCAGTGAAGGGGGAGCACCAGGATGTAGCACTCGCAAACATAAGTTAAAGACACCATGAACACAAGAGGCACAGGTCGCAGGTGATTTAATGTTCATTTATGTTGACTTTATATACACTGGTCTGGGGTTGAAGACCAGAAACGTTTATGTAAATATTATTGAACTGCCAGAATGAGATAAATTGTACTTTTTTGTTGTCATGGCCTGAGTATGCTTCACCTTTTTATTCCATTAGTGTGGGGAACGCCAGTATGTAATGCTGGATGTAGGTGGCTCTGAAATTCATTGACAGGAACTGACTGTTCTTTGTGTTCAAATGAAAGGGTCTTTTCAGACATCTGGGATGGAGGCGGCAGCCGTGGCATACGGTTGAAGCTGGTCTTTGGTAGCCAAGCTGAAGCAACGTTGGATCAAGACGTCCTTGGTGTCCCTGCCTCCCTGAATGATACTGAGGTCTGGCTCCATGCTCTCAGCATTCTTCTCACCGTGCTCGTCTTCGGACTCACTACTGGACTCATCATCTGTGGCCTGTGCAGCTGTGTCAAGATCCTCTTCCTCCAGTCGGTCCCCCTTTGTCAGTGCCAGATTGTGGAGAGCGCAGCATGCAACCACTATCAGTGGGGGGTATTGTAATGCTCTCCCTGAACATTCCAGGTGTCGGAAGCGCATCTTAAGAAGACCTATGGTCCTCTCTACCACCGTTTTTGTGGAGGCATGACTCATATTGTAAAGCTTCTCTGCCTCTGTGCTTGGGTGGTGGAGAGGTGTCATGAGCCACCTTTTCAATGGATAACCCTTGTCACCCAGCAGCCATCCATCCAGCTGGGCTGAAGCATTGAAGAAACTCAGCACCTGGGAGTGTGTCAGGTTGTAAGCATTATGGGAGCTGCCAGGGTACTTTGCACAAACTTGCAGAATCCGCATCCTGTGATCACACACTATCTCCACATTCATGGAGTGGAATCCCTTCCTGTTGACGAAGGCACCCGGCTCACCCACTGGCGCCTTGATGGCCACATGTGTGCAGTCGATGGCACCCTGGACATGGGGGAATCCAGCAATTGCTGCAAAGCCTCTGGCTCGCTCAGCCTGGCTGGCCTCATCCATACGGTAAAGGATGAAGGTCAATAGCTGCCTGAACAGAGCTTCAGTCACCAGCTTCACGCAACTGTGGATAGCTGATTGGGAGACTCCACACAGATCCCCTACTGACCCCTGAAAAGAGCTGGAGGCATAGAAGTTGAGGACCGCTGTGACCTTCAGAGCCACTGGCATGGGGTGTCCACCCACACAGTCGGAGCTGATCTGAGGCCCAACCATCTGGCAAATGGAGGTCACGCTGTCCTTTAAGAGGCAAAGCCTCCTTTGGCATTGCACCTCGGACATACTTAGGTAGCTACATCACCGCCTCTAAACCCTGGCAGCAGGATAATGGTGTCTTCTGTGGCCCCTTCCATCTTGGACCACCTGCTGGCCTTGTGCCCCTTGTGCCTGCGCCTCTCCTCCCACAGATCCCTCTCCTGGAAGCTGCATTGGGACACTTGGCCTCCTCTCCCTTCTGCTCCTCTTTTCCTCCTCAGAGATGCCTCCAGCTGATACCACAATCCCCATTACCAGGGTA
This sequence comes from Cetorhinus maximus, assembly GCF_964194155.1. Taxonomy (NCBI): domain Eukaryota; kingdom Metazoa; phylum Chordata; class Chondrichthyes; order Lamniformes; family Cetorhinidae; genus Cetorhinus; species Cetorhinus maximus. The sequence goes on along the minus strand of NC_135892.1, from coordinate 28,392,694 downwards.
ACAGAGGCTATTTGATACCTGGAAGGGTCCACATAGTCAAAATCCCCCAGGGCCTTGGAGATAGCAATGAATCCTGAAATGAAGCCTGGAATTACTAAGATTGAAGCCCTCAACCGAGTTGAGGCTGCCAAGCACCAATAAGCAACCAGCAGCAAATTATCTCCAAAACCCCTCACTACTCACACTGGCAATGCTGCTGACCCTTTTTATCCTGCCTGTGGGTGAGGTTTTTGAAATGTCAGCTGGCCGCTGCCCATTTTGCCCATGCGACGAGCGTGAAATCGCCCAGACAAGGAAAAATTGCCATCAATAGGACTGTTAAGGGCCTTAAGTGGCCTGTTAATTAATGGTGGGCGTGGCTCCAGCACCCACACCCGATGTCCGACCGAAATATCACGCGAGTGCGCGATGACGTTGGGACGCTCACCCGACATCATCACGCACAATATTACGCCAGAATGGGTCAGGCACATGCCCACCCGCGGGACGTAACATTCTGCCCTTGGTTTCCATCCTGGATTTAAAGGAAGTAGGTAAGAACATTGCATGTGTACCTAATTATATTCTTCAAAAGTTTAAGAAAGTAGTGGACTGGGAAATGTCTATGGATATTATTTATGTAGACTTCCAGAGACATTTGATAAAGTCCCTCAAAAGTATCTGTTGACTAAAGTTCAAGTCCATGGAACTGAAGGCAAACTATTGACCTGGTTAGGAAGGTGGCTAAGTGGTAGGAGACAGAGAATAGGGCTGGGCTGTTTCTCTAATTGATGAGCTGTGACTAGAAGTGTCCCACAAGGATCTGCATTGGGGCCTCAACTAATCACTGTGTGAGGAATTTTATGGTCCCGTCGCGGTGGGGACGGTGCCCTAAAATGCGTGGAGCCATTCAAAAGTCCATTGACTTCGGTTCGACCACAAAATCCCACCGGCGTAAAATTTTGCCCTGTCTTTATTAGTGACTTAGATCATGATATAGAAAGCTATATATCCAAGTTTGCCGCTGATAGATGGCATTGTAAGCAGTGTAGCTGGAAACCGAAAATTACAAAGTGATATTAATAGATTAAGCAAATGGACAAGACTGTGAAAAATGGGTTTTAATGTACGTAAATATGAGGTCATCTGCTTTGGATCTGAAAAGGATAGGATGGAGTGTTTTCCAAATGGTGAAAAGCTGGAAACAGTGGAAGCCCAATGAATATAGGGTCCAGGTATATATATAGATTGTTAAAATATCTGAACAGATACAGAAAATAATTAAAAACACTAATGGAATACTGGCATTTATATCTAGAGGACTAGAATAAAAGGGGATAGAACATGTACTGCAACTACCACACCTGAAGTACAGTGAGTAGTTCTGGGCACCACACCTTAGGAAGGATATGCTGGCCTTTGAGAAAATGCAGCATTGTTTTACCAAAATAAGGGTTAAATTATGAGGAGGTATTACACAAACTAGGTTTGCATTCCCTGGAATTTAGAAGGTTACGGGTTGATTTTATCAAAATTTTGAAGATATTAAGGGGAGCTGATGGGGTGGACAGAGCCAAACAATTTCTACTGGTTGGCATAGTTGAAAAATTAGAGTCAGGACTTTCAGGAGTAAAATTAAGAAACCTGCAAAGGGTGGTAGAAATTTGGAGATCTCTTTTGCAAATGGCAACTGTTGCTGGGTCAATTTTTTAATTTTGAATTTAAGATTGATAGATCTTTGTCAACTGAAAGTATTAAGAAAAATGGGGAAAAGGCAGGTACATAGAGTTAGATCACAGATCAGCCATGATCTCATTGAACGGTGAAACATGCTTGAGGAGTTAATGGCCTACTCCTGTTCCTAGGTGGTTGAGTTCTCCAGCTGCTGTTTTTAGACATTTGGTACTTCCCTGATGGCTTGTTTCCAAAACAGCGGGCCCTCACCTGCAATCGTCAAATCTTTCACAGTAACTGTCAGCTTCTTGTAGATTTTGTTTCTAAACTTGTGTAGCATCCATAGGTATAAATCATCCATACCTGTGGATTTACTTGATTTGAGCCCTTTTAGCCTGCCTGGGTACTCTGTGCAAGTGATACCAAAGTTATTAAGTTGACTTGCAGAACCTCCTATGATTGACTGCATGTTAGAAAAACAAATATTTCTTGTAAGTAATCATTTAGTATGTTAACTTTTTAGCTCATCATCAATTTCAATTCTGTATTCTTAAGGAATCTCAGTTCTTTTCTGTTGGCCCTCGTTTTGTCAAAATGCTGGAAGAATTTCTTACTTTAGCATGGGTGTCTGTTCCCTCTTTGCAGTTATGACTACCACTTTTTATATTTTTTGAAAGTCTACATTTTGTCATGCCATAGGGAATGAGATGTATAACCATCACAAATGCCTATATAGTCTGAAGAAGCAAGCTGTCTAATGTAAGTTGATGGAATTTAAGTAACAGCTGCCTTAAAGAAGTGATGCATTTCCTGACTCACTAGAATGCTCTTCCACTGGGACACATAGCTGAATGGCACTAGGGAGTGAACAAATGGTTGTAGTCACAATTTGCATGAACAGCACAGTAACAATCAGATAATTAGACAGTTTTCTGACAGTTAATTAAGACAAAAGAAGACAACCATTCCCAAAATGCAGCAGCTGTTAGTAAGCACTTCTCTTCTGATTGAATCTCATTGCTGGCCTATAAGGTGAAAATGGCATTATTCTCATCAGCACTTTAAACATCAAGTAAAGGAGATTTTGTCCCTTGGTCCTTGAACACAATAAATCTACCCATTTGTATTTTATATCCTCTGAACTGCACGTAATTTATCACTTTATTGAAAAGGTTCCATTATGCTAATGTTTTACAAAAATCACTTGATCTTCTATGAGGTCAAAAGGCCGTTTTCTATGAATATTTTGGACTATGACCGATTTCTAATGTCACTGAGAGCAATGCAGGAACTATAATGAAGGTTATTCCCACATAGAAAGGTGTAAGAGAAAGAAAAGCATAAGAAATCTCAGGCGACAGTACAGTTAAAAAACATTGTCTCCAATCCATGTAAGCAATGAAAGAAAAAATCATAAAATAACAGTGTGAAAGCAATTAACTATTTAAACAATTAACTTTGTTATTTCGTAGAGTAGAATTATGTAACACTGAAGGAGGCCATTAAGCCCATTGTGCCTGTGCCGGCTTTTTGAATGAGCTATCCAATTCGTTTCATTCCCCTGCCCTTAACCCAGAGCCCTGCGTTTTTTTCACTTCATATGTTTATCCACTTTCCTTTTGAAAGTTAATATTGAATCTCCTTCCACCACTCTTTTAGGCTGTGCATTCTAGATCATTGCAGCTTGCTGCGTAAATTACTTTTTCCTCATGTGACCTTTGGCTCTATTGTCAATTACCAATGTGTCCTTTGGTTACCAACCCTTATGCACTGAGAGCTGCTTCTCTCAATCAAAGCCCTTCAAGATTTTGAACAGCTTTATCAGATTTCCCCTTAGCCTTCTCTGCTATAAAAAAACAACACTAGTTTATCTAGTATCTACATCAAAAATGATGTATTTCTTGGAAAAACTCAGCAGGTCTGACAGCATCTGCTGAGAGGAACACAGTTAACGTTTCGAGTCCGTATGACTCTTCAACAGAACAGTTCTGTTGAAGAGTCATACGGACTCGAAACGTTAACTGTGTTCCTCTCCGCAGATGCTGTCAGACCTGCTGAGTTTTTCCAGGTATTTTTATTTTTGTTTTGGATTTCCAGCATCCGCAGTTTTTTGCTTTTATGAAGTATTTCTTCCTTGGCACTATTCTAATAATTCTTCTCTGTACCCTCTTTAAGCCTTGAAATCCTTCCTAAAGTATGGTGCCCAGAACTGACCACAATATATCAACTGGGGCCTAAACAGTATTTTATAAAGAATTAGCATATCTTCCTTGCTTTTTTAGCTCTATGACTATCAATAAAGTCTAGGATCCTGCAAGCTTTTTCAACAGCCTTCTCAACTTGTCTTGCCACCTTCAAAGATTTGTTCCATATTCTCAGATCTCTCTGTTCCTGCACTCCCTCTAAAAGTATACAATTTAGTTTATATTACTTCTCATCACATTTCTTTACATTAAATTTCATCTGCCATGCGTATGCTCATTTCACCAGCCTATGTCCTTCTGAAGTCTAATACTGCCCTGCATATTGTTTTCTACAATTCCAAGCTGCTTTATGTCACCTGCAAAATTTGAAATTATGCCCTCTATGTGCAGTCAAGGTCATCAATATACATCAAAAACAACAGCAGCCCCGATACAAACCCTGTAGGGTTGCACAGTTCCTCCAGTCTGAAATACAACTGTTCACCAATATTTATTGTTTCTTGTCCTTTAGCCAATTTCATAGCTATGAAACTACTGCCGTTTTAATTCCTTGGGCTTTGATTTTTTTTTAACAATCTATAATGTGCTTTATCAAATATCTTTTAAAAGTCCATTCAGACAACATCGACCACATCACCCTCATCAACCTTCTCCATTACTTCAGAACACAATCAATTTGCTTTTAAAAAATCCAAACTGGCTTTCATTTACTAACTCGTACTTTTCAAGTTTCAATTGAAACTATTTTAAACAGGGATATAGCACATGTAATTCTTCAGTCCTCTGGCATCACTGCCATAGCTAAAAAGGTTTAAAGATTATGGCCAGATCATCTGCAATTTCCACCCTTGCTTCCCTTAGCAACCTAGGATGCATCCCATTAAGACCAGTTGACTTTTCCATTTTTTCCACTGTCCATGTTTTAAGTACCTCCTCTTTATCTATCTTCTATAGTGAAGAGGGATGCAAAGTATTCATTTAGTACCTCAGCCATGTCCCCTGCCTCTAAATGATTTCCATGTCTCTAATCGACGCCCCATTCCTTTTACTATCTTTCTACTATTTAAATGTTTATAAAAGACCTTGGGTTCCCTTCCATGTTAGCCACTATTCTGCTCTCTTATACTTTATCTCCACACCCTTTGCCCCTCTTATTTCCTTTTTCCATTTTGCCCTGTTCTTTTTTGTTTTTAGCTTTTTTCTTCAGCAAGTTATGAAGCTACCGTTTACCATAAGCCTCCTTTACTTGTTTCATTTTAATCTCTATGGGGTTAAATGGATATTCCCTGAAAATGGTCACGGGGATTGCAGTACATGATTATTCTGAGCCTGGGCATTGCATTGCAAGCAGCATGTTAAATTTTTGCTGCCTGCTGTTTTACATGATTGCTGTTTGCAGCCAGCACTACCTGTGCTGATCAGTGGATGAATGCATGAGTAGGGGAATTAATACCACAATTTTCTAGTGCTACTTAAAGGCAACCTGCACCTATTAAAGGGAAGGTGCATTGAGGATACAAGAAGTGGTGGGAGTCGCTTGAAATTTGAAACTGTGTTGACATTTGAAGGAATGGCTGAACATGCAAGATAGCATGCAACAAGATTTTCTGATAATACATTGGAGGTTTTAGTGAAGGATATGAAGACAAAGAGGGATATCCTATATCCACAGGAGGTCCTTGAGACACATGCTTAGGAGGCAGTGAAAGAAGTGGCGATGGAGGTTAATGCCAGTAATATAGCTCCAAGCATATGGATGCAGTGAAGGAAGAAGTTTATCAATCTGACACAAGCTGTCAAGGTGAGTGATTTCAATCTTCAAATGGCATATCCTACCACTAGTTCATCCACTGCTCAATTCACTACACCTCCATTACTCACCTACTAACAATCTCCGTCAGTACTCACCCTTCAATTCTTATGCTTTATCTCACCTTCACACACTTAGCAATGTTACAAGTCTCGCAGCCACAACTCACAGCTTGCACAGTCTGACAACAATTCAGCTATGACAGCCACATGTCCCAACATATCATAAACAACTCACTGACACACTTCTCTCTTTCTTCCAGGAGTAGATTGAGCACAACAGGAGGCAGTAGGAAAAAGCTTGAAGAGCCCTGTACAAACATGCCTGTTTGTTTCAACCCGAATGAAGGAGACATCACGTAAAGGGGCATTGTTGAGACTCTAGCCACTAGGAGGCTGGAGAGGCAGATGATGGGAGTACCTGCATACCTAATACTCTCGTTCTTCTTGCTTCTCCCACATCCCACAATCTCTTCTGACTCAAGAGCTGCAGATGGTATAAGCACACACTCTCTATTTTCTCCTCTCTCCAGATCACAGCCCTTGACACATTTTCATTTCAGATACTCAACAGCTGGAAGCTTTCCAGTCAGAGGAGGAAGAAGAAGAAGACAGTGAAGTTGAAGAGACTCTGTCAATCTTACATCCGCAGTCATCAGCTTTGAGACTGACACAGAGCGTATTTTAGATGAGCTATCTGCCCATGTGAGACACCTTACATAACTGCGTAAGAACCAGGATGGAGGTGGGTGGTGGAAAGGATAATACAGGTGCCAGCTCACTGGACGGTAAAATTGCACACTGATTTTGCTGCTGATAGGTATACACAACCAAATGATTAGTGCACTCGAAAGGTTGCCAGAAATCCTGCATTCAACGTCAAGGAGTATGGAGGAGTCCAGCACTAACTTGGCACAAAGATTTGCACAGAGCTTGGAGCTTAATATTTCCAACATAGAAATGGGGCAGAATTTTCTGCTCTTTGGGCAGGCGTGTGCCCGACCTGAACGAGCGTAAAATAACGTGCGATGACACCGGGCGAGAGTCCCGATGTTATTGCGCATTCGTGATATTTTGGTTGGCAGCGTGCTCTCCGATAATTAAAAGGCCTATTAAGGCCATTGAATTAAATTTTTCGCTGCCCGTCCAACCTTACGGTTGCATTTTTTGTGAAACCTCATCCACAGGTGGGATGAAGTTTCAATCGGTCATTAAAAAAATTAAAAATTTTCATGCTAATTTCTAACATGTTCCTGCTCATGTAACAGAGAGTCACATGAGGGGACATGTTTTTTAACATCTTAAAACGCTTTATTTTTAATTTTTTATATTTTCATCTCCCTGAGGCAGCTCTGTGCCTCAGGGAGCTTTTCCTGCGTGCACCCATGCACATGTGCGAAGTTCCCCACTCGCCCTCCTCCCCTCCCACCCACACAGGCAGCGCTGAGTGCTGCAGCATATGTTTCATGCTGGGCAGGCCTTAATTGGCCCACCAGTGTGAAATCACGGTTGGGATCCGAGTGTGGGCTTCCTGACCACTCCCGCCCGTCCCTGCCAAGCCCGGCCGACGAGGGCAAAACCCTGGCCATGATGTTTACCTCCATCAGCACATCTGAGCAACCCACCAGAGAGCAGTGTCTGATGGCCAATATCACAAGTTCCATTCTGCAGTCTCTTCAATTGAAGCACAACAGCCTTCCATCAGCCAAGCTGCCTCCACAAGGGAAGTTTGCCATGGGGGCACTAGGATATGCAAAGGCAAACAAAACACAGGCAAAAGGTAATGCAACAACAATAATAACTTACACTGATACAGTGCCGTTAATATAGCAAAACATCCCAGATGCTTAACAGGAGCATTGTCAATAAAAAACATATTTTTGACACAGAGATATTTTTGGAAAAGATATCAGGACAGATGACCAAAAACTTGGTCAAAGACGTAGGTTTAAGGAGAACCTTAAAGAGTGAGGAAGAAGAGGAGCTGAGAAGGGGCGAAGTCGGGCGATGTTACAGAGGTGGAAACAGACGGTCTTAGTGATGGCACAGATGATCATCTCAGCTTCAAATGCAAAACCAAGGTTCCAAACAGCCTCGTTCAGCTTCAGCATTTACCTGGGAGAGGGATGGTATTAATGAATAACGAAGGGAGTTTTCAGCTCTCTAGGCAGGAATTCAAATACGCCAGCGGTGGGGGTCATAAAATTCAGCACAGGGGCTGAATCATCCCGGATTTGCACTGAATGCAGTAGTGGGCATGGAAAAAACGTTTTACCCAACAGTCGCAATGGTGGGTTTTCATGCCCTATCATTCCCTTCCCGCTTCATTAATTATGCAGCCAAAGGAAACACACCATCTTGCTGGCGGGTGGCCTCCGATTTTCCCACCACATCGTTGCCTTGCCGCTGCCTCACGGCGTGTGCCATATTTAAACTGCAGCCGCACACACACTTCTCAACGCTTGCAGCCCAGGACTGCTCTGGTGGAGACATGGCCCCAAAAGCCAAGAAAAGTGCAGCCCATGATTCAGTGAAGCATCCCTGGGTTGCCTTCCGGACACCGTGGCGGCCCGCTGCGATATCCTCTACCTCCACTCTGGCCGCAGAAGGCCCATCAGTCTCACCACTCTGGCTTGGGGGATGGTAGCAGAGATTGTCAGTGCCAACACTGCACAGAAGAGGTCAGCCATCCAGTGCAGAAAGAGGATGAATGATCTCGTCCGTGCTGCCAGGGTAAGGCAACCATTTCATCACTCTAAGCTCACACAATCACAAGGCCATCACACATTCACTGGCACCTCACTCACTGCCAGTTCAAGGGACATCACCCCTCACTCTCTCACGCACACCATCACATCTCCATCTGGCCTCATCTCCTCAGGAGACTGCCACCTGAGCCCTCACTATCTTGAGGCCACTTGCACAGATCAACATGTGCCCCTACACATACCCTGAGATACCCCCCTTCCTCAATACAGCCCTTGCCCTGCAGCCTCTTCCCTTGCCTGAGGCCACTTCCCCACTTCCCCAAGCAAGCCCTAGCCCACCATCCATTGAAAAGCCAGCCCCACCTTACGGTTAATCTGGTAGGTAGAGACATGCCCATGAGCCCCATAAAAATGATGTGGTGCTGCCTGCAAAGCCTGGCACTGATGACTGTGAGTGCTACCTGAAGCAAGGTAGGCAAACAAACCTTGAAATCCTGAACAAAGTGCAGGTCAGCAGGTGCACGTCTCATATGTACAGTTGTGAAACACGTTGGTGTGATCCCGGATGATCCAGTGTCGGGGGATGATTCCGGTGAGCACGGCTTATAATGAGTTGCTAAGGTGTTGAAATTAGATTCCCAAAATGTAGTGGTGGGAAATGCAACGGCCATTGACGCGTGGAGCAGACAATCGGGTGGAGTGGCCTTCTCACCATATTGTCTGCTCACATCCGCCATGATGCACATTGTCAACAGGACTGGACGATTCTGCCCCTGGTTTTTCCCACTTCAAAGAGGCTAAAACATTTCATCTTAAATTAGTCAATTTAGGTAATTCACCTTAAAGGTAATTCATTGTCCTCAAGAGTGCACAATTTTGTTTCCTGTGCTAATGAACTATCTATAGCAGTCTGAAATGTTATTAACTATTGTTACCATGCGGCAAAATTAGCTTTGTCACATGGTAACACTTACTTGCAGGTGGCAAATAAAGAATTCCAAACCATCATGCCTTTGTTTACAATGATCTTACACTTACAATTTGCCTGCATTCTTCTTCACAAAAATTGTTTTACATCAAAAAATATTAACCGTATCAAACGTTGGAACCTTTCAATGCCCCTCAGTCTTGACATTTGACTGATTCTTGTTTCAGATGCATAGAAAGAAAGAAAGAACTTGGCTGCAAAATTCATCTCTTTTGCACCCAGATTTTTGGTGCAATAGGTGCCATTTTACCTCCAAAATGGCAGTGTGGATGCACACTTCTGGTGTGAGCCATGCCGGATGCCATTTTGGTGAGGACATTGATGTAAATGAAGGGAGCATCACCAGCAGTATATAAAATAGGCAGATTATAATATAAATCAACATGCAATGTGCATATTATAGCTAATGCTCCAGCTAATGCCCTCTCTTAACATCACACAGCTGAACATGCATTCAGTAGCAGGGAGGAGCCTTCACCTATTTAGAAGGATCATCAACCTCTTTCAGATTAGCTGTTGATTAATTTCTACTGGCTCTTGCTGTGTGGTTTCCAAGGTTGTTTGAAGTTGATGACGTCTACAAGGTGTGGTGTGGCACATGTTGAAGGACTTTTGCCCAAATGCAAGGATTCTGCACAAACCACTTACACCCAGATGTGGGCGCATTAGTTTACATCTCCCTACAGCATGACAAGGGGAATGAACAGAAGCAACACAGAATAAGACAAACTGCTGGAAGAAGGAGGAAGAGAAGAAGGACCCTAAACAGGAGGCCATATCAGCAAAAGGAGTAATTCTCCCACCTGATATCAGATATCTCTGCTTCATAAAGAAGTCCTCACTGAAATCTGCCATATGCAGCCATAACTGAAGCCTCACAGCAGGGTGAGAATGGCATTGCCAGTGGCCGTGAAGGTGGCCCCTGCCACGAACTTCTATGTAGCTGGTTCCTTCCAGGTTGGAGCATATTTTCAACTTCTCCCAGTTTGCCATCCACTGTTGCACAGGGATAGAGGCTGAGGCTAGGTATCCCAAAGGAGTTGAATATATATAATTCTCTCTTGCCAGAGAGAATCAGGTGGAGCAAGCATGAAGTTTTTTGAGGATTGCAGGCCTCCCCAAAACGCAGGGCGCTATGGACTCATGCATGTCAACTCTGAGATGCACCATTACTGAAAGATATTTCACTCCTTCAATGCCCTACTGATGTGATACCATATGCAGCCTTGCACGTAGGTCAATATCCAGTGGCCCTGGCAGCAGTGAGCTGTGTCACCACAACAAACCAAGGGGTGGCTCCTAGGCAAGTAGCCACTAGGCTGTCCGCTGTTCACATGGCTCATGACTTTGCTGTGCAACCCACACATACTTGTGCAGCATGAAGATAATGAACACCATGCTGCCAAACAAAATATAATGAGCTGACAATTGTTCTGCCTGGACTGCACTGGAGGAACCTTGCAGTACTTGCAGAGTGCATGTCAAGACTCATTGTCATCTATTGCATGCTGTGTAATATCATCATCGTGATGGTGTGGCCCTTGACTCAATCAATATAGCAGCTGAGGAGGAGGAGGAGGAAGTGTAAAGGCCACCAAAAGTGCCACTTTCTGCCTGGATGTCAATGATTGACTCATCTGACTGCAATGCCAATAAACACTACCTCAATTCTCCATTCACCAACAGTCCGACACCTCACCTTCCTTCAGTTACTGCCAATTACAGTATCCATTTGGCCACAATGCAAAAATAAAAGCCACCACAAAATAAACATTCCAAACCAAATTTATAAGCCAAACCATGCCATATTGCAAACAAACATCAACTAATTACCCTTTGTGCATTCCCATAGCGCTTGTTTACATTGTGCTTCCGCCTGCCCTAGCGCTCCTATGCAGTGCTGTGCCAGTCGCTGCAGCATGGCTGGTGGAAGGCTGATAACTTTCATTGGGGATGGAAGGCAACTGATGGAGCGGCAGATGTTGGGGAACCATGCTGTCCTCCTGAGGGAAGACAACAGGCTTGTACTTTGCAGTGCTACTGCCACTTCCCCCAGGCTGTGTTGTTTTGGAGGACAGATTTCTGCACTTCTGTGACATCCTGAATACTGGAATCTGTAGCAATGATACCAGCAGTCTGAGCTTTCACTGCAGTAACCAGATGATGGGTGGCTTCTACTTGTGGTGCAATGGAAGCTAAGATATTGGCCATCAGATGCTACATGATGGTTGGGTCCTCATCTTTTCTCATGGAGTTGACCATCATTTCAACACTGGAAAGGATAGACCCCAAATGCTGCACAAAGCTCTTAGTCGAGTTGATGCTGGTCTCCTCCATGCTCCTTAACATTGACTGCAGGCTTTCTGGCAGGCCTGTCAATGGATCAAACATTTCATTGTGCATACCCATCAGCCTTCTTCTGTCAACTGACTCATCAAAGCCCTCAGCTGAGTCCTTCACAGTAAAACTCCTCTGTGACCTTGCCATCGGCAAGCTGACATCTGTGCTAACCTTGCCTGCTGGCCACCAGGCTGCAGGCCAACCATGCCTGGTGACTTACCATGTGTAGATTCAACCTTGAGGCTATCCTCTAAAGCACTTGCAGTATCAGTAACCGATTTAGCGGCTGCAACTATGGGAGTGATTTTGTTCCTGCTCTTCCATTTCTTTCTCTTCCACCACTGCCTGGCCAGGTTGCAATTAGAACCATAGAAAAGTTACAGCACAGAAGGAGGTCATTCGGCCCATCTTGTCCATGCCAGCCCGAGGACACCCAGGTGCCCTTTCTAATCCCACTTTCCTGCACCCAGCCCATAGCTCTGCAGCTTACAGCACTTAAGGTGCAGATCCAAGTACTTTTTAAAAGAGTTTAGAGTTTCTGCCTCTACCATCAACTTGGGCAGCAAATTCCAGACACCTACTACCCTCTGCGTAAAAAAGTTCTTCCTCATGTCCCCCCTACACCTTCTGCCACTTATCTTGAATCTATGTACCCTGGTTCTAGAATTCTCCATCAAGGGAAACAATTTTATCCTGTCCACTCTATCTATTCCCCTCATAATTTTGTACACCTCAATCAAGTCACCTCTCAGCCTTCTTTGTTCTAAGGAGAATAACCCCAACCTATCCAATCTCTCCTCATAGCTACACTTTTCTAACCCTGGCAACATTCTTGTAAACCTCCTCTGCACTCTCTCCAGAGCTATTACGTTCTTCCTGTAATGTGGTGACCAAAACTGCACACAATACTCCAGTTGTGGCCTCACCAGTGTTTTATACAATTCCAACATTATATCCTTACTTTTATATTCTATATCTCTGCCAATGAAGGAGAGCATTCCATATGCCTTCTTTACAACCTTGTCTATTTGAACTGCTGCCTTCAGGGACCTGTGTACTTGTACGCCAAGATCTCTCACTTCATCTACCCCTCTTAGTATATTCCCATTTATTGTGTAATCCCTGTAACTGTTTGACCTCCCTAAATATATGACCTCACACTTCTCTATGTTAAAATCCATCTGCCACTTTACCGCCCACTCCACCAACCCATCTATATCGTTTGGAGATTATGGCTATCCTCTACACTATCTACTACTCAGCCAATCTTTGTGCCATCTGCAAATTTCCCAATCGTGCCCCCCACGTTCACATCCAAATCGTTAATATATAACACAAACAGCAAGGGTCCCAACACCGAGCCCTGTGGAACACCACTTGAGACAACTTTCCATTCGCAGGGGCATCCATCGGCCATTACCCTTTGTTTCCTGTTACAAAGCCAACCTTTTATTCAGTTTGCCACATTACCCTGAATCCCATGGGCTTTTACTTTCCTGACCAATCTGCCATGTGGGGCCTTGTCAAATGCCTTGCTAAAATCCATGTACACAACATCCACTGCACTACCTTCATCAACCCTTCTTGTCACTTCCTCAAAAAATTCATTCAAATTTGTGAGGCAAGACCTTCCTTTAACAAATCCATGCTGACCATCCCTGACTAGTCCATACCTTTCCACATGACAGTTAATCCTATCTCTCAGGATTGATTCTACTAATTTGTTCACCACCGATGTAAGACTAACTGGCCTATAATTGTTTGGCATTTCCTTTGATCCCTTTTTAAACAATGGAACTACATTTGCATTTCTCCAGTCCTCCAGTACCTCCCCTGTATCTGGTGAAGATTGGAAAATCATCCTCAGAGCATCTGCTATCTCCCCCCGACTTCTTCAGCAGCCTCAGAAACAATCCATCTGGCTCTGGTGACTTATCAACTTTCAAGGATTTCAACCCTTCGTGTACTTCCTCTCTCTTTATGAATATCCTGTCCAATATCTTGCAGTGTTCCTCCTGGACTAATATATCTACATCCTCCCTTTCCTTTGCAAACACGGAGACAAAATATTCATTCAAAACCCTTTCCACAGCCTCTGCATCTACACACCAGTTTCCATCTTCATCTCTGATAGGTCCCAATTTTTCCTTAACTAACCTTTTAGCATTAATGTACTGGTAAAACATCTTTGGGTTATCTTTAACTTTATTTGCTAAACTTTTTTCATGCCCTCTCTTTGATTTCCTTATTTCCTTTTTTACTTCGTCCCTGCACTTCCTATATTCGTCTAGGCTATCTGCAGTTTTTAGTTATTTGTGCCTATCGTACGCTTTTTTTTTCTGTATGATCTTCCCCTGTATTCCTCTAGACAACCTGGGAGGTCTAGATTTGGCAGTACCACTCTTATTTTTGTAGGGGACATGTCTACTTTGTACAATTAGGAGCTCGCTTTTTTGTGCTTCCCACTGGTTTTCCACTGTTTTATCCTCCAGCAGTGCTGTCCAGTCCACCTCAGCCAAGTCCCTTCTCATTTCTGCAAAATTTGCCTTCCCCCAGTTCAAGACTTTTACTCCTGCCTTTTCTCTGTCCTTTTCCATGGTAATGCTAAATCTAACTTAATTGTGATCACTGTCCCCGATATGGTTGCCAACTGTCACTTCACCCACTTTCCCTTCTTCGTTCCCCAAGACTAGGTCTAGAATTGCATCTCCTCTCGTTGGGTTTGTCACTAGTTGGTTGAAAAAATTTTCCTGGACACACTGCATAAATTTTTCTCCCTCAGTGTCCCTTATATTGTTTGAATCCCAGTTGATATTAGGATAGTTGAAGTCTCCTACTATTAGTGCCCTCTTGTTCTTACAAGCAGAAATTTGCTTACATATTTGGTCTTCTATCTCCCTTTCACTATTTGGCGGTCTGTAGTATACTCCCAGTAGTGTGACTGCCCCTTTTTTATTTCTAAGCTCAATCCATAAAGCCTCGTTTGTTGACCCATTTAGTATATCATCCCTTCTCACAACTGGAATTGATTCTTTAACCACTAGTGCTACCATCCCTCCTTTTTTATCTCCTACTCTATCGTGTCTGAAGACTCTATAACCAGGGATATTAAGCTGCCAGTTTTGTCCCTCCTTTAGCCAGGTCTCTGTTATAGTAATGACATCCTGCTGCCATGTGTCTACCTGTGCCCTTAACTCATCTACCTTGTTTGCAAAACTCCCTGCATTGAAGTATAAACAGTTTAACCCCTGAAGGGTTCTCAAAATTCCCATTTTTCATATCATCAACAAGGATATGACTTTTGGACTTTTACCTGAAACCAGACAACGAGTGGAGACAGCATTCTTCCTTTTAAAACAATCAACCCAGAGAAAGACTTCATCTTACAGAAAATTAAAGCCCATCAAAATCTTGCATAAATAATCGCTACTAACTACTAAGGCAGGAAGACAACAATCAATGCAATTATGCGAACCCATCAATACTCCGCATATACAATGGCTTTCAGTTCAAGACTAGTTATGGGGGCAGGAAGACAATGATAAACATCATGCGAGCCCATTAAAAACAACGAGACAACAATCACCTGAAGAAGCCCAAATCAGACAAAGAACTAACCTTGATTTGGTTTCAGATAAGAAATTAAAAAAAAAACAGTATAACTGGGCCAGGAATGAGGAGGGGGAAGCGGACACAGGAGGGTGGGCAGTTTTGGGCAGTGAGCAGTTGGGAGCGGTTGAAGCAGAGTTTAAGTAGGGAGCTGAGCCAAGCAGAGGAAGGAGATCTGGAGGTTTTGCAGGACCGCATGCAACATCACGGCGAGGGGCACAGGGTGGCAGGCTCAACCGAAGACAACAAGGCCGCAACCGCAGCCCTCCACGAAGATCGACCACCCACAACCGCGCCCTCCACCCAACTGAAGAACCTTCGCAGATTCCACAGACCAGGACCACGTGGGGACAGCAGGCCCCTGAGGACACAAAGAGCGTACCCCAAAACTGCAACCGGCTTACCTGTCTAGATTTCGAACAGCCAAGGAATCCTGGTTGGTGAGCATGATCCCTAACCTCTCCTAGTTCAATTTAGTTAGGTTTTGTGGGTGGGACAAGAGTAAGGGTATTAGTAACGTGATTTTCCCTGGTTATGCCGTGTGTTCCCCATTCTTAACTAAGTGTACTTTGTAAATCTGTATAATCTCAGTGTAATCCTAATGTTATAAATTCATTAGTGACTTCAATAAACACAGTCTTTTTCTTGCACCAAAACCAGTTGTCTGCTGCACTTTGTCACAACCCCCAAATAAGTCCAAGGTCTAGAACCCAGGGAGTGGGAGTGATTCAGACTCCTCAGAAGTCAGGGGTGAAGCTGACACACACCACCACCCCCTAGGGTAGGGCAGCGGGACAGGCCAAGCCGGAGGGTAGGGTTGGGGGCCAATGTGCCCTTTGTTTTTTGGATGACTGCATTGCTGCCCTTCCCGAGGATGTGGCAGCACAGCGGGAGGCGCTGGCGCCCCCAGGATGGGAGGAGGAGGCCCCTCCACAGGACGAAACGTGCCTGGGAGGAGGTGGTGGAGGTGGTGAGCTCCCACGATGTGGTGCGGCGCACCTGGATCCAGTCTTGCAAGTGCTTCAATGACTTGTTGGCATTGGGCGTTTAACCCAGCAGGTCGGCTTACCCCCTGCTGCACCCCCCACCCCCCCCAAGTCCGAGTGTTGTGACTGCATTGAATCATTGGCGGCATTTGGCCTTTGCTGGGTGGGCAAGCAGATAATGCCCATGCTGAGGTCAGCCTGAGAGGTTGATAAGGAGATGTTTGCCCCGCAGCATGTGTTACACTGAGTCCCACATGACTGGTGTGGGGGCAACCTGGAGGAGCTGCACCGGTGCCATGTTAGAACTCCAGGGCATGTCCTAGTCAGGGTGATGACCTGGTGGGAGGGGAGCTTCAAGATGGTGTGGCAACGAACCATCTGCTGCACCCTGCGCTCCACGTGCTTGCGCCTCCTTGCTATGGAAGGATATACTATGTGGTGCCTAATGTGATCACAGAATCACACAGAATCACAGTGCAGAAGAGGCCCTTCGGTCCATCAAGTCTGCACCGACACATGAGAAACACCTTACCTACCTACCAAATTCCATTTATCAGCACTTGGCCCATAGCCTTGAATGTTATGACGTGCCAAGTACTCATTCAGGTATTTTTTAAAGGATGTGAGGCAACCCGCCTCCACCACCCTCCCAGGCAGTGCATTCCAGACCGTCACCACCCTCTGGGTAAAAAAGTTTTTCCTCACATCCCCCTAAACCTCCTGCCCCTCATCTTGAACTTATGCCCCCTTGTGACTGACCCTTCAACTAAGGGGAACAGCTGCTCCCTATCCACCCTGTCCATGCCCCTCATCATCTTGTACACCTCAATCAGGTCGCCCCTCAGTCTTCCCTGCTCCAACGAAAACAACCCAAGTCTATCCAACCTCTCTTCATAACTTAAATGTTTCATCCTGGTGAATCTCCTCTGCACCCCCTCCAGTGCAATCACATCCTTCCTGTAATGTGGCGACCAGAACTGCACACAGTACTCCAGCTGTGGCCTCACCAAGGTTCTATACAACTCCAACATGACCTCCCTACTTTTGTAATCTATGCCTCGATTGATAAAGACAAGTGTCCCATATGCCTTTTTCACCACCCCACTAACATGCCCCTCTGCCTTCAGAGATCTATGGACACACACGCAAAGGTCCCTTTGTTCCTCAGAATTTCCTAGTGTCATGCCGTTCATTGAATACTTCCTTGTCAAATTACTCCTTCCAAAGTATATCACCTCACGCTTTTCAGGGTTGAATTCCATCTGCCACTTATCTGCCCATTTGACCACCCCGTCTATATCTCCCTGTAGCCCAAGACACTCAACCTCACTGTTAACCACCCAGCCAATCTTTGTGTCATCCGCAAACTTACTAATCCTACCCCCCACATAGTCATCTATGTCGTTCATATAAATGACAAATAATAGGGGACCAAGCACAGATCCCTTTGGTATGCCACTGGACACTGGCTTCCAGTCACTAAAGCATCCTTCTGTCATCACCCTCTGCCTCCTACAACTAAGCAAATTTTGAATCCACCTTATCAAATTGCCCTGTATCCCATGTGCATCTGTCTGATGTTGGCAGCATGTGTCCAAGGGGGAGGTGGGGGAGTGGGGAGCAGGCCTATCATCTTTGTGTGAGTGCTCGGCAGCAGCGGGGTGAAGAGGCTCTGGAGCCTTGAGATGTCCCACTCTGGTTGGGGTGGGCCTTGCGCGAACAGAATCCATGTGCAATTTGCACTAATCAATGCTCTTCTCTCATTTTCAGGAGAGGAATGTTCATAACACGGCACTGCGTGCGAGGGCTGGTGGCGGTCAGGCGCAGATCACCATTCTAAGCCGTTTCAAGCAGGAGGCCCTGGATTTGGAGTGGCACCATGCACCCAGGTCCGCTGGTGTTGGTGAGGCTGGGGTGCCACGGCCAGGTATTTATGCCCAACAGTGAGGTCAACATTGTCCTCCCAACAGCCATAGCACTGGCTTGACCATTGGCTATGGAAGGATGAGCGCATAATGATCCAGGGGACAGGGATGGACTTTATCATTGTCTCCACACTAAGTGATCCATTGTCCTTGTTCTTCCTTTCAGCATCATTGGAGCAGGGCTGGGAGGAGGAGCAGCAGAGGTTCCCTCTCAAACCTGAGGGGCCTGAAGTCTCACCAGAGTCACACAATTCTGTGAGGCAGGCACCAGCGCAGATACTAGCACTGCAGCGGGAATTCAAGTGTCCTGGGAACAGCAGTGAGGGCACTTCACACTCACTGGAGAAGCTGGCAGAGATGGAGAATGCCCATGGTGCCAGCAGTTGGAGGACTGTAGGGGACCAGGCACATGCTCAGTCTGTGCCTGATGATGTGCCTCTGGAGTTGTCCGCGACGCAGCAGGTGCAGGAAATGCAGCTGGGTGAGTGGGAGCATCTGAGGGAGATACATGAGGCTATGCTTGGCTTGGTCTCTGTGGTTCAGGAGTCTACGTGGACGCTCTCCGAAGCAATGAGCCACATGTCCGAACGCCATGCGTCCTCCATGGAGAGAGTGGTGACTCCCGTGAACAGCCTACTCCATGAGACCTGTCAGGGCTTCCTGGGGATGCGCTCAGACCAGCAAGCCCTCACATCGGCATTGACCTCAGGTTGTCAGTGCCAGTGTGGGAGATGGTCTGGGCATCAAGTTTCCCAGCTCGGTGCCCATCCATCCACGGTGAATAGGGAGGTCTGAAGTGACCTCACGTCGGCATAGCAGCTGCCTGTCGTCTCTGCGGGCACCTCTCAGGGTGCTCCAGATGAGGGCAGCAGCTCCTCCGCCCGTCTTCCAGTGACTGTATCACCCGGTGAGGCTGCGACAACTGGGGAGATGGCAGCTGTCGAACTGGCAGATCCCTCCCAGGCGCGGCCAGCACTGGTTCCACATGCCAGAGGACGGCCGCCAAGGTCATCAAGGCCAACAGGACAGCAGAGTCAGCAGGCTGTCTCAGATGCCACTCTGAGCGATGGGGCGGCACCAAGACGTAGCACCCGGAAACGAAAGCATAAAACACCTTAGGCACATCACGGGTTTTTTACTGGTGCTTTTGTGTTGGCTTGAGATGAGGCCCTTATGATTTTATTTTATTTGTAACACTATTGTCTTTTTTTTGTAATAAGTTGCTTTGTTTCACACATTCAATTCAGATATGTCACCATGGCTGAGGGTACCTCTTTTCTTCTGCATGTGTATCATTTCCAAAACTGTAATGAGTGTTTTGTTGGGCATTCAACTTGATTAACAAGGCCCTTAGTGACTGTTCCTAACCTGGCAGATTTTGCACTTAGGTGTCAAGTGTCGAGCCTAGAGCCTAGGTTTGTCCTGGTGGACCATCTGTGGTGTGCTAGCCGAACATTCGCTGGATTAAAGCCTCCCAGGTGTCCCTACCTCCCTGGAGTATGCCCGGATCAGTGGCGACCCCCTCAGCATTTCCCTGTGCATGCTCATCCTCGGACTCATTGCTGGACTCATCGTGTGCAGCTGCAGCCACTGCATCGATGTCTTCATCGTCCACTGCGTCCCCCTTTCCAGCGCAAGATTGTGGAGAGCGCAGCATGCAACCACTATCACCAAGACACGATCTGGGGGGTACTGGAGTGCACCCCCTGAGCAGCCCAGGCATCGGAAGTGCATCTTAGAAGACCGATGGTTCTCTCCACCACAGCCCTTGTGGAGGCATGGCTCCTATTGTACCGCTGCTCAGCTTCTGTTCTTGGATGGCGGAGAGGCGTTATGAGCCACCATCTGAGGGGATAGCCCTTGTCACCCAGCAGCCATCCATCGAGCCGGGCTGGAGTGCCGAAGAGCCCCGGCACCTGGGAGCGTCTGAGGATGTAGGCGTCATGGGAGCTGCCTGGGTACCTTGCACAGACTTGTAAAATCAGCATCTTGTGATAACACACTATCTGCATGTTCATGGAGTGTAAGCCCTTCCTGTTGATGAAGGCACCAGGCTCATCTCCTGGCACCTTGATGGCCACATGTGTGCAGTCTGGATGCAGGGGAAGCCAGCAATGGCTGCGAAGCCTCTGGCTTGTTGTGTCTGGCTTGCCTGGTCCCAACGGAAATGGTTGAAGGTCAATGCATGGCTGAGCGCAGTGTCTGTAACCTGCTTGACACAAGTGTGGACAGCTGATTGGGACACACCGCAAAGATCGCCCACCGAGCCCTGGAAGGAGCCGGAGGCATAGAAGTTGAGGGCAGATATGACATTCAGGGCCACTGAGCTGGGGTGTCCACCCACACAGTTCACGGAGATCTCAGGCCCAATCATCTGACAGATGCAGTTGACTGTCTATCTTGAGGAACGGAGCCTCCTCCGGCACTGCACCTCTGACATATTGAGGTAGCTGCTCTGCTGTCTGTATACCCTGGCAGCAGGATAGTCACGTCTTCTGCGGCCCCTTCAGCCTTGGACTTCCTGTTGGCCTTGCACCTCTTCTGCCTGTGCCCCTCGTCCCAAAGGTGACTCCTCTGGAGGCTGAATGTGCACTCCTGGTCTCCTCCCCCTTCTAGCCCTCCCTTCCTCCTCAGAGGAGCTGCCTCCAGTGGACAGTTCAGCTCCCATTCCCTGGCTAAGGGAAGGCTTCCTGAAACCTGCAGGCCCAGAAAAGATTCCTCACTGCAGAGTGCTGACCTGAAGGTTAAGAATCCAGAAAAAGCAGCTGGTATGCATTTTGAAGTACTGCAGATCACACAGGCAAGTTTGAAAAACTTGCAAAAATAAATACTTGACTGTGCACATTCACGACCCCAGTGAGCCCTCTTATCCTGCCCATGGATGAGGTTAATACAAATGTGTCCTACCTGCCTGCCCGTTGCGCCGACCAGAAGGTTGCACGGGTGCCGAAAAGATCGGCATCGATTGAACACTCAAGGGCCTTAAGTGACCCGTTAATTAATGGCGGGTGCGTGTCGGACATCATCGCGTGCCCGCCCAATGAAATATCGCGATGGTGCGCTGTGATGTCGGGACACTTGCCCAAAGTCACTGCGCATCTTTTTATGCGCGGATGTGCGGGGACCGTCCCCACACGACAACTGGAAAATTCTGCCCCATATGTCCTTCCTCACTTTTGCTATTTTCCTCAATCTAGTCCCTGCAACTTTTTGGATAGCTCTAATTTTATTGTTTATATATTTTTGCCCTATAATCTCTATTCTGCACCTTTCTGCTCTTCTTCTTGTTCGCCTTCCACCGGCAAATTAGTTTAAACCCTCCCCATTATTATGAGCTAACCTCTCAGCGAGAACATTAGTCCCAGTTTTGATCAGGTGCAGCACATCCATCTTGTATAGGTGTCTCTTAGCCCAGAGCCAGTCACAATGCTAGAACATTAAAAAATCAGAAGTCTTGGCCTGTAACTTCTGGTCAGTTGTCAATTGATCCGATTGCCACTGCAGTCCTAGTATCTTACCTTAAAATGAAGCCGCTCCTATGACCATCTGACTCAGGCCAGGTGAGATCACTCCAGCACAGCGGATTCCCGAGGCCTACAGTTGAGGGCAGCTCAGTCGAAGGTAAGTAATCCTCACCCTCTCTTTTTGCCACTCGAGGTGCAGTAAACCAGGTAAGTTTAAAGGTCCAGCCACTTGGACAAGCCAGGGAGAAGGTAAGTGTATAAGGTAAGTGGGTAGGGTTTGTGATGGGGTGGGATTGAGTCGGGTCGGTTGAAGCCAGGCTGGGCGAGAGTGGGGTGGGGGGCGAGGTTGGGTCGGGCCTGGGAGGGGTGGCGTTGGGTCGGATCAGACCTAGGGGGATTGGGCCAGGTTGGGTTTGGTGGTGAGGTCGGGACGAGCTGGGCCGGGCTCAGGGGTTAGGGCTGGGTAGGATCAGGTTGGGCTGGGCCTAGGGGGCCTCTCTCCAGGGGGTGGAGGACTCAGGTCTGGGGGTGGGGGTTTGGGTCAGGTTAGGCTGAGCTGGCGGTGGGTGTTTAGGTTGGGCCTGGGGCAGGTTGGGTGGTTGGGTTGGTCTTGCAGGGGGACCGGTGGAGGGGGAGTGTCAGGGGAGGTATCGGGTCGGCTCAGGTTAGGCAGGCCTGGGGTCGGGGGGAGGTTGGGTCGGGTCGAGTCGGATCAGGCCATGCCAGAGGACTGGGGGGATGATCGGGCCAGAGTGCAGGGGAGAGTTAGATTGGTGGGGAGGGTAGTTGAGACAGTAGTGACGGGTTGGGGGAATCCCATGCGTAGGCAGGGGGGTTGGGGGAGTCCCGTGGGGGGTCAGGAGGTGGTGGAGGGGGTGAGTGGAATCCTGTGGCAGGTTGGGGTTTGGTAATGGCGGTGGGGTGGGGGGTGTCCTGTGCAAAGTCAGGGGGTACAGGTGGGGTGGGGTAGTCCCGTGATGGGTCTAGGGGTGTAGTCAGGTGGTGGTAGTGGAGGGCTCGGGGGAGTCCAGTGGAGGGGCGGGGAGGTGGCGGGAGTCCCGTTGTAAGGTTGGGATCAGGGGTTTTCTATTTATCTATATTATCTTCTGTTTAAAAATTAATGGGAGTTAAAATGGGTCATAACTGAAAATTGGCGTGGGGATCACAATGAGCAATTAATGTATGCCCCTTCAGTGTAACGCAAGTAGTATCTCACCTTCGTGCTGCCTGCTCATTATAATGATTTCTGTGTGCATGCATCAGCAGGGACCCTAGTATCATTAGTAATTATAACATCATTAGCATGGTAGGGGTTTTCCATGGGGGTCGGGATGGATCAGTGCTATGGTTACCCAGAAGCTGGAAGTGGTTTTAATTCTTCTAACTTTTCCTGGGTAACTAGTGCTGTAAGACAGCCGGAACCATCCAAAGTTTGCAATTTAAGTTGCATTATCAGATGGTTCCCAGTGCAGGGCAATTGCCCATAGGATGTTTGAGCTTCCCAAGCAATTGCTGTGCAATCCTTACATGGAGCTTCCGGGTGGGGATTGGGAGGTGTTCCCCAGCACATCTTTGGGGTAGGTATCTCCCAGATACACTGTCCCGGAGCTCAAAAGTTACGGGCCATTAAGTTTTAGCCTATGGAAGCAATTGACCATGGTATATGGTGTATTATTTAAAAGAAACTCTAAGGCCTTTACCTGAAGTTTCAAATTGGCTATGATGACCTTGGTCTTCATTTTCCAGGACAGCCTTGAGTTCTGTATGATGTCTTGGAAAGGCTGATGTGCTGAGATCCACTTGATTTGTGGCTACTTCTCTTCCATTTCTTTTCATTAGAATTCCAGTGCTTGAATCACTAGATGGTCTTTGAGTTGGTTGAGAAATATACTGCACAACATGAACAGTACTTTGTTGCATCAGGCCACAGTTCTATAGGCAGATAAAGAGGACTGATCAGATTCAAAATATGGAACGGAAAATAAATAAATAAGGAAAGCTACCAATAGCAATCAACATTTTCTTTTTTCAAATCAAACTATCCACTAATTCAGAAGAAGAACTGCATCTTTCGGGGAATATTTTCATTGCATATCACTGCCCTCAGCAACACACATGCCTACATCATGAAGTAAACTGTAAAGTTCCTGTCTTGAATGTGGCGAAAAAGCACACAAAATTAGAGAAAGATTGACTGCCCCAGTCCAGTATATTTAAACTTTACACCTCTTCTGCTTTCTATGTTTTCTACTTATCTATATTATCTTCTGTTTAAAAATTAATGGGAGTTAAAATGGGTCATAACTGAAAATGGGCGTGGGGATCACAATGAGCAATTAATGTATGCCCCTTCAGTGTAATGCATGTAGCACCTTATCTTCATGCTGCCTGCTCATTGTAATGATTTCTGTGTGCATGCATCAGCAGGGATCCTATTATCATTAGTAATATGCACTACTTAATGTTAGCTGCAGCACCCCTTGAAGGGGAGGTGCATTATGACTGGAGCATGTTCTGGGAGTTGTTCTGCAACTGAATCTGACCTAGGAAAGAGAGAAGAATGGCTGACCATAGCCACTCTTTGGTTTTATGTGGTGGCTGAAACGCATTATGACTGCTGCCAGGATACCAGGCCATTGACCTACATGATGCATTGCTTCCGGCCACCCACCAGCTGCAAGTTTAGGAAGTAGAAACCCTTTTATTCCGTGTACATGGAAGAGTTGACATGAAGCACATGCAAAGCAATGTTTATGCCATCAATGGCACCATGGGGAAGCCTTCAACCCTTGAAACTGCCCATGCTCAATCTGTCTGTTTCCCTCTCGAAAAAGCAAGTTATAGGAGTTAATCCCCTTTGCATAGAGAACCTCCCTTGTGCAACAGTGCATAATATATCCAGCAGCAGCCTGGAAGGAGCCAGACGCATATAAATTCATGTCTGCTTCACAGCCACTGAAATGCAGTCCTTGCCCTGCTCTGAAGTTGGAGTTGTGGCTGTATCAATTAGCAGATTTTAGTGACAACCTCCTTAATGAAGCATAGGCATCTCAAACAGTGGTCATTGCTGAAGATCAAATAGGAGAATTGCTCCCTGAACACCCTGGAGCAATTAGTTACGGCCTCCTACTGACAACTCCTTCCACCTCCTCTTCCTCCTCCCTCTTCTTGCAGTTTATCCTCCTCATCCAGCTTTGAATATATATTAACAAAAAACTACTGCGGATGCTGGAAATCCAAAACAAAAACAGAATTACCTGGAAAAACTCAGCAGGTCTGGCAGGATCGGCGGAGAAGAAAAGAGTTGACGTTTCGAGTCCTCGTGACCCTTCAACAGAACTAAGTAAAAATAGGAGAGGGGTGAAATATAAGCTGGTTTAAGGTGTGGGGGGGAGAGAAGTTGGAGGGGGGGGGGTGGTTGTAGGGCCAAGCAAGCAGTGATAGGAGCAGATAATCAAAAGATGTCACAGATAAAGGAACAAAGAGGCATTGAAGGTGGTGATATTATCTAAGAGAATGTGCTAATTAAGAATGGATGGAGTGTCCTGACATCCATTCTTAATTAGCACATTCTCTTAGATAATATCACTACCTTCAACACCTCTTTGTTCCTTTATCTGTGACATCTTTTGATTATCTGCTCCTATCACTGCTTGCTTGTCCCTACAACCACCCCCCCCCTCAACTTCTCTCCCCCCACCCCTCCACCTTAAACCAGCTTATATTTCACCCCTCTCCTAATATTACTCAGTTCTGTTGAAGGGTCATGAGGACTCGAAACGTCAACTCTTTTCTTCTCCGCCGATGCTGCCAGACCTGCTGAGTTTTTCCAGGTAATTCTGTTTTTGTTTTGAATATATATTGACAGGTATTAAAAATAAATCATTACATTACTCAAGTATAATTAAAGCAGGAAAGAATTTTCTAAACTCTATATACTCAGTAATTAAGGAAATTAAACAAGTAAAAATATTTTGCTTGGTTACCTTGTTGAATTTTTGTGACAAACCAAAAAATGTAACATCAATGGTTTTGGTACTCTGATTTTAATTCAGGTTGATTTTTTCTAAATAATATAAATAGTACAATTCCACATTAAAAAAAACCAAATAAAACTGAAATGAAGCTTACTGATTATACTAATTCTGAAACTCCACTTCCCTGTTTCCACCAGTCACTATTGTCTGAATAAACAGTCTCGTCTCATAAATGTTGTGGCACCCCTTAAAACCTCACTGAATCATACAATCATATAACATAGGAGGGTATTCATCTCATCATGCCACTGTCAACTCTTTGAAAAAGCTATTCAATTAGTGCTATTCCCCGAATCTTACTTTTCAAGGATATATCCAATTTCCTTTTGAAAGCCACTATTGAAGCTGTTTCCACTATCCTTTCAGGTAGTGAGTTCAAAATCATAACAACTGACTGCATTTAAAAAAATACTTATCTCACCTTTGGTTCTTATCTTTATTCTGTGTCAATTAGTTATCGATCCCCCTAACAGTGGAAATAGCTTCCCCTTATTTACTCCATCAAAACCCTTCTAATAAATCTTCTCTGCACCCTCTGCAAGGCCTTGTTATCCTTCCTAAGGTGTGATGCCCAGAAGTGGACACAATAGCCTGGATTTTCGCTCCCAAAGCAGGTGTGCTGTCAGGAGATTTTCCAGCTCGCTGCATCTGCCTCGGGAAGAGGTTCCCCAAATGCGGGATCTTTGTTCTGGGAGGGCAGGTGGGTGCTGGATTTGGGCCCGCTGCGCCAAGATGCAGATCGGAGGTGGTCACAGGGGTTTCTGAGTGACAAAGAAGACTGCGTAAAAGGTCCACTTTGGTTCTCTGGGACTTTGTGTTGTTAAATATTAGGCCCTCTACCCTCACCCCCTCTCACATCCCCACCCACACCCATGCCCCATCAATGTCCATCATGCCAACCCATGCCCCTACACCCACCCCCAATAGCCCCTCATACCCTCCATGCCAACCCATGTCCCTCCACCAGCCCAAAGTTCCCTCCTATCCTCCATGCCAATTCATGACTCCCCCACGCATCCCCACGACCCTTTATAGCCCCTATGTCAACTTAGTGCCAACTTATGCCAACTCATGCCCACCATCCACCACCCTTTTCCCTTACACACTCCAAGCCACCATGTGCAGACTTCAGGACCCATGCTGAGATAAAATAACATAACGTTCTAAGTATGTACTACAAACTTCATTGTGTAAAAATATATTCTCAATCATAAAACCCAATTCAACATATTTAAATCCTTAATAAAAACAAAGATTCGTATTCATAACCCACATCAAAGACAGCTTTAATGATGCCCTGGATCTGTTAATCAAATTGTGAGCTTACAGCCCCCAAGTGTGATAATGACAGTTTATGGAAGCCATCAAGCAGGAACAATGATAGGGTTATGTCAACAAATATCTATTGAAACTACAAGCACAGACTTTTTCAACTCACAGGCACAGGCACTGTTTTTTTTCAAAATTTAAAGGGTATGAGATTTAAACAACTTGATAGTTCTACAGACCTTATCCTGCCTTTACAAGCATTTATGTCTGAGGGTTTGTAACACACGCTACACAGTAAGGTGCTCACTCCAGCAAAAATGGGATCTGTTTGAACTCAGCAATGAGTTCAAATGGCCCTGCTGAGTTCAGATTTCCCCCATGTGTGAGTCACATCCCACCCCTTATCCCCTACAGACAAAAATGGGATCTGTTGGATAAAAGGAATGGATCCCTGGATTAGGTTCCCAGCAACATTTTGGATAAGCTACGGAGTCTCCATGGCTGTATGAAAATCTAGGCCAAAATTCCAACTGGGGCCTAACCAGTGATTTATTAACGTTTAGCATAATCTCCTTGCCGCTGTACTCTATGGGTAGGAAATTGGCTTTGGCCTTGGAAGTGTCATTTTTCAGGTGTTCTATTAAAGGTTCTACTAAGGGGTACCCTTAAAGCTGCAAAATGGTAACCGCAGCATACACATATTTCTAACTGGAAGCACACCAAAAGCCATTTGGTGCATATATAGCATACACATCATGACCATCCACTGGAAATATGCAGAGTAGGCACATCATGACATCTTAATCACACACAGCTGAATGTTGTAGCGTGTTAGTTACAATTCAGTACATCTGAAAAAGCCTTCGTAGTCATACATAGGTTAACTTAGTTATTGGCTCTTTGATCTAGATACAAATATACAGTAAAGAGTACAAGCTAGGAACTGTCTCCATGCTTCCTGGTACACATAACTCTGTCCAACAGCAGACTGACCTGGGTACAGGCCATGTGCTCTCTTACATCATTATGTGGGCGGTACTGTACTCAGTCCCACATTAACCCTATGTGTGCCAGACCCTTATACAACACTGAACACATATTAAGCAGAAGGAGGGAACAACAGCACTATTTGGAGGGATAATGAACTACTTAAAGGTTAGCTGCTTCTTGATTTCTTATGGCTGCTGCTATAATTCTACACGTTTTTACTGTTTTTCATTGTTTCAAGTTGTTTCAAGTTTCAAAAGTCAAAGAGAGTTGTGTGGCAGATGTTGAAGTACTTTTTTGATTTCAAGTCTTCTTCACAAACCTGTTGTTCACAGGTATGGGTGCACTAATTGGCCTTCCTCTTGAAATAGAGCATGACTGGGGGAATGAGCAGAGGCCATGAATAGCAGGGTAAACTGTGAGAAGTGGGAGGGGAAAGAGGGAAAAAAAGGGCTCTCAGCAGGAAACTATATTCTCCTGGGTTACTCAGGGAACAATTTTCTTACTTGAACCTCAGTGAGGAATAATGGCCGGGATTTTAAGGGACGGTGGTCAGAAAGTCAGGGTCAACCCTACCTTGGTCAGGTATGGGAAACCTGACCTAATTTTGCTGCCTGCGACGAGACTCCCACCACCTTAAGGAACAAAGAGGTACCTCTTTATCACTCTACAGTGCCATTAATTTCTCCATTATTGTTATTTTACCTATATTAATTTTGGTGATTCTGATTCTGATTCACATTAGTTTCCTTGGGATTTTTGGCAGGCTGACCTCTTCTTCTATTGTAAATGCTGATGCAAAGTAATGATTCAACATGTCCACCATTTCCATATTTTCAATTACAAAATCACCGTTTTCAGTTTTCAAAGGACTCACATTGTTCCTGATCACCTTTTTTTTCCTACTATAGCTGTAAAAAATGTATTCAATGTGATATCCTTTTGCCAGTTTCTTTTGTACAGCATTTGTTTTGTCAAATTGCTATTCTTTATATCTTTCCAATTCTTCAGAATCTGTGCTATTTTATGCTTTTTTGTATGCTTTTTCTTTTAGTTTTATGTTGTCTCTTACCTCTAAATGTCCATGACTGTTTTGGGGCAAGTGGTGTTTTTGCCCCTTAGGAGTCTAAATTGTTTCGATATCACATTTAATTATTTTTTGAACATCACCCACTGATACCCTGTCATTTTACCTATTAACAGGTTTGCTCAATTTACAGTGGACAGTTTCCACGTCATTCCATTGAAGTCAGCCTTACACCTAAATGTAGAATTTTATTAGCTATTTTGCAATTCTCCTTTTCAGAGACTATGTTGAATTCAATCATATTATGATCGCTATTAGTTAAATATTCACACCCCATTGGGCTGTTAACTAAATCTGGTTTATTACTCATTATGAAGTCTACTTTGATTAACCATGTGAAAAGATTTCCTTTGTGAAAGCAAATTGAAATCCAAGGGTATAATAAGATGATTTTCAGGCTATTAGGTAAATTATTGTCTTCAGACAAGGAAATTACTTGAGGATACAATATCTTCTACTGTTAGATATTATAACGCACTTTTGATCAGTGTTAGCCCTGGGACTATAGTTTACAGATACAACCTTCTACTGCAGTCAATAATTGCGTAAAGTGTAAAATAGCCAATGGGAATGAATTGTTAAGATTGAGCTGTATCTAACCAATACATTCAGGATGCTATTAACAGGTACATTGAAAACAAACCTGCGCACAATTTCTAAGAATCTGTGACAAAGTCATAGAAGTATTGAAGGGCATACCTCATTCTTTTACAGTTTGTGTGTATTTTCCTGAACAATTATAGACCTGTGCAGAAGAAAATCCAGAATATCTGGGTGCATCATAATCATAGTCTCACCTGAAGCATTCAGCTTGTAATTCTTGAAGCTTCTCATTCAGCATTAAAACAATGAAAATTTATTTGCCCAGAAAGTGGTCAGAATGTGAAACTTGCTACCAGATGGTTTAGGCAAATAGCATAAATGCATTTCAGTGGAAGCTAAATTAATACATGAGAGAGGAATAGAAGGTTAGGTGTTAGGTTTAGAAGAAGTAGAATAGGAGGAGACTCTTGTACAGTATAAATACCAGAATAGTTGCGCTGAATTTCTGTGCTGTAATTTTGATGTAACTCTGTAAAACTTTAAATGTGCAATGGGTGTTCCGTTGGGTGTTCTGCAATAATATAGGTAAACTAATGGCACAAATAGAAATAAATAGTTTACATGTAGTCACCATTAAAGGGATATGGTTACATGGTGACCAAGGTTGGGAAATTAATGGGTAGAATTTTCCCTCCGTTGGGGGGGTTGTGCGGGGTCGGGCACAGACCCGATCGGACCACGCCGCTGTTTTACGTGGGTGGGCCAATTAAGGCCCGCCCAGTGTGATGCCCGCCCAGAAGCGCTGTGCGCTCCCTATGTGGGCTGGGCGGGGCTTCCCTGAGTCAGGAGTGCGGTCTTTCGCACATGTGTGCAAAAGAGTGCAGAAATCTCCATGAGGCACAGAACTGCCTCAGGGAGATTAATTTGAGTGTGAAAAGCGGAAAAAAATATTTTTTTTAAATGTTCGTATATGTCCCCTCATGTGAAACTGTCACATGAGCTGGGACATATGCATTAATTTCAATAACATTTTTAATCAAAATTTAAAATTATTCATGAAACCTCATCCCACCCATGGATGAGTTTTCATGAAAAATGCTCTTCGCCTGTCCGCCAACCTTAAGGTTAATTATTTTAATTGACAGTTAAATGGCCTTAATAGACCTTTAACAGTTCGGCGGGCGCCCTGGCTCGCCAAGCCAAAGATTCAGCCCTATATTTCAGGGTACATAGTATTTCAAAAGTACAGACCAGAATGGCAAGGGAGGAGGGGTAACCCTGATAGTAAAGGATGGCATAAGGACAATAGTGAAGAAGGGTCTTGGCTCAGAAGATCATGAAGTAGAATCAGTATTGTAGGCCTGCAGCTGGCAATCACTATTTTCTGTAATTTTATTTCTACTTCACTTTTTATTTTAAGTGAACACTTATTGAATCTTACTTTGGAGACATTGATTTAAACCTAGGTGTGATTGTGCTTTGATTAATTAATCATCAGTAATCAGTGGTGATACTGTTAACCGTGGATGTGTTTTCCCAAGACCTTGTTTTTCATACTGGTCATTCACAGCTGGTATTTGGTCTATGTCTTTGTTTTCCCTTTTCCAGCTAGATTACTAAAATAAAAGTTGTCTTTTATTTTCCAGAAGTTCTTTCTCTTACTGCATTCGATAACCCTTGAGCTACAAGCCAAGACAATAAATGGCCTTACGTGGTTAACTATGATTTAGAATCAGGAGATGGAGCTTGATTGATGGATGTCCAACCTGATTAATGGCAGATGGGAGACACATCAAAAGATGTGTAAACAACTTGAATATGGCAAAGTCTACAAAGTCCTGTAGTGCCTGTGAGGAGAATTGATAAGGACTCATGTTTTCCAGAATCTTGTTTTGAGAATGTCTGAATAAAGTCTTGAAAAGCTGGAATGGAGCCAGAAACCTGGCTCAAAGGGACACTATTTCCAGGATTCAGGGCTGCAGCCAAAGTACGTTAGTCAACCACTGGAGGTTATGGAGGAAGGGACAACAGAGTGACTGGCTGAAGAGTCCGCCCCCCTGCAAGGTTATTCAGAAAATTGGGAATGTATGGACCAAGGGGGAATTTTACTAATTTAGGGTCTTGTCATGGAACAGACTAAGCTGGGGTTTTTTCTTTGCCATTTTGGGGAGCTATCATAGAACAGACCAATTTGGAGTTATTGTTTGTGCTTTAAAAAAATCTTTGTTCTTTTCTTCTGGTATATATATATAAATTGCTTTCTCCTTTAGTAAAGTTATCTTTCTTATTTACTTCTTCCTTTTAATATTATCAATTATAATTATTATATCACTATTATTATTATTATCATTATGCAATATTCAATAAAAATGTTGTTTTAACACTTTACTTGGCATTGTCATTCAATCCTATTACATCCAGAGTACAGCTCCAAATTTAAGTGAAACTCCATAAGGGACTCTCATGCCCTTACTGTATGGGTGGAGATTAGGGGTAAAATTTTTCGCTTGGCGGGAGGATGTGTGCCCGACCTGACCAAGCGTAAAATGACAGGCGATAACGCTGGGCAAGCATCCCGACGTCATCGGGCACTCACGCGATATTTCAGTCAGCGGACGTGCTCTAGGGTCAGCAGCGCGACGGCCAACAATCAAAATGCCAATTAAGGCCATTAAAAGGTTAATTAAAATAAATTTTTTGCTATCCATCCAACCTTACAGTTGGCAGGCAGGCGAAAAGGCCAAACGGCCTTTGCACTTTTTTGGAAACCTCATCCACGGGCAGGATGGGGTTTCCAAAAGCAAATAAAAATAAAAACTTTAATTTTTCATTAATAGCATGTCCCTGCTCATGTGACAGAGTCATGTGAGGTGACATGTTTCATTACATCTTTATTTTTAAAATTATTTTCTTCATCTCCCTGAGGCAGCTCGCATGCATGCGTGAAGGCTGCACTCGCCCAGCTCGCCCTCCTCCCCCCGCCTGCACAGGCAGCACTGAGCACTCCTGCTCACGTTTCATACTGGGCGGGCCTTAATTGGCCCGCCAGTGTGAAATTGCCTTCCCTTCCGGTGCCGATCGCGGGCGGCTTCCCAACCACTCCCACCTGTCCCCACCGAGCCCGCCCAACATGGGTGAAATTCTGCCATAGGAATAGCAAGAGTCAGAAAATGCTGGTGGGAGTAATTTATAGGCTCCCTAACAGTAGTCATACTGTTAGAAGATGCATTAAACAAGAATTTATTGAAGTGTATAACAAAGGCTATAAAATAATTGTGGGTGACGTTAATCTTCATTATGGACTGGACTAATCAAATTGGCAAGGGTGCTTGAGAAGATGAGTTTGTAGAATGTTTTTGTGATAGTTTTCCTGGAAAAATACATCTTGGGACCAACTAGGAATAAAGTTATTTTAGATCTAGTATTGTGTATTGAGGCAGGGTTAATTAGTAATGTCATTTTTAAAGATCCAATGGAAAATAGTGATCATAATACCAGTGAATTCCACATTAAGATTGCAAATGACATGCTCCAATCACAAACAGGAATCTTAGGGCAGAATTGTCCCAGATTTGCACTAAGTGTAATAGTGGGCGGGGGAAAAGATGTTTTACCCACCGGTCGCAATGGCAGCTTCTCACGCCATCCCAAATATGTCACATTAATTATGCATTCCCGGGAAACATGCTGTTTTAATCGGTGGTAGGCTCTCATTTGCCTGCCACGCCATCGCCTCACCATTTCATCACATGGGCACCACATTTAAAGTGCAGCCGCACGCACACCTCTCAGTGCTCCCGGCCCAGGACTGCTGCACAGAAGACAGGATGGCCCTGAAAGGGAAAAAGACTTCAGCCTCACTCCCCTGGTTTAGCAGCATGTCCCTTGAGCTCCTTTTGGATGCCGTGGAGGCCTGCCGTGATGTCCTTTATACCCCTTTGGCCGCAGGATGGGCAGCAGCATCACCAATCCAGCATGGAAGGCAGTGGCAGCGGTGTTCAGCACCAATGCCCTGCAAAAGAGGACAGCCACCCAGCGCTGCAACAGGATCATCTATTCCGCCAGGGTAACTCACTCTTCTCATCACTCTCAACTCACACACTCACAAAACCATCACACATCCACAAGGATCTCAAACCTCAAGGGACAACACCACTAACTCTCACACACACCCTCACATCTCCATCAGGCTCATATCCTCTGGAACCCGTGTACTCATCCCATCCATTGCTCCGCTCACCACACAAACATTCGATGTAGTGCCATGTGTCCTGCTCACAATCCCTCCATCTGTTTCCATGCAGGAGAAGCTGGCTCACATCAGCAGGGAGGGGTCCGAGACCAGGGGATGGAGTGGCTCACATTAGGCCCCTCACTCACTTTGAGGAGCATGCCATCATGCTGACTGATGAGGACATGAACCGTGCCTGCAGCGACAGTGAGGCTGGCAGCGAATGCCCTCATGAGGATTCTGCCACCCCATCATCTCTTTCTCAACGCAACTGTGAGTGCTCTCTCTCCTGCTTTTCACTCTGCTGCCATGCACTTATTATCTCTACTTTGGTTCACAGGGAGCTCTGCCAAGCGACCGACAACCTCAACCAGCCAGTCCCTCAACTTCATCCAGGTGCTCATCTCCAGCCAAGAGGACACCTCCTCCGTTAAAGAGTTGGAAATAAGCAGCCTGAAAGACCCGTCACAGAGCTTACCCACACCATCCACTAGTGCAGAGACACACACCTCGGTGGAACCTAGATCTAAAGCAGTCACGGGTTCACAATCTGATGGTCACCGTACGGGCACGTGTCTGCAGCAGGAGGAGGCAGGTTCAGCCGATCTCCCCTGCACTCAGAGGACTTCTGGGGAAGAGGCATTTGTGAGGTTCGAGTCAGATGATGAACTTCTAGATTTGGCTTTTCAACTCATCCTGGAGAGTCGGCAGAAGGAGTGGAAACATCACACAGAGCTTTTGCAAGCCCTCAACAGAGAGGCTCACGACTAGGAGGAGCGTGCCCGCCTGCTCTCTGATGAAGTGGTGCCCACATGTGCACGTATGGAGGGCCCCATGGGGGGATGGTGGATGCCATGGAGAGCCTGGTCCAGCAGAACGCGGAGATGTGTGCAGACCTGAGGTCCATCACGGGAGCCAAGGCTGAGTTCCTGCAGTGGCACGTGAGAGGGAAACGGGGCACCTCAACATCCCTCCAGGTGCTCCTTCCCCTCAAAAGTCAGGCCAGGGCCCCGGGGCACCTGAAGGGAGGAGCAGCAGCTGGACATCCCTGGGTCATTCACTCAGTAATCTCAGGGGCTGTCCTCTCCCTCCAAGTCCCCTCTGCCTATGAGCCCCTCAATCTCGTCCTCTGTCACAGCAGAGGGAGCACCTGGCCAACGAGTGATTCTGGAGGAAGAAGTGTATGTGAGGCAAGGCCTTTTGGAGCCTCATGCAAGTCTTCTCCCACACACACGGATCCTTCCTGTATCCCACTCACTGCAATGTCCTGAGCATTTTCAATGCTGCCCACTGGGGTTGGCTTTTAGTTGTCCATCTGAGCTGACCTGCATCGCTGGCCACCCACTTATCACACTCCTGTGCAACACCTGATCTCGCCCACCCATGACTGTCATTTCACTTTCAACTTAGACAACATGGTGGCCATTCAGTTTTTCATTCGCTCTCCAGTCAATTCCTCTCCCCCGGTCACCCATTTCCTTTCCACCATTACCGTTGACCCCCCTGGCATCACTTTCCACCTCCTCTCTGTGACCTACCAGCCACAACCCTTTTCTTTCGTGGGTGTCCAGGTCATCATGTACGTTCCCTTCCTTCCCGAAAATCCCACCTCCATCCACATTAACCTCCCCAACCTTGACCTTTTCACCCCCAGGTCCCTGTCTGCCTCCAAGTCCCCACCAACCAACCTCGCCATCCATTCTACCACTATCATCTTACCCTCACCCTCCCACCCTACCACCTCACTCTGCCCTCGGTCATACTCACCATTCCCTCGTACCACACCCACCCTCAGTTTGTTCCCCAGGAGTCAGTCATCGACTCATCAGAGCCCTCCTTTGCACGTTCACCTGGACATCCTCCCCTCTGGACTCCCTCCCCCCTTGGAATCACTTCCCTCCTTGGATACCCTTCCCCCCTTTGAACCCCTTTCCCCACCTCCCCCAAGACTCACCAACACCACCCACCTTAGTCCTCCTCCCCACCCCAGACTACACCCACCCACCCCCACTTAGTCCTTCACTCTTCCTGATTTCTTCAGACACCCTTACTTCTTCCTCCACCCTTACTCCCTCCCCTCTCCACACTCTTTCCAACCTCCCCCGAACTCCCTCCCCGCACTCCTTCCGCACTCCTTCCCCCCTCCTAACTCATTCCCTCCCTTATACCTACCTCCCTAGTTGCCATCTTCTCTCCATTACCCCCTCCTCCCCTGTACTGCCTCCCCCTCAAACCTCCCCTTTGCTTCGCCCCTCCCAACCTCACACCCTTGACACCTTCGATCCCCCCTCCCAACCTCACACCCCCTGACGCCTTTGCTCCCCCCTCTCCCAACCTCATCCCCCCCTGACATCTCTTCCTCACCCAGTCGATCCTAGACCTTCCTCTTCCACCCCCTGGTACATCTTCCTCTCCCAAACACAGCTGGACCTTCCTCTCCACCCCCTCGACCATCATCCGTCACCTGCAATGGTGACTTTCCAACTTCCATGAGCTGTTTGGCAGCAGAGCCATGTCCATGAGAATCCACCCAGCATGCAATGGATGTTCCTCCAGTGTGCCCTTGCTGTCAGGCTCCTGCATCTACTACTCCTCGGATGCCTGCGATGTGAGCAAGGCCCTGGTTGTAATCCTGACTTCTGCATGTCACACTTGTCAGGACAAGTTCTGCACTGGCTTGCAATCACACTGACGTAGGAGGACGATTCAGCATGATTCCGGCAGGCTGGCCTTATAATCATAAGCAGGTGTATGAGGTTCCCGATGTCTGATGGTGGGAACACGGCCCTCCATCAACAGGCTGAGCGGACGATCGCAAACTGTTTTCACGATGTCGTGAAACCGATTTCTGGCCTTCTCGCCATATAGACTGCTCCTGCCCCCAAGTGTACCCGATGCCAGCGGGCACGGAAAATTCCTCCCTTAAACTTAAACAAATCCAATTACATACGTATGGTGGGGGGCAACTGGCTAAGATTTATTGGGTAAATTGATTTAAAGGTATGACTGTAAATAAACAATGAGAAACATTGAAAGGAACAACTCAAAATCTTCAATATAGGGCAGAATTTTCCCATTGGCGTGCAGGGGCGGGATCTGCATGTCCACATGTAAAATGACGCCTGATGACGCTGGCCAAGTGTCCTGACGTCACTACGCGCCATCGCGATATTTCGTTGGGCGAGCGCGCAATGATATCCGCCGCGCGCCCACCATTAATTAACGGGCCACTTAAGGCCCTTGACTCACCAATCTGAAGCACTGACCTTCATCCACTTCCGTTGGGGCCAGGCAAGCCAGACAAAGCGAACCAGAGCGGTGATTGCTGGCTTCCCCCGCGTCCAGGGTGCTATAGACTGCACACATGTGGCCATCAAGGCGACAGCAGGTGAGCCCAGTGCCTTCGTCAACAGGAAGGGATTCCACTCCATGAACGTGCAGATGGTGGTCGTCCTCTGGCCGGTGGAGCCAGTGCTAGCCCCGCCTGGGAAGGAGCTGCCAGTTCCATAGCTGGCATCTCCCCAGTCGTCGCAGCCTCACCGGATGCTACGGTCACTGGGAGAGGGGCGGAAGAGCTGCCGCCCTCATCCAGAGCGCCCTGAGAGGAGCCCGCAGAGACAACAGGCAGCTACTGCGCCGATGTGAGGTCGCTTCAGAACTCCCTGCTCACCATGGATGGTTGGGCACTAAGCTAGGAAACTTGGTGCCCACACCATCTGAGTTTATTGCCGATGTGAGGGCTTGCTGGTCAGAGCACATCCCCAGGAAGCCCTGACGGGTCTTCTGGAGGAGCCTCTCCACGAGAGTTCCCACTCTCTTCATGGAGGACGCATGGCGCTCGGACATGTGGCTCATTGCTTTGGCGAGCGTCCGCGTAGACTCTTCCACCACGGAGACCAAGCCAAGCATAGCCTCATGTATCTCCAGCAGATACTCCGGCACATCCAGCCACATTTCCTGCCCCTGCTGCGTCGCCGACGACTCCAGAGGCACATCATCATGCACCGACTGAGCATGTGCCTGGCGCCCTGAAGTCCTCCGACTGCTGACGCCATGGGCACTCTCTGTCTCTGCCAGCTCCTGCAGCGACTGTGAAGTGCCCTCACCACTGTGCCCCGGGACACTAGCCGATGTTCGAATTCCCACCGAGGTGCTAGTATCTGTGCTGATGCCTGCCTTACAAAAATGATTTGACGCTGGTGAGACTTCAAGCCCCTCAGGTGTGAGAGGGGGCATCTGCTGCTCCTCCTCCCATCCCTGCTCTGATGATGCTGAAAGGAATAATAAGGACAGTGGATCAGTTAACGTGGAGACAATGACAAAGTGCATCCCTGTCCCCGGATCAATATGCGCTCATCCTTCGATAAGCAATGGTCAGGCCATGTTGCAAAAATAAATCAATTAACATTCCGCACTGCAATGGCTGTTGGGAGAACAATGCTGACCTCGCTGTTGGGCATCTGACCGTGGCACCCCAGCCTCACTGACACCAGTGGACCTGGGCGCATGGCACCTCTCCAAATCCAGGGCCTCCTGCTCGAACCGGCTAAGAATGGCAATCTGCGCCTGGGCGCCGCCAGTCCTCGCACGCTCTCCCGCATTATGAGCATTCTTCTCCTGAAAATGAGAGACGAGCATTGATTAGTGCAAATTGCTCATGGACTCTCTTCACGCAAGGCCCACCCCAACCAGAGTGGGACATATCAGGGCTCCAGTGCCTCCTCACCCCGCTGCTGCCGGGCACTCACACAAAGATGCTAGGCCTGCTCCGCACTCCCCCACTCCTCCCTTGGACACACGCTGCCTACATCACATTAGGCACCACATGGTATATCCTTCCATAGCAAGGAGGCGCAAGCACATGGAGCGCAGAAGGCAGCAGATGGTTCGTTGCCACGCCACCTTGAAGCTCCCCTCCCACCATCTCATCACCCTGGCTAGGACATGTCCTGGAGTTCAAACACAGCACCTAAGTGCAGCTCCTCCAGGTTGCTCCCACACCAGTCATGTGGGACTCAGTGTAACACATGTTGTGGGGGCAAAACACACCTCTTCATCACTCTCTCAGGCTGCCCTCCGCATGGGCAGTATCTGCTTGCCCACCCAGCAAAGGACAAATGCTGTCAATGATTCAATGCAGTCACGACACTCGGACTTGGTGGGTGGGGGGGGAGGGGCAGCAGGGGGGAAAGCTGACCTGCTGGGTTATGTGACCAATGCCAACATTGTCCTCACCCTTCCAGAGTGCAACAAGTCGTTGAAGCGCTTGCGACACTGGATCCAGTTGCGCCGCACCACATCGCGGGAGCTCACCACCTCCGCCACCTCCTCCCAGGTACATTTTGTCATGTGGGGGGGCCTCCTCCTCCCATCCTGGGGGGCCAGCACTTCCCGCTGTGCTGCCACCTCTTCGAGGAGGGCAGCAAGCCAGTCATCTGAAAAACGAGGGGCACACTGCCTCCGGCCTGGCCTTCCCTGAAGGGCTACCTCCAGTCTGGCCTGCCCCGATGGCCTACCCTCTGGACTTGCATGAACTTCATTGCCCCCCTGCACAGCCCTTTGCCCAGTCATTGCAAGCAGCCTTTCCGAGGCTGCCAGGGCCTTCCTTTATACAGACCGTCGGGTTGCCATTGGACCCGGCAGCCTGAGTATGCCTGCCGCCGCCCGCCCACTCCCGCTATGTATGGGAGTGGCGACGTACGCTGGGCGGCCCTTAATTGGCCTGCCCATGGTGAAATGGCAGCGCGGACCCAATCGTAAGCGGCGATCAGGTTCGCGCCTGGTCCCGCTCCACCCTCCCTGACGATCAGAAAATTCAGCCCATAAATACATTCCATTGAAAAACAAAACCTCAGCAAGAAAGATCTATCCATCGCTTACTCAGCAAGTTAAGGATAGTATTTGATTAAAAGAAGAGGCTTATAAGGTTCCTAAGACTAGCAGCAAGTTTGAAGATTGGGAATGTTTCAGAAACCAGCAAAGGACCACCAAAAGGTTGATAAAAAGGAAAAGAAAACAATATAATATGAGAGCAAACTAGCCAGGAATATAAAAACAGATGGTAAGAGCTTTTATAAGTATATAAAAAGGAAAAGTGTAGCTAAAGTAAACTTTGGTTCCTTGGAAGCAGAGACAGGGGAAGTTATCATGGGAAAATGGGGAAATGGCAGAGACATTGAACAAATAATTTGTGCCTATCTTCACAGTAGAAGACATAAGTTGCATATCAGAAATAGAGGGTAACCTAAGTACTGAGGAGAGTGAGGAAATTAAGGAAATTAGTATCAGCATAGAAAAATTACTGAAGAAACTTAGGAGACTAAAATCTGACAAATCCCAAGGGCCTGATGGCTGGCCTACATCCTAGGGTTTGAAAAGTTTTAGCTGCAGATATAGTGGATACTCTGGCTATAATTTTCCAAAATTCCCTAGATTCTGGAATGGTCCTAGCAGCTTGGAAGTTGGAAAACCTGACACCTCTGTTCAAGAAAGCAGGGAGGGAGAAAACAGGGAGCCACAGGCCATTTAGCATGACATCAGTCGTTGGGAAAGTGCTGGAATCCATTATTAAGGAAGTCTTAACAATGCATTTAGAAAAAATCATAGTATGATCAGACAAGGTCAACATGGTTTTATGAGAAGGAAATCATGTTTGACAAATTTATTCATATATTTTGAGAATGTAACTAGTAATGTATATAAAGGAGAACCAGTAGGTGTCGTATAACGATTTCCAAAAAGCATTTGACAAGATATCACACAAAAGATTAACAGGCTATATAGGGCTCGTGGAGTTGTGGATAATATATTGGCACTGATAGTGGATTAACCTCTGGCTAATCACCCTCCCCCAAAAGAATGTCCTGCACCCACTCTGTGACATCCTTGACCCTGGCACCAGGGAGGCAACATACCATCCTGGAGTCATGTCTAGGGCCACAGAAATGCCTGTCTGCTCCCCTAACTATGGAATTGCCTACTACTATAGCACTTCTACTCTTCCTCCTCACCCTCTGTGCAGCTCAGCCACCAGTGGGTGCAATGAACTTGACTCTTGCTACGGTCCTCTGAGGAACCATCTCACTCACCAGTATCCAAAATGGAAAAGAGGTTAGAGAGCAAGATAGCCTCTGGGGATTCCTGCACTACCTGCCTGTTTTTCTTAGATACTCTGACAGTCACCCATTTCCTCTCTGCCTGTGCACTTCTTAGCTGTGGTGTGACCACCTCTCTAAACTCGCTATCCGCATAATCCTCAGCCTTGCGGTTACACCACAGTGACTCTAGCCGCCGCTCAAGCTCTGCAACTCAGAGCTCAAGTTTCTGCAGTTGGTGACACTTCCTGCAGATGTAGTCATTGAGGGCACTTTGTGCCTGCATGACTTCCCACATCCTGCAAGATACACATCCCACATGGCCGAGCTGCAATGACATACCTTAAACTTTATATAAAGTGTTTACAACAGTATTTATTTACTAATTTATTTTAATTTACAAATTTCTTTTAATAATTTTCTTAATTAATTTAGAATAATTCCTATGTATACTACAATTTATTATGTTTATTAAATGCTATTACCACCCACAAATATAACTAAAAGTTGTATGTTTCTTAACTACATAGGTATTTATTTTAATTATTTTATTTTAATTAGTTTATTTTATATATTTTTTATTTTGAAGTTTTACTTTTTGTTATTGATAGATCTACCTTAACTCCTGCGTCCTAAGCTAGCTTTTAACACACTGTCCCTTACACCAAGCACTTAGCGGCCAATCAAGTTACTGGTTCCCTATAATATCACAGTTGTTTTCTCACTCAGTTTCTTCAGAAGCTGAAATGCTCCCCACTCCCAATCTGCCTCTGCTCCTCTCCCAGGTAGGAAAGGCCACACTCCGAGACCCAGGCTCTATTTATGCCGCTCTCAGCTCCCGACCTGCCTCTGCTCTGCTCCCAGGTAGGAAAGGCCGTGCTCTGATTCCCGGGCTTTTTGTGTACAGGACATACCTGGGCAATGTTCCACGTTGCCCCGTAGATGCCAGCATTGTAGCTGGGCTGGAACAGCTTAGCTAGGGGCACAGCAAATTCTGCAGCACAAGTCTTCACTACTATTGCCAGAATTTGGCAGGGCCCTCGGACATTGCAGTATCCAGTGCCTTCAGCAGAATTGGCTGAAGACTAGCATCTGTGATGCTGGTGACCTCCAGGGGAGACCGATATGGGTCAGCCATTGTTGCGAATGCTTCAGCCTTATTTATGCACTCATGCTGGGCTCCCCCATCATTGAAGATGGGGATATTTGTGGAGCCTCCTCCTCCAGTGAATTGTTTAATTGTCCACCACCATTCACGACTAGTAGTTGCAGGACTGCAGAACTTAGATCTGATCCGTTGGCTGTAGAGTTGCTTAGCTCTGTCCATCACTTGCTGCTTATGCTGTTTGGCATGCAAGTCATCCTGTGTTGTAGCTTCAGCAGGTTGACACTCGTTTTGAGGTATGCCTGGTGCTGCTCCTGGCATGCCCTCCCGCACTCTTCTTTGAACCAGGGTTGATTCTCTGGCTTCGTGCTAATGGTAGAATGGGGAATGTTCCAGGCCATGAAGTTACAGATTGTGGCTGAGTACAATTATGCTGATGCTAATGGCTACAGCGCCTCATGGAGGCTCAGTCTTGA
This sequence comes from Cetorhinus maximus, assembly GCF_964194155.1. Lineage (NCBI taxonomy): Eukaryota > Metazoa > Chordata > Chondrichthyes > Lamniformes > Cetorhinidae > Cetorhinus > Cetorhinus maximus. Next base: position 28,350,179 of record NC_135892.1, on the reverse strand, counting down.
GTTGCTGGATCTGTTTGAAATCTATCCCATTTAGCACAGTGGTAGTGCCACACAGCATGATGGATGTATCCTCAATGTGAAGGCAGGACTTTGTCGCCACAAGGACTGTGCGGTGGTCACTCTTACTGATAATGTCATGGACAGATGCGTCTGCAGCAGGCAGGTTGATGAGAATGAGGTCAAGTATGTCTTTTGCTCTTTTTGGTTCCCTCACCACCTGCCGCAGGCCCAGTCTAGCAGCTATGTCCTTTAGGACTTGGCCAGCTCGGTCTGCAGTGATGCTACTGAGACAACCTTGGCGATGGACATTGAAGTCCCGCACTCAGAGTACATTCTGCGCCTTTGCCAGCCTCAGTGCTTCCTCCAAGCAGTGTTCAACATGGAGGAGTACTGATTCATCAGCTGAGGGGGTTGCTGTACATGGTAATCAGCAGGAGGTTTCCTTGCCCATGTTTGATGTTTGACCTGATGCCATGAGACTTCATGGGGTCTAGAGTCAATGTTGTGGGCTCCCAGGGCAACTCCCTCCTGTGTACTACTGTGCTGTCACCTATGCTGGGTCAGTCCTGCCGGTGCAGTATAATGTCTTCGACCACTGTTTGCCTGGGGGGAGGCGGTGGCATAGTGGTATTGTCACTGGGTGGTGATACAGAGATCCAGGATAATGCTCTGGAGACAAGTTGATGGTGGTGTCTGGGACATGTAAGATATGATTCCATGGGCAGAATTTTCTGCCTACCGGGCGGGCGGGCCCGACCCAAAGTAGGGAGCCGATCCCTGCTGGAGAAGTGGTCCCCGCCGCCATTTTAAGTGGGCAGGCCAATTAAGGCCCGCCCAGCGTGACGCCTGTTGGGAAGCGCTATGCGCTTTCTGTGTGGGTGGGGGGGGGGGGACTCCCCAAATGCAAGAGTGCGCTCTTTTGCGCATGCGCATGAAAGAACGCACATCTCCCTGAGGCTAAGTGCTGCCTCAGGGAGATCGCTGAAAGTTGTACAAACATTAAAAATAGAAAAAAGAAAAAATCCTTAACATGTCCCCCTCATGTGACAATATCACACGAGATGGGACATGCTAATAAATTTCACTGAAACTTTATTAAACTTTTTAAAACCCTACATGAAACCTCATCCCACCGGTGGATGAGGTTTCATGTTTTATCTATTTGCCGCCGGGGCTCCTGGCCTGCCCACCAACCTTAAGGTTGGATGGGCAGGTCCTTTAATTGTTTTAATGATCCTGTCAATGGCCTCAATTGGCCATTGACAGGTCGGTGGGTGTCCCCCCGACGTCATCCCACGTCATTTTGCGCATCGGCCCCACCCCCTGCTAACCGATGGCAAAATTCAGCCCCATGAGTATGACCATGTCAGGCTGTTGCTTGACTAGTCTGTGAGACAGCTCTCCAATCTTGGCACAAGCCCCCATATGTCAGTAAGGAGGACTTTGCAAGGTTATCAGGGCTGGGTTTGCCATTGTCATTTCCGATGCTTAAGTCAATGCCAGGCGGTCCATCTGGTTTAATTCCTTTTTGTTGGCTTTTTAGCAGTTGGATATAACTAAGTGGCTTCCTAGGCCATTTAAGAATCAACCGGACAGCAAATTTTAATTCAGATTTTTATTGAATTGAAATTCTACCCTGGTGAGATTTGAACCCAGGTCTACCAGAGCATTACCCTGGGTCTCTGCAGAATACCACTGCTCCAAAGAGGATCCTTTGCCCCAACGGCCCACAGCAAGGGGTCACCAATCTTCTGCTTCCTTCTCAGATCTCTAGGACCCTTAATACTTAAAGACTGTCAACCACAGCACTTCTGCTACTTGGAGCCTCTTTCTTTGTTCCTCCCATTGGTGGTTCCTACCAGTGGTCTCTTCCTCCTGGTGGCTCCATCCCCAGTTCTCTCTCTCTTTCTGGGTCCTCTCCCCGTCCCCTGTCCCAGTACTCCTCAGTTATGGTGCCTCACTCCTGAGTCCCAGTGTTTGAGTTTTCACACCTTTTTTTTCACACAAGCGCACTGGGCTCTTGTCCTTGGCCCTGAGAACTCCAAATGGTGGACTGCGCATGCATTGCCTGGTCCCGATCTGCTCACGTGCGGAAACCCCCGAGGCCTGAGACATAGAGCTGATTTTGTGGCCTCCCAGTGAGTGTGTTATCAGTGGGGTGGGGAACACATAAAATATGATGGGTGGCTAGCCTCCCCGCCCACCCCTAACTATTCCCTATAATACAATGGGTGGGTAGGACACCCACTAGGCTGCCCACCCTTAGGTCTATTAAGGCCTCTAACTGCCAAATTAAGTGACAATTCAGGGCTTCCACTGATATAATACACTGGGCAGTGGAAGGTGGGTGAGAGTGGGAAGGCTGTTTCTTCACCAAAGTTGGTGAAAAGGCAGGAAGGATGGGCAGGTACCTCCTTCGGGGGTGGGGGCATCCTGCCCCCCCCTAAGATGTGTGCCTCCCCGTTGTGCCTCCCTGCTCAGCCTCCAAAACCAGCCCCCCACCCCTACTCACCAGCCCCCACTCCCCCACGGTGTCTGATCATTCCCCACCCAAGAAACCCCAGACTCACCTTGTTCGGCATCCATGACACTTCTCTGTGGGCCTCCTTGCAGCCGCAGCTTACTACTACTACTCTCTTTTAATGGCCAGCAGTTCTCAAGGGCGGGAATTCCTTTCACTAAGGAATGCAAGTCCCACTCTCAGCTTCTTAAGGCCACCTGCAGTGTGTTTTTGACTGTCTTTTCTTCCATGGGGGAAGTGGGAGGTGCAACAAATACACCCCCACCCCCATAAAATTCACTCCATAGCCTCTCTGAAATAAAAACAGAAAATGCTGGAAAAACCTGGCAGCATCTGTGGAGAGAGATACAGAGTTAACGTTCCGAATTCAATATGAATCTTCTTCAGAGCATAAACTTGTCTGTTTTCTCCTCACAGGCTAACTGAACTGTTATGTGCTTCCAGCATTTTCTGCTTTTGTTTCAAACTGGAATAGTGGTGGTTTCATCAGATTTGGTCATTAGATTTGGGGTAGAGGTTTTTAATGAACTTTCATGAGATGCAAAGACATGCAAATATGGTTCCCGACAAGACACAGCAGGCAACAAAGCTTTTTGTTCGTAGCCAGATAAGCAGACTTTTGAACACTTACTCACCTATAGTTTATTTTTCTTTTCCTATTTTAATACTGTAACATTGCAAATAGGTTATGAATATTATGATTAATATCACTTAATTTTCTTTGATCGTCAGACAGACACAATTTCTTCTCTTATTAATTTGATATTAAAATCTTCTTGTGTACACTAAAACACTTGATGAATCTTTTATCGAAAGCAATTGAGTTGCAATTCTCTCATGGTACAGGAATATCATTTTACATGCTACATTATAGCTGCAGCTCCATTGATCAGAAGCAACGGGAGAATGAAAGATATGCCCTGATTCCGAAGAACCACAAACAAGAGAAACATATATAATTATCCCACAGTGCCTGTTACCGTGACAAACATGAAGTGGTAGCCTGAGACATTTCTGTCATAACGATATGAAAAGTTGAAATCAGAGAACGCATGTTAGATTAACTCATGCAGTTCCCTGATCTTTCAGTGTCTACCAAACCTTCCATTGTGTGAAGTGCATCCCTAACTGAGTTTTGTATTCCTTCAGTCATTGTAGGACACAAATTCTGATTACTGAAACAAATACTGCAAATGCAGCAAAGTATAGCAGGTTAATCAGTTTCTGAAAAAGAAAAATAAGCTCATTTTTTGAGTAGTATTCTTCACTGGGAGTTTTGATGAAGGGTCTCATTAAAGCTACGGGCCTTTCATTCCCTTTTAGATGCAGGCTAAGATATGCAATTATTTCGGTTTTCTGACTTTCATACTTTTAGGGCAGAATTTTCCGATCCCTGGCATCATGGCAGGTGGGACCAGAAAATCCGGAGCACAGCCAAAAGTTAGTTTCGCACCGGTGTGAAAATGGATTGCAATTTTCCACTCCCAAGTTTCACTGCAGGTCGGGTTGCCTGCTGTGCCTTGTCGGGAACCATACTTGCATGTCTTTGCATCTCATGAAAGCTCATTAAAAACCCCTACCCCAAATCTAATGACCACGCCGGCGGCTATTTAGACTGTTGTGAATCACAACCGGATATAACTGACGTGCACCTGGCGAACTGAACTTCACTCGTGACTTCAATGTTTGTGTGCACAGCAATCACCTACCTTTCACTGCACTGCGCTCGCGGCTGCTCCGACTCTGTGCCAGGGCTACTCAGGCAAGACCAGCAGGAAGGGAAGGGGCTGGAAGATGCGATGGAGTGAGGTGAGATTAGACAGAGGCAAGGGAAAGGGATGGAAGGCACACGCTTGATTGGTAGGGGGGTGGGGAGGGTGTTGGTGAGATGAGACAGGGGCAAGGGAAAGGGCTGGAAGGTACACACTTCACTGGGGGGTTGACTGGAGCACAGAGGGAAGGGGTGGACAGAGACACATGACTGGGAGTGGGGTGTTAAAGAAGCACAGGAGTGGGGAATAAGTCTAAGGAAGCCCTGGGGCAATGCACACCATGTAGTCACAGCCAGAAAGCAAAGACAGTCCTGGGGCCATGCATACCATGTAGTCAGAGCCAGAAAGCAAAGACAGTCCTGGGGCTGCGCATACCATATAGTCAGAGCTAGAAAGCAAAGACAGTCCTGGGACAGTGCATACCATGTAGTCAGAGCCAGAAAGCAAAGACAGTCCTGGGATAGTGCACACCATGTTACAAGGCTGTGCCTGGCACACAGCCCAGGGAGAGGAAGGCCTGTCTGTGCAATGTCCGTCATGCACAGCATGGTGTGCAGGGTGTGGTCAGTCCCTCACACATTTTGGTCCTGGGGGAGCGGTTGATGGCTTGGTACTGGGTTGCAGATAGCACAGTCACAGTCAGGGGAGGCATCTGCAGCCTGTAAATGGGGAATTGGTAACTAAGAGGGAGGCACTCGCTGGTCTCATGGCGGGGTGTCTCAGTAGGTCACTGTGATGGGGCCTCAAGATGGGGAAGGGCCAGGTCGACATGGGGCATCAGGACATGTTCAGGGGGAGGACAGGGATATCTACTAGAATGACTAAGGGTTCCAGAGTTAGAGGGGGAGGAAGGAGAGTGATCGAAGGGACGGAAACTTGCACATGATGCTCATCCAGGATGATACGAGGGAATTTGGTGGTCATGTTTCGGGGGTGGGGTGGCAGGGATGGTTGGAAGCTGGTCTCATTATAGATGCGGAGCAGCACCATTTCGACAGCTGATGGAATGATGCAGTTGAAAAATAACCTAGGAAAAAATCTGTAAGGAGGGGTCTGAAGGCCTGTGGGAGGAGTCAACTTCTGCACTTTGAAGGGGCACCCTAATAATTACCGCTTCAGGACATGGAGAGCAAGGCTCAGCTGAGGCATGCTAGGAATACTCAGATGCCAATTGAAGGATTTGGGCACCTTAACTCATGGTGCGCATTGTTACAAGAATCCATTGCAGCTTGGGGTCAAATGTTGATTGGGTTTGAATGATTATTTGTGCCTCTCTCAGGAATGCGCAAATCTCATAAGGAGATGTATAATGCAGCTCATTCCACAACACTCTTCTTGATTGAGCAAACCATTGGCATGCTCAAGGTGCACTTCTGATGTCTGGACCTGTCAGGTGGCGCTCTCCAGTACTCTCCTCAGGGTGTCCCGCATCACCATAGTTTGCTGCGCTCTACACAACCTGGCGCTCATAAGGGGGGATGGGTTGCCAGATGGAGAGATGGAGGAGCTGCACATCTCTTCCGATGAGAAGGATATCACAAGGAATGAGCCTGATGAGGGTGAGGATGTTGAGGCCCCAGAAGAGGAGGCAATAGCATAGGCCAGAATTGGCAGATGTGCTTGTGAAATCCTTATTGCCACAAGGTTCCAGAATGATGAAGATGAATAGCTCATAAGAGCCTCTTTCACCTGTGCCCACCATGCAGGCTCAACATTAACACCTTCTTGCTATCCTCAGCATCTCAATGAAGGACATCAATCTCAGAATGAGTAGTCACAATCTTACGTGATGATGGCCTCATCCATGGAAGGTTATGCAGCCTTTGGAGCGTGTGACCATTCTGTTATGAGATAAGACTCCACAGCATGCACTGTGCAGAAAGTTGACATGATGCTGTCTTTTCAAAATCACATCAACATTTCACTGCCTATGGCAGCCTTCAAGAGGCAGGAGCAGCACTGCAAACCTCAGTGTACTCATGGAAGTATGCCTGGAGCATTGGAAGGCACCTCAAGGAGGACAATGATCAATCACTGGTTCTTGCACCTGAGGACTGATTGGAATCTGGACTGTGGCATCTCTCCATAGGTGATCCCACTTGCAAGAATAATGTTCTGGCCTCCTCCTCATACTGAGTCCCCAGCATGAGATCGTTCTTTAGGATGCAAATGTTCTGTCACTTTCAGTCACGGATGCAAGCCTGCGAGTTTGTATCACAGAGGGAGCTTCAGCAGCACCATTGTCCGATCATTGACAAGCGCATATGACCCAGCATTCGTATGGAGCTTCCCAAATTCACGTCCAGCATTGCCTTGGCATCTGTGGTCCAGAAATTGTCGTTACTGTATTTAAACATTACTTAGTAACTTTATTGATATTAAAGGGCATGCTCCACAGGCTGCGTAACCTTCCATGGATGAGGCCATGGTGGACAATTAAAAAAGTTAATGGAGGAGGAGGCTCCACAAATATCCCCTTCCTCAATGATGGAGGAGTCCAGTACATCAGTGTGGCTGAAGCATTGCTACAATCTTCAGCCAGAAGTGCCGAGTGGATGATCTAACTCAGCCTCCTCCGGAGGTTCCCAGCATCACAGATACCAGTCTTCAGCCAATTCGATTCACTCCACGTGATATCAAGAAACGGCTGAAGGCACTGGCTACTGCAAAGGCTTTGGGCCCTGACAATATTCCGGCAATAGTACTGAAGGCTTCTGCTCCAGAACTTGCCACGCCCCTAGCCAAGCTGTTCCAGTACAGCTACAACACTGGCATCTACCTGGCTATGTGGAAAATTGCCCAGGTATGTCCTGTACACAAAAAGCAGGACAACTCCAACCCAGTCAATTACCACCCCATCAGTCTACTCTCCATCATCAGTAAAGTAATTGAGGGGTCATCAAGCAGCATTTGCTTAGCAATGCCCTACTCATTGAATCTCAGTTTGGGTTCTGCCAGGGCCACTCAGCTCCTGGCCTCATTACAACTTTGGTTCAAACATGGACAAAAGAGCTGAACTCCCAAGGTGAAGTGAGAGTGACTGCCCTTGACATCAAGGCCACATTTGACTGAGTGTGGCATCAAGGAGCCCTAGCAAAACTGAAGTCAATGGGAATCAGGGGGAAACTCTGCGCTGGTCAGAGTCATACCTAACACAAAGGAAGATGGTTGTGGTTGTTCAAGGTCAGTCATCTCAGCTCCAGGACATCACTGCAGGAGTTCCTCAGGGTAGTGTCCTATGCCCAACCATCTTCAACTGCTTCATGAATGACCTTCCTGCCATCATAAGATCAGAAGTGGGGATGTTCGCTGATGATTGCACAATGTTCAGCACCATTCGCGACTCCTCAGATACTGAAGCAGTCCATATCCAAATGCAGCAAGGCCTGGACAATATCTAGGCTTGGGCTAACAAGTTGCAAGTAGTATTTGCACCACACAAGTGTCAGGCAATGACCATCTCCAACAAGAGAGAATCCAACCATCGCTCCTTGATGTTCAATGGCATTACCATCACTGATCACTGTCAACATTCTGGGGGTTACCATTGACCAGAAACTGAACTGGACTAGCCATATAAATAATGTGGCTAAAAGAGCAGGTCAGAGGCTAGGAATCCTGTGATGAGTAACTCACCTCCTGACTCCCCTTAACCTGTCCACCATCTACAAGGCACAAGTCAGGAGTGTGACGGAATACTCCCCACTTGCCTGGACGAGTGCAGCTCCCACAACACTCAAGAAGCTTGACACCATCGAGGACAAAGCAGCCCGCTTGATTGGCACCACATCCACAAACATTCACTCCCTCCACCACCAACGCACAGTAGCAGCAGTATGTACCATCTACAAGATGCACTGCAGGAATTCACCAAGGCTCGTTCGACAGCTTCCAAACCCATGACCCCTCCCATCTCGAAGGACAAGGGCAGCAGATAGATGGGAACACCACCACCTGGAAGTTCCCCTCCAAGTCACTCACCATCCTGACTTGGAAATATATCGCTGTTCCTTCACTGTCACTGGGAAAAAATTCTGGAACTCTCTTCCTAACAGCAGTATGGATGTACCTAAAACACATGAACTGCATCAGTTCAGAAAGGAAGCTCACCACCACCTTCTCATGTGCAACTAGGGATGGGTAATAAATGCTGGTCCAGGCAGCAAAGACTGCATCCCAAGAATGAATAAAAGAAAGAGCCCGAGTCTGATAACAAGCCTCTAGAATCAGCCCTTAAAGATATGTTGGAGCTCCAAAGACAGGCAGGGACACAGCAGGCAGGGTTGTCAGAGGCTGTCAGCAGATTAGAGCGGAGGATGGAGGAATCCATCCACGTTTTGTCTGATGTCATGGCGCCGACATGTCAGCGCATTGAGGTCAACATTGGAACACCATGGAGGCCTTAGTCCAGCAGCTTGTGCTGCATATGCGCGTGGACCTGCACATGATCGCTATAACCATGAGTGGGATGCATCAGTGGCGATGCGAGAGGGGGATGGGGCACTTCGATCTCCCTCCAGGAGCCCCTTCTCCTCAAAGAGTCAGGGAGGGGCCCTCATTCACGACTGTATGTGGCAGAACTGCAGAACTTAGATCTGATCCATTGTTTAGCTCTGTGTCAGCAGGAGTCTGGCCTCCCGAGTGTCGGTGACCTTGACTGTCACTGCCTCCGCCTGCTGTGGACCCGAATCTGTGCTGTGCTCACCAGATTGTGGCCCTGAGCCTGTTCTACAACTAGGTCCCTCTGAGGTGTGGCTCTGCACTGGTGGAGGGTGCAGGTGACCTGGGGGCTGGGGCTGATGGGCTGGCTGGCAGTGTATCTCCTCCTTTACTTGCTAGTGGATGCAATAGAGAGAAGAGATAATTAGCGATTGGCTGAACAGTCGCCTGCATTAAAGAGCACTCTCAGTTTTGACGGTTGGGCAAAGACCAGTGGGTGGGGCCTCACTGGCTTGCTGGGAGACGCCGATCTCGCCTCCAGTGCAGGAACAGTCCTGGTCCTCGCCACCCAGCTCTGCCATCTGTTCTTCAAAGGGGCCAGTGACCTGAGCTCTGACATCCCCCCACCTGTCTGGATCTTTCCCTGTTGCTTTGGGGGATCCTTTCCTGCGTAAAGACAGATGAACAGAATGTGAGCAGGATGGATGCCAAAGCATATGATTAGCATGCCTCCCTGTTGTGTATGCTGAGTGGATTGAATGCTGAGGAAGGGCTGGAGACATGACTTGTGCAGGATGCGACAAGAGATGATGATGTATAAGTGTGTGCGAGAGAATCAGTGATGATAACCCTTATGCTGGTAGAATGTGAGATCCCTGTGCACTGTAACATTACGAATGTCTGATGGCCTTATGAGAGTGTGAGTTGAGATTGAAGAGAAGATTGTCTTATCTTGGTGGAGCAGATGAGATCATTTATCCTCTTCCTGCACTAGATAGCGGTCCACACCAGAGCAGCGCAGGCACTAACCACACAGGCGACTTACTCCCAAGCCTTGGTCGTGAGGTTGTGGACCGCTGGCTCTCAATAAGAGGGTACAGTATCTCTCGCTGGTCTTCCACTGCCGCCAGTGCCTTGTCACAGAACTTCAGGGTACAGCACTTTCTCTTCTGGGGACCAACCAGGGCTGCAGAGAGTGAACGTAGTTGCCGTTTAAATATGTGGCCCAGAAATTTTAACCAATGAGGTAATGGTGGAGCAGACGAATCCCAGCCTGCCCTGCTACGAGATACGATGAGCTGCTCGTTTATGCATAAATAATGAGGTAAAAAGCAGAAGATTGGGTACGGAGACCGCAATGCTGGCCAGGGAGGTAGGCAGCGCGCCAACTTTTCCACCCTCCACCACACTGGGGGTGGAATTTTCCATGCCCATTGGCGGCGGGCGTGTTTGCGGCGTGAGCAGACAATATGGTGAGAAGGCCAAAAACTGGTTTCACAACATCGTGAAAAAGTTTGCAATCATCCGCTCTGCCCGTCAATGGTGGGCTGCGTTTCCCGACATCAGACGTCGGGAACTTCATTGTAATACATCTGCATGTCATTATAAGCCCAGATCACTGGAAACATCCTTCCACGCTGGATCATCCGAGCACAATCACACCGATGTCTTCCACAACTGTATGTAAGCAACGTGTACCTGGAGAACTGCATTTCACTCGGGACTTCGAGGTTTGTTTGCCTACCTTGGTTCAGGCAGCACTCGCAGTGATCAGCGCCAGGCTTCACAGGCAGCACCATATCATTTTTAGGGGGCCTCACGGGCAGGTCTCTACCTAACAGAACAGCCATAAGGCAGGGGTGGCTTTTCAATGGCTGTAGGGCTAGGGCTGTACTGGGGAAGAGGGGTATCCCGGGGTGTGTGTGGGGGCACAAGTTGATCTGTGCAAGTAGCCTCAAGAAGGTGACGGCTGAGGAGACACTCTCCAGAGGCGATGAGGCCAGATTGAGATGAGAGGGTATGTGTGAGAGTGGTGATGTCCCTTGAGCTGGCAGTGAGTGAGATGCCAGTGAATGTGTGATGGTCTTGAGTGTGTGAGTTTAAAGTGATGAGATGATTGCCTTTTTCTGGCGGTACAGTTGAGATCATTCCTCCTCTATCTGCATTGGACGGCCAACCTCTTCTGTGCAGCATTGGCACTGATCATCACTGCCATCGCCTACCAAACTAGAGTGGTGAGATTGCTGCCCCTCCTGCCACCAGAGTGGGGTTAGAGGGCATCACGGCGGGCCTCCACAATGTTCAAAAGTCATTCCGGGGTACGTAACTGAATCAGAGGGGCTGCAGTCTTCTTGCCTTTTGGGGCCATGTCTTCTATGCAGCAGCCCTGGCTGGAAGCACTGAGAGATGTGCACGTGGCTGTACTTTAAATAGGGCACCTGGCATGAGGAAGCAGTGAGGTGACGGCATGGCAGGTAAATGAGAGCCCGCCCACCATCGAAACGGCATGTTTCCCAGGAATGCATGATTAATGAGGTGGGATTGGGGCGATACAGCGTGAAAAGCTGCCATAGTGGCCGGTGGGTAAAACATTCTTTTCCCAGCCCACTACTGCACTTAGTGCAAAGCCTGGACAATTCCACCCTTTGTCTCCAGAGCAGAAAATTCCACCCTTAATTGCAATTCTCCTGGCTACTGAAATTGGCATTAAATAATGAATATTGGCACACTATAAACTGGCCCACATGGCACATCTCTTGGAATAATTGCAGCTGATCTTCTAGAGAAGTTCACATCAAGGTGATGGATCAACCACCTGCTAATCGAATAGTTGGCAGTTTGAATTTCATTCAAATAGTTAGCAGTTTGGGTTTCACAGCTGTCAGCCACTCAACCATCCCTCATTTATTAGGAGTTTTCATATGGTTCACAAGGTGTGGTAACAAATTAGTGATAAACTGCATAGAAAAAGAGGTGGATAATAAGGATGCACTTACAAATTTAAGGTACCTGTTACATTGGCAAAACAAAAAAGTGACACTGGCAGGATATATTCTCTGGAGTTGAGAAGAAAGATCAGCTATGGTCGTTTTGCCTGGTGGAGCAGACTCGAGGCTTACTTCTGCTATTTCTTATGCTTTTATGAAACAGTCACATAGAAGTTTGTGCCACCTACTTGGCCTACTGGTTATTAAAACTAAATGAAGGGACAAAATCAGTATTTTTATTACATTTTTCTGTTATTCCTAATAAATGTAATGTGAGATGGAGTTTGTCACATTTAAGTTAAGGACATCAGTGTGTGATAATATGTTAATGAAACAGGTACCTAAATGTCCTTCTCCACCACAGTGTGGTACAGTACAACTTACTTTTCACAATACATTGTATCATTACATTTGTTTTAGTTGGACCATGAATAGGAATAAGATGGCACAGTAGGAATGAACTTTCTCCTTTTTCCTCCAGACATTAGATTTAGCTCAAATTAAGCTGAGCTGATAGAACTGAGCCTTCCATTTCTTTGAGAGAGAAATGAATCCAGAACTCAAAATTGTCAATAATTTTGCATTAATTGGGACACTTCACTCAGATGGCTCTTAATGATAGCACAGCAAATTGGATCCTTACTTGATCAGAGGTAGTGCTGAGAAAATAAAGGACAATTCTATTTCCTTGTACTACCATGTGATCTTTTAATAGGTATAGAAACAGACTGGTTTCCAATGGCAGCAAATACAGCACTCATCCTTCAATTCATCCATCACTCAAAATGATTTCAGTCTTTTCCAACCATCTACCAACTTCTTCAATTATTCCTGCACATTGTCACCTTTAGAAGAATAGGAGATCATGTTCTATCGATCTATAGGAGTCACGGGTGTTGGAAATGAAAAAGTCATGTACGACGGCATCATTTTGAAATTATTTTGTACTCCCATGTCTGTTAATTATTAGATCCATCTATTTGTACTTCATGCTTTTCAGTACCTTTGTAGTAATGTGTCGATTATTCTTGAACTGTTAGCTATTTTTCCAAGTGTCAACATCAGAGAATACCAGAGACAGGAAGGCAGTGGGATCAAGGGAACTACGTTAATGGGACATTTTCGATGCTTGACCACCGAAGTTATATCAGGCTTTAGGAGGAAGAGAATGTTGAAATTTCTCCCTGGGAGCTTAATCCTGTAGAAATTCTATTGAATGGGAGAGCATGTACTGAAGTCACACTACATCCCTTTCAATCACACTGCCTTTCAGCCATTGCAAACTAGTAATGTGCTAATAGTGAATTTGGGTTGAATTCTACATAAATGGGACCAGACACTAAATTTGCAATAACAGGTTAGAAATTCCAAACAATAAAGTTAATGTATGAATTCTTGTACCTGCAGTTTTCATGCAACATTAATGTGTTTGTTTTAACCCATTTATTTGCACACAGGAAAACGGCACAAATGTATTCAACATATATCAACTTGGCTACTTGGAATTGGTAACCTGGAATTTCATCGTATGTATAACCTACTGATAAACAGTAGGCCTAACGGTGAGAAGAATTCAAAAACTTCTTAAAGGAGAATTGAAAACTTGTGGCTACTACAGCAAAAATTGTTCGAAAAGGCTATTGTAATTCATGTGGCTCTCCAGTATATTGGAGATGGAAAATAAAGTGAACGAAAGAGCTTGAAGGAGACATGTTTATATCAGAGATGAATTGCCTCACATCCACTGTCCATACTGTTGCATTTCTTCCATTTGTCGCAAATGTACCAATCATATGACAAGGATTGCTAATACAATAATGTGGGTTCTTTATTTGAAGATAAGACTATAAAGTAAATCCTCACTATTAGTCATCCTGCTTTAAGTTGTTTCGCTTTAATTTTGTTTATTTTTTAGGACTTCTTTTTCAATTTGCATCACCATTTTCGGTTTCACGTCACCTGCACTCTGGCCCATCCCTTCCATGCTGCATCCTGGGCTAGCAACGTCATGTTCTGATGCCAGAGCTGCCACTGCCATCACATAGGCCCAGGCTACAGGGAGAGAGCGAGGCCTGAGATCCTGGGAGCAGGAGCACTGGGCAGGGACTGGAAGCTGCTGGCCACCAATGGGATGATGACTGTAAGTCACCTGGGCCAGAGGGCAGCAGGTGGGAGGGAATGACACCCTTGGCTCCTTCTGTGCACCCCCTCCACCAGCTCCTCCTGCAGCAGCACCCCCCCCATCCCCCTCCCAGCTCCATTGGCATCCCCCCCATCCCCAGGTCCATCGGCAGCTCTCCCATCTCCAGCGCACCCCCAACTAATCCCCACCCCCACTGGCTCCATCTGCGGCACCCCCGGGAGAGTGGCTCAGCACCTGCAGACTGTCAGGAAGCGGTCCAAGCTGTGGAGGACTCATATATTGCTCTAAATTTAAAGCAATAGCGAATGTAGTGAGTTTTCCGGCTATCCCAAGGGAGACATCAATTGTGGAAGGACTTCAAGTGAATGTTCAGAAGTTTACTAGAAAGGAAACCTCTTTACAACTGAATCAGCTCTACCCTTGGTGTGGAAATAGTGGTACCTCTTCACTGGAGCGTTGGGTATTGCTGGGATCAAAGGGGTAGCATGAGCTTGAATCATTTTTCCCTTGGTGTCTGTGTTGAAATCTTTCCTAACCTTTTGTTGTCTCGTGTAATATAATTAATGTTTCTTATTTAATAAATGTTTTATCCTTTTGTTAAAGAGTTAACAGCAAAGTCCTGTGAATCTGTTTCAGTTAATATCCTCCACGGTTTAAAAAGGAATAAAAAATAATGACCCATAACTTCCTCGGAATGGCAATCAGCATCGGATTGCCACTCCATGCCCACTTACCTATGCTAAATTTCTTCCGTGCCTGTCTCGCCCAACCTTCCAACTCAGGCTAGGCAGGATCCAGGCAGTGCAGCTGGCTCTGAAGTCCAGCGTCGAAGTTCAGCACCATCAAATTGAAGGAGGACACATCCCTTTTTTTACAGCACTAGCTGTAAAGCAGGTAAGTTTAAAGGTCCCACTGAAATTGACAGGCCAGGGAGAAGGTAAGTGCCCAAGGTAAGTGAAAAGGATTTGGAGGGTGGGGGTGTTTGGAGATTGGGTGGGGATGGGGGGAGGTGGTCAGACATTGGAAGTGGGTGCAGCGGCTGGAAATTTGGGGGGTCGGACATTCGGGGGGGTGGGGGTGGGGGCGGGGTTGGACATCGGCGGGGTGCTGGGGGGTCGGACATCAGGAGGGAGTGCAGTGGGCCAAATATTTGTGGGGATGGAGTGGGAAGGGTCGGGTCAGGCATCAGGGGTAATGTGGGACAATGGAAGGGGTGGAGCGGGCTGGACATTCAGGGGTTGGGGGGTCGGACATTCGGGAGGCTTGGGGGCGTGGAGCGTCGGACATTGGGGGGATGCTGGGGGGTTGGACACAGGGAGGGAGTGCAGCGGGCCGGATAATCGTGGGGATGGGAGGCTGGGGGGGGTCGGACATACAGGGGTTGTCGGGATGAGGAGTCCTGTGTGGGTGGGATGGTATCCCATGCGGAATCAGCAGGTGGGGAATACCGTGAGGGGGTGAGGTTAGTCAGGGGTGGGGGAGTCCCTTGTGGGGTTGGGCCTGTGGAGGGAGTCCCGTAGGGGGGGGTTCAGTCTGGGTCTTTACAATAGTCACCCAGGAGTTAGAAAAGGTTTTAATTCTTCTAACTTTTTCTTAGTAACTATTGGTATAACCCTGGCAGAACCATCTGAAGTTTGCGATTTAAACAGCATTTTCAGATGGTTCCCAGTGCAGCGCAATTGTCCAGAGGAAATGTGCACTTCTGGGCAATTGCCATGCAAACCCTTACCTGGGAGCTTCCCAGAGGGATTCCCCAGCGCATCTTTGGGGTACTCCTGCAAATCTGATACCGGGGGGCTCAGAGGTTACGGCCCAATGATCTATCAAGCCAGGTTCCATTCTGGGATCTGATTTGTTCAGTCATAACATCAGCTGGGATCATAACAGGCAAAAATAGAGAGCTTGAACAGTGAGTTGAGTGCCTTATGTTGTATATATCTTGGATCTATGCAGAGAAGACACTAATTTCTGTGTGTGTAATAGGTTTTATTTACTGTTCAAATGTCTATTCCATGCTACAGCTCTGGCTTCTAGCTTTTTCTACTGTTATGTTTACTTTGTCTGGAGTCCACACCCAGGCTTAACCAATTCAGGGGAGGCAATGGTGTAGTAGAATTGTCACTGGTCTAATAATCCAGGGACCCAGGGTAGTGCTCTGGGAACCTGAGTTCCACCCGATGGTGGAATTTGAATCCAATAAAAATGTGGAATTAACAGTCTAATGATGACCATGAAACCATTGTTGATTGTCTTAAAAACTATTTGGTTCACTAATGTCCTTTAGGGAAGGAAATCTGCTGTACTTACCTGGTCTGGCCTACATGTGACTCCAGACTCACAGCAATGTGGTTGATCCTGAAATGGCCTAGTATCAAACCCTTACAAAGCCACAAAAAAATAATGAAACCGGACGGCCTAACAGCACTGTGGCTGTACCTATACCACGTGGACTGCAGTGGTTCAAGAAGGCAGCCCACCGCTACCTTCTTTTGAAGAAGAGTCATACGGACTTGAAATGTTAACTCTGTCTTTCTCTCCACAGATGCTATCAGGCCTGCTGAATTTTTCCAGCATTTTTTGTTTTTGTTTCAGATTTCCAGCATCCACAGTATTTTGCCTTTATTATAATGATGCCGATAGTTCTTGGATTGTAGGAAATGGATCTTGTCTGGAATGATCGTTTTGTTGACCACCTTAGGGGCAATGCATAGTCTAAGTTCACCATTTATGTGTTGTGCAATGACTAGATTTGATGTCTACAGCGATTCACTTAATGATACCCTCTGTTCCTCATCATTTTAGCTTCTGTGACACTTTGGCATGGATTGCAAATGACAACGGCCTCAAATTTTGCAAAACTGGTGGAATTGATGTGTCACATGGGGATCATGACAGTACCCCTTAATCTCCCCAAATCTGGCAAATAAGGATACTGGTGTGTATAGTTTGCATCATCAATCACGATAATGTGTGCTCCAGTTTGAAGCCTAGCCTATCAAAAAGGATAACCATCATAAGGCTTCTGCTTCTAGTTATATAGAACATGAACCTGTCCAGGTGTGACATTTTTGTAGTGTACTAGAACTGTGACCATTCCCAAAACTGAAATAATTTAGTCATCATAATCTTGAAGAGTGTCTCGCAGGAATGAGAGGAAGCTGCGAGAAATACCAATACAAAAACAGAATTACCTGGAAAAACTCAGCAGGTCTGGCAGCATCGACGGAGAAGAAATCAGTTAACGTTTCGAGCCTTCATGGCCCTTCAGCAGAACTGAAGCATAGTTAGAAGAAGGGAGAAATATAAATTGGTTTAAGGTGGGTGGTGGGGGGCGGGGGTGGGGGGTGGAGAGACACATTGAGGGTGTGGTGATTGTGGAGATGAGCAGATAATCAAAAGATGTCACAGACAAAAGGGTCAAAGAGGTGTCGAAGGTGGTTACATTTGTCTGAGAAAAGTGCTAATTAAGAATGGAAGACAGGATATTCAAAGTACAGCTCTGGTGGGGGTGGGGTGGAAAGACTAACAAGGTTTTAGTTTAGATTTAAAAATAATGGAAATAGGTGGGGAAAGAAGAATCTATATAAATTATTGAAAAAAAAGGGGGGGGTGGGGGGAAGAAACGGGGTGGGGATGGGGGGAGGGGGAGTTTAAGATCTAAAGTTGTTGAATTCAATATTCAGCCCGGAAGGCTGTAAAGTGCCTAGTCGGAAGATGAGGTGCTGTTCCTCCAGTTTGCGTTGGGCTTCACTGGAACAATGCAGCAAGCCAAGGACAGACATGTGGGCAAGAGAACAGGGTGGAGTGTTAAAATGGCAAGCGACAGGGAGGTTTGGGTCTTTCTTGCGGACAGACCGCAGGTGTTCCGCAAAACGGTCGCCCAGTTTGCGTTTGGTCTCTCCAGTGTAGAGGAGACCGCATTGGGAGCAACGAATGCAGTAGACTAAGTTAGGGGGAATGCAAGTGAAATGCTGCTTCACTTGAAAGGAGTGTTTGGGCCCTTGGACGGTGAGGAGAGAGGAAGTGAAGGGGCAGGTGTTGCATCTTCTGCGTGGGCATGGGGAGGTGCCATAAGTGGGGGTTGAGGAGTAGGGGGTGATGGAGGAGTGGACCAGGGTGTCCCGGAGGGAACGATCCCTACGGAATGCCGTCAGGGGGGGTGAAGGGAAGATGTGTTTGGTGGTGGCATCATGCTGGAGTTGGCGGAAATGGCGGAGGATGATCCTTTGAATGCGGAGGCTGGTGGGGTGATAAGTGAGGACAAGGGGGACCCTATCATGTTTCTGGGAAGGAGGAGAAGGCGTGAGGGAGGATGCGCGGGATATGGGCCGGACACGGTTGAGGGCCCTGTCAACGACCGTGGATGAAAAACCTCGGTTAAGGAAGAAGGAGGACATGTCAGAGGAGCTGTTTTTGAAGGTAGCGTCATCAGAACAGATGCAACGGAGGTGAAGGAACTGAGAGAATGGGATGGAGTCTTTACAAGAAGCGGGGTGTGAGGAGCTGTAGTCGAGGTAGCTGTGGGAGTCGGTAGGCTTGTAATGGATATTGGTGGACAGTCTATCATCAGAAATTGAGACAGAGAGGTCAAGGAAGGGAAGAGAAGTGTCAGAGATGGACCATGTGAAGATGATGGAGGGGTGGAGATTGGAAGCAAAATTAATAAATTTTTCCAGGTCCCGACGAGAGCATGAAGCAGCACCGAAGTAATCATCGATGTACCGGAGAAAGAGTTGTGGGAGGGGGCCGGAGTAGGACTGGAACAAGGAATGTTCCACATACCCCATAAAGAGACAGGCATAGCTGGGGCCCATGCGGGTACCCATAGCCACACCTTTTATTTGGAGGAAGTGAGAGGAGTTAAAGGAGAAATTGTTCAGTGTGAGAACAAGTTCAGCCAGACGGAGGAGAGTAGTGGTGGATGGGGATTGTTGGGGCCTCTGTTCAAGGAAGAAGCTAAGGGCCCTCAGACCATCCTGGTGGGGGATGGAGGTGTAGAGGGATTGGAAATACCAATGATAGAGTTTGTTGTTCAAAATAGATACTTTCGGCCAACATCAATGGGAAGTGATACTGAGATGTACACGATCTTGACTGAGCAATCCTTAAAATGACCTGGTGCTTTACCATTGTTGGTATATACATGTTGAACCTCACTAACCAGAAAAGACTTCTCCACTTTTTGAACTGATGAAGTTCTCTTCTTTAACAACCTGTGGATCTTAGCAAAATGATTCCACTTTAAGCATGAATTATGCTTTTTCCCTTGCACTAACTATGGTGTTGTGAATCAATGAGCATTTCCATAATTTAGGCATGATTTGAAGGCATGTGACTGTGATTGGGCACGTGTTGATAAGACCGCTGAGGTTTCTTTGTCGATACCCTTGGACTAGAACTGGTTGAGCAAGCTGTGTCTGTGACCCTGGGTGGCATTTTCCAACCCTGCCTGTGGGAGGTGTCATGGCAGTTGGGAGTGGAAAATATCATGAAATCAGAAAAATCAGCTCACCACCGTCATAAAAGCAGTCTGGGATCGTCCGATTCAGCCGTAAATGGCGGGTTGTATTTCCCACCATGGCACATTGGGAACGTCATTTTATTACATTTGCATCTCATTATAAGGGCTGCTCGCCAGAATCATCCCCCCATGCTGGATCAAGAGGGCATGTTGGCGTCCAATTAGACCGACGTGTTTCAGAAAGGTACTTAAGACCTGGCGACCTGCACTTCGCTCATGACTTTGAGAGTCGCCGTCTACCTTGCATTGCACAGCACTCGCAGCAACTCAGACTCAGTGCCAGGCTTCGCAGGCAGCATCATAACGCTTTCAGGGGGTCAGAGACAAGTCTCTACCTACCAGACCAGTGGTAAGATGGGGGTAGGTTTTATTGGGCTGCAAGGTAAGGCCTTCACTGGGGAAGGGGGGAAACTGACCTGAGGCAAGGGAAGGGGCTGCAGGGTAAGTACTCCACTGGGGGATAAGAGTGGGGAAGGTTGCACTCAGACACATAGCTGGGGTGGGGGGGGGGCGGGTATTGGCAGCGGGGAAGCAAAGGGTCACTGAGTGAAGAAGCACTTCAACGTTGAGCTTGCAAAAACTGTCCTTGTCCCAGTCCAGGCTGGGGGAGAGCATGTCAGTCCAGTCTCAGTCATACCCAGGATGTTCTGCGCAGGACTTTGTCGTAACATCACGCACATTGGTCTAGGAGGGGTTCTGGCATCATACTGGGTCACAGGACTCAGTCAGGGGAGGCATCTGCAGTCTTTAGATGAGGAAAAGGCATTGTGGGGACATTCAAGGGTGTCAGAAGGGTGAAGGCATATGTCGGACTGTGCCAGCGTCCTCAAGATAGGGAGAGGTGATGCCCAATACGGGACACAGGCACATCTACCTCACCATGTTCTGGGGGTAACAAAGGGATATCCACCACAATCTCGATGGGATCAAGGAATACAGGGGTAGGATTGAAAGGTTCTTGGAGGGAGGGAAACTGTGGTAATCTGATCTGTAATATACATTAAAGAAGAATGTTACAATGGAAGATCACATGATCTTAGTATCCAATAGAGGAGTAGCACAGGCTACCTCAGTAGTCAGTAGTCTATAGTTGGAGCCTGTAGTGTGGAGCCAGCGTTTGAGTTGAAAGCACACAAGTGTAGTTGCTGAATACCTTTGTAAATAAACAGAATGGATTCCACCTAAGAAGTGTCTACTGACCTACTCTGTCTATTGTACCAACTCGGCCATCCCAAAACAAGCATGCAGCCCGGATCCATAATTCCCCACAAACTGGTGACCAGGATCCAACAGAAACCCGAACATTAAGCTCCTGCAGTACGATGAGAGGGAATTCCACACTCACACAGGGAGGGTCCAAGCTGGTCTGGTAGCGAGACCTCAGCATCACCATCTTCCAACCTGCAGTGATGACGCAGTACAAAATTAATTTGAGGAGATACTTTGCTAGTGAGGGCTCTAAGGGCTGATTGGAGGGCAGGTGCACGCACTGGGTGGGGTGTGGGGAACAATTAAAGGGGCACCCAACTGAACAGGGTAGGGGTGGGGGGAGCGGCGGGGGTGTGGTGGGGGGGTGGTGGAGGCACACCCTGAAACGAACCCTGCACTGGCCTGGATTTTTGGGGCAATTAGTTTCCGATACTGGAACAAAGCCCTTGAACCCACATTCACTGATGAGTCATTGACAGAAATATGACTTTTGCAGGCTGATGTTGACTCAGGTCTGTTTCTTACTGGTGCTGCAGAGAGGAGACCATCAGGAAGATGGACCCTGAATTTATTACAGCCTGCATAATCACATACAGGCAGGAAAGAAGGAGGAGAAGATTGCAATGGAACCACCAGGCTCACCAAAGGGAGGAGCTAAACCCTCAAGACCAAGGAACAGCAGGATTCCCTCCGGATGCAGAGGATGAGGCTCACGGAGGTGTCATGCGTAGGTGCCTCATAAGACCAAGGGTGTACAGAACTCGCATGTCGTTTCTGCAGGTGGGCAAGAGACAGTGTCACTAACGCCTCTGCATATCCAGGGATCTGGTGACCCAAATTTGCCACATTCTCCAGGAATTTGCACGATGGGAACTGGGGGGGCATCCATTACCACTGGCTGTGAAAGAAACCGCCACACAGAACTTCTACATGGGTGGCTCCTTCCAGGGTTCTATTGGGGACCTCTGCAGGATCTCTCAAGCGTCTACTCACAAATGCATATATAAGGTAACCAACAACTTTTTTGCCCAAAGGCCCACCTTACGTCAGCTTTGACAGAGATCAAGCAAGCCAGAATGCTAGAGCAGGGGGCTTTGCAGCGATTTCTGGATTCCCACAGGTGCAGGGTGCCATCAACTGCACTCATGTGCCTATGAAAGCTCCTTGGCAACAGGCACTCCAGCACATAAACAGGAAAGGCTTCCACTCACTCAATGCACAGCCAGTCTACAATCGTAAAAAAACTTATCATGCTGGTTTGCGCCAGATATCCAGGAAGCATCCATGGCTTATACATCTTGAGTAGATCGCATGTCCCGGACATCTTCAAGGGGTTACATAGAATCCAGGGTTGGCTCCTTCGTGACAAAGGATACCTGCAAAGGATGTGGCTAATGACGCCCATGTGGCAGCCTCAAAATCCTGCAGAGAGAAGGTCCAACGATGCGCATGTTGCTACCTGAGCATTGGTGGAGCAGACCAGGCAATTCTGATGCCTAGATAGATCTGGTGGAGCACTCCAGTACAGTCCCCAGGGGGTCTCACGTATTATTGTGGCTTGCTTCGTGCTGCACAACCTAGTGCTGCAAAGTGGCGAGGACTTGCCAGATGCCGACATGGAGGAACTGCACGTCTCCTCCGATGAGGAGGACATCAAAGGAGATGAGGGTTTTGGGTATGAGGAAGCTGAGGCTGCAGGGGAAGAGGCCATGGCATGGCCAGACAAGGCAAGTGTGCACGTGAGGCCCTCATAGCCACCAGATTCCATGGGGAGGATGGCGAGTTGCAGTGAGTACCCTCTTAGACAAATGCCCTCCAACATGGGCCAACATTAACACCTGCGTTGCTATTACTCTCGTTTCAACCATGCACTTCAATATGAGTGAACAGTTACACCTCAGGCTCACATTATCCTGATCCTTTGAAGGATGATGAAGCCTCGGGAACATATGTCCTTGCCGAGATGAAGTGCTAACTGGAGGAGGGAGTCCTGGCATCAAAAGGTGCTGCCTCTTCAAGCATCTCTCCAGCATCCAGTCACATTGGCAGCCTACAAGAGGCAGGAGCTGTTCCACTATCCTCAGTTGGCTCATAGCTGTACACTTTCAATCTGACAAAGCTCCTCAAGGAGATCCATCTCCAGCAATGGGACAATACATTCTGTGGTAAAACTGATGGGTGACACTTGAGCCAAGGCAACTGAGGATGCTCCACACGCATCTAATCAGAGATGACTCAATTCTCTGTGTCACTTTCTTCTCTATCACATTAACATCTGCCATTCTCAGTTAGAGATGCTGACCTGCTTTTATCCTCACCTTAGGTGGTGGGTGCACAGCTCTGCATCCCAACATTGTAATGAATGCTTTCTGGCTGCAATACAGGCAATTACAGGTTGAGAAATGTTCAAGGTTGTAGGTTCGAGCACCAGAACAATAATGTGGCTGAGAGGAGCAGAGCTTCGGCATCTTGAGGTGGCAAGGTGTCTCCACTTATTGGTTAGCTTAACAGATGTACACTCAGAAAGTCGAAACATGGTTAGCAGACAGGAGCACACATGAGCTGAGTATAGGATCATAGGATGAAAACCCTGCTAAGAGACAGAGAGTACATGGATTTGCATGGTATATGACCCTTCACCATGCGTAAACACATCTCTCCTCTTACACTGCACCTTCACCTTTCAAGAATACAGACAACATAGGAGAACACCTCTGCCTCAATCTTACACAGTCAAAAGTAAGCATGACATGACCTTGCAAAGCATGTTAACAAGTCACTTCCGCAAATACACTTAACATTAAGGTCAAGGCATCACTGATGTTGAGAATAATCTGAAAAAGGGGCACACACTGTTGTGGTATGGGAGCACGTTACATAAATGAGAAGCCCATGATAGTGACATTTGTGATAACTGCGGGGAGGCACCATGGTGTCACACCAGATTGACAGCAACACAGCTCATCATAAAAAGGAGGCATAAACAAGAGGAGATGTGAAACGGGTATGATTCCATTTATATTTGTGAACATTACAAACATGTTGTGAACACCCATGCCACCATTATGCTCCTAAGTCCTTTTCACTTTCCTAGCTTTACTGCTACAGCTGGGTGCATCCCCAACATCCACAGCGGAGGTAGAGGCAGCCTGCTCACTGCTATGTTCTGTTGTCTGTGATGACTTTGGCGGGCGTCCTCTGGCGGGCTGAGACCTGGATAGCTGCTTTGGGTGTCCTGCTATGGGGCAGGAAACCTCCTTGGCCTGTGGAGCTGGAGGTGATAGGGTCACAGGAGCAGGGGATTGGGATTAGTCGGACAGTCCCGGAGTCACCTGGGTGGATGGCCCCTGGGTGTCCAGCTGCTGGTCCTCCTCTCTGTGGGGGACTGACAGCCCCTGGTTGATTCCTTGAGGAGAAGGGGCACCTAGAATGAGATCAAGATGCCCCACCCCCCTCTTGCGTAGCCACTGATGGATGCACCAATGACTACAAAGATGAAGTGCTTCTCCTGTGGCAGTGCAGGACTAATGTCCTGCACTAAGGTCTCTATGGCAGCCGCCATCCTACTAGTGTTGATCTCAATGCGATGGCATGCCGACGCTATCATCTGAAACTGAAGGCAGACGGACTCCTCAATCATCTGTTGCAATCTGAGGATTGTAGCTGACATCCCTTCCCGATCTTCCCGTGATTGTTGCTGCAGCTCCACCAACTGATTTAGGACTGAGGTCGGATGTTCGGCATCTGATTTGGACTCACCAGAATCATGGCCTCCAGTAGTCCTCCAAGTGCCAGCGACCTCGAATGTCCCTGCCTCCACCTGCTGTGGACCAGATTGCGTGTTGTGCTCACCAGATTGTGACCCTAAGGCTGCTCTAGAACTAGGTTCCACCGAGGTCTGTGTCTCTGCGCTGCTAGAGGATGTGGGTGAGCGCTGTGACGGGTCTTCAATGATGCTGTCCTCAGGTTCTTCATCTGAGGTATCGTTGGGGCTTGAGCTAAGGGCCTGGCTGGTTAAGGGCCTCGGCAACTTCATAGGGGTGCCCATGAAGGAAAGTAGAGATAATTAGTGCATGGCAGGCAGCTGTAAAAGAAGAAAATGCACTCACAGTATCGCTGTCTGAGGAATGATCTTGTGCAAGATCCTCATGTGGATACTTGCCGCTGACTTCACCGTTGCCGCAGGCACGGTCCACATCCTCTCCGGCCAGCTCAATGGCTTTGTTCTCGAAGGCAGTGAACACCTTGAGTTTCAGCATTCCACCCCCTGGTCTGGGATCTCTCCCTGCAAACTTTTCTTGCATAAAGACAGATGGAGACCGTGAGCAGGGCGCATGCCAGGGCAGATGATAAGGATGCCTGGCATGTGTCGGTGGTGAGTAGGTCCATGGACTGGATGAGGACGCAATCTCCAGAGGAGATGAGCCCAGATGGGGATGTGAAGGTGTGTGTGAGAGAGAGTGGTGATGTCCTTTGAGCTGGCAGTGTATGAAATCCCTGTGAATGTGTGATGGGCTTGTTAGTGTGTGAATTGAGAGTGATCAAATGCTTGGCTGACCCTGGTGGAATGGTTGAGATCATTCACCCTCCTTCTGTACTAAATGGCTGACCTCCTCTGTGCAGCATTAGCACTGACCACTGCTGCCACCACCTCCCAAGCTGGAGTGGTGATGTTGGTGGACCGCCTCCGGCCACCATGGGAATAGAGGCATTGCTAAACTTGGGGGTTGCCATCTTCTTGACTTTCAGGGCCATGTTTTCAGTGGAGCAGTTCTGGGCTGCATACATTGACAACGGTGTGCGTGGCTACTATTTAAATATGGTGCTTGGAGTGAGGAAGAGGTGAGCTCACAATGGGGCGAGAGAATCAGAGTCTGCCCGCCCAAGATCCAGCGTGTTTCCTGAGCGTGTATAATTAATGCAGCGGGAAGCGGATGATACGTCGTGAAAACCCGCCATTGCAACTGGCGGGTAAAATGCCGTTTTTCATGCCTGCCTTCACACTTAGTGCACTGACGGGAAAATCCCGCCCCTGAGCCTGAGGGTGCATTTCCATGTAACCTCTTGGAATAGAACATGGCAGATTTGATTTGGACTGCCAAGGTCGTGGTTTTTTTACAAGGTTAAATCATTATCCTCCATGAGCAGATGTTCTCTAATTCGTGGAATTGATTGGTCACAAATTAGTTTATTAGTTAGTGCACAAAATTTACATGTAGAAGCTAGCTGCAACACTGCCACATATTGTTTAATGGGCTCATCATTTCCCTAGCTTCTCTGGCAGTATGCATTTTGTTCCATCATCACACTTTTCTTTGGCTGGAGGTATTTTTGAAGAGACTTACTGCCATATCAAACGTGGACAAGTCTCCTTAGAGCTGCACAAATATTTGCTGGCCTTCTGCTCTGAGGCAATGTATGAGCATCCCCTTCTTGGAGGTCTCAGCTACATCCAGACTGCCCTTTTCTGAAGTGAACAAGTTGGTTTTGAATCCCAAAATCCCCTGATCCTATGACATGGGTGAATTTCCCAGTGAAGAAGGAAAGGTGCAAGAGTCAACAAATTTCAACTTCTCTCCCTCATCCTCATAACCACTTTGTTTTTTTATTTAAATCTCGAATCAATACAGAGATGATTCTAAATGCTATGTGTGTTACAGGTTTTATTCACAGTGTTTTAAATTATCTACTCCATGCAATAGCTCTGACTTCCAACACTTTCTGCAGTTTGGTTTACTTTCCCCTGAGTTCACATACAGGCTTAACCAATCAACCACAGTGAGGATTAATTGTAAACTGACTCACATAGTCAAACACTGAAGAATTGAACACTACACTGTACATGCAGTTAACTGCCACCAATAGTTGGAGATGCAACAAAAAAAACTCAATAACCCATCTTGGAACAAAGTTCTTCAGAAACAATAGCTAAGATACTGGAAAATTGGGTGATACCAATGTAGCTTATCAAGAACACTGTAATTTATCACAGCAGAACAAGAATAGAGAGGTGGTAAGCCCATGGAGAGAAGAGAGATGTGCAGGAGAAGAGAACAAGAAAAAGATTAAAGAATTAAAAGTTAGAGTGGCAGTTTTGACTACTGACACTGGAGAGGAGGAATCCACTAGTGCTGATGACAAGGGTATTCCAGTCCTCTTGACGGTGGGCAGAATTGTCCGGTCCCGTTGATAGAGGGTGTCATGGCAGGCCAGGAGCTGATAATTCGGCGGGAGGAGCAGAAATCTGTTTCACACCGGCATGAAAGCACAGCCAGATCATCCAATGTTGTTCGCCATGGTGGAACGAGAATCCTGCTGGAGGCCGGCATGAAACCGATTTGCATCCTGCTAATAGGATGCAAAGTAAGGCCCAGTCAGAATTGTCCTCCCACGTGCGATTTACTGGTACACCAGTGGGAAAATACGTCGCCCAGAACATGTCTGGACAAGCGAGACATATACAAGTCAGGACTTACCTTTAGCGCCTTGCTCAGATGGCAAACATCCTAGGAGAAGAAGATGCTAGAGCCCTACAGCTACCAGACTCTGGAGGAACACATGCATCACATGCTGGATGGATTCTCATGGACATGGTTATGCTGCAAAGCAGCTCGCAGAAGGTGGGAGGTCTCCGTTGATGGTTTGAGTCTGCTCAGAACATCATAGCCATGGGCTGTAATGGATGATTGGCGAGGGAGTGGGGGAAGAGGAAGGTCTAGATGTGACTGGGAGAGGAAGGTATACTGTGAGAGGTGAGGTTGGGAGGGGGGGAACAAAGATGTCTGGGGTGGTGAGGTTGAGAGGGGGAGGACAAAGGTGTCGGGGGGAGGGAAGTCTGGGCGGAGGTGGATGTAACGGGGGAGATTGCAGCAAGTGGGGAGGTAGGTGTAAGGGGGGGAAGAAGGTGTAAAGGAGGGGACTCAGAGGGATAAAAGTGTCCGGTGGGAGGAGGGAATTTGGAGGGGGGAAGGTGTCCAAGGGGAGGAGGGAGTTCGGAGGGGGAAAGTAGTAAGAGTGGAGGAGGGAGTAAGGGTGCATTAGAGAGTAATGACGGGGTGATGCCCAGGTGAATGTACAAGGGGGGGCCTGTGGAGTTAATAACTGCCTCCTGGGGATCAAACTGAAGCTGGGCATGATAGGAGAGAAAGGCAAGTGTGAGAGGGGGCAGAGGGAGCCTGTAGGGTGGGAGGCTGAGGGTGCATCAGTAGCGGTAGAAGGAACAGCAAGGGTGGTTGGTGGGGACTTGGAGGCAGACACGGATCCTAAGGATGGGAAGGTCAATGTGGATGGGGCTGGGATTCTCAGGAAGGTAGGAAACGTGCATGTTCACCTGGACATCCTGGAAAGACAAGGGTTCGGGTTGGTAGGTGACAGTGGGGAGGTGGAAGGTGATGCCGGGGCGTCGACAGTAATGAGGGAAAGGACATGGGTGACTGAGGGAGGGAAAAGGACGGGGGAGCTGACAATATGCTTGACCATGGCTGTCGAAATTGGCAGAGCCTCATGTTGGACGGGCACAGGTGCTGCATGGGAGTGTGCTCAGTGGGTGGATGGAGATGCAGGTCAGCTCAGATGGACAACTGAAAGAGGACACCAGCAGGCAGCTTTGAAAATGCTCAAGACAGTAAGATAAGTTTAATGGATGAAGGCTCCCTGTGCATGGGAGAGTGCTTGCACAAGGCTCCGAAAGTCCCTGCTGCACACACACTTCTTCCCCCAGAATCACTTGTGATCCAGCTGCATGCAATAGTTGGGGGAATGCAGCAGGAGGACTCGCAAAGCCTGTCAATGAAGCTGAAAAACACCTTTACATATTATTCAGTGAAAGTGAATACACTTTTAGATTATAAAATGACAAAGTGTCTTCATCCATGCAACCACTTGTGATCAGGATTTCTTAACTTTTTTAGGCCTAACACTTCTTCTAGGTGCTGCCTGATATCCATAGCAAGGGTGGATACAGCCCGTGCAATGGTTGGCCCTGTTGCCTCTGGTGACTTTGGCATGTATCCTCTGGAGATCCGAGGCCCTGGGAGCCTCAGCTTGCTTTGGCTGTCCTCCTGTGGACCAGCTGCTCCCTCTGTGTGACAGGGGACGAGGTTCAGGGGGTCACAGACAAAGGGGACTCAGAGGGAGTGGACAGCCTCTGAGATTCCTGTGGACAACCCAGGGTGTCCAGTTGCCGCTCTGCCTCCCTTCGGGTGCCGAGAGCCCTGGCCTGACTCCTTGAGGGGAAGGAGCACCTGGAGGGACGTTGAGGTGCCCCATTTCCATTTTGCGTTGCCACTGCAGGAACTCACCCATAGCTAGCACAATGGAGTACAGATCTGCGCACATCTCCATGTTCTACTGGACCAGGGTTTTCAACGGCGTCTGCCATTCTTCCCATTGAGACCTCCACACACATACATATGGGCACCATTCATTAGCGAGCAGGCGAACGCAATCCTCTGACTCGTTTGCCACTCTGTTGAGGGATTCCAACAGCTCTGTATGATGTTCCCACGCCTTCTGTTGATTCTTCACAATGAGTTGGAAGGCCAAATGCAGACTTGTACCTCCCAGATGCCTCTTCCCCAGGAGTTCTCTGAGTGCTGGGGAGCTCAGCTTAACCTGCATCCTCCTGCTTCGGACACATTTCCATGTGGTAACCTTCAGATTGTGAACCCGAGCCCACTCTAGGTCTTGGACCCACTGAGCTGTGTGTCTCTGCACTGAGGGAGGGTGTGGGTGAGCGCTGTGAGAGGTCTTCCAGGCTGCTTATTTCCAGATCTCCAATGGAGATGTCCACTTCGCTGGAGGTGAGGGACTGGCTAGGTGAGGGTGTTGGTCACTTGGCACAGCTCACTGTGACCCAAAGTAGAGATAATTAGTGCATGGCAGTAGAGTCAAAAACAGGAGAGACAGCACTCACAGTTGCATTGAGAGAGGGATGTTGTGGTGTCATGTGGGTGGTTACCGCCGACCTCAGCATCACCGCAGGCATGGTCCATGTCCTCACCAGTCGGCATGATGATACGCTCCTCAAAGTGAGTGAGGGGCCTTATGTAGGCCACTCCACCCCCAGTCTTGGGCCTCTCCCTGTTGTTATGAGCCAGCTTCTCCTGCATGGAAACAGATGGAGACAGTGTGAGCAGGACACATGGCACTGTGTGGAATGTTTGTGTGGTGAGCAGAGCCATGGATGAGGACATGAGCTCCAGAGGATATGAGCTGATGGAGATGTGAGGGTGTGTGTGGGAGTTAGTGGTGTTGTTCCTTGAGGTGTGAGATCACTGTGGGTGTGTAATGGGTTTGGGAGTGTGCGAGTTGAGAGTGATGAGGTGGGTGACTTACCCTGATATTAGAACATTCATCCTTTTTCGGCACTGGATGGCTGACCCCCTCTGTGCTCAGGTGGCACTGACTGCTGCTGCCACTGCCTCCCTGGCCAGATTGGTGAGTCTGGTGGACCTCCTGCTGGCAGAGCAGGGGTAGAGGACATCACGGCGGCTTCCACTATATCCAGCAGGCGCCATAGGGAGGCATCACTATATTTGGGGCTGCAGTTTTCTTTGCTTTCGGGATTACCTGTTGCCTCGAGTAGTCCTGGTGTGTAGACATGAAGTAGGCATGCACTCTGGTGCGCTTTAACTATGGCGTCCAGAGTGAGGAAACTTTGAGGTTATGGTGTGGCAGGCAAATCCAAGCCCACCCGCCAGCGATCCAGCGTGTTTCCCGTGAATGCATCAATAAGGAGGCGGAACATGGCAGGATATGGCGCAAAAACCCACCATTGCGGCCGGCGGGTAAAATGACCTTTTTCACGCCCACTACTGCACTTAGTGAAAATCTTGGACAATTGCGCCCAGTGCCCCTATATTTCCAGAATACCAAAGTAAGAGAAATCTGATGGCAAGCAGGGGAGAAGTGATACTTCTGGCCCGTCACCTGGGGTCAATAGTAATTTAGGGGGCAGTGCTAATTACATCGGGTCTGTTAAGATGGTCACCTTCAGGTCAGGGACAACAAACATGCAGGGTTGAACAATATATAAAGAAATAAATTGGCTTCCGACCCTTTCAGAATTATGCTAACTTCGTGGCCAATTGCCCAATTATGATAGGGTAGGAGAACCAATTCCCCTATTAAATAATGTAGGATCATCTGCAGCAGGTGCACAACTTGAAAGACAAGAATTCCTGTTGATTGCTGCATGCTGCCTTACCTTCAAGTGTGATATCTGAGGTAGTGGGATATGGGGCAGTGGCGGATACGAAGAAAATAATGGACCATAAACCTGAGGGTGAGTACCAAACCCAATATTTGAGAGACTTTGTGGATTTGTATAATCAGAACCATCAGTCCCGTAGTAACTGGGTAGAATTAACTGGGGACGATCCCACATTTTTGAATGTGGTGCTTAATATGTATAAGACCCTTGTCAGTCATGCTTGTGAGCATAGGGTTCATCGATACGCCATGGAAATATGGAACCAGGCTAGTCACTCATGTCTAGTGACCCACCAGATGCAGACCCCACCTCCATACTCCCCTATAAGGCAGTGGTTCTTAAAGTTCTCTTTTGTTCATTAATTATTAAAATATTGGAGATGGGCAGGATGGTGGGAAAGCCGTTTGATCTGGCAGGATGGCTGGAGACAAGAAATTATGTGCTGAAAGCCCTAGGAATAAATTAAAACTACAGCTGGCAACCCAAAATGGTGAGCATTCTACTTAATTTTTGTGTCTCTCTGGTCAACTTGACAAAGATAACCTCATCCTTTTCCAAGCTGGGTCTGTAGTGGAACTTGCAAATCTGGAGTCATGTTCCAGACTTTCTCCTTTGTTGGCTGCGTTATGCCCCATTTCTTGTACGATAGTCTGTGGTGATTCTCCCCCACCCCTCCTTCAATTTATTCTTCCTCAACTGGATTCTGCTCCTCAAGTATAATGATGTCAGCTTCATCATAGAGATTAGACACGGTTTTGGATATAGATTAATTATCTGCGGACATGAAAGTGTGATTTTGGGTTATTAGACTTGCTAATCACCCCCACGGGAAGTGTTTCAGAAAACAATGAAGCACATTTTGGTTTAGAAATTGAATGGAATGCAATTAAAGTGAACAACAATGTGAGTTTTCTGAGCTTTATGTGGTGCTTTTGGCATCACATCATATTAATATACATTGCATGTAGTTAATAGTTAAAAATGAGGAATTATAAAATAATGTAAATATAAATTTGAACAACAAACATCACAATCAAAAATTTGATTAGATATCCTGTTCTCCTTGTTTATATGATAGAACGTACATTTTTATTCTACTTTGCAAATGCTTAGCTTGGCTCAGTTGGTAGATTCTTGCCATTGAATAAAGAAATCATAGATTCAAGCCCCACCACATATTTGAGCACATAATGCAGGCAAATTTTTCCATTCAGAGCTGATGGAGTGCTATGTCATTGGAGGTGCCATATTTTGAATGAGATATTAAACTGAATGACAAATTGTTTGATCAGGTGGGTGCAAAATATCTCATGGCACTTTTCAAAGAAGTGGCCCTGAAGCCCTGTCTAACCCTCTTCCTCCATCAGCACCACCAAAAAAAATTATCAGGTCATTGATTCATTTGCCCTTTGTGAAACTTCGCGGTGTGTGAATTAGTTGTCCTCTTTGCCGACATAGCAGCAATAACTGCACCTTAAATTTAATCCACATTTTGGGACTGCCTGAGGCTTTTATAATGTAAGTTATTTCTTTAGTATGGGTCACTTTCCTTCTTGTCACCCTTTTAAAGACATTGGGCAGAATTTTATGGCCCTGCCATCAGCTTTGCAGATAGCCTGTAAGATTCCCTGGGTGGCCCTCCTGCCACCCTCACAACCGGTCCACAATTTTACAGGGGCAGAGGAGGCCTAAGAGTGAGGCCCTTAAATGGCCAATTGGGCCACCTCCCATCCAGCCTCAATTTTGAGGCTGGCAGGAGAAGCTCAGGGGCAGGGAGAAATCCCTGGCAGGTCACCCTACCCAGGCCTTGGTTATGATGGAGGGAGGGGTCCCTCCCTCAAGGGCACCCTTTCCACATCAGGCATCTCTCCAAGGTCTGCCTCCTGTGGTGCCCATTCTCCTTTGGCTTCTCCACCAAGACGCCCACTCCCCCTCTCACCACCCCCCTCAGCTCTTACCTCCCCTCCCCACAGTGAGATCACTCCATTCCACACTTACCCAGTTCTGGACTCCAGGATTAGGATCTGTAGACCACCTGTATTCTCAGTCCACTGCTGCCGCTGGCACTTCTGGGACTACAGAGCTGCTAGCCAATCAGATTGGCCAGCAGCTCTCTGAAGCAGGACTCCCGCTCTCCACTCACGTGTGAAATGGCTCTGGGTGGCAAGATGAGAAACCCTGCAATCCAAAAAATCCTGCCCATTGCTTTAATCTTTTTAGCCCCCTATTCATCCTCACTTGGGAATTTTTTTGGAATAAATTTCACAATGGTATTTAAATAACTACCTGTTACAGACAGAGAAACATTGTTGAGTCAAGAATTCTTTCTTTCCTTAAGTAGGTTTGAAAATTAGAATGTGAAACTGCTGTTTACTAGTATGTAATTTATGATTTAGTGGTGTTTAATTCTGTCACCACCAGCAGAAACGGTATCTTATTTGTTATCAAAGGTTAAGTGGTTCACTTCCAGTTGTAAAGATGTTTAATTTGCATTATTAGACCTAATGTTCCATTTTATGCCATAATGTACTTCTGGCAGCAAATTAAGGTGTGACATTGTACTAAATCGCACAAGCCATTGCTTATGCAATAAATCTCACTAATGGCACATATTTTCTGCCCAAAGAGCTTAACAGCCACAGGAAGGATAATTTCAGTCCATTTTTTGGCAAGCAAACTAAAAAGCTCTGCAAAGAGGAATAAAAATATCAGAATTGGTGGATTATTTTTGTCACATTGAGGGCATGCTAAAAGAGCATTGCACTTGACTTTGAAAGAGTAATTTTCTGACCTCATATTGATGGCGAGGTCCTAACCATCTGCAAATGCAGGAGAAAGTTCAGGTGTATGCTGTGCATCATTTTTCAATCATTTAAATTTGTGGTCAGAAAATCATCTGTTGCACACACCCAGATTTCTGGTTTGTGCTACTAGTGGCTGAAGTTCCTTAACCAGAAGTGCGAAGTTGGAACATTATCCCTTTATGTGGGTGAGTTCTAAACTAGGAGTCATAAATACAAAACAAAAACAGAATTACCTGGAAAAACTCAGCAGGTCTGGCAGCATCGGCGGAGAAGAAAAGAGTTGACGTTTCGAATCCTCATGACCCTTCAACAGAACTGTTCTATTGAAGGGTCATGAGGACTCGAAATGTCAACTCTTTTCTTCTCCGCCAATGCTGCCAGACCTGCTGAGTTTTTCCAGGTAATTCTGTTTTTGTTTTGGATTTCCAGCATCCGCAGTAGTTTTTTTGTCATAAATACAAGATAGATACAGAAGATACAAATAAATCCAATATGAGGTTCAAGAGAAACTTCTTTACCCAGAGAGTGATGAGAATGTGCAACTTGCTATCACAAGGAGCAGTTGTAGTGAATAGCATAGACGCATTTAAGGGAAGGCTAGGCATGTACATGAGGGAAAAGGTATGGAAGATTATGCTGATGGAGTTAGAAGAAGTGGGATAGGAGGAGGCCCCTTTGGAACATCAACATCAACACTGATGTTGAAAATTTGGGCCGAATGGCCTGATTTTGTGCTGTAAATTCTGTGTAATCTCTTCGTTAATCCTGTCCACTTTTTCCTCAGCTTGACAAAATCATGTTCACGTCCATTACTGTGTAATATATGCAAGATCTCTCTATCAGAAGATTTGTGTGAATAGGTTTGATGCTGGTAGAGGTATGATGCTGAAGTTGGTATGGCACACTTGGTGTGCTACACAGAAGCAAAAGGAGCAAGTTTTTATTTGTTATACATCTTGAATACTACAGGATATATATTAAATTCAGCATATTAAATGTCATGGTAACCAGAACCTCATTATCTGTTAAAAAAAGAATTTCCAATTTTCTTGCCCTTTCTCTCCCGAAGGCAGAAATTCAACCAAATGGGAAATTCTATGTGCACCATCTACCCTCTGGGAACATATTCTTCATTCTTCTTGTTTGGGACTAATTATTCTTTATGTATCACTTTTGACTGTGAGGAGCGTTGAATCATATCCCATTCTCAACCTCAATGGCCATCTATGTGCTAGTCACAGATACCACTCCTAAAATTTCTCCCAATAAATTTTGGGAGTCTTCATTATCGCCTTGAGATGTGGACCCTAGAAATTTGGATCTCAAAAACCAAGTTTACAAAAGAAAATTGTTTAAACAGTATCTTCTATATCAGTCACTTCCTGCTGTCCAAAAATATCCTCTAAGGCGTAAGGGGAAAGTTGAAAAGTCTATTAATCAAATCAATGCTGCCATACTGAAAAGGGCGCACTTTTATATTTGTAGACCAGATCTGATGAAGGGCAATCAACCTGCTTCTCTCCACAGATGCTGCCTGACCTGCTGAGTGCTTCCAGCATTTTCTGCTTTTAATACACTTTTACAATGCCTTTCATGACCTCAGGACATCTCAAAGAGCTTTACAACCAATTAAGTAACTAGGTGTAGTCACTGCTGTAATGTATGAAACACAGCACCTAACTTGTTCACAATCAAATAAAAAAGACCGATAATCTATTTTTGATAATTCTGACTGTGGGATTAATGTTTCCCTGTTTTCCTTCAAAACAGTGCCATGCGATCTTTGACATTCAACTAAGAGGATTCAACCCTCTGGAGTGGGACTTGAACCTGCAATCTCTTGACTGAGCAGAAGAATTACTGAGCCACCATGACCACTGAGCCACAGCTGACATCCAATGCATAAAGCATGTTCTAACTCTATGGACATCTACAGCAATTTCCCCAGTTGCACAGGTTTGTGGTTGTACAAGGCTGTCATGCAGCAGATAACATAACTGTGCAACACGCCCCTGCTGAACCAGTCTGTGAAAACAGTTCCCCTTTATCATTACCAGGTAGATATGCTTTGGCTTGTAGATCTGATTGGTGGGATCAGTCCAGTTGTAAATTAGCCCAGCTGTTTACCATTTAATATCCCTAGTATGCCTTACTCATTTTTCTTCACCCTCTTACATGAAACCCAGAGACAGTAGAGGAATGAAAGCAATCATCTTACCTTGCAATGCAAGGACATGAAAAATGTGTACTTTTAAGGATCCCTTCCAGACAGGTTATAACTTTTTTAAACAAATGGAAAAATGTTTTCAATGGCAGGCATGTCTACCCTTCAATGTCAGAAACAGTACCGCAGTGCATGCTGATGCATTCAACATTCACCAGCCCTGCATTTTATAACAGATGGTTGAATTGTTTTATTTTTCCAGTTGTTTCACTTACCTTCCCTCTTCTTAAAACAGGTGACTTATACCAATACCTCACCTGAACAGGCACTGATATATGAGGCAGAATTCTGGAAGCCAGCCGAAGGCGTGAATGGAAGCAGATGGACCTGGATCATGTGGAGTCGGGACCTGGAAATGATCCCAAACTCAGGTTTCTGGCTCCCAAACAAAATCCCTGCTCATGGGGCTGGGTTTCTGGGGACCTTTAAAAATGGTGGACAGGACCCAAATCTACAAGTCCAGCCCCCCATTTCCGGCAGATCTAATTTTTGCTGGTAGGGTAAAGGGGAGGGATATCTGAACTCAATTGGGCTTTTAAACTCAATGCACAGGACAAGCAAACCCAATTTTCACTCTAGGGACAACTTCAACTGGCAATGTGTGCTCCACGACTTTGTGGTGAAGGATTAAATGTTTGTGAAGGGAGAATAAAGTATTGTTATGACCACAGCTGGTGTTCATTGATGTGCAAACCAAATCCCAGAGGGAAACTTGGTTTGCGGGTCTATCCTCTTTTTTTGTATTCTGAAAACGAGAAGAAGACGTACCGATCTCAGCAGTAAGAGGTCAAGTAACATTTTTGGGACTTTTAAAAATTAAATGTTGGCGTTTTATTAACAAGAATAAAAGAAAACTTAAGCACACAAGATTACAGTTACACAATTATAAAACATTCCCCAAAAAGTCTCTCTAGTTGATCAGGCCCAGAAGTAAACACCTCCAGGCAACACTCCCTTATAGATGTTAACTTAAAACAAAATCCAATAATATTACACAAGGCAAACTGCTGTAGCTTCAATAAAGGCATTCCACATGACTTCTACTCTCATTCATTCTGCAGTGGAATCTACTTCAGAATAAAACTGCTTATTGCTTTTCTGGTTCGACTGGGTAGCTGGTTCAAATGGCATCCTCTCCCAGCCCAGAGCTAACAGCTCCCAGCTCAGCTCCAGCTATCTCTTTAGCTAAGCTCTCCATAGTAACTCTAACTTACCTTTTATCCCCTTTCATCTGCGGTTCCATTGTTCTCACACCTCTTTGAAACTCAAATCTTCCCAAATATAAAATCTTTTATGTCTCTATCGTGACTTTGCTTTCCGGTCAATAAAATACAACATCCCCACTACTATTTACCTATGGAACTCCTGCAAGATGCAAACATGTTTCTTGGTACTTCTGACTTCCCTTTGATATTCAAACAAACTCTCAACTTATCTAAAAATGCAAATGTTAGATCTAACCTATTTACTCGTGCCTCAACCTAACACCTCTATCCTTTACACGGCCAAAGTTTTGCATCCTGAGGGCAGGCAGCACCCAACCCAAATGTGAGATGATGTTGGGTGAATGTCTCGACATCATCGTGCACTCGCGCAATATTTCGCTTGGCGGGCGCATGCAACAGTCGGAAATGTGCCTGCCGACAATTAAGCAGGCAATTAAGTCCATTAATGATGCAATTAACAGCGATTTTACGTGGCCCGTCTACGTTTATGGTTGACAGGCGGGCCATTCTCCCAGGCGGTATTCACACTTTTGCTCAAACCTCGATCCCAGGCAGGATGAAATCTCCATGGGGGAATAAAATAAAAAGAGATATCTGGGGACGTTTTTTCAGGAGTTATGCTTTCAGGTGCTTAATTGTGTTGCATGGGCATATTGTGCAGCATTTTTGTTGTTTCCTTTATTCTGTGGAGGTCTGCAGCTCCCTGGGGCATCTGTCTGCCTTCAGGGCACTCACTAGAAGTGCTCAGCCTCGGTTAGGTTGGTACCACCCTCTTCTCGCCCCCACCCTGGCAGGGTTGCAAATTTCTCAGTGCACCTTTCATGCTGGCTAGCCTTTAATTGGCCCAATGAGCGAAAAATTCAGGCCCATATTTTAAACCCCCCAGACAACCTGATTCCTATTAAACTCTGCCCAGTTTACTTAAACATAGAAACATAGAAAAATAGAAGCAGGAGTAGGTCATTCGGCCCTTCCAGCCTGCTCCACTATTCAATATGATCATGGATGGTCCTCTATCTCAACACCATACTCCTTGATGCCTTTAGAGTCCAGAAATCTATTTATTTCCTTCTTAAATATTTCAGCAACTTGGCCTCCACAATCCTCTGCGGTAGAGAATTCCACAGATTCACCACCCTCTGAGTGAAGAAGTCTGTCCTAAATGGCCTACCCCATATCCTGAGATTGTGACTCCTTGTTCTAGAGCCCCCCAGCCAGAGGAAATATCACCCCTGCATCCATTCTATCCAGCTCTGTCAGAATTTTAAATGTTTAAATGAGATCCCCTCTCATTCTTCTAAACTCCAGTGAATACAGGCCTATTCGGCCCAACCCCTCCCCATACGACAACCCTGCCAACCCAGGAATCAGCCTGGTGAACTTTTGCTGCACTCCCTCTATGGCAAGTGTATCCTTTCTTAGATAAGGAGACCAAAACTGCACACAATACTCCAGATGTGGTCTCACCAATGCCCTGTACAGCTGCACTAAGACATTCTTGCTCATGTACTCAAGTCCTCTCGCAATGAAGGTCAACATACCATTTTCCTTAACTGCTTGCAGAATTGGCATGCTTGCTTTCAGTGTTTGGTGTACAAGGACACCCAAGCCCCTTTGTACAACATTTCCCAATCAATCACCATTTAAAGAATACTCTGTCAATCTTCTTTTCCTATCAAAGTGGATAGCTTCACACTTATCCACGTTATACTGCAAGTGCTGTGTATTTGTTCACTCACTCAACTTGTCTAACTCCCTTTTAATCCTCTTAACTTCCTCCCCACCACTCACATTCCCACCTAGTTTTGTGTCATCAGCAAACTTGGAAATATTACATTTGGTTCCCTCATCCAATTCATAGATATATATTGTGAATAGCTGGGGCCCAAGCACTGATCCCTGTGGTACTTCACTAGTCACCGCCTGCCATTCCAAAAAAAGAGTGATTTATTCCTTCTCTCTGTTTCGTGTCTGCTAACCAATTCTCAATCCATGCCAATATATTACCCCCAATCCCATGTGCTTTAATTTTGCACACTAACCTCTTATGCGAGACTTTATCAAAAGCTTTTTGAAAATCAAAATACACCACATCCACTGGTTCTCCCTTATCTATTCTGCTAGTTACGTCCTCAAAAATCTCCAGTAGGTTTGTCACACATGCACACACGCACACACACACACAGCCTTCTTTACAGAATAACGCAATATTCCCCAAAAATTTTTTTAAAAATAACATCCATTCTCACATCTCCCTGCTTAGAAAAAAAATGAACCATCATAACTCTAAAAAGATGGTTTCATTTTTCAACTCATTTCCTATCCCTTGTTACATTTAACTATACAAACCAAAACTATTACACTATAGTGTGCACGCATTAACCATGAAAACATATTCACACATCTTCTGTAAAAATAGAGTTCATTCCAGTCCATTCTCCATCTGCCAATATCCAAGTTCTTTTGAATTTTAAACTCTTGGCAACGCAACTGCAATCACATTTTTTCATCCAGCCACATGTATCATTTGTAAATTGAACAGTGGCAATAATAAACTCCACTGAAAAAGTCTTTTATTCCTGTCCCGAAACCTTTCCAGAAACTTCAAAGGATTGTAGTCAGTACATATAACTGTCTCTGAAGAATTGTTTGCAACATACCCTTCAAAATTCTGCAAAATTCCAACATAAAGTCTCTT
The DNA here is from genome assembly GCF_964194155.1 of Cetorhinus maximus. NCBI lineage: Eukaryota > Metazoa > Chordata > Chondrichthyes > Lamniformes > Cetorhinidae > Cetorhinus > Cetorhinus maximus. The sequence continues at coordinate 28,310,421 of NC_135892.1, read as the reverse complement.
TCTCTATAGTTGAATATTTCCTCTGGTCCACATTCAACTGCCGCGAGAAATATCCTACCGGCTTCTCAATTCCTAGTTCATCATTTTGTAGCAATATGGTGCCAATGCCGACATCACTGGCACCAATAGCCAACTTGAACTGTTTTGTATAATCAGGTGCTGATAGAACAGGTGTAGTTGTTGGTATAGCTTTCAAGCTGTCAAATGCATCCTGACAGTCCTGTGTCCATTGGAATTTTCTGTTCTTTTTTTAACAATCCAGTCAGCGGAGCAACTGCACTGCTGAGATTTGGCAGGAATTTCTGATAAAATCCACTCATGCCTAGAAATCTCAAAACTTCCCATTCTGTTGTAGGCACTGGGAATTCCACAATAGCTTCTACTTTTGCATCTCGTGGGACCACTTGACCATGTCCAACAGTGTAGCCTAAATATGTAACTTGCGCTTTTGCAAATTCACTTTTAGCCTGATTTATAACCAAATTGGTTTCCGGCAGTCAATCAAATAGTTCCTTTAAATGTTGTAAATTTTCCTCCCACGTTTGACTGAATACTATTAACTCATCAATATACAGTGTTATGATATGGCAGGTGGTAATTGCCAGGTTGATCAAATCCCAAAGGAAAACTTGGCCAAGCTATCACAATGTGTATGTGCACTGAAGTCAGAAGTAAAGAGTCCACTACTACTTTTGGAGATTTTAAGAATTAAATTAAAACATTAATTAACAAAAGAAAACTTAAACATGCAAGATTACAGTTACACAGTTAAATTTAGTCTTACCACATCTCTCAAAATATTTCTACTAAGCTAGATACCCAAATAAACACCCTTTTAATGGCAGTAGTCCAAATAGATTCTTAATCTATAAAACATCCAGTAATATTACCACAAGGCACTCACTGTTGCTATAAGGGAGGTTTTTCACAGCTTCTCTCTCCCTCTCACTCAACACTGGATATCCAAGGCTTTTAACAAACCTTTGCTTTCTGGGACAAGCAAATGCTTCTCTGGGGTGGCTAGAGGCTGCTTCTTCACCAGTCTGTCCTTATGCAGTCCACCTTTCAGGATTTCACATGGCCACTCCCATACAGCTTTCAATCACAATCTTTCCTTAAATATATTTTCTCCCTTTTGATTCTCTAAATCCATTGTTTCCAACTTTCTTTGAAATTCAAACTCTTCCAAATATAAGATCTTTCATACCTTGTCTTTGCTTTTGGATCAATAAAACATGATATCCCCACTACTTGCTTACCTATGAACTCGTACAAGATGCAACCAATTTCTTTGTCACCTTCCAATTTCCCTTTGAAATTTAAACAACCTATCAACTTATCTACAAATGCAAATGTTAGCTCATCCATTTCCATTTCAAAATGCCTGCTTTTACACTTAATCCCTTTTGTGATTTAAATCTTGCAGTCTGACTGTCTTCAGTTTAATTAAATTAGTAACACACTCACAAATATGCACACACACACAGCCCCTACAAGTCTACTTTAAAGTATCCCACATAATATTAGCAAAAAAAATGGTAATTCCTTTACAACAGCACAATTGCTCAGTCCCTCAGTCACTTTGTTAGTTTCTGAAATGTTGCTAGTGCATTTTTCATACCAAAGGGCATTACTTTGCATTGATATAGACCATCCAGCATCATGAAAGCAGATATCTCTTTTGCCCTTTCTGATAAGGGTACTTGCCAATATCCTCACAGCTAGTCAATTTTTGTGATTAATGTTGACTGTCCTACTTTCTCGATACAACCCTCCAGTCGTGCAATAAGGTATGAAAGTCAGTTTGTTACTGCATTCACTTTTCAGTAATCAATACATAGGGCGGAATCATCCCAGGTTTGCCCGCCAGCCGTAATGGCGACTTTTCACACCGCATCATCCCAATCCCGTCTCATTTATCATGCATTCCCAGGAAATACGCTGTTACGATGGCGGGCAGGCTCTAAAATGCCCACCACACCGTCATCTCACTGCTTCATCACACCGGGCACCACATTTAAAGTGCAGCCGCTCGCACACCTCTCAGTTCATCCAGCCCAAGACTGGTGCACAGAACACATGGCTCTGAAAAGCAAGAAGGTTGCAGCACCCTGGTTTAGTGACACTTCCACAGAGCGCTTTTTGGACTTTGTGGAGGCCTGCCGTGATGTCCTTGACCACTGCTCTGCCAGCATGACGGCCAACAACACTATCAATCCAGCTTGGGAGGCAGTGGCAGCAGTGGTCAGTGCCAATGCCTTGCAAAAGAGGGCAGACACCCAGTGCCGCAAAAGGATGAATGATCTCCTCCGTTCCGCCAGGATAATTCACTCTTCTCATCACTTTCAACTCACACTCTCACAAACCCATCACACATCCACAGGGATCACACTCACTGCCAGTTCAAGGGACATCACCATTCACTCCCTCACACACACCTTCATTGACCTCATCCCATCCACGGGACCAATCACCACCCACACATGAAAGCATACTTGTCATCTGGCCTGGCAGGTGTCCCGCTTACAAGCTTCTCATCTGTATTCATGCAGGAGAAGCTGGCACACAACAAGAGGGAGAGGCTGCAGACTGGTGGAGGAATGCCGGAAATCAAGGTCCTCTTGGATTTTGAAAATAGAGTCATCCAGCTGGCTGGTAAAGATCTGAACCATTCCTGTGTTGATGGTGAGGTCGGTGGTGCTCTACCAAGTGAGGATCCAGCAGTGCAACATCCATCAGACAACCATGCTGTGAGTCACTCCCCCTGTTCCACAGCCCTATCCCATGCAGCAGTTATCTCTCCTTGCTTTCGCAGGCACATCTGGGAAACAGTCACAGCCCAGGGCCTCCAATCAAGCCCTGAGAAATCTCTGAAGATGAATCTGAAGGCACTTTCATTGAAGATCCGTCATTGCGCTCACCCACACCCTCCACCAGCGCAGAGACACACACCTTGGTGAGACCTAGCTTTACAGTAGCTTCGGGATCACAATCTGGTCAGCACATCGCATTGTCTGATCCACAGCAGGTGGCAGCAGGGACTTCCTAGGTCTCCAGCACTCAGAGGACTGCTGGAGGCCAGAAATCTGCTGAGTCCAAGTCAAATGACAAGCCTCTGGACTCGGTCATGTCTCAGTTGCTGGAGCTGCAAAGACAAGCTCGGGAACAACAGGAAAGGATGACAGATGCACTCCTCAGATTGCAAGGCACGATGGAGCAGTCCATCTGCCTTCAGGCTGAGGTGATAGCACTGACATGCCAATGCACAAAGGTCATCACTGGTAGGATGGCGGTCGCCATGGAGACCTTTGTCCAGGATATCGGTCCTGCACTGCTGCGCAGCCTGAACTCCATCATTGATGCAATAGTTGTCTTCCAACAGTGTATATGCGAGCTTCCCTTGACCGGACAGGAGTCAGACATTTACAGAGGCTATGTGAAGATCTATGGAGTGTCCTCACTGCATGTCATCATCTTCCTCCTGGAATTGAGTGACTATGAGGGCCTCCACTGAGTCTTCATGACACACGCCTGATCACGGAGGGTATGTGCACTGCTATCAGCCAGACTGGAGTCAAATATTCACAGATGCAATGTGAGGATCTATGGTGTGTCCTCACTGCATATCATCATCACCCTCCACAAATCTAGCAGCTGTGCGGGCCTCCCGAGCGCGCCTGCATCATCTGGCCAGTGCAATGGCCTCATCGCCTTCATCATCACCTTCGAGGACCCCGACATCCTGATCCCTGTCGACATCCTCCTCATCGGAGGAGACATGCAGCTCCTCCATCTCCTCCTCAGCCAGCTCATCTCCCCATTGCAGCACCAGGTTGTAAAGGGTGCAGCGATGATGCATGACACCCTCTGTGGACTATACTGCAGGGGTCCACCAAACTGGTCCAGGCACAGGAACCTTATTTTCAGCATCCTGATGGTTTGCTCCACCGAGGTGTGGGCTGCAGCATGAGCCTCACTATACCTTCGCCTGGCTGCAGTCTGAAGACTCCACATGGGTATCATCAGCCATGTCCTCTGTGAGTAGCCCTTGTCCCTGAGTAACCAACTTTGCAGCCTCTGTGGACCCCGGAAGACGTCAGGGGTCTGAGACCAACTAAGGATGTAGGGGTCATGGACACTCACTGGGAACCGTGCACACACCTGCAGGGTGCATTTGTGGCAGTCGCACACCAGCTGAACATTCAGCGAGTGGAAGCCCTTGCAGTTGACTACTTGACAGCTTGTTGCCATTTTTATAATTTTACCATTTTTACATTTTTACCATCACTAGGTTTTCTAAATATCCAATTTCCCTGCTGATTTCCATATGACTCTTTTCGTTCATTTAACTGTTTGTGTGAAATATCATATGCATTGCCAAAACAGCAGCTTCCCTGATCTTCTTGCTTTGTCTTTCATCTAAATATGTCTTAATGTTTACTGGAATGCTCTTTCTAAATTCTTCCATGACTATAACCTCTCTTACATTTTCAAAAGTCTTATCTAATTTTAATGCCCTGAACCATTGATCCCAGATAAATTAGTTTTCTCTTGCAAACTCCACATATGTCTGATAGGGTCTTTTCCTTAATAATCTAAACTTCAACTGATAAACTTCAAGGACAAGCTAATAAACATCTACTATTGCCTTCTTTACTGTCCCATAATCTGCAGAGGGCTCCTCTGATAAGCTTGCATACAAATTTATTGCTATGCCTGAAAAATCATTTTGTAACATGAAAACCCAAGCATCTCTCGACCCGAAATTTCATAGCTATCTTTTCAAATGAGGTAAAATATCTTTAAACTCCATCCTCTATAAACGTAGGCACTAACCGAAGATATTTTGTTGAATGCAATTCCTCAAAGGAATCAAAGTCACCATCTGAATCACTATCTCTCCTTTCTTCCTTTATTCTAAGTTTCACTTTAGACAATTCATACTGTCTGGCTTCTTTCTCCCTCTTAAGCTCTCTGTCTCTTTCCCTCTCTCTTTCCTCAATTGCTAACTTCTCTCTCTGAAGATCAAGTTCAAGCTTTCACATTTCTATCTCTTGTAATCTATTCTTATCCTTTTCTTGCTCCTCTCCTTCCCATTGAAGTTTTTTAAAATTTCAATTTCTTTTAATCTGTCCTTTTTTCTAGTTTGTCATTTCTCTTTCTTTCTCCTTTCTTTCTAACTCGAGTTTTTTCATTTCTCTTTCTTTTTCTCTTTCTTCCAATTCAAGCTTTTATCTTTCTCTATCTCTTTCTATATCAAGCTGCTTCATGTGCAACTGAAGACCTCCAGCTGTGATGCACTAGTTTCAGGTATCCCTTCCTCCAACTTAAAATGCTGAGTAAGTACTTTAACCATATCACCCTTACGAAATTCCACTTTTATCTCTACCTGCTAATCCTTTCAACTGAGTTTTAAGCAGAGATTTCAAATATTCCACAGTTACATTTTCCACTCCCAGAAAAGTCATAGCAATTGCTAAAGCCATTTTGCAGTCTAACCACTTTAAAACCCCTCAACATAAAACTCCTGAGATCAGCATTCTTTTCGTACTCATATCCCTAGGATTCATAAACTCCTACCCAATCAAGGAAGTTTAATAATCCCAGATGAGCCCCCAAATTTGTTATTACCACAGCCAGTGTTAATTGCTGCACAAACCAAGTCCCAGGGGGAAACTTGGCTTACGGGCAATACCCTTTTTTGTATTCTGAAAATGAGAAGAAGGCATATCGGTCTCAGCAGTAAGAGATCCAGTAACACTTCTGGAATTTTTAAAAATTAAAAGTAAAGGTTTTATTAAAAGAAAACTTAAGGACACAAGGTTACAGTTACACAATTAAGGTTAGTCTGACAAAACATTCCCCAAAAAGACTGTCTACTTGATCAGACCCACAAGTAAACACCTCCAGGCAACACTCCCTTATAGATATTAATTATAAAAAAGAAATCCAATAATATTACACAAAGCAAACCGCTGTAGCTTCAATAAAGGCATACCACACGACCTCTACCCTCATCCACTCTGCGGTGGAATCCACTTCAGAATAAAACTGCTTGTTGCAGCCCAAAACTTTTCTGGCTCAACTGGATGGCTGGTTCAAACAGTATCCTCTCACAGACCAAAGCTAACAGCTCCCAGCTCAGCTTGGAGAGTCATAAGAACGCAAAATGTTAACTCTGTCTTTCTCTCCACAGATGCTGTCAGACCTGCTGAGTTTTTCCAGCAATTTTTGTTTTTGTTTACTTCAATCCTTTTCATGTTTTAAACCCCCCAGATAACCTGATTCCTATTAAACTCTGCCCAACAAACACACACACAAACACACCCAGACTTCTTTACAGAATAACATAATATTCCCCAAAAATATTTTTAAAAATAAAATCCATTCTCATAGTATGTAAATCTGTCAAGCTGCCATGTTATTTAAATCCCGTTCCCTTTAAATGTTGAAAAACTGTCTGCCTATGTCTATGTGTAATATAATTTATTTATGTAAAATAAATCTGTGCTTACAGTTTCAATGTGAGCCACATTGCTAATGCAATTCTTAGCACACTCAGGATTGTTCAATAAGTGATGTCCAATTGCAGAATCACATCTAATGTTGGCTACTATTTCTGAGTTTTGCAAGCATGGGCTGTTTGAGTACAGTTAGTACTCTGTCTGTTGCGAACAGCCAAAGGGACGTGCTGTTCACCAGTCATTGAGATGTATGGCCTACATACTAGATTAAACAAAAGCTTGGGAGGCAACTGTTAACTGGTGCATTCCTCATGGCAGTACCTTGACCAATCAGAGTTGACCTTTTTTGAATTTAACCAAAAGGTTGGGAATAATTGTTCCCTGATTTATCCTCCATGGTAATGCCTCAACAAATCAGAGTCCACTTGCCAACCAATAGCTCCCTTTTTCTCATGCAGTATAAATTGTTGTCCCCTTTGAAATTTGATATGTTTGCATCTGTCCTGATGAGTGCAAGACAAATAGCTTTGGCAACAAATCTCTTTTTTTCAGCAATACACAAGTTCTGTATTACCAAGCGACTATTTATAGCTCAGCATGGCTCCTGAGGTCTGCCCATAGTGGTTACTGGGGAGTTGGCATGGAGGGGATCAAGGGAAAAGGGTGATGGGTTAGGGGCATGACTTGGCACTAAGTTAGCATGGGGTTATAAAGTGCCATGTGGATGAATGGGGGTCATTACGACATAGGGGGTATAATGGGCTATGGGGATGAGTTTAGGATCATGACTTGACATGGAGAATATGAGGAGCCATTGGGTGAGGGCATGAGTTGGCTTGGATGGGGCATGGGGAGTGGGGGGGGTGAGGGCATGTGAAGGGCAAAGGCCAGAAGGCTAAATGTTTAACAACACAACTGGGACAAAGCCCCAGAAAACCAAGGTGGGCTTTTTAACCAGCCTGCCTTGGCACCCGGGTGAAGCAGGGTGAAGCAGGCCCAAGTCCAGCACACAACCCTTCCCACCCCAGAATGAAAATTGTGTCACTCAAAGCACTTTCCCTGAGGCAGGCACACCGAGACAGGGAATTTCCCGACTCCTGCTACCGGCCTTAGGATGAAACTCCAGCCCATGGTCTCAGACAGTGAGCATTCATGAGTTATTTGTCTGTGGAGGGAATTACTACTGAGATCACTCGTGTCATCATCCAACATTCATCTCTAACAGGAATTACTGAATAGTGATCATTGGTGAGGACTTCAACTGATTTCCTAGTCCAGAAACACTTTGCATCAGCTTCCTGCAACCCCTCAATCTTCATCCATTTTGAAATTGCTAACTTAACATAGATAAAGTTCTTGGATTCTTTCTGGTATTTTTATGATAAGGGTTCACTGCATTTCCACTCTAAACTCATCCTTTTTATTGGAGCAGCCTGAAATTGTTTTTCAACAACTGGATTTTTTCTATTCATTCTCATGTTGTGCAGTCATTTATTCCTGACCCTTGTCACCCTGAGAAGGAGATGGTGGGTGTTGTAGTATGGCCTCGTCACCTATTTGTAATAGAGTTGATCTGTCAACAACTTTCTAAGTGGAAACATTAGGTTTATTTACAATAGAGCCAGCAGCTACTACATGTGTGCTTTTAACTCCATTTCTAGCGCTACACTGACTGTGGAGGTAGCCCGCACTGCTAACACATTGGTTTACACAGATTATGTGATCTTACATCACAGAACTATTCTTAAAGGTACAGTCCAACATTTAAAAAAACCATAATTACCACATTCCTCCCCATTTAACTTTGCTGTACATATTGTATATCCAAGTATATTTATCTTATGACATTATAATATTTACACAGGTCATGAAATTTACAATTTCAATCTTTCAGGTGGTTTCCTGATTCGTGTGGAATGTCGTACTCCATGACATTTTCAGGAACCACATTCTCTGGAACTGCATGAACATCAGGTACCTCGGTCTGCATTTACAGTTCAGTGTCTTCCATTCTGATAGAGACATCAGACATGTCAGTCCTTGGTTGAGCATCTTCAACAGGAAACGCTGGTTCAGTAATGGTTACGGGTGGAACCATATCTAGTTGCATCTCTCTTTTTCTTAAATGGTCAACATGCTTACGAGTGATCCGGCCTTCCACTTCAACATGGTATGATAATAGTCCAATCACTGAACTTAGTTTACCCAGTATCCGCTTTGGTCCTCCACTGAAATTCTTCACGGATACAGCTTCTCCTATAGTAAGTTGTCTCTCATGATTATGCGAGTTATGCGTAGCTTTTTGGTTTCTTTGACTCTTCTCCACCTTCCCCTCCAAACTTGGAAATATTAGGCTCAGTCTTATCCTCAGATGGCGTCTCATCAACAATTCTACAGGTGTTGCTCCTGTCGTCATGTGGGGATCATCCTGTAGTGAAAAAAAAAGTGTGCAAGCTTCATCTCCAACGAATCACTTGTTAACTTATTCATGCCCACCTTAAAAGTTTGAACTGCCCTATCCGCCAGTTCATTTGATGACGTATGGTACGGTGCAGTCTTCACATGGGTGATACTGTTGGGCTGATAAATTGTTGGAACTCAGGACTCGTGAATGCAGTGCTATTATCGGATACGACTACTTCTGGTAGTCCATGGATGGCGAAGCTCTGGCGTAATTTCTCTATTGTAGCATTCGACGTTGGTGACTCCACCTCATAAACATCTAACCACTTGGAATGGGCATCTATAGTCAGTAGAACCATGGTTTCAAGGAAGGGTCCGACATAGTTGATGTGTAACCACATCCAGGGTCTACCAGGCCACTCCCATGGGTGCAATGGAGCTGCCACCGGCCACTTTTGCAGCTGCTGACATTGCACACAGTGCTTTACCAAATTTTCTATATCGCCATCCATCCCCTGCCACCATAGGTAGCTGTGCACTACGGTCTTCATTCGGAAGATCCCTGGATGGGCACTGTGTAGTTCGACTAAAAGTGACTCCCCTTCCTTTGGAGGAACTATTACCCATGCATGCCACAACAGAATGCCATCTTGTGTCTTCGGCTGAAGAACGGTTTCATTTCATCGGAGACTGGCTGCTGGGACCAATCATGTAACACTTGACCTCGCACTTGAGATAGGACTGGATCTCGACGCATCCAATCTCAGATCTGTCTGGCGCATACAGGTGAGGAATCTAGAAAATTTAATAGTAAAATGAGTTCCTGTGGAACTGGGACGATTTTGTCATTCTCTTGTAAGGGCAGGTGACTAAGGGTATCGGTATTTGCGATATGAATGCCAGGCCTATGTACAAAGGTGTATTCATAAGCCACCAAAATTAGGGCCCATCATTGTATTCTTGCTGAGGCTATGGGTGGTATCGCCTTTTTCTTGCTAAACAAACCCAATTGTGATTTGTGGTCTGATACAATCATGAAATGCCGGCTGTGCACGTATTGTTGAATATTTTTTTACACCAAAAATGATTGCCAGAACTTCATTTTCAATCTGAGAATATCCCTTTTCAGCTGTGGTAAGCGTCTTGGATACATAGCCTATTAGCAGCTCTGTGCCGTCGTTCATTCTATGAGACAGTACTGCTCCCACTCCATAGAGAGACGCATCGCATATTAGCACCAAGTCTTTTGTCTTGTCATGATTGTAACATGGATGAGTGTAACAGCTGTTTCACTTTCATGAAAGCTTCTTTTTGGGGTGCCTCCCAAGACCAACATTGGTTCTTTCTTAGCAGTGAATACAGAGAGGCTAGAACTGTAGGTAGATTAGGTAAAAATCGCTCATAATAATTTATCATTCCTTCAAAATGATTTAAGTTCAGAGATGTTCTTGGGTCCAGGTGCCTCTCTAATTGCTTTAACCTTCTCTTCAACCATGTGTAACCCCTGAGAATCTAGCCAATGGCCCAAATAGATTACTTCCTTTGCTTGAAAAGTGCATTTTTTTTCTTTTTCAGTCACACTCCTGCTGGTAAAAACCATTTTAGGACTTCCTCTAGGTTAGCCAAATGTTCCTTTTCAGTGAATCCGGTTATCGGCTCATCATCTAAGTAGACTACAACCTGGGGTAGTCCCTGCAGTAAGCTTTTCATTGTTCTCTGAAAGATGGCACAGGCTGAGGATACACCGAAAGGCAAGCGTGTATATTGGTACAACTCTTTGTGGGTATTAATTGGGACGAAGTCCTGGCAGGCGTCATCCAATTCTAGTTGCTGACATGAGTGACGCATGTCAAGCTTTGTATATGTTGTCCCTCCAGCTAGCTTGGCATATAGGTCTTCAATTTTTGGAATGGAGTACTTGTCAAGTTTGGCTGCTCTGTTGACCATTAGTTCATAGTCCCCACCAATTCGGACGCTTTGGTCTGGTTTAAGAACAGGTTCTTTGAGTGCTGCCCATTTTGAGAACTGAACCGCTTTTATGACGTCCAACCTCTGTAGCCGGTTCAGCTCAGCGTCAACCTTCTCTCTCAGGGCATACGGCATCGGTCTTGCTTTCATTAAGCATGGGGTTGCTTCTGGATCCATGTAAATCTTGGCCTGCAGGCCTTGGATTCTCCCCAGTTTGCTCTTGAAGATGGTGGCATACTTTTTAAGGAGCTCTGGCAGCCCTCTTGCTCTTAATTGGAAGATTTCAGATCAGTTTAATTTTATCTCCTTTAACCAATCTCACCCAAGAAGGCTTGGCCCTTCACCAACTACCACCATCACGGGTAGCTGTGCCAATTGCTTTCTATAATGGACAGTTACTCTGCTGATAACTTTTACTTGGATTTCTTCACCTGTGTATGTTTTCAGCTTGGCAGATGTTTGTTCTAAAATTAATTGATGTTTGCCATTATTTAAATATCTGAAAGTGTGCTCTCCAATTACAGCAGTGGAAGCTCCCATGTCTACCTCCATTTCTCCTGGTTTACCATTCACTTGTACTATAACCAATATTGGCTCTATCTTCCCAATTTTCATGTTAAACAGTGAATAAACGTTTGCTGTTTCTGACTCTTCTACACTGTAGATTTCATTGGCCTTCTTCTGCTGTTTGCAAGTCTCTTTAAATCTCTATTTGCACTGTCTAATTTTTTGTCCACTTCTGTGACAAAAGTAACATTCTACTTTTTAAAACTGCCAATTGCTAAAAGGCTGATTGTTTCCACATCGATTAAAATTGTTCTTCAATTTAGCTGCTAAATTATTTCTTCTTATTTTTCAGTTAGTGGAGGCTGTTGCCTGCTTTGCGGCCGAGTCTCGCTTTTTTGCACCACTTTCAGCTGATTGTTCCTACCCTATTTGTAGTGCCGCATCATTTTGCGCCCCATGCATTGCTTGTGAATCTCCTATGGTGCTTTCCATGGCCAGCACTATTTCTAATGCCTTCTTAAAATCCAGATTCACTTCAGCCAGCAATCTTCTCTGAATAGTTTCTTCTTTCACACCACACACTAAACAATCTCTGGACATGTCATTCAGAGTCTCACCAAATTCACAATGTTATGTTAATTGCTTCAAATTCATCATGTAGGTAGCAATTGTCCCACCCAGGGCTCTATTTCACAAATTGAGCCTAAATCTTTGCATCGTGACTGAGGGCTTGGGTTGAAAATGTCCCTTCACGAGGTCCACCAATTCTCCAAAATTCTTCGAATCGGGGGCATTGGGTGCTGTCAAACTTTGAATCAAACTACAGTTTTGCTTCCACAAGTATTCAAAAGGATCGCTCACCTCTTCTCTTTCCCCGTGATTTCGTTCGCATGAAAGAAGAACGTGAGGTGTTCTATATACTGAGACCAATTGTCTGTGGATGGCTCAAAGGGATTGATTCTACCAAATTGAGGCATTTTGGGTGAGTATATCTTCTGTTATTTTAACAAACGTTGATACTCACAATCGCTGGGTGAGGTACAGTACTGATTCCAATTTATCTTGATTTACCCTGATTTTCCTCATCACCAGTTTGTTGTAGTGTGGTCTTGTCGCCTATTTGTAATAGAGTTGATCTACAGACAACTTTCTAAATGGAAACATTAGGTTTATTTACAATACAGCCAGCAGCAACTACACATGTGTATTCAACTCCATCTCTATCTCGACACTGATTGTGGAAGTAGCTCGCACTGATAATACATTGGTTTACACAGATCATGTAATTTTACATCACAAGACTATTCGTAAAGATACAGTCCAACATTTAACAAAACCATAATTACTACAGTGGGCCTTCTTATTGAACCACTGTTAGTGCTTTGGTGTAGCTGAGTAGTTTGCTGTCCAATTTCAAAGGGCAGTTAAGAGTCAGCTATGTTGGTGTGAGACTGGAGTCACATATTGTCCAGATCGGGTAAGGACAGCAGGTTTCCTTCCCTAAGGAACATTAATTAATCAGTTGAGTTTTTATGACAATCCGTCAGTTTCATGTCACTTTTACTGATGCCAGCCTTTTATTTCCTGCTTTCTTTTTAAATTGAATTTAAATTCACAAACTGAGATTGATGGGTTTTGAACCCATGCACTCTAGATTCTTAGTCCATGATTCGATAATTATTAATCGAAAAGCATAACACTGCAGATGCTGGAAACATGAATTAAAAACAGGAAATGCTGGAAATACTCAGCAGGTTAGGCAGCAAGAGAGAAGGAGAGGCCGGGATTTTCCGGCCCCGCCACGGGCGAGGTGGCGCCCCAGCCAGAAGTCCATTGACTTGCAACGGGACCGGCAGATCCCAGCGGCGGGCGGGCGGGCGCAGAAAATCCCACCCAAAGTTAACATTTCAGGTTGATAACCTTTCATCAGGACCCTATTTATTCCATAATTACTGTCCAGTAACTTAACCACTACACTTGAAGTACTCATAATGGATGAAAGGATAGCTCAATTTTCAATACATATCAGTCAGAAATAGCAGCCAACAAATAAAAAGGTTTAACAATTGTTTAGAAGCAAATGACACCATTTGACAATCACAGTTAGCTTTGTGGAAAAATCTAAATTTATGATTACCCTTGTAAATGGTAATTATTACATTTTCAGGCTAACCATTGCATCCCATTAGTAAGAACTAGAATTTATTCACTGTAGCTTGAATGTAGTATCACCTGCCCATACACATTCACCCTGCAGTAAAGACCAGTTTTCCAGCCGTTGTCGTTTTAACATGAGTGATAATTCATGCCAGCATTGTAATAAAACTGGTTAGGATATCTAGGATGTTAAATGCAAAAAAAAAAAAAAAATTCTGCCAACAATACATATTGTTCATGTGAGTGCCCATTCACCATCTTAGGTTTCAAAGTAAATACACTTTTCTAAAATAGTACGGCAGTAAATTGATTAAAATGCATGGCATAAGTATCTTAGACTGGATGAATACCATAAATATTCAGCAAGTGAGTTGACCTTCACAATTCACTCGTGACTTTGTCACTCATGGGTTATTTGGTCAGCTTACTATTTGAATATTTACTACATTCAACCAGTCAAAGATGATTAACCAATACAAATTCTTAATTAAATCAGCTCACCCAGGTATGTGCACCCTGTAACTTGAGGCTCAGCAGATATGACAAGGTTATCCTTTTTTTAGATCTCTTTACTTTTCCACATTTAATCAGTGCAGGGAAGGGAATTCTCTTGACGATATAATTAATTCTGTGATGTCTGACTGGCACTTTTATCTGAATGTGAAATTTGAACTCCACATATTCTGCTTTACATCTAACAGATTTTTCAATTAAAATATATATATTCCAGACAACAGTGGGTGATGTTTGATTTAGCTAACTAGAGAGGCTCATTTAAGTGGTTCTCTTGCAACATGGCATTTGAAATGTAACTATAGACAAAAAGAAAGATATGTAACTGACTTTGAACTATAAGCTGTCTTATTCAATTTATCACTGGAGATAAAACAATAAAAACATATTTTATTATTTTTAATTAAACTAACTAGTGATATCTATATCAAATATTTTAGTATTTGAAATGGTGAGCAGAGAAATTACATTGATACAATTCAAACACAAACAGAACCCTGGATACTTCTTACCATTTAATATGATTTACTGATACAATATCTGTTGAACTTCCTACATTTTATAGGGAAATATATGTGTACTGATAAGGAAGTAAAGTTGGCAATGCCTCATCTGCCTGTTACTACCCAGTTCCTCCTCAAGTCCTTCTGTTCCATTTTAAGACATCCTTGTTAGACCCATGTTCTGAAAAGTTGCAACCCAATATACAGAAGAAAGGACAATAACAAAATAGCAATCATAGTATCACAGGACTGTTACAGATGAGTAAGACTTTCTCATTTCTGCTCATCAATCAAAAAAAAGTACTACTAGCATGGATTCTAATCAAGTGAATTACTCTGTCTTGGATGGTTTTAAGCATCTTGAGTGTTTCAGCTGCCTCCCCATCCAGGTGAGTGATGCATATAAATCACACTTCTGACTTGAAGGTTGAAGCATGAGCCAATTGTCGTAGAGTATGCCTCTGCTTTGCTCTTACAGACACTTTGTTAATGTGACTGGTCCTATTAAGTTTCTGGTTAATGGGATCAATCTACCAGTCAGATTTTTTTATTCTTTTTGTTCTCGGGATGTAGACACCACTGACAAGGCTACACTTATTGTCCATCCATGGCCAGCCTGAGAAGGTTACAATGGGCCTCCTTCTCGAACTGCTGCAGTCCTTGTGATAATGTTGTTTCACAATAATGTTATGTAAAGAACTCTAGGATTTTGAAGAGTCATCATAGCATGTAACTTGAAAGGAACTTGGAGGTGATGGTAACCCATAACATGGCTGCTCTTCTTACCAATGGTAAAGCCCTCACGGCAGAAATGTGCTGTCAAAATAACCTTGTTGAGCTCCTTCATCTGTAAATCATACATACTGCAGTGCAGTCAATGAAAGAGGGAATGGAAACTGACTCCATTATCATGGGGGACAGTAAAGTGAGCTCTCCTATCCTGGACGATGTCAAGCTTCTTGTGTATTGTTGAAGCTGCCTCCAAACAGGGGAGTGGTGAGTATACCATCACGCTTCCAACTTGAGCCCTGTAGAGCCTTTGAAGAGACACTTATCTCAGTGTATCAAGCGTCTTTACTCCTCTACATTGGGGAGACCAAGTGTAAACTGGGTGACCACTGTGGAACACACCCATTCAATCCACATAAATTACCCCAAGCTTCCTGTCAATTATCATTTTAATGTTTCACCTTTCTATCCATGGCCTGTTACAATTGTACAGCGAAGCTCGACGCAAGCTCGAGGAACAGCACCTCATCTTTTGTCTCAGCACTCTGCAGCCTTCTGGACTCAATATTGAGTTCAACAACTTTAGATGAAACCTCTGCTCCATCTCATTGTATGTGTCTTTTTTTTAGCTGGCTTGTTTCTCTTTACCCTTTCATGCTGTTTCAGATGGCTGCTATATAACCATTCACACCTCATCTGCAGACAAGTTTTGTTTCTTTGCTGTACCCATTGGCTTTTGCATTATGAAATCTTTTGTTGGGGTTACTCTCTCCACCCTATCAGAGACCTTCCCTTTTGTTCTTCCTGCTGCCTCCCCCCTTCTATTGGCTTAAAATATTTTCCGTTTCCATCTTCCTTCTGTTCCCTGAAATGTTGACTCTGAGTGGCATCATCTAGATTTGCACTACGTGCGGTAGTGGGTGTGCAAAAATATGTTATACCCGCCGGCTGCAATGGCGGGTTTTCATGCCTCATAAATTATGCAGGCACGGGAAACACATCAGATTGCTGACAGACGGCCTCTGGTTTGCCCACAACGTCGTTGCCTAGCCACTTCCTCACACCAGGCGCTATATTTAAACTCAGACGTATGCACAGTTCTCAGTACTTGCAGCCCAGGACTGTTGTGGTGAAGACATGACCCCAAAAGCCAAGAACAGTACAGTCCCCAATTCAGCGACGCATCCCTGGGATATCTTTTGGACGCCATGGATTACCGCCATGATGTTCTCTACCCCGGCGCTGACCGCATCTGTCTCATCACTCTGGCTAGGGAGATGGTGGCAGAGATGGTCAGTGCCAACATTGCACACAAGAGGTTGGCCATTCAGTGCAGAAGATGGATGAGTGATTTCATTCGTGCTGACAGGGTAAGTCAACCATCCCATCATTCCCAACTCACACACTCACAAGCCCATCACACATTCATTGGCATCTCACTCACTGCCAGCTCAAGGGACATCACCATTCACTCTCTCACATACGCACTCACATCTCCATCTGGCCTAATCTCCTCTGAAGATTGCCTCCTCATCCTGTCTATGGCTCCACTGAGCACACGCGCATGCATGGCATCCTTTTCATTTGGCCTGGCATGCGCCTTACTCACATTCTCTCCATCTGTCTTTATGCAGGACAAAACCACGTACAATCAACGCAAGGGATCCCAGACCGGGGTTGGAGAGCCAAACATTAGGGTCCTCACTCCGTTTGAGAGTCGCGCATTGATGCTGGCCGAAGACGATGTGGACCGTTCCTGCGGCAACGGTGAGGGCGGTGACGAACACCCACGTGAGGATCCTGAACGACATCAGCCCTCTCTGAATGCTACTCTGGGTCCACTGTTCTATGTTCAACACAGCTGCCAAGCACTAATAATCTCTGCTTTTTGTCATAGGCACATGTGACATGTCGCCCTCAGGCAACCTTGACCCCAAGTCCAGTGCTGAGCGCACCTTGGATGAGGACTTTGAGGGCAGCACCATTGAAGATCTGTCACGATGCTCACCCACACCCTTCACCAGTGCAGTGACACACACCTCAATGAGATTTAGATGTAGAGCAGCCTCAGGATCACAATCTGGTGAGCACAGCATACAATCTGTTTCACAGCAGGTGGAGGCAGGGGCATCCTTGGTCGCCGGAACTCGGAGGACTGCTGGAGACAAGGAATCTGCTCCATCCCAGTCAGATGATAAGCCTCTGGACTCGGTCCTCAAACAGTTGCTGGAGCTGCAAAGACAATCACGGGAACATCAGGAAGTGATGTCTGGTGCACCCTTCAGATTGCAAGAGACGATGAAGGAGTAGTCCACCTGCAGGAGGTGATAGAGCCAGCATGCCAATACACCAAGGTCAACACAGGCAGGATGGCAGCTGCCATGTACACCTTGGTCCAGGACATTGGTCCTGCACTGCTGCGCAGGCTGAACTTCATTGTTGATGCCATTGTTGGCTGCCAACAACGTCAACATGAGAGGGGTGCGAGGCAGCTTGATCTCACTCCAGCTTCCACTTCTCCTCAAGGAGTCAGCCAGGGGCCATCGGGAATCCATAAGGAGAAGGGCCAGCAGCTCAACACCTGGGGGCCATCCACCCTGCTGACTCCAGGAATGTCCGGCCGATCCAAATTGCCCCTAGTCTCATTTAGTATAATCTACTTGTGCCAAGCAGGATTTTCAACAATGACAAAGTATTGAACCAGGATGAACATTGACTGTGCCGTGTGCTTATTGGGGTTACCTCAATGTATTGGCAGAGTTGCACTAGCAACATTTTTTAAGTAAGTAAAACAAAAATAACAATAATAAATGTATCTGTTTAATTACATAACTAATTTTATACAGAAAAAACATTGTGTTACAAGGGTCCACACAATTTTGAGAGGGGGCCTCAGAAGCATTAAGGCTAGGAGCTCTGGTGTAGAATACACTGTCCAAAAGGGTGATTGAAGCAGATTTAATAACTTTCAAAAGAGAAATGGATAAATATTTGAAAGAAAAGAATTGTTGAGCTATTGGGAAAGAGCAGGGAAGTGGAACTAATTGGATAGATGTTTCAAAGGCCTGTTACAATTATCAGGTTTATAGGATTATTATATTTTGGAACTGTGACTTTAAATTTAGGGTAAATGAAAGGGTCATGTGACCTGTTCTGGAGCCTGCCTGATAGTAAGCATAGGTGATTTGATTGTTAAGGATCAAAGAAGGGCTTAGGTTGTTTTCCTGAGAAGAAAGTGCGAGATATTTAAACTTGGAGAAAGGGCAGCAGTCTCTCACTTTACCTTTGATAGTCCCCGAGACTCCCAAAGCCCCAGAAAGGTGTTGTAGGTATCAGGGTGTAAACAGCTGTGCTGTTAACGGTCCATTTACTTCTAAGATGAAAGGGAGTTGGGATCCGTCAGGAAGATATAATAATTTTCATAATGTTATTTGGAATTTATTGTAGAGTAATAATGGGGTCCGTGTCTATGTATGTGTGTGTGTCCATGTGTGTGGGACTTAATTGAATTAAATAAGTTTATCCGAAGGATTTGATGTAAGAAGAGAAGCTAGGTTTGAAATGCTAAATAGATAAATATGGGGGAAGTTTTAGAATGTTAGATGTAAAGGGAACATTCACCTTTAAATAAACAAGAGTAGCTTGAATTCAAAAGAGGGGGTGAAATGTTATACCTAGCCAGGAGAAGTTAAGAAACAGTGTGCTTATTTTTATTATTAGAGAGATAAAGTCCAAAGACATAGTAAAACAATGGAAATTTGCATTCAAAGGGGAAAATATGTATAAAGGAGAGAAGGCTGTGTGCAAGGGAAAGCATTTTTAAGATCTAACACAAGTGTGAAAAGCTTCAAGTTGCTGTCTACAAGGAACCGAAGCTGAGGAAAAACTCACTTTGAATTTGATTGTCCAGGGTGT
This sequence comes from Cetorhinus maximus, assembly GCF_964194155.1. NCBI lineage: Eukaryota > Metazoa > Chordata > Chondrichthyes > Lamniformes > Cetorhinidae > Cetorhinus > Cetorhinus maximus. The sequence goes on along the minus strand of NC_135892.1, from coordinate 28,291,262 downwards.
GTGCTTTGCCTTGGTCTGTTAAAATCTATGTGTGTTACTGTTGCCTTAACAGAGGTGTAACTGGGAGTTAGAGTAATTAGGGGACTTAGAAGTTATTATTGCAGTAATTTGTAGACAAATGTATGGGCTTACAATCTTTTCTTTAGTTAATAAATGTTCAATTTAGTTTTGTAAAAATCCTCTAAGCCTTTAAGATTCTTTTTATTGAATTCAGAGCCCACTTCTTGAAATAAATACAAATTGTAAATAGTTGTGGCAGCTGCTTCAAGTTTCCCTCCGGGATTTGAGCAGATTGGCATTTACCATCCGCCTGCCATAACAGGATCAAGGATGGCTAATTAGAATTTCTACCTAGATACAAGGTTAATGTGTTTCATATTGCTAGGGGGAAGAGGGCAGAGGAAACCATTTTTTGAGATCAGGTCAATAAATACCTCAGGCGGACATCAGTTCTGTGTGTTCAGCAGAGAGTAAAAGCTGCTTGGCTTTGCGAGCTACCACAGCTGGATACAGGAGGGAGATGGTCTCTTGTTGAAAAGACGCATTCTGCAGGATTCTGGGAGATGAAGAATAATCAGAACAGGCTTTATTGCTGATGGAAATTTAAGGAACTCTCCGAAAACTGAGGAAAGTGTTGGAGATGGTCACTTGATTTACTACTCAGTAAAATAAGGATATAGGAACCCATTGGAAGCTGAGAGCAACTATGGAATGCTTGCTATAAAGTCCATGATTCTGTGGGGAATGCAATGTATGAGTGTGTGAGATAAGTATAAAAGAATAATGTTCCTCTCTGTAGTTTAAAGTTTAATTGCCGACGAAGATAAAATAGTGGCCTGAATTTTTAGCTCGGTGGGCGGGCATGATTGGTGGGCCAGGATTGGCCAGGAAACAGATTGCTGACTGCAACCAGCCCCCGACTGCGATTTTACACTGGCTGGCTACACTGGTGAAACGCATGCTGAAAAGCTCAGTGCTGCAAGGGTGGGACCAGGATAGGGTGGGCAATGATGTCAACACGGGCACGGGCCAGTGCTGACAGAAAGCTCCCTGAAGCTGAAGACCTGAAACAGCAAAAATAAAGGTTTCAAAAACTAAAAAAAAGTGTCCATGCATCAGTCTCCTGAAAATTTAGCTGATGAAAATGCTGTCCACAGAAATTTATTTATATTTTGCTTCATCACAGAAATCTCATCCCGCTATTGAAAAATGCAAAAGCTGCCTGTCCAATTTGCCCGTCCAGCAAACATAAGGTTGGACAAGCTATATAAAATGACAGACAATTACTCTGTTAATAGGCTTAATTGACCTTTTAATTGTCAGTGAGCACAGTTCCAATTTTTGTGCACGCTCGCCAACCAAAATATTGCGCGAGCGAGGGGTGACATCAAGATGACGCTTGCACTGACAGGGGAAGTGCATTCAGCCTAAACTGGATGAAACCAGGGTTTGGTGAGCCGCAGTGAAAGGCTTGCACTGACAGAAGGAGTGCATTCAGCCTAAATTCACTCATTTCATTGGGGAGAGCAACTTTGTGCAGCTTTTATCAAGTATCTTGCAGACCTCTGAGGGTCATCTCAAAATGTCACCTTTAAACTTCCCTGTGACATGGGATGTACATATTCTGAAGTTGGTTGGATCTCGGAGAAGAAGGTGCAGTATGCTTCAGTTCATAAGCTGCAGTAACATGCACAACTTCAGCAGAAACAGGAGCTGCTGCCTTCTCTGCAGCCACATGCAAGTGAATGGAACAAAGGATAGACACAGAGCTGCACCATAAAGGAGGAGATACCCTCAGCACATAGGCTCATATGCCAAGCGTCATCTTCCTCGACCTCTCTGAACAGCAGTGTCTCTGAAAGATCTGGCTTGTACCTGTGGTCACATACCTCTCCAGACTCTTGGAAGAAGACCTCCTACCAAAAGGAGCAAGTGGGCACCTATTGCCCATGGCTGTCAAGGTAACCAAAGCCCTCAATTTTTTGCATCCAGATCCTTCCAAGGCTCAGCTGCTGACATATGTCAGATCTTGCAATCTTCAGCCTTTAACTGCATCAGCCAGGTCACCAATGTTTTGCAAGGGCTTCCAACTACATCACCAATGAGATGGATGTAACCAGTTAACCCCAGAGGCTTTGCTGTCCCCACAGGATTTTGATAAGTCTAGGGGGTTTTAAACCACACTCATTTGGCAATCATGGAAGTATCAGAACAGCCAGGTGTCTTTGTCAATTATCAGAGGTTCCACTCCTTGAATGCAGTTACTATGTGTAATAAACTTAGTGTACCGGACAGTTTTCTTACTTGAAACAGTTAACTTTATTTACAGAGCTCTCGAAGAAGCAACATGCTTGAACCAGGTCCATGACAAGAAAGTTCCGCCGCTAAGATTACCCATGCTTGGGGCTGATTCGTCATTAAAATCACGTGACCCTAAACCAGTAGGAAAGCTTTTACTTACAATCACTACATTCCTCCCTGTTTAATTTTTTTTTACATTTCTTATTTACTAGAATATCTTAATCCATAACATATACCTGTATACACAAATCATGCGATTATAGGTTAAGTCTCTGAAGTGTTTTTTTAATTTGGTTAGAGCGACGTAGCACTACAACTTGAGATTCTCCCACTGGATCGACATGATCAGGAGCTGCAGTACCGGGGACATCCTTAGACAATGGCATTATTTAATTCAACAGAGACATCAGGTCTACTCTAGATTGATCTGTCACCTCAGGGATTAAAGGTTCGACATCAATTTCAGGTCGAATAATTGGTTGTTGGAGTGTCTCTCTACTTCTTAGATGATCCACATGTTTTCGAACAATCCGGTTTTCCACTTCCACTTGGTATTACAAAGGTCCAATTTCAAAGACAATTATACCAGGAACCCATCTAGATCCATTTCCAAAATTCCGCTGTCTCTCCCACAGTAAATTTTTGAGCTTTGTTATGAATACCATGATTCACTTCTGGTTACTCTGGTTCTTCTCTACCTTCCCCTCTAGGTTTGGAAACACCAGACTCAATCTTGTATGAAGGTGGCATTTCATCATTAATTCAGACAGTGTTGAACCCACTAGCTGCATGAGGAGCCAGACGATAGTTGAGATGAAGCTGTGAAATTCGTGTTTCTAATGTTCCTTCAGATAACTTCATTCCTGTTTTGAAAATTTGCACTACTCTTTCTGCTAACCTATTGGATGAGGGGTGATATGGTGCTGTTTTAATATGTTTAATCCCACTTAAACTCATGAATCTCTGGAATTCTGTACTAGTGAAGGCAGTACCATTATCTGAAACAGTTACTTCTGGTAGGCCATGTGTACTAAAACATTGGTGCAACTTTTCAATAATTGCACACGATGTCAGTGATCTAACTCCATATACCTCAATCCACTTAGAATGTACGTCAATGATCAATAAAAACATGGTACCTAAAATTGGACCTACATAGTCTATATGTAGTCTAACCCAGGGTCGACCAGGCCATTCCCACAGATGCAGTGGAACTGAAACGGGCAACTTCTGTAGTTGCTGGCACTGGAGACAGTGTCCAGTTTGGTGTAGAATTTTCCTCCAGCAAGCTTAATGTACAAATCTTCAATCTTCGGGATAGGATATTTATCTAATTTAGCAGCCTTGTTCACAGTTAATTTGTAGTCTCCGCAAATGTGAATAGTTTGATCTGGTTTCTTCACAGGGACTATGGGTGCTGCCCATTCTGAAAATTGGACTGGCTGGATGATGCCTAACTTCTCTAAGCAGCACAATTCTGCATGCACCTTTCCTTTAGGGCATAAGGCACAGGTCTGGCCTTAAAGAACTGGGGTGTTGCCTCCGAATCTACATATATTTTTGCTTTAGGCCTTTTATCTTTCCCAATTTGTCACAAAATATGCTGAGATACTTCTTTAAAAGCTCAGGAATTCCTTCTGTTCCAACTTGAAAAATTTCTGACCAGTTGAGCTGTTAACCAACCATGGCTCAGAAGACTAGGTCCTTGATCTGTTACAATAATCACTGGAAGCTGAGCTGTCTGTTGCCAGTAGGATACAGGTACAGGGGCAATGCCTTTTACCTGTATTGCCTCTCCAGTGTACATCTTCAGCTGAACCGTGGTTTGCCCCAGATTCAGTGTCTGGGTACCTTCACTTAGGTATTTAAATGCCTGTTCTCCCATCACTGTGGTCGATGCTCCTGTGTCAACCTCCATGACTAGAGGTTTCCCATTCACTTGAAGGGTGACAATGATTGGTTCGGTTTTCACATTGTATAGGGAATATATATCAGTATCAACAGCTTCTGGTTCAGTTATATTGTGCACTTCAATTATCTTGGTCTGCTGTCTGATTAGCTGTCTTGATTTCACCTTGCATTGCATTATAACATGCCCTTTTTTGTGACAGTAGTGGCATTCTGCCTCTTTAAATCTGCAGGTTTCCAGAACATGGTTACCCCCACATCAGTAACAAACTAATTTCTGAATCACTGATGAGATGCTTCCAGTATGCCTTTTTGTTTTTTGAGCAGTAGAGACGGTTTCCTGCTTCGTGGTTGTCTCCATGGTTTTCGTGCCATGCCCGGCAGTTGGTTCCCTCCCCAACTGAAGAACGGTACCATTTTGCACACTCTGCAAAGCCTGTGAGTCCCTGTCAGCACTCTTCATTGCTAGCAGTATTTCCATGGCGCGCTTCAGATCAATATTAACTTCTGCAAGTAAACGATGCTGAATGGTGTCACTGTGTATGCCACAAACCAAACGATCTTGCAACATGTCATTGAGTGTATCTCCAAAGTTGCAGTGCTCAGTCAACTGCTTTAGCTTCGCGATATATGTTGAATTTGACTCACCCCAGGCCCTTACTCTGGAGTTGAACTTAAATTTTTGCATAATCACTGATGGCTTCGGCTGAAAATGCGTCTTCACGAGGTCTACCAGCTCATTAAAAGATTTAGAATTGGGCACATTTGGGGCTGACAGACTATGGATGAGATTATATGTCTTGTTGCTACAGGCACTTAAAAGAATTGCTTTCTGCTTCTCCTCCGCTGTTATTTTATTTGCCATGAAATAGAAACCTCGGTGCTCTATGTACTGGCACCAGTCTTCCATGGATGAGTCATAGAGGTCGTTTCTGCCAAAGAGTGGCATGACTGGTGAGTGCAGTTTTCTTTCTTTCCTTAAGAATTGATATACTTACATTCAGGAGGCGAGGTGCAACGTCAGAGTTATTTATCCTCGTCGCCAATTGTAATAAACTTGGTGTACCGGACAGGTTTCTTACTTGAAACAGTTATCTTTATTTACAGGGCTCTTGAAGAAGCTACAAGCTTGAACCAGATCCATGACTGGAAAGCTCCGCCCCTAAGATTACACGCGCTTCGGGTTGATTCATCAGTACAATCACATGACCCCTAAAACAGTAGGAAAGGTTTTACACACAATGTGACCACCGCAACAGGCTAATAAAAGTGTGCAATAAGTATCCAGGGAGTCTCAAATTCCACAGTTCTTCTCTCCACCAGAGAATGTGAGTGGCTGGTTCCTGGAGAACGAAGGATACCCACTCAAAACCTAGCTGATAACCTCAGTGAGGAACCCCGCCACAGAGAAACAAAAGGGGTGCACTGGAGGCATATTTCCACCAGGGACACATTACAGCAAGCTTTTAGCTTCCTTAAAATGAGGTTCTGTTACCTTGACTGATCTTGCTGCAACCTCCAACATGTCCCACCAAGGGTCTCCCAGGTTGTAGTGGTCTGCTGCACCGGGCACAACATGACATTGCAGAGAGGACTGAAGCTGTGCCAGAGGAAGGTAAAGAGCACCCAGTATCATTATCCAAGGAGGAGGAGGAATATCCTGATGTGTTGTTGGTGCCTGCAACTAGGCCACAATCAGATCAGCCATGATCTTATTGAATCTATTGAATAGCTGCTCCTATTTCTTACAACCTTATTATCTTATAGCTGTTTGCTTAGTTTGGAATAGGAGTGTTAACCCTGGAAGTAAAATTATGAGCATTAGCAGCCGATTCCTGGTTTCTGATATGATGGGTTCGACTTTGATTACAAGAGAAATAAATAAATGTTAAAATGAACATTCATCTAAGACATTGGTCCAGTCCTAAAGCATGATACATGCATTACAGACAAACCCCTTTAAGAGGTGCAGACTAGCTTGAAGTAATGCAAATTAGTTCTAACTAACATCGCACAAACTTGGGCCCCTTGCTGAGGTGCATAGCCACTCAGAAGTGCATTTCACATATCAGTTACACCTAGTTATCACGCAAATCAGCAGGCAGGACAATCTTTGCATGCTGCCAGCACTGGAAGCAACGGGTTAATTATGTATCATGATATCTGTACACATTTGCAGGTCCTGTTTAATCTCATAGCCTATGAATCTGCCTTGTACCTCTATGGAATCTCATCAACGTGCAACTCTGGTAAAATCTAAAACGGTGGGGAGTATTTTCTCCCCGTCGGGCAGGCCGGTCAGGAGCAGCCATGGAGCTGATCACCGCCCGCGATTGGCTGCGCACCGCCATTTTATGTGGGCAGGCCAATTAAGACTCACTCAGCGCGGCGCGTGCCCGGTAGCGCTCAGTACTACCTGTGCGGGCGGGGGGAGGACCGAGAGTCAGGGCCTGCGGTCTTTCGCGCATGCGCGCTAAAGAGCACAGAAATTTCCAAGGCATGGAGCTGCCTCAGGGAGATTAACTTAAGTTTTAAAGTTTACAATAAAGGAAGTTGAAAATAATTTACACATGTCCCCTCATGTGACAGCGTCACATGAGCTGGGACATGTTAATGAAATGTTTGAAAAATTTATCTTAATTTAATAAACCTTTCATGAAAACTCATCCCGCGAGTGGATGAGGTTTCATGAAAAATGCGAAGGCCGCCTGGCTCTTCGCCTGCCTGCCAACCTTAACATTGGATGGGTAGCCCTATCCAATTAGTTAATTAAATTATTAACGGCCTTAACAGGCCTTTGACAGTTTGGCGGGTGCGCAGCCAACTCTGGTGAGCACCCGCCGAACGAAAGATTGGAATGATGCGCAGTGACGTCAGGACGCACGCTGAATGTCACCGAGCATCATTTTATGCATCGGCGTGTGGGGTCCACCCATGCACATCGAACAGAAAATTCTGGCCTAAATAAAAGCAAAATACTGCTGGAAATCTGAAACAAAAACAAAAATTGCTGGGAAAACTCAGCAGGTCTGACAGCATCTGTGGAGAGAAAGACAGAGTTAACGTTTCGAGTCCGTATGACTCTTCTTCAGAACTAAAGAGTAGAACCGTGGTGAAATATATACTGTTTAAGGGGGGTGGGTTAGGTGAAGCTGGATAGAGGGCCAGTGATAGGTGGAGTGCAGCACAGAAGGAGCTGTGGGAGGGGGTTGAGGTGTAGGGCCTCCATCACCCCCTACGCCTCAACCTCCTTCCTCGGCACCTTCCCATGCAATTGCAGAAGGTGCAACACCTGCTTCCCCCCTTCTCACCGTCCAGGCTCAAACACTCCTTTCAAGTGAAGCAGTGCCGCACTTGCACTTCCCTCAATTTGGTCTACCGCATTCGTTGCTCCCCCAATACGGGCTCCTCTACATCGGAGAGACCAAACGCAGAATGGGTGGCTGCTTTGCGGAAAACCTTCGGTCTGTCCGCAAGCATGACTCAGATCTTCCTATAGCTTGCCATTTCAACACTCCACCCTGCTCTCATGCCCACATGTCCGTCCTTGGCCTGCTGCAATGTTCCAGTGAAACTCAACGCAAACTGGAGGAACGGCACCTCATCCTCTGATTAGGTACTTTACAGCCTTCCAGACTTAACATTGAGTTCAACAACTTCAGATCATGAACTCTCTCCTCCCTCCTCACCCCATTTTAATCCCCTTTTTCAAAATTTATTTTTTAATTTTTAAATGTATATATTTTTTCCCACCTATTTCTATTATTATTTTTAAATTTTATTTCCATTCATTGTTTTATCCCCACCTTTTAGCCTATTTCGATCTTTGTTCCCGTATCATCCCTTCCCCCCACCCCACCCCCACTAGGGCCATCTGCCACTTGCTCATTCTGCTTTCTACTCTTAACGGGTAGAATTTTGACCTTGGATGGTGGGCGGGCCCCACCAGCTAGGCGGTGGGTGGGCAGCCGACTCCCACCACTGAAACGGGGCCCGCTGTCATTTTAAGTGAGTGGGCCAATTAAGGCCTGCCCAGCGGCATCCCTGACGGGAAGTGCTATGCACTTCCTATGCGGGCGGGGGGGAGGGAATTCCCAGCTGTCAAAGTGCTCTCTTTCGCGCATGTGCGCGAAAGAGCGCACTTCTCCCTGAGGCAAAGTCCTGTCTCAGGGAGAATACTGACAGTGTCAAAAACATTAAAAATAGAAACATTAAAAAATTATTACCATGTCCCCCTCATGTGACAATGTCACACAAGATGGGACATGTTAATAAAGACCACATAAATTTTATTAATTTTTTACAATACGGACATGAAACTCCATCCCGCCAGTGGATGAAGTTTCATCAATAATCTGGAGCCCGCTGGGGCTCCTGGCCTGCCCGCCAGCCTTAAGGTTGGACGGGTTGGTCTTTAATTACTTTAAATAGCCTGTCAATGGCCTCAATTGGCCATTGACAGGTCGGCGGGCGAACAGCTGATTTCGCTGTCCGCCCGCCTTCCTAAAAATTTAAATGGACCAGGATGTCGTCGGGATTCCTCCCGACGTCATCCCACGTCATTTTCCCCAAATAGTCGAGGGGAAAATCGAGGGGAAAATCCTGGCCAATGTCACCATTAGCGCTTACTTTAGTCAGTATCACTGCCATCAACACCTCTTCGACCTTTTGTTTATGACATCTTTTGTAATCTCTCCTTTGCCTCCACCTATCACTGGCCCTCTATCCAGCTTCACCTGTCCCACCCCCCTTAAACAGTATATATTTCACCACATTTCTACTTCTCTTCAGTTCTGAAGAAGAGTCATATAGACTCGAAACATTAACTCTGTCTTTCTCTCCACGGATGCTGTCATACCTGCTGAGTTTTCCCAGCAATTTTTGTTTTTGTTTCAGAAAATTCTGGCCAGTGTGTATGAATCTGCATCCCAATACTTTGCCACACTGTGGATTGGTAGGTCAATGCACTGTACCACCCGTTAACGAAGCTCACACAATAGGTTGGTATGCCAAGGCACTACACCACTAGTTAGCTCATCTCCAAACATCTTTATAAAGAAAGATATGGACATTAGTTACATTTATATTAGCTTTACAACTAAATTTAATACTTGGAATTTGTATTAATTTTGAGCCCATGGTGTTCAACAGACCCATGTTATCTCAAGTTTTTCAATGTTATTCTAAAAGTAAAAGCAGATTAGTGTTACTGGGCTAAGTCAATGGAAAATAAATTCTGGAATTGTGTGAACTATTTGCAAACTTGAAGATATCTTGGAGGATTGTAGAGCTAACGTAAATTACAGAGATAGGGAAGAGTAAGAAGACAGAGGGATTTGAAAACAAGGATGAGGCTGACCCAGGGGCCAGTGTAGGTCAGCGAGCACATTGGTGATGGGTAAACAGGACTTGGTGCAACTTGGGGCATGGGCAGCAGAGTTTTGGATGACCTCAAGTTTATAGGGGCTAAAACGTGGGAGGCTGGCCAGGAGTGCTTTGAAACAGTCTAGTCTAGAAATAACAAGGGCATGAATGAGGGATTCAGCAGCAGGCTAAGCTGAGGCAGGGGTGGACTTATGGATGTTGAAATAGATGGTTTTAGTGATGGTGGGCTTATGGGCAGCAAGGCTGGCATTTATAGCCCACCTTGAACTATTTTAGAGTTTTATACTAGTTAGCATCAGAGAACAGTTAAGAGTCAACCTTTTGGTGTGGAACTGGAGTCACAAATAAACCAGTCCAGGAAGGATGACAGGCTTTCTCCTCTGAAGGACATCCACGAACTAGATTGGTTTTACAACAATCCAATAGCTTTATGATCACTTTAACTGATACAATGCTGTTTTTATGAAATGTGCATGGTAGAATTTGAATGCACAGTTTCTGGATTATTAGTCCAGGCCTAATTACTAGAGGCAGGACTGGTTAGCTCATTTGACTAGATGACTAGTATGTGGTTCAGCATGGGTTCAGTTCCCGTTCCAGCTGAGGTAGACTTTTCTTTATTTATTTATTCATGCGATGTGGCCTATGCTGGTTAGGCCAGCATTTATTGCCCCATCCCTAATTGCCTTTGAGAAGGTGGTGGTGAATCACCTTCTTGAACTGCTGCAGTCTATGTGGTGTAGGTGCACCCACAGTGCTGTTAGCAAGGGAGTTCCAGGATTTTGATCCAGTGACAGTGAAGGAATGATGATATATTTCCAAGTCAGGATGGCGAGTGGCTTGGAAGGGAACTTGCAGATGGTGGTGCTCCCATGCATCTGCTGCCCTTGTGGTCTAGGTGGAAGAGGTTGCGGGTTTGGAAGGTGTTGTCAAAGGAGCGTTGGTGCGTTGCTGCAGTGCAACTTGTAGATGGTAGACAATGCTGCCACTATGCACCGGTGTTGGAGAGAGTGAATGTTTAAGGCAGTGGAAGGGATGCCAATTAAGCAAGCTGCTTTGACCTGGATTGTATCAAGCTTCTCGAGTGTTGTTGGAGCTGGGCTCATTCAGGCAAGTGGAGAGTATTCCATCACACCCCTGACTTGTGCCTTGTAGATGGCGGACAGTCTTTGGGGAGTTAGGAGGTGAGTTACCCGCCGCAGGATTCCTTGCTTTTGACCTGCTGTTGTAGCCACAGTATTTATATGGCTAGTCCAGTTCAGTTTCTGGTCAATGGTAACCTTCAGGATGTTGATAGTGGGAGATTCAGTGATGGCAATGCCATTGAATATCAAAGGGCGATGGTTAGATTCTCTCTTGTTGGAGATGGTCAGTGTCTGGCACTTGTGTGGCACAAATTTTACTTGTCACTTATCAGCCTAAGCCTGAATATTGTCCAAGTCTTGCTGCATTTGGACATGGACTGCTTCAACATCTGAAGAGTTGCAAATGGTGCTGAACATAGTGCAATCATCAGCGAACATCCCCATTTCTGACCTTATGATGGAGGGAAGGTCACTAATGAAGCAGCTAAAGATGGTTGGGCCTCAGTCACTACCCCGAGGAACTCCTGCAAGTTATGACTAATTACCTACCTAGTTACTGGCCCAGTAATATAACCATTATACAACCATGCTGGTGTAATTGCATTGGAATGTCTAGATTTGCATTATCTATTTTTGGATCCCCCACAGGACCTTCCCTGGATTCCAGGATGAAATCTTGAGAATCCATCCATAACACCAGAAGACAGCTGCTGGCCTTTCCATAACTTTAGCATCACATCTGGATCATGCCCAGGGATTTACACTAACAAAGGTTATAGAATCATAATCATACAAATTCTACTTTTTTTTTTAAATTGTGATCTATTGGCATAAATTAGGTTATTACAGATTTTAAAAATCTTAAATCAAATTACCTCATGCAATCACCTCAAAAACACAGTATAAAAATCAAAGTAAAAAATGAACTGCAAGCTATAAATAACTTCTTGTGAATAAGCAGCATTTAAAGCACTTGACATAGTGAGAATCAAGCAAACTGAGGGGCACAATTGACCATCCAGTGGGTAGCCAATCCATCAAATTTCCCACCATGCCATATTGTCAGTGGCAGGAAGCCATTGGGCCTTTCTTACACCATTTTGCCAACCCTCCCAACTCCCAGTCCATCGCCAAAGGAGGAGGTGGCTGTGTAATCCAAAAGACCCAGGCTAATACACTGGGGACATGGGTTCTAATCCAACCATGGCAGCTCATGGAATTTAAATTCAATGAATAAATCTGGAATTTAAAGCTAGTCTCAGTAATGGTGCCGATGAAACCATTGTTGATTGTCATAAAAACTCAACTGGTTCTCTAATGTCCTTGAGGTTAGGAAATCTGTCATCCTTACCTGGTCTGGCCTTCATGTGACTCCAGACCCACAGCAATGTGGTTGACTCTTAAATGCCCTCTGAAATGGCCTAGGAAGCCTCTCAGTATCAAACCACTAGGAAGTCTACAGCACTGTGGGTGTACCTACGCCACGTGAACTGCAGGAGTTAAAGAAGGCAGTTCACCATCACCTTCTCAAGGGCAATTAGGGCTGGGCAATAGGTGCTGGCCTAGCCAGCATTGCCCGCATCTTCGCAAATAACAAGAAACCATTGTGATGCTAAGTCAGGTGGCAGGTTGAATATGAGTAAGGCCAGAAGTACTCATTTTGAGGCCTGTCAAGTTCATTACTTTCTGAAGCTTACACAACCAAGCAGATTGGAGTTTTCATGAAGAGAACTATTGTCCATGAATATCTTTACCGATTAAATATTATGCTTGATCTATAAAACTGTCATCAAGCATCACAATTTTATATGTAGATGTGTCAGAAATCATGAGCAACTTCCCTAGAGTAGAGAATTATTTTTGACATTTTCAATATAAATGCCAATTTTTGCATGCATGGGTCAATTTTGATCCTAAGAAGATTAATGTTATTAACCTCTCTCACAGGCTGATGTTCACTAGCCTTCTTCCATCTTAGTTGTTGCTGCTCATCTTACTGCTCTGTCAATTGCCTCTAACGATTCTGTTGAGAAATACTCCAGTCAGGACATGTGTTTAACTCCATAACTTTGATGGTGGTTTGTTTTAATAAGAGCAACACACATGCACGGGGTGCCCATTACACACAAATCAGCAAGGGCACTGCAAAGAGGATTATGCTTCATGGGCAGGAGCCTTTTGCATAATCTTGATTTACTAAATCAAATTCTTTCACCTTTGATTTTTTTATATTTTAAGTCTGGATATTATATTGTGTTTATTTTTTGAATACTATTTTAGAATCTGTTAATTTCTTACAAAAAATATTGACTTCTAGCTTCTTGTTCAGATATAAAGAGCATCTAGATATAGTAAATCCCAACTTATGTTAACATTTGTTCAAAGCTATTTTTGAGTAATTCCAACAAATTTAGTCATTAACAATGTTCATATCCAAGTTCAGATAAATCAAATTTTCAGCAATCAGGTTTAGTAAATGCTGAAATTATATCTAAGACTTTGAACATTAAATCAATGTACAAAATAGCACTGGCCAGAACTTTGGTGATGGGCTGGGAGGTGGGAGGATCAGCAACATGGTAGGGGAAGGCATCCAGAAGGGTGCCCAATGTCTTCCTGCCGCCAACAATATGGCGGCATGAATGTTGTTGGATTGGCTGTTCGGGTGGCCACTTAAGTGGCCAATTGAGGGCCGCTTCCCACCTCTATGGGAATTTTTTCTGTGTCAGGAGGCTCTGACGCTGTCTAGAGACACAGCCCAGTGAAAGCTGGTGGCCTAGTGGGGTCCTGGGCGACCCTGCTTTATGAGCACTCTTTGTACTACAAGGGGCCCCACAAGGAGTAACCACTCCTGCAGCAACAGTGCCACCAGTACTCCACAACCTCTCTCCTCTGATTGCAACCAGGCCCCAGCTTCCCCCAATCTCCCTGAACCCTCTTTGATGGCGCCTGGCCATTGAGGTGCTCTCTTCCTGCAGCTGCATCCTCAGCAATGGCCACCACTAGCGGTGGCACTGCTCTTGGGGTGAGCAGCCATCCTTAATTGCGCAGCAGCCCTGGCAGCAATCTCTTAATTGGCTGATACCTGGGTCCTGTCATCTGCTGAAGTAGAGTTGCCTCCTGCTTTCGGCCCCAGCAGTGGGACTTCTGCCATCTCAACAACATTTAGCCCAATGTTTCATTTCATTGGAGCTTTAAATTGTTGTCTTTTAATGACAAGCTTTATGTTCCTACAATGCTATTCTACCCCTTTGGCACAGAAAGGGATCAATATAAACCAAACGGTCTGACCCCTGCATGTATTTAAGTGTTCTCAGAGACTTAGAAAAATATTAATTTAATTCTTACTTTAGTTTAATTCTTACTTTTCCTTACTGTTTTTTTTCTCTTCCTCCATCCAATCATTCTTTCCTCTGTTTATTCCTCTTTCTGTGCCAAATTCAATTTTAACCACACTATTTCCTTCTCCAACATTCCTCAATTTCTTTCTCAATTCTCATCAAATCTCACTGATTAAAGAAATAGACAGTTGGTCTCTTTGATCACCAATCACTTGCACCTCTAGCAATTTGCAGAGCAAAGATATCTTGAGCTGAAGGGTAAGGGTAAACGTCTAACTAAAGGGCATGCTGTGAGATGCCCTGTTCTGACAAATTCTGGGCCAATTTGTTTCAACAATTTCCATCAACAAACTTGAATCTTGAGCACGAGGAAAAACATTCATTGCTCTAGAAATTATGTATTATCCTATTTTGTCCAGTGAGTGAGAAGATTGTCTCTACCTTTCATTTTCCTGGGATCCTGCCCCTTTGTCTTTTATGTATGAGTGAATATAAGGAAGTTATGGTGCATGTTAGTTAGGATGCAGCTTCAAAGTCAGCATTCATTGAATTTCTGCCCTTGGCATCAACATACTATGAAGCTGAATATTGAATTCAGAACTTAATATCTGGACACTGAGGGTGGAATCTTATGTCCTCCCTTGTGGCGGGTTTGGTGGGGGGCATTTAATTAGGCAGCAAGATGGCAGATGGGGACCCCACCACATTACTGCCTCCACCCCAAATAAATCCAGGAGGGAAAGGCCCATGCACAGCCTTCCCACCCTGAAGCAAATTGAAGCCCTTAAGTAGGAAAATAATGCCCACGAGGACCTGATAATAACACCGCCGGTATTAACCAGGGGTGGGTGGGGGGGGGTCTCGCCATGCATGGAGCATGACAAGTGAACCACTGTGGGATTGTATGCAGACTCCCAGGAGGGGTCTCTTGTTCAAAGGCGCCGTGCATGATCAAGGGACCCACCATCGGGAAAGTGGGGGCCTGCTGAGAGCCACCCCACTGCCCCTGTTGCCAATCCCCACTTCCTACCCTGTGAATCCTCCCCTCCAGCCCCCCACCCCCTGACCCACTTCCCAGCATCACTCACCTGTGCCTGGGGCCGTCGGTGATCCAAGGCCTCAGGTAGGTATAGTACCAGCAGCAGCCACCCACTCTCTGGTGGCACATCTGAGTATGGAAGAACTGCCAGCCTCTGATTGGCCAGCAACTCTTCAGGCTGAACTTCTACCCTCGGGGCCCTTGATTCCAGGGGAAGACCTGCCATTGGCCTGTCAAGTACCTGAAATCACAATGTGCAGCGGGCCTTCCTGAAAAGAAACAACACAAGTATCCCGCCAGCTCTCCAGCGATGAGTGAGACCTCCATCACGCCATCGAAACAAAGGAACAGGAAAAGGTCATTCAGCCCATCAAGCCTGCTCTGCCATTCAATATGATCATGGCTGATCGAACACTTCAATGCCTTTTACCCACTCTATCCTCAGAACCCTTTATGTTATTGTTATTCAGAAATCTATCATTCTCTACCTTAAACATACTCAATGACTGAGCTTCCACTGCCCTCTGGGGTAGAGAATTCCAAAGATTCACAACCCTCTGAGGAAAAAAATTTCTCCTAATTTCGGTCCTAAGTGACTGCCCCCTTATTGTGAAATTGTGTTCCCTGGTTCTAGACTCCCCAAACCACGGGAAACATCTTACCTGCATCTACCCTGTGTAGTCCTTTAAGTATTTTGTAGGTTACAATGAGATCACCTCTCATTCTTCGAAACTCTACAGAATACGGGCTCAGTTTGCCCAATCTCTCTTCATAAGACAGTCCCATCATCCCCGGAACAAGTCTGTGAACCTTTGTTGCGCTTCTTCTATGGCAATAATATCTTTTCTGAGGTAAGGGGATCAAAACTGCACACAGTACTCCAGGTGCGGTCTAGCCAAGCTTTATACAATTGAAGGGAGACTTCACTACTCCTGTACTCTAATCCTCTTGCGATAAAGGCTAACATTCCATTAGCCTTCCTAATAGTTTGCTGCACCTGTATATTAGCCTTCTTTGACTTATGGACAAGGACACCCAGGTCCCTTTGTACATCTACACTTTCTAATCTTTTACCATTTAGGAAATGCTCTGCACATCTGTTCCTTCTACCAAAGTGGATAACCTCACATGTTTCCACATTATATTCCATCTGCCATGTTCTTGCCCACTCACTAAGTCTGTCCAAATCCTTCTGTAGCCACTTTACATCTTCCTCACAACACACATTCCTGCCTAGCTTCTTATCAACCGCGAACTTGGAAATATTACATTTTGTCCCCAGATCCAAATCTTTGATATATATTGTGAACAGTTGGGGCCCAAGTATGGATCCTTGTAGTACCCCACTAGTCACAGCCTGCCAACGCGAGAATGATCTGTTTATTCCTACTCTCTGTGTTCTGCCTATTAGCCAATCCTTAATCCATGCCGGTATATTGCCTCCTATTTTATTTTATTTTACTAATTTATTTTATTTTACTAATCAATCTCCTGTGGGGGATTTTATCAAAAGTCTTCTGAAAATCCAAGTATACTACATTCATCGACTCTCCCTTATCAATTTTGTTAGTAACATCCTCAAAAAACTCCAACAAGTTCGTCAACCATGATTTGCCATTCACAAACCATGTTGACTATGCCCAATCAGATCATGATTATCCAAGTATCCTCAACACTGATCCAACTTACTGAATCTCAAGATTGAATTCAGAACTTAATCAACCGGAATGCCAATAATCAGGATTTATTGGGCTGTAACTTCCAATCGAGTGGCAATTGAATCGAATTGCCACTCTGCTCAAAAGTACTTACCCAGAAATGCAGGCGAACCTTTCTGCCCTGATCTACCAAAATCAACCCGGGTGAGATCTGGGCAGTGCAGTGCATCCCCGGGACCTCACATTGAAGGGCTGCTCAGGCGAAGGGAAGAAAGCCATGTCCCCTTTTTTACCAGCTAACTTGAAGGTCCAGCCAAGGTTAAAGGTCTTTGATGCGACAAGTGTATAAGGTAAGTGGGTAGGATTGGAGAGAGTGGGGAGGATCGGGCCTTGGAGGGTGGGGGGGGTGGGTCAGACCTTGGAGGGTAGGGGGGGGATTGGTCCTTGGGGGGGGGGGGTGGGAGGCTCCATCCTTGGGGGATGTGCTGGGGGTCAGACCTCGGTTGATGGGGGGGGTTAGGTTTGGGCCTCAGGGAGGGGGTGAGGTTGGGTCAGGTCTTGGGGGGATGGTGGGGGTGAGAATTGGGCCTAGTGGTGCAGGCGGAAGAGTCCCTATGGGGCTGGGGGAAATCCTGTGGGTTGGGGAGACCGCGTCAGGGGTTGTAGTCCTTTGGGGGTGGGGGGACTCCCATGAGGGAGGTAGTTGGGAGAGTTGAGGAAGTCCCCTGGGGTTTCAGGGGTGTGGAGGGAGTCCTGTGGGGGGTCAGTGTGGGTCTGTGCAATCGTTGCTCAGAAGTTAGAAGAGGTTTTAATTCTTTTAACTTTTCCTGGGTACTATTAATTTAACCCAGTCGGAACCATCCAAAGTTTGTGATTTAAATCGCATTTTCGGATGGTACCCACTGTAGGACAATTGCCCAGGGGAAGTTTGCACTTCCAGGTAATTGCCGTGCAAACCTTACCTGGAAACTTCCGGCCGGTGGTGGGGGGTTCCCCAGCGCATCTTTGGGGTACCCCCTACCCCAAAACAATGCCCTGGAGCTCAGAAGTTACAGCCCATTATGTCTCAACACTATTTAAAATTTAATCAACTGAGATACTCAGACCCCCAAAATATGGGGCTTCCACCAGTCTCTCACTGTAACTGTGGAAGGAAACCAACCAAAACAACCAGAAAATGTCAGGAACCTGGTTGCACTGGAACGCTGCTTTTCTGTAATTTTCTGGCCACCATGTTAATGGCGCATCCTCTGTCCATCCCTTATATGGCAGTTGTCTTCAGGAGGTGGAGCTGGGAGGAGAAGGTGGATTCTTATACTCACTGCGACCTGACCTAGTGCAGGATGCATGCAATCAGATGAGCCCCCGGGTGTATGCAACTACATACATACATACATACGAACATACAAATTAGGAACAGGGGTAGCCACTTGGCCCCTCGATTGAATCACTCTTGGGATGGCCTGAGTCAAGGAAGCAGCTTTGACTCTGATGAATGGTCAACATTTTTTGTTTTAATTGCATGATCATTCCTCTAACATCGAGGGCAAAGGAGGACATGACTGGGATCTGAAGGAGCAGGAGAAGTCAGTTAGGGCAGATGTCAATAGCAAGGTAAACTTCCACCTATAATGGTGGGCAGGCACCAGAGTTTTTGGCTGCAGGGAATAGGCAGCTGCTGGAGATGAGCCCTCAGTTGCACTTGCACATTCCTGCCCAATGCAAATCAGGTGTCCTCCTACCAAACTTCCTCTGGTCAGAGCATCACCGAAGGGCAATGGCAGATGCGATTAATCATCAGGGTCACATCACAGGGATTTTTGGGTTATGATAGTTAGGACTTGTTAAATCTGAGCATTAATGGCTGAATAAGAGTTTAAAGCCTTAACCTGGGTAGAACAGTGAGGTAGCATGTTGGAGCTGCAATTGAATGGAAACTGGAAATGAGTTTAAGGTGAAACCCATTCTTGCCACATCTTACATTTCCAATCTCAACTTTGCCTTTGCGGAAAGACGACCTGCTACCCCACAGCAGGCGGAGAAAATCAGGATATTCAGTCCTTTCCCACACTAGTAAGCAGCTAGATGGAGAGACACATTTGAATAGGCTTGGGAGAAGACCTCCAGCTATATTCTTGCCCAATAAATACCTATGATACAGGGAGACTCTGGAAAACAGTAAGAGACAAAAAAATTTTTTTTAAAAGACCTTCTTTCCTGAAAAAATAGCATTTAGTCCACCAGGAATTGATTTAAAAATCATTATTGCAAACTTACAGATTGGATATAGGCATTTATACATCTTTTTAAAAATCTTCTGCATGGCACACATTTCCTGCCCACAAACCTTGCCTGTTTCACAATTCAGTCACATTCTTATGTCAACAATTAATGTTGAAAATCTATAGATAAACATTTAAGATAGAAATCATTCTGTAAATATTCAGGCTGCAAAAGTGGGCTTCTGTATCACCACTGGTGCTGGCACCAAAAGGAAGTACCAAACTTAAAAAATGGCACATGTAATGCTTCTGGCAACTTCCAGCAGGGTCTGTAGAGCATCCCGTGCTGGGAAAGATGTTACAGTGGGTGCGTCCTTAGTCTGACTGAAGCTTTTGAAGTTGGCAGATCATGATGTCAAACAACTGTTCTGACTGGTTTGACCCTTGTTCTGCAAGCTTAAACTACACAGGTTCAGTGAATGCCAGTGCTAACCACTTTCAGCTGAACAAGTGTTCAACATGAGTAACCCACAGCTAGCAATATTTAAAGACTCATCCAACTTGCAGGTGAAGTGCTTTTGACTTACTTCTGTTATTGCAAAGTTTGTAGAGGTACTGTGGTGTCTTTTTGGAGGTGTTGTGGTCAGTTCCTAGCATTAGAAGGGAGTGTTGCTGCATTCTGATAGGGAGGACAGAGGAATTACGTGAGTTGTCCAAACAAAGGCAAAAACAGTTATAGGGGTTATGCTTCTGGAACTTCAATACAACAGACAAATGAAAACAGGTTGTAGAGAAAGGAAGCTGTGCGCAGATAGAAGGAAGAAGCTTATTCACATAACGCTCTTGACACCAAGGATTTTCAGAGAGCACAAAACTGTGCCACCTCCTGCATTAGAATCTGCAGCCTCACAGCAGGGCAAGGACAGCACAACAAGTGGCTGTCAAAGTCACCATCACCCTAAACTTCTACGCGACAGGGTCCTTCTAGGCAGGAGTAGGCAACTTTGCAAACATATCCTTGTTTACCGTCCAATGCTGCATCCAAGAGATGATGGAGGGTCTGTAAGCACGGAATTCACCATTTCACCTCTAACCAGGGAGAAGCAGGATGAGTGGACAGGTGGCTTTCCCAATGTTGCATGGAGCCACTGACTGCATGCATGTGGTTCTGTGGGCCCAGATATCAATGGGGAAATGTCTGAAACTGCAAGAGTTTCCACATCATGCCAGGTGCCATATTTAAAGGGCAGCTGCGCAAACACCTCTCAGTGCTCCCAGCCCATGACTGCTGCAAAGAAGACATGCCCCTGAAAGGCAAGAGGGCTGTAGTCCCTCAGTTTAATGATGCACCCCTTGAGTGCCTTTTGTCACAGTGGAGGCCCACCATGATGTCCTCACAGGGGAGCCCGCAATCTCATTAGTCCAGCATGGGAGGCGGTGGCAACACTAGTAGGCGCCAATGCCCTACAAAAGAGGACAGCCACCCATTGCTGAAAAAGGAGGAATAATCTCCACCATTCCGCTGGGGCAAGTCACTGTTCCCATTATTCTCAATTCCTTACAAACCCATCACACATTCACAGGGATGTCTCTTACTGCCAGTTCAAGGGACATCACCATTCACTCTCTCAAACACATTCATTGTCTTCATCCCATCCCTGGCACCAGTCACCATCCACACATGCCAGGCATACTTATCATCTGGCCTGGCAGGCTTCCGGCTTACACTCTCTCCATCTGTGTTCATGCAGGACAAGGTGGCACACAACAAAAGAGAGAGGTCGCAGACTGGTGGAGGAATGTCTGAAATCAAGGTCCTCATGGATCTTGAAAATAGAGCCATCCAGCTGGCCATCTAGGATCTGGACCATTCCTGTGCTGACAGTGAGGTCAGTGGTGATCAAGCAAGTGAGGGTCCAGCAGTGCAACATCCATTAGACAACCATGCTGTGAGTAATGTTTCCTGTTCCGCAGTCCCCTGCCACACATAAATTATCTCTCCTTGCTTTTACAGGAATATTTGGGAAACAGCCAAGGGAGTCCATGATCCAAGGCCTCCAATCAAGCCCCAAAGAAACCTCTGAAGATGAATCTGAAGGCACCTTCATTGTAGACCCATCACAGCGCTCACCCACCTCCTCCACCAGAGCAGAATCAAACACCTTGGTGGGACCAAGCTCTAGAGTAGCCTCAGTATCACAATCTGGTGAGCACATCACACAGTCTGATCCACAGGAGGCGGCGGCAGGGACTTACCAGGTCTCTGGCGCTCAGAGGACTGGTGGAAGCCAGAAATCTGCTGAGCCTGAGTCAGATGACAAACCTCTGGACTTGGTCATGTTTCAGTTGCTGGAGCTGGAAAGGCAAGCTTGGGAACATCAGGAAGGACTGCACTCCTCAGATTGCAAGGCAAGATGGAGAAGTCCGTCCACCTTCAGGCCGAGGTGATAGCGCTGGCATGCCAATGCGCTGTGGTCAACACTGGTATGATGGTGGCCGCCATTGACATTGATCCTGCACTGCTGCGTGGGCTGAACTCCATCACATAGTTGGCCTCCACGTGAGAGGGGTGCGAGGCAGCTCGATCTCACTCCAGCTACCCCTTCTCCTCAAGGAGTCAGCCAGGGGCCCTCAGGCACCAGTAGGGAGGAGGATCAGCAGGTGCACACCCCAGGGCCATCCATCTAGGTGACTCGGGGAGTATCCGGATCATCCGAATCCCATCCTCTTGTGACCCCAACAACTCCAGCTCCACAGGTCGAGGAGGGTGCCACTGCCACACAGCAGGACACCCAAAACAGACCAGGGCCCTCCAGGTCTCAGCACTCCAGAGGACACCTGCCAAGGTAATCACAGACAGGGCATGGCAGTCAGCAAGCTGCCTCCACCTCCGCTGTAGATGCTGGGGGAGCACCAAGACGTAGGGGCAGGGTTAGGAAGGTTAAGAAGATATAGTTGCACACCCTTGGCATGGGTGTTAATCACTTATACAAAATGTTCACTATTGTAAGTAAACTCCCAAGGATGTCTCCCTGCCTGTGGCTCCTTGTGATGATGAGCAGTGTTCATGTCACTCAGATGTGAAACCTTGGTTCCTGCACAAGATAAAGGCAGGTGTCTCAGTCCAGGGCCTCTTCCCTGTACTTTGTGCAGCTTTCAGACCAAAGTGATGGTCCAGCCTCACACTCACTGGACACATTACCAGATGCCTGCACCTTGATGGTGCTTATCATTCCTGCCAGAATGTCGTGAGCAAGCATCACATAGTTCCGTCATTCTCTCTGTGTTCTCTCAGCACCTTTAATGTAGGGCTGGCCCCCATGTCGTCAACTTCTGTGACTGATGAAGCTGTGCTCCTGAAGGGGTCAGGTGCTGAATAGATCAGGTACTTTTAAAGTTTCACGGTTATGTCTGTATGATATGACCCTGATCACAGAGTGCAAGCGAGCTGCATTTGGCCAGACAGGAGTCAGACATTCACAGAGACTGTGTGAAGATCTGTGTGAAGAGTCTTCACTGCATGTCGTTATCATCCTCCACAAACCAAGCAGCTATGAGGGCCTCCTGAGCGCACCTGCCTCATCTAGCCAGTGCGATAGCCTCATCACCTTTATTGTAGCCTTCGAGGACCTCCTCACACTCATCCCCTTCGACATCCTCCTCATCAGAGGAGACGTCCAGTTCCTCCATATCCTCCTCCTTTCCCCGTTGCAGCAAGGCGACGGCAATGTGTGACACCCTCTGTGGACTATATTGCAGGGCTCCACCAGACCAGACCAGGCACTGGAACCTCATTTTCAGCATCCCAATGGTTTGTTCCACCAAGGTGCGAGGTGCAGCATGACCCTCGCTATACCTTCGCTCTGCTGCAGTTCGACGCCACTGCACGGGTGTCATCAGCTGTGTCCCCTGCAGGTAGCCCATGTCTCCAAGGACCCATCCCTACAGCTTCTGTGGACCCTGGTAGACGTCAGAGATCTGAGAACAACTGAGAATGTAAGAGCTGTGGACACTCCTTGGGAACTGTGCTCAGACCCGCAGGATGCATTTGTGGTGGTCACATAACAGCTGCACATTCAGCGAGTGAAAGCCTTCGCAATTGACCTACTTGACTGCTTACTACGATGGAGAGCTGAGCGCCACATGGAGTCCAGTAAATGGTACCCTGCACCAGTGGGAAACCTGAGATCTGGGCAAATCCCAGCACTTTTGCTTCCTGGCTTTCCTGGTCCCAGGCAAAAGGCACAAAGTTGTGTGCCTTCGCGAAGATGGCGTCCGTGACCTCATGGATGGGGCACTTGTGCATGGAGGCTTGCGATATCACACAGAGGTCACCTGTGGGGCCCTGAAAGGAGCCACCAGCATAAAAATTGAGGTCTGCAGTGACTTTCACAGCCACTCGCAGTGAATGCCCTCCATGTCCCTGTGGCGCCAAATCCTGCAGCAGCTGGCAGATGTGATCGACCAGTGCCCTAGACATGCACAGTCTTTGGTGACACTGGTTCTCGGTCATCTGCAGGAATGAAAGATGGTGTATATAGGCCCTTGTTCTAGCTAGCCGTTGAACAGCGATGGCTCATGGTGGCTCTTCAGCGTCGTGTGTGGTAGCCTCAGCTGCCCCTTGTTCCTGAGGGTGCTGCTCCTCCCTCTGCCCAGCCAAGTGCCTCTCTTCTCCTTCGTCTCTGCTCCCTGTTCGCCATGAAGCATTCAGCTAGGTCACCAGGCTCCATGCTCCTGATGTACTCCTCCTGCAGGATGAAAGAGAGATGCTTGGGTTAGCTTGTGTGTTCTATGAATCTCTCTTGGTTTTGTCTGAAGGCCCCTTAACGCATCACAAAGAATGCTGGCCACCACTTGGATGGCCAGCATTTGGTGTGCTGCATGGCTGCCTGAAACTCCACCCACCTTCGCCCCACTTCACCTGACCAATTGGCGGCAGCTTCTCCCATTGGACTGCATGCTGTGCTCTCAACTCAGGCACAGGCATTCTCCTAGCCCGCGCTGCAAGGTTACACTGTTAGCTTGAACCATGGGGGAGACTGGTCCAAACCGGAATGTTGACATTGCAAGGGACTGTGCGCATCTCCAACAGTGACTGCTCCATGGCCAGTTTTAGCAAGGAGACTGTACAACTTGCCCAGTCATCCAATTGTTCTGCAGTCCACTAAAATGCTCATTATTTTGCAGTCTGTGCCTGAGGAGTGAAAAGCTTTGTAGCACTTGGTGGCACTTTCATACCTCTGTGTTGCTTGAATGGGCAGATAAGTTACAGGTCCAACTGCATGCATGTCAATATGGCTGCATCTGAACTGTCTCAGCTCAGAGAAATGGTCACTTTATACAAGGTTTCCCTAACACGTAGCCACTTCTCCCCGCCCCTCCTTCTGCTGCAAGTGCTTGTGCACTATCATCAATCACAGGGCAGCCCTTGCGCCCCCCCTCCCCAAATCTCATCAACCTTAGTGCCCTTGTCCTCCCACCCTCCATGTCACCTCAACTGCAATGCAGCCCTTGGCCCAGCACTGCACTGTCAGCCAGCCAGGAAAAAGTAACTTGCCTGTGCCCTCGCCTGAATGCACAGCACCTTAACCTTGAGGCCCAACAGGCGATCCTCACAAGTGCTGCGCAACGTCACTGTGCACTCACCTCTGAGTTCCACTCGAAGTGCAGCCCACCAAGAGCACTCCTTGTATATGCTGTTGTGAAACATGTTGGCGTGCAATCAAGCCAACGCGCTCGGATCATCCAGCATGGGGGGATGATTCTGGCAAGTGTGCAGCTGTATTACAATGAGGTTCCCAACATCTGATTGCAGGAAACACGGCCTGCTTTTGATGGGCAGAGCGGACGAATGCAAACTGATTTCAAGACATCGTGAAACCAATTTTTGGCCTTCTCACCACATTTTCTGTTTGTGCCACCAAACACGCCAAACGTCAGCAGGCATGAAAAATTCCGTCAAAGGCTGAGGCAGCCCAAATAATGACTGTCAGGAAGGAGATTTTGTGCTGAAGCATACTTGCCCATTTGTGATTTCACATGGTAAGTACCTGATTTCCAAGGTTACAGCAAGGTTCAGGTCATAGTTAAGAACCAAACGTTGGTAAATTAAAAGAGACGGGGGAATGTTTTGACCTAATCGAAAGAATATTCGCCATCAAAGTAACTGACAGTCTGTGATTTTCAAAATTATATATGATCCTTAAGAACAAAAATACAAAACCTACTTGACAGCATGCTCAAGAAATAACAATGATGCCATGAAATGTATTCATAATTCATCCCATGCGTATTACACATTTTAAAAAATAAATTCCTCTTTCCCCGGCCACTATATCACCATTTCATATATCCCAAACTCATTCTGATCACCTTCAACAAGGAGGATGGAACAGACCAGTCTAAAACAAATTCTTTTTCACAGCCATTGAGTTCTCCAAGATTGTACATCAAGCAAGGAAGCAAGAAATAGCTTGGATTTATATAGCCCTAAGGACATTTCAAAGCACTTTACAGTCAATAAAGTACTTTTGAACTGAGGTTACTGTTGTAACACAGGAAAAACAGCAGCCCGTTTGCACACAGTGAGCTCCAACAAACAATAATGTGTTAATGATCATCTGTGATTTGTTGGTAGAAGGATAAATATTGGCCAGGACACCAGGGAGATCTCCCTTGCTCCTCTTCAAAGTACTGCTATGGGATCTTTTACATCCATCTGAGCCTCGGTGTAATGTTTCATTCAAAAAACAGCACCTCCAAAAGTGCAGCACTCCATCAGTAGTACACTGAAGTGTCTGCCCAGATTATGTGCTCAAGTCTCCTAGGTGGGATTTAGACCCACAATCTTTTAACTCAGGAATGAGAAAACTACTCCTGATCCACAGCTGACACAAAGCAGAACACAGACAGCAGAAAAGGTCTTGAAAGTCCAACTCAACCCAGTTCTTGATCAGTATTGTACGTGATGTGCTGACTAGTTAAGCTTGTTCACTGAGAAGTGCTGAGTTTAAACTCAATTGTGTAACCTTTGCTCCTTTGACTGGAGGTTTAGTGCTAAATCATCAGATCCACCAAGCTATCCAAGAGTTTTTATTTTCTACTCAGTTTTCTCCTTCTACACTTCCTTTCTTTAAGGTAGTGATTGATGCAGGTCACAGATTGTGGCAGACCTCCAGCAATTCACTGAAGTTGCCAGTTTTTTTTTCTTCAGGCTGCCAATGCATGGAAATCACTTTCCCACGATTCAAATGAGAGTAATGCCATATGTAAATAACAGTGTGAGAATCCCCTTGCGATGGAAATTTTTGAAATATCAGGACTCACTGAACAGATTCAACCTCACTATTGTAAAGCCTTATGAACATTACTATCTATCAATTTTGCCAGCTAACTTTATGATTTTTGATAATTGTATACATATTCAAAGGAATACAATGGTAATGGAAAATAAAGTATAAAGAATTGCCCAATGAGTAGAAATTGGTTTAGATGTTGATGAGCATGAAGCAGCAGTGCAGAACAGCATTGCCCCCTTTTAATAATTGCATAATTGCCTGACCGAAATCTTCATAGAATTTAAGGACATAAATAGGAGCAGGAGTAGGCCCTTCAACCCTTCTACCCCACTCTGCCATTCAATGAGATCATGGCTGATCTTCTACTGCAGCACTATTTTGCTGCACTATCCCCATATCCCTTAATGTTTTTAAAATGTAGAAATCTATCAATCTCAGTCTTAAGCATACTCAATGACTAAGCCTCCGCAGCCCTCTGAGGCAGAGAATTCCAAAGATTCACCACCCTCTGAGTGAAGAAATTCCTCCTTCTCTCAGTTCTAAATGGCTTGCCCCTTATTCTAAGACTGTGTCCTTTGGTTCTAGCCAGGGGAAACATCCTTCCTACTTCTCCATGTCAAGCTCTGTAAGAATTTTGTATGTATGAATGAGATCACCTCTCATTCTTCTAAACTCCAGAGAATAAAGGCCCAGTCTATTTAATCTTTCCCCATAGAACAATCCCTCCATCCCAGGAATTAGTTTGGAGAACCTTCGTTGCACTCCCTCAATAGCAAGTATATCTTTCCTTAGGTAAAGAAATCAAAACTGCACACAATGCTTCAGGTGTGATCTCACCAAGGCTCTATATAATTGCAGTAAGACATCTTTACTCCTATACTCAAATCCTCTTGTTATGAAGGCCAACATACCATTTGCCTTCTTAATTGCTTGTTATATCTGCATGTGGCCTGCAGAGATTCATGAACAAGGATACCCAAGACCCTTTGAAGTTCAACACTTCCCAGCCTCTCACCATTTAAGAAATACTCTGTACTTCTGTTTTTCTTACCAAAGTGGATAGCCTGATATTTCTCCACATTGTATTCCATCTGCCAAATGTTTACCCACTCGCTTAGCCTCTCCAAATCCCCTTGAAGCTTCTTTGCATCCTGCTCACAACTCATACTTTCACTTAGTTTTGTGTTAACTGCAAACTTGGAAATATTGCATTTAATCCTCACATCCAAATTACTGATATAGATTGTGAATATCTGGGGCCCAAGCATTGATCCTTGTGGTAGCTCACTTGTCATAGCCTGCCAACCTTAAAATGACCCATTTATTTCTACTCTCTGTTTTCTGTCCATTAACCAGTTCTCAATCCATGCCAGTATATTCCGCCCAATTTCATGTGCTCTAATTTTGTTTACCAACCTCTTGTGTTGGACCTTATCAAAAGCTTCCTTAAAATCTAAATATACCACATCCACCAGTTCCCCCTTATCTATCCTGCTAGTTACATCCTCAAAAAACTCCAGCAGGTTTGTCAAACGTGATTTCCCTTTCTGTCCAACCTTGCCATTACTTTTGAAATGTCCTGTTATCACACCCTCAACTAAAGATTCTAGCATTTTCCCTACTACTGATGCCAAGCTAACAGCTCTGTAGTTCCTAATTTTCTCTCCCCCCTTTTTTAAATAGTAGAGTTATATTTGCCACCTTCCAATCTGCAGGAACCATACCAGAATCTATAGAATTTTTAAAGATGACCATCAATGCATCTAACACCTCTTCAGCCATCTTTTTCAACACTCTGGGATGTAGATCAAGTCCAGGGGATCTATCTACTTTAAATCCCATTACTTTCTCCAGTACTATTTTTTACTAATATTAATATCTTGCAGTTCCTTGTTTATGCTAGTCACTTCATTCTCCATAATTTCTGGGAGGGTTTTAGTTTTTTTCCTCCATGAAGACAGACACAGGGCACTTGTTTAGTTTCTCTATTTCTTTATTCCCTATTATAAATTCTCCTGGCTCTGCTTGTAATGGACCCACATTTGTTTTTGCTATTTTTTTTTCCTTTTTACATACTTATAGAAGCTTTTACAGTCCATTTTTATATTTCTGGAATAGTTTACTTTCATATTCTATTTTCCCTTTTTTAATCATTTTGTTAATCCTTCTATGCAGAATTCTAAAATGCTCCTAATCCTCAAGTGTACCATTCCTTTTTTGGCAATTTTATACACCTCTTCCTTTTATCTAATACAATCCTTGATTTCTTTTGTCAGCCATAGTTGGAACACTTTCCTTGCTGGGGTTTTATGATTTAAAGCAATGTATATTTGCTGTAAATTATGTATTAGTTCTTTAAATGTTAGCCATTGTCTGTCTACTGTCATAACTTTTAACGTAGTTTCCCAATCCACCATAGCCAATTTGCCCCTCATACCTTCATAGTTTCCTTTGTTTGGGTTTAAGACTCTAGTTTCTGATTGAACAACATCATTTTCGAACTTAATGTAAAATTCCATCATTATGGTCACTCTTCCCTAAATTTCCTTTACAACAAGATTATTAATTAGCCCTTTTTCATTGCACAATGCTAGATCTAAAATAGCCCATTCCGTAGTTGGTTCCTCAATGTACTGCTCTAGAAAACCATCTCGCCTACATTTCAAGAAATTGTCCTCCACAACATTCATATCAATAAGGGCCGGAGTTTTCCCTGAATTGCACTAAGTATGGTGGCAGGTGTGAAAAAAGACGTTTCTTCCACCAGCTGCAAGGGCAGGTTTTTGCGCCATATTGTCCACTTCCCGCCTCATTAATTATGTGGCCACAAGAATCGCGCCGTACCACTGGCAGGCGGCCTCTGAATCACCCACCATGTGGTTACCTCACCATTTCCTCACTCCAGGTGCCATATCTAAACTGTAGCCGCCCACACAGTTCTCCCTGCTTGCAGCCCAGGACTGCTCCAGTGAAGACATGGCCCCGAAAGCCAAAAAGAGTTTCCCCACCTCTGAAATGCCTTTTTTATATATATTATATATATATTAATATATAATACATATTATTATATAGTTCCTCACTTCATCTAACTCCCTCACTCACCAAACTCCCAGCTTCTCACTCTGTGCACTCAAGCCAAGCAGCCCTCAGAGACTCCTGTACTTACACTCTCTGAAAAACACACGAGTTAGTTCTGCTAAAGATCAGAAATCAGTTTTACTTAACTTGCGACAACTGTTCTCAGAGAACTTGTTTCAGCCTGGAAGAAACTTAACTTACCTCTTAACTTAAACAATCATTTTTAGTTAATTGCTAAATGTAAACAAAAACTAGACTTTAGATAAAGATTAACCCTTAAGATCCCCTCACTCACCAAACTCCCAGCTTTGTACTCTGTGCACTCAATCAGCACTCAAGGCAGGTGAGATAATTAATAGGAATTTGCTGAATGGAATTTGACCAATCTGAAACAAGCCTACATTGATCAAAACCAAAAGATCAGTGTGGCAACACTGAACAAATCTAAAGACTTAACAACAACTTGCATTCATATACCAGCTTTAACACAGTAAAACATTCTATTTCATGGAGCATTATCAGGCAAAATTTGACATTGAGCCATACAAACAAATATTACGACAAGACTTTGAACCTAACTAAATAGGATGCTTTGCTGGTATTACTGGCAATAAACTTTCCATAGTTTATTTGATAGCAATAGTCATGAAATTACGATGGATGATGAACATTTCATAATGCAAAGAAGAGGTTGCTCTGTCACACAATGAGCCCCTGTGGAGAGTATTCTATGGCCACGTTTCCCACCCTCAGACGTTGGGAACTTCATTGTGATACATCTGCACATCATTATAAGTCCAGGTCACCGGAATGATACCCCCATGCTGGATCATCCGAGCATGTTGGTGTGATTAAACACCGACGTGTTTAACAGCTGTATATAAGCAATGTGCACCCAGGACTACATGATTAATGAGGCAGGATTGGGACGATATGGTGTGAGAAGCTGCCATTGCGGCTGGCTAGTAAAACGCTCTTTTTCCCGCCCGCTACCGCACTTAGTGCCAACCTGGGACGATTCCGCCCATAGTATCTTTCTTTTCTTACTTCTAAGTTGATGTTGGAAGCAGCCTTTACAGAAATGCCTTTCAAGTAAACTTTGGAGTGAGAATTTGACCTATTAACTGCAATGGTTACAGCTGCAAGTTTCTCCATCCCATATTGATTGCGCATGCCACCGAACACACCTGGCACCAACGGGCACGGAAAATTCCACTCTATGTACCTTACATGAATGCCAAGAGTTAATTGTGAAATTACAATGTGCTTAACCTTAATATCTTAATGGTACCAAAAAGGGAGTGCCAAACTGATGTTCAAAAAAAATGGTTGCTTCTGAAACCAGCAGATATCCTCCCGCACCCTGCAAACCTCTGCAACATTTGAAATCAATAGTTCAGGGCAATTCCACCTTGTCTTTTGCTTGCAGACTTCTGCTCAAAATGTGATAAAGTGGTTGGACTGAAATCTCTCAATGGAGGCTACTGTTTTCAGGACAGTCATTCAAAAGCAGAAGATTAACATTGCTGCCACGGAATGGTAAAAGGTAAGAGGAGCTGTTTGCAACAGATTCTCTCAGTCATTCTGATCCAGTAATTGAAAAATCAATACAGAGAAAAATCAACTGGGGCATATAGATGCCGGAGCAACGGTCCGGTGCGCTCCGGCAGCACTACACCCGTGACTACCAAAACAACTTGCATTTATATAGCAGTTTTAATATAATATCTCAAGGTGCTTGAAGCACAATTTGAAATTGTGTCATATAAAGAGGTTTTAGGACTGGTGACCAAAAATTTGATCAAAGATGTAGATTTTAAGGAGGATATCAAAGCAGGAGAGAGAGCTAGAGAGATAGAGAGGGTTAGGCAGGAACTCCCAGAGCTTAGGGCCGCAGCTGAAAAGAAAACTGCCAATGGAATGGGCAAAGGAAATCTGAGATGCAGAAGATGGGTCCAATTGGCTTTTACATTACATAAAGTCAATGTTACTCCAGTCTAAACAGCTAAACTGAACTTTTCAAAACACTTGAGTTGTGTGTTTCAATTAATTTAAGATCACATTCTCTGTGTGAAAATTGGTTGGTTAATTGGACTTGCAAAATGCCTTTGCTTTGGTTATTTGTCATTGTATTTGTGATGCTAGTTCTATGCATGTATGAAATGTTGTTAAAAGCAAAAAGCAAAATACAACTGATGCTTGATGTTGGGAAGGTGTTGGTTGCAGAATGTATATATTAAAGAAGCCTTCATAATCTTCTGTACATTCACAGCAAGACTTTATAAACTACTCAAAACTATATACAACTATGCAGTAAAGGGCACAGGTATGGAATTATTTCCATCTTAGGTCTTGCCACATCTCTAGCCAAGACCCTAGTGACCCTAGGTCTAGGTCATGTGCCTCCTTACATCACTGTGTGGGTGATGCTGTACTTAATCCAATATTAACCATGTATGTTCCAGGCGCTTCTTCTACACCTACCCCCACCCTAAGTCTTTATACCTTGAGTATAGAGGTACTTTAGTTTACTTGGAGTCTTACATTTCTGTAAGTCTTATATATTTACCTTATATTTACCTTATTGTTACAACCTTAATGCTATTCCAACAACATTACAGTATTAGCATTAACAACATTCTCACTACACCATCTTCCCCCTTCAAATCCTTGATGTTTGAGGTTCAGGTGGAACACTTCCACATCTCGTTCACTGCTCTGTCAGGAGAGTAGTAGGGTCTGTTGGTTCTGTTCTTGTGGTTGGCTTGGAGATTGCACTAGCATTTGGGTATGCTTTCATTCTTTTCTTCCATTGTTTTATGTTGAACCACATCTGGTTGGTTCAGCTTCTGTGTCAATGCATGGTTGCTGTTCCTCTTAATAGTGGGGTGGATGAAGGTGGTATTTGTCTCCTTGGCATTGCGTTTTCTTCTTTTTCCGTGTGGGCCTTCTGGAAGCCCTCTGAGGCTGAGGAAGAGTGTTCCTGTGACTATAAAAAGATTGCGTGGTATGCTCACCTCTGCTTTTTGTTGTTGATGGTGATAGACTGCTACTCAGTTTCAGCATCCCTTGTGGTTGTGGCATGCTGACTAGAAGTTGCAGAGCGTGCACTGAGGTTGATGTGTCGACCAGCTGCACCATCATTGTAGTTGGGGATAGAGGCTTCTTAGACTGCTGATCATTTTCTAGTACCACTTCCACTGGAGGTGGCATAATAATATTGTGGGCAAAAGATTGGTTTGACCATTGGGGACTTTCCAGGACCTGGAATGATAATGGGCAAACCTGCTCCACAAAGAGAGAAGAGAGATCGAAGGTGAAATCTAAGTCTGAATTATCTTCAGTGTTTAAGTACTCAGGATTGTGCTGTTCTGGCTGGCTAATGATAATGGTAGTCTTTACCTCCTCTGCCATCTGGAGGAGGTCCAGGGCTACGCAGGCATCCCTCCTCAGAAGAGAAAAAGGCTGGTTAAGGATTACGTACATCAGCTCAAAGATTTTTTTGCTGCCATATTTCAGTGGTCCAAAGGTCAGGCCGATGACCGGGAGTCAGACTCCCCATGCTCCTTAAAGTGGAGTATCCGTTGTTCAAAGCCAGAGGCCTTTGAGCCATGGTTCTTCATTGGACAGGACTGTGTCACCGGCACCTGAATCTAATTTAAAATTTGTTTACCAGGATGTTAGTATCCCAAAATGACGAACGACACTCTTTGATCTCACCCAAGAAGCATGTGTGTCTTCTGGGTTTTTGGTCTTGACCTCGTGGATTACCTTTGGAGTGTCTGTGTGATTCTGGGGTTTTGACTTGCACAGTTTACCAAAATGTCCTTGTCTGTTGCAGTGGAAGCATTGGGCTGTGCTCGCAGGACACTGATCTCTCCTGTGAGGGCACATCACACCACAGTGCTGGCAAGGTCACTCTGCTGGGTGGTTCAGGAATTGCTTTCCCTGATTTGGATTGTCCTTGCATCTTTGTGATCTGGTAAGTTGCATTAAGGTTGGCTTCTGCCCATGTTGTGCTTTCTCCCCTTAGGATTCTCCTGGGTTGCTCACATAGCTCAGACAGTTCAGCTAGCTGGATTGCCTTGTCTACACTGAGTCTGCAGGTCTGCAGACTTTTTGCTGAAGTCTAGAGAAATGCTGTCACATAAAAATATTTCCCTCGAAAGACTCCAATTTTTGACTGGACTGGGCCTTGGGTGAGTCCCAGTGTAGTTAGAAGTGTGGAATTATAATCCATGTTGAAGATTTTAAAAGTGTGGGTACAGCTTCAAGGGTTTATAGGCTTCCAAGATGGCATCACCATTCACTGCAGAACAATGGATTTAACATGCTTGCCAGTTTTGGTGGGTTCCACAAAATGGCGGCAGCGTGTTTTGGGAAGAAGAATTCTCAACAATGGCTGCTCGGGTTAGCAGTCTGCAGACTTGACTGAATGAGTGATGTAGCATTGCAAGTAATGAGGCATTTAAATCAACTGCAGACTTGCTATTTAAGGATGTGGATGGTTGCGAAGTTCCCAAGGGTTGAGTAAATTAATTATGAATTTGACCTTTCTGTACAACTCAGAGGCCACATATTGAAGCTCAGAGTCGGGGAATGGGAATTAGCGACGAGTCTCATTCAAATGGTGCTTCTGACTGAATTAGTAAAAGGGGCTTCTCAGAGTTGGCTGCAGCCTGGAAAATAAAAGAATGTAGCTCACTCTTGCAGGCTATGAACTCCACTTGCTGAAGCTGGACGTCAGAGGGAGATTCAATAGAGTCTTCTGCTGCAATAAAACTTCAGCCTTTTAGTTTCCAGGCTTTTCTCTCCGGTGTTTCTCCTTGCACATTTTCTCAGCGCCTGTAGCTTCAGTTGGGAGCTTCTTTTCAGTTCGGAATCAGTTGAAGATTTTCTTTTTTTAAATCTTTCAGCTTTTCTGTGAGGATGCGGGTTTTTCATCCTGGAGCTGCTACCATATTGAGAAGGTGTTGGTTACAGAATGTGTCTGTTAAAGAAGTCTTTGTAGTCTTCAGTATGTTAACAGCAAGCCTTTATCAACTACTCATAGTTATATACAACTATGCAGTAAAGGGCACAGTAATGGAGCTATCTCCATCCTAGGTCTTATCACATCTCTGGACAACACCACACTGATCCTAGATCTAGGTCATGTGTATTCTGACATCACCGTGTGGGTGGTACTGTACTCAGACCCACATTAACCATGTATGCACCAGACCCTTCTACTATACTTGAAATCTGAAACAAGAAGAAGCAAGTGCTGAAAAACACACAGCTCAGACATTAACATTTCAGCTCAGATGTTAACATTTCAAGTTCAAACAACTTATTAGAACCGGGAAAAAAGCAGATGAATAACATTTATAAAGGCACAGAACAATGAGAACTAAGAGGGAAAGCACATAACACAGCAGGGAGAAGCATAATACAAGGCATTTAAGGGACACAGTGAATGTTCAGGTGGTAAATGGAGTATCCCATATACAAAATGGAAACAGGAAAAATTAGCAAAATGAAACAGAATCCAGTGGCCCAGCAGCATAAAAAAGCAGGTTGACATCAAGGGTGCAAACTACCTTGCTAGCATAATGTTCCAATGGAGGGGTTCAATGGATGTAGAATCCCGAACATGACATTCTAGAGGTAAAAATGATCTGATCTAGCCCAGTGCGAACATTAACACAATAAGATCAGCTGCCTGTCACATTTTACCTGTGAAAGTAAACTCGAATGGTAAGTCTAATGGTCAGCCAATCTAATGTGTCAATTTCTTATCAGTTTAAGTTAAGATTATCCCTTCTTTTATTGAAAACATTAGAAATCAGTCCACGTGGGTTTCTCAGGCAATTTATGACCTGACTGTGCCTGTTGCCATCTAGGCAGGCAGCCCGCAAATTTGGCGCTGCTCCTCATTTACCTGATTGTAGGCCCATGTTATTGGCTTCTTGAGCATTCAGCAGGGGAACAAGCAGTGTTTGTAAAAAACATGTGATGCACACACACACCCTGATCCTTTTAAAGGCAGTCTGTCCCTCTTAAAGCGAGGTTGCTGCTAAATATCAGTGCTGCAATTGTATTCTAGAAAAATGGAACACCAGAGCTCACGGACACTATTAGAGGCCTTTGTGGTGCAAGTGTACAGGAGGAGGAGGGATGCCATTGTTTCAAGGGGGGATTTAAAAAGACCCTCAAGAACCACCCTCAGAAGCAGGTGTGAACAGATGGTCAGAGAGGTCAGTTCCCAGGGCCTGTACCTACGGTCCTAACCCCAAGGACCTGGCAGCAGTGCAAGAATTCTAATGGCTTGACATGGGCTGTCAAGATTAGTAAGTATACCTTCACATAACATCTCCTAACCACTGCACCACCAACTTCTCATGCTGCTCAATGCACCACACACCCATTGCTCACCCCACACCAGTCCCTGGGACTCAAGACTCATGCTTAACATCAAGATTTTCCACCACATAATCACACATATTCCAGTGATGCCAGACTCACATCCAGCTCACTGCTTCCACACACTTCCAGCTATTCGGCTATGGCAGGAACATCACCCAAACACAGTGCAGCAGAATCACTGACATCCCATCCTCTCTCTTGCAGAACAAAATGGCACACAACAGAAAGGAGAAGAGTAGAACTGGTGTGGGGTAAGAATGCCTGCATCTCCTGAGCTCTGTGGAAGAGATGGCTCTCTGCATCATGGGACCGACTGTATCAGAGCCTTGAGAGCATTGAGAGTAATATTGTATGCATGCCTTGATCCCCTTTTCAACTCCAAGCTCACCCTCATCCTGCTATCTCTCATGATGAGCCAGCTATGGATGGTGTGACCATGGGCCTCTTGCTTTCCACCCCATTCCCCTTCCCTGATCCCAACATTACTCTTTCTGACTTCCTGCTGAAGGTGCCCAAAGGACTGCCACCTGCTGAGCCATAGCATAGTTTGGAGGAGTAGAAAAAGCAACAGAAATGCACTCATAAAGAGGCCTCATCACTTAATTTGACACTTTCAGTCACCAGCTCAGATACTGGCACTGCACCTCCTTAGAGGCAAGTATAGAAGCGGGATTAGCACATGGTGGGTCACCAGGCATGAGTTGCCTGGCAGCCAGGCCTTGGGGTAGGGATATTGCGTGTGCCAGCTCACCCAAGGGGAAGATTGCGGGTGAGTTCTACGACAGGGGATTCAGTTGAGGGCCTTGATGAGGCAGCATAAGAATATTGCTGAAGGTGCACACTGAGATGTTGGGTATATTGGTTGGTCGGCCAGACAGCATCACGTCACTGTCAAGGAGCATGGAAGACCCCATCTCCAACTTGCCTTCTTTGCAGCCTCTGCTCCATTTCCCCGTCATGCTGCTGACCTAAGGTACTGCAACTCCAGCCATTACTTGTTGCGGCCTTTGTGTGGACAGGTCACTAAATCCTCTGCCCTCCCTGTGACGATGCAGCAACACTCCTTGACAAATCACCATAACACCTCCAAAAATACTCCACAGTACTTTCAAAGACAACTCACCTGCAAGTAGGGTGATTAGCCTTTAAATAATGTGAGTGCTGGGCCCCTCTTGCAGATGAATGAAGTTGAATGGGCCTGGGCGGTGCAAGTTTGGAGACAGAGTGTCAAATCAGCTGATAAGGCTGAATGGGACAATGACAGATCCAGTTCAGAGACTTCCGGTACAGGCAGAGATGCCGTGCAAATGCCCTTCCTAGAATGGCTTGTTGCATAGGTCTCAGCAGAAGC
Organism: Cetorhinus maximus; assembly: GCF_964194155.1. Classification (NCBI taxonomy): domain Eukaryota; kingdom Metazoa; phylum Chordata; class Chondrichthyes; order Lamniformes; family Cetorhinidae; genus Cetorhinus; species Cetorhinus maximus. The sequence continues at coordinate 28,254,188 of NC_135892.1, read as the reverse complement.
AGCCGAAGGTGAGTGCACCCACTCTCGGAAGTCCTCTGTAGCACCGTCTCCAGTAGGGCTACAAATTCAAATTTTGCATCCAATCAATTTTTAGTTACAGAAGCTTCCCCAATGCTATGGGCCACCACTTCAAAGAATTTAAGAGGAAGCTAAGTACATGAGGGAGGAAGGACTAGAAGGCTATGTTGACAATATTAGATGAAGCAAATGTGGATGAAGTAGGGAGGCTAATGTAGGACATAAACAATAGCATGGACTAGTTGAACTGAATGACCTGTTCCTATGCTGCAAGTTCCATGGAATTTTATGTAAACCCACCCCTCCCACTTCAAACACTGATTTCAGGGGAAGGCTACAAATTTTCTTTACAAATACAAACATAGAATTACCTTAACTTGGGAAGTCCTATTGGTTAAACAAAGAAGGTATTAGGGGAAAACTAAAAATGATTACACAACCCCAAGGTGGAGGAGAGGATGGAGTTATAAAATTTATCATGGCCATTCCCCAAGAACATTATCCAAATGGGGCTTTCCTGAACAGCTATAGGTTCAAGTCCCTAGGAGTAGATAAAGAGGGGATGGTTTTCCGCGCAAGGCTATGTGGATATATACCCTATGTAAAAGACATGGTACCGATGAGTACTAGAGATTGTTGTTCAGAATCAAGAAATTACATTGTGTGCTCATGTCAAATGCTGGAGGTATTTACAAACACAAGCAAAGTTACATTCACCGCTTTACCGATTCAGGAAGCATTTAAGGCAATGGTGCTTCCTCAACTCAATGGCTGAGTTCCTTTATAGGGACTTGCTTTGTGCTACCAACATAAAATCTGGAAAGGGTCTCTCCAGGCACAGACAGCAACAAACCAAAGGTGTGCACCAATTCCCAGGCCTATGCATACTTCAAGGGGGAGGACTGGAAAAGGGGATGTTATGTTGTACCACCAGGTGGTTTAGGATTTATCTGGTGGTCTGGACGACCGGCCACCCGAAGGACCAGAAGAGGAATTCTCAACTTAAGGTGTGGCCAGCTTGGGTTTTGCCAAGGGCCAAAAGGGGGGACTGTTAGGGGAAAATTAAAAATGTTAAAAGAGAACACTAAGAATTTATTGAAAAACCCTAAAATCTCCAGGCAGACATGGCTGCTAAACATATTAAGAGTTGAAGATTACCAGATGAACATTGCACAGCCTTGAGAGTCAGACTGGAAGACACAAATTAGATTAGGTGTACTCCTCTCTCAGATAGGGACGGGGCAGATGGTTTAGCTTAGATATGGGAGGACATACAATGGACAGAGGGGTCTTTGATGAAACACAAGCAGTCTTGAGTTGTGAGAACCAAGGTCTTTGCATATGTGTTTTAATTTTAATTGGATAATATAATTATGTATACACCCTTTAGAATAATTGGTTAGCAGAATCGCATGTTTATGTACTCAATAGGATTGTTTTAACATGGTACCTGTGTGTCGGTTACCGAGTGGATATATTCAAATGTACTCAAATGTATTGTGATAAGAAAAAGTATATAAGTTACGAGACTTTGTAATTACGGCAGAGTACCTCTGGACGGACTCAGAGGGCTCTCCCTGCATATGCCGGTAACAAGCTTGAATAAACTGTCTTGTTCGAGAATCCAAACAATGGACATCCTGAGTTGTTTGTCATGACCTGAGTCCCTGTCTGAGTCGTAGTTAAGAGGGCAGTTGCCCCACGTGAAACCCAGATCAACCCGGGGTCTCGGAGAAGGAGGTTGAATCCCGCCTATGAAGTATTAAAACAAAGGGCGGAATCATCCCAGATTTGCACTAAGTGCGGTAGCAGGCAGGTAAAACAACGTTTTACCCATTGGCGGCAATGGCGGCTTTTCACACGGTATCGTCCCAAACCCACTGCATTAATTATGCATTCCTGAGAAACACGCCATTTCCATGGCAGGCGGGCTCTCATTTGGTCACCATGTCATCACCTCGCTGTTTCAGCATGCCAGGCACCATACTTAAAGAGCAGCCATGCACAGTTCTTCCAGCACACGACTGCTGCAAAGAAGACATGGCCCTGAAAGGCAAAAGGACTGCAGCCACAGGTTCAATGATGCATCCCTCGAGCACCTTTTAGACATAGTGGAGGCTCACCATGATGTCCTCTACTCCCCACTCTGGCAGCAGGATGGGCAGCAACATCACTAATCTCGCTTGGGAGGCGGTGGCAGCGGTGGTCAGCACCAACGCCCTGCAAGAGAGGACAGCCACCCAGTGCCGCAAGAGGATGAATGATCTCCTTCATTCCACCAGGGTAGGTCACTCATCTCATCAGTCTCAACTCACACACTCACAAACCCATCACACATCCACAAGGCCTCACTCACTGCCAGTTCAAGGGACATCACCATTCACTCTCTCACACACACCTTCATTGTCCTCATCCTGTCCATGGGACCACTCACCATCCACAAATGCCAGGCATACTTATCATCTGGCCTGGCAGATGTCCCGCTTACACTCTCTCCATCTCTATTTATGTGGGAAAAGCTGGCATACAAGAGGGCTTAGCGGTGGAGGAACGCCTGAAATCAAGGTCTTTATGGACATTGAAAACAGAGCCATCCAGCTGGCCGGCGACAATCTGGGACCTTCCTGTGCTGACAGTGAGGTCAGCGGTGCTCTACCAAGTGAAGATCCAGCAGTGGAACATCCATCAGACAACTATGTTGTGAGTGATGTGTCCTGTTTCACAGGTCACTGCCATGCACTATTTGTCTCTCCTTGCTTTCGCAGGCACATCTGGGAAACAGCTGACAGAGTCTACGACCCAGGGCCTCCAATTAAGCCCCAAAGAAACTCTGAGGAGGAATCTGAAGGCACCCTCCTTAAAGTCCAGTCACAGTGCTCTCCCACAGCCTCCACCTGCACAGAGGCACACATCAGTGGGACCTAGCTTTAGTGTAGCCTCGGGATCACAATCTGTTGAGCACATCACACTTTCTTATCCACAGCAGGCAGCGGAAGGAACTCACGATGTTTCTGGCACTCAGAGGACTGCTGGAGGCCAGAAATATGCTGAGTTCAAGTCAGGTGATGAGCCTCTGCACTCGGTCATGTCACAGTTGATGGAGCTGCAAAGGCAAGCACAGGAACATCAGGAAGGGATGTCCGCTGCACTCCTCAGATTGCAAGGCACGATGGAGGAGTCCATCCGCCTTCAGGCTGAAGTGACAGCGCCGGCATGCCAATGCATCAAGGTCAACACTGGTATGATGGTGGCCGTCATGGAGACATTGGTCCAGGACGTCGCTCCTGCACTGCTGTGTGAGCTGAACTCCATTGCTGACGCCATAGGTGGCCTCCAACAGTGTGTACGTGAGAGGAGTGCGGGGCAGTTCAATCTCACTCCAGCTACCCCTTCTCCTCAAGGAGTCAGCCAGGGGCCCTTGGGCACCCATAGGCACGAGGATCAGCAGGTGCACACCGCAGAGCCATTCATCCAGGTGACTCCGGGAGTGTCCAACCCATCCGAAACTCCTCTTGCTGAGACCCCGGCATCTCCAGCTTCATAGCTCAAGGAGGGTGCCACTGCCACACAGCATGTCCCCGAAAGCATGCCAGGGCCCTCCAGGTCTCCACCCCCAGAGGACGCCTGCCAAGGTCATCACAGGCAGGGCACTGCAGTCATCAGGCTGCCTCCACCTCCACTGTGGATGTCGGGGGAGCACCAAGGCAGGGTTAGGAAAGTTAAGACACAGCCTGGGCATGGGTGTTAATCGCTTGTACATACTGTTCACTTTTGTAAATAACTCCCAAGAATGTCTCCGTGCCTATGGCTCCTTGTTCTGATGAGCAGTGTCCACGTCATTCAGACATGAAACTTTTCTGCACAAGATAAAGGCAGGTGTCTCAGTCCAGGGCCTCTTCCCTGTGTTTTGTGCAGCCTTCAGGCCAAACTGGATGTTCCAGCCTCACACTCCCTGGACACATTACTGATGCTTGCACCTCAATGGTGCATGTTATTGTCAGAATGCTGTGGGCAGGCGTCACAGAGCTCCGTCATTCTCCCTGTGTGCTCTCAGTACTTTTAATGTGGGGCTGGCCTCCATCTCTGCAGCATCTGTGACCAGTGATGCTGTGCTCCTGAAGGGGTCAGGTGTTGAAGGCAGACAAAGGATCAGATGCTTTTAAAGTTTCATGGCTGCATCTCTGTGATATGACACTGATCACAGAGTAAGTAAGCTGCCCTCGGCCAGACAGGAGTCAGAAATTCTCAGAAGCTGTGTGAAGATCTATGGAGTGTCCTCACTGCATGTCGTCATCATCCGACTGCAATCGAGTGACTAATAGAGCCTCCTGCATCTCCATGCTACGAGCATTATCACAGAGGGTATGTGTGCTACCATAATCCAGATTGGAGTCAAACATTCATAGATGCACTTTGAGGATCTATGATGTGTACTCACTGCATGTCATCATCATCCTCCACAAATCTAGCAGCTATGAGGGTCTCCTGAGTGCACCTGCCTTGTCTGGCTAGCGCAATGGCCTCATTGCTGGACTGTCCTGGTAGACCGATCATGTCAGCCTGCTCCTGCCCCACAGAACTCATTTCTTCCTATCTTGACTCCGTTCCCTCTCCCCTTGTCCCGTCTCTTCCCACCTACATCCACGATTCCTCTGATGCCCTAAGTCATATCAACAATGTCCAGTTCCCTGGCCCTAACCGCCTCCTCTTCACCATGGACATCCAATCCCTCTACACCTCCATCCCCCACCAAGATGATCCGAAGGCTCTCCCCTTCTTGCTTGAACAGAGGCCCGAACAATTATCATTCACCACCACTCTCCTCCACCTAGCTGAACTTGTTCTCTCACTGAACAATTTCTCCTTAAACTTGTCTCACCTCCTCCAAATAAAAGGTGTGGCTATGGTACCCGAATGAGTCCCAGTTATGCCTGTCTCTTTATGGAGTATGTGGCACATTCCTTGTTCCAGTCCTATTCAGGCCCCCTCCCACAACTCTTTGTTCGGCACATCGATGACTGTTTCGGTGCCACTTCATGCTCTTGTCTGGACCTGGAAAAATGTTATCAATTTTGTTTCCAGTTTCCACCCCTCTATCACCTTCACATAGTCCACCTCCAACGCTTCCCTTCCCTTCTTTGATCTCTCTCTGTCTCCATTTCTGGTAATAGACTGTCCACTAATATTCATTACAAGCCCACTGACTCCCACATCTACCTCAACTACAGATCCTCACACCCTGCTTCCTGTAAGGACTCCATCCCATTCTCTCAGTTTCTTCGTTTCCAACGCACCTGTTCTGATGATGCCACTTTCCACAATGGCGCTTCTAGCATGTCTTCCTTCTTGCTTAACAGAGGTTTCCCCACCACTGTAGTTGACAGGGCCCTCAGCCATGTCCGACCCATCTCCCATGCCTCTGCCCTCACACCTTCCCCTCCCTCCCAGAACCATAATAGGGTCCCCCTCGTCCTCACTTTTCACCCCATCAGCCTCCGCATTCAAAGGATCATCCTCTGCCATTTCCGCCAACTCCAGCATGATGCCACCACCAAACAGATCCTCCCCTCACCCCCATCAGCATTTCGTAGGGGCTGTTCCCTCTGGGACATCCTGGTCCACTCCTGCATCACCCCCAACACCTCATCCCCTTCCTACAGCACGTTCCCATGCAATCGCAGGAGGTCCAACACCTGCCCCTTTACCTCCTCCCTCCTCACCATCCAAGGGCCCAAACATTCCTTTCAGGTGAAGCAGCGCTTCACTGGTACCTTTTAAATTTGATCTACTGTATCCGCTGCTCCCAATGTGGCCTCCTCTACATCAGTGAGACCAAACGCAGACCGGGTGATGGCTTTGCGGAACACCTCCGGACTGTCCGCAAGTATGATCCAGACCTTCCTGTCGCTTGCCATTTCAACACACCATCCTGCTCTCATGCCCTCATGTCCGTCCTTGGCCTGCTGCAATGTTCCAGTGAAGCCCAATGCAAACTGGAGGAACAGCACCTCATCTTCCGATTAGGCACCTTACAGCCTTCTGGATTTAACATTGAGTTCAACAGCTTATTCTATGAACTCTCTCTTCCATCCTCACCCCCTTTTTTAATCTCCTTTCTTCCACATTCATTTTTATTTTTTATCCATTTATTTTATTTTTATTTTTATACATTTATCTGTAGTTTTATCCCCTTTTTTATCCCATTTTCTGTCCTTCTCTTTCCCCACCACCACCCCTCCCCCCACCCCATCCCCTACAGGGCCATCTGTCACTTGTTCCATGTTGTTCTTTCACACACTGCTTTCCTTGTTCTGCTATAATCACATTCTGCTTTCTTACCTTTATGCCACTTTTAGCACCTGTTTTAGCACTAACCACTGCCATTAACAATCCCTTTGTCCTTTAGTTCATGACATCTTTGTCAATCCCTTCTTTGCCCCTACCTATTGCTGGCTTTCTATCCAGCTCCACCTGCCCCCAACCCCTTAAACAGTATAAATTTCATTACATTTCCACTTCTCTTCAGCTCTGAAGAATGGTCATACGGGGACTCAAAACGTTAACTTTGTTTTTCTCTCTCCACAGATGCTGTCAGGCCAGTTGAGTTTTTCCAGCATTTTCTGTTTTGGCCTCATTGCTGTCATTGTCACCTTTGGGGACCTCTTCACCCTCATCACCGTTGAAGTCCTCCTCATCGGAGAAGACCTCCAGCTCCTCCTCAGCCAGCTTCTCTCTCTGTTGCAACGCCAGGTTGTAAAGGGCGCAGCAAGCGATAATGTGAGTGACCCTCTCTGTGGACTATATTGCATTGCTCCACCAGACCAGTCCAGGCACCAGAACCTCATTTTCAGCACCCCGATGGTTTGCTCCATCAAGTTGTGAGTTGCAGTTCATTATACCATCGCTCTGCTGCAGTCTGAGGCCGCCACACAGGTGTAATCAGCCATATCCTCTGTGGGTAGTCCTTGTCCTTGTCCTTGTCCCCAAGGAGCCATCCCTGTAGCCTATGTGGACCCTGGATGACATCAGGGATCTGTGAACAACTGAGAATGTAGGCTTCATGCACAGTCCCTGAAAACCGTGCAAAGACCAGTAGGATATGTTTGTGGTGGTTGTACATCAGTTGCACATTCAGTGAATGGAATCTCTTGCTGTTTATGTAGTTGACCATGTGTTGCAAAGGAGATCTGATGAGCGCCACGTGAGTACAGTCGATAACGCTCAGGTGCACTGTGGGAAACCCGAGATCTGGGCAACTCCAATCACTCTTACATCCTGGCTGTCCTGGTCCCGGGCAAAATGTACAAAGTTGTGTGCCCTCTCGAACATGGCATCTGTGACCTCTTGAATGTAATTGTGGGTGGAGGCTTGTAGTATCTCACAGAGGTCACCTGTGAAGCCCTGAAAGGAGTCACTGGTGTAGAAATTGAGCACCACTGTCACTTTCACAACCATTGGCAGTGAATGCCCTTCATGTCCACGTGGTGCCAAATCCTGCAGTGGCTGGCAGATGTGACTGACGTGTTCCCTAGACATGCTCAGCCTTCGGCCACACTGGTTCTCGGTCACCTGCAGGAATGAAAGGCGGCGTTTATAGACCCTGGGTCTGGCTTGGCGCTGAGCAGCAACGGCTTGCTGTGGCTCTTTGGTGGCCTGTGTGAGAGCCACAACTACCCCTTCTTCCTGAGGGTGCTGCTCCTCCCTCTGTGCAGCCAGGCACCTCAGTCACTCTCTTCTCCATTGTCTTCACTCTCTGTACACCATGAGGCATACAGCTAGTTCACCAGGCTCCATGATCCTGATGTATTCCTCCTGCAGGATGAAAGGGAGACATGTGGGTTAGCATTGGTGTACTAAGAACCTCTCTTGGTTAAGTCTGAAGGCCCCTTAATGCATCCTGGAGAGTGTTGGCCACCACTTGGATGGCCAGAAATTAGAGTGCTGCACGGCTGCCCGAAACCCCACCTACTGACTGATTGGTGGCAGCTTTGCCCATTGGACTGCATTCAGTGCTCTCAGCTCAGCTGCAGATATTCTCCTAACCCACACTGCACGGCAGCACTGTTAGCTTGAAACATGGGGGAGGCTGGTCCAAACAGGGATGCTGACTTTGCAAGGGCCTGTAAGAGCCTCCACCAGTGACTGCTCCATGGCCAGCTTTTGCAAGGAGATTGTACAATGTGCCCAGTTGTCCAACTGTTCTGCAGTTCACTAAAACGCTCATTAGTTTGCAGTCTGTGCCCAAGGGGTGAAAAGGTCTGGAGCACTTGGCAGCACTTTTATGCCTCTGCGTTGTTTGAGTCAGCAGATAAACCAGAGGCCCAATTCCAATCATATCAATGTGACTGTGCTTGAACAGTCTCAGCTGCAGAGAAATGGTCACTTTATACAAGGTGTCCCTAATGTGTGGCCGCTTCCCTCGCCCACCTCCCCACCACCCCGCACATGCTTGTGTGCTACCTTCAACCGCAGGGTAGCCCTTGCCCCCATTCCATCCACCTCCAACAAAGTCGCCTCAACCTTGAGTTCAACAGGCACCCCTCGCGAGACCTCCGCAACGTTATTGTGTACGCACCTCCAAGTCCCCCTCAAAATGCAGCACGCCAAATGCACAGTTTTTATATGCTGTTGTGAAACACATCAGTGTTGCATTCATGCTGGCGTGGGCCGATGATCCAGCCGGGGGTGGTTGGGGGGGGGGGGGGGGGGGGGGGTGGGGGTGAGTCTGGCAGGCTAGCCTTATAATGGTATGCAGATGTATTATAATGAGTTTCCCAATGTCTGATGGTGGAAAATGCAGCCCGCCATCGATGGGCTGAGCAGACAATTGCAAACTGGTTTCACAATGTTGTGAAACCGATTTTTGGCCTTCTTGCCTAATTGTCTGCTCATGCCACCAAACACGCCCAACATCAGTTGGCACAGATGATTCTGCCCAAAGTCTTCTCCAAATGTATGCAACTGTATGAGCATTGAATGTTCCCAGTCTCCTCTCCCAACTTGCACCTTCCTGCTCCTTGCCCTTCCCCTCTCCATCCTGTTGTCTCCCATTCCCAGTACTTATTCCTTGCTGCTCCTTACATTTTTGCTCTTCCTCTTAATGTATAAAGTATCCACCCTTTCCTTTACTATTACATCCCTCTGACTCCCACATAAATACTCTGACTACCCATTACTTCCTACTACTTATCCTACTTCTCTCCTCACACTTAGAACCATTCTTCTTGCTCCCTGTCCTTTCATTCTGTCTTCTATAACCTCCTGCCCCAACCACAAATGTCTTCCATATCCCTCACCCTAACCCTCTTCCTTTTATTCTCTTTCCCTTGACCACATCCATCTCTAATAAACAGCCTATGCCATATATCCTTCCTCATACCTGTAGTCCACTAGTATACTTCGACATGGTGTCCTGTCCTCTTTCCCTCTCCCTCCTACAACCTCCCACCTTGATTATCTGTTCCTTTCCATGCATTGCCCTTTCCCTGTCCATCAGACTGTCCATTCATTTCCTCTATCCTAAAGCATCCAAAGTGCCCCTATTTTCCTCCCCACATCCTTTCCATCTCTACTTACAAAACTGCCTGCATAATGCCTAACCATTGATTCACATTCAACATCAAATAATTCAGTTTCTTTATGCATCCTTTCCATACCTGTGTGCTACATTCAGAAAGGCCCCCAGTACAATTAACAGGCATCACTAGCTGGATGTCTTGATTGTCATTCTCACTACCAAAGAATCACATAGAAGGAGGCCATGGTGCCTGTGCCATTACTGAAAATGCTACCTTCCTCACCATACTATCAATCATTTCCCACCCAAAGACAGAAAGAAATAGGGCAGTGTAAAAGACATACAGTGCAACAGTAAAATACAAAAAAAAGAGGGAAGAAGAGAAATAACTGGAAAAAGAGGAAAATACAGAAAGGAGAAAAGGATACAATCAGAAGAGTAGAGAAAAAGAACAGCCAGACAAATGAAAAGAGAGAATGCCATCAGACATATCACGAGCATTGCCAAGGAAGTTCCAATTATACTAGTTACTTGTAAATAAAGACAATGCTTGCTTTAGTCTGTAAACCTCTGGCCTTTGCGATAATATCCATCATTTTAAAAAGAGCTTGGTAAAGTAGTGCAAAACTACTTTAAATCTGATAAGTAGATTGAAAATGGGGTAATTGCTAGCCCTTGGGGTATTGACCTTTGTGAAGACAGAGTAAAAAATGTACAGCTTGTGGATGGCAGGTGACAAAGTATACTTGTGGGAATTTCTGTTAGACTGCTGAGAGACAAGACATTTGCAAAACCTGAAACTGGAACAATTAGTCCCAGGAGGATACTGCTGTTTTTAAGCCCCCGGCTAAGTTTTGTTGATTTAATCTCTACAAATGTTATTTTATTCCTTACAACATTAAGGTCAGCTGCAGCATAGAATCTGAATAATCACCAAATTTAATCAAAAGTATAACAAAATGTGCAGCTTTTGCTAAATTTGAAGCACTGTTTTTCCAATCCTTTGCAGTGCATTTAAGGGGAATTACGAGGGGGAAAGTTATGCTGATGGTGATAGGAACAATATATAGCTTTAAGTTTAACTTATATTTTGTATTTGGTTGTTAAGAAAGGTGGAACCTGGTTTTAGTTTTCATTTAGAGGTTTTTGTGAGCTGGATACTGGGAAGTCTGGAGCCCTGTTTGTATACACGCATTTTTAATAAGGTTTTACAACTCTTGAAGTGAAGAGATGGGTTACCAAGGGGTTAGGAGTTTAGTGAAATTTTTAAAAATAAAGCAGAAAAAACTGCGCTGTTGCCTAGCAACAGAGGTCCAGAAACACATCGAGAGACAGGGAAACACAGAAGGCCAGTCAGTTAGTGTGTGTATACCAGACAGTGCAGGCAGAAGGTCCAATCTCTCTAAAGGAATCCTGCAAGCCTGCTGGGGAACTGGGTTTAGGAAACTCATGTGGTTGCTCTGAAGTTGAAGTAATAGTGAGTTTAGATTTCAGTTTTTGGGTGTCTCAGAGAGAGATACCAGCTGAAGAAATGCATCTATTGAATGCTCAGAGGTCCGCCGGAAGAAAACTGTTTGAAATTAAGCTAACCCAAGCAAGAAACCTTGGTGTTGAGACAGTCGTAAATCTTTACTGGGGTTTTGTGACTGCAGGGGCTGCTGGGATAAAAGGAATAGTGTGAATTTGAATCATTTTTTGGTATCTGTATTGAAATCTTTCCAACCTTTTTGTCTAGTGTAATATAGTTCATTTTTTTCTTGTTTAATAAATGTTTTATTCTTTGTGTTAAAAGTATACTGGCAGATGCTTGTGAATGTGTTCAGAAGCTGACATCCACGGTTCCTAAAAAAAAGTTAGGATCTACCAAGCCAGGTTTCACTCAGGGATCTGACTTGTCAGTATTAACATCAGCTGAAATCATAACAACAGAGCTCGACGAGGTAGGGTGGGAGAAGGCTCGTGTGCAATACAATAACATGTAACAATATGCAAAGCAGTACTAAACAATTACCACCACAAACATACAGAGATGGGTTCCCTCCTTAAACTTTTCCATCTCTTCTCTTTTTTCCTTTAAGATGCTTCTTAAAATTTATCTGTTTTGACCAAGCTTTTAGTCACCTGTCTTTAATACCTCCTTCTGCTCAGTTGAAAAAACACCTTGGGACATCATGCTATGTTAAAGTTGCCATATAAGTGCAAATTTTTGTCGTATGATTAATCTTACAGTACTGAAAATAAATGAAATTATATTTCAACAGTTATAGTCTATGAAAGATAACAGACATACAGCAAACAAATCCACTTCAGGTGGGATGTCTTCATATGCCGTACCTTCGCTGATGGTGAAGAGGTCAATCATTGAGAGGCAGGTTCTGCCACAAGTGCTGCACATGAAGCTATCAAGTGTCATTGTGAGTTGTTGTTTTCAGCATTGGCAGCTGTGGCTAAGCCCCTGTAGACATTGATCATTGTGTTGGTGCATGCCAGCCCTCAGGAGATGGTGCCATTTCCTCTGTCATCACCTTGTGACTAACAGGTGCAATGTTGATGTCTAGGGCCTTCATATCAGGCTTGTGAGCTTCCTTGAAGTGGAGGTTTGGGCATCCTACTGGTTTGTCTGGCTCTGGCTATCTCACTACACAGAAAGCCCTTGGGTATGAGGCTGTCTTTCATCCTTTGGATGTGCCTGAGTCAATGAAGCTGCCTCTGTTTGATGAGTGCTAACTTGGGAGAAATACCTTTGAGAAAACTGCCATATTTGTGATTTTATCCTGGTAGGATATACCCATAATGAGCCGCTGGCAGCTAAGATGGAAATTGTTGAGCTTCATTTCTTGATAGCTGTAAGTCATCAATGTTTCACAGCCATACAGCAAGGTGCTGAGAACACAGGTCTTGTAAACCATCAGCTTGGTCCTAAGGGTCAACTTGATGTTATTCCAAATACATTTTGTGAGTCACCCAAAGGTGGTAGCTGCTTTCCCTATGTGGTTATCTGCATTAAGGTATAGATTGTCTGTCACCATGGACCAAAGGTAGTAGAATTTGCTAACTATTTCCAGCGGGGTGTTATTTAGTGTGATCAGAGGTGGAAATGCAACATCTTGTCCCATTACCATGGTTTTCTTAACATTTATAATCAGGGAGAAAAAGTTACAGGCAGGGGTGAGATATAAATTATACTGGTATCTGCCTGCACACAAGTGCAGAATCTGTTCTTAGTAATACAGCTGTAATTACATTACTGGGTGCAATTATTAAAATTATTATGGATTAGATTCAATTGGTTTTTGTATTAACTAAGCCAATGTTACTTCAATATTCAAGGAATATCATATTATAGTACTATATTATACAGCAGTACTGTCAGATATTCAGTACAGGGAATAGTGTGCCAGCACAAACCTAGATTGGCATTTAGGCTTCCACAAAATCTCTGATGGTACAAACCTTTCAAATAGATTGCATTCTCTATCTCGTTGCAGTGGGCAAACACCATATTGCAGGAAATATTTCAATATCTTTGTTTCAGCAATGCTGAAAGGTAACCCAGTTAACCATAGAGCACTGAATAGTTATCTTATATTTTGCACACTATGCTGAAGAATCTTGATACCCACTCTTTTGAATAACACCACCTCCAGAGTGGTGAAGGAGTAGAAGTGTTGTTTCAGCAATGCCAATGATCTTCTCTATAACATTCCATGTGGCAGCATGGTTTTCATTGTATACATGCTGCGCACATGTGTATGTGTTACTCACTGGGGTGATCAGCTGTCTGTATCCCTTTAGATATCCCTTTTCGCCCGGTAGCCACCATTTGTTTGCCATGCTGGCTCAAATACAGCTGAAACAGTGAACTGGCACAGAATGAAGGTATCATTTCTGCTTTCACCTGCATGATGTGGTCCTGCTAGACGTTGGGCAAGTGGAATCCCTCTTGGTTCCCAAGGGCAGGGTGACATCTGGTTCTCACAAAGTGATGTGCATTTCAGTCAATGGTACCTTGCACCATAGGGGAGCCTGAAATCCTAGCAAAGTAGCCTACTTGTTTTGACTACTTGTCTCTGGCAAGAGAGAATAAAATGTAATTAGCTTTCTTTGAGTAGAGAAACTCAGTGGCATATCTAATGCAGCAGTGGATGGCAAACTGCAAAATGCTGCAGCTGCCTCTGCCCTAGCCTGCAAGAAGCCAGATGCATAAAGGTTTATCAACACAGTCACTTTCACAGTCACTCGCAATGCAGTCCTTGCCCTGTTTTGAAATTACAGTTGTGCCTGCAGCAGGTGACAGATTACTGCAAGTGCATCCGTACTGAAATGCAAACATCTCACACATTGTTCTTCACTGAGGTTCAAGCTGGAGAATTAGTCCTTGAACATCCTGGGTGCACCTGCAACGGGTAGATTGGTGAGGCCAAGTTTAGTAGGTTTTTCCTCTCCATGGTTCCCTCACAACAGACTGCAGGCCCACTCTGGCATCTATGTACTTCAGGGAGAATTAGTCCTTGAACATCCTGGATGAATATGGCCTCTGGCTGAGAGCCCTTCTCCCATTTCTCCTCCTCCCTCTTCCAGCAGCTTGCCCTGCTCTGCCTGACCTCTGGCCATTCCTCAAGTCATGTTGTATTCCAAGGGGAATGACTACCAGCGAATCCATGTCTGGGAGCATCTTTTTTATGTGCAGAAACCTTGAAGTCAGTGAAGAGTCCTTCAGCACTGTCACTCCCTATAGACTTTTGCAACTTGAAACAGCAATAGAAAGCACCAAACTCTTGCAGCATCCTAACAACAGTCAGGAGAAATAGACCAGTAACTAACCTGTGATGACTGTCACTTTAAGATCAGTTCAATTGCGTAGGGGGTCACATGATTTATTCAACCAATGTGTGGCTAGTGCGGGGGAATAAATTCTAGGTGGGGGGGCTCCTAGGAAATAAAGGCTGCATGAGGGGCTGGCTGTATGCAAGCAGCCACGGAAGCTCACGTGTAAACAAAGTTTGTTTTATTTGACTAAGAATCCTCCCAGATCGTGTTTCTACATAACCTGTACATGGTTGGTGATCACTTTAAATAACATTAGCGGAGATGGGGGTGGGGGGTGGGTGTCCATCCTTTGCTGAATCCGTATTCAGATGTGCAAGGTTATAAAAGGGGTGTTGGCTGGAGCTTTGAGTTTCAAAATAGCGCCAGTCGTATCAAATCAATGTTTCTTGCCGTTGACATCATGGCCTGCTGCTCTGTACTTCCAGCAGGCATTTACTGTATGCATACTAACATCTGCACTAAGATGACATTTGGTGCAATTCACCCCACAGGTATGCACACATGCCATGGAAGCCACTTTGGAGATGTAAAGACACTCATAGCATCCAAAATATAAGTGCTAACGAGCCCAATTTCCTGCCCACAGTCTGTAGCTTATTCATAACTGCAAAGCAATTGTGTAAACAATGATGAATTTATGCTATTTGTGTAAACAGGAAAAGAAGCTGGCTGGTACCTTCATGACAGAAAATATTTTGAGAGTTCTAAAAAGCCTGTCAGGAAATTGAAGATGAAGTCCAGTAGTTTGTGCAAGAAATGTGACAACATAGTTATGCGGTGACAAATCTTGGCAAAAACATGTCAAATTTATGGAGCAAATAAATCCCTGATAAGGAGTTAAAGGCAAGCCAAGGATAGAATTGTCTTCCCATGAAGTGCATTGAGTTTGCCTCAGGACACCATACAAAAATCATTCAGTGTTTGCTGAGCAACAATAGAATAAGCTGAGAAGAGTACCAGCTCCATATGATGAAGCTACAAAATAATAAATCCATAGGCTGGGATTTTTCAGCTCCGTTGCAGGCAGGACCCACTGTGGGCGAGGCGGCGCCCCAGCCAGAAGTCCATTGACTTGCGGCAGGACCGGAAGATCACGGCAGTGGGCGGGTGCGGAAAATCCCGCCCATACAGTTCTGTCAAAAGATCATAAACCTGAAATGCTGGTTGGCATTTTACAAAGGTGGCAGAGATCCAGCCAAAGGAGCCAGGAGCGGGAGTCGATCCTGCTTCAGTGGACTGTGGCATCTGCAGCTGTATTTTGCAGGTGGCAGCCAATTAAGTGGATGGGGCCTGGTCCGCTTTCCTATTAAGGACCATGACCTGCACCCAAGATCTGCTAACCAGTAGGCCAGCAGCTCAGCAGTACCACCGGGTGGTACCCATTGCTGAGGTCACAGCTAGAAGAAGAGGACACAGCAATGCATGTGCACCCTCACAATCAGATAAATGGGGTCTGCGGACACCAGGGCCAGTCAGACAAGTCCCAGCGAGGTAGGCAGAAGGATGGTAGCTGATGGCAGGTGGCACTGATGCCCAGAAGGCCTCTCTGTGGGACAAAGAGTGTCCAAAAATGAGGCACCCACACACCTTGTTGCTGGTAAAAACGCCAACAAAGATGGGAAGAGGCCCTTAATTGGCCATTTAAATAGCCCAATTGAGCTCTGGGCGAGCAGGCCATACGCCATCTTTCCTGCTGCTGGCAAAATGGCAAGTTGATAGGAAGGGGTTGAGTATCACCACCATCCCCAACACCCTCCCACCCCTCCCCCTCCCGCATTCCACCTCTCCCCACCATTTTGTTAGCCAACCTACTTCCGATTCCATCCCTAAAGGCCCTATAAAATTCAACCATTAACTCTGTTTCCCACTCCCAGATGCTGCCTGACCCACTAAGTATTTCCAGAATTTTATTATTTTATTTCAGGTTTCCCACATCAGCAGTAAAATATAAAAAATGGGAGAAGCAGTGAACCATACGATTCCTCAAGTCTGCCCTGCTGCTCTGCCATTTAGCAAGATCATGCAATAATAATGCTGCTAAGTATTTAGCTTCTGCATAATAATATGCTCAATTATACATTAAGCCACATTTGCAATGCAGCTAAACTCATCTGTGTATCCTGTTATGCTAGCAAAAGCACAATGGATGGAAAAGCAGACTAATATTTTCATTCAAACAGTGAGTTGAGAAGAAAACAGCAATATACAGCCATGGTAGATGGCTGGAAACTATATCAGTTTGTGATATTGAAACAAATAACACTTGACCTGAAATTCCATCTGACATATGGCCCAAAGAAAAGGGCTAAATGACAAAGGACTCAATGCATGACTGAATAAGAACTGTGTGGAACTAAAAGTGAGGTGATTTGCTACATGAATGTGGACTATTAATGATCATAGCTTTCCATGGTCATTTAACTTTGGCTGTAAAATGACCCATTCATCAATGCAACACAGATCTGGTCATAATTTAGCTGGATGATCAGTCAATGGATATGGTCATAAACAAACCGTTCAAGGATACTTTGAAAATTAGTTTCTGTATTTACATGGGTAATCGTAAGATGTTACCAGCAAGTATTGCAGAAACCTGGGCCATTTCAGTTGCTACAGTGGGTCATGGGCATGTGGCAACAAATTAATATGAGCTTTATTATTTGACATTATTTGATTTTTTTTTTAAATGCCGTGGTTCCAACAATATAGATAGAATTGAAAATTGTTTTGTTAATGATGTAGATGAGGATCTGTCCAGCATTTCAGATTTAATCTACAAAGGTGAATAGGGCCACAACTGCACAGTTTATTATTGCTTTATAATAAAAAAAAGTATCGCCACTGTTGTAGTGTGCCTGAAAATCAATTATTGTATACCCTTCCGTAATCCCAGTACCTGAATATTTCTGAAAAGAGAGACATATTGCCAAAGCTTTTCATCTTGCACTCATCAGGACAAACACAAAAATGGCAGATTTCATGCATGATGCGCAATTGTGTGGTAAGCAGAATGTCTTTTGGACAGACAGCAGCATCCTGTTAGTGGAAAATACCACTTCCATAGCCACTGCATAGTAGCAGCATGAAACAGCTTGCTTAACCTGTTGATCAAATTTTGAAGTACTTTGCCTTTCCTGGATAATTTGAGGTAAACAGATACCTTTCAGTCCTGACAGTGGCGGTCGTTGGCCCATTTGAGCGTTTGTGTGATACACAGCGCACAATGATCTGATCAGGATAACAGTTGTCCCTCAGGATAGCTTTGATGTGCTCTATTTCTGTGTTAAGCTTGGGAGGTGAGCAAATATCTAGGGCCCTATTTAAAGCTTGCTGATAAGGCCAACCTTATAGCATGCGTATATTGTCCAGCAAAGGAAGGCCTGCGATAGACAGTAGTGGAAAACCCATCAGCAGATCTCTCAACTGCATGTTGAGGAAAGGGAGTGTGTCTCACTGTGGGAGCATCTCACTTTTGAGAGTAAGGCAATCCTGGGGAGACTTTGAACAGTGAAGCTGAAAAGCTCTAGCCATGCCCAGGTGAGAGGCGGATGTTCAAAGCATTTCTTCTGACAGTATGCCAGAGATTTAGGAATTCTCGCAAAAAGCCCACTCAGACCTTCCTTGAATTTGAAAAAATTTGGAAGAATTAAACATTTGATCAGTAGATATGAGTACTCAAAAGTGACTGCATGTACGAAGGGTTAAGAGAAATAACCCTGTTAGAGGAGTTAAAAAAACTGCCTCTCATACAACCTTAAAACCCACAAGAAGGAACAAAGAGTTTCCAAAGCCAGAGATGCAGTAATCATAGCAGAGGGCTATGAATTGACCCACAACCTCTAACTCAGAATATATCTGGGTTTAGTAACTCCTACAAGTTAGGGAAAGGTAGGGTGGAGGTGGATGAAACAGAAACAAGTTCCAGAGAAAAAGAGAATAGGAAAGGAAAAGTAGATCAGTCTCCCACATTTAAAAGAAAGAACCTGGATGGTAAATCAACAGGTGGCCACCCTGTGTGTTTTCAGTGTGGGGAACCTGGGCATATTAAAGAGGACTGTTGGCATGCCGAGAAACCAATAGAGGGCACTGCAGTCAGAACAGTATCTATACCACGAGGGTAGTGAACTTAAGCTCTACTGTATGTTATGGCAGGTGGATGGTAAATGCTGAGCTGCTCAAATCCCAAAGGGAAACTTGAAACAACCACCACAACTGTTTTGCAATTTGTATATATTTCAAGATGTGGGCTTCGAATTAAGTAGTAATAAGACCATTGAGTCTTATCGGTTTCTTACAAAACTAAATTAAACCTTTATTAACAAAAATAACGAGTTTAAGCACATACATAAGTTTACAAATTACTATTATAACTCCTAGCTCCCCTAGTTAATCTAACTCCCAGTTACACCTCCGTTAAGACACATAGATTTTAAAAGACCCCGGCAAAGTAACACACAATATCCTGAACAGTCAAATTCAAAGTGAGTTTTTTGCAGCTTTGGTTCCTCGTAAACAGCAGCTTGAGGCTTAGATGCTGGAGGCTTTTCACACTTATGTTAGATCTTAGGATTCCTGCCCTTACACACAGACTTCTTTCCTTTATACATATTTTCCCCTTTGAATGAAAATTCCCATTGTTTCACTATGTCTTTGGACTTCACCTCTCTAATAATAAAGTCTATCATAGTGCTAATTTTACCAGTAATCTTTGGGAAAAATAAACACACTGGGCAGAATTTTGCCATTGGCGTGCAGGGGTGGGCCTGACACGCCAACTCATAAAATAACGCACGATGATGTCAGGCATGTGTCCTGATGTCACCGCGTGCCATCGCAATATTTCGGAGGGTGGGCACGTTATGACTTCTGAGTCGCGCCCACCATTGATTAACAGGCCACTTAAGGCAATTTCTAGCAGCCCGTGTGATTTTCAGTGCATCGCATAGTGCAATGGGCAGGCGGGTAGGCCACATTTTTAAAAACCTCATCCACGGACGGGATAAGAGGGGTGAGTGGGCTCACGAATGCGAGTTGTTAGTGATTTACTTTTTAAACTTACTGCCACTTGCTTGGGTGAACAGGAGAACTTCAATTCTCTTCAGAGCTGCTTTGACAGGAATAACAAGCTTCAGGTCAGGACTCTGGAGGAAACATAATTCTTGGGGCCTTGCAGATTTCAGGCAGCCTTCCCTTACCCTGTGAATGGGGATTGTGCTCTCCAATGGAGGCACCTCCTCTGAGGAGGAGGAGAGGACCAGAAGGGGGAAGAGGCCAGGAGTCCATATTCAGCCTCCAGGAGAGCCACCTTTGGGAGGACACGCGCAGGCACAAGGAGCGCAGGGCCAACAGGAAATGCAAGGCGGAAGGGGTCGCAGAAGATGCCACTATCCTGCTGCCAGGGTTTACAGGCGGTGATGCAGCTACCTCAATATGTCTGAGGTTCAGTGCCGAAGGAGGCTCTGTCTCTCAAGGGAGGCAGTGGCCTCCATCTGTCAGATGATAGGCTCTGAGATCAGCTCCAACTGTGTGGGTGGACACCCCATGCCAGTGGCGCTGAAGGTCACAATTGCCCTCAACCTCTATGCCTCCGGCTCTTTCCAGGGATCGGTGGGTGATCTTTGTGGAGTCACCCAATCAGCTGTCCACAGTTGCGTCAAATTTGGTGACAGACACTCTGTTCGGGCGTTCATTGACTTTCATTCACTACCGCACAGACAAGGCCAGCCAGGTGGAGCGAGCCAGAGGCTTTGCAGCGATTGCTGTGTGCAATCAACTGCACACATGTGGCCATCAAGGCACCAGCGGGTGATCCGGGTGCTATCGTCAACAGGAAGTGACTTCACTCCATGAATGTGCAGATAGTGTGTGACCATAGGATGCAGATTCAGCAAGTCTGTGCAAGGTACCCAGGCAGCTCCCATGACACCTACATCCTGAGACACTCCCAGGTGCCAAGGCTCTTCAGTGCTCTAGCCTGGCTAGGTGGATGGCTGCTGGGTGACAAGGGCTATCCCCTCAAAAGGCGGCTCATGGCACCCGTCCATAGAGGCCGAGCAACGGTACAATAGGAGCCATGCCTCCACAAGGGCCGTGGTTGAGAGAACCATCGGTCTTCTCAAGATGCATTTCCGATGCCTGAACCGTTCAGGGGGCACACTCCAGTAACCTCCAGATCGTGTGTCACTGGTAGTGGTTGTATGCTGCGCATTCCACAATTTGGCACTGGAAAGGGGGGATGCAGTGGAGGAAGAAGATGGAAACGCAGATGCTCTGGCTGCAGACGATGAGTCCAGTACTGAATCCAAGGACAAGCACGCTCAGGAGAACGCTGAGGCGATGGGCGCTGACCCGGGCAACCTCAAGGGAGGCAGGGACGCCCGGGAGGCTTTGATCCTACAATCCTTCAGCTAGCCCACCACAGATGGACCTCCAACACATGCCAGGGCTGGAGGCTGAATACTTGATACCTAAGAGCAACATTTGCCTGGTTAGGAACATTAACTATGTGCCTTGTCAATAAAGCTCAATGACAAAATAAGTCCCTCACAACATCATGGGTTCCTCTTCACCTGCAGAACTAATGAAGCACCCAGAGGCCTGTTGAGAACTACAACATTTAATGATTGCATACTTGCATACAGAAATGAAAGTGCATTAAAAGGTGTTGAGCAGCACACCTACCGAAAAACAGCTGAAACGGGGTGGGGGGTGCAAAAGAAAGCTGCCAGTGATAAGCCTGTCTTGTGCCTAAGGTGATTTACGTTTGCAGGTGCTACGTCTAGATGCTCCCCCATCGCTGGCACCTGCATTGGAGACAGCCTGCTGATTCTGCTGTCCTGTTGGCCTTGATGACCTCGACGGGTGTCCTCTGGCCCGTGGAGCCTGTGTTGGCCCCAACTGAGAGGGAGCGGCCAGTGGCACAGCTGGTATCTCCCCAGTCGCCGCAGCCTTGTCAGGTGCCACTGTCACTTGGAGAGGGGCGGAGGAGCTGCTGCCCTTATCCGGAGCGCCCTGAGAGGAGCCCGCAGAGATGACAGGCAGCTCATGTGCCAACGTGAGGTCGCTTCACCTGCTCACCATTGGTGGATGGACACCTAGCTGGGATACTGGGTGCTCAATCCATCTTGCACACTGACACTGTCCAGCTGTGGTCAATGCTGGTGTGAGGGCTTGCTGGTCTGAGCGCATCCCCAGGAAGCCCTGATTGTTCTCCTGGAGGAGCCTCTCCATGAGAGTTGCCACTCTATCCATGGAAGAGGCATTGCGCTCGGCCATGAGGGTCATTGTATTGCTTATGCTCTGCATGGACTCCTCCATCACGGATATCATGGCAAGCATTCCCTCATGTATCTCCACCAGATCCTCCCACACACCCTGCTGGACTTCCAGCATCTGCTGCCTCAGGGACGAATCCAAAGACACATTATCAGCCACTGACTGAGCATGTTCCTGGTCACCAGCAGTGTTCCGACTGCTGGCGCCCTGGGCATTCTGCCTCCGCCTGCACCTCAAGCAAGTGTGAAGTGCCCTCACTGACACTGACCAACAATCTTATCCCCACCGAGGTGCTGGTATTTGCGCTGGTGCCTGCCTGGCTGAGGTGGTGTGACGCTGGTGCGTTTATATCTTCTGGGCCCTCAGGGGTCAGTGGTGGTCCCTCTGCCTCCTGAGTGTGGGCGAGCTCCGGAGAGGCTGAAAGGAAGAACAAGGAAATTTGATTAGTTGAAGTCGTTACACTGTTAATGTGCATGCCTGGCACCTGGATCAGGATGCGCTCCTCCTTCCATTATCAATGGGCAACCCATGTTGGTTGCTGAAATCAATATACAGTCAACAGTGGAATGTTTGCACTGACAGAAATTGTGAGCTCAGGGCACAGCACTCTTACCTCCCTGTGGCACCCCAACCTCACCGCGACCAGTTGACCTCGGTGCATGGCGCCTCTCCAGCTCGAGAGCCTTCTGCTCGCATCTGGTCAGTATGAGTAGGTAGGACTGCCCTCTGTCAGTCCCCAGTCATTTGGCATTATTGTGTGTGGTCTTCTCCTGAAAGCGGGGAGGAGCATTGATTAGACCTTGTACCTGCATTGCCACTGCAGCCTTGCCACCCCCACCTGAGTGAAACAGGGCTCATCCGATACACGATCCTGGAGCTGCCATACACTCACTCCAAGCAACCAGGGCTGACCCCCTTTGCCAGATGCTGCCTCCATCATATTTGCCACTTACGCTCTAAGACCTTCTAAACCCACGAGCACTACCACCTAGAAGGACAAGGGCAGCAGATGGATGGCTACCCCGCCAGCTGGAAGATCCCCTCCAAGTCACTCAGCATCCTGACTTTGAAATGTTTTGGCGCTCCACCATTATGCCTAGTTCCAGATCCTGGGGCTCGCCCCAAAACAGTACTGTGGGTGTACCTGCACCACATGCAGCAGATACAGAAGGCAGCTCACCGCCACCCACTCAGGGGCAACTAGGCATGGGCAATAAATGCTGGCTCACCCAGCGAAGCCCACAACCCGTGAATGAATGAATGCAATGACAAAATTCTGGGTGCCGGGGGGGCCAACGTAACTGCTGTGCTAAGTGACCCAAGCTAACATAGTACTCACCCTCACCCTTCCTGATCGCAAGGGGTAACTGAACTGCTTGCGGCACTGCACCCAGGTGCGTCTCACCATGTCGTGGGAGCTGACCCTTTCTGCCACCTCCTCCCAGGCACGTTTTTTCATGTGGGGGGGGCCTCCTCACCCCCGTCCCTTGGCACAAGGATGTTGTGGCGTGATGCCACCTCCTCGAGGAGGGCAGTGAGGCACTGATCCGAAAATCTCGGGGCACAGTGCCCCACCTGCCTGCTCTCCCGCCTGGCCTGCTCTCCGAGAGCACTGTTGGACATCCTCCTGTGCAACATCTGTGGCAGCCTTTGGAAGGCTGCCTGCGCCGTTTTTAATTTGGCCACCAGGTTGCCATTGGACCCGGTGGTCATTGGACTCCCATCGCCACCTGCCCCTTCCCGCTGTTCTCGGGAGCAGAAATTCATGCAGAGCAGGCCTTAATTGGCCTGTCCGTGTAAAATGGCGGCGCGGAGCCAATCACGGGCAGCGATCAGCTCCACGCCCGCCTGTTCCCAAACAGCCCACCCGCCATAGGAAAAACTCACCCTACTATTTCTTAACTTGTCCTGGCTAGGTGTAATATTTCACCCCCTCTTTTGAATTCAAGCTAGTCTGGTTTATTTAAGAATGCAAATGTTCCCTTTACACCTTACATGCTAAAACTTCCCCATGTTTACCTACTTAACATTTCAAACCTAACTTATTTTCTGATACATCAAAGCCTTCAGACCAGCTGTCTTTAATTCAATTAAGTCCCATACACACACACACGTAGACACAGACCTCACTATTAATCTACTTTACAATAAATTCCAATAACATCATGAAAATCATTATATCTTCCTGACATGTAACTAACCCAAGACATGCAACTAACCGAACCCAAGATATCTACCAGAGTTTTTTTTACACAAGGGGAAAATGATTCCTTTTGCAACTCAGGCCTAGAGAAAATAAATAATTATCCTCAGGGACACAAAGATAGGTAGGAAAGTAAGCTGTGAGGAGGACATAAGGAGGTTACAAAGGGATTTGGATAGGTTAGTTGAGTGGGCAAACATCTGGCAAATGAAGTATAATGTAGGAAAATGTGAATTTGTCCATTTTGACAGGAAGAATAAAAAAGAAGCATATTATCGAAATAGTAAGAGATTGCAGGGCTCTGAGGTGCAGAGGGACCCGGGTGTCCTAGTGCATGAATTACAAATGGTTAATATGGAGGTACAGCAAGTTTTTAGGAAAGCTAATAGAATGTTATTGTTTGTTGTGAGGGGAATTGAATACAAAAATAGGGAGGTTATGCTTCAGTTATACAGGTCATTGGTGTGACCACACCTGGAGTATTGTGTACAGTAATGGTCTCCTTATTTAAGAAAGATGTAAATACATTGGAAGAAGATCATAGAAGGTTTACTAAACTAATACCTGGAATGGGAGGGTTGTCTCATGAGGAAAGGTTGGGCAGGCTAGGCTTGTATCTACTGGAGTTTAGAAGAGTAAGAGGTGACTTGATTGAAACATATAAGATCCTGAGAGGTCTTGACAGGGTAGATGTGGAAAAGATGCTTCCTCTTGTGGGAGAATTTAGAACTAGGGGCCACTGTATAAAAATAAGGGATCTTATTTATTTAAGACAGAGATGAGGAATTTTTTTTCTCTCAGAGGGTCGTGAATCTTTGGAACTCTGTTCCTCAAAAGGTGGTGAAAGCAAAGTCTTTGAATATTTTTAAGGCAGAGGTAGATAGATTCTTGATAAGCAAGAAGGTGAAAGGTTATCAGGGCTAGGCGGGAATGTGGAGTTGAGGTCACAATCAGATCAGCCATGATCTTATTGAATAGCGGACCAGGCTTGAGGGGTTACGTGGCCTACTCCTTCTCCTAATTCATATGTTTGTATGTTAAGGATCTAAAACTAGCTCACCACCCACCTCACATTCACCTTAGAAATAAGAATTATCGAGGTACCGGAAACAGAATTATCTAACCCATGGATTGTAGGAACAACCATCGAAGGATTAAGGCATGTACAAACAGGACAACTATGCAGTAACAGGAATTAACATAGTGCAAACATTGTTCTTCAACAGCCTGTGAAATCTGATTCTTTCCAGGACTGAAGAATTAAGCTAGACACTCCACTAAGCCCACAACTCACCAGAAATCGCACGTCTGCTGGTGGTAGTTTCCCAAGCACGACAACCAAATGCTTGTAAAAAACCTAGCCTACTGGACAAAACATAACTAGGAATTTTTAAAGGAAAAGGCACTAGAACTCTTACTACAAGCCTTCTTTCAGCCAGACACCCAACACCCGATGAAAATTCAATGACATTAGAGCTCATTCCAAGAGAGATGATGAGAAACACAAGCTTAAAAAGGAAATTGTTACAGACAATTGCAGTATAAGATTAATGTGTGGGTGATAGAATGGGTATAGGCTGTGTGATTCTATTTCTTTTTCTTTCCCTGGAAAGCAATGTAAAAGAAATGTAATCAATATTCTATTTTTTCCTGTGCAGTGTATCATGCTCAGTAAAGGCATGTCATCCTATGAACTTATAGTCAACACCTTTAAAAACCAGACACACAGCAGTTGTTATAATGGTTGCCTCAAATCATGTGACTTTTAGCAGTTGGAGTGCAGACAGTATCAATTCTCCAGTGAACACCTAATTAAATGTGGGCATAGGTGAGGTTACCTCACAGCCATTTCTGGAATGTCCACATCTCATTGTTTAAGGATGGGCCAACACCTAAAGACTATGGAGTTTCCAGACTGCCTGTCTCCATGTTTCATACTAGTCAAAAGGGAAGATTGAAACGCAGTGGCCATTATCAACTTCCCAATGTATCAGAATGGCCTCCTCCTTCCAAACCAGGCTGGGTGGGCTTCAGAAGTGTTAAGCCAATAGTAATGTGATTGAAGCTGGTTACATGGATGGCATCCTTATTACCTTAGTATGTCGCAGATCCATCAGCACTATCAATTGTCAGCCAGTCTGAGAACCAGACTCAGAAACTAGCAGCAAGTTGTCAAGCAGTCAAAGTACCTAAACTGTTCCAGTTTCAAAAGTTCACCTGAGAACCAACTTCCTAAATATTCGACTACAAGAAACCTTTCAAACTGCAGTGAACCCTTTACTTTACAAAACCCTCACTTCAACATTAAATCACTAAATCATCAAAGAATCCTCGGGCCCACCACAAGTGAGGCTAGAAATCACAAATCAGAGACTGAATTAACTGTAATGTGTAAAATGCACTATATTTACCTGTGTCCAATCTTTGTGTTTGTGTGCATGTGTGAGACTAAGTGTGTGACATTGCCCTAATTTGGGGTAAGTGTGTGAGAATGAATAAGCTTCTTTGTTTTAAACTCACAAAAGCTTGCCGCTGAATAATTAAACGTAATACATGCTGCAAGAAAATGACAAGGCACACTTTTTTCGACACAAAACATACTGATGATGAGCAGTAAGACAACATAGGCATTCTGTCCATGGGGCATGTTTTGGGAACATCTTATGCAGACTTACTTTGCATCTCTCATGAGGAACAAGAGGAACAGCAACATCAACACCAACAATACCAGCAGCAGCACAAGCTTCCTTCTCCTCCATCACACGCCATTCCACAGGGCATTTTTAAAATATATTCGTTCATTGTTTATGGGCGTTGCTGTCTTGGCCAGCATTTATTGCCCATCCCTAATTGCTCTTGAGAAGATGGCGGTGAGCTGCTTTCTTGAACCAGTGCAATCCATGTGGTATAGGTACACAACAGTGCTGTTAGGAAGGAAGTTCCAGAATTTTCACCCAGCGACAGTGAAGGAACAACAATATATTGCCAAGTCAGGATGATGAGTGGCTTGGAAAGGAACTTCCAGGAAAGCTAATAGAATGTTATCATTTATTGCGAGGGGACTTGAATACAAAAGTAGGGAGGACATACTTCAGTTACACAGAGCACTAGTGAGACCACATCAGGACTACTGTGTAAAGTATTGGCCACCTTATTTAAGGAAGGATGTAAAAGCATTTTGAAGCAGTTCAGAGCAGGTTTACTAGACTAACACCTGGAATGGGTGGGTTGTCTTATGAGGGAAGGTTGGACAGGCCAGGCTTGTATCCACTGGTGTCTAGAAGAGTAAGAGGCGATTTTATTAAAACATATAAGATCCTGAGGGATCTTCACAGGGGAGAGGATATTTTCTCTTGTGGGAGAATCTAGAACTAGGGGTCACTGTTTAAAAATAAGGGGTCACCCATTTAAAATGAAGATGAGGCAAAATTTTTGCTCTCAGGGGGTTGTGAGTCTTTAAGAGTCTCTTCCTCAAATGGCAGTGGAAGCAGAGTCTTTGAATACTTTTAAGGCAGAGATGGATAGATTCTTGTTAAGCAAGAGGGTGATAGGTTATCGGGATAGGCGGGGTGTAGGTTTGAGGTTACTATCAGATCAGCCATGATCGTATTAAATGACGGAGCAGACTCGAGGTGCCGAATGGCCTACTCCTGCTCCTTGTTCAAATGTTATATGTCTGTTGCCCTTGTCCTTCTAGATGGTAGCAGTCATGGGTTTGATGGTAATGCTACTGAACATCAAGGGGCAATGGTTAGATTCTGTCTTGTTGGAGATGGTCATTGCCTGGCACTTGTGTGGCACGAATGATACTTGCCACTTGTCAGCCCAAGCCTGGATATGGTCCAGGTCTTGCTGCATTTGGACATGGACTGCTTCAACATCTGAAGAGTTGCAAATGGTGCTGAACATAGTGCAATCATCAGCGAACATCCCCATTTCTGACCTTATGATGGAAGGAAGGTCATTGATGAAACAATTGAAGATGGTTGGGCCCAGGACACTACCCTGAGGAACTACTGCAGTGATGTCAAGGAACTGAGATGGTTGGCCCCCAACAACTACAACCATCTTCCTTTGTGCTAGGTATGACTCCAAACAGTGGAGAGTTTCCCCCCCGATTCCCATTTACTCCAATTTTGCTATTGCTCAGTCATATATGGCCTTGATGTCAAGGGCAGTCACTCTCACCTCGCCTTTAGAGTTCACCTCTTTTATCCATGTTTGAACCAAGGCTGTAATGAGGTAAAGGAGTTGAGTGATCCTGGCCGAACCCAAACTGAGCATCAGTGAGCAGGTTATTTCTAAGCAAGTGCCACTTGATAGCATTGTTGATGACCCCTTCCATCGCTTTACTGATGACCGAGAGTGGATTGATGGGGCAGTAATTGGCCGGGTTTGGATTTGTCCTGCTTTTTGTGTACAGGACACACCTGGGCAATTTTTCACATTGTCGGGTAGATGCCAGTGTTGTAGCTGTATTGGAACAACTTGGCTAGGGGCGTGGCAAGTTCTGGAGCACAAGTCTTCAGTACTATTGCCAGAATATTGTCAGGGCCCATAGCCTTTGCAGTATCCAGTATCTTCAGCCATTTCTTGATATCTCGTGGAATGAATCGAATTGGCTGAAGACTGGTATCTATGATGTTGGCAACCTCCGGGGGAGGCTGAATTGGATCATCCGTCGGCACTTCTGGCTGAAGATTGTTGCAAATGCTTCAGCCTCATTCTTTGCACTGATTGCTGGGCTGGAGGAGGTCATGGACGGAGGTGGTTTCTTCCAGTCCCCTGCCCTGTGAAATGGCAGTAAACACACCAGAATCAAATACCTGCCAAGAGACAGCCCTGCCATGCCACTGGAGGTGACCTGTGACCCTTGCACTGTAAGTACTGTGTAGTTTGATGTTGGCTGAAAAATTGTTTCCCTGTGTGAGCTGGCCCATTGACTGCATACCCTTAGTTAAACCAACCAATGCTGCCTTTGAGAACTCTGCTGCACCAGTCTTTTGCTGCTCACCCCTGAAAGTCTCTGACTTTTAAAGAAACATCATGCAACAACTCACACAACTTGTAAGTTGCCACAGCAGCACAGTTCATCTGCTGCGCCCCCACTCCAACTCAGACCCCCTCACATCCATAATACGTTCCTTTTCAGAGGATATAGTACACTCAGCACTCCCAGGCCTACCCCCAGACGCATTGCAAAGCAGGCCGCTAATGTTCCTTGAACCAAGCCCTCACTGCATTTGCAACCTGGGATGTAGCTTGCCACCCTGTCACTTGCAACGCAATACTTAGGACACCAAGCTGTGACAGCCAAACCCTTCCTTCCCAGGCCACACACAGATCAGCACCTTCCCCTTACAACCATTACATTCCATGAAGCTCAGGTCAAGGAAAGACATAATAGCACAGATGCTGATTCATGTGCCTCCTCTTCCCTTATTCCCTGATGACTCACACCCAGAGTGGTCTGGAGTTCCAGGAGGGAGCTGCACTCAAGTTCTCCAAACATGACCCGGATATACTGCTGCAGCAGGTTTAGGCCCACAGGGATATCCTGTTCCCCTGAGGGCCCATGCTGCCTCCCAGTACCACCAAGAAGGCCTGGTTCAATGTAGCTGAGGTAGTCAGCACCTCAGGCCATCACCAGTGAAGTTGGATCCAGTGCCATAAGTGCTTCAGTGATCTTCTGCACTATGGTAAGGTGAGCAAGATATTCCTACTATGCGTGCTGCAGAAGCATGTGTCCATGGCCAAGGTAAAGCAAATAACATACATGTGAATGGAAGGCATTGAGGAAGAGACATTTGAGACATCTTGGATGTATTTCCAAGTTTCCAGAGCCGACACATCACCCTTTCGCACTTTTCCTTTCTGGAGAAGAGGTCCAGAACACCAGGGAGTTGGCCTAGACCAGGGATGAGGCCCCAAATCTGAAAAAGACCAGACCTGTGGAAAGGAGGGCAATGGCCATTGCATGGATTCCGCCATTAGAACATTTGGGTGACGGTGGGTACCCCCTCCTAGGTGTACATGGCCGTGAGGTTGATGGAACATTGCAGGTTGTGGCGAGGTTGATGGGGGAGGGGAAAGGGATGGGCCTTGAGGATGGCATCTTGGGTGCTAATGGTGATGGGTGACTCCAGGTTATGAAGATGTTCAGCCTGGAGGGCACTGACTGGCGAGAAACACAATTTAGGTCTGGCTTTGAAAGAAGGTCATTAGGAATGGGGATGTTGCGCGTAACTTCATCTCATGACTGTCTGGTGTATCTCTCACAGGTCCCAGAGCTGCGGTCTTAACCAGCACCAACCCACACCCCCCCAACCCACTCCATCCCCAGTTTGGGGAGCACATGGTAAGCAGCCACAAAACAGTGGCCAACTTGTGCTGACCCCTGTGCAGCAGCACGTGCAGCGCAAGTAAAAGGTGCAAGACCTCCTGCACAGTGGCAGTGTGTCCATAGCAGTATTAGGAGGGGAGGTACAGACAGAGAATGGATCCATCAGATCAGTGGCTAGAGTAGATGGCAGCTGTGCCCCAGTATCACGACATGCCCAGACAACCAAACTGCATACCACGGGCTGAGCAATCAAAACAGGGGGCTGAGGGATCCATGCATTTTGAGGGAATCTCACCATTCTCTGATTCCTCAACCCCTCAGCCAATGCACCATCTGCCATCCGGGTCCACGCAAGGATGTCTACCCCTTCAGTAGTACAGTCTCAGCGAAGGCCGCCAACGGGCCTCTACATGATGAGGCCAACCACCACAATCTTCACAGCCATATAGTCAGGGAAGTGAGTAGCCTGTTTCCACTTTCTCCAAAGCAACAAGGGGAGCACCACACAGGAGTGTCCAAGAACAGAGGACACTGCATCAGTTAGTTCACGAATTGGGTCACTGTGGCGTCTGGGTAAGTTGTGTGGAGTAAGATAACAGACATGTGTAAAATTAAATATAAACTTTTATCTGTGCAAAATGTTAACTATTTATAATATATTTACAGAATATTGGAATTTCCATGCAGCGCCAAGTTATGGAGCATGCAGCAGACTACAATGATTCTGGATACTTTTTGAGGTGTGTACTGTATTGCCTCCACTAAGCGGTTGAATCTCATCCTTAATAGGTCAATGTCCTGTTCAATCAGTGTCCTTATGTGAAGGTGGCTCTCGTACCTTCTCTGCGGTTGGGTTTGTGGTTGGTGGAGGGTTGTGAGAAGCCACGTTTTCGGGGGATAACTCTGAGCCCTGAGTATCAATCCATGCACCTGGGGTGGTGAAGGGGTGTCAGTCAGAACTTTCGTGCCACCCCAGATTCCCTTAGGATGAACAAATCTTGGCAACTGCCAGGGTAGCAGGCACATGCTCTTGTGGCAATCGCAGAGGAGTTGGACATTTAAAGGATGGTAACCCTTTCGGTTAATGTACCTCTCCTAATTTTGCATGGGTGCCCTTATTACCACATGCATGTAGTCATCCACATCCTGCACCTGGGGAAGCCTACAAACAAGGCAAATCCTGTCACCCTCTGTGTCTGCGATGCAATGTCTGTCTTTGATGAGATAAACTGCCCTACCTGGGGAAAAGGGCATCGGTGACATGATGGATATGCCTATGTGCTGCTGACTGTGAAATTCCACAGAGGTTGGCTGCGGAGCCTTGGAACAACCCACTCGTGAGAAAATTGAGAGTGTCGGTCACCTTCAAGGCTACAGAGAGGGTATGCCTCTGGCGTCCCCTTGGCTACAGGCCTTGTTGCAGAAGGACGCAATGCTCAACCACCACCTTTTGGGAGAGACATTGCCTCTCAGTCATGTCCAGGCAAGTTACCCTGCTCCTGTATACCCTTTCAAATGAGTACTGCCTCATCATTTGGCGCCTCCTTCTCGCGGGCACTCAGTGTCTTGGATGATCCTGTCCTTGGACCAGCACACATGGAGAACAAAGCATTTCAGGCTGCTGCTGTTGTTGTTGCTACATCAGTGCCTTTATGTATTGCAGGTGGCCTGGTGCTGTAGGCATGACAAAATGAAGATTTGTAAAGGGGATATCTGACTGCTGAAGACTCTGAAGCTGCAGTGAAGATCTGTTGATGGCAGCTCCGCAGCTGTGCTATGTGTGTGGCCTACAGAGACTCATCCTTGCAACTCCCCCCTCCCTGGCACAGGATTCCTTGGCTTGCAATCAGGCAGTTTTAAAAGTTGAGAAAGCTGGAAGAAAGTTGTTCCATTCCAATCCCGCACTCTTTCTGACCTGGCAGAAGTTGTCACGCCTTGAATGAGGGGATGTGGTTTTTAAAGGTTCATAAAATGCGCAACAGATGAGGAAAATGGTGTGCCGTTGGAAAAAACAATTTTCCTCTATCTTTTACTGTGGTGATCTTGACATCGGGGGGGTGCGCACATGTTATTATGCACGAGACCTTCCCAACCCGTGAAAAAACTACACAACAACAGTGTGGGATTGGCAAGGCGCAGAAAGGTTGTTTCTCCTGCCAAAAAAAGCCTTGGTTCTGCGTTTTGTGAGCTGATTTCCAACCCTATGAGGAGATGAAAATCCAGCCCCATGTCTTTCAAACTGTTCCACTACTTCAGGGGTATTAGGGTGCAACTGACACTGGAATTCCACATAGATAAATCTGTGACACTGAACATTGGAAGCAGATGTGCACAGACTATTTTCCCTTAACAAAGAGGCCAGTTTATTTCCTAAGCCATGAGTCAACTTTTTATTTACAATTGTGTTTCCATCCATCATATCAGCTTTCTTCTAAAAACTCGAGGTGCAACAAGATTATTTTTTTCTCCTTAAGCCACCATGCAGTTGTTCTGTCAGTTTTGTTTCTTGAATCGCACAGTGACTTCGTTTTCAAAGAATAAAATATTTCCCACAACATTTTCTTCACTTCTCAGGAGCTGACAGTAATAATTTTCTGTTGCGTTTCTTTAAATTGAATATTTTCTAAAATATGAAATGTTTTATTGTAGTACTGCTCAAATTTTGAAGAAGGGGATTGGAAAGCCTTTTTCCATTTGTAATGATTGTAAGTTAAACCATTTTTTACTGTTATGGGGATCATGTGACTGTATAGACCAATTAGCCCTAAACGCGGGGAATCTAAGGATGGAGCTTTTTAGCCTTGGTTTTAGAACAAGCATGTAGCCTCATCTGGAGTCTGTAAATAAAGTTCACTGTTTCTTACAAGAAACCCATCCTGCACTCCAAGTTTTTTTACACCACTCTTGTTTGCTTGCTATCCTGTTCCTTGGACCTCACTATATTCACTATATCATTCCTAGGTGAGCGGATAGCAAGTTAACCTGCCCCTGTTGGTTTCATTAACAAAGTGGTTGCTATGAAGGGTATGAGAGTGTCCAGGATGACCATCACTCTGATTGCTTCTATCCCCTGATCCATTTGGGACGTGCCTGTCATCTTCAAGGCTGAAACGAGAAACTTAGCTTTAGGGAGGTGATGGGTATGAAACTATGTAATGCGGTTTTATAGCAGAGCGAGATAATGCTAAGTGCACTGCACCAAGGTAGCTCTGAATTGACACAAGCATCTGGCTGCAGTTTGTTACATAATAGTTTGGGCAGTAAACTTTTAAAATTGTAGCATCTTCTTGAGAAAACACAGGAGGAGAAATTGCTAGATGTACCCAGGTTTCAGGATTGGATAAAGTGGGTGTAAATTGAAAGTGGTTTTTGAATTTTCAATTTCTTTTCAGAAATTAAAAATATTCATGAAAGGGGAGTTAACTTAGTACATCTGCGGTGCTTTCACTGATATTCTACGTCAATGGCAATTGTCACCTTATAAATCTTTTTTGGTCCTGGGCTGCAGTTGGTCCATCCTTGAAATGCATAAAGTATAATAATGTGTAATTTAACACTTTCATTTTGAAGGAAGAAGGCATTGCTTTTATGAAAACGTGTTTGTTAAACTTTTCTTCTGTTTGAGAAGTGGAAAAGTTGGAGGAGTAGTATATTATTTTTGAAATGAAGATGTCACTATATCAGTGAAGTAAAGATGAAATCAAAACAGAAAATATTGGAAACATTCAACAGGGCAGGCAGAATCTGTGAAGCAAAGTTAATGTTTCAGGTCAATAACCTTTCATCAGAACTGTTCTGATGAAAGGTTATTGACCTGAATGTTAAATTTGTTTGTCTCTCCACAGATGTTGCCTGATCTTCTAGCATTTTCTGCTTTTATTTCAGATTCCCAGCATCTGCAGTATTTTACTCCTGTCTTCTCGAAATAAATAAGAATCTAGGCATAATTTACATTACTGCATTAAGTATGTAAAAAACAAATAAGAAGAGGCTTGCCAAATAATGTTTAAAGGTGGTGGAAGTCATTTTCATTTACAACGGTTTCAGGAATTCCAGAACCATGTCTTTAAACAATTTAACTAAAACTTATCACCCTTCAGTAGGAGCGACGGCATAAAACTGGTGATAGCGAATTGGCAGCCCATTTTATATCTCTCCCAATTTTTATTTCTATTGACTTCAATGGAAATAAAATCAGGGGAGATGTAAAACAGACTGCCAATTCGCCTGTTTTTGACCATCACACAAAGTCAAAATACTCCTTGTGAATTAACAGTTTCTGTCATGTTTTCAAAGGTCAATCATTCAAACAGACACTTCAAAGGTATGTGTCAAAGAGTTTTGATATCTTGTTGCAATTGGAATAGTTTCTAGGACACTGTGATGTATTCCTAAAATAAATGAATTAATTTACTAGTTTGATTCAAAACTCTTGCTGGCTAGTTTTATTCCTATAGCGGTTCGCAGTCTAGTGAATATGTGCACTGTGTGGAAACAAAAAAACAAAACAACTATGATTAGAAGGACGGTCGACAATGAAAAGTGTGTGACAAAAGCTTGATCGCAAAGGAACAATTGTACAACTTGCGCATTTATAATTCTTGCTATTTCTGTCAGATCCTAAGATTTAAGAGGCTTCTCGCGAGATCACAAATTAAGCTCAATTTTACTTTGAAATTGCGCCACTCGCGATAAACTCATAAGAGTTGGCAGGTTTGTTGTAAGCTGTTTTCATACAGCATTGTTTTAACTTGGATTCTGGAAAACAAGGATCCGCTAGCCAGTTCCCATGCATGCTATTAAATCTTGTTACCATATTCTTCTGGAAACTAGTATGTTGGGAATCTCCTCAGGGGCTTGTCTGGTTGGCCCTGTAACTTTGTTGGAAGATTGATGGAAACCCCATTTGTGTATCTATGTGGGGTGTCCCTTGATCTTGCACCAAAGCTACGATGATGATCAGAACAAGCCTCAAGAAATTCCTATAATGGGCTCTGGATTGGAAATCAGATTCAAAGCATTAAATGCTTGAAGCCAATTTCCTGAAATTTGAAGTAAAACAGTGTGGGTTTGAAAGTGGCTTTAGCTCTGAGATGTGGTGATATCTTGTAATGCAGTCAAGTCTGAATTGTATAGATTTAAGTATTTCCTGCCATTTTTAGTAGGAAACATCAGATTACTTGTTATCTATTTGAAACTAAAGCAATCCTGTTCTGAATGAATGGTGGGTTTCTGTATGCGTACTATCTGATTTGACCTGAGATGATATTGGGATTTATTTCATTACAAGTTAGGGAAAATAACACATCTTGTGTGCAGTAATTCAATGTAATCTATATTTAGGCTATTTTCTCTCACCATTCACTGAGCCACAAGTCCATCCAATATCTGACTCATTGATTTGATTCAACTGCAGTTCAAGTGGTGTGCTGGAATAGGCCTGCAGTTTGAATCAAAGGAATATAGCTGTAGCTGCTTGGCTTACTTAGTTGATAATATTCTTGCATCTACAGGAGAAAGTCATGGATTGAAACTTCATCCGAATACCTGAGCATAAAAACTAGGCAAGTACTTTAGTGCAGTGATAAGGCGCAGCTACACTATCGGCAATGTAGTGCATTTGGATGAAGTTTATGTTGAAAATCTCGGTGTGTGCGCAGCAGGGTAGGGAACTTTCTTAAGGCACAATCTTAATCTCTCTTCTGGGTCCCTTAGATACCCACTGGAAGCAATCAGCAGCCTAATAAATATATGCAAATGAGGATCTTATGATGTTATTAAGACTGCCAAGTGATTGAAATGCACAAAGGTGATTGGTTCTCCATGGATTATTGGAACCTACATTTAAAGGAGCACTAACTTCGAAGCACTCAGTATCTGCTGTCGCATTTTGAGATTTTGACAGGAGAATTTATCATGGCAATAACTTCCATTTTACATTTGTTCTATTTACATGCCCCTGTTAAGCACAGTGATATGTGCCAATCTTGCCACTTTCCTACATTAATTTCCTATATAACAAGAGATACACATCAGAAAGGTACTTAATTGGCTGTAAAACATTTGGGATGTCCTGAAGTTGTGAAAGATGCTATATAAAGGCAAGTTGTTTTTCTTTGTACTTTGATTTGCTTGCATGAAGAAAATGAGAAAGAGAAACAGGAGTAACAGCAGCAGCAGGCTGCCCCACCATACAAAAGAGCAGTTGGGCCTTTTAGAAGACTATAGGTGAGATGGGACTGCTTTAGGAGGAATTTACCCAGCCCTAAAAGTGCACAGACCTGGATTTGTCTGAAGAGTACTGCGTGAGAAGGTGGCACTGCCCCAGGTATCTGCAGTCTTCTTTAGCAAGATGTACTGCCTGCTAGGCCATGCTTTTGTGGTCATGAAGTCACCAGTGCCCTTAACTTAAATAAAGCTAAAAATGCTGGAAATGCTCAGCAGGCAGGCAGAATCTCTGGAGAGAGAAACAAAGTTATGTTTCAGGTTGATGACCTTACATCAGAACTGATCATTGACCTGAAATATTATCTTTGAGTTTTCTGCTCAGAGATGCTGTCTGATCTACTGACTATTTCCAGCAATTCCTGTTTTTCTTTCGGGTTTCCAGCATCTGCAGTATTTGCTTCAGCCTTTAACTTCTTTGCCTCAGGCTCTTTGCAGGGTGCTGCAGGGGCATCTTCGGCATTTTGTCCGTCAGGTGTTTAAAAATGCATCAAGCAGGTCACCAATACCTTCTCGTGGATTGTTAGGAAATAGAGATAGTTTAAGTAAGTTATATGTGTATTTGGGTGTGTTAGAAATAAGATATATCTTTAAGTTTAAGTTTAATGTATGTTTTTCTATTTGTAGGTTAGAAAGGAGAGCAGGTCTAAGGCTTTGTTTGTGTGCCTGCATTCTAATGAGATTTTACAACTCTTGAAGGGAAGGTAAAACAAACACAAGGTAGAAAAAAACTGTGCTATTGCCTAGCAACAGGAGGCCCCACAGAGATAGAAAAGTAGTTTCAGTTCAATTTGATTACAGTTGGTCAGTGTGCTCTGTGATTGAAAGGAGTTGCCAGCAGAAGCAGCATAAGAGGAGGGACAGATAGCAAGTCCCAAACTAAAGTTGAAACCAGCTGCCAGGAGAAGCTAGAGAGGAGGAAGCTGCAGGAAGTAGATTTCCCCAAAGAACAGAAAGAAGAAGGGTCCCAAAAAGACCTTCTATTCAAAAGGAACAAACAGGAATCTGGAAAAGGTCCTATGCAGTGAAGCTAAGAGTGAGGAAAAAGGCTCCAATCTTAAAGGGAGAAAGATCCAGGGCGAAGATTTAAAGCAATATAGGCTTGCAAGAAGCCAGAAGATCCAACGTTTCAGCTGAAGGTCTGTAAACTCTTCAGCATGGGCATGTGAAACAGTGGTGTCGTGTTGGCATGGCTAAGCATTTGAGAGAGAGTGCATAGAAGGAAGCTTGAACCAGGGGAGAGGAACATCAGAAGGAGAGTTCGACACCCTGGAGGCGGACCCTTGTGGAAGGTGTCCGAGAGAAAACGTTGTTTGGGAGAAGATTCCAAAGCAAGTTCTTTGGAGATTGGAAACCTCATGTGAAAGATGGAATTC
Organism: Cetorhinus maximus; assembly: GCF_964194155.1. NCBI lineage: Eukaryota > Metazoa > Chordata > Chondrichthyes > Lamniformes > Cetorhinidae > Cetorhinus > Cetorhinus maximus. The sequence goes on along the minus strand of NC_135892.1, from coordinate 28,216,401 downwards.
AGTGAGACTGGTTGGCTCACGGGGTGACAAGCATTTAGGGGTAGTTGATGAGGGATCCATAGTATCTGTTTGGGGGTGGCATCTGTCACTTGGTTTCAGAGTGGGGTGTGCCTGACCACACGTCACCTATTGGTTTACATGGACTGTGTATTTACTGTGTATGTTACAGTATAATAAGATAGCTTTTGTAACTTTTGTTATCCTTATGAACCTGTATATATCTGTAAAAGGATAGTTGTGGGTGAAGGAGTATTGTAATATAGTTCATCTTTTCTTATTTAATACATGTCTTATCCTTTTGTAAAAGTTCATCAGCTGACTCCGGTGACTGTGTTCAGTAGCCACTCTCCACATATCTAAATAAAAAATAATAAAAGTTAGGATTTATCAAGCCAGGTTCTGAGATCTGGCTTGTCCAGTAGTAACCTCAGCTGGGGTCATAACAGGATCAAAGATCAAAGATTATGCATATGTAGTTATTAGGGTACTAGGAAATCAGCCAGGAGCATTTATTGACAGGACAGTGCAGTGCTCAAAGGTTTGATTGATCTTTGTTTGATTATGCGATTTCATTCTCTGATCTATGTAACTGTACTTGATTGCCTAAGTCTGTGGGTGGAGTAGAGAGCTTAAGAAAACTGAGAAAGTTTCAGAAATACCTGGGCTCTGGCTGACACCATGGGAAGAATTTTCGAGTCAGCAAGTGAGGGTGGGGCCCACTCACTGACGCATAAAATGACGCACGTTGACATTGGGCGGGCGACCCGACGCCACCGCGCGTCATTTATATTTTCAGTTCGGCGGGCGCGCAGCCAAGTCAGCTACGCACCCGCCGAACTGTCAAAGGCCTATTAAGGCCTGTTAAAAGCTAATTGAACTAATAAAATGAGCTGCCCGTCCAACCTTAAGGTTGGCGGGCAGGCGAAAAGCCCAGGTGGCCTTCACATTTTTCATGGAACCTCATGCACGGGCGGGATGAAGTTTCATGAAGTGCTTAAAAATTCAATATAATTTTTTTTTAAAAATTCATTGGCATGTCCCAGCTCTTGTGACACTGTCACATGAGGGGCCTTATTTTAAAAGTTTTTAATTTCTTTATTTTGATGTTTAAAACTTAAACTAATCTCCCTCTGTGCCTCAGGGAGATTTCTGCGCTCTTTCACACGCATGCGCTCAGTGCTTCCGAGTGCGCGTCACGCTGGGCGGGCCTTAATTGACCCATGTAAAATAGCGGTGCAGACCCAATTGGGAGTGCTGATCGGGTTCGCGCCCACTCTTGCCCGCACACGCACAAACCCCCTCCCCCCCAACGGTGGGGGAATTCTCCCCCATGTGTGTACAGAAAATCCTGTGAGTTCTGAGATGTTTTAAAGTAATGTAAACAAACCTGTTGTAGATTTGGAACTAATGTCACCTCTGCATTACTCTGAGATAAATTAGACACACAGTAACCCAGTGAATACATAACAAAATTGGCAACAAGGCTTGTTGAGGAAAATTTAACTTTCTCAGCTCCAGAACAATTCCTTTCTTTGCTAGGAGGTCCTCCCATTTTCTGGGAGTGATGTATTTCAGGGTTCAAGACCTACTTTCTCACTATGAGGTTGAACAGTCTGGATGTAGCAGCGATCCATAAAAAAACAATACTTGTACATTATCTCGGAGCGAAGGCCAGCGAATATTTGAGCAGCTCACAGAAGATACATCTACTTTTGATATATCAGTAAGTGTTCTCGAAAAATACTTCAGACCAAAGAATAGTGTGATGATTGAATGACATACATCCCATCAGAGATCCCAGGGAAATGATGAGTCCATCAAACAATACGGCAGCGTTGCAGCAATTAGCTTCCATATGCAAATTTGGTACACTAACCAATGAACTAATTTGTGATCAATTAATTGAAAAAACTTCAATTCCATGATTTAGGTAATGTCTCCTAATGTAAGAGCTTGCTCAACCAGCTCAAGTGCATATGTTATGGACAAGCGATCTCAGCAATCTTATCAATATGGGTCCCTCACTGTCAGTTATCTTCAAAACTGTGCCCAAATTGCAGAATTGCTCGTTAAGTCACAACGCCATGTCCAGCTTGAGGAAAAAAGTGCAACTCATTATTTAAGTGAAACCATTTTGCAAAGATGTGCACGTCACTGATTCAACACACGGAAGAGTGTCTTTCTGAGAGTGAAATATAATGTTTATAACATCACAAAAGGTAACGCATCAGGTCACTGTAAGGAGTGCTCAGTTGAGATCGCAGGCGTCTCAATGTCACTGCGTATCCATGTTGGTGTGAAAATTGAGTGACAAACTACCATCAGTATATTTCATAATTCTCTCTCACTCCTACGACAGACCCTCTTCAAATTCATGACGACACTGTCATTCTGGATTTGAGGACAATCACAGTTCCAGTTCACTACAAAAACATCACCCTGGACAGGTTCACTTTCTATGTAGCTAAAGGCAGAAGCCTTATGGGGGTAAACCTTGGATTCAAACTTGAAGGCTCCACTGGAGCACACGTTAAATTAACATGATTGATGATGCAGACTACACATGCTGGTATCCTTCTTGATTTAACAGATTTAGGGAGGTCAAGGGGTACTGCCATGCTTCTCGCATTGGCACATCAATTTCACCAGCTTCACAAAATTTGAAATGGTCGTGCTTTGCAATCCATGCTGAAGTGTCACAGGAGCTGAAATGACTAGAAGCAGACAGTATCATTGAGTGAATGGACTCATCCATGTGGATATCAAATCTAGTCATTGCCTGATAAAAAGATGGTGAACTTAGACTTAGTGAACAAAGCTTTCATTGCAGACAAGTATACACTTCCTACAATTCAAGGACTGTCAGCATCATTTCATGGTGTCACAGTCTACACAAAGCTTGGTATTCAACAGAGCTATCTTCAGATACCTCCAGAAGAGCAAAGCCGACATTTTACAGCTTTTTTTACACATGGGGCAGAATTTTCCAGTCAGCGTGCGGGGGCGGGCCCGATACGCCAAAGCATAAAATGACACACGATGACGTCGGGTGTGTGTCCTGGCATCATCGCACGCCATCGTGATATTTTGTTCAACGGGCACTGAAGAGGGTATTCCCTCCCGTCCTGCAACTACCACATAGGCCAGTTGAAGAGGAGAAACTACAATCCCCGACCACATAGCAACCAGAGAGACTCAGGCTTCCTTTACCAGTTTTATTCAAGCATATGCAAGGGAGGCGCAATCATTCCTAAGAATGAAGACCCAGCTCCCTGACTGATTACATTTCATTACTTTTGTACTTTTTCGTATCACAATACATTTGAGTACATTTGAATATATCCAATCGGTAACCTACACATAGGTACCATGTTAAAACTATCCTATTGAGTACATAAACATGTGATTTTGCTAACCAATTATTCTAAAGGGTGTATACATAATTATATTATCCAATCAAAATTAAAACACATACACAAAGACCTTGGTTCTCACAACTCAAGACTGCTTGTGTTTCATCAAAAGACCTCTCTTGTCTTTATATGTCCTCCCATATCGAAGCTATATCATCTGCCCTGTCCCTATCTGAGAGAGGAGTATACCTAAACTATGTTATGTTTTATTTCCAGGCCAGCTCTCAAGGCTTCACCGCATCGTTACACCGCTTGAATGGTTCTGCCTGTGACTGGACATTAGCTCATCTCTTGAAACTGTATAAATCACACAAATTCAAAGCTCCTTTGTGTGCAATGTCCATTTGCTTACCCTCAGCTGTCAATAGGTTTAACATCCATGGCTGCTTGGAGATTTGAAGTATTCTTCAGTAAATTCTTACAGTGTCCTCTTTTAGAATTTTTAATTTTCTCTTAACAGGCGCGCGCCGGAGTCGGCTGCATGCCCGCCGAAATGTAAACGGCCTATTAAGACCATTAAGAAATAATTAAGTCACTTGAGAACGCTCAAGGCAGAAAGCCCAAGTGGCCTTCGTGTTTCCGAGCGGGATGAGGTTTCATGAAGCTTTTATTAAATGAATAAATTAATTTTCATAAATATGAAAACATGTCCCCACTCATGTGACACAGTCGCATGAGGGGACATGTTTAAATAATTTTTAAAAATTAATCCTGTAATTATTTTAAATCCATTCAATCTCCCTGAGGCAGCTCCATGCCTCAGGGAGATCGTTGCGCTCTTTTACGTGCATGCGCAAAAGAACGCCGGCCCCGACTCTCCCTCTTTCCCACGCCTCCACAGGTAGCGCTGAGCACTACCAGCCGCGTATTACACTGGGCGGGCCTTAACTGGCCCGCCCGTGTAAAATGGTGGCGTGGAGCCGATCGCGGGCGGCAATCAGCTCCATGCCAGTCCCAGCCTGCTCCTGCCCAGCCTGCCAGCCATAGAAAGAATCCTGGTCATGATAGTGTGTTTCAGTGCCACAGAATGCCTTAAGGGCTAAGTTCAGCACTGAGCACATTTCAGAAGATCATTTTTTTAGTCTTGTCAGATGTTGAGGGGATGTTCAACGTATTTGATGACGTTGTTGTCCATAGAAAGGACAAAGCGGAACACAATCTACAATCATCAGCCATGCTCAGTTAACTTGCAAAACACAATTTGACACTCAACAAAATTACACGCACTTCACGGCATCCAAGACTAACTTTCCAGGGTACAGAGTGACAGCAGCTGTAGCGAAGCCTACACACAACATCAACACCATTCATGAGCTTCCAACATCATCTAACGTGAAAGACCATAAGACCATAAGGCTCCATTCGGCCCATCGAGTCTGCTCCACCATTCAATGAGACCATGGCTGATCTGATAATCCTCAACTCCACTTTCCTGCGTTTTCCCCATAACCCTTGATTCCCTTGCTGATTAAAAATTTCAGCCTTCAATATACTTAATGACCCAGCCTCTACAGCCTTCTGTGGTAAAGAATTCCACAGATTCACTACCCTCGGAGAGAAGAAATTCCTCATCTCTGTTTTAAATGGGCAACCCCACCTTGTGAGATTATGTCCTCTGGTCCTAGACCTCTCCCACAAGGGGAAACAACCTCTCAGCATCTACCCTGTCAAGACCCCTAAGAATGTTATACGTTTCAATAAGGTCGCCTCTTATTCTTCTAAACTCCAATGAATACAGGCCCAACCTACTCAATCTCTCCTCATAAGAAAATCCCTCCATACCCAGGATCAACCTAGTGAACCTTCTTTTGACTGCCCCCAATGCCAGTACATCTTTCCTCAGATAAGGGGACCAAAACTGTTCACAGTATTCTAGGGGCTGGATTTTACCGTCGGCGAGCGGGGGCGGGGCCCACTCACCGACGCGTAAAATAACGGGCGGTGACGTTGGGGCGCCGCGCCCGATTTAAATTTTCAGGAAGGCGGGAACACAGCAAAATCAGCTGCGCGCCCGCCGACCTGTCAATGGCCAACTGAGGCCATTGACAGGATCAATTAAGCAATTAAAGGACCTGCCCGTCCAACCTTAAGGTTGGCGGGCAGGCCAGGAGCCCCGGCAGCAATTAGAAAAAACATGAAACCTCATCCACCGGCGGGATGAGATTTCATGTAGGGTTTTAAAAATTTTAATAAAGTTGTTATGGAAATTATGAACATGTCCCAACTCAAATGACATTGTCACATGAGGGGACATGTAAGGGAATTTTTTTTTTCTATTTTTAATATTGTTGAAAGTAGAGCCGATCTCCCTGAGGCAGCACTAAGCCTCAGGGAGATGAGTGCGCTCTTTCGTGTGCATGCACGAAAGAGCACACTCTCAATTTTAGGGATTCCCCCCATCTACACAGGGAGCGCATAACGCTTCCTTGCAGACGTCATGCTGGGCAGGCCTTAATTGGCCCGCCCACGTAAAATGGCGCCACGCCTCCGATCGGGGGCGCTGATCAGAAGTGTGCCCGCACGCACCCACCCATCAACTTCCCCCCCGATGAGGGGAAAATTCTGCCCTAGGTGTGGTATAACTAGTGCCTTGTATAGTTTTAGCAAGAATTCCCTATTTTTATACTCCATTCCCTTTGAAATAAAGACCAACATTCCATTTGCCTTTCCTAGTACCTGCTGAACTTGAATGTTAGCTTTTTGGGAATTAATGCACGAGGACCCCCAAATCCCTCAGTGCTGCATCTTTCTTCAGTCTTTCTCCATTTAAGTAATATTCAGCTCCTCTATTCTTCCTGCCAAATTGCATAACCTCCCATTTTCCCACATTATATTTCATCTGCCAAGTTTGTACCCACTCACTTAACCTGTCTATATACCTCTGTAGACTCTTTGCGTGATCCTCACCACTTGCATTCTCACCTATTTTTGTGTCATCAGCAAACTTGGCGATAGTACATTCATTTCCCTCATCCAAGTCATTAATATGTATTGTAAATAATTGTGGACTCAGCATTAGTCCCTGTGGAACTCCACCAGTTACAGGTTGCCATCCTGAAAATGCTCCCCCCCGACCCTAACCTCCCCGTATCCCAACTCTCTTGCTTCTATTAGTTAGCCAAACCTCTATTCATGCTAATATTCTACCCTCAACACCATGGGCTCTTATCTTATTAAGTAGTCTTATGTGTGGTACCATATCGAACGCCTTTTGGAAATCCAAATATATTACGTCTACTGGTTCCCCCTTATCTATCCTGCTTGTTACCTCCTTGAAGAATTCTAATAAATTTGTCAGGCATGATTTCCCCTTCATGAAGCCATGCTGACTGTGCTTGGTTAGATTATACATTTCTAAATGCTCTGCTATTACATCCTTTATAATAGACTCTAGCATTTTCCCATTGATGGATATTAAGCTAACTGGCCTATAGTTACCTGTTTTTTGTCTCCCTCCCTTTTTGAATAGCTGTTTTCCAATCCTCTGGGACTTTTCCAGAATCTAAGGATTCTTAGAAGATTACTACAAGAGTATCCACTATCTCTGTAGCTATTTCCTTTAATAGCCTAGAATACAACCCATCAGGTCCAGGGAACTTATCAGCCTTTAGCCCCATTAGTTTCCCTAGTACTTTTTCTCTAGTGGTAGTTATTGTATTTATTTCCTCCCCCAATTTTGCCCCTTGATTATTTAGTATTTTTGGTATGCTATTAGTGTCTTCTACAGTGAAGACTGATGCAAAGTATTTATTCAACTCCTCTGCCATTTCCTGGTTCCACATTATTATTTCCCCAGCCTCATTCTCTAAGGGGCCTATATTGACTTTGGCCTCTCTCTTCCTTTTTATATATTTAAAGAAGCTGTCATTGTCCATTTTTATATTACTTGCTAGTTTACCCTCAAAGTTTATTTTCTCCCTCTTTATTTTTTTTGGTCATCTTCTGTTTTGTTATTAAAACTTTCCCAATCCTCTGGTTTAACACTAATCTTTGCCACATTGTATGTTTTTTCTTTCAATTTGATACTACCCTTAACTTCCTTAGTTAACCATGATTGGGTTATCCCCTTCCTACAATCCTTCTTTCTCACTGGGATATATTTTTGTTGTGAGTCATGAACTATTTTCTTAAACATCTGCCATTGTTCATCAACTGTCTTTTCTACTAAATTCCTTTCCCAGTCCACTCTAGCCAACTCTGCCCTAATTTTTTGTGATTGCCCTTATTTAAGTTTAGCACAGATGTTTCCAAATTAAGCTTCTCACTCTCAAACTGAATGCTAAATTCCACCATGTTATGGTCATTGTTTCCTCTGGGATCTTTTACTCTGAGATCATTTATTAAACCTGCCTCATTACACATTACCAGATCTAAAATAGTCTGATCCCTGGTTGGATCAACAACATATTGTTCTAAGAAACTGTCCTGAATACACTCTATGAATTCTTGCTCATGGCTACCTCTGCTAATCTGATTTTCCCAATCTACATGAAGATTGAAGTCACCCATGATTAATATGCTGCCTTTTTTAAATGCCTTCATTATTTCCTGATTTATTCTCTGTCCTGCAGCATAGCTACTGTTAGGGGGCCTATACACTACTCCCACCAGTTTCTTCTTCCCCTTGTTATTTCTTACCTCCATCCATATGGATTCCACATCTTCCGATCCAAGATCATTTCTTGCTATCATACTTATTCCATCTCATACCTCAAAGCTACCCCACCACCATTTCCTTCCTACCTGTCCTTTCAAAAAGTCACATATCCATGAATATTTAGTTCCCAGCTTTGATCTCCTTGTAACCATGTCTCCGTAATGGCTATAAGATCATACATGCTGCAGCAGCAACACATCACCCATCCCACCATCGTCATTGTATTTTATTTTATTTATTAATTAATTACGCTAGTATCCCTGCTCTTTACACTTGAAGAATCCCCGCTCTTTACACTTTATTGTAATTAATTTTTTTTACACCAGTAGTGATTTTATACTTAACAAGCTATTTTTAAGAAAGACAAAATAAAGACTAGAGACCTAAACACAAACTTTAGGCCTTAATTTTACTTTAAAGACCAGAAACACTCACCAATCCAACTCATCAATCAACTGCTTTCCGCGCTTTTTTTAAATGAAGTCTCCCCGCTCTTTTTAAATGAAGTCTGCATACTCACACAGCTTTTGTTTAAAATGAATTTTAAATGAATTGTTTAAAAGAGTCGGCATCGTTCCTCGCCTCTACCAATTTTTATCACAAATTTGTGCCTAAGTACACAGGGATCGTGGAGGCTCTTCAGAAAGATGCACAATTGGAATGGACAATCGCACAGCACATTTGAAATATTAAAAGCAAAGATAGTATCTCCATCAATCCTTGTGCATTTCAGCCCACATGTGGAAACACATGTTCACAATAGATGTGTCGGGAACTGCAGTTGGAGCTGCACTCTCACAGTCCATTGAAGGAAGTGAACAACCAATAGCTTATGCTTCATGCCCATTGTTGGAAACTGAACTCAAATACTCTACTGGAGAGTGGGAAGCACTAGCTTGCATTTACACATGTGAACATTGGCACATGTATCTCCACAGTAGAAAGTTTATTTCCTGCACCAATCACCAAGAACTGACTACATTGTTGGCTACATCAGGATCTGCTCATCGACCTCTATGTGTCCAGAGATGGTCAGATCGTCTTCATCAGCATAACTTTGAGGTCGAGTATCTTGCAACTGAGTAGCTGACATTGAAGACAGCATCAGTGATAGCAAAGCTTCTTGCGATGTTGAAGTCTACATGATCACAGTGATGTCACGCACGACCGCAAATCATGTTATGCAGAATCACAGGATCACAGAATTGTTACGGTGTAGGAGGAGGCCATTCGGCCCATTGTGTCTGCACCGGCTGTCTGAGCATTTTATCTTAATACCTGCCTTTTCTCTGCACGTTGGATGATTACCTAAATAGAAACAATGCCCTTTTGAATGCCTCAATTGAACCTACCTCCACCACACTTCCAGGTAGTGCCTTCCATACCCTAACTACGTGCTGTGTGAAAAAGTATTTTCTCACCTCACATTTGCTCCTTTTCAAAACACTTAAAAGCTGTGTCCTCTGGTTCTCGATCTGTTTACGAGCAGGAATAGTTTCTCTCTATCTACTCTGTGCAGACCCCTCGTTATTTTGAAAACTTTTATCAAGTCTCCTCTCAGTCTTCTCCTCTCCAAGGAAAACAGTCCCAACTTCTCCAATCTTTCCTCATAACTGAAGTGTTACCTCTTCAAAAAACTCCAGCAAATGAATTAGACACGATTTTCCTTTAACAAATCCATGCTGACTCTTCCGAATCAATCCAAATTTTTCCATGTGACTGTTAATTCTATCCTGCCTAATTGTGGGACAGAATTGGCAGAAAGTAAGCTAGACCTAAAAACCGAGTGGTCTTGTGAAATAGGGGAAGAACTAATCCTGTACTACAGAGTACGCAATGATCACACATTGTTTTGTGATGACTGTATTGCACAAAGAACTTGAGCAGTTATCCCAAAAGCATTACGGCAATGTACTTACCTCACATATCTGAAATTCCATCTATGCTATGTGCCTCAACTGCTCCATATGATGGTAAGTTCCATTCTCTCACTGCTGTTTAGGCAAAGAATTTTTACTGAATTCCATATCAGACTATTTCATACTTATGGCCCTAGTTTTGAATTCTAAATAAGTGGAAACAACTTTTCAATGTCTACCTGATCAAACTCTTTCATAATTTTAAATACTTCTAATAGGTCATCCCTTGACCTTCTCTTTTCTAGTGAAAAGAGACCCAGGCTATTCAGTCTTTCCTAATAGTTATAATAAACTTAATTTTTAGCCCCTGACAGGGGCAGACACTGGATGGGCAGGCAAGAAATTTTGTGCTGCCGCTGATGTGCTGGTTCCCCAGCTCCATCCTGCTCTCAGGCCATTTTCCTGGAGCTATGAGTTTCTTCCGATGGACTTGAAACATTGGGCAGAATTTTCCCATCCTACCTGTGCCGGGTTTTGTGGTAGGTGAGAGCGGGGAATTCAATGGCAAGCAAAAAGTCGCAAATCTGCCATTGTAAAAACAGGCTGCAATTCTCCGATCATGTGTTCACGGTGGGTCGGTTATCCTGCCGACTAGTGGCACGAATGTCATTTGCATTCATTAACATGTCATGAATGCTCATTAAAACAGCTGCTTACCAGAATCTTGTCAGGCCTTCCAATCTTGCGCCATGCCAGCGGGAAACTATGTCGGCCTCAAACCCGTTTGAAAAGGGGTAGCATGCACAAGTCGGACCTCAGTTCGCTGGTAACTTCGAGTTGAGTGGAACATATATAGCCTACCTGCCATGGCGCTGCGCCCGACTTGTTGCGATGAATGCCACTCTAATGGAGCTGTAGGGTTGGTCTGCTCCTGCTCTTTGCCTACATTGTCCTGAGGAACACCACTATGTTGTGGTGCTCATGCAAGCTTCCACTTTCAGAAACTAGCATTTCAACCAGGGGTGGGCTGTGAGACGAGGATGGGGTTGATGAACACGAGGGGGTCAACAGGGGGGGAAAGCTGTGGATAGCAGTCAGGGGGAAGGGTGAACACCAGGGAGTCAACGGGGAGAGAAGGCTGTGGAATGGCAGTGAGGAGGAAAGGTGAACTCAAGGGGGTCAACGGGAAGGGAAGGCTGTGAAATGGCAGTGAGGGGGAAGGGCGGACATGATGGAGGTCTTTCTGGGGTCATCCTCTAACCTCTTGTTGCCACAGGAGTGAGCTGAGGTCTGCTTAGAAGGAAAGCAGAAAGACCTCCTTGTGATGAAAGCCACTGAAAGCCAATGGCTTCATTAGCACTGGGGCTACTCAGAACTCAGTGGCTTCACATCACAGTTGCTGCATCTCAAGAGTAACACATAAGAATGTAGAATTTGGGAATGCAGGCAACAGTGAAGGAGGGACTATATGGTATTCAATCAATGAAGGCCTGTCATGTGTTCACCAGAATTGACACTCCTAATGGGCCAAAGGGCATCCAATCATTGACCATGAGCAACTGATTGGTCATTAATATGCTACATCAGAATTTGGAGAACAGAGCTAGATTGGGTCACTCATCTCACTGAAACTTTAGCATCCTACGCAGGGCTCAAGATGTTACATATCTGCGATGTCATCTTGGTCACATTGATGTGCTAGTGTCTCATGGACAAGGTGGTTTCAGCCACCATGTAAGTAGGGCAGCAAAAACTATGGGCCCTTACAGTTTCCAAATGTGTCATCTTCTGAGCTTCACTTCCTTACCCCTTGAATCATTAATGTCTTCAATGTTCCCTTTCAAAGAGAAGGCAAAAGCAGATATGGATCCAGGGCTCAATGCTGCCTTTGTCAGGGTCTTAATGCAATGGAGGAGGTGAAGGAAGGAGAGGCGACTCCGAGTGCAGCTTCAGCAGGAGGAACGTGGTCAAGTAGAGCCAGAGCATGAACAGGAGGGTCAGGAGGAGAAACGCAGACAACCGGGGCAACTCGCCAGACCTAGGGTTTATCGTAGAAGAGTCTCCTATTTACAAATGAGTGAGAGGCAATGCTGTGCACATCTGCGCTTGTCCCGAGCTCTAGTATATCACATATGCCACATTCTTCATGAAAACCTGACGCCATGTGGAGTTGGAGGGTATTCCCTACCAGTGGCTTTGAAGGTGACGACAGCACTCAATTTCTTGGCCTCGGGTTCTTTCCAAGGATCAACAGGGGACCTGTGCAGCATCTCCCAGTCCACAACACATTGATGCATAAAGGAGGTCACAGATGCCTTTTACAGGAAGGCACATCATTATGTCAGGTTTGCTCTGGATGAAGACAACCAGGCTGTGAGAGTCACTGGCTTCGCCACCATCTCAGGCTTCCCAAGAGTGCAGGGTACAATAGACTGCACCCATGTGGCTATACGGGCTCCATGGCAGCAGGCCCTAATGCTTGTAAACTGCAGGGTTCCATCAATGTACAACTGATGTGTGATCACCGAAGCACATCCTGCCCATTTGTGCACGGTACCCTGGGAATTGCCATGACTCCTACATCCTGAGTCATTCTCAGGTGCCTGAGATTTTTGAGGGACCATTATGTCTGCAGGGATAATTGCTTGGGGATAAGGGGCATCCACTGAAACACTGGCTGATGACACCTGTGCATTGCCCTCAGAATCGTTCCGAGGAGAGGTACAGTACTGCTCACAGCTCCATACGGTCCCTCATAGAGCAGACCATAGGGCCTCTGAAGATGCATTTCAGATACTTGGACAGCTCAGACGGCTCACTACAATCGACTCCTGACAGGGTTTCCTGCATTATCGCAGTGTGTTGCACCCTTCACAATCTGGCAATGTAAAGAGGTGAATCCCTGCCAGAGGATGAACTGGAGGAGGATGAGAGCTCATTGGAAGATGAAGATCTGGAGACCCAGGAGCCTCAGGAGGCTGCTGAGGGTCTGTATGAGTGCGATCACGCCACGGAGGAAGGAAGACATGGAAGACATTCCCGTGAAACGTTACTCATTGACAGGTTCCAGGAAGAGTAAAGTTAAGTGAGGGAATATGGTCACATCTCTCCTAGCCCTCAACGCCATTTTCTTTCAATAAAGGAAATGTCCACCCACTTGCAATGAGAACAAGTCCCACATTCAGACTTCACATTCTGACCTCATGAATCGCCAGGCCATGATCTTTGCTTTAGTCCATGGGGCCTTGTGAGTGAGCTCACTCTAGGAACTGAGAGTCCACTTACGAATAAGAGCACTGTGAGAGAAGACTTGAAGCTTTCGCTGCCGTCTAATGATGCAAACATTGCTGCGAATGAGATGTGGACATGCCGAGGGATCTCCTCCTCCTGTGCATGTCTTTTCTTCTGCCACTGCCACTGAGGAGACACAAATGCCGCTAGAATATCAATGCTGATGAGGTGCCCTCACTTAATGATGTTCCTTGAGGAAGAAGGGTTGGAAACACTTACATCACACATTTCCAGTAAAGACTTAAACACATCTCCCTGACATCACACAAGGGTGCAGAGACTAGTTCAACTGAGGTTGACATCACAGGAATATTACTCTCACAGTGGGACACTATCACTGAGTGGGAGAAAGGCTAAACCTCAAAATAAGAGGATTCCAAAGTACAAAATCACAATGTCTTCAGTTGACAGGAACATTCACATACCCATCAAATGTATTAACATAAGTGCAATTTATTTACATGTCTAGCACGCCCGTGACCCAAAAGTGACATTAGTGTTTCTTAACTTGCTTAATTGTACCGCTAAACCTGGGTGCAGTGCTGGCATCCGCAGCAGAGGTGGAGGCAGCCTGTTGACTGCCACATCCTGATGTCTGTGATGACCTTGGCAGACATCCTCTGGTAGCCCGAGACCTGGAGGGCTCCGGTCTGATAAGGGTCACCTGCTCAGGGGCAGAAGCACCCTCAGCAGCCTGAGAAGCTGGAGTGGATGGGGTCACAAGCAGAGAGGACTGTGAGTGGATACACACCCTTGGAGTGTCCTGAGAGGAGGTTCCCGGGCTGTCTGGCTGATGCTCACCCTCCCTGTGGATGTAGGACCCCGCCCTGACTCCTGCAGGAGATGATGCACCTGGAGGGAGGTAAAGGTGCCTCGTCCCCATGTCGCTACATCTTGGTGGTAACAACCAGGCTGTGTGGCCATGGAGTGCAGGACTGAGCAAAATCTGGCAACACCTGCTGGACCAAGATCTCCATGGTGGTTGCCTGCTGACCTCGAGGCGCTCGTATGTTAGAGCCATGACATCTGACAGAATGTGGATGGACTCCTCCATCATTCGCTCTCATCTGCTGAGTGACTGTCGAATCTCTAGATCTCCAGCATTGATTTGGTGGCTGCTTCCAGAGGCTCATCATCTGACTCGGACTGGGTGGGTGGCTGGTCTCTGGCAGCCCTCTGAGTGTTGGAGACCTGGGCTATCCCTGCCTCCGACTGCTGCAGGGACGTGTCAGTGAGATGTTCCCCAGAAAATGAGCCCAAGCCTAATCTGCAGCTGTGCCCCACCGACGTGTGTCTCTCTGAGCTGGTGGAGCGTGTGTGTAAGCGCCGTGACAGTTCTTCAGCAGCATCATCTTTGGATGCAGTCCATGGGCTCACACTGGTGCTGGACTGGCTTGGGGGCCTCGATCTGCTGGTGCCTAGAAAATAGAAAATAGAGTTTCAGTTCATGAGCATGAGCTAGATAAGACTGCATGTGACTCACTGTGAATGTCAGGATCTGATGAAGTGAAAGAGCTGTGATTCATACTAGGTTGTTGGGAGTGGCCAATCTCCCCTTCCACACAGGAGCGAACCCTGCCCTCCCCAGCCAGCTCGGTTGCAGCCTCCTCAAACTCAGTGAGGGCAATGATGTCAGCCGTCCCTCCGGCGCGCCAGCTTGGTCTGTATGAAGGAAAAAGAAAGGCATGTGTTGAGAGGGGATGAAGCAGAAGTTGGGTGAGATGCATGTCCCCTGTGTGTGGTGAACCCTCCCCAAAAATGTCAGCGGATGGAGTTTGAGCAACATGACAGATGGGATGATGGTGATGTGAAAGTTTTGGTGAGAGAAAGAGTGTTGATATGTGTCCCCCACTACTGGTTGTGTGAGATCCATGAAGAGAGTAGCCATTTGAGTGCATGATCCCATGATAAGAGTTTGATATTGGAGAGAGTTGGAGGATGACTAATCCTGGCAGAGCGGATGAGATCATTCACCCTCTTCCTGCACTGGGTGGCATTTTGGGCGCAGTTGCCAGCTGCGCTGACCTGCTCCACGACGGCCTCCCAGGCCGGAGAGGTGAGGCTGCTGTGCTTCCTGCAGCTATCCCTGGGATAGAGCATGTGCCTTTGCGCCTGCACCCATCTGATCAAGGCCTGGAGGGCCTGATGCGTGAAGCAGGGTGCTGCCTTCTTCTTCAGGCTCTCGGCCTTCCTCTTCTGGCTGCCAGACATCTTTGGTGGGTTGGACAGAGTAAGATTGTGTGTTGGACTGGCCTTTAAATATGGCACCCTGACCTTCGGACCCACCAGCTGATGGCAGGCAGACGAATCAGCTCCCAACCCGCCAGGTATTTCAGACCAATACACTCCTTTGCATAATTAATGACCCTCCAAGCACAGAATTAAGTGTGAATTCCTGCCATTCCTGACAGTAGGGTGGGCGCTGCTGAAACCCTCTGCCACTGCACTTCATCTCATTTATGGAAAGTTCCGCCCATTAACTCTGTTTCTCTCTCCACAGATGCTGCCAGGCCTACTGAGTTCTTCCAGCATTTTCTGGTTTTTTTCCCAGATTTCCAGCCTTCGCAGTATTTTGCTTTTAATTCAGGTTACAGATTGCAGTTGAGTACAATTCTGCTGCTGATGATGGCCCAGACTTTATTTGCTAGATCTGTTCGAAATCTATCCCATTTAGCACCGTGGTAGTACCATACAACACGATGGAGGGTATCCTCAATGTGAAGATGGGACTTTGTCTCCACAAATACTGTGCAGTGGTCACTTCTACCGATACTGTCATGGACAGATGCATCTGCGGCAGGCAGATAGGTGAGAATGAGGCCAAGTCATTTATTTTGTGTATTTCATACCTTGCTGCAAAATGATAAAATCCCATTTTAATTTGTTTTCTTACATGTTAAGCATCCTTGTTATTTGGACATTGCTTGTAAGATTCAACAGCAACTTGCATTTATGCAGCTGCATGAACATAGTAAAATGTTCCAAGGTGCTTCACAAGAGGGTTATTTTTAGAAAATATATTTGGTAAAGCAGCATGGCAGCAATCGTTGTTCCTGGCCTTGCGGTCTGGTGGGGATTGGGGTCAGGCTCAAGTTTGAGTCCTACTCTGTTCAGTTCCTGGTTTCAAGTTACAATTGGGAGAATGCAGCATCAATGAACAAGGCTCCCTTGAGGGAAAGGAATTATCAGACAGAAGACTTGCATCTACTGGCATTTGGCATTTGTCTTCAAGGCTTCAAGATAAGTCAAGCCAAGGAGAGAAAGAAAAAGAGCAGAAAACTAGAGAAAAAAATAAATATATCCAGAATATACTGTTTTTTAAAAAGATTGTGGAAACATATATACACATTGTTATGACACAGCAGTTGGTAAAGGCTGAGTTATTTAAAATCCCAGAGGGAAACTTTAAACAACTGTCATTACCTATATTTTCAATTGGTATGTTTGAGACGCAGCTCTGAACTCAGGAATAAAAACCATCAAGCCTCAAGAGGTTTTTCATATCCATCAAATTAAACATTTATTCATTTAACAAGGAATTAAACACATACACATACAAATCCCCAAATTAATCACTCCCAGGTAAATTTTTACCAAGGCAACAACAACCCATTGACTTTAAACAGACACCAGGCAAAGCACATTTGACCTTACACATGCGAAATGAGGTTCCTTTCAATTTGTTTTCTTTGCAGACAGTTGTAGGGCTTACAGGCCTCTGACCTGCACATACAAAAATCCTTTCTTTAAATCTAGCTTTCCCTTTGAATGTAAATTCTCATGACATCCCTAGGTCTTTGAACTCCACCTCTTCTCACAATAAAACCCCTTTCATAGCACCGATTTTATTGTTAATATATTGCTTGGTATCTCCTAGCTAGGTGGAAAATTTTACTCCTTTCTTTTGAATGGTTTATTCAACAAATGCAAATGTACTCTTTACCTTACAGTTCTCCTTACTGTTCACCCAATTAACATCTCAAAACTACTATACATCAAAGTACCCAGGCTAGCTGGCTTTAATCCAATTAAGACACACACAGATACACCCACAGACACAGACCCTACGACAAGTCCAATTTTAAAATAATTTCCAATAACATTAATATATTCATGACAACATTAAAAGCCTTGTGTAAGTTTTGCACTACCTGTCAATGCCATTTTTCTATCAAATCCAGTTGGTTTAATACTACTTAATTTAGTCACCTTAAGTCAGTAACCCTGATAGCAATGTGTTATGCATAACATGGCAAGGCATGCCCATTCTTATAACTTAACATATGTTTCAACTCATCTTGAATAATGCCAAGGAATATCTGCGAGTATTAATTAACACGTTGCTGAAAGAGGATTAATATTAAAGGTTGCAAAGAGCCCAAAGTAAGTTTTAAATGAAAGTTTTAAACAACATCAGAATAATCTTTAGCACAAAATCCACAAACAGGACTGTCCTGGTAGATCCATTATGTCAGTCTGTTCCTGCCCCATGCAATGACTTGATGGAGTGGTCAGGTTTCAACAAGAAACAGGTAAACTTTATTACAGAGAGCTTTTCAGGTGTTACATGCTCAATCAGGACTCTCGTCAGGAAGCCCCAACCCTAGATTGCCCCCGCTTAGGGCACATTTGTTGGAGCTTCCAAGAACATCACGTGACCCCTGATAGGCAGCAGGAGAGGCTATACCTTCAGTTACTATATTTCCTCCTCCTTTAGTTTTTTTTACAGTTTCTAGTTACAAGGAACATTTGAATATCCAACAACATATACATATATACAACTTCAGGTGATTAAAGATTAAGTCTCTGAGGTGCTCTCCTCATACGGCTAGAGCAGCATAGCTCTACCACTTGAGGTTCCTCTACAGAATTTATATGATCAGGAACTACAGCATGGGGCACATCACTAGAAACTGGCCATTCTGGGTTTGGCAACTCTACAGAGACATTGGGCAAGTCTGGTCTAGGTTGATTTGTCACCTCAGGAATTGATGGTTCGATGTTAATCACAGGCGGAATGGTTGGTTGTTGGAATGCCTCTCTATCACGAATATGGTCCACATGCTTTCAAAAGATTCTCCCTTCCACTTGCACTTGGAAGGATAAGGAACTAAGCGTGGAGACAATGGTTCCAGGAACCCAACAAGGTCCACTTCCAAAATTTTGCATGGACACTGTGTCACCTGAATGCATGAGCTTTGTTGTGACTATTGTGCTTCAATTTTTGATTACTCTGATTCCTCTCTACCTTCCCCTCTAAGTTTAGAAACACCAAATGTAACCTTGTATGTAGGCAGCATTTCATCAATAATTCAGAAAGTATTGAACCCATGATCAAATATGGTGTTGTATGATAACTAAACAGAAAGTGGGAAAGTCGAATTTCTAGAGTACCTTCTCATAACCTCTTCATACCAAACTGTTTGCACAACTCTCTCAGCTAAACCCTTTGATGAGGGATGGCAAGGGGCTGCTTTCATATGTCTGATTGCATTCAGATGCATGAATCTCTGAAACTCTGTACTAGTAAAGATGGCACCATGATCAGAAATGACAATTCCAGGTAAGCCATGTATGCTAAAACAGTGACGCAGCTTCTCAATAGTTGCGCTCGTTTGGGGATTTGACTTCATATACATCCATCCATTGAGAATGTGCAACTACAATCAACAAAAACATGGTACCTAAGAATGGTACCTAAGAATCAATATGTAGTCTAACCCGGGGTCGACCAAGCTACTCCCACGGATGCAGGGAAGCTGAAATAGGCAATTTCTGTTGTTGTTGACAATGAAGACAGTGCTTTCAATGTCACTGTCAATGTCTGGCCACCAGACATAGCTTCGTGCAAGCATTTTCATCTTTGATGTGCCTGGATGCGCAATATGAAGCTCTGTCAAGAGTGGTTTTCTACCTTGTGAAGGGATGTCAACTCTTGATCCCCACAACAAAATTCCATCTTGACAACTTTGTTTTTCTGGCATGGAATGCTCTCAACTCTTCAGATACAGGCGAATTGGACCATCCTTGCAAAACAAGATCTCTGACTCTGTTCGTCCAATTTCTACTTTGCTTTGCACATGCAGGCGAAGAATCCAAGAAATTCAGTAATAGCACAACTTCTTGTAGCACTGGAGCTTGTACAATGCTGTCTGGTAACAGGAGACAACTGTATGCATCAGCATTTGTAACATGTAGGCCAGGACAGTACACAAAAGTATACTCATACGCAGATAATGTCAGGGCCCAATGTTGTATTCTTGCTGATGCTATTGGCAGAATGGCCTTATCCTCACTGAATAAACCCATTAATGGTTTATGGTCCAATACAATAATGAAATGTTGTCCATACAGGTGGAATTTCTTCACTCCCGCTTATCATCAATAAACCTTCCCTTTCTAGCTGGAAATAACCTTTCTCGGCTATGGAAGGGGTTCTCGAGACAAAGCCAATGGGCCTTTCTGATCCATTTTCCATTCTATGTGATAACACGGCTCCTATATCATAAGGAGAGGCATCACATGTTAATACCAACTCTTTTGGTGGGTCGTAGCGTACCAATAAACACGACGAATGCAAACTTTCACAAAAGCTTCTTCCTGTTGTGAATTCCATGACCAATGGTGATTCTTTTTTAACAACAAGTACAATGGTGCCAACACAGTTAATAAGTTAGTCAAGAAGCGGGTGTAGTAGTTGATCATACCCAGGAAGGACTTAAGTTTGGTTACATTGGACGGTGAGGATGCATCTTTTATTGCTCAAACTTTCTGCTCTACCAGATGCAAACCCATGGTGTCCACCCTGTGGCCCAGATACGTAACTTTTGACATTTAAAATGTGCATTTTTCCTTTTTTAATCACACACCAGATTCCATGAACTTTCTTAGCACCTCCTCCGAGTTGGCCAAGTGTTCAGTCTCGGTTGACCCTGTGATCAAAACATCATCTAGGTAAACTAACACTCGGGGAAGTCCTTGCAAAAGATTCTCCATTGTTCTCTGGAAGATAATGCACGCAGAAGATACTCCAAAGTGTAGGTGAGTGTACTGATAAAGACCCTTGTGTGTGTTAATAATCATGTATTCTCTTGACGTGTTATCCAGTTCTAATTGTTGGTAGGCTTGGCTCACATCCAATTTTGTATAGGACTTGCCTCCAGCCAGCTTTGCATATAAGTCATCTAACCTTGGAGTGGGGTACTTATTTAGTTTTGCTGCCTTGTTTATGGTCAATTTATAGTCCCCACAAATGCATATGGTTTGGTCTGGCTTCATCACTGGAACAATGGGTGCTGCCCATTCCAAGATTTGGACAGGCTGGATGATGCCTAGCTTTTCTAACCGGCACAGTTCTACATCCACCTTCTCCTACAATGCATAAGGCACAGGTCTGGCCTTAAAGAAGCATGGTGTCGCCTGAGGATCCATGTATATTTTTGCTTGCAAGCCTTTTAACTTCCCTAATTCATCCCGAAATACACTGTTGTATTCCCTTAGTAGTTCAAGAACTCCTCTTATTTTCAGGTGAAATATCTCGGACCAGTCGAGCTTGATTTTCTGTAACCAGTCTCGGCCTAGAAGACTAGGTCCTTCTCCTTTCACTATTATCATTGTCTGTTGCCTATAAGACACAGGTACTGTGGCAATGCCCTTTACTTGAATAGATTCTCCAGTGTATGTCTTTAATTTAAAGGTTGGCCACTCCAGGTTTAGGAACTGGGTACCTTCATTAAGGTATTTGAATGTGTGTTCTTCCACCACTGTAGTTGAGGCTCCATATCAACCTCCATTATTAGTGGCTTCCCATTAACTTGGATCGTGACAGTGATAGGTTCGGTTTTTACAGCGGTTACGTTGTACAGGGAATAAATGTCGGTGTCGGCAGCTTCAGGTTCTGCTGTATTCTTTAATTCAATCATGTTGGTTTGCTGCTTTATGGGCTGTTTCAACTTTGCCCTGCATTGCCTTACTATGTGACCATTCTTATGACTGTAATGGCATTCTGCCTCCTTGAATTTACAAGTATCCAGTCTGTGGTAATCTTGGAGTGGCTGCTGAAGCATTTCTACTAGTCCTTTTCATGTTTCTAACAGCGGACATTGCCTCTCGCTTCAATGCTGTGGGTCTGGTTTTTGTGCCATGCTCAGTGGTAGGTTTCCACCCCACATGAAGAACAGCGCCATGTTGTATGTGTTGCAAAGCCTGTGAGTCTCTCACAGCACTTTCCATGGCGTCGCCCTGAACTCCACAAACTAACCGGTCTCGCAGCATATCATTTAATGTGTCCCCGAAATCGCAGTGCTCTGTCAACTATTTCAAGTTCACTACATAGGTTGCGATGTACTTTCCCAGGCCCCTAACTCTGGAATAAAATTTAAAATGCTGCATTATTACAGAAAGCTTCAGCTGGAAATGCATTTTCACAAGGTCCACTAATTCATTAAAGGACTTAGGATTGGGTGCATTCAGGGCCGTCATGCTGTGAACGAGATTGTATATCTTGCTACCACATACACTCAAAAGGATTGCTTTCTGCTTTTCTTCCGCAGTAATTTCGTCCACTACGAAATAAATACCAAGGCACTCTACATACTGGCTCCAGTCTTCCACAGCCGCATCGTAAGGATCAATTCTGCCAAAGAGTGGCATGACTGATGAGCAGTCTTTTCTTTTTCCTAAGGTTCGATGTACTCGTGTTAACAAGGAGAGGTGCAGCTTCAGAGATATTTTACCCTCGTCGCCAAATGTAATGACTTGATGGAGCAGACAGGTTTCAACAAGAAACAAATAAACTCTATTACAGAGAGCTTTTCAGGTGCTCAATCAGGGCTCTCATCGGGAAGGCCCACCCCCTCGGATTGCCCGCGCTTCGGGCTCATTGGTCGGAGCCTCCAAGAACATCACATGACCCCTGATAGACAGCAGCAGAGGCTGTATCTTCAGTTACTACACCCACAGAACTTATCTCTTCCTATCTTGACTCTGTTCTCTCTCTCCTTGTCCAGTGTCTTCCCACCCACAAACCTCATAGTCTCCCAACCCCGCACAGCCCGCTTCTATCTCCTTCCCAAAATCCACAAACAGGACTGTCCTGGTAGACCCATCATGTCAGCCTGTTCCTGCCCCATGGAACTCATCTCTTCCTATCTTGACTCGATTCTCTCTCCCCTTGTCCAGTCTCTTCGCACCTACATTCATGATTCCACTGATGCCCTACTTCATATCAACAATTTCCAGTTTCCTGGCCCTAACTGCCTCCTCTTCACTATGAATGTTCAGTCCCTCTACACCTCCACCTGCCACCGGGACAACCTGAGGGCTCTCTGCTTCTTCTTTGAACAGAGGCCCGAACAATCCCCATCTACCACCTTTCTTCTCCGCTGGCTGAACTGGTTCTCTCACTGAACAATTTCTCTTTTAATTTGTCTTACATCCTCCAAATAAAAAGTGCGGCTATGGGTACCTGCATGGGCCCCAGTTATGCCTGTCTTTTTGTGGAATATGTAGAACATTCCCTGTTTCAGTCCTGCTCAGGCCCCCTCCCATCACTCTTTCTCGGTATATCGATGACTGTATCAGTGCTGCTCCATGCTCTCGTCTGGACCTGGAAAAATTTATCGATTTTGCCTCCAATTTCCACCTCTCCCTCACCTGCACATGGTCCATCTTCAACACTTCCCTTTCCTTCCTTGATCTTTCTGTCTCCACTTCTGGTGATAGACTGTCTACCAATGTTCATTATAAGCCTACCGACTCCCACAGCTACCTTGACTACAGCTCCTCACACCCTGCTTCCTGTAAGGACGCCATCTCATTTTCTCAGTTCTTCCGTCTCCGTTGCATCTGTTCCAATGTGCCACCCTCCAAAACTGTGCTTCTGACATGTCTTCCTTTTTCCTTCACCGAGGGCTCCCCCCACACTGTGGTTGACAGGAACCCTCAACCGTGTCCGGCCCATCTCCCACACCTTTGCCCTCACCCCTTCCCCTCCCTCCCAGGGTCATGATAGGGTCCCCCTTGTCCTCACTCAGCCCACCAGCCTCCTCATTCAAAGGATCGTCTCCGACATTTCCACCAACTCCAGCATGATGCCACCACTAAACACATCTTCCCCTCACCCCTCTGTCAGCATTCCGTAGGCACCATTCTCTCTGTGACAACCTGGTCGACTTCTCCATCACCCCCAACTCCTCATCCCCTTCCCATTGCACCTTCCCATGAAATCACAGAAGGTGTAACACCTGCCCCTTTACCTCCTCCCTCCCCACCGTCCAAGACCCCAAACATTCCTTTCAGGTGAAGCAACGCTTCATTTGTACCTCCTTCAATTTGGTCACCTGTATTTGTAGCTCCCAATGCAGTATCCTCTACATTGGGGAGACTAAATGCAGACTGGATGGAGCACCTTCGCTTAGTCTGCAAGCATGACCCAGACCTCCCTGTCACTTGCCATTTCAACACACTGCCTTGCTCTCATGCCATGACGTCTATCCTTGGCCTGCTGCAATGTTCCAGTGAAGCCCAATGCAAACTGGAGGAACAGCACCTCATCTTCCAATTAGGCACTTTACAGCCTTCTGGACTGAACATTGAATTCAACAACTTCAGACCATGAACCCTCTCCTCCATCTTTACCTACCTTTAAATCCATTTTTAAAATTTTTATTTATTTTTAAAACCTTTTTTAATGTTTTTCCCAACACCCCCTTCCCCCACAGGGCTATCTGTCACTTGTTTCTATGTTGTGCTTTCACAGAGCTCTGACCCTTGTTCTGCTATTAACACATTCTGCTATCTTACCTTTATGCTACTATCAGCACCTTCTTTAGTCTTTAACACTACATTAACACTCCCTTTGTCTTGTATCTATGACATATTTGTCAATTTCTCCTGAGCTTCCACCTATCCCAGACTTTATATTTTGCTCCATCTGTTCCACCCCCATCTTAAACAGTATAAAATCCATCACATTTCTACTTCTCTTCAGCTCTGAAGAAGTCATACAGACTAGAAACTTTAACTATCTCTCTCTCCACTGATGCTGCTAGACCTGATGACTTTTTCCAGCATTCTCTGTTTTTAATCTTTAGCACTGTTCCACCAGCTGTGACTGTAACCAAACCCGTGGAGGTACATATTCATGGACATTCAACACTATTATGATATTGTGTTGACTTAATTACTTGTAGAACTCTGCTCCAAACAAAATTACATTTTTTAATCATTTTCCATGTTTTCCCTCTGAAACCATTAAGAACTAAGAGACTACTTCAGAATGAGCAACATAAGCCCACATTTACAAGTCAGTTTGAACCATTCAGTCGTCTGTTCTGCCATATGTCACCTAATCCATGAGGATTTGGTACACAACTATTTCACTGAATTGGTTGTTAGTACAACAAATGTTCGCATTGGCAGTCTTAATTTTAACTACTGTGACATTATTTGCTGACCTTTAAAAAAAAACTACTGAGGCATGTGCAGTTGGGGAGCAAGGAGATATTCTGTTAGCAACTATTCCTCTACTGATGATTAAGATTCACTTTTCTCCAAGCCAACAATTTGAGCCCAAGAAGCACGACTGCACCTGCACCAGAGCAATTAGTGCAAATATCACAGGAGTTATTAGGCAGTTTGGAAGTGGAATTTGTCTTTGCCAATCAAGCAAATTGGGCAAAACAAAGCGACAAACCAGTTTTATACCCCACCTGGTGTATTTTTAATTGAACATTGTGCAGGGTGTAAAACAGGAGGGTTCATCCTCCTTAACTTTCTAATTTGCATTCCTATAGCAGTCAGCCATTTGTGGTTAAAAACAGCTTTTATGCACCATTGAAATCATTCAGTTTAGTTGCCAATAATGAATAAACAGGGTCTTAGAAAATAAGTATTTCTCACCATACTAGAGTCTCACAGCTATTACAATTCCCTGATAGATGAATAAAACACTAAATAAAATTAATACTTATAAGCCAATTCAGCAAAGAAATTAGAACCAGCTCTTAGCTAAACTAATCAAATAAAAAGACTATCTCAAAAGGATAAACAGTGGTTTTTGTGAAAATTGTATGCTCAAAACATATTTAAAAAATAACCAAACTTGCATCTTTCTTCACTAAACGTCTCTGGAATAGTATTTATGTTTTATTAAAACTTCTTCTATATTTACCACAGTCCTGAAATCCCTGTTTGTAGTGGCGTATTAAGAACACATTGGTAGCACAACACAGGGGTTTGTAATTTTTGGTGGGATTTGATTTTGACATTGTTCCATTCATTTGCTAACTAACCTCTTCAACAGTATGTACATGCAAATTTGTTGGATGGCATAAGGGGCCATAACTCCTGTTATCCCTCCTAAACTTCTTCATCACCTCATTGTCATCAGTCTACCAGAAATATATTTTGTCCTTCCTCTGTGTCCTCCTCATCAAATTTCTTCTGATCGTCTAGCATGCATCCTTCCCCTTCCCCCCCATCCTCCTGTGATGGAAGAAAGAGAGTAAATTTAGGATTTCTTAGAGTAGACAGAAAGGAACGACCTTCTTTGGTGGGGAAGTACAGAACAAGGGAGCATAACTTTAAAATTAGAGCTAGGCTATCCAGGGCGATATCAGAAAGCATTTCTTTACAAAAAGGATAATGGAAATCTGGAACTCTCTTCTCCAAAACAGAGCTGAGAGTAAGTAAACAAAAATTTCACTATAGATATAAAGGCCAGCATTCCATTAACCTTTTTGATTGCAACATTTTAATGATTGATGTACCTGGACTCTCCTGAGTCTCTTGGACCTCCATTGTTTTCAGCTTTCCACTATTTAGAAAATAAACACTTCTATCCTTTTTAAGTCCAAAGGATCTTTGTATCTTACCCATTTACCAGGATCAATGCTATTTTTCGCATTTTTGTATGTCTTTCTTTTAGTTTTATGTGGTCTCTTGCCCCTAAGGGGTTTCAACTGTTCTGTATCATATTAAATTCCATTTTGAACACCTCTCTCTGATCTTCTGTTGTTTTACTCAATAACAGTTTCATCCATTGAAGCCAGCCTTAATTAAATATAGAATCCAGTTTCCAACATGTATTCCTTTTGCCTCAACCATGGATTCTCCACCACATTGGCTGACAAGGCCTTGACCATGTTTGTTCCATTTCATATGCTTCTTCTCTCATCCCTTCCTCTCCCTTCAAGAACAATAATATGGTTTCCTTCATCCTCATCTTCCACCCCACCATCCTCTGTACTCAGTGGATCAATCTCTGCCATTTCACTACCTCCAGTGTGCTGCCACCAACAAACACATCTACCGCACCCCACACACCTCCACCTCTGTCCCCTTTCAGAATTCTGAAGCAACTGTTCCCACTATGCCACCCTGGCCCACTCCTCAATCACACCCACTTCCCTTCCCACAGCACCTTTTCATGCAAATACAAATACATGCAACACCTGCCATTTTTCCTCCTCCCTTCTCACCGTCCAAGGCTCCAAACTCTCCTCCCAGGTGAAACAGTGATTTACTCGTATAGTGTAGTATATGGTATCCACTGCTCACAATGAGATCTCCCGTACATAGGAGGGACCAAAAGCAGATTGTGTGATCGCTCTGTGGAACATCTCTGTTCTGTCTGCAATGTAACCCTAAGTTTCTGGTTGCCTGGCATTTTAATTCTCTGCCTTGCTCCCTCTTAGACCTCCTGCAGTTCCAATGAAGTTCAATGTAAGCTCAAGGAATGGCACCTATCTTTCAATTAGACACATTTCAGCCTTCTGAACTCAACATTTAGTCCAACAATTTCAGATCATGACCTCTGTCCTCGTTTTGTTTCCTCCTTCTTTCCTCTTTTGTTCTTCTTTATTTTTAGACAGCAGCTGTTCATGATTCTGCCATTCACACCACCTCTAGTCACATCTTTTCTTTATTTACTTGTCCTATTACCACCCACCTTTTGCCTTGCACCATCAACCCTTTTGCCATTTATCTCTCCTGTCTTCCACAATATCACAGACCTTACCTTTAGTCCTTCCCCTCCTGTCACTGCCTCTGTACTTGCATAAATCCTACTACAGCTCTAACCTTTCCAAGTTCTGATGAAAAGTCACCAACCTGAAACATTCTCAGGGTAGACAGAAAGAAACAATCTCCTTTGGTGGGGAAGTTTGGAACAAAGGAGCATAACTTTAAAATTAGAGCTAGGCTATCCAGGGGCAATAGTGGAAATCTGGGGCTCTCTTCTCCAAAACACAGTTGAGGGTAAGTGAGTTGAAAATTTCACAGATAAGATGGATAAGTTTTTGTTAGGCAAGGGCATTAAGGGTTTTCTCTCCACAGATGTGCCAGACATGCTGACTATTTCCAGCATTTTCTGTTTTTAATTTGAGAATCTTAGTCACTGCTGCATGTTTCTCCCTTTCAAGCACTACATTGAAACTGATCATAATATGGTAACGCTATTAGATACATTTTCAAGCATCATTAGGCTGTTAACTAAATCTGATTCATTACTTATTATTAAATCTAATATAGTATTGTGCTTTCTTGGCTCTAGGGCATATTCTTGCAGAACATTATCCTGATTTGTGCTAGTCTACTTATCCCAATCTACAGAGAAGTTAAAATCCCCCATTAAAACTAACCTGCTTTTGCTACATGCTTGTCTAATATCTGTATTTGTACAATCTACCACTTTACAGCCAC
Organism: Cetorhinus maximus; assembly: GCF_964194155.1. Taxonomy (NCBI): domain Eukaryota; kingdom Metazoa; phylum Chordata; class Chondrichthyes; order Lamniformes; family Cetorhinidae; genus Cetorhinus; species Cetorhinus maximus. The sequence goes on along the minus strand of NC_135892.1, from coordinate 28,188,478 downwards.
TACAAGGTGCCTTATACACAACTCCCACTACAGTCTAAAATCCTTTTCTACTTCTTAATTCTACCCATAAAGTCTACCCATATTTACCTCTTATTATATTCTCTTTTGTCATTGAAGTAATTTCATCCTTACTCTCTAAGGCACGTTCTCCTCTACCATTTCCCCTATATTTTCAGTAGACCTTATAATATTTATAACCTGATATATTTAGTTATATGACCTGACCATCTTCTAGCCGTGTCTCAGGAATGGCTACCGTGTCATAACCTCCAGGATGAATTTGTGCCTACAATTGAATCTGTTCCTTATATTCTGTATAATTGTATAAAGAACATTTATTTGGGCTATACAACCTTACCAATGCCTTTGCTCTAATGTTTTACTCACACATTTTTGTTTTTCTCTGCCGGTTTAATTACTTTAGATCTTTAAGTCTTCCCTTCATGTGTAATGCCTTCTCTTCACGTGTAATGTTATTTATATCTACTTTTTAGTTTGTTGTAAGCTTTTTCCACAGGCTAATTTGCACAGACACTAAATGCTGGAGAAACATTTTAAAAACTTAATGCTTTAAGCTTACATGAACCAATACAAGTACTACAGGCAAAAAAGCAACACCTGCTTCCCTCTCTGCACAAATTCCCAATTTGACCAAGTTCCTGACTTTTACACTCTATTCATGCTGCACTCTTTCCACAATCACTAATTTTTGAAACGTCTCTGACCTTAAAATCCCTAGGAATGAAACCCTGCAATTTTAAAAGCTAATTTCCCATGTCATAGAAGTTGTTTGGTGGTAATTAAAACTTAACATGTTCTTAAAAATTCACCTACACTTGAATGCATAAGCCCGAAATTTTTCTGTCGTATTTAGTGGATATCCAATGGATAAGTACTGCAACTTCACGTCTTCATGTAATTAAATGTACAGTCTCTCAGTGAGATAATGATATAGTACAGTTTCTGGAGGAGTAGAGCAACTCAGACAGCTCCTTCCTGATTCCCATGTTCAACCGTGCATGTGTAAAAGCCAGAGGCTGCTGTCTGATTTACTCCTTAATCATGGTGAGCATTGATAGCCTCACTCTTATGCATAGCACAAAAGCTGGCCAGTAAATTGTTGCCTCCTTCCACTTTCAAATATGTTGCTATCTTCTTGTTCCTCCAGATGAAGACATTTTTCAAAGTGTGAGAAAATCTCAACTATTTGACAATCACTTCAGTCTTGCATAAGCTTCACTACTTACTTCCTGACCTTCACTGAAACATGTTGTAAGGCCACTTTGAGTAGTCCAAGCATCTGAAGCTAAAACCCCACGAAATTCTGCCTACAAAGAGTCTTGATTCTCATATATCTTGTTTTGTCTTTTTATATACACGATGGATTGGGCGAGGTGCAGGAGATGGTGTGGGGGAGTTAGCAGAACTGTCATCATCCATGGTTGCACCTAATTGTCCCTTATTGTCAAGGAACAAACTTTTCTCCCTTATTATTTGAGTTACATTTGATTGCCCCTGAATGAAAACATAATGGATAGTCCCTTAGAAGTATTACCTAATGTGCATTATTTTATGGCAAGGAGTCGCATACTATTTGCATATTGATGGGAAAATAGCCCTAATAATTCTGATACACCATAGGATTGTTATTGATATACAATGGTAATATACTTATTGCCAATTATGTCCTGTAACTTGGAGAAGTCATCAAGTTGAAAAAACTATTTTTGCCTCACTTCTTGCTGTTGGTGATTGCTGCTGAGAGATATGCATCCTACACACAGGTGGCTTAATTTTGAGGTCAGCAGGCAGGCATGGCCGGCAGGACTGGAAGCGGCCGGGAAACGGCCAGTTGCCACCAATCAGCTCCCGACCGCGATTTCACGCTGGTGGGCCAATTAAGGCCTGCACAGCGTCAAGCACGGCTCTTCACTGGTCGGGAAGGGCCGAGTGGGGGTGGGGGCCTGTAAGCCGCTGGGTCCAATGGCAGTCCGGCAGCCAGTTTAAAAACGGCACAGGCAACCCCTGGAAGGCTGCAATGAAAGGATATCTGTTCTGCGTTGTCTTGATGAGGTCGAGTGCAGCTGGAGATGCCAGGCGGGAGGGCAGGTTGGTGGCACTCGGCCCCCCACCGGCTTTTCGGATGAGTGCCTCACAATCCTCTTGGAGGAGGTGGCTGCCAGGAGGGACACCCTTGTCCCCAGAGATGGGAGGAAGAGGCCACAGCATCTCACAAAGAGGGCATGGGGGGAGGAGGCAGCACTGGTGAGCAGCCATGACTTGGTGCAGTGCACATGGGTGCAGTGCCATAAGCGGTTCAATGACCTGTTGCACTCAGGAAGGGTGAGTACCGTGTTGGCATGGGTCAGTGTGCAGAAGTGTTAAGGTGTGGCAGTCCCCACATGGAACTCAGGGGTGCTAGAGTCTGAGTGCCAACTGTCAATAATGCCGGAGCTGGCCAAGAGGGTGAGCACTGACTGCTTGGACTGAGTGCCTTGCGGCTCAAGGGCCATGACTCGGATGTGGCCTGTGAGGTGTTCCTCAGCTGGGGTTGGTGAGGCTGCAATGGCGCTGCAGGTAGAGAGTGGACTAATCAATGCTCCCCCGTCCTTTCAGGAGAAGAAGAGACATAACCAAGCAGAGAGGGCATTTACAGGTGGAGGCCCGCCCAACCTGCTGCTGCTCAGCAGGTTAGAGCAGGACACCCTAGAGCTTGAGAGCCAGCATGCACCCCATGCAACTGGCTGTGGAGAGGCGGGGGTGCCAGACAAAGAAAAGGGCGCAGTGCACAGAAGTGAGATTTTCGGACTGTGCAACTATTCTTGTCTAGTCTCTTCATTGATGGGAGCCTCAAATCTGGAGTTCCCATTGACCATTGAAAGATGATGGCACCATGATGCAGGTCTTCATTGTCTCACCAGGGTGCCTGGCATGCACAGTGACAGTGTGATGACTTTAACAAATGACATGTCCTTGTTCTCCCTTTTAGTGTCGCCAGCACACTAGCGCTCTGCAGGCCCCAAAGGGCCACCCCTGACACTGGAGGACCACTGGGCTTCACTTGCACCTGTGTCACACCCACTCCCTGAAGCAGATACCAGCAGCTTGGTGGGCATTAGATCTTAGACAAGAATGTAGGACCACAGTGGTGAGGGCACTTCACACTCGCTTGAGGAGCAGGCAGAGGTAGGGTGTCCAGGGCGCTGGCAGTCGGAGGACTGCTAGGGACCAGGACAATGCTTAATCAAAGGCTGATATGAGCCTCTGAAGACGTGCATTAGGCGGCAGATGCTGGATGTCCAGTAGGATGTGCGGGAGGGTCTGGCAGAAATCCATGAGGGTACGCATGCCATGATCTCTGTTGTGGAGGAGTCCATGCGAAGCATAAGCACTGTGCTGACCCTCATGGCTGAGCGCACTGCCTCCTCCATTGAGAGAGTGGCGACTATCATGGAGAGGCAGCTCCAGGGACATAATCAGGGGTTTCTGGGGTTGTACTCAGACCTGCAAGCCCTTACACAGGCAGTGACCTCAGGCGGTCAGTGCCAATGTGGGAGATGGATTTGGCACCCAGTATCCCAGCTAGGTGCTCATCCATCAATGGCAAGCAGGGAAGTCCAGAGTGACTTCAGATTGGCACACAAGCTGCTTGTTGTCTCTGTGGGCTCCTCTCAGGGCACTCCGGATGATGGCAGCAGCCCCTCAGCCCCTCTGCCAGTGACCATGGCATCTGATGAGGCTGCAATGACTGGGGAGATGCCAGCTGTGACACTGTCCGCTCCCTCCCAGGCAGGGCCAGCACAGGCTCCACTGGCCAGAGGACAACTGCCAAGGTCATCAAGGCCAACAAGACACTAGAGTCAACAGGCTGCCTCCGCTGCCACTGCCAGTGAGGTGGGGGGGCACCAAGATGTAGCACTCGCAAACATAAGTTTAAGGCACATGAGCACGAGAGGGACAGTTTGCGGGTGATTTTCTGTTCATTTATGTTTGGTTCGTATATCCGCTGATGTGGACATCAACACCGGTAATTGTAATGTCATAATGATTTCAATGTGACAATAACATTAAATTTGCTTTAGTTCTGATGGCCTGAGTACGCTTCACATTTTTTCTTTCTGGTTCAGGGTACACCAGTATGTAATGCTGGATGTGAGTGGCTGGGTACTTTATTGCACAGGTCCTGAGTGGACTTTGGATGCAAATGAAAGGGCCATTTCAAACATCCAGGATGGAGGCGGCAGCCCTGGCTTGAGGTTGAAGCTGATCATTGGTAGCCAAGCTGAAGGAGCGTTGGATCAAGCGTCCCTGGTGTGCTTGCCTCCCTGGAGGTTTCTGAGGTCTGCCTCCATGCCCTCAGCATTCTCCTCACTGTGCTCCTCTTCTGACTCACTACTTGTTAAATCCTTGTCGCCAGTTTGTTGGATCCTCGCCATCAATTTGTTGGATCCTGTTCGCATGCTTGTTGTAAGGGGTGGCCGATTTGATACTAATGATAGAGTTGAGTAGCAGACACTTCATAGGTAGAAACACTGTGTTTATTTACAAAGGTACTCAGCAGCAACTAAACATGTGCTTGCCCTTCAAACTCTATCTCTGCACTACTCTAACTGCTAATTACTGACTACAGACAACTAACTACAGAGGTAGCCCGCGCTACTCTCCTATTGGGTACTAAGATCACGTGATCTTCCTTAACAGCATTCTTCTTAAAGGTATATTACACATTAGATAAACCAAAATTACCACATCCCTCCCCTTTTACTCAGATATACATTTTATATTGACAAGTACAATTTGCTCAAGACAGCAAAATATTTACACTGATAATTAATTTGCAAATTCAGTCTTTCTGGGGGTTTACTTATGTGTGTAGAGCGTCTCAGCTGTACAACTTCAGGTGTCTTGTCAGGAACCTCCTTTTCCGGGATTTTCTGAACATCAGGTGCTTCAGTATGCTCCTGCAGATCTGTATCCCCCACTCTTGAAGGAACAACAGATACTTCAGACACAGTTGTACTAGGTTGAGTTCTCGCGACAGGAAACGCAGACCCGGTCGCGAACATCAACCCCCCTAAATTCGGCATTATCAAGCTCAATCTCATCCTGAGACAGTGTTTCATCAATAATTCTGCAGGTGTGACACCTGTTGTTGTGTGAGGGGTAGTCCTATAATGGAAAAGAAAGCATGCTAGCTTGACTGTTAAGGAATCTCCAGTTAGATTCTTCATGCCAGCCTTGAATGTTTGAACCACCCTTTCGGCAAGTCCATTTGAGGAAGGGTGGTATGGTGAAGTTTTTACATCAGTGATACCGTTGAGACTGATAAACCACTGAAACTCAGCACTCGTAAATGCTGTACCTTTATCAGAAACGACTACTTCTAGTAGTCCGTTAATGGCAAAACTTTGACGTAACTTCTCAAATGTAGCAGAAGATGTTGGTGATTTCACCTCATATATGTCCATCCATTTTGAGTGGGGATCAGCAATGAGCAGAAACATTGTTCCCATGAAAGGTCCAACACAGTCAATGTGTAACTGCACCCATGGTCTTTCTGGCCATTCCCAAGGGTACAATGTAGCTGTTGAAGGTGGCTTTTGCAGTTGCTAACATTGCACACAATTTGCACTAACCTCTCTATTTCACCATCCATCCCAGGCCACCATAGGTAGCTGCCAGCTATGGTCTTCATTCGGGGTATTCCTGAATGTGCGCTGTGTAGTTCAATTAGCAACGGCTCTCTACCCTTTGGAGGTACTAACCTCGCGCTCCCCATAATAAGATACCAACCTGGCTGGTTATTTCTTGCCTTCTGTTGAAGTAGTTTCATTTCATCTGATACAGGCTCTTGTGACCAACCATGAAGTACTTGTTCTCATATTTGTGATAGGACTGGGTCTCTACTTGTCCAGTCTCTGATCTGTCAAGCGTATACCGGCGAGGAATCTAAGAAATTTAACAATAAAATAAGTTCCTATGGAACTGGGAGATCCTCATCATTTTCTTGTAAAGGCAAATGACTAAGTGCATCGGTGTTTGCAATTGAATTGCCAGGCCTACATACGAAAGTATACTTGTTTACTGCCAGGGTTAAAGCGTTATTTGTGTTTCTCTGTCTTCTTTCTACATAACTTCTTTCTAGTGCTGACTTTAATCTCACCCTTCTTTTCAGCTTCAATATTGGCTAGACTACTCTCAGATGCAAGTCTAAGTGAACTCAGTGGTTGAGTCTCCCAAAATGTCACCATCTGTCTGCTTCTTAGAAAATTCTGTGACTTATTCCTCCAAAGCCTCTTTGGCTTCATGTAGCTGATTCTTCAACTCTTCCATCTCTTTTTGTATTTGTTTGCTGCCTCCTGGAAAATTGAATATTGTTGTGTCTTCTCTGCCAACTCATTCTTCAGTGTGTTCAGAGAAGTGCTGAATTCTTTCTGTTTCTCTTCATACTCTTCCGGAGATACAAACTTAGACCTGAGGGAATCTTGTCATGTGTGAAGGTCTTTTAGCAGGTTATCTTTTTCCTTTCTGAGATTGCTCACCTCGTCTCGAACTCTGTCCTTAAGCATGGTCTCTTTGAGTTCCTTCTGCTGTTCTTCCATGTTTTGGCTTAAGACAGCCTGCATTTCTTCAGGCTGTTGAGTCTTTACACATTCCTTTTACAAAGCAGAAATGCTTCCTACTTCCTTTTGAAATCTCAGTGGTCCCTCAAGGTTGATTTCCCTTAGCCAATTTTGCTCTAGAAGGATTGGTCCTCTACCTCTCAACACCAATACTGGTAGCTATACCAATTGGCTCCCATAATGAACAGTTACACTACTTATGCCTTTGACTTGGATGTCTTCACCCGGGTATGTTTCAAATTTAATTGATGTTCCCCATTACTTAGATATTTGAAGGTATGTTCACCAATTACTGTAGTGGAAGCTCTTGTATCCACCTCCATTCGAACATGTTTACCATTCACTTTCACTCTTACATAGATTGGTTCTGTTTTTCCAACCTTCAAGTTATACAACGCTTGACTCTTTCCTTACACTGTCTCATTATGTGACCATTTTTATGACAATAAACACATTGTATTTTTTTTTAAAGTGCCAATCGTTGAAAGATTGTTTGTTTCCACCTCTTATCAATATTATTCCTTGTTTTCGCTGCTAAGTCATTTTTTCCTTTTCCTGCCAGCGGGGGCTGTTTCCCGCCTCTCAGCAGAGTGTTGCATTTTCGCGCCCTTTTTGGCTGGGGCTTCCCACCCGATGTAGAAGACGGCGCATTTTGCTCGGCCTGTATGGCTTCCGAATCTCTAACTGCACTTTCCACTGCCAGTGCAATTTCTAGCACCTTCTTAAAATCCAAACTTGTTTCGGATAACATTCTGTTCTGAATCATGTCCTCATTCACACTGCACACTAAACGATCTCTAAGCATATTGTTTAAGGATGTACCAAAATCACAATGCTCAGTTAATTGCTTAAAGCTCACTACATAGCTCGCAACTGTCTCCCCTGGGGCTCTATTTCTCGAGTTAAACTTGAACCTTTGCAACATTACTGAGGGCTTTGGTTGATAATGACCCTTCACAAGGTCCACCAATTCATCAAAATGTTTTGAATCTGGGACACTGGGCGCCGTCAAACCTCAAATCAAGCCATAGGTTTTATTCCCACAGGTACTTAAGAGGATCGCCTGCCTCTTCTCTTCCCCCGTAATCTCGTTGGCTTGGAAAAAGAATGTGGGACGTTCAATGTAATGAGGCCAATCGACCGCGGGGGAAGCCAGCAATCACTGTAATGCCTCTGGCTCACTCAGCCTGGCTGGCCTCGTTCACAGTAACAAATAAAGGTCAGTGCCCACCTGAACAGAGCATCTGTCACCAGCTTGACGCAACTGTGGACAGCTAATTGGGAGACTCCACACAGATCCCCCACTGACACCTGGAAAGAGCTGGAGACATAGAAGTTGAGGGCTGCTGGGACCTCCAGAGCCACTGGCATGGGGTGTCCACCCACACGGCCGGAGCTGACCTCAGGCCCAATCATCTGGCAAATGGAGGTCACGCTCTTCCTTGAGATGCGAAATCCCCTTCGGCACTGTACCTCAGGCATATTGAGGAAGTGGCATCGCTGCCTATATACTCTGGCAGCAGGACAATGGCATCTTCTGCACCTTGGACAACCTGCAGGCCCTGCGCCCCTGTGCCTACACCTCTCCTCTCACAGGTCACTAACCACTGGAAGCTTCATTGGGACACCTGGCCTCCACTCCCTTCTGCCCCTCTCTTCCTCAGAGGAGGTGCTACCAACAGAGACCACAATCCGTATTATCAGGGTAACAGGAGGCTGTCTGATACCTGAAAGGGTCCACATGGTCTGAATCCTCTGGGGGCCTTGAAGGTACCAATGAGTCCTGAAACGAAGCCTAGAAATGCTAAGAATGAAGCTCAGAACAGAGATGAAGCTGTCAAGTTCAACTAAGCAACCAGCAGCAAACTATCACCTAAACTCCTCACTAATCACAATAGCAATGCTGCTGACCCTTTTTATCCCGCCCTTGGGTGACGTTTTGCAAAGTGTGGGCTGCCTGCCTGCCCATTTTGCCCATGCGATGAGTGCAAAATCACACGGGCAACATAAAATCAGGATCAATTGGGTTTTTAATGGCCTTAAGTGGCCTTTTAATTGACGGTGGGTGCAGTTCCGACACCCGCGTGCCCACCGATCTGAAGATTGCATGCGTGTGGGATGACATCAGGACGCTCGCCTGATGTCTTCCCGCACTATTTCACGCCTGATCAGGTCGAGTGTGTGCCCGCCCGCAAGGTGTAAAATTCTGCCCATGATTGTGGATTGAAGACAGATAAGACATTGCACAAACAATTAAACAGCATTTCACAATAGCCCCAAAATTATTTTTTTTAGTCTTTCATGTGATGTGGGCGTCGCTGGCTAGGCCAGCATTTATTGCCCATCCCGAATTGCCCTTGCTCAGTGGGTATTTTAAGAGTAAAATACATTGCTGTGGGTCTGGACCCTAAGGGACATTAGTGAACCAGATGGGTTTTCACAACAATCGGCAATGGCTTCATGATCATCATCAGACTTTTAATTCCAGGTTTTTATTAAGCTCAAGTTTTACCATCTGCTCTGGTGGGATTAGAACCCTGGTCCCCAGAGCATTACCCTAGGTGTCTTAAATACTAAACAGTGGCAATACCGCTATGCCACAGACTCTCTGATTAGAGTAAGGTATGCACCCTGCACACCATCACGTTCTGGGTCATTATCAAGCATGCCTATTTAGGATCAATTTGTTGATTTATATAGAAAAAGATTAAAGTGGCCATAATAATCTTCTAGAACCATACTTTCCATTGTTTAAAAGCATTCTGGAAAGTTTTCAGCCAATAAGAACAGTTTTCTATAATTGTTCACCTTCCAAAAATGCAGTAGGTTTGGAGAAAATGATGAAACAAGGAAAGTAACAGATTTGGTACCTAAATTTTGAGGGCAAAATAGTTAGGAAAGCTAAAAGAAATTAGATCAATTAGAAAAAAGGCAAATTAAAGTTCAGGATTTAAATGTGAATGGTGTGTGTAAGATAGAGAAACAAAGGCATCTCGGAGTACAAATACACCAAGTATCAAAAGTTGCACCACAGGTTATCAAGGCCATATTAAAAAGGAAACCAAGCAGGAGCCTTTAATTTTAGAGAGGTAGAATTGAAAAGTAGGGAAGTCATGCTGAACCTGTATTGAACTTTACTTAGACCTGAATTTTACCCTTGGCAGATGCGCATGATTGGCGGGCCCGCGACCGGTCAGGAAACAGGCCACTGCCTGCGATAGGCCCCCAACCGCGGTTTCACGCTGGCTGGCTAATTAAGGCCTGCCCAGCATAAAACGTATCTTGCCAATGCTCGGGAAGGGCTGAGCAGGGGCGGGGGCATGTCGGCCGTTGGGTCCAATGGCGAGCGGCTTAAAAACGGCACAGGCAGCTCCTTGAAGGCTGCCAGGGGAGAACATATTTGCAGCATTCTGAAGACCGAAGCCATGGTCTCAATTGTGACTGGAGACGCCAGGCGGGAGGGCAGGGCAGGTGGGCACTTGGCCCCTCAGTTTTCAGACAAGTGCCTCACGGTCCTCCTGGAGGAGGTGGCTGCCAGGAGGGACACCCTTGTCCCCAGAGATGGAAGGAGGAGGCTACCACACCTAACAAAAAGTGCTTGGGAGGAGGTGACAGCACAGGTCAGCAGCCACGATGTTGTGGGGTGCACATGGGCGCAGTGCCGCAAAAGGTTTAATGATTTGCTGTGCTCGGGAAGAGTGAGTGCCGTGTTGGCATGGATCAATGTGTTGAAGTGTTAAGGGCAGGCCATCCCCCCATGGAGCTCAGGGATGTTACTGTCTGAGTGCCAGCTGTCAATGAAGCTAGAGCTGGCCAAGAGGGTGAGCCCTGGCTGCTTGGGCTGGGTGCCTTGTGGTTCGAGGGCCACAACTCGGATGTGCCCTGCAAGCTGTTCCTCAGGTGGGTTGGGCCAGGCTGCAAATGCACTGCAGGCAGAGAGTGGACTAATCCATGCTCTTCTGTCCTTTCAGGAAAATACAACTGATAACAACATTGGAAGGTCGCAGATAGGTGGAGGCCCCACAAACCTCCTAATCCTAACCAGATTTGAGCAGGACGCCTTGGATCTGGAGAGGCACCACGCAAGTCGGTCGACCGGCTGTGGAGAGGCTGGGATGTCAGACGAAGGTAAGAATGCTGTGCACAGAGGTCAGCGCTTCGGATAGTGCAAACGTTCTTGTGTTGTCTCATCGTTGATGGGAACCTCAAAACTGGATTCCCAAATGATCATTGAAAGCTAATGACACCATGATGTAGATCTCCATTGTCTCACCAGGGTGCCTGGCATGCACAGTGGCAGTGTGATGGCTTAAACTAATAACATGTTGTTGTTCTCCTTTAGATTCAGCAGCAGGCACTCAATCGTAGGACCCCGAAAAGCCACCCCGAATGCCAGAGGACCGCCAGACTTCACATGCACCTGCGTCACACCTGCTCTCTGAACCAGGCACCAGCGCAGATACCAGCACCTCAGTGGGCATTAGATCTTTGGCTAGAATGTCGGAACATAGTCGCTTGAGGAGCAGGCAGAAGCAGAGAGTGCCCAGGGTGCCGGTAGTCGGAGGACTGCTGGGGACCAGGACAATGCTGAGGTGAATCTCTGGAGTCGTCCATTAGGTGGCAGATGTTGGATGTTTAGCAGGATGTGCAGGCAGATCTGGTGGAAATCCATGATGGTACTCGTACCCGAGTCTCTGGAGTGAAGGAACCCATGCAGTGCAGAAGCACTGTGTTGACCCTCATGGCCGAGTGCGCTGCCGCCTCCATTGAGAGAGTGGCAACTCTCATAGAGAGGTAGCTCCAGGGACAGAATCAGGGGTTCCTGGGGTTGCGCTTGGACCTGCAAGCTCTCACACAGGCACTGACCTCAGGTGGTCAGTGCCAGTGTGGGAGAAGGATGGGGCAACCAGTATTCCAGCTAGATGCCTGTCCATCAATGGTGAGCAGGGAGCTCTAGAGTGGCTTCAAGCTGGCGCACGAGCTGCATATCTGTGAGCTCCTCTCAGGGCACTCTGGATGGCGGCAGCAGTTCCTCCGTCCCTCTGCCAGTGACTGAGGCATCTGATGAGGCTGTGATGGCTGGGGAATTGCCAGTCATGGCACACAGGTGGGGCTAGCAGAGGCTCAACTGGCCAGAGGACGACCGCCAAAGTCACCAAGGCCAACAGGACAGCAGAGTTAGCAGGCTGCCTCCAACGCTGCTGCCAGCGAGGGGGGCAGCACCAAGACATAGCACTCACAAACGTAAGTTTAAGGCACCATGAACACAAGTGGGACTGGTTATGGGTGTTCTTCTGTTGTGTAATGTCTTGATTATGTTTATTGGTCGGGGAATGAAGACCAGAGATGGTTACGTGAATTTGTTTAGATTGTCAAAATGAGATAAATGTTGTTTTGTCATAATGGACTGAGAATGCTTCACCTTTTTTTTTGGTGTATCGTATGCCAATATGTATTGCTGGATGTGAGTGGCTCTAAACTTTATTGCATAGGCACTGAGTGGAATTTGGGTTTAAATGAAAGGGTCATTTCAGACATCCGGGATGGAGACGGCAGCCCTGGCATGAGGTGGGGGTAGATCTTTGGCAGCCTAGCTGAAGAAGCATTGGATCAAAGCGTCCCTGATGTCCCTGCCTCCCTGAAGGGTACAGAGGTCTCCCTTCACACCCTCAGCATTGTCCTCACTATGTTCCTCTTTTGACTCACTACTGGATTCACCCTCTGTGACCTGTGCAGCTGCGACAAGATCCTCTTCCTCCAGTGGGTCCCCCCTTGCCAGTGCCAGATTGTGGAGAGCGCAGCATGCTACCACTATCAGTGACACCCGCTCTGGGGGGTATTGTGGTGCTCCCCCGAACTGTCCAGGCATCGAAAGCGCATCTTCAGAAGACCTATGGTCCTCTCTATCACCACCCTTGTGGAGGCATGACTCCGATTATTATACTGTTCTTTCTCTGTTCTCGGGTGGCGGAAAAGCGTCATAAGCCACCTTTTCAACAGAGAGCCCTTGTTACCCAGCAGCCATCCATCCAGTCGGACTGGAGTACTGAATTGCCTTGGCACCTGGGAGTGTCTCAGGATATAAGTGTCATGGGAGCTGCCAGGGTACCATTGCACAGACTTGTGAATCTGCATCCTGTGGTCACACACTATCTGGACGTTCATCGAGTGGAATGCCTTCCTGTTGACGAAGGCACCCGGCTGACAGGTTGGCGCCTTGATGGCCACATGTATGCAGTCGATGGCGCCCTGGATGTGGGGGAACACAGCAATCGCTGCAAAGCCTCTGGCTCGCTCAGTCCGGCTGGCCTCATCCATACAGAAATGAATAAATGTCATTACCCACCGGAACAGAGCTTCTATCACCAGTTTGATGCAACTATGGACAGCTGATTGGGGCACTCCACAAAGATCCCCCACTGACCTCTGGAAAGAACCGGAGACATAGAAGTTGAGGGTCACGGTGGCCTTCAGAGCCACTGGCATGGGGTTTCCACCCACACAGTTAGAGGTGATCTCCACCCCAATCATCTGGCAGATGGAGGTCACGGTCCCTGGAGAGGCGGAGCCTCCTTCGGCTTTGCACTTTGGACATATTGAGTAGCTGCATCGCTGCCTGTAAACGCTGGCAGCAGGCTAGTGGCGTCTTCTGCGGTCCCTTCCGCCTTAGACTACCTGCTGGCCCTGCGCCCCTTGTGCCTGTGCCTCTCATCCCACAGTTTGTTCCCCTGAAAGCTGCACTGGGACTCCTGGCCTCCTCTCCCTTCTGCCCTTCTCTCCCACCTCAGAGGAGGTGCCATCAGCGGAGGCTACAATTCCCATTACCAGGGTAATAGCAGGCTGCCTGATACCTGGAAGCGTCCACATGGTATGAATCCTCCGGTGCCCTTGGAGACACCAACAAGTCCTGGAATGAAGCCCAGGAATGCTAAGAATGAAACTCAGAACAGAGATGCAGCTGTCATGTTCAAATAAGCAATCAGCAGCAAACTATCTCCTAAACTCTTCACTACTCACACTGACAATGCTGCTGACTCTTTTTATCCCACCCTTGGATGACGTTTTGCAAAATGTGGGCTGTCCGCCTGCCCATTTTGCTCATGCGATGAGCGCGAAATCGCAATGTAAAATCTGGTTCAATTGGGTTTTTAATGGCCACCGCGCGCCCACCGACCTTGAAGATTGTATGCGTGCAGGCTGACGCCTTCCCGCGCTATTTTACGCCTGATTGGGTGGGGTGTATGTACCCCCACAAGCTGTTAAATTCTGCCCTTAGAGTATTTTATGCAGTTCTGGTCACCACATTATGAAAAGGATGTAACACTGGAAAGGATGCAAAGACTTACAAGGATGATACCAGAAATGCGTGGGCGTACAGAGCAGGAAAGGATTGATAGACTGGGTCTCCTTTCTTTTGAAAAAGAGAAGGTTGAGATGACCTAATAGAGATTCTAGAAATCTTGAAAAATTTTGAAGGAGTGGATACAGATACAATAGCCCAGATTTCCGCAGAGTCAGAATGACTTCAGAGACATCCAAAAATGGCAGGCAGGACCTGATTCCGGGATTCCTGCCGCCATTCCCAACACCCTCAATTTTTGCTGGCGAGGGATAGGGGTGTGGGTAGCAAGCCCACACCCTGCACTCCCAGCCTGGCAGGCTCCATTGTGGGGGCAAACATCTCACAGCCCCCCTGCAAATTTTGTGGAATCAGGCCAGTTTCTGGATGGCCTGTGGTTCACGGCCCCTCAGAGGAGTCAGGGACCAAAGTGTGGATTCAGGAACCTTTCGAAAGTGAAGTCCTATAGGTCTTACCCATGCCCCTTCCGTGCTCCCTCCATTCCAACTCAGTGCCAACTCATACCCTTCCACTAACCCCCATGGCTGTTTATAGCCCCTATGCCAATTCATGTCACCCAAACCCCCCATGCCCCTCATACCCTCCATGTCAACTCAATGCCAACTCATGGCCCTTCCATGCCCATTCGCCCACTATATGCTATGTACAGAACCAATGAGCCATGTAGTAACAGTGGCATGTGTGGAACTGCTCAGATAAGAAATAGGAACAGGAGTAGACCATTCGGCCCCTCGAGCCTGCTCTGCCATTCAATAAGATCATGCTAATCTTCTTGTGTTTCAATTTCCATATTTTTGGGGAGGCAATGGCATAGTGGTGTTGTCGCTGGGCTATTAATCCAGAGACTCAGTGTAAAGCTCTGGGGACCTGGGTTCAAATCCTGCCATAGAAGATGGTGGAATTTGAATTCAATAAAAATCTGGAATTAAAAGTCTAATGATGACCATGAAACCATAGTCGATTGTTGTAAAAACTCACCTGATTCACAAATGCCTTTTAGGGAAGGAAATCTGCTGTCATTACCTGGTCTGGCCTACATGTGACTCCAGACCCATAGCAATGTGGTTCACTCTGAAATGCCCTTTGAACAAGGGCAATTAAGGAGGGACAATAAATGCTGGCCAGTGATGCCCACATCCCATGAATGAAAAAAAATTCCCATCTAACCCTGACAACCCTTCATTCCCTTGCCTACAAGAATCTATCTACCTCTGCCATAAAAATATTCATTGACCCTGCTTCCATCACCTTCTGAGGCAGAGAGTTCCAAAGTCACACAACCCTCTGAGAGAAAGGGCAACACTGACCCCTAATTTTAAAAGAGTGCTCCCTAGTTCTGGACTCACCCACAAGAGGAAACATTTCGATGTCTACCTTATCAAGGCCATTCAGGATCTTGTACACTTCAATCAAATCACCCCTCAATCTTCTAAGCTCCAGTGGAAACAAGCCCAGTTTGTCCAACCTTTCCTCAGAAGACAACCCACTCATTCCAAGTATCAGTCTAGTAAACCTCCTTTGAACCACCTCCAATGCATTTACATCCTTCCTTAAATAAGGAGACCAAAACTGCATACAGTACTCAAGATGCGGTCTCACCAACGCCCTGTATAACTGAAGCATAACATTCTTACTTTTATGTTCAATCCCTCTCATACTAAAGGATAGCATTCCATTAGCCTTCTTAATTACTTGCTGTACCTGCATACTAACTTTTTGTGACTCATGTACTCGAAAACCTAGATCCCTCTGCACGTCAGAATTATGCAGACGTTCTCGATTTAAGTAATACTCTGCTTTTTTGTTCTTCTTGCCAAGGTGAACAACTTCACATTTTCCCACGTTAAACTCTATTTGCTAGATCTTTTCCCACTCACTCAACCTATCTATATCCATCTGCAACCTTCTCATGTCCTCTTCACAACATACTTTCCTACCTATCTTTGTGTCTTCTGCAAATTTAGCTACCATGTCTTCACTTCCCTCATCTAAGCCATTGATGTAAATCATAAAAAGTTGAGGCCCCAGAACAGACCCCTCTGGGACTCCACTCGAGATGAAAAATGCCGATTCACAAATCTTCGTTTGAAAAGAAATTGCTTTTCCTATAACCCTATTAAAGTGTCACTCAGGCGGACCATTAAAACATAAAAACAGAGGCTTCAAACAAAGCACGCCTCTTAATATTTGTAAACAAACATTGAGACATTGGGTGGAATCGTCCCAGATTTGCACTAAGTGCGATAGCGAGCGGGTAAAATGACATTTTACCCACCGGCCGCAATGGCAGGTTTTCACACAGTATCGTCCCAATCCCGCCATATTATTTATGCATTCCCGGGAAAAAGGCTGTTTCAATGGTGGGTGGGCTCTCATTCACCCGCGTGCCATCACCTCGCCACTTCATCACGCCAGGCGCCATATTTAAAGTCCAGCCGCGCGCATACATCTCAGTGCCTCCAGGCTACATCTACTGCAGGGAAGATGTCCACAATAGGCAAAAAGACTGCAGCCCCCAGGTTTTGAGACGCATCATTGGAATGCCTTTTGGGTGCCATGGAGGCCTGCCGCGACGTCCTCTGCCCCTGCTCTGGCCGCAGGATGGGCAGCAGTGTTACCAACCAGGCTGGGGAGGCGGTGGCAGCAATGGTCAGTGCCAATGCCCTGCAAAAGAGGACAGCCACGCAGTGCCACTACAGGATGAATGGACTCATCCATTCCGCCAGGGTAACTCACCCTTTTCATCACTCTCAACTCATACACTCACAAACGCATCACACACCCACAGGGATCTCACACCTCAAGGAACAACACCACTAACAGTCATGCACACCCTCACATCTCCATCAAGCTCATATCTTCTCAAGCTCACATCTTCATTCCTGTCATTGGCGCCCCTCATCAGACAAACATTCCATCCCGCTCACACTTACTCCATCTGTTTTCATACAGGCGAAGCCTGCTCACATCAGCAGGGAGGGATTTCAGGCTGGGCTGGAGTGGCCCACATTAGGCCCCTCACTACTTTGAGGACCGTGCCATCATGCTGACTGGTGAGGTGGTGAGGATGTGGACCCTCCCTCGGCGGCAGTGAGTTCGGCAGCGAACACCCACCTGAGGATCCTGCACCACATCATCCCTCCCTCAATGCAACTGTGGGTGCTCTCTCTCTCCTGCTTTTGACTCTGCTGCCATGCACTAATTATCTCTACTTTGGTTCACAGGGAGCTCTACCAAGGGACCAACACCCTTAGCCAGCCAGTCCCTCCGCTCCATCCACATCCTCACCTACAGCCATGAGGACTCCTCCTCCAGTGAAGAGGTGAAAATAAGCAGCCCAGAAGACCGTCTCCACAGAAGGAGCAGCCAGCCCACGAGCAATTCTAGAAGGAAAAGTGTGTGTGGCAGGGCCCTTCGGAGCCTCTTGCAAGCACTCTCCCATGCACATGGATCCTTCACATTTCACACTCATCTCAATGTCCTGAGCATTTTGAATGCTGCCTGCTGGAGTTCTCTTTCAGTTGTTCATCTGAGCTGGCCTGCATCTCGACCCACCCACTGATCACACTCCTAAGCAGCACATGATCTCACCCACCATGACTTTCATTTCACTTTCATCTGGTTTCACTGCATTGTGTGCCTCCCCTATCTTTGACCCTCCCGCAGGCACCCATTTCCTCTCCCCCATCACAGTTGACCCCCCCCCACCCCACCATCACCTTCCACCTCCCCTCTGTTACCTATCAGTCACAGTCCTTTTCCTTCGGGAATGTCCAGGTGAACATGCATGTTTCCTTCCTTCCCAAAAATCCCACCCCTATTCACATTCACCTCCCTGACCTCCTCCTTCCCACCCCCAGGGTTTGTGTCTGCCATCGGGTCCCCACCAACCACCCTTGTCGTCCCTTCTAGCGCTGCCATCAAACCTTCACCCTCCCACCCTACCACCTCACTCAGTCATCCTCAGCCTTCCTCCATACCGCGTCCACCCTCAGTTCTCTCCCCAGGAGGCAGACATGGACCTATCCGACCCCTCCCATGCACGTTCACCTGCACATCTCCCCTCTGCACACCTTCCCCTCGCCACACCCCTTCCCCCCAGAACCCCTTCCCCCCGACCCATCCCCCAGAGCCCCATCTCCCTGAACCTGGGCCCCGTGGTAATTCCCTCCCCATTCCTGACTCCTTCCTCCAGCTTTACCTCTTCTGCCACCCTTAGTCCCTCCCTCCTTCTGACACCTTCTTCCAGCCTTTCCTGTTCCTCCAGCCTCACTTCTGTTGTGATGAGGACATAAGGAACCTGCAAGGGGATATAGAAAGGTTGAGTGAATGGGCAAAAACTTGGCAGGTGGAGTTTAATGTAGGAAAGTGTGAGGTCATGCACTTTGGTAGGAAGAATCAAAAGGCAGACTATTATTTAAATGGAGAAGACTCCAAAAGAGTGTAGCATATCTCGGTGTTCTTGTGCGTGAAACACAAAGTTAGCATGCAGGTGCAGCAAGTAATTAAGAAGGCAAATGTAATTTTTGCCTGTATTGCTCGGGGTTGAAATTCAAAAATAGGGAAGCCTTGTTGCAACTGTACAGGGTGTTGGTGAGGCCATACCTGGAGTACTATGTACAGTTTTGGTCCCAGTATTTAAGAAAGGCATTGGAGGCACTTCAAAAGAGATTCACTAGGCTGACTCCTGGGATGAAGGGGTTGACTTATCAAGAATGGCTAAACAGGTTAGGCCCTTATTAATTCGAGTTTAGAAGAATAAAGGGTGATCTTATTGAAACGTACAAGATTCTGAGGGGCTTGACAGGGTAGGTGTTGAGAAGAATTTTCCACTAGTGGAGGAATCTCGATAGGGGACATAGTTACAGAATAAGGGGACACTCATTTAAAACTAAGATGCAAAGGAATTTCTTCTCTCAGAGGGTAGTGAATGTCTGGAGTTCTCTACCCCAGGGGCTTGTGGGGGCTAGATTACTGAAAGTATTTAAAGAGGAGGTAGACAGATTTTTGAAATATCGGGGAGTTGAGGGCTATGAGGAGTTGGCATGAAAGAGGAGTTCAGGCCTGGGGCAGATCAGCCATGATCTTATTGAATGTCTGGGCAGGCTTGAGGAGCCAAATGGCCTACTCCTGCTCTTATTTCTTATGTTCTTATGTTCTCTCCGCACCCTTTCCTCTCCCTGGACACCCATCCCTCTCCACACCCCTTCCTCCCACTAGACATCCTATCTTCTCCGGACCCCTTCCTCTCCATGTTACCCTCCCCTCTCAGCACTCCTCCCCTTGCACCTTCCACCCCCCTTACACCTACCTCCCCAGTTGCTATCTTCTCCCCCTTTATCCCCTCCTCTCCCGTTCTCCCTCCCCAACCTCCCCACACACCTTCATCACACCCTCTCCCAACTTCACCCCATCCTGACACCTTCATTCCCCTCTCCCAACCACAACACCCCCCCAACACCCGTTCCTCTCCCAACCCTCGACCATCACTCATTGTGAGCATCAACGATGACTATCCAACTTCCATGCACTGCTTCACAGCAGAGCCATGTCCATAAGAGCCCATCCAGCATGCCATAGACATTCCTCCAGTGTACCATTGGTGTCAGGCTTCTGCTCTTCGGATGTCCGCAATGTGAGCAAAATCCTGGCAGGTAAGTCTCGACTTTTGTACATCACAGTTGTCTAGATGTGCTTTCCCGCTGACATGATCCAGCCGGGGGGACGGGGTGACGATTCCCGTGGGCAGGCCTAATAATGATATGCTGATGTATTGCAATGAGGCTCCTGATGTCCGATGGCGGAGAACGCGGCCCGCCATCGGCGGGCAGAGCAGACAATCGCAAACTGGTTTCATGCTATCATGAAACTGATCACAGCATATTGTCCACTCACGCCACCGAATACGCCCCACGCTGGTGGGCATGGAAAATCCCGGCCATTGACAAAAGAGATCACAGGAAGAACAACTTATTATCACTTAACGATGTTAATCAAGCAAAGTCAACATTTCTCTCCAATTGTCAAAACTGTTCCCTCTGCTGAAATAATCCTTTTATGAGTCTGGGCTCTCTGTCAAGCATGCATAATGAGGACATGCATACAAACTCTTTCAGTAGAACTGGATTGATTGAACTGGATGTATAACACAAAGTTTGTCAATGTGTTTTTGTTACACACACACCATTATTACTATATGGCTCATTTTTTCTGCACATAGTGCATACTAGGTGAATGGGCATGGAAGGGCAATGACTTGACATAGAGAATATGAGAGGCCATGGGGGAATGGGTGGGACATGATTTGGCATGAAGAGCATAGAGGTGGCATGGGAGTGGGTAGGGATTTGAGTTGGTGTGAGGGGTGATGGCTTGAGGCCATAAAGGCCTGCCTTAGCATTCGATCACGCCTGTGGCTGCCTATGCTCTGCTACCGGGGTCGGCAGGCCCTACACTATCCACCTCCTCAATCCCCCACCCCACCCCAGAGCAAAGATTGTGATAATCAGGGACCTTTCTCCCAAGGTGGATCAATTGAGTCGGTAAATTTCCCACCCTGGTAACAAACATCCATCCCTAAGTTTCCTTTTGTGGGGGACAGCATAACTAGATGCTATAAATATAAGATAATACCCAAGAAATCCAGTAGGGAATTCAGAAGAAACTTCTTTACTCAAAGAGTGGTGAGAGTGTAGAACTTGCTACCATAAGGGGTTGTTGAAGTGAAAAGCATAGATACATTTTATGGGAAGTTAGACAAGCATAAGAGGAAGAAGGGAATAGAGGATTGATTCCAAGATAAATTTAGATGAGTAAAGATTGGAGGAGGAGGTGGAGCATAAAAACTGGCATGGACTGGTTGAGCCAAATAGCCTGTTTCTGTGCCCATATTTTATGTAATCTATGTAGCTCTATGAAAGAAGAGAGAATAGGGAAAATAGGATAACAGGTCAAGTAGCAGGAAAATGGTGTAGTATTTCTTTTAACTTGAAACTCTGCTATTAAATAACAAATCAATATTATAGTGATAAAATGTTATTTTTACACATCATAATCTCTAAGCTAAAAAAACTTGAATCAGTCAGCATAGAAAATTAAGAATTTCCTTGAATATGTTTATTGTTCAAGGGTTAAGTGAAGGAGTCACATTTTTGTTAAGGATGGGATTACAACTACTGAAAGGGTGAAAGCAATAACAGGAGGGAAATATTCAAGGAACCATGGATAGAAACAAAGTGGCAACCACTTGGCAACTACGAGCTCAATATGAAAAAGTAAATAGAGCAAATAAGCAAAAAAAAAGACAGGTCAATATGTTAACATGTTGCTTAGTCTCAGCAGCAATTTTAGGAGTTTGTGCTAAAGTTCAAATCTGCTGCATTAGTAATAATACATTTTTAGTAAATAAGATGGCTGGTGCACACCAAGGAAATGGACACCCAATAAGTTAGTCACTTGCATGTCTGCTATAGGAACCAATGTGCATACTGCAGAGTCTTTCTAAGTGTAAATAAGGAACAATATGCACTATCCTGTTCATTACCTAAATAATATGATCCAAAAAATTGGAATTCAGTGCTCAAAAATACTGTCAATTTATTTTAAACATTCAAAATCTTTTTGAATCAAAACTTAGCAATTGAATTATTTTAGAAAATAAATTGCAATTTTATTTGAGATGAGGTATGTCTCAAGCCCCCAGGTGAGCTTTAATGGAGGTATTTTTTAATTATGAAGGGTTTTGATAGAGTGAAGAGGGAAAGATTAGTTAGGAAGCCAGTGGTAAGTCGTCATATGCTCAAGCTTGTCATCAGCAGAATACAGAGAGAGGTTAGGAGGGATTTATTTATACAAGGGGTTGTCGAAGCATGGTATGCTTTTTTCAGAGGAAGTGGCTGAGGCATCTGCATCTTGAAACTGAAAAAGATACAGGGCTATGTGAGTGAACAGGGCAGTGAGATTAGTTTTCAATTGATCAAGCAAAGAGCCAGCATAGACAATGATGTATGCGTTCACTTCCTCTGCTGAAAACTTGAATCGTTCTCCAAATAATCAATTAAAGTGTCAGGCTTTAAACTATCAAATAAGTGACCTATCTGTTGATTCCCAGTTATGCAGTTCCCTTTTCTTCCTCCCTTTTTTAAACCCAGCTGCCAGTCAATATCCCTAGCTGGGGCAAAAGGCAGGAAGATGCCATCACCTTCAATGTTCTCAGTGAGATCAGATGCTGGAAGCCATCTTCTCTGTATGGTTCAGGAGATGCAGGCATCCTTATCCCTCATTGACTCTGCTCTGCTCCCTCTATTGTGTGTAACCTTGCTGTGCAGGATAGAGGGCAGGATGTCAATGATTGTGTAGTACTGTGTTATGGTGATATACCTGCCATGGCTGAATAGCTGGAGATATGTGGAAACAGTGAGAGATGGGTGTGAGGGTGGAAGCATTACATGTGAGGGTAAGGTCGAGTATCTGGATTTTAGAAGTAAGTCCTGTGTGCCAGGAAGTGCTGCTGAGTGATTGGTGGGGGGTGTGTGGATCCATTGAGCAGGATGAGTGGCTAGCATTGTGATGGGTAGGGGATGTTTAATGAAGGTCCTTTCATTAACATTGACCACTTACATGAGATCATTAGTCCTCTTGTGGCCAGGACCTCGGGCCCTGACTATTGAAATTGACATTCCTGGACACTTTCTGTCAGTCCCTTCTGAAGATAGTCCTTGAGGATCTCCAGGAGCCCACATAACAACTTCTCCTGCTCACCTGCACCACTAATGCCTTTGTCACGACCAGGTAAAAGGAGTTTCCTTAAAGTGGCTCATGAGCTAAGAATTCCTGTGTGTATGTAGCTCCCTTTTAATTTCTGAGTGGCTCAATTTAAAAATAACCCAGCAGACAAGTTTTAGTCTTAAACAAGTTGAAAGTTACTTTATGACAAAAATTACTGCTGAAAGTTACTTAGGTAAAAGTGATAAAGTTATTAACTAAAATACAGACACAAAGATTAAACACCGACAAAGATAAAAAGATACTTAAAGATGAGATTTCAAATCAGTTTCTGTGAGATACCATTGTGGGCCCACTGCTTGAATTCCTTCTTTCTGAAGTGAAGGGGTTAAAATTTGAGGTTTGGTTTAGCAGCTGTGATGGCTTCTGTAGTTGAAGAGTTGGAGTTTGCCATTGCAAGTGGACTCAACAAGCAGAACAGTCCTGGGAGTGAGTGAAGGCTCTTTTTTAACTTCTATGGTACTACAGGTGGTGGCTCTTACTAGCCTGATTTGATACAGCAGTCCGATGGCTGTTTCTGGAAACATTCCATGGTATCTCTCTCTCTGAGAAGCAGTTTCTGTTTCAAGGTGTCTCTCTCATGATGTTCAAGATGATTATCTCTTTAGGCAGCTTCCAGTCTTTTCTTATAGTATGAAACTAATAGATGGCTGCTCTCAAACTGAAGAATCATACTTTCATATTAGGTATTGGCCATTCAGACAGCCTTTTTCCCAGCTGTGCTTCTTTTCTTAGCTTCTCATTAAGGTCCTTATCAGTTAATTGTCTTTGTTCTGAAAGAAGACCAGCAAATGGAAGGATTTCATTTACACTTGTGGAACATTTGCTGAATAATATCTTTTGTGATCCTTCATCAGATAAGCAGTTAGATAAGGTTTTGAAATCAAAAAGAAAGGTGCCAAGTTGTCTGTCCATACTTCCCATTTCTAAACAAAGGCTCCACGGAGGTGAGCAGCCAATTTGCATGATTAAGGCCCCCATTAGGGGATATTTTACAGGACCACCAGCATTTTTATGGTGGCAGGGTGGATTCCACGATATGTGAGGTGGCCTTGAGCTTCCTGGAGGCAGCCTCCCTGTGGCAATTTATATTGCCATCGGAATCGGAGGCTCCATTACCAAAAGAGGAGATCTGGGACAGGGAAGGCCACCACATAGGGTCCTAATGGGCTATCTGGAGGGGCTTCCTCTCCATTCAGTAGGGCCCACCACCCTCAATTTTAATTTATACACACCTATCCAAGGGCACCTTCATTTTGAGGTGCCCATGAGGTCTCCAAACTGCCTCAGCTGCAGCCACGTCTCCTGGTAGCTTTAGAGCTTCTAGATGTCTGGTTGGGCTGGCAGCATCAGGAGCCTGTCCACCGTCCTTAACTGTCCACCTGTAGGCCTGTAGGCTGCCAAATCGGAGGCTACCTGCATTAAATCACCAGGCTGATCCCACTGCTAGCAGGGGCTTTTCAGCTCTATGTCTTAGAAATTAGTATGGGCTTGTTTTCGCTACAATGTCCCTCTCCATACGCCCCCAACCAGTGCTATAACCACACCCCACACATATATATCCAATTTTTGACCACATTTGTGCATTGCTTCTTGCCAAATTTCCACACATCTCACTATTGGTGCTATGGCTTCATAGCCTAATGATCTGGAATTCCTTTTCTAAACTGCTCCACCATTCCACATGCCTCTCCTCCTTTAAGATGTCCTTTAAAATCAAAATGTTTTGACTAATATTTTGGTTACGCCTCGTAACATCCCTATCTTTGGCTTGGAATTCATTTTTTTTCTACACTTTTGTGTAGCACTTTCAGATATTTTTATCTTAAAAGCTCTATAAGGGTAAATTGTAGCTGGTATTGTAAATGGACTTACTTCTCACACTATCAATAAGCCGAACTTAGCCCATCCTAGCACCTGTGAGTTACAAGGAATGGTAACAGATATTATAAGAACAAAAGAAATAGGAGCAGGAGTGGGCTATTTGGCCTCCAGAGCCTGATCCGCCATTCATTAACATCACTGTTTCACAGGATAATGCTGGTGAAGACATTACATGAGGAAGCTGTATGCCAGGGCCAAGAATCCTTTGTAAATGCAATAGTTAGTCAGAAGTGGATCATTTAGACACAGTAGGCAGGATTTTCCCATCGGCGAGCGGGGGGGCGGGGTCCGCTCGCCAACACATAAAGTGACGCGCAATGACATCGGGCGGAACTCCCGACGTCACCGCACCTCATTTAAATTTTCAGGTAGGCAGGGGCTCAGCAAAATCAGCTGTGTGCCCGCCAACCTGTCAATGGCCGATTGAGGCCATTGACAGAATCATTTAAGTAATTAATGGACCTGCCCGTCCAACCTTAAAACCTCATCCACAGGCGGGATGAGGTTTCATGTAGGTTTTAAAAAATGTAATTAAAGTTTTTTTTAAAAGTTATGGACATGTCCCAACTCATGTGACAGTGTCACATGAGGGACATGTCAGGGAATTATTTTTTTCTATTTTTAATAATTTGTACAGTAGAGATGATCTCCCTGAGGCAGCACTTAGCCTCAGGGAGATGAGTGCACTCTTTCGTGCACATGCGGGGAAGACCGCACTCTCGGGTTTAGGGAACCCCCCCGCCTGCACCTGGAGCGCATAGCGCTTCCATGCGGACGTCACACTGGGCGGCCAATTACATAAAATGGTGGCGTACCCCTGATCGAGGGCGCAGATCGGAGGCGCGCACCCTCACTTCAACTTCCCCCGCCCCCGACGGTGGGAAAATCCTGCCCAGTATCTTCAATGAGAAGTATCATCTCACTTCTCAAAGGCTTCAGCAGAAATTTCCCAACAACCAACCTCTCAAACTCCCGAGAGTCAGCAAGAACTATATTGAAGTGAACGTTTAATATCTCACATTAGTAAGCCAGTAGGTACAATGGATAGAATGGATATGAACATTGAAGTTACATGAATATGGAATTTTGAAGTAAACTGGGAATATTACTGATACTTTTCCTGAATAATACAATTTTTGGATCTAAGCAAATGTGCTGTCTTTGGAGCATCTGTGGGGTTGCGATTAGTCCATGAAAGAGATAAGATTCAGCAGCTTTTGAGAACAGTGGTACTATTGGAGTATAGAAGAAGATCAAATAGACAGATGATATATTTAATTTGTTTCTTCTTTATAGCTTACTGAAAGCAATTGGAAATGTTCTGTTGAAGAGTTATATGGACTCGAAACTTTAACTGTGTTCCTCTCTGCAGATGCTGTCAGACCTGCTGAGTTTTTCCAGGTATTTTTATTTTTGTTTTGGAAATGAATTGCTGCTTCCTCTCTTGGATAACAGGCATATTGATAACATAAGAGCATAAAAACATAAGAAATAGGAACAGGAGTAGGCCATTCGGCCCCTCAAGCCTGCCCAGCCACTCAATAAGGTAATAGCTCATCTGCCCCAGGCCTAAACTCCTCTTTCGTGCCAGCTCCTCATAACCCTCAACTGCCCGATATTTCAAAAATCTATCTATCTGCTCTTTAAATACTTTCAGTGATCTAGCCTCCACAACTCTATGGGGTAGAGCATTCCAGACATTCACTATCCTCTGAAAGAAGAAATTCCTTCACATCGTATTTTTAAATGAGTGCCCCCTTATTCTGTAACTATGTCCCCAGTTCGAGATTCCCCCATTGGTGGAAACAGCTTCTCAACATCTACCCTGTCAAGTACGTTTCAATAAGATCACCCTTCATTCTTCTAAACTCTAATAAAGGCTTAACCTGTTTAGCCGTTCTTGATAAGTCAACCCCTTCATCCCAGGAATCAGCCTAGTGAGTCTCTTCTGAACTGCCTCCAATATCAGTATATCCTTTCTTAAAACTTGCACTATCTTTTCTCCTCCAGCACAAGTTTATGACCTGGGGTGGAGGGGAATTTCCCTCTTCTTCATCGAGGTGTAGATATGATATAAGAATCATCAGCTGTAACTTCAGGGGATTATCCCTGATGACTAATCAAGCACCCCAATACCCCAATGAGGTTAACTCATAAATGGTGGAATGGTAAAGAATTAAGTGATCTAAATAGTGACCTGGGGAGTGGGTTTTGACAATTAATAAAGATCAGGTATTTAGTCACATACACAATCTCAACCTTCAATGAACAAAGGGCCTTCCTCCTGATGGAATTGAGAATGTCACCATGAAGGATCCACATCCACATGTATGCCATCATTTGTAAACTGCTCCTAGTCTGTAGAATTGATCTGCTCAGTCTTTGTTTTGAAGGTTTGAAGGTAAATTATTGAATTGAAGTATTCACCTGAAAAGAACATCAGTGTCCTTCTTTATGCTGCAACTTGACTCATGTTGTACAGGTCACACAAAATTAGCTGGATTGAACCAGCCAAAAAAGAAATCGCACTAGTTGTCTCTGTTATGTGACTGTGTTGTTCATACAAACATACCAATCACACACTGATGAATGGAAACAAATACTTTGGGTTCTTTTATTGGAGACTCACAATATTATATACAAGTTACAGGAGAGCTCAAATGTTTTTTTATTCATTCATGTGATGTGGGTGTCGCTGACTAGGCCAGCATTTATTGCCCATCCCCAATTGCCTATGAGAAGGTGGTGGTGAGCTGCCTTCTTGAACTGCTGCAGTCCATGTGGTGTAGGTACACCCACAGTACCAATAGGGAGGGAGTTCTAGGATTTTGACCCAGTGACAGTGAAGGAAAGGTTATCTATTTCCAAGTCAGGATGGTGAGTGGTTTGAAGGGGAACTTTCAAGTGGTGGTCTTCCCATATATCTACTGCTCTTGTCCTTATAGGGTTTGGAAGGTGTTGTATAGGGGGCTTGGTGAGTTCCTGCAATGCATTTGTAGATGGTACACACTGCTGCCACTGTATGTCGGTGGTGGAGGAAGTGAATGTTGATGGATGGGGTGCCAATCAAGCAGGCTGCTTTGTCCTGGACGGTGTCGAGCTTCTTTGGTATTGTTGGAGCTGCATTCATTCATGCAAGTGGAGAGTATTCCATCACACACCTGACTTGTGCCTTGTGGATGGTGGACAGGCTTTTGGGAGTCAGGAGGTGAGTTACTCACCGCAGGATTCCTAGCATCTGACCTGCTCTTGTAGCCACACCATTTATACGGCTAGTCCAGTTCAGTTTCTGGTCATTGGTGACCCCCAGGATGTTGATAGTGGGGGATTCAGTGATGGTAATGCCATTGAATTTCAAGGGGCGATGGTTGGATTCCCTTTTGTTGGAGATGGTCATTGCCTACCATTTGTGTGGCGCGACTATTACCATTTGTCAGCCCAAGCCTTGATATTATCCAGGTCTTGCTGCATTTGGACATGGACTGCTTCAGCATTTGAAGTGTCACAAATGGTGCTGAATATTGTGCAATCATCAGCGAATATCCCCACTTCTGACCTTATGGTGGGAGGAAGGTTATTGATGAAGCAGAAGATGGTTAGGCCTAGGACACTACTCTGAGGAACTCCTGCAGTAATATCCTGGAACTGAGATGATTGACCACCAAAAACTACAATGACCTTACTTTGTACTAGGTATGGCTGCAACCAGCAGAGAGTTTTCCCCTTGATTCCCATTGACTCCAGTTTTGCTAGGGCTCCTCGATGCCACACTCAGTCAAATGCTGCCTTGACGTCAAGGGCAGCCATCTCACCTCATCTCTGTAGTTCAGCTCTTTTGTCCATCTTTGAACCAAGGCTGTAATGAGGTCAGGGGCTGAGTGCCCCTGGTAGAGCCCAATTGAGCATCAGTGAGCAGGTTATAGCTAAGCAAGTGCTGCTTGATAGCATTGTTAATGACACCTTCCATCACTTTGCTGATGATCAAGAGTAGACTGATGGGGCAGTAATTGGCCGGGTTGGATTTGTCCTGCTTTTTGTGTGCAGGACATACCTGGGCAATTTTCCACTTTGCTGGGTAGATGCCAGTGTTGTAGCTGTACTGGAACAACTTGGCCAGAGGCACAACAAGTTCTGGAGCACAAATCTTCAGTACTATTGCTGGAATATTGTCAGGGCCCATAGCCATTGCAGTATCCAGTGCCTTCAGCCATTTCTTGATATCATGCATGTTGAATTGAATTGGCTGAAGGCTGGCATCTGTGATGCTGGGGACCTCCGGAGGAGGCCGAGATGGATCATTCGCTTGGCACTTCTGACTGAAGATTATTGCAAATGCTTCAGTCTTGTCTTCTGCACTAATGCGCTAGGCTCCCCCATAATTGAGGATGGGGATATTTTGTAGCCTCCTCCACCAGTGGGTTACTTATTTGTCTGATACCATTCATGACTGGATGTGACAGGACTGCAGAGTTTAGATCTGATCCACTGGTTGTGGGATCACTTAGCTCTGTCTATCGCTTGCTGCTTATTCTGTTTGGCACTCCAGTAGTTCTGAGTTGTAGCTTCACCAGGTTGACACCTTATTTTTAGGTATTCCTGGTCCTGCTTCTAGCATGCCCTCTTGCACTCTTAATTGAACCAGGGTTGATCCACTTGGCTTGGTGATAATGGTAGAGTGGGGGATATACTGGGCCATGAGGTTACAGGTTGTGGTTGAGTACAGTTCTGCTGCTGCTGATGACCTGCAGCACCTCGTGGTTGACCAGTTTTGAGTTGCTAGATCTGTTTGAAATCTATCCCATTTAGCATGGTGGTGTCTGGGATATTATCTGTAAGATATGATTCTGTGAGTATGACTATGTCAGGCTATTGCTTGTGTTATGAAACAGCAGATGGTAAATGCTGAGCTGTTCAAATCTCAGAGGAAACTTGAAACAACTCTCACAACTAATTTTCAGTTTGTATGTTTCGAGATGCGGACTTTGAATTCAGTAATAATAAGACCGCCAAGTCTTAAGAGGATTTTATAAAACTAAATTAAACATTTATTCATAAAAGAAAAGATTGTAAGCACATACGTATGTCTACAAATTACTGCTACAATAACTTTTAAATCCCCTAGTTCATCTGATTCCCAGTTATACCTTTGTTAAGGCAACAGCAAAACACAGATTTCAAAAGACCCAGGCAAAGCAAACGATAACCTGAACAGTCAAATTCAAAGTGAGTTCTCTTAACTTCAGTCCCTAGAGACAGCAGTTTGATACATACAGGATGAAGGTGTTTTACACTTGTTGAATATTAGACTGCCTACCCTTACACGCAGCCTTCACTCCTTTATACACATTTTCCCCTTTGAATGTAAATACCCATTGTTTCACTACGTCTTTGGACTTTACCTTCCTGATAATAAAAATCTCTCATAGCACCAAGTTTTACCAGCAATCGTTGGAAAAATAAACATGCTGTTTCTAAACTTCACCTGGCTAGGTGACACATTTCACCCCTCCTTTGAAGACAATCTAGTCTGGTTTATTTAAAAATGCAAATGTCCTTTTACATTTCACATTCTAAACTTCCCCCATGTTTACCATGTTTACATCAAAGTCTTCAGACTTTAATCCAGCCTTTAATCCAATGAAGTCTCACTCTCACACATACACACTTTTAGCACTAAGCCTCAGATGTTAGTAAGGTGGGCTTTGCGGGGTCAACAGTTGTTGTTTCCGGTGCCTAGGTCGATGCCGGGTGATCCATCTGAGTTCATTCCTTTAGGACATTTTAGCGGTTTGATACAACTGAGTAGCTTGCTATTTCAGAGGGCAGTTAAGAGTCAACCACATTGCTGTTGGTCTGGAGTCACATGTAGGCCAGACCAGGCAAGGATAGCAAATTTCTTTGCTTAAAGGGCATTAGTGAACTAGATGGGTTTTTACAACAACCAACAATAGTTTCATGGTTATCATTACACTTTTAATTCCAGATTTTGTTGAATTCAATTTCCACCATATGCCGTGGTGGTATTCAAACTCAGATCCCTAGAACCAGTTTGCTTGTCCAGTGACAATACCACTATTCGACCGCCTCCCCTCCACCCCCTCCCCTCCTTCCCCCTATACCCCTCCCCCCTCCACCCCCCCCTCCTCCCCCCTCCCCCCCAATGCTCATCCTACTAGGGAAGCAACACAACTCCTATTGCTGTCACACATCACTTCTTGCAGTGATGATGCAGACTCCATTTACATATTTCTTTAAAACAATATCACAATTATCACCTCCACAGATTGGCTTCTTGATGACTTGGATTGCAACTCTTCTTCCAGGAACAGGCATAATTCCTCAATAAGCTCTCAGCAGGTGTACAGCTTTCTGATACATAGATTGTAAAATCTAGATAAGACCTCCAAGGCAGTTAAACCCTGTGGAGTGTGGTATCTACAGTTGGATCCAACTGTTGTGAAAACAGAAGGGCACAAATATAGAGAATAACAAAATGGCAGGGAAGATAAAAGCAAAATGCTGCAGATGCTGGAAATCTGAAACAAAAACAAAAATTGCTGGAAAAACTCAGCAGTTCTGAGCATCTGCGGAGAGAAAGATAGAATTAAGGTTTCAGGTCCATATGACTCTTCTTCAGAACTAAAGAGAAGTAAAAATGTGGTGAAATATATACTGTTTAAGGGGGGTGGGGCAGGTAAAGCTGGATAGAAGGCAAGTGATAGGTAGAGGCAATGGAGAGATTGCAAAACATGTCATAAACAAAAGGTTGGAGGGGTGTTGATGGTGGTGACACTAGCTAAAGGAGGTGCCAATGGTGACCTTAAGAGTAGAAAGCAGAATGAGCAAGTAACAGATGGCCCTGGGGGTGGTGTGGGAAAAAAGATTGAATTTTGATCTTCAATGTTGCTTCAATGTTGGCGATGCCGTCGTTCAGATAAAAGGTTAAACAAAGGCTGTTTGGGTAGATGTAAAAGATCCCACAGCACTATTTCAAATAAGAGCTGGGGAGTTATCCCTGGCATTCTGACCAATATTTATCCCTCAATCAACATCACAAAAAATAGATTATCTGTTCATTGTCACATTGCTGTATGTGGGACTTGCTGTGTGCAAATTGGTTGCCACGTTATTACTGTAACCACATTTCAAAAGTACTTCACTGGCTATAAATCGGTTTGAGATATTAGGCGGTCATGAAAAGTGCTATATAAATTCAAGTTTCTTTTGAAAATGTGCTTTAGAATGAACTGATGGAACAAAACCAAGGGGGCAGATTTTGCAGTAAAAATAACCATGAGGCTCTGTTACTAGTGTGTAAATTGGATAGCAACTTCCAGAGACCACACATGCGCAGTTATGCGCATAAACCTATAAGTTACTGTCTAAGATGCTCTGCTTTTCCAGAAACCGTTTGGAAATGGTATCTCATTGATGAAACTCTGCATTCAAATACATGAATACATAAATATATATTTAACTCACCAGAATAAGTTATGGCTTATCCATTCTAGTGTAAGTAAATTTTTAACAGTGTGACAAGGCTTAATCACTCTCAATGCAATGCAAATTAGCTTTAGTGAGTGTGGAATCTCATTCCTTCAGATTTTAATTATTATTGGAGATTTGGTAATTTCTTTTTGCTTCTTTCTGTCTTTTTTATCTCTCTCAATCCCATTTTTTCTTTTCTGTATCTGATGTGCCAGTGAATTAATATTCTAACTGACACTTTTTTTGGTTCAGATTTTGCATTGTGCATTAACAATTCTTCAATATGATGGGTTAAGGACAGACACAGTTGCTTCCTTGTTCATACAAGTCCCAGAAGCCCTGTAGAGGGGTCTGTGCTTACAATTAGTTTGCTGACTGTAACTTCCAGTGCAAAAGCCCATAAATGTGCAAATGCAAGTTTAATGAATGGCCTTAGCCGCCAATCACAAAATCTGGCCCATTATTGCGAAAATAAGGTTCAACTTTTCAAATTTTTTCAGGTACATGATTGTTTTGCAATGATTGCCGATTTACATATCGAACACCTCCTGATGCTTTTTTATTCATGCTCAAAATAAAAGCTAGTTTTCAAAGGCAAGCATGCACTTCCTATTAACTAAAATCTGACATCCGTTAATTGGCCAACCAGCCTGAAATCGCGGTCGGGGGCCGATTGCGGGCGGCGGACCGTTTCCCGGGCGCTCCCAGGTCCGACTGCCATGCCTATCCGATTACCCGAAAATCCTGCCCATAATTGTGGGGACCCGACTCCACACTGCATAAGCTTGTCAATGTAAATTCACTAATTGGGTGAGGGTTGAGATGCAAGTGTGGCGTCCAGGGGCTCTATACTGCAATGTTGAAAGGCAGACAGCAGCCATGACAATGCTCACCGTTGCCTTGCAGAAGGCTGCAGGCAGTAGATGAGAGGGCCAATAGCATCATGGTGCAAACAAGTGGCCAAACAATCAACAGAATGTTGGTGAAGCCTGATGTTTCAATCACCCTACTTTTCTGTTACTTTGAATCATTACTTACATCAAACAATGTCCAACCACATTGCTCATAAATAGCTAACCACTTAGACACCCCAATCTCTACTCTCCACTTTGAAAATTCTGTTCACGCCCTCCCCAGCCTGTTAACAAGCACCTCAAGGAGTTGAACAGGAAGTTAATTGGAGGCTAACAAGTTGCTGGATCCCTCCCTGCCCTCACTTTGAAAATTGAAGCGTGTTCCAGAGATATCAGGATCCAAAGGTGCCTTCTGGAAACACGGGGCAGAACCCTCCATTCTGGATTATACTTTGGGAGGCAGGAACGGAAATGAGAGTGTCTTCCCCTCAGGGTGGGAAGGCTAGCCATAAGCAGTCTCGTGCTGGTCAGTTCATTAGACGTACATGTGCGAGGAACACCACGAATCTTGCAACAGGGGCGGGGCAGGAAGTCGTCATCCCTGCCCTTATATCAGGGGGTCAAAGGTCCGGGTGCCATATTTAACGGATGCCCAGGCAGCCATTCACTCACTGCAAGTCAGCAGCATCACTGCTACTGTCATTATCTCACGCTAGCGGAAGCAGTGATGTCAGAGCAGACACCACAGTTCAGCGATGTACATACAAACATATGAACTAGGAACAGGAGTAGGCTACTTGGCCCTTCAAGCCTGCTCCGCTACTCCATAGGATCATGGCTGATATGATTGTAACCTCCCGCCTACCCCCAATAACCTTTCACCCCCTTGTTAATCAAGAATCTATCTAGCTCTGTCTTAAAAATATTCAAAGACCCAGGTTCCACTGCCTTTTGAGGAAGTGAGTTGCAAAGACACACCACTCTCAAAGAGAAAAAATTTCTCCACATCTCTGTCTTAATTGAGCGATCCCATATTTTTAAACCGTGACCCCTAGTTCTAGATTCTCCCACAAAAGAAAACATCCTCTCCACATCCACTCTATCAAGACCCCTCAGGATCTTAAAGATTTCAATCAAGCCACCTCTCACTCTTTAAGCTCCAGTGGATGCAAACCTAACCTATCCAGCCTTTTCTCATAAGACAACCAGCCCATTCCTCATATTAGCTGAGTAAACCTTCCCTGAACTGTTTTTAATACATTTACATCTTTCCTTAAATAAGGAGACCAATGTTGTACACAGTGCTCTAGATGTGGTCTCACCAGTGCCTTGTACAACTGAAGCATAACCTCCTTACTTTTGCATTCAATTTACCTCACAATAAACAATAACATTCCATTAGCTTTCCTCATTAGTTGCTGTACCTGCGTACCTGGATATCTCCCTGCATGTTCTCCTCCAAGCCATCCAGGAAAGCCAGGAGGTCCTATTGCCCAGTGATGGCAACAGGCAGCCCTCCCATCTGAGCAAGGTGGCCTGGACAGAGGTCACAGTGGACATTAGCGCTCCAGTGCTGAAAAAGAATGAACAAGCTGCTGAGCTCCGCCAGGGTAAGTAGCACCATCTACTCATTGCAAAGTGACACTCATGAGGACATCAGTCAGTGTAAGTGTGTGAGTGCAAGAGGGATGTTAGACATGAGTTTGGGTTGCAGAACTCAGCAGCAGATGGGATATATGCACTGAATGTGTGGCAGCCACTTCATGCTCTCAACGTTCTATCAGCTGCAGGACATTGTGCTTGTTAATCACTTCACCGGGAGGGCACAGGAGCTGCCATAGGCATGCATGCTCCTAAACTGCTCATGCACACATTGGGATGACACTCAATCGTTCTGTCTTCTGCAAGAGAAAAACGTGCACAACAAGAGGGAGTGATCCCAAACTGGTAGAGGGCTGCCGGATATTCAAATCCTCATTCAAGGAGGAGGCTACAGAACTAGCCACGGAGGGCAGGGTGGTGAGGGCAAGACAGGACTTTCAGAGGAAGCCAGTGAGGATGCCTCCAGTCTGCAATTTTCAGGTAAGCTGAGATATTGTTTAGATAAGGGAGATAACATAAGCATCAGCTAAATCTTTCCCTTCTGCACTCCAGGTACCAGCAAGCAGGCCAAGGCTAAGAAGAGGAGGCAGTCCTCCCCCAGCTCCACCGCTAGCTCCACTTCTGGCTCCACTTGCGCCACCGCCTCTGAGGATAATGTCTCTGAATCCTCAGAGGAAGCATTGTCACGGCATTCCCCTGCACTGTCCACCTCCATTCATCTCGTTGGGTGCACGTTCTAGAGTAAGTTTGGGGTCACAGTCTGGCGAGCACATCACGGACGCAGGTCCACAGCTGACAGAGGAAGTGACAGCTGAGGTCTCTGACATTTGGAGGACCACTGGAGACCAGACTCCTGCTCAGTCCCAAGCAGATGCTGTTTTGGACCTGGTAATAAGTGACCTTTGGAAATGCAGAGACAGGCAGTGGGAACATCAGACAGAGGTGCCAGAGGTCATTCACAGACTGGAACAAAGGCTGGAGGAGGCCATCCAAATTCTGCCTGCTGTCATGACTCCAGCATGTGAGCTCTTGGCTGCCTCCATGAACGGGGCTGCAGCCACCTTGGAGACCTAGATCCAGCAGAATATGCAGTGGCTGGCAGTTCTGCGCTCGGACCTGCACTCCATTGTTCTAGCCATTCGTGCAGGGCAGCCATCTCCTGCCGCTGTGAAGCTGAATTTTGGCCTCCCGCACAATTAAGATTCCCCCGACCTTTCTTCCCACTCCGAAGATTCCACCCATGATCTTCCATCCACACCAGTATCCATGCTCAACCCCAAAGCACTTTGAATTTCCAACCCCAAATGACACCAACTAATGAGAAATATCACAACGACAGATCATTGGCTCAGGCAAAAAACAAATTATTGTGCTAGGAAGTAAGATTACACAGAAACAAAAAAACCAGCAATTTAGATAGTTTACAGTACTTCACTTAATTTGTTGCAAAATAATAAAAGTTCTGCAGTCCTAGGAGTTCTATTCCTTCGCTTGGATCATGGATCCATGATGACAAACTTTACATCAGACTGGCCTCTTACCAAAGCACCCTATTAGCCCAGTTCAGATCATGGAACAATTAAGTAGGAAAATACTGAAGAACAAAGGCAACATGCCCAGGTAATATATCTCTTTTCCTTGTAATGTCAGGCTTGTAAAAAGAAAAAGGAAAAGGTAATTTCACAAAAAATATTGTAACTGTCAATCAACGTAGATTTCAAAGGCACTAAGGTGACCTCTGATAATCCTGACTCAAGCAATTTATGCACATTCAGGACGAAGCAAATCTATGTGCAGCTTGCTAACAGGAGCTCCAATAAGATAGCTTCATCAACTCATATAAATTGCAAATGCAATGTACTGTATGTAAAGACCATTGATAGCCCAATTATCAGTATTAAATAGTGCCAGCAACTGTAGTGTTGGTTTTGTCTAGTCAGGCAACTCAAAAGTGGCCCTCAAGTTGCCTGAAGCTGTGCCTCCTACTATATTCAATATAAGCATTCTGGAACACAGGGAACATTCCCTCTACTTGATGTCACTGGAATGGCTTTTAAGGAAAGCAGACCATACTAAAGGATCTCCACAGCAGCCATAAAATTGATACGTTTTCATTGGTAAAGGTTTAATTTTCTTATATAAAAAAAGGGAGGGTATTTTGCACTAAAAGTGCTCTCCCATGCCTTTTTTTCTCTTTTAAGCAGATTGACTTCGCTCCAATTATCCTCTGCACTCCACGCACCAGCAAGCAGGCCAAGGCTAAGAAGAGGAGGCAGTCCTCCCCCAGCTCCACCGTTAGCTCCACTTCTGGCTGTCAAATCAATTCCTCCCAAATTATACAATCAGCTTTTAAGTTTTAAACAAAGTAGGTATATAAAATAAAATGACAGAAATAGAACAAAATAAAGAACAGATGTTAGAATTGATTGCTCCCCAATTACTTAGGTGGGCTGAATTTTATGCTAGGGCAGAGATTCCATGCCTCGGCGTAAAAGCTGGGGCCGAGCCACCTCACCTTGGACAGCTCACCTCACAGCCAATTTACGGCCATTGGGCAAATAGTAGGCTTGTGGGGTGCCTTGCACCCCATCCAGGGAGGAAGTCCCATTTCTAGTGCTGCAGGCCAATCAAATGGCCAGCAGCTCTCTTGGCCCAGCAACAATGGAAATGGTGGCCATGTCCAGAAGGAGACACGCAGCAAAGAAGCTCAAACTAAAAGATAGGTCCGGGGTCTTCCTGACACCAGGCTGGCAGGCCCCGATGAAGGGGCTCAGGATCCCTCGTGGGGTGGGAGAGGTAAACTCAGTTACAAGGTGGTGCTGTGTGTGACGAAGACTTTGATTCTCACTTCCAGTGTTCTGGTCACTTACACCCAATCATGGGTGCTGTAACTACCATCTGCCTTGGCCTGTACAAAAGGGAAGTTAAGCATAAGCATCAGGGAGAGGACAAGCTGCTTGCAGAAGGAGGAGGAGGAGGTGGAGGAGGAGGAGGAGAAAGGTTCTCGGCAGGAGTCCTCATCCATGGCCTTCAGTGTTTCACTAACCTCAAGCGAAACCAGGAGTAGACCAAGCTTTACAAAGGAGGTGCCCACTCTTTGAGGCCTAAAACCAACAGGGCATGAATAGCGCTGCCTTTGGTTGTGAAGGTGAGCATAGCCATGAATTTCTTTGCATCAAGATCCTTCCAGGCTGGAGCAGACAACATTTCTAGCATGCCCCACTGCTGTATAAAGGAGGTGACTAATGCACTTTATGCCAGGAAAAGGGAGTACATTGTTTTCTCACTGATCAGAGAGAGCTAGCAGAGAATGCACATAGTTTTTCCAAGATGGTGAAAGATGCCACTTACATGCACATGTTATTTTGCAGGCGCACATCAAAATTCAGAGACGTACAGCAACTGTAAAGAGTTCCACTCCCTGAATTTGGAGTTGGTGTTCGACTATGCTCAACTCATCATGCTGGTGAATGCGCAGTATCCTGGCAGCAGTCATGATGCCCTTGTTATGCTCCAGTCTGGTACCCCTTTAGTATTTGATCAATGCTTCAAATGAGAGGATGGCTGCTGGGTGATGTGCTATCAGCTTTTTACACCGGACTGTTGCCTCTGGTGGTCACCCCAGCCATTTATAGACAGCTTGCAAATAAGGAGAGCCAAGCTGCCACAGGAACCACCATCAAGCAGACTGTTGGGTGCTCAAGCAACACTTCTGCTGCCTGGACCGCTCTGGAGGAGCCCTTCAGTACCTGCCAGAGTTTGTGTCACAATTCAGAATAGTCTGCTGCATTCTGCAAAACCTCGCCATCATAAGGGTACAGCTCTTGCCACAAGGGGTAAGGCAAGCATCTGAGGAGGAGGAAAGGGAGAAGGAGGAAGAGGGGGAGCAGGAAGAGCAGAGGAGACAACCCCTTTCAAGCCGGGCAGTCCATCATCACCTCATATACTACTGAAAAAAAGGCTAAATCCCCATTCTACAACAGTTACATATCTTACCTTCACTCTGTCACTGACCATCATAGTGTGATCTTGGCCAGGATTCTAAAGTAAAACCTACCACAAAATTACTATTCCAAACCAACTTCACCAAAGAAACCATCCAATATCCTATACGAAAGTCCAACTAAACTCCCTTGTGCTTTCCCTTAATGCCTCTCTTCTGGGTGCTTTTTCCTGTCCTAGTAATCTTACACAATGCTACCCCAGTGGTTGCAGTCCAGCTGGCAGAAGCCAGCTGACTTTCAGTGGAGGGAGACTGCAGATGTTCCTGCAGGTGCCCTTGAGTAGTCTGCCCTAAAAGACCCGGTGTTGGACTGCATAACCTCATCATGGGAGGAAGCAGTGTGAGCTGGCTGGCTGACAGGCAACAGCAAGGGCAATAGTGGGGCGCCAGTAGTGGGAGGACAAATACTCCCATCCTGAGAGAGCACAGCAGGCTTATGCTCCTTAGGACCATTGACACCCTTCTACGAAGGTGTCTCAGTAATCCTGATAATCTATTGGAGAACAGAATGCTTCAACGTTGTTGTAAGGATGAGCCCAGCAATTGTAGGCCAGTCAGTTTAACTTCAGTGGTGGGCAAGATTCTAGAAACAACTATTCGGGATAGAATTAGTAACCACATGGAAAAATATACGTTTACAAGGAAGAGCCAGCATGGATTTCTAAAGGGGAAATCGCATTTAACTAACTTGTTGGAGTTTTTTGTAGAGATAACAGAAAAGGTCGATGAGGGTAATGCTGTTGATGTGGCGTACATGGACTTTGAAAAAGCATTTGAGACAGTACCACACAACCGACTTGTGATCTAGATCTTGGTGTGCAGGGGACAATTTCAAAGTTTGTGGATGATATGAAGCTTGGGAGAGTTGTGAACTGTGAGGAGGATGGTGTGGAACTTCAAGACTATGTAGGCAAGTTGGTGGAGTGGGCAGTTAGGTGGCAGATGAAGTTAAATGTGAAGAAGTGTGGGGCGATGCATTTTAGTAGGAAGAATATGGACAGACAATAAAAAATAAAGGGTGAAATTTTGAAGGGGGTGCAGGAGCAGAAAGACTTGAGTATATATGTGCACAGATCATTGAAGGTGGCAAGACAGGTGGAGAGAGCAGTTAATAAAGCATATAGTATCCTGAGCTTAATCAATAGGGGCATAGAATACAAGAGCAGGGAGGTTATGCTGAATTTAAATAAGACACTCGTTATACCTCAGCTGAAGTATTGTGTACAGTTCTGGGCACCATATTATAGGAAGGATGTGAATAGATTGGAAAAAGTGCAGAAGAGGTTTACAAGAGTGGTTCCAGGGATGAGAAACTTCAGCTATGAGGATAGATTGGAGAGGTTGGGACTGTTCTCCTTGGAGAGAAGAACGCTGAGAGGAGATTTGATAGAGATGTTCAAAATCATGAGGAGCTGGACAGAATAGATATGGAGAAGCTGTTCCCACTCGTAAAAGGATCAAGAACAAGAGGGCACAGATTTTAAGTGATTGGCAAAAGAAACAAGTGTGACGTGAGAAAAAGCTTTTTCACACAACGAGTGGTTTGGGTCTGGAATGCACTGCCTGGAAGTGTGGTGGAGGCAGGTTCAATCGAGGCATTCAACAGGACATTAGATGATTATTTCAATAGAAACTATGTGCAAGGGTACGGGGAAAAGGTAGGGCAAGGGCACCAGGT
Organism: Cetorhinus maximus; assembly: GCF_964194155.1. NCBI lineage: Eukaryota > Metazoa > Chordata > Chondrichthyes > Lamniformes > Cetorhinidae > Cetorhinus > Cetorhinus maximus. Next base: position 28,148,202 of record NC_135892.1, on the reverse strand, counting down.
CATAATGCTCATTTGGAGAGCGGTGCAGACATGATGGGCCAAATGACCTCCTTCTGTGCCATTAAGATTCTGTGATTCTGAACGGTGCCAATCAGGTGTTAGGTGGCTCTTACTTGTACTACAATGGCTGTAATCAGATACTGTACCATGGTTGGGTCTGCAAGTGTTCTCATGAAGTTGGCCACCACTTTCATGCTATGATAAGTTGGTGCCAGAATCATTAATGCTCCTTGACAGAGACTGCAGACTTTCTGGCAGGCCTGCCAATGGGTCACTCATTTTATTGTGCATGCTCATCAGCCTTTTTCTGTATAGGGTTTGATCTGAAGACCAACTTACCTTAAGGGCGATAGCAGAGGTCAGGAATTCCAAATCCCAACAGAACTCGGAGTTTCTGCGCATGCACAGGCTGGGAGCGGGCTGCACATGCGCAGGTCTGCATCTTTAAGTTCTCTGGGCAGAAGACCGACCCAGCACACCTGTACATGAAGAGAAATGGCACGAAAAGCTGGGTCAGGTGACCAGGAACAGAGCCCCATTGTTGGCAAGTGTCCCAGGCAGTGGACAGGGAGAGGGGACAGGGAGAGGTCCCAAAGGGAGAGGGGACAGAGAGAGGTCTCAAAAGCAAGTCCCAGGTATGGGGCAGAGACAGGGGAGAGACAGGAAGAGGTCCCAGTTCAGTTAAAAATTAGGAAAAGGACTGAGGTTAGCAGACTTTAAGTGAAGAAGGCTCGGGGAAGGCCTGGCAATCGAAGTGGGTTCAGGGGAAGCCCTGGTAATAAATGATGGCACAGGAGAAGCGCTAGTAATCGAAGAGGGCTCAGGAAAAGCCTTGAAGATCGAAGCCGGAAGCCAAAGGTTGGTGAATCCATTCTGCAGACCGTTGAGCCAAAGGTACTCCTTTGAACCAGTAGTGTTTTACTCGGCACGGCGGAAGAGCTGAAGTTGTGCTTGTGATTTGGTGCTTGAGTCCATACTCAGGAATCTAGGGCAACAGAATCTCGGGAGATGATGCTGTCCAAGTTGGTACAACGTTTGGAGAGAATTCCGGGTTAAATCTTCGAAGGTGAAAATGGGAATCCCTCGTCTGAGACAAGAGTTTCAGAGAGATTTGTTGACTCACAGTGTTTGCTGATGTCTGGGTAGGTCATTGAGAAATCCATGGAATCTGTCTTGATCACATTTGCAATTTATTGTGCAGTATGGTGTGTTTGACTCCAGTTGATCCATATGCCTGTTAATTCATATGTATCTCATCTTAACCCTCAATGTTAGAGCATAAGATAGATATTGTAAATTGTTTTATCTTTCTGACCTTATGTAGTAAAGTTTATTTTTGGTAGTTCAAAACCCATGGAATCTTATGGTTTTATTCACTGAAAAAGTGTCTTGAATCTCAAACTTTGTCTACTTTAAACAAAACACTATCAGTCCCTAAACGGATCTTACCAACAACTTGGGAGTCTGATCAAGTATCATAAGTTCCATTGAAGTCCTCATCTGGGTCCTCTGCAGGAGAACTCATGTGCGATCTTACCCACTGGGGATCTGGTTCCTGTGGGTCCATTTGCCTCTGCCCTATCTGCAGGCCACTCATGACCAGTGACTTACTGGGCTTGATTTTGCTGAGATCGCAGGACCCTGATTTCGGGCTCAATTCCGGATGGGGAAACCCGGAAGTGGCTGTGGCAGTACATCGGTCACGATCTTCCTGGAGGCAGCCAATTAAGAAGCCACTTCCAGGAGTCCCATCCAATTAAGAATGGCAGGAAATCCAGGGAACTGGCAAGCCAAATGGGAGGCTCACAGCAATATCAGGCTAGTAGGCCCACTTGGAGAGTTTGACAGGCGAGCTTAGGCCTATTCCTGAACATGACTGCAACCTTTATTCCCATCATCAATAGGACATGGCACCTCTGGCATCATTGGCCCCCCTGGCCTGGGGCTGGGAGGACGTCATAATTGAGCTGGCAGTCTCGGCATATTGGTGCCAGTGCAAAATGGCCCCTAAATGGGCCTAATTTGATTAATTGGCTGCCTGCCTCCATGAAGTGGGTAGCCAGCCCAGTTCCCAGCCCACTCCTGGGAATGTCCCCCAGAGGCAGAAATGCAATGGGGAGCCAGCAGTTTTCCCAGTCTCCAATCCCATCTCCATGGGACCAGAAAAATCTAACGCACCATGTGCAGATCCCACTTTTAGGCTACCATCTAAAGAACGAGCAGTGACAGTATCTGAGCAAGTGTGGAAATGAGTGACCACATTTCATCATAATCGGCCTCTTGGACTCCATGCACCTTCACCAATGCCTAACCAGGTGGCAGTAATTTGTATTTGAAAGGAGAAAAGCACAATAGTAGTGGTTGGGTGAGGGAAGTGGAGGAAATAGAGAAGTATATGCTTATATTAACTGCAGCTTATATCATCGGATGACATTGTGGAGTGAGGGGGAAGTGAGATGTGAGAAGGTGTATTTGGTAGGAACATGTCATGTTCCTCAACAGTTTTGGACCTGCCTGTACCCATGGCCGCTCCAATGATGGTCAGCACCATCTCCTCCACTGGGGTCAGGATATGCAGCTGTGCCTATCCCTGCAAGTTAGATGTTGCTATCTGAGGTTATGTGCCACCTTCTGAAAGAGAGAGAGGGAAGTGTGTCAGTGAGAGTGGTACAATGTATTTGGGTGATGTACCTATCATAGTTACGAACATAGCTAACATACAAACATATGAACATATAAATTACGGGCTGGAGTTATCCAGTTCAGTAATTGGCAATATGTGCAATCTGAGAGATCCAGGTATGAGGCTTTCTGCGTGCTAATTACGAGAGGGTGTGGTGAGACTATGAAAGTATTGTATTAGTTGTGCTTTATAGAGAATGTTGGTAGTTGAGTGAAGAGTGGAGTGGTGATTTGATGAGCCTGTGAGGCGAGTTGTTCATTTGTAAGGATATGGCATTTGAAACTTCTTCCTGCACTACATCCAGGTGCAGGGCTAGACAGCGATGGCTATCTGCTTTCACTGCCTTATAATCCCCTATGAGTAGAGAACATCTCTCCTCCTCTCCACCTCCTGCATCAAGGCCTATAGTGTTCATCAGAGAACCTTGGAGCATGCTACCTGCCCAGTTACACCATGTTCACTCTTTTTCTGGTTAAGACTCGACATTTCCAGCAATGGCTGAAGCCAGAATGCACCTCCCCTTTAAAAGTTGCAGCCTGTCTTTAAGTAGTGTAGACTAGTTTTGAGTGGTGCCAGCCTTGTGAACTTTGGCCCCTGCTGAGACATGTAGACCTCAGCAGGATGTTTAACGCTGGGCTACATGGCACTATTCCTTATATTAGCAGGCACACATTGCTTGCATGCTGCCTGCATCTCAACAAATAGACATGGATTAATCAGGTAGTGTGTATCCTTCACCTGTTTTTGGGCACTATAGTTAGTCATTTCCCATTTTTGATTGCTACATGATCCCCTACTGTGATGGTGCACAAACGTGGATTGTGTCAAGCTGTGATGCCTCCCATGTTCAAAAAGTTGCCAAAAAATTACTGTCTACGTTCACAAATGAGAATTATTTCATAAGTTAAGAAACAGAAATCTGTAGTGTTTTTTGATTTATAGAAAGGCTACAAACGGTAAAGCTCTCGTTAAACTGGAGTGATCATGATCCTATTTTGTAATGCTGTTCCTGTACAGGTAGGGTGTGAGAAGTGACACTGCTGCTCAGCAGACAATCACCATCTGTTAGACTAAGTGATATGCTTACTCTACACATAGTTTAGGAGGATTCCAGGAATTGTGATTGCTTAATTACTGTAGGTGCCAATTTAGTTGTGGATCAATGTTCAGGGCTAAATTAACCGAGGCTGCCAGAACTCAGTGACCCTTATAGTAACAGCAATCTGTGATAGGTAATCTTCATTACCCATCTCTCACCTCCTGTCTCCAGAGATGAAAAGCAGTACCTTCTACAAAGGCACATCTTCACACAAGCAACAGACTCTTGACCTCCCAGGTTTTTTGATATCATTATATTGCAAAATTCATGAGAATGGTATCAATCCATTAAAAAGTACTGCAGACTATCAGACAAGGAAACGATTAAATGATCAATTTTCCCTGTTAATCATCTACATTTAAGAGGCTCCATCTTCATCAAAAGTGTGTTTAGCATATCTTTTTCCTTCACCTTTGCTTGCAACATACAATACGGTGTGCTGCAATGCATCCTTATGTCATTTGTGCATGACATTAACATAATAAAAAAATGCATCTTCTCCTTTCCAAACAAATAGGTTTATTGAATAACTCTTCATGAAACCCTATAATTTTCCATTTAAAATGGAAATGCTCACCTTAATATTCTGTTGCTGCACAGCTTCTGAGCTTTTCTTTTAAAAATGACCAAATTAAGTTTTGCTCGAACAAACAAAATAAAAATGAATTCCTCTCCAGGGTAACAAATCAAATTGAGAGATTTGTCTTTTCATATAATTAGTGAAAGATCAACTGTCCTATAGCAGTCATCTGGTCCCAAGAGCTTTCTTTTTTCAGCTTTGAGATGACTCCCTGGTATCTATCACATTGAGATAGAAAGTGATAATTATAATGGAACTTGATCGTACGTACCAAGCATTGTGGCAGCTCCATTGTCTGAATGCTGTAAGAAATGCGTTTATACAGATTTGGGAAAACAAGATGCGAGATTTGATTTCAGGTTAGTTACCTGTAAAAAGAAAAGTCTTCTAAAGTTGGGCTGGATTTTGCAATCAGCAGTGAAGCGATGATGCTTGCTGCTGACCTCAAACAAAGAAGCCTGCAAAGATCTAGAAACCTCTGTGGCATGGAATACCCCTTTTCAACATCAGTTTGAATCTGGCACCAAGTCAAGGGCATCTCCAAGCATCCAACAGCAGTGATGTCATCAAGCAGGATCAGCAGCCAATCACTGACTAAAAAAAATTCAATGTAAAATAGGAAGCAAAATGACTGAATCCCTTTACTTTCAATCTTTAGTTTTTACAGATAGCAAAATAAATGATTGGGATAGATACATGGGTTGAAGGTAGAACCTAAAATATCATAAACAAATTTTAAAAATGTTTTAAAAATATGTGGAATTTCTTATAATGGAGAAACCTGACAAATATAAGATTGCTCTTTCAGAGCCAGTTAGGCTGTTTAGCACTAATTATCAATGTACTATGCCATTAAAAATCCAGTTACACCTCATTCAACAACTTCAAGTAACTTTTTTAAAGGTTTCTACAATGAGTCTAAGAGTGAAAGAGTTGTCATTCTCACCAGTTCAATGATTTCTAGTTGATTTCATTTCGGGGGCACCTCAATAATGCATCCTCTGGAGGAGTGTAGAATCACTGACAGCAACTTTGTGTTTCTGCATTTAACTGAGCATGTGTGCAGAAACTGCTGTCAGATTTAGAGGAGTAATGACGGAGAACACTGACTGTTGTGCCATCAACTGTACCGCAAATCTGGTCAGTTGACATTAAAACAATATTATTCAAATCATCTCTAAATATCATATGGGAGCTTTCCTTGAATTGGCGTCAAAGTGGGTGCCTGATAGGGTAGTGCTTCTAAGGTGTGGTGCACCTGACAGGAAGCAACTGCCTCTGTTTTATCTCCCCTTGGGCATTTGCATGGTCTGGGGAAACTCCAGGTACAGGCTGAGCATTGCCTGTAAAAGAGAGGTAACTGGAACACTGCTGTAGAGTTGTCAAGGATTGGAATCTTCTGAATGTTGTTTCAAGTAACATTCAAAAGACCCCAGTTGCTCCAAACTGTCTTGTAGAAAACTAAAATACTTTCAACACTGACCTGAAGTTTCTTCAGTCTGCTTGGCTATGATTCTTGCTGATCTCCAGTCTGCACCAGTGTGGAAATAATGGGACAAATTCAGGGACATTTCATCACTTGACAATGTCAATCCCCATACTCCCACTACTGGATGCCCAGCATGTCCATCCTTATGATGCTTGCTTTCCCAGGCCAAATGGAAGCACTCATCGTTGCCTAACTGGATGATTCTTGGCTGTCAGTGAATCAGCCATTTTCCCCATCTCCAATATTTTTATAACTATAAACAAAAGTCGTTCAAAGGATTTTTTTGAAAAACACCACTTTAGATTGCTGCTATGATTTTTCTCTTGGGTTGACTACAGCAATAACTAGGATGTTAATCTTTAATTCCTGGAGGATTGGCACCAAGCACCCAATGCTGGGTCAGTGAACTGCCATAGTCTATGGAAACAGTCTTGGAATACCTCTTCATGCCTCATTATACTGGCAATACTGGACATACCTGTTACAGGAACAGGCCCGTGAGTGCTGTGGGAAGGATTTCCAAGGAAATCCCAGGGCAGCACAACAGGACTGAAGTCTAATGGAATGTATTTTTGCTTCTTTTCCATCTGCCCTGCATCCAAGGAACAACAACAGCAACTTATACTTAGATAATGCATTTAACATTGTAAACCCTCCCAAAGCACTCCACAGGAATGTTATTAAACAAAAATTTGGCACTGAGCCACACAAGGAAATGTTAGGGCAGATCACCAAAAGTTTGGTCAAAGAGGTAGGTGTTAAGGAGGGTCCTAAAGGAGGAAAGAGAAGAAGAGAGGCAAATTGGTTTAGGGAGGCAATTTCAAAGCTTAAGGCCTTAGTAGCTGAAAGCACACTTGCCAATGGTGAAGCAATTAAAATCAGGGATTCTCAAGAGGCCAGGAGCAGCACAGGTATCTCAGAGGGTTGCAGGGATTGAGGTTATTACAAAAATAGGGTGAGGCGAGGACATGGATGGACTTTAAAACAAAGGTGAGAATTTTGAATCAAGGTGCTACTTAGCCGGAAGTCAATGTTGGTCAGCAAGCGTAGGGTGATGGTTAGGACCAAGTTAGGGCAGGCGCAGCAGAGTTTTGAATGCCATAAGGCATATGAAGAGTAGAATATGGGAGGCTAACCATCAGTGCATTGGAATAATCAAGTCTAGAGGTAACAAAACAATGGATAAGGGTTTCAGCAACAAATAAGCTATGATAGGACAGAGTCAGTCAATATGATGGAGGCGGATATTGGCGCTCTTAGTGTTGGCATGGATATGTGGTTAGAAGCTCATCTCAGGGTCACATATGACGCCAAGGTTAGGAATACCGATCCTGTAGGCACAAAGCAGAGGGAATACCACCCTGATAAATCTGAAAGCTGTTCAAACTATCTTTATCCCCCCTCCCACCAAATCCAATAATCAAGGGGACCATGGCAGTTGAATAATTAGCAACATTATGTTTTTATATAATACTGTACAGCTATTGAACTCAAGTTACATTGCATATCAAGGACCAATTGACACTCAGACTCACTTCTGTAGTGACCTTGCTAACAAATCAAAAGATAAATGTTGTAGTAGATGTGAATCTGTCAGCTCGAGGGATTGAACACATGAAAAAAAATACCATTTCAGTGCAATAGCTTCACCAGAAACGACAATCGCTCTTTCCAAATGGTCCTTCACATCAATTTCACAAAATGTGAACTCACCCAACCAGAGACTTGGGTTTGTTCCAAGAGAACTGTTAAAAACTACAAAGGTTTCTGGTTGGTCGGATTTAAATTCGCAAACTTCAAACAAGGTCATCTTCAAAAAGGACACTGCCGTTTACAAGTTACAATCACTGTACCTTGGCAAAACTATATTTAAGTATAACAATCTAGATCTCTAACAAACTCACACTTTCAAACTGATCTCATCAGCATTTAGTTTTGATTTGCAAAGCAAGAGCAATAGCTCTTAATTATTATTATTAGTTCTCCGTGCACCTGCACCTGCAGCTGCACATTGCCATACTGCCAGAAAAATTAAAGGGGAAATGGATTTCTGTGGAGGTCTGCCTGTCATTGCAAAACAGGTAATAACAAATTTTAAATAAATTTAGATTAAATAAATTTTACACTTCGCCCGATTGTTTTACACATCGCCTGATCGCATCTGAATGTTTTACACACTGTCCAATGTTCCTGGGGGAAAAATTAGCCGCAGTATAAAATAGGCTGCTGATTATCTATCAACTGAGGTAGATTTCTATCCCACTGGCCATAATGTAAGACAAGATTTAAACTGTTATTTTAGAATCTCGGTAAAAGTGGGGCTACAGCCAGAACTGCAGATGCACCCGTGCTAACAGCATAGGGAGGTGGATTGCATTGCATTGCATTGAAATATATGACAACTCTTTGAAGACATTGGGCTGACACCCTGATGAATTCTGGGTCCTGACCCAACGCCTCAACTGAGTTGCGAGATTATTTTTAAATGCAAATGCCCTAATTGGACAGGAGGCAAGCTCGGCCAGAAGGGGGAGTTTGCTTTGCTTTGCGTTCGTGCTATGTTGGGGCCTGCTGTCGTATTTATACATCAGGTACAGAATGCACAAAGTATATTCTTTTGTCTCCATTTCCCAGTGTGTATTGGAGGAGCAATCCTGTCACTCGTTCCATGTTTCCTTTGCAAGAATTTACTTCTTTGGTTTCACACTTTCAAACACACCAGCATCCCTCATGGCTTCAAATACCTTCATGGCATCATATTTCTTATAGATGTCAGCATATGCTCTCTTCGTGGAATCATCTACTATGAACTTGAAGGTACCAGCTACAGCAAAGCTAAAGTAAAAGCCACAGCCAGGTGAAACCTAGACATTTGGCCAACAGGCCTCTCATTACAGGCTTGGCAATCACAGCAGAAGACATGGTTTACTCTCTATCCACAGTGTTCACCTGCCAGAGAAACCAGCCTGGCCAGGAGCTGGAACACAGAGTAAAGTGGCCATGCACGCAAAGTAAAGGTACAGCACTCAACCTGGCACAGGTTGACCCATCAAACTTCAGTTTTCCACAAACTCTCTGATCTTGCAATGAGCCCGATAAGTGGGCACTAACATACACCAGAATGTTCGGGTTCACTCATTTAGCCTTTGAAAATCCCATTCTTGCCCCTCCCTGGGCCATTGAATGCTCCTAAAGGAACTTAATGGGGCATTAATTAGTGGCGAGCAGGATTCCCATTCCCTCTTCACTGCTGGCCCTTCAAAAATTTCAAATTGTCCTGGAGGCATCATGGTCCTGAGAGGACCTCCAGAACCAGAATTTGGAATTGCGTTTGCACCAGGTCCCTCTCCATTTGGAAATCAGGGAACAATTGCATGAAGAGGGCACCGATTGTCATTTTAAGTTGGAACTGGCATGACTTTGTGGCACCACAAAGTTCATCAGGACATGTGCATGGTTTTACGTAGCTCTCCTCCCAGTTTTATCAAAATGAGCCCAGAAACTGAAAGTTGCAAGGGCCACTTTGTTGTAGATGGGACTAGAGGAGGACTCCTTGCTATACCCATGTAAGAGTGGTGTGGCCACAAGCATTGATCCTGCGTAGACGGAGGTTTGGACATGGTGAGTTGAATTTTACCAGCCCTTAAGGAAGGGATGGAGAGGTGGGGGGGTGGGGGCCATAAAATGGCAAGAGAAGGCAGGATTTGAAGTGTCCAATGTTTTCCCACCACCATGGCATTTCACCAGCAGCAGAGAAGGTGGCAGATGGCCCTCCCACCCAGAGGCCAATTATGCCTCTTATGACCAATTAATAGCTTCTTCCACAATCACTAGCATTTTATCTGTGGCGGTGGACCCTCTGCAGCGTGGGGTGACTGCCTGGTGAAACCTGGCAGCCTCCCTGTGGGCTCATGGATGTGGTGCCTCTTGCTGGGCACTCTGTGGCTGATGGAGGGGCCTCCAGTGGCAATGGCTTCCCCCACAGCAACAGCCCCCACCTGCCATCATGACCTCTGGCCCCCTAACCCGGCCTGCCTGACAGGCCCCGGCCTGTACAGCCTGTTCCGAGGACACCATCCATTACTGAATCCCCTGGTTGGTGCAGTCCCAGTAGCGGCCCCACTTCCAATTGGCTAGCAGCTCTTCGAGGTGGGTTACCATCTTTTAAAGGGAAAGGAGCTCCAACGGCAGCTCATCAGCTACATTACGCATAAATTGAAGCTGGGGGACTGTCAAATGACTGAGGTGGGCTTGCCCCTGCATTTCCAGCCTGTTGGTGGAGCCTCAGTCACCCTGACAAAATTCAACCCAGCATTTGATTTGGCTTTGCACCTACAGATGAAAGAAAGTAGAAAGAAATAACTTGTTTTTGTATAGTAGCCTTTCATGACCTCAGGACTTCCTAAAGGTCTTTACAGCCAATGAAGTGCTTTTGAAGTGTATGCACTGTTGTAACATAAGGAACTGCAGCAGCCAATTTGACAAATACAGTGAGATACATGACCAGATAATCAGTTTTAGTTGTTGGTTGAGGATTAAATATTGACCAGGTCTCTGGGGAGAACTTTGCACTCTTTTTCAAATAATGCCACGGGGAAGAATTTAATGTCCTCCCCTGTGATGAGTTTGGTGGCCGGAGGGCATTTAATCGGGCGGGAGGATGGTGAGTGGGAACCTCGCCGCCTTCGCCCTGATTAATTCCACGGTGGGAAGGAATGTGGATGGCCTTTCTGCTCCCACGCTAATTGAAACACTTAAGTGGGGAATTAATGTCCACTTAATAGTCTCAGCCCAGCAATGGGTAGGGGACTTGTAAAGTGGGAAGCTCGTAACGCAAACCCTGTTTTGGTTGCTTGCAGGTTTCCAGTTGAGGTCCCTTGTTCAAAGCCACTCAGTGTCTGAACGAGGGACCCGGCATCATGAAGAGGCGGGAAGGGGCCCCACTGAGAGGCATCCACCTCTCACCTTGCTACTGAACCCACTCCCATCCCCTCCCCTGGAAACCCCACCCTGTGATCTCCCTCCCACCCTTTAGGAAATCCTGAGGTCATGAAAGGCTGCAATACGAAAGCAATTGCTTTCTTTCTACTTTCTTTGATCTGTAGGTGCAAAGCCAAATCAAACGCTGAGCTGAATTTTGTCGGGGTGGCTGAGGGCTCTACCAACGGGCTGGAAAGCCAGGGACAAACCCACCTTGGCCATTTGACATCCCTCACGCCATCATTGACCTGTGGCCTGAGCCCTAAGTGTCTGATTGGCTGGTAGCTCTCGGTGGGTGGGACCTCCTCCCCAGGGGTCCTTGATCCCAAGGAAGGGCGCCACTGTCCAGTTAAGTGTCTGATTGACACGTAATGTGGCAGGCCTTCCTGAAAAGAGATGACGCAGAGCTCTCGCTGGCTTTCCAGCTGGCAGGCAAGAACCCCACCACCTATATGAAATTCCATCCAGGTGATTTATTGTGTTTATTGTGCCATGATCCTGCCAGATTGCAAATAGCATTTAAGTGGTTGGAAGGGTGGGACTCATTGGACTGAATTTTCAGGCCCCTCCGAGGTCAGGAATGAAGGCGGACAGGGCCTGAAATTTACGAGGCCAGCTGGCAAGCTGGTTTACTGATCCTGTTCCTGACGTCAGCCATCTTGTCCAATGCATGTTCAGAACCAAGGAAGGCCCACCACCCCGAGTTGGCAAGACAATTAAGTTCATTAAGATAAAAACAAAAAGCTAAAAGCTACTGCGGATGCTGGAAATCCAAAACAAAAACAGAATTACCTGGAAAAACTCAGCAGGTCTGGCAGCATCGGCGGAGAAGAAATCAGTTAACGTTTCGAGCCTTCATGGCCCTTCGGCAGAACTGAAGCATAGTTAGCAGAAGGGAGAAATATTTCTCCCTTCTCCTAACTATGCTTCAGTTCTGCCGAAGGGCCATGAAGGCTCGAAACGTTAACTGATTTCTTCTCCGCCGATGCTGCCAGACCTGCTGAGTTTTTCCAGGTAATTCTGTTTTTGTTTTTAAGTTCATTAAGAGCCTTGTTAACCACAGATGAAGGAAAGCAATTTGGATTTTCCAGCTGACCCCCAGTTTTTCGACAGGGGCGAGGAACACAGGTTAACTGCCTGGAGGCAATCATTCAGTGATAGGCTAAGGTGCCAGTGCTCCAGGCAGGCCTAATGGCCCTCCCAGCCTTCCTATGTGGGTGCAGCCAACCACTGTTCAGTAGAGGCTCCTACCACACCCCCACCCCAACCCCTCACAATAGTGGCCTGGCTGTTTTTTTGTACTTTTTAATTAAAGTTTGAAAAAGTAGCTGATTTGGCACCTTCCTGTTGAACTACCCACTCAGTTACCTACTTTTTACAGCAGCCAGATGCTCCTCTGAAGCTGGAAGACCTCTGAATGGTCCTTTAGCTTTGAGAGTCTGCCCATCATCCTTAATTGGACAGGGAGCCTATCTCTGTTCCCCAGTCAAAATTCCAGATCAGTGGCTGTTTCTCCCTGGGGATGGGTTCGAACTGGGACAAAATTCTAGCACCTGTTTCCCAACCCCCAGGCAAAAATACAGCCCTTTGTATCAGCTCCTGGTCTGTACATGATCTGGCTGAGAAAGATGAGACTTCATCTGTAGATTCCAGTCCCACCCCAGAGACTTGAGTACATAGTCTATGTTGGCACTTCAATGCAGTAATGAGGGAGTGCCACACTGTCAGAGATGTCATCTTTCTAATGAAATCTTTAACCAAGATCCAGTCTACCATGGCACTATTTTGAAGAGGAGCAGGAGAATTCTCCCAGTCTTCTGGTCAACATTGATCCTTCAATCAACATAACTGAAACTGATTATCTGGTCATTATCTCATTGCTGTCTGTGGGAGCTTGCTGTGTGAAAATTGGCTGCCACTTTTCCTACATTATAACAGGGATTACATTACAAAACTACTTCATTAGCTGCAAATAGCTTTGAACACCCCAAGATTGTGAAAGGTGCTATCTAAATGCAAGACTCTTTTTATGCATGTTGTATTCTGGAGTTGGGATAGTATATGCCCCTCCCATGCCAACACTGCTAATTGCATGGAGCTGCGCTTAAGCATGCCCACTGTTCTGGGTGAGAACAGGGTGCAGATATGAGGTGACAGTTTGGAAGCCCCAATGCATGCTTTCCTTTATGCCTTACTAACTAGAAGAGATGTTAGAATCCAGGGCCACAATGGTAACAATCTGAGCTTCCATCAACGCTGTCAGATTGTCACCAAAGGCTCCATAACTGGCAGCTCTTGCACTGTGCATGATGGTCACCACACACTCAATAATTGCCTGCATTGTTTCCAAGATCTGCACAATGTCCTCTCCATACTGTCCAACATTGTGTGCAGGCTTGCTGGCTAGCAATTCAATACACTGAAAAGTTGGTGGTGCACAGCCATTCGTCATCTTCTATAGGCTGAATCCTTGAAGTTTACAGCTCTACCCTCTGCAGCCAATTTTCACACAGCAAGATAAAGTTTTGCCCTCCGATGATCTAGATCCTGGCCTCTCCTATCCCCTTCCCTTGCTCCATGCATTTGTTCTTGGTGAATCTGACCTCTCTAACTGGCCCTCTAAATTGAACGCCAGTGTCTGAGCTGGTGCCTGCAAGGTTAAGGTCAAGTGACAATCTGCCTTCAGGACAGCTGGGCCGCTCTTGCTCGCCAGTAGCTGGGCCCATTACTTGGAATGGGCCTGAAGTGACAAGGATTAGCAGCTTTTTGATAATGGTTAGCAGAGACATTTGAGTGGCTGAAATGGCTCTCTTGGCAGTGTTTAGTCAAAGGATCCATTTTTTGAAGTAGGCTTCCAGAGATCATAGATCTTCAGTGAGTGTTTTCTCAATGTCCAGAAGTTCTTTAGCCTGGAAAGCCAGAGGAATATCATCAGCATATTTGAAGAGTGGTGACTTTGTGGGAGGGCTGTATGGTCACTAGTTTATATGTTGGTGTGAGGACTAATCCCTGTGGGAGCCCATTGTTTGTTATGTGTGGGTGGCTGATTTGATCGCCAAGGTGCACACAGAACTGTCGGTTGCTGATCATGGAATTGATTAGCTATAGGGTTTTCACACAGTAGATGATCTTGAAGAGTGTCATAGGCACAGGATAAGTCAGCAACAACGGTTCCTGTCTTTAGGCCTTTCAGAAATCTGGCCTCAATTTGTGAGGTCAGTGTCACAACCTGCTCAGAGCGGTTGCGGCCTATGCGAAAACTTGCCTGTTGTGGGTGGTATCACTGCTTCTAGGGTGGGACTTGGTCTGTTTATCAGAAGGTGTTCCAAAACCTTATGGGTTAGTTTTTACGGGGCACCATATTCCTCGCTCCCCCGACTGATAAATCGGTCGTCAACCTGCCCACCTAAACTTGGCTGCCTGCAGCAATATTATGTTGGGAGCGGCTTAGTATCAGAGCTTCAGAGTGGGACTGCTGCCACCATCTGGTAGGATGTCCCACCCTAGAGAGCTGTGTGGTTCCAACAGGTCGAGCAGTGGTCACTGCTGGGACTACAGGCAACCCCCAAGAAGAAGTGATGGAGCTCCGAGTCTAAGGTAAGTCTGGAATTTTGGACGGGCCTGGCTGGCAAACTCCAGCAAGGGTGGGGGTGAGAGTGGGGGGGGCCAGGTTTGAGATACCGGAGTGGGGAGGGTTAGAGGGGGGTGTGATCTTGGAGGAACACCTCCAATGATCATTGGGTACCTCCCAAAGGAGACGCCCACCCCCTTCCTGCCCAACAGCAGCCTCGCTGAAAGCTGCCGGGCTGCCCACCTTGCCTTCACTTTCCCCTGCCACAAATAAAATAGCGGCAGAGATTGGATGAGGCCCTTAAGTAGCCATCAATAAGCCTAAAGATGGACAGGCTGCCTGACTCTTTCCTTACCCATAATATGGGAAACAGGTTGAAGATGGGCAAGAAGGTGGCTGGAAGGCCATCCACTTTATTTTACAATCCTCCTTTTCATTCAGATATGCTGGTAGGGGGCCAAAAGATCCAGCCCTATAGGGCAATGCGTGGGTTGATGAGAGATTTGCTGGGCTTGACAATGGCCACAATCCTGGATTGGCGCCAGATGTTTGGAATGGTGCCTGTGCTGTGGATGTTGGTAAACAGCTTTGCTAGCCACTTCCTTCCATGTGATCCAATGTTCTTCAGGAATTCTGAGTGAATCCTATCAACTCCTGCTACTTTGTCTGACTTGTTTGCCATCAGGGCGCTGTCCACTTTTTCTTGTGCGTAAAGGCTTGAAAAGACTGCCTGCTTTTGGGCAGTCTTGAGAGCCTGCATCTGGGCTGTTTTTACCATCCACTTATCTTCCCTTTTGGCTAATGCCTCTTACTGATGTCATTGGAGTAAGGAGATGCATGGAGATGAGACCACGCTTGAGTGAGACTTGACAAAGTGTAGTTGGAAATTTGGTTCATGTGGGAATTTGGTGCAGAGGTGGAAAGACATGCTCCATTTTCTACCTTTTTTCAGCCTCCAGGAGCTGTAGAAGACACAAGTTGTTTCCCAGAAATAAAGGGCAACCTAGAGACAGTAATGAGAGTTTGAAGAGTTAGGTAGGTGAGTTTGTGGGTTCGGAGTATTCCAAAGAAAATTGAAGCGTGACATAACAGCAAAGAAGGTAAGTGATTTATTAGTTGGTGAATATTTTCTATTTTTCTCTTATCCAAATTATGGAATTTTAATCTGGGAAAGTATAACATTAATTGAAATAATAAGAGTAAAAATCTTCCAAAACTCAGGATTTATTAGTAAGGTTTATTTGTAGTACTAAGGTTTACTAGCAGTAGTGAAGCTTATTAGTAGTAGTGGGGTTTATTAATGATAAATTAACTAAGAATAATAAATTAATTAACACATAATGAAGATGGCGGGGAAGATGATGTGTTGTGGTTCTAGTATGTGGGAACTGGTGGATGCCAGTGTGATCCACAGCAAGCAGGTCTGCAGTAAGTTCCTGGGGCTCAAGGAGCTTTGCCTCAGAGGCAGTGAACTGGAGATTGAGCTACAGACACTGCGATGCATCAAGGAAGGGGAAAGTTACCTGGATACTTTATTCCAGAAGGCAGTCACACCTGTTAGGACAGGGTATTCTGATTTGGTCAGTGGCCAGGGACAGGAGGGTGTGACTGCATGTGAGGCAGGTAAGGGGGTCGAGAAGGTAGAAGTGGAGGAGCCTCAGCCCTTGCAGTTGTCCAACAGGGTTCAAGGTCCTTGAAGCTTGTATGGATGAAAGTGCAGGCTGCAAGGTGAATGAGCAAACTGACCATGACACCATGGTACAGGAAGCCACTCGGTGGGAGAGTAAATAGGAATGATTTTGTAGTATGGGACAGTATGGTCAGGGGGACAGACAGTTTTCTGTAGCCGAGAGTGAGTCCAGAAGGCTGTGTTGTCTGCCAGGTGCCAGGGTTCATGACATCTGCAGTGGGAGGAAGAGGATCCAGTTGTCGTGGTCCACATGAGTACCAATGACATTGATATGACTAGGAAAGAGGTTCTGCTTAGGGATTATGAGCAGCTAGGGCTAAATTAAAAAGCAGAACCTCAAAGGTAATAATCTCTGGACTATTATCTGAGCCACAACCAAATTGCATAGGGTAAATAAGATTAGAGAGATGAAGGTGTGGCTCAGACTGGTGTGGGAGAAATGAGTTTTGATTCATGGGACCCTGGTAAGGAAAGTGGGAGCTGTGCCGTTGGGATGGTCTTCTCCTGAACCATGCTGGGGCCAGTATTCTGGCGAGTTGTATAACTAAGGCAGTAGTGAGGGCTTTAAACTAAATAGTAGGGTGAAGGGCTCATGTGAGAGGAGATGTGATAAATTAAAGGGAAACAACAAGGTAATAGAGCAGGGTAGCAATTTGAGTAGTGATAAGCAGAGTATGACAGGAAAGGAAAGGGCATACAAACTTAACAGTGCACCAAGCAGAAAAGGTCAGAGTTTGCAAAAATAGTAAAAAGGCAGAGTTAAAGGCTCTGTATCTGAATACACACAGCATTTGTAACAAAGTGGATGAATTGTTAGAACAGATAGAAATACATATATATGACCTGATAGCCATTACAGAAACATGGTTGCGAGGTGACCAAGGCTGAGACCTGAATATTGAAGGATATTTAACATTTTGAAAAGGCAAGAAGCTAGGAAAAGATGATGGGATGGTTCTGTTAATTAAGGGTAAAATTAGTACAGTAGTGAGAGATAGCCTTAGCTTGACAGAGCAGGATGTAGAATCAGTTTGGGGAGAGATAAGAAATAGGAAAGGTAAGAGGTCACTTGCAGGAGTATTTTATAGGCCCACCATCAGTAGTTACACTGTAAGACAGAGTGTACTGGAAGAAATAAATGGGGAGTGTAAGAAAAGTACTGCAATTATCATGGGTGACTTTAATCTACCTGTAAATTGGATGAATCAATTTGTCAAAGGTAGCCTGGAAAATTACTTCAAAGACTGTATTTGGGACAATTTCTTAGAGCAGTAAATTCGAGCACTAACCAGGGAGCAGACTATTCTAGCCCTAGTAGTGTGCAATGAGACTGGATTAATCAATAAGCTTGTAGCAAAGGAGCCTCTAGGCATCAATAATCATAACATAACAGAATTTCACATTCAGTTTGAAGGTGAGAAGTGTGGGTCTAAGACTAGTGTTTTAAACTTAAATAAAGGTAATTATAAGAGTATGAAGGCAAAATTGGCTAAAGTGAACTGGGAAACAAGATTAAAAGGTAAGATAGTGGAGATGCAGTGGTAGACTTTTAAGGAGATATTTAATAATGCTCAGATTACTAGCTAGAAATATAAAAGCAGATAATAAGAGCTACTACAAGTATTTAACAGGAAAAGAACAACTAAAATGAGTGCTGGTCCTCTAGAGAGTGAGTCCGGTGAATTCATAATAGAAAACAAGGAAATGGCGGAAGTGTTGAACAGGTATTTTGTGTCTGTTTTCACTATGGAAGACTTAGCGAACTTTCCAAAGATACTTGAAAATCAAGAGGCAATAGGTAGTGAGGAGCTAAAAACAATCACTACCACCAGGGAAAAGGTTATGGGAAAACTATTAGAACCAAAGGATGACAAGCCTCAGGACCTGATGGCTTACATCCTGGGGTCTTAAAAGAAGTGGCTGCAGAGATAGTAGAGGCATTGGTTATAATCTTCCAAAATTCCTTAGATTTTGGAAGGGTCCCAGTGGATTGGAAAATAGCAAATGTAGCACCTTTATTAAGGAGATAGATAGAAAGCAGGAAACTATAGGCCCATTCGCCTAACACCGGTCATTGGGAAATTGCTAGAATCCATTATTAAGGAGTATATTGCAGGATACTTAGAAAATCATAAAGGGATCAGGCAGACGCAAAATGGTTTTGTGAAAGGAAAATCATGTTTAGAGTTCTTTGAGGAATTAACAAGCAAGGTGGATAAAGGGGAACCTGTAGATGTGGTGTATTTGGGTTACTAAAAGGCTTTTGATCAGATGCCACTTCATAGGTTACTATACAAAATAAGAGCTCATAGTGTAGAGCAGTGTTCTCCAACATACAGCCCGTGGGCCACAGTCCAGCCTGCCTAAGGTTTTTATTCAGCCTGGCAACCGCCGTGGTGCTTCCTTTAAAAATGGAAGGTACCATGTTGTAAGTTACCTTAAAGTTTGAATTTCCCCAAGGATTCATGGATCTTCCCGCCAGCTTTTCCCAATGGCAATATTTAAAAGTAAAGAATGGGCGCAGGGGCCGAGTCTGTGGGGCTGGAACCAGGTTAGTGATTGGGACGGGATTGGGAGCTGGGGTGGAACAGTCCAGAAAATGGCCTCAATCGTGAAGAAAGTGGCGAGTGTGAGAGAGAGAGGGGGAAGGGGTTGAAAGAGAGAGAGAGTGGGAGGGAGGGAAAGACAAAGTGTGGGAGAGGGATAGAGCAAGGGGGGAGAGTGAAAAAGAGAGGTAGAGGCAATGGGGGAGAGAAAGAGGGTGACAGAGAGAGGGAGGGGAGAGAGGTAGGGGAGAAAGGGGGAGGGGAGGGAGAGCAAGAGAGGGATGGGCAGAGAGAGGAGAGAGAGAGAGAGAGAGAGGGACAGGGAGGCAGAGAGAAAGGGGGAGGGGGAGAAAGGGTGGGAGGGAGAGAGAGGGGGGAGGGGGAGGGAGAGATAGAGTGGTGGAGAGAGGGGGGGGAGAGCAGGAGCAAGGGAGAGTGTGGGAGAGGGAGAGAGTGAGAGTGAATCTGGGAGAGAGAGTGGGGGAAGAGAGGGAAGGTGAGATGGGGAGGGGAGAGATAGCTGGAGAGAGAGAGATGGAGGGGGAAAGAGAGAGCAGGGGAGGGAGGGGGGAGAGAGAGAGCGAAGGGGAGAGAGAAAAAGAGGGGAGGGAGGGAGAGCGAGAGGGAGGGGGAGAGAGAGGAAGGGAGGAAAGTGAGAGAGAAATAGAGATAGAGAGAGAAAGGGAGTGGGAAGAGAGAGGGAGGGGGAAAAGAGAGGGGAGAGAGAGGAGGGGAGGGAGAGGCAGGGAGGAGCGAGAGAGCAAGGGGAGAGCGAGATGGGGAGAGAGAGAGAGAGAAAAAGAGAGGAGAGAGAATTGAGAGTGAGGGAGGGGAGAGAGAGACAATAGGGAGAGAGGGATGGGAAAAGAGAGAGGGGGAGAGGGATGGGAAAGAGAGAGGGGGAAAGAGACAAATGGAGGTGAAAGAAAGAGGAAGGGGAAAAGAGAGAAAAAGAGAGGGAGAGAGAGAGAATGGGGAGAGAGAGAGAGATAGGGGATAAAGAGGGAGATGGAGAGGAGTGAGAAATGGAGGGTGTGAGAGGGATGGAAGGGAGAGAGAGAGAAAAAGGAAGGGTGGGCGAGAGAGGGAGGGAGAGGGAAAGAGAATGGGTTGAGGGAGAGGGGTTAGAGAGAGAGAGGGAGTAGAGAGAGAGAAGGGGAAGGAGTGAAAAAGAGGGGGGAGAGTCAACGTGACCCCTCCCACCTCCCACTTATATAAACTCTTCAGCAACCTGTCTGCTGCCAGCAACACCACCACCCCTCCCCACTCATATGGATCCATCAGTATCCCGAGCTCCTATGGTCGCGCCAGCACCTTCCAACACCCACCTCCCCCATTCAATGTGTCACTGGCCCCATGATTGAGAAAAAATTGAAATGTGACCCCTCATGCGAAAATGCAGGATACCCCTGGTGTAGTAAGTAACATATTAGCATGGATAAAGAACTGGTTAGCTAACAGGGAGCATATAGTACAAATAAAAAGGTCTTTCTCGGGTTGGCAAGCTGTAACTAGTGGAGTGCCACAGGGATCAGTGCTGGGGCCTCAACTATTTACAATCTTTATATCAATAACTTGGATGAAGGGACTGAATGTGTGATAGCTAAATTTGCCGATTCCACCAAGTTAAGTAGGAAAGTAAGCTGTCAAGAGCAAGTAAAGAGTCTACCAAGGGTTGAAGGCTAAGTGAGTGGGCAAAAATTGGTAGATGGAGTATAATGTGGGAAAATGTGAACTTGTCCACTTTGGCAGGAAGAATAGAAAAGCAGTATACTATTTAAATGGAGAGAGATTGTAGAACTCGGTGGTACAGAGGGATCTGGGTGTCCTGGTACAATGGAAATGGAATGTTCGCATTTATTGTAAGGGGAATGGATTTAAAAGTAGGGAAGTTTTATTACTCCTGTGCTGGGCGTTAGTGAAATCACATCTGGGCCAGAATTTTATGCTCCCCACCCCCTCCCCCGGCAGGTTCTGAGACAGGGTGGGGCAGGGAGCATCAAATTGCATGGACGGGATTCCCTCCGGGATCCCACCCGCCCTGACCTGGTTGCAATTTTATGCTGGGGTGGGCAGGGCCTTGGACAGGAAGCCCTGCCTTGCCCTAATTAATAGCCACTTAAGGACCTTTTCCACCCAGCCTCAATTTTTAGGCTGGCAGGTGGATGATAGATCAGGGGGGGCAAACCCAAAATTGAACAAAGTTCGATCTCTGGTGGGAACTGAGGGGGTGGCTCCTCCATCAGAAGCCCCCTTCTGGCTGGGGAGCGCCTTCCCCTTAGGGCCCTCTGAACCCCCCCGTCCTCCCTCCTCCCCCTGACCTATCCCCCCAAGACCCCAATCACCCCTATCACAAACCCCCTGTCCTTCCCTACCTTCCCACCCCACCCCACCCCACCCCTTGTCCCTGCCACTCACCTCTTCTCCGGTTCCCAACACTTAGTTCCAGGTAGCTAGCTGCAGTGCCTCTTCTGGCTACTGCAACTTTGTTCCTGGAATGACAGGGAGCTGCTGGCCAATCGGATTCGCCGGCAGCTCTCCAAGGCGGGACTTCTCCCTGTGACGGGCGTTAGCCCTGCCTTCTGCCAATCAAAGCTCATTAGAGCATGAAATGGCATCGGGCCTGCTGGAATTGGCAGGGATGTGTTCCCTGCTGACTCTTCGGATGATGGGGACTGAGCCCCCACCATCCTGAAAATTCTGGCCCTAGAGTACTGTGTACAGTTTTGGTCTCTTTATTTGAAAAAGGGATATAATTGCATTAGAAGCAGCTCAGAGAAGGTTTACTCAAGTTCGGAAGAATGAGGGGTGATCTTATTGAAACATATAATATCCTGAGAGGACTTGATAGGGTGGAGACCAGGAAGAATTTTCCTTTTGTGAGGTAGATTAGGATTTGGGGACACAGTTTAAAAATCAGAGGTCTCCCTTTTAAGACAGAGATGAGGAGAATTGTTTTCTCTTAGAAGGCCATTAGTCTGTGGATTTTTCATCCTCAGAAAAAGTGGAGGCCGGGTAATTGAATTTATTCAAGGCTGAGTTAGGTAGATTTTTGATAGACCAGGGAGTCAAGGGTTATGAGGGGCAGACAGGAAAGGGGCGTTGAGACCACAATCAGATCAGCCATGATCTTATCAAAAGACAGAGCAGGCTTGAAGGGCCAAACAGCCTACTCTTGCTCCTAAGTCCTATGTTCCTATCAGCCACTACACCGATTTTGCGCCATTTTCAGTACTTATAACTTAATCTGACCCTGAATTGGTATCCATCAAATTAACGATATCATTGCTGAACAATTGAAGCTACTCAATATAAATAATTACTTGTGTTGAATTATTTCCCTCACAAGTTACATAGGAATATAGCAGACAGTATTTTGCAAAGATGTAGCACACTCAGGGGGGTTAGATGACATCGCATGATTTTTGAGTCCTTTACAAGGTTATTCAAGTTACAACCTTGAACATGGCCAGTTTTTTATGCCATATGTCCACGTTTTCTACTTCCTAAATTTTGGTATTTGGAGCTCTTTCGTTACTGTACCAATTCCCCCCTAATTGCCAATGTTATTCGTACTCAGTTTTGACTTGTGGTTTTATTATACAATTATGATTGTTGACAGTTTCACAGGAAAATAGTTTTCTCACATGACAGGACAGCAGTGTTTTTTGGGGAATTATAGTACTTCTCTTTGTGTTAAATATACATATAAGATCTATTCTAAAGGTAACACATTTTCAACTCACAAGTCCCAAAGAAAAATGCAGATTTGAAAAACAAACTGAAATTTCTGTATTCAACCCATTGCCCTGTGCATTAATCAGTGACCTCACAAAAATCTATTTTTCTGTTATTGTCCTATACATTTCCTGCCTCTGCTGTCCCCACTAACTGATTACACTGTCAATCAAACGCAACTCTCAAGCTGAGCACAAGTGAATAGAGGCCCCAAGCAGTGAGCAGCAGTCCTCCAAAGACCTGTCATATTAACATAAATAGGCCCCTGTTGTGACCAAATCATTTCTCTCAGCAATAACAGCCACTGTTTCTTTGTTCCAGTCTGCTATTTTTTAACTGAATACTATTTTTGTAAAAATTTAGCACTCTCCAGAATAAGGCCCTACAACAGTGCAACGCTCGATTATTTAGAAGGATACTCAGTTTTTTTTTCTCCAAAATTGTATCCCCTATCAAGACCATTTTGTTTAGCACTTTGAAGAACAGGTAGAGAATTAGATCTTTTCTCAGCTCCCAACAGTATGTGAAGTGGGAAGACATGAGACGGCATTAACTGTACCTAACAATAAAAATCAAAATAAGGTAGAAGTACTGATTGGGCAGCCAACCACCTAAATATTGTTGAACAGTACATAACTATTTTTAATATTAAGTAGAAATAAATAGTGTTTTTTTTCAGTCAAATACTCAAGGAAAATACGTTTACAGTTTCTTAGCTTTCACAATCCCTTTAACCTTTTTGAATATTCACTGTTTACCATGAATCTTATTGGCTTTGATCTCATCTTTATGCAAAGAATGAAAGAAAACATAATTTTTGGCAGTATCAACACAATGCTACTGAAAATTATTTCCAAATGCATCATAACTGAGGATGCATTTGTGTTAGCAGCAATAAAAACTACCAGCCAATCACAATGCAACTGCAATAATGATTCTTTAACACTTGGGCCAAAGGGCCTTTTTCTGTGCTCTCTATGACTCTATGGCCAAAATTTTCAGTTTGGCGGCGGGCACAGCAGAAGCGGACACGGGCGGGCACGGACCCGATCGGTGCCCACGATCGGGGCCGCGCTGTCATTTTGTGTGGGCGGGCCAATTAATTTCCGACTCCCGTGAATAGTGGGAGTGTGCGGGCTGCGGCGGGCGTGCACAGTCCACTGGGTCCAATGGCGACCCGGCAGTCTGTTTAAAAGAAGGTCTGGCTACTCACAATGACCACCTGGAGGTCCAACCGCAGGGGGTCTGCTCAGCACGGCACGTTGGAGAGAAGGGCAGAGGAGCAGGGCAGGCTGCAGGGTCTGCCATAGGAGCAAGGCAGGCCGCAGGGTAGGCCAGCAGGGGGCCAATGTGCCCCTCGCTTTTCTGATGATTGCCTTGCTGCCCTACTCGAGGAGGCGGCAGCACAGCGGGAGGTGCTGGTTCCCCAGGATGGGAGGAGGAGGCCCCCCCACATGACGAAGCATGCCTAGGAGGAGGTGGCGGAGGTGGTGAGCTCCCGCGATGTGTTGCGACGCACCAGGATCCAGTGCCGTAAGCACTTCAATGATTTGTTGTGCTCTGGAAGGGTGAGTACTAGGTTGGCATTGGGCATTTAACCCAGCAGGTAGCCTTAGCCTTTGAGGGCCCCCCCCAAAGTCTTACTGTTGTGACTGCATTGAATCATGTTGGCCATTTCTTGTATGCTGGGTGGGCAAGCAGATAGTACTCATGCTTACATCAGCCTCAGTGGTTCATGAGGAAATGGGTTCTCCCCCACACCATGTGTTGCTCTTAGTCACAAATAACTAGTCTGGCGGCAACCTGCAGGAGATGCAGCTAGGCGCATACTCAGAACTCCAACACATGTCCTATTCACAGTGATGAGATTGTGGAAGGGGAGCCTCAAGGTCTCGTGGCCAAGAGCCATCTGCTGCTCTCGACGCCGCACCTAGTTGCGCCTCCTTGCTATGGGAGCTAAGACCGTGTGTTTCCTAAAGTGATAGGCACAGAATGTGTCCAAGGTGGCCGTTGGGGGGGACGTTGGGAGCAGGTGTACTATCTTTTTGTGACTAATCAGCAGTCGTGTGGAGAAGAGGCACTGGAGGCCTGATATGGGCCACTGTGGTTGGGGCGCGGTGTGTGCATGCAGAGTCCATGTGCGATTAGCCACAATGAATGGTCTTCTCTGTTTTTCAGGAGAAAAATGCTCACAATACCTATGAGCGTTTGTGGACTGGAGGCGACCAGGCCCCTCTGATGATTTTGAGCCAATTTGAGCAGGAGGCCCTGGAGCTTGAAAGGCGCCATGCGCCCAGGTCCACAGGTGTCGGTGAGGCTGGAGTGGAACGGCCAGGTATTTGAGGTCCACAGTGACATCCGCACTGTCTTCCCACCATCCATAGCACTGATGATTGTATGAATCGTTATTGTTGCAACATTGCTCATTCACAGACTGATAGAGTCAGAGGTGTGGGTCATGGACAAAGGTCCCTCGGCCCTTCGAAGATGCGCATGTCAACCGCCTTCCAAAGTCACCTTATCCCATTTCCGACCACTATCCCCATGGCCTTGCATGCCATGGCATCGCAACTGCACATCCAAATACTTATTACATGTTATGAGGGTTTCTGCGTCCATCACCCTTTCAGGCAGTGCGTCCCACATTACTGTGTGCAATAGTTCCTCATCACCTCACCTGTCAACCTCATGCCCCTTACCTTAGATCAATGCCACCAGGTTACTCATCCCTCCGCCAAGGGGTAAAGTTCCTTTCTGTCAACCCTATCTATGCCCCTCATAATGTTATAAAACTCAATAATGTCATCCCTTAATCTCCTCTGCTTCAGGGGAAATAACACCAGTCTATGCTATGTCTCCTCATAACTCCAACTCTCCAGCCCAGCATGCATCCTGGTCAGCGACCTCTGCACTCTCTCCACTCCAATCACATCCCTCCCATGAAGCGCATATCACAACTGCATGCAGAACTATAGCTGTGGCCTAGGCAGCGTTTTCTGCACTTGCAACATGACCTCCCTGTTCCTATATTCTATTCCTCAGCTAATAAAGGCAAGTATGGCATTTACCTTCTTAAACGCCTTATATACCTGTCCTGCTACCTTAACGGGCCTATCAACAGACAACCAGCAAGGTCCCTCTGATCCTCCTTACTTTCCACGGTCCTACCATTCCCTGTGTATTCCCGTACCTTGTTTCTCCTGCCCAAGTGCATCGCCTCACACTTATCCACATAACATTCCATTTGGCATTCCTTAGGCCATCTGACCAGCCAGTCTGTATCCATCTGTAACGTTTGGGTCTCCTCCTGACTATTTGCCACCTCACCAATATTCATGTCCATAGGTTCTGGAAGGTAGAGTGCGTAATGAGCCAGGGGGAAAGGGATGAAGCGTGTCACTGTGTGCACGCTAACTGATCCACTGTCCTTATTGTCAATTTCAGCATCATCAGAGCCTGTCTGCCAGGAATGATTGCAGATGCCCCCCCTCACACCTGAGGGCCCTCAACTGTCACCTGTGTCACACTGTTTGTGCGAGGCAGGCACCAGCGCAGATACTAGCACATCGGTGGGAATTGCAACATCGGCTAGTGTCCCAGGGCACAGTGGAGAGGGCACTTCACAATCGCTGGAGGAGCTGGCAGAGACAGTGCCCATGGCACCAGCAGTCGGATGACTGCAGGGGACCAGTCACATGCTGAGTCGGGGCATGACAATGTGCCTCTGGAGTCGTCCGCGAAGCAGCAGCTGTAGGAAACCCGGCCAGGTGTGCAGGAGCATCTGGCAGTGTTGCATGAGATGATGCTTCGCTTGGTGTCCGTGGTGGAGGAGTCCACACAGAGCATGTCAGAGCATCATGCTTCCTCCATGGAGAGAGTGGCGACTCTCGTGGAGAGGGGCCTCCAGGAAAACAAGCAGCTTCTCCTGGGATTACGCTCGGACCTGCTAGCCCTCACAGCGCCAGTGGCCACAGCTGGTCATTGCCAATGTGGGAGATGATGTGGGCTTCAAGCTTCCCAGCTCGTTGCCCATCCATCGACGGTGAGCAGAGAGGTCTGGGACAACCTCACGTCTGCGGAGCAGCTGCCTGCCATGTCTGCGGGCTCCTCTCATGGTGCTCCGGATGAAGGCACCAGCTGCTCCGCCCCTCTCCTAGTGACCACTTCATCGGGTGAGGCTACGACGACTGGGGAGATGCCAGCTGTGGATCTGGCAGATCCCTCCCAGGCGGTGCCAGCACAGGGTCCACGGGCCAGAGGACGGCCACCAACGCCATCAAGGCCAACAGGACAGCAGAGTCAGCAGGCTGTCTCAGAAGCCACTCTGAGCGATGGGGTGGAACCAAGATGTATCACCCATAAATGTAAGCGTAAGGCACCTTAGGCACACCACGGGTTTCTCACTGGTGCTTTTGTTTTGGCCCTAGATTAGGGAATTATTATTTGTTTATGGTTGAAAAACGTTTTGCTTTCATTTTGTGTGATCTTATGATTGAGAAACTTAAAACCAGATGTGTTACCATGGCCGGGGGTGGCTCCTTTGTGCTGCATCTGTATGTTTTACATACATGTCATGAGTGTTTGAGTGGACATTGAGGTTTATGTCCAAAGCCCTTAGTTGCAGCTGATGAAGTGGCAGATGTAGCACTTAAGTGCCGACTATAGAAGTGCCAAGCAAGGCTGGTCCTGCTGATCCAGTTTTGTGCAGCTAGCTGAAAGCTCATTGGATTAAAGTGTCCCGGGTGTCCCTGCCTCCTCGGTGTAGTCCCGGGTCAGTGTTTAGCCCCTCATAATTTCCCTGTGCCTCCTCATCCTCAGAATCAGTGCTGAACTCATCATGTGCAGCCGCATCCACTGCGTCAACGTCTTCATCGTCCACTGCGTCCCCCCTTTCCAGCATAAAATTGTGGAGAGCGCAGCATGCAACCACTATCACCGAGACACGATCTGGGGGGTACTGGAGTGCACGCCCTGAGCGGTCCAGGCATCAGAAGCGCATCTTGAGAAGACTGATGGCTCTCTCCACCACAGCCCTTGTGGTGCCGTGGCTCCTATTGTCGCACTGCTTAGCTTCTGTTCTTGGATGGCAGAGAAGCATCATGAGCCACCTTCTAAGGGAATAGCCCTTGTCACCCAGCAGCCATCCATCAAGCCAAGCCAGAGCACTGAAGAGCCCCAGCACCTGGGAGTGTCTGAGGATGTAGGAATCGTGGGATCGTGGGAGCTGCCTGGGTACCTTGCACAGACTTGTAGAATCTGCATCCTGTGATCACACACTATCTGCACGTTCATGGAGTGGAAGCCCTTCCTGTTGACGAAGGCACCCGGCTCACCTGCTGGCGCCTTGATGGCCACATGTGTGCAGTCTATAGCACCCTGGACGCGGGGGATGCCAGCAATGGCCACGAAGCCTCTGGGTCACTGCGTCTGGTCCCAACGGAAGTGGATGAAGGTCAATGCATGCCTGAACAGAGCGTCTGTGACCTGCTTGACACAAGTGTGGACAGCTGATTGGGAGACACCGCAAAGATCACCCACCGAGCCCTGGAAGGAGCCAGGGGCATAGAAGTTGAGGGCAACTGTGACCTTCAGAGCCACTGGCATGGGGTGTCCGCCTAAACGGTTAGGAGGGATCTCAGGGCCAATGATCTGACAGATGGAGTTGACTGTCTCCTTTGACAGTCGGAGCCTTCTTCGGCACTGCACCTCAGTCATATTGAGGTAGCTGCTTCGCCGCCTGTATAGCCTGGCAGCAGGATAGTGGCATCTTCTGTGGCTCCTTCCATCTTGGACTACCTCTTGGCCCTGCGCCCTTTGTGCCTGTGCCTGCACTCCCAAAGATGGCTCCCCTGGAGGATGATTGTGCACTCTTGGCCTCCTCCTTATTCTAGCCCTCCCTTCCTCCTCAGACGAGCTGCCTCCAGTGGACATGTCAGAACCCATACCCCGGCTAAAGGGAGGTCTTCAGAAAGCTGCAGGCCCGATAAAGATTCCTGACTGCAGAGTGCTTACCTGAAAGTTCAAAGTACACCGAAAACTGCTGGAATTCGTTCTGAACTACGACAGATCACACAGGCAAGTTTAAAAAACTTTCTGCAATAAATACTGACAGACCAGATTGACAACCCCACTAAGCCCTCTTATCCCGCCCGTGGATGAGTTTTATTAAAAAGTCTCTTATAGGCTTGCCCATTGCGCCCGTGCGCCGAGCTGAAGATCGCACGGGCGCCTGAAAATCGACGTCGATTGCCGATTTAAGAGCCTTAACTAGCTTGTTAATTAATGGCGGGTGCGCATTGAATTTCATCGCGTGCCCGCCCAGCAAAATATTGCGATGGCGCGCGGTGACGTCGGGACGCTCGCCCGATATCAGCGCATGTCATTTTACACGCTGACATGCGGCGTTCGCCCCCCCGCATGTCAAGCAGGAAATTCTAGCCTCTGACTATGACTTCTCACGCAGCTATTGAGGCATTTACCTTAACAAATGTTGAAAAATTAGATAATTCTATTGCATGGTGCTCATATTTACTAACATATGAAATTTACAGGGAGGAAAGGACCAGTTGGCCTAGACAGTCATTATGATGACTGAAACAGGCTGACTAAACATTTCCTCCTTTTGCCCCAACTCCTCTGCAGGATATGGAGCTGGATTTTCTCTCTGGGGGTGTGAAACAGAAGTTGAGACTGTTTCCAGGTCCCAATCCCACCCCGGAGGGAATATATGAATTAGGAACAGGAGTAGGCCACTCAGACTGCTCCACCATTCAATAAGATCATGGCTGATCTGATTGTAACCTCCACTCCATATTCTTGCCTGCTCCCAATAACCATTAACCCTATGTTTATCAAGAATTTATCTAGCTCTGCCTTAAAAATATTCAAAGACTGCTTCCACTGCTTTTTGAGGAAGAGAGTTCCAAAGACTCACGACCCTCTGAGAGAAAAAAATTTCCTCATCTCTGTCTTAAATAAATAAGATCCCTTATTTTTAAACCGTGACTCCTAGTTCTAGATTCTCTCACAGGAGGAAACATCCTGTGCACATCCACTCTGTCAAGACCCCTCGGGATCTTAAAGATTTCAATCAAGTTGCCTCTTACTCTTCTAAACTCCAGCGGATATAAGCCTAGCCTGTCCAACCTTTCCTCATTAGACAACCCGCGCATTACTGGTATTAGCCTAGTAAACCTTCTCTGAACAGCTTCTAATGCATTTACATCCTTCCTTAAATAAGGTGACCAATATTGTACACAGTACTCCAGATGCGATCTCACCAGTGTCCTGTACAACTGAATCATAACCTCCCTACCTTTATAATCAATTCGCCTCACAATAAACAAAAACATTCTATTAGGTTCCCTCATTATTTGCTATACCTGCATAGTAGCCTTTTGTCACTCACCTGTGATTCTCCTTGGGCTGGTCAATTAATAGCCAGAATACAGGTTCGCCATCCTATTAAAGACAGCGGGTGAGCCCTCAAAGCTGAAGGGCCAATCAGAGACCTTCCAGCTTGAAAAAATCAGCAGGTTAGAATGGAAGGTAAGTAAGAGAGAAGACGGTTCAAAATGGATGTGCCCTCTCTCCAGCCTTCAACAGCCAGCCACCACTGAGGGGGTGAGGGCGGGGACTGGATTGGAGGGGTGAGGGGTGGCAAGCCCCTTTACAGTATAGCCTGCGTCACCCCACCCCTCACCTGTTACTGGGTGCCCACCTTGAAGTGCTTAAACTGACACCCTGATGTCTTGCTGCCTGCGGGAACCTGGAGGCCAAATCAAAAACTCTGGTTGACCTCTTTTAATTGGCCTCAACTAGGCTCTTAGTGAGTCTGATTGGCTACCTGCCACATGCTGGCAGTTTGCCCTGCCAGCCCATGATACCTCCTCTGTAAAAATGGCCCAGGTGGGATGGAGCTAGGGAACCAGTATACTGGCCAGTGGGTCTATTTTTAACTCACGCCCACCTCCAATCCTGGCCCCAGCTGGGACTGAAAATCCAGCACATGATTTCCTGGGAAAGACAAATAAACAAGAGAAAAAAGCTATGAACAGTAAAGGAAAAAATACTTTGGAAAATTCCTCTCTGACCCTCCCAGACAATTGAAATCAGTCCAGGAGATATGGATCAAATATCATCTCTGTCCCAGTCAAGAATTGGTTCCCACTTGTTGTCATTTACAAAAAAATGTCTGAATACAAGCAGACAAAAATTAACATGGTGGTTAGTTGAAGCAAGCACTGATGGAACCAGGAATGACGTGTCGATTGAACCATAGTGATGAATTCTGGGAGGATGTGGCATACTGGACTCTTGAGTCACCTATTAAATTCTGGGAAACCTAGAGGGTCTGGGAAATGACCCATGAGAAACCAGAATGGAAGATTGTCCCACACACATACAGGTATTTCTCACAAGTGCTACCAAATAGCTATGGGGAAGGATTCTGGCACAACTAATTATCATAAAACTGCCCATAAGTTGATGGATGAAATGCATTTGCTTAGAAACTGATTAAAAAACCTCAGATTTTATTTTAGAAAACAAAAAGCCATATTGGGATAATGGTTACAATTTACAATTGCAACTCCGTTATTGTGACTTTTGATCTGCTTGAGATGCTGAAAGCTTTACTTTTGATTATTATATGCAAGATGGTAATTGATCCATGTTGACTAAATGCTGCTTTTTTGATATTTGATGTAAAATAATAGAGGAGGGGATTACATTTCCCAATCTAACACTAAAGCTACGACAATTAGGAAAACCACTGCCAAGATCTCAGGCAAGCGTACTTCAGTGTATGCACATGTATTATCTCTTTAATCCCTACTCTTAAACTGCAGTAGCTGTTTCCATGCATCATAATGGGGTTCTTTGGTCATTAGTACAAAGCACTAGACTTTAAAAAAAAATTTTTTTTTGCTAGTATTTTAAAATTGCATTATCTATTTTTCTGTCGGTGTTTTCTTCCTAGTGTTTGTACCAGGAAGGGGAATTTAAAAATTGTTGAAGTTATTCCATGTGTAAGTTAAAATGGGAAGCTGCTCTCACTCATAGAGTCCTGCTATATCCAGGCATGAATGTTTTTTGCACAATTAAACAAGTAACTGGAGGTGGAGGCTCCACAAACAGCCCCATCCTCAATGATAGCAGAGCCCAGCGCAACAGTGCAAAAGACAAGGCATGAAGTATTTGCAACCATCTTCAGCCAGAAGTGCCGAGTCAATGACCTGTCTATCTTGGCCTCCTTCTGAGGTCCCATCCATCCCAGATGCTAGCCTTCAGCCACTTTGATTTTCTCCATGTGGTATCAAGAAACAGCTGAAAGCAATGGATTCAGCAAAGGCTATAAGTGCTGACGACATCCCAGCTGTAGTACTGAACACTTATGCTTCAGAACTCGACGCATTGCTAGCCAAGCTGTTCCAGTACAGCTACAACACTTGGGTCTACCCGACAAAGTGAAAAATTGCCCAGGTATGTCCTACCCACGAAAAGCAGGATAAGTCCAGTCCAACCAATTACTGTCCCATCATTTCAATCATTAGCAAAGCGATAAAAGGTGTAATTGACAGTGCTACCAAGCAGCATTTACCTGCTCACCAGTGCTCACTTTGGGTTCTACCAGAGCCACTCAGCTGCAGGCCTCATTACACAAAGAGCTGAATTCAAGAGGTGAGGTGCGAATGGCTGTCCTTGACCTTAAGGCAGCATTTGACTAAGTGTGGCATTAAGGAGCCCTAGCAAAATTGAAGTCAATGAAATCAGGGGGAAACTCCCCAGTGGTTGAATTCATACCTAGCTCAAAGGAAGATGGTTGTGGTTGTTGGAAGTCAATCATCTCAGTCCCAGGACATCGTAACAAGAGTTCCTCAGGGCAGAGCCTGAGGCCCAACCATCTTCAGTTGCTTCATCAATGACCCTTCCACCTTCCTAAGGTCAGAAGTGGGGATATTCGCTGATGATTGCACAGTGTTCAGAGCCATTCTTGACTCCTCAGGATCTGAGGTTGTCCATGCCCACATGCAGCATGACCTGGGACAACATTTAACCTTGGTCTGAAAAGTGGCATGTAACATTTGAGTCACACAAATGTCAGACAATGAGCATCTCCAACAAGGGAAAATTTAATCAACTCCCCTTGACATTCAACAGCATTACCATCACTGAATCCCCCACTATCGACATCCTGGGGTTTACCATTGACCAGAAACACAACTATACCAGCCATATAAATACTGTGGCTACAAGAGCAGGTTGGAAACTGGGAATTCTGCAGTGAGTAATCATCCAGCAAAATGAGCATCATGATGGGAATTCTGCAGAGACTAACTCACTTCCTGACTCCCCAAAGCCTGTTCACCATCTACAAGGTACAAGCCAGCAGTGCGGTGGAATACTCTCCATTTGACTGGATGTGTGCTGCTCCAACAACAATCAAGAAGCTCAACACCATCCATAACAAAGCAGCCCACTTGATCAGCACCCCTTCACCACCTTAAACATTTATTGTCTCCACTACTGGTGCATAGTGACAGCAGTGTGTATCATCTACAAGATGCACTGCAGCAACTTGCCATGCCTTTTTCAATAGCACCTTCCAAGCCTGTGACCTCTACTACCTAGATGGACAAGGGCAGCAGACGCATGGGAACACCGCCACCAGCAAGTTCCCTTTCAAGTCACACACCATACTGACTTGGAATATCGCCATTCCTTCATTGTCATTGTGTTAAAATCCTGGAATTCCCTTCCTAACAGCAATGTGGGTGCAACTACACCACATGGACTGGCCATTCAAGGCGGTGGCTTACAGCCACCTTCTCAAGGGCAATTAGGGATGGACAATAAATGTGGAATTGCCAGCGATGCTTACATCATGAATGAATTTTAAAAATACTGTTATTATTTCTATTATTTAGAAACCCAATAACATTTTATGAACCAAAATAAGTCCTTGCATTGTTCTTCAAATTATCTTGTAATGTCGAGTAATTCGTGACAAGAATCAAAGCATAACACCACAATTGGAAATATACAAAAAAATTGCTCAGAACAAGGGAGACGTTTGCTTCTGGATTAATTCTAATTGAATCTCATATTTGAATTTCTAATGGATTCTGCTAGTTTTCATATACTGTATGCAACATCCACTTTCTGAAAATATCTCTTTTTGGTTGTCATTTTCTAATTCAGCAGTCCATCAGAATAATCAATTGAAAGGACTGAAAAGCTGCAGAATAGAAAACATTTTTGGCAACATAAATATTAAAGGAAGTAGACACTGAAACTACTCTGAATACTGAGTGTAAATGCTACAGAGCGCAAGACAAACATCCTTCACCAAGAAATGGATATTTGGTGATGAAGTCAGCATATTGTCGGCATGCACTGAGTACATGCAGCATCTGTGATTGGGCACACAATCATTTGGTAGGATGAATTTCAGAAGACGGTTGCAATGCATTAAAGACACACTGGCTTGATGGCTGGAACATTTGTTTTATTTACCACATTGATGGATGAACTTTATCTACATTATCACCTACGGTGTCTGAATTTTAACCTGCTCCATCACTGTTGATGGCTGAATTATGTATCACTATCAATGCTGTTGTTTGAGCTTTGTTGGGGCTACCCGGAAGTTGGGAGTGTTAATTTCACAAAAGAATGGCTGGCAATGGGGGAAGAAGCAGTATTCTTTATTTTGAGAATGAAATAGTTTAAGTAAGAAATGGGGCGTAGGAGGGAAGTCATTCTCCCCCTACCGAGGCCACAAACAATCTAAATCAATAGAACAGGGTGCTTAACAAAAGATGGTAAAAAGAATCACTGCCTTTAGCAGAATGCAGAGGAGTTGGCTTCAGTGTTGGAAGAAGTTCAATAAGCTCCTCAGGATGGGCGAGGTAGGCAAATCACATTTCCCCCTCCTGCTTTACTTCTGTGGTGCACCAACTGGTACTATATCCCTATTCCCTCACTGCTGCTGCGTCAAAATCCTGGAACTCCCTTCCAAACAGCACTGTAGGTGTACAGACACCACATGGACTTCGGCGGTTCAAGAAGGCAGATCACCACCACCTTCTCAAGGGCAATTAAGGTTGGGCAATAAATACTCGCCTTGCCAGCAATGCTAACGTTCCATGAATTAAGAAAATCTAAAGTCCTCACTTCCTTGTCCTCTGTCACCATCATCCATCTCATGGCCGAGACGGGCTTCACTGCTACCGTTGTGCTGGAGAACATTTGCTGCAGGTCAATGAGGCACTGAAAGGCCTAGGATGGGTATCAGTCTTCCTATTTAAGGTGGCATCCAGAGCCTGCAAGTCCTTGTTCGAGGCATACATGAATTGTTGTGACTGTCACATTTTAAGTTCCATGCAGTTGGCCAATCTATCAATGCAAGAAGACATCATCGTAGTGCCGTGTAACATCAACCTACTCATGCTTGAGCTGGACTCCTGTAATCTCTTTACAATTGTGGACAATCATGCTTGGAAGGCCTATCAGTAATCACACATTCTCTGCTGCTGCTCAATCACTATTCTTTCCATCGGCGACCCCTGGAATACAGTTTGTGTGTCCAGCCTGTGTCCAGCAGAGGTGGAAGAGAGATGCATCCTCTGACATGGACTCTCCATAGCTATCCTTGCCATCACCATCTGCACTTGTTGACTTGTGAAATCCGTGTGACCAGCTAAAAACTCAAATATCTCTCTTTCTACAAAAACACAAAAATATGAGTTGATGTATGACCCACAAGATTCTTATGACCGTGCACCATCAGAACAATCGAGCTTTCTGAGGAATCATCATCCATGACCTACAACAGCCCATGCTGCACGCTTGATGGTTCCATGGGAGATAAAAGACATGAATAAGTTCTGCCAAGGTAAGAATTTGAAAGTTATCATGACGATTGATCATATTTCATTGAAATCAAGTCAACACGAATGTATGATATGCGGGTGGCTATATTCAATTGGGCCACTGAGTAGTTGGAAGTTCTCCATCTCTGATGGCCAGCCATACAGAGACTTGTCTAATTAGTTGGAAACCCAGGATTAAAATGGTAATGATGTGACTGTACTCAAAAATTGCAAACGGATGCATTGAATGTATATCTGGGGTTTTCCATGCGATATCAGACCTCCACTGAATCCCACCACTGCCCTGCTCTGAGCACATCTCCTAATAAGTATCAAGGCCATAGTCTTGGTTCAGAGAAATTAAATCAAAATACCAGAAAGAAGAAACAGATATGAACTGAACGGTTGTAATCAGAGTTAAAATATTACAGCAAGGAGAGAAGAGTATATAAAAATCCAAGTAATCAAAATATAGCATATGTGTCAAACTAAAAAATATTCAAAGAGAAAATCATATATTAGTTGTAAAGATAGAGAGGTTTAAGATCCCTCACGATCTCGGAAACATCTGGGATCCCATTAGTTTTATGCAGGTTAGATGCATTGGCAGAGAATTTCTCCAGAAACTGTAAAAAGTATCCTAGAATGAAGGTAGAAGAGTTAGCCCTTACATAAAACATGTACAGTGCCTTAGAAGCAATCCATGGAGAAGCCAAATAATCATGAAAGCAAGACCAGAAGTAGACAAATTACGCTACTTATGTTATCTCTTAAATTAAGAGAAAAACAAGTGGCATGGGGAAGAGTCATTTAACAGCTGTTAGATAGTAAACTTAATATTGAAGAGAGCACACTAGGTTTCATCCAGATAATAAATGTATTAAAGTGAGACATATGAGCTCAGTATGTTGTTCAGTAAATTGTCGAGTACGTACAAAACTGACTGGAAGTAAGAGAGGTCATGTCAGCACCCATCTTCCCTCTACAAAGAAGAGTATTATCATTTTATAGAAAATTACTATATTTTTACATGAATGTGTAAAATGTTTATAACCTTAAAGCTTTTTAGCATCATTATGAACTGAAGTAATAGGAAATCCTCAGCACACAAAAAAAACAATGTATTAGAGCAGCAGAATGACTTGGTGGGATAAAGGGGTGATTCCTACTTTGTTGAGCTCCTGATTTCAACCATGATGCTATGGAAGCCATGAAGGGATGATCAGACAATAAACCCAGGTATATTTAATATCAAGCAGAAATTGGTTCATTGAGCTGCTCTTGCAAACCTCTGCCAGTTATGATAAGGACATTTGGATTCTTGGTTCCAGGACATCTACAATCAAGATATGCCCAGATACAGGGAGGATGAAGGAACTGGAATGAAAACATAATGAAGCAACAGTTAAAACACATCAGGAGACTTTCTGGGACACTTTTGTCAAAAATTCACCAATACCCTATTAACATTTAATTTTCAAACTCTCTGAGGATTTCACCTAAAGAAAGTTAGTGCTGTGCTACTCTACCTTCCTAGACATCGTATAGGAGTCACCAGGAGAAAGGGACTGCTTGGTCATGGGTATCTTGCTGGGTCTAAGGGTGGAATGAGAAGAGGACATGAGGCCAGGCAAAGTAGTGCCAGCTGCTGCAGCAGAGAGACAGGAAGGTGAGGTGATTTCCATCCCCATGTAGTTGCAGGACAGCCCTCCTCCTCTGACTTCCTCTGCTGTGACCTTCAGCATGCATCTGAAAACCTGTGCGCCCTTTCATTCATTCACTGAACTATCCTGAAACCAGCCAGCTTACCCCACAGCTTCAGTGGAAGTGGGTTCATTGAGTCCACCTATACTGGTCTAGGAAGATACCTTCAAATATGTATTTGAGAGCTAACCCTGCAACTGTCTGTTTTATTGCCACCAGACAAGCTTAAATCATATCAACTATCCGCCACCAAAATAACCCCCTCTGCTTTTAGAGATACCGGCTGCAGAATAAATATTGACCAGAACATCGTGGGTATCTTCCCTGCTCTTCTCACGATAGTGCCATAAGATTTTATATACCTTTCTGACAGGGCAGATAGCACCTCTTAAAGTGCAGAACTCCCCTTGTTCCACGCTGGGGCCAGGCTTAATTGAGCTTGAATCTCTGGAACAGGACTTTTACTCATCACTTTCTGACTCAGAGACCAGAATGCTGCTAACTGAGCCATGACTGACAATAGCTATTAAACATGAAGCAATAATGGCTGGTCTTCTCATGGTGGCTTACAAATAACCCAGCAGTGGATATGGTGATTTCAACAGCTTGTAGTTATATGGTGTCTTTAATTTACAGTAACTCCCAAGCACTTTATAGGACATTCACAGGAAGAGCAGAACAATACAAGGTAGGGAAGAACGTTTAGAAGGAGTGACAAAAAGCTTGGGGTGGGGAGGGGCCGGGTGGGAAGAATGGATTTTGGGAAGATTTTTAAAGTCAGAGAGCAAGGTAGGGGTGCAAAAGTTTCAGAAGAGCATTACTAGAGAACTGGTCCTAGGCAACTGGGCAACAGCTGTGTCACAGATCAAAGGAAGAAATGGGAGATGTGCAGAGGGCCCAGAATTGGTTGGCCAAAGGGTGAAGTGTAGGAAGTAAGTCTGAGGAGGTTGCAGTGACCTGGTGGGCCAAGAACATGGGGAGATTTGAAGAACAGGATGAGGATTTTAAATTTAACATGTTGGAGGATTCGTTTCCCCACAAGGCAATGATTTGAGAGTTGTTTTTAAATGCATTTTTTAAGATTAAATACTTTTCTTTCAAAAGTATGAAAGAATTGCCATTAACTGTTATTTTCTTTTTGCAGAATTGTTTAAACACATTTATTTCAGATAGTTCTCCTGTATTAGCTGATTTTCTGGTTTCCCTAAATAGAATAAAGACACTACGAACCAGTTCAAGCATCCTTTATCTTTGTACTGCGAATAGCTTCAGGAAAAGCAAAAGCAAACAACATGTAAAGCGCCTGAAGAACATGACTTTTTTAAAATGTCTCCAGTGGTTTTAAGTTTGAGGTTCGACCTCAAGTTGCTCAGCTTGGGCTACATCATTGTGGGCGGGAATGGAGTGGGAGTCAGTTGCTTCTCCACAGGAAAGGGAAAGTCAGAGGAAATGCCATCCTCAGCTGCTCACGCACACCTCCAAACAGCCTGAGAGCTGCTTGCATGCGCGGCTGCCAGTGTTGCGTGGCCCACATAGGAAAAACGAAGACAAGAAACATAAGTTCAAATAAATAACGTGAGCCC
The DNA here is from genome assembly GCF_964194155.1 of Cetorhinus maximus. Lineage (NCBI taxonomy): Eukaryota > Metazoa > Chordata > Chondrichthyes > Lamniformes > Cetorhinidae > Cetorhinus > Cetorhinus maximus. The sequence continues at coordinate 28,109,664 of NC_135892.1, read as the reverse complement.
CACGTTAGTAAAACACTTTCTGCGGGGTTCTTCCGATCTCTCGCTGTTAATTTAGTGTAAGATCCGAGGACCCCCAGATAGGGTTTCTGCTGTTCTACCGAAGCTATGATGTGAGATTGGGAGAAATGCAGAAATTCTACCTTTGACACTTACATACTACTAGTAGATCCCCACATTAATTATTTCTTTCAACTGTATTTTTCCCTCGCCCCCCTGATTTAGATTATGACTTGCTCTTGATTCATTTGTCTCAATGCTCATTGTCGCTCACCAAGGTAACTTGCCAGGTCTTGCAGAATCGGCACCTTATTTCCTAAATAGTACCCAACCCTCAGCGGACATTTGAGTGTTCATTTATCAAAAGTTCATTGTATCCAAAAAAAACCTAGCATCAACACTTTGCCCAAGTGACTGCACAAACACAAATAGAAAATCTAACTCTGCCCTTTGCAAATAATTTGAGAAATTTGACAAATATACTGGGTGCGTTAAAGAACGGGGTCGAGGTCATAGCAAATGAAAGGTTCCAAAGTCAAATGTTACATCCGATTCCAATTAAATTATTATTGTATCACTGAATATTTCTGTTAAGTGAATTAAAAAATTAGAAAGGCTAACATAAACATCCCACTCATTTTGGTTAAATAAATAACTAAAATTTCCATTATCTAAATACTTTCCCCAGATCATATTGCATACCATATTTAAATTTTCAAGCTGTATGGTGAGCCTCGAGCCTTCAATGTAACGCGCTGCAGGAATTAGTTACTGCACACCATGATACAGCATCAACAAGTGAAAAACAGCATATAAATGTTGATGGTAGCTGTGTTCTAGTGTTATGACTGAGTGTCATAATGTCTAATGCACATACAAGGTTATTTCAATTTTTTCTCATAGAGGCAGCACTCGTGATTAATACTTTATTTATAAATTATTATTTATTAATAATTTATTATTTTCTTAATTGCAATACTTCTTCATTTCCATTCATACAATCATACATTTATTTTTCAATGTTTCCTCTCCCCACCAGAAGAATCTGATTCTTAGTGGGTTGACAAAGAAATAACTTGCCTTTCATGGAACCTTTCATGACCTCAGGATATCCCAAAGCAATTTGCAACCAATGAAGTACTTTTGAAGAGTAGTCACTGTTGTAGTGCAGAATACATGATAGTCGATTTAAAACATCAAGGCCAACAAATGTGTTAATGAATGGTTGAGCGATAGATATTTGTCAGGATACCGGGTAGAGCTCCCCTGCTTGTCGTTGAGTAGTGCTGTAGGGTATTCTACATCCACCTGAGTGCAGGTTGGTTAACATCTTACCCAAGGATGGCATTCGACGAAACTGCAGCTCTCACTCAGCCTAGATTATACGGTCAGATCTCTGGAGTGGGACATGAATCCACAACCATCTGACTCAGAAGCAAACCGATTTCAATTGTTCCACCATTGGTGGCCCTAAGCTCTGGAATTCCTTTCCTAAGCCTCTCTGCCCTTCTTTCTTCCTTAAATATACTCCTTAAAAGCTACCTCTTTGACTGACATTTTGGTCATCTGCTCTAATATCTCCTTATGTGGCTGGTTATCATACGGTGTTTCATATTGCCTCTGTGAAGCATCTTGATAAGTTTTAGTATATTTAAGATGCTATATAAATACAAGCTATTTTTGCTGTCTCACATAAAATGATTGGCCATCTGGCTGAGGTACAGAATCCCTGCCTGTCCCTGTACAACAGTGATCCTTAGCTGACATGAGTTGTACTATGAAGCAGGGCAACCAACTTTTATTAAATAAAATTAGGAACACTTTGATTGTGAGATGGAGGAGGGTGCTAGTGACTATAACTCCTCCTGGTAGCCAATGGCCACAATGCCCATGCTTGCAAGAAAATCCAAGAGGCCCAGTCACCCACAGGCTGTCTTAGAAATAAGGTCACAAAGTGTACCTTATATTATATAGGACAAATAGTCAAAATGAGGGACAATTCCTTAAAATATGGAACAGTTGGTCATCCTGCCATGATGCGAGAGATTGTGTAGAATGGGCCTATACTATCTGGAATTCAGAAAAATGAGAGGTGATCTCATTAAAATATATAAGATTCTGAGAGGGGTCAACAGAGGTTGGATTTAATGGAGGCGGCGGGGGTCTTTTAAGGAAGGCTGGCTGAATTAAGTGCCACTCATGCACTTAACTGAACAGCTGCAGGCCTTTCCTGGGATTAAGAATTGCAGGGGCAGAAGTCCAGCCAGAGAAAGCTGCCAGCAAATCAGAAAGTGGGAGCTCTATTGAACGGCAGCATCATCAGGGACGTGTGGCTGCTGCCATGTGACACCCACCTGAGGCCTAGTATTGTCACTGGATCCCAGGCCACAGATCAGTGATGTCTGGATAGGTGGGGGTCATGGGGGAGAGGGGAGGGGGGGGAGGTCAGTAGCAAATGCATGGGGGTGACTCTCAGTGGGCCCCCCCCCCACCTTCCCGATGCTGAGTACCTTCATCAGGCACTTTGAATGAGGGAATCCCCCCAGGAGCCTGCAAGCAAGCCTGCACAATTTTGCTTGTCACGCTCCCCGCATGGCTAGGTTAATACCAGTGACGGCAGGATAAGGTCCTTAAGGTGGACATTAATTGCCCACTTAATGACTTGAATTGACAGCAAGGTGGGAAGGCTGTCCACGGGCCTTGCCACCATGGACTTAATTGGGGTGGAGGCGGAAAGATGGTGGGGTCTCCACTCACCGCCCAACTGCCTGATTATTGCCCCCTGCCGCCAAACTCACCGTGAAGGAGGGCATTAAATTCCGCCCTAAGAGTCTGATACACCTGGCCAGAGAGTGTAGAGCAAGGAGTGTAATAAGGGATGGTTATTTAGGATTGAGATGAGGAGAAATGTCTTCACTCTGTGGGTTCCAAATCTTTAAAATTCTCCACCACAGAGGGCTGTGGACGCTCAGTCATTGAATACATTCAACGCTGAGATCAATAGATTTTTGGACTCTAAGGAAACCAAGGGAAATGGGAATCGGATTGGAAGGTTGAGGGTCAGCAGTTCCTGGGTATCTGAAAGTATAAATGCACACGGGCAGGGTTAGGTTGACGGATGGGCAGGGATGAAAGCAAGAGGTGCATGGTTACACCATCTGCAGTTTGTACATCATAACAGATTGTGGGATGAGTGTGAATTGGGATCTGAGAAGGAGCACTAGGCATGAACATACAGTCATTCTTAATGGCTTCAGCGACACTGTTGGCAATGGCCTCAGTGTTGGTAGTTTCAGTTATTCCCAGCACCATTTCCTCTGTGGGCATCAACACATGTAGCTGTGCTTGGCCTCCATCAGTTAGCTGCTGCTGCCATCTATTACTGGTCATCTTGTCTTGCAAAATAAGGGGAAATATGTCAGTGGGTGGAATTTTATGGCCCTGTCACGGTGGGGATGGGGCCATAAAATGTGGCGAGCCATTTAAAAGACCATTGACTTCGACGGGACCACAAAATCCCGCCCTCATAAAATTCCGTCCAGTGAGTGTGATACCATGTACTTAAGTAATGTGCCTGCCACTGTTTGCAAGCTATGAGATGATTTGAAACAGTGCTAAGTGTCTGAGAGTGAACTGAGCATATGTGATTATCTTAGTGCTTTTTGCTTTTATTTGAGCATATGTGATGTTTGAGTCATGATTGACATTAACTGTTGGTAGTGAAGGGAGTCTACTGAATGGAGTAGTATGTGAGCTTAGTGATGCAGTTGGTGGGATATAGAATATAAGGAAGCATTCACTGACCTTGACCACTTGTGTGAGATCATTAAACTTATTGCAGCACTGAGGAGAGTGCGAAAGGAGGACACTGGGACAGGCAGTCAGCAGCACCTAGAGGAGAGTGCGAGAGGAGGACCCCGAGCCAGGCAGTCAGCAGCACCTAGAGGAGAGTGCGAGAGGAGGACCCTGGGACAGGAAGTCAGCAGCACCTAGAGGAGAGTGCGAGAGCAGGACCCTGGGACAGGCAGTCAGCAGCATCTAGAGGACAGTGTGAGAGGAGTTAAAGAGCGGGTGTTTACCTGTGAGGGAGCGATCGCTTCTCGGCCTTTTGGCTAAGATCAAGTGTTGCAGGGGCGACACCATGGTCCTGCCAAGGCAAGGTCGGGATGGAAAGGCTATAACCAATCGAAATCCATACCGTGGGTTACCTATCACCGTCCGAGTCACGGTGAACGACAGCGAAGGAGGATCACCTATGGATCGGGACTTCTTCGCCAGGAGGATCCTGTTGAAGGCGTGTGGCTTCGAAGCTCCGGAGATCTACACCCTGCAGGACTTCCGCAAAGCTGGTTATTCCGACGTGACGTTCAAGCGGGTGGCAGACTGCGTCCAGCTCCTGAGGGTGTTCGAGGAGAAGAGAGACCTGCCGGAGATGAAGATCCTGACGGCGGAGCCGCACTTTTCTCTGCCGTTGCAACGGGAACGTGTGGTGATGGTGCATGTGTACAACTCCTTCGTCCCTGTCGCCGACGTGGTCACCTTCCTCACCAGGTACTTCGATAAGGTGGGAAGCGGCACCGAGATTCGAGACGACTTGGGGATCTGGACAGGCAAACGCCTGTTTAAGGTCACGCTAAAGACCGATGGTAAGGGAGCCATTTTCCACCCTCCTTCCAGTTTCGCTATCGGGGGAAACCGTGGCTACCTGGTCTACGCTGGGCAACCCAAGCATTGTCGCTCATGCGGCAAGGCTGGTCATGTGGCGGCCAACTGCCGCGCCTCCCTCTGCAAGATCTGCAAACAGGAAGGGCACCAGACAAAAGACTGCAAACAGGCCAAGTGCTGCAACCTGTGTGGCGAGGCAGGTCGCCTCTACAGGACCTGCCCCAAACGCTGCCGTACTTACGCACAGGCAGCCAAAGCCGACGAGGGGGAAGCAGAAGAAATGTTTCGTGTCACTCCAACCACCAAGGCCCCCAGGGAGCTCAACGGGACAAAGGAGGACACAGAGAGAGACAAGGTGGAGAAAGAGATTGAGGCAACAGAGAGCCAATCAACGGCACTACCCCCTAAACCTCCCAGTCCTCAGGACAGCGAATCAATGGAGGAGGAGGCAGCAGTGGAAAAGCAGCAGGGGGAGTGGCGGACGGTGAAGAACAACAAAAGTAAGAAGGAGCGAAGAAGAAGCAAAGCCATTTCCCAGAGAAGCGGCAAGAGGCGTCTCCCATCCGACATGGATGACAAGGGCAGCAGCTCTTCAGATGATGAAGTGCCAGGGCGGCACCGACAGAAGAGGCGGCAAAGCTCCAGGGCGTTGGAGGACGAGACACCCGAGCTCCAGAAAATTGGAGACAACAAGGAGACCAGCGCACCCCAACTTTGCCTGCAACCTGAGGAGGCCAGTGCACCACAGCCCCTGGAATCTGGGAGCAGTGAGGCAATCATCGCACCCCAGCTCCAGGAAGCCGGGAACAGCAACACCCCAGAGGGGGTGAGTTTTGGAGAAGCTTCTCCAGCAAAGGTCATCTCAAAACCCGCTCTCTACGTGAACCTCCAGATGCCACCTGAGCAGAACACTGCCAAGGAGATCTACCTCAGCCCATCCAAAGTGAAGGAATTTGAGCTCACTACGGGTATGAAGGAGCAGACTAAAGGTCTGGGACTCTCAGAGACAGTGGGTTTGGTAGGAGAATAAATGCTTTAAAATGGGTTTAAAGATTGTATCCATAAATGTGCGTAGCATTAAATCTACTACGCGATGTGTTGCGACCTTGGACTACCTAGCCAAGGTCAAAGCTGACCTGTTGTTTCTGCAGGAGTGTGCGATACCGTACCTCAGCTCCTACAGGCAATGGTCACGATGGTGGTCCCATGGGCCATCGATCTGGTCGGGCGGAAATGACTCTCGTTCCTCCGGCCTGGGTATTCTGCTGCGGGGAGGCAACTTCACCGTCTCCGAGGTTAAGGAGGTGGTGGGCGGGCGACTCCTCATAGCAGACGTAATGTACAAGAACGCTCCACTCCGGTTAATTAACGTGTATGGCCCGGCACATGGGGCTGAGCGGCTGGAGGTTTTTCAGCAGCTCCCACTGCTGCTGGCGACCTCCAGGCCGGTCATTCTGGGCGGTGACTTCAACTGCATCATCGATGCGGCTGGACGATCCAGCAGGGCCGGCAGCAGATTGGACGCTACGTCCAGATCCCTGATGGAAACAGTTAAGGATGCCAAGCTGCACGACGTCTTCAGCAACCCTGCAGACGGAGCGCAGCGTAGATACACCTGGTCGCGGCCAGACGGGTCCATTCGTTCCAGGATAGACTTCCTGTTTGTGTCCCGTGCATTCACAGTCAGATCCACCGACGTCAAGCCGGTGTTCTTCTCTGACCACTGCCTCCTACTGGCGGACTGCCACTTGGAGAAGGACCTGAGGGTGGGCAGGGGGGCATGGAAGCTAAATGTGCAACTGCTGACCCCAGAGAACATTGAGGAGCTCAAGAGGGATTACAAAGGTTGGAGAACCGTGAAACCCCTCTTTGAGTCCCTGACACACTGGTGGGAAGCGATCAAGGGAAACATCAAGAGGTTTTTCATCCTCAAAGGCACCCAGAAAGCTAGAAAGGAACAGAGGGAAATGTCCCGACTCCAGAAAAAGATGCAGAATCTGCTCCGGCTGCAGTCGATGGGGGTCGATGTCAAGGAGGAGCTCCAAGAGGTGAAGAGCCAGCAAGCCTCGCACTTTGCCTCGGAGGCCTCCAAGATCATCTTCCGTTCCAGAGTCCGCTCCGTGGAGCAGGATGAGACGTGCTCACGTTTCTTCTTCCAAAAGGTACACAGAGAGAGCTCTGTGATCAGCAGCCTGAAGGAAGAAGACGGCTCAGTAAAGTCATCACGGTCCGACATTTTGAGGATCAGCAAATCCTTTTATGCCAGATTGTATGACGTGAAGCCCACGGACAGCACGGCCTCCCAGTCCGTCCTGTCCTCTATCACGGAGGTCTTAGACGACAGTACGCGGGAGAGCCTGGACAAACCGCTAACTCCTGATGAACTGACTGAGGCCCTTGAGTCCTTCGAGAAGAGTAAAACTCCCGGAAGCGACGGCTTGCCGGCAGAGTTGTATTCGGCTCTGTGGGACTTGATCGGCCCAGACCTGCTAGGAGTGTACGAGAGTATGCTCCTGGCCGGTAGTATGTCAGAATCCATGAGGAAAGGCATCATCACCCTCATCTACAAGCACAAGGGGGAAAGGGAGGAAATTAGAAATTGGCGACCCATTTCACTGTTGAATGTGGACTATAAGATTCTGTCCAAGGTCATCGCCAATCGGGTCAAATCCGCTCTGGAATTGGTGATTCACCCTGACCAGACCTGCTCTGTGCCAGGCAGGAAGATCTCTGACAGCCTCGCGCTGCTCAGGGATACGATTGCCTATGTACAGGACAGGGGTGTGGATACCTGCCTCATCAGCTTGGATCAGGAGAAGGCCTTTGACAGAATATCGCACACCTACATGGGGGATGTGCTCTCCAAAATGGGGTTTGGGGAGGGAATTCGAAATTGGATCCAACTGCTCTACACTAACATCAGTAGCGCAGTCTCAATCAATGGGTGGGAAACAGATAGCTTTCCGATTAAATCTGGAGTCAGGCAGGGCTGTCCTCTCTCGCCTGTTCTTTTCGTGTGTTGCATAGAACCCTTTGCCAAGTCCATCAGGAAGGATCCGGGCATAAGAGGAGTGACGATCCCAGGCAGTGGAGGCACTCAGGTAAAAGCCTCCCTGTACATGGACGGCGTCGCTGTCTTCTGCTCGGATCCGCTGTCGGTGCGCAGACTGATGCACATCTGCGACCAGTTCGAACTGGCCTCGGGAGCCAAGGTAAATCGTAGAGCGAGGCCATGTTCTTTGGGAACTGGGCTGACCGATCCTTTGTCCCCTTCACTGTCAGGGCTGACGGCCTGAAGGTGCTGGGGATATGGTTCGGAGGGACCGGGGCATGCGTTAGAAACTGGAAGGAGCGAGTGGCTATGGTGAAAAGGAAACTGGGCATGTGGGAGCGACGCTCCCTCTCCATTGCGGGTAAGAACCTGGTCATCAGGTGTGAGGCGCTCTCGCTGTTGCTGTACGTGGCGCAGGTCTGGCCCATTCCAGACTCCTGCGCGATGGCGATCACTCGAGCCATCTTCCGCTTTATCTGGAGGTCGAAAATGGATCGTGTCCGCAGGGACGCGATGTACAAGCCTCTAGATAAAGGGGGAAAAAACGTGCCCAACATCGCCCTCATACTGATGGCCACCTTTGTGTGTGGCTGCATCAAGCGGTGCGTAGACCCTCAGTACGCAAACACCAAGTGTCACTACGTGCTGAGGTTCTACCTGTCCCCGGTGTTGCGAAGGATGGGTCTGGCCACGCTGCCGCGGAACGCTCCAAGTAGTTGGACCGTGCCGTACCACCTGTCCCTCGTTGAAAAATTTATGCAGAAAAACACCCTTGACCACAAGTCTATCAGGCAGTGGTCAGCACGTAACGTCCTAGAGGCCCTGAGGGAAAAGGAGAGGGTGGACCCTGTGGGATGGTTCCCCGAGCAGACTGTCAAAGTCATTTGGCAGAATGCCTCATCACCAGAACTTTCCAACAAGCACCAAGACGTAGCTTGGCTGGTGGTGAGAAAGGCCCTCCCCGTCAGATCCTTCCTACACGCCAGGAGTCTCACCCCCTCTGCACGTTGCCCTCGAGGTGGCTGTGGTGGGGAAGAGACCGTTGTTCACCTCCTTGTGGTTTGTGCCTTTGCAAAGAAAGTCTGGAGAGAGATGCAGTGGTTGCTGTCGAGGTTCATCCCGAGCAGTTCTGTGACACAGGACTCTGTGCTCTACGGGCTGTTCCCAGGGACACACACCGAGACAAACATCAACTGCAGCTGGAGGATCATCAACTCGGTGAAAGACGCGCTTTGGTCTGCCCGAAACTTGTTGGTCTTCCAGCACAAAGAGTTGTCCCCGACCGATTGTTGCGGACTGGCACAATCCAAAGTCCAGGACTACATGCTGAGGGACGCACTAAAGCTCGGGGCAGCTGCCGCAAAGGCGCAATGGGGAAGGGTCGCTGTCTAAGACCTTTCTGCCACAGCGCACCGAGAGACTGGGAACTGTTTAGAGCCCCTCGGGCTGTACAGCTCAAAATGAAAGGCTGTAAATGATTGTAATATTGTTTGTACTGATGCACCTGGTGATACATTTTGTAAAAGTTTAACCTGGATTGTACCCTTGTAATGGTGTTTTTGAAATGGTTTGGAATGTGATTGAAGATATTTTATGAATAAAGTATATTTTTGCAAAAAAAAAAAACCTGTGAGGGAGCCAGTTCTCACCCAGACCTAGTCAAACATGGACAAGGAAACCTCCTGATGATTACCATGTACCGCCCTCCCTCAGCTCCATGTTGAACATCACTTGGAGGAAGCACTGAGGGTGGCAAGGGCTCAGAATATTCTCTGGGTGGGGGACTTCAATGTCCATCACCAAGAGTGGCTCGGTAGCATCACTACTGATCGAGCTGGCCGAGTCCTAAATGACATAGTTGCTAGGCTGGGTCTGTGACAGGTGGTGAGGGAGCCAACAATAGGAAAAACATACTTGACCTCATCCTCACCAACCTGCCTGCCACAGGTGCATCTGTCCATGACAGTATCGATAGGAGTGACCACCGCACAGTCAATGTGGAGACGAAGTCCCGCCTTCACATTGAGGATACCTTCCATGGTGTTGTGTGGCATTACCACCTTGTTAAATGGAATAGATTTCAAACAGATCTATTAACTCAAGGGCATTCATGAAGTGCTGTGGGCCATCAGCAGCAGCAGACTTGTACTCAAACACAATCTGTAACCTCATGGCCTGGCATATCCCCCACTCTACTGTTACCATCAAGCCAGGGGATCGACCCTGGTTCAATGATGAGTGCAGGAGGACATGCTCGGAGCAGCACCAGGCACACCTAAAAATGAGGTGTCAACCTGGTGAAACTATAAATCAGGACTTCTAGCATGCCAGTGAGCATAAGCAGCCACTTGTGATAGAAAGAGCTAAGCAATCCCACAACCAACGGATCAGAGCTAAGCTCTGCTGTCCTGCCACATCCAGTCGTGAATGGTGGTGGACAGTTAAACAACTCAATGGAGGAGGAGGCTCCACAAATACTCCCATCCTCAATGATGGAGGAGCCCAGCACAGCAGTGCAAAAGATAAGGCTGAAGCATTCACAACAATCTTCAGCCAGAAGTGCCAAGTGGATGATCCATCTCGGCCTCTTCCGGAGGTCCCCAGCATCACAGATGCCAGTCTTCAGTCAATTCAATTCACTCCACTTGATATCAAGGAATGGCTGAAGGCACTGAATACTGCAAAGGCTATGGGCCCTGACAACATTCCGGCAATAGTACGGAAGACTTGAGCTCCAGAACTTGCTGCGCCCCTAGCCAAGCTGTTTCAGTACAGCTACAACACTGGCATCTACCCGGCTATGTGGAAAATTGCCCAGGTATGTCCTGTACAGAAAAAGCAAGATAAATCCAACCCAGCAAATTACTGCCCCATCAGCCTACTCTCGATCATCAGTAAAGTAATGGAAGGGGTCATCAACAGTGCTATCAAGCGGCACTTGCTTACCAAAAACCTGCTCACTGATGCCCAATTTGGGTTCCGCCAAGGCCACTCAGCTCCTGACCTCGTTACAGCCTTGGTTCAAACATGGACAAAAGAGCTGAACTCCCGAGGTGAGGTGAGAGTGACTGCCCTTGACATCGAGGCAGCATTTGACTGAGTGTGGCATCAAGGAGCCTTAGCAAAACTGGAGTCAATGGGAATCAGGGGGAGAACTCTCCACTGGTTGGAGTCATACCTAGCACAAAGGAAGATGGTTGTGGTTGTTGGAGGTCAGTTATCTCAGTTCCATGACATCACTGCAGGAGTTCCTCAGGGTAGTGTCCTAGGCACAATCATCTTCAGCTGCTTCATCAATGACGTTCCTTCCATCATAAGGTCAGATGTGGGGATGTTTGCTGATGATTGCACAATGTTTAGCACCATTTGCAGCTCCTCAGATACCAAAGTAGTCCATGTCCAAATGCAGCAAGACCTGGACAATATCCAGGCTTGGGCTGATAAGTGGCAAGTGACATTTGCACCACACAAGTGTCAGACAATGACCATCTCCAACAAGAGAGAATCTAACCATTGCCTCCTTGATGTTCAACGGCATTTATCATCACTGATTCCCCCACTATCAACATCCTGGGGGTTATCATTGACCAGAAACTGAACTGGACTAGCCATATCAATACTGTGGCTACAAGAGCAGGTCAGAGGCTAGGAATCGTGCGACGAATAACTCGCCTCCTGACTCCCCAGAGCGTGTCCACCATTTACAAGGCACAAGTCAGGAGTGTAATGGAATACTCCCCACTTGCCTGGATGAGTGCAGCTCCCATAACACTCAAGAAGCTTGACACCATCCAGGACAAAGCAGCCCGCTTGATTGGCACCCCATCCACAAACATTCACTCCCTCCACCACCGACGCACAGTAGCAGCAGTGTGTACCATCTACAAAATGCACTGCAGGGATTCACCAAGGTTCCTTAGCACCTTCCAAACCCACTACCACTACCACCTAGATGAACAAGGGCAGCAGATAGATGGGAACATCACCACCCGGAAGTTCCCCTCCTAGTCACTCACCATCCTGACTTGGAAATATATCGCTGTTCCTTCACTGTCACTTGGTCAAAATCCTGGAACTCCCTTCCTAACAGCCCTTTGGGTGTACCTACACCACATGGACTGCAGCGGTTCAAGAAGGCAGCTCACCACCACCTTCTTAAGGGCAACCAGGGATGGACAATAAATGCTGGCCCAGCCAGCGAAGCCCACATCCCATGAATGAATAAAAAAAGACACTCAGCAGCGCTGGAATTTGAAAGGAGTGACGTCAGGACAAGGGAGAGAGCTGATTGGTAGGTCGTGGGTCAGTTTTTTTTTCCACTTTAAAGCAACATTACAGAAGGTAAGAGTCTCAGCATTGTTTTTAAGAAAAACTAAATTGTTTTCTACTTGGCTTAAATTTAAGGGAATAGTCTGTTATTTAAAAACAAACAAAAAGTATGGCAAGAGAGCTCAGTCCCGTGTGTTGTATGGCCTGTAGCATGTGGGAATTCTTAGACACTCCTTGCCATCTGGATGACCACATGTGCAGTAAGTGCCACCGGCTTGACCAGCTTGAGCAACGGGTTTCGGAGCTTTGGCGTCAGCTGGAAGCACAGTGGTGCATCTGCAAGGCTGAGGGTTACAGGGAGTGCATGTTTTTAGATGTGGTCACTCCACAGCTTAAGGAAGTGCAGTCAGAGAGGGAATGGGTGATCACCACTCAGAAGAAGGGAGGCAGGCAGAGTCAGGAAAGCCCGAGGGTGCATCCCACCTAAGAACTGTTTTTCTGTGTTGGAAAATGGTGAGGGTGAAAGTTCCTCTGGAGACTGCAGCCAGACCCAAGTTCACGGCGCTGTGGGTGGCTCAACTGCACAAGGAGGGAGGAGTAACAGTGCAAGAGCAATAGTGGTAGGAGACTCAATAGTGAGGGGTGCAGACAGGCGCTTCTGCAGCTGTAGACGTAACTCAAAGGTGGTGTGTTGCCTCCCTGGTGCCAGGGACAAGGATGTCACAGAATGGCTGCAGGGCATTCTGAAGGGAGGGGGCGAATAGTCAGAGGTCGTGGTTCACATTGGTACCAACGACATAGGTAGAAAGAGGGATGAGGTCCTGCAACAAGAATTTAGGGAGCTAGGTGGCAGATTAAAAAGCAGGACCTCAAAGGTTGTAATCTCTGGATTACTCCCTGTGCCACGTGCTAGTGAGTCTAGGAATAAGAGGATAGAGAGGATGAATGCGTGGCTGAAGAGATGGTGCAGGAGGGAAGGCTTTAGTTTCCTGGATCACTGGGTCTGTTTCTGGCGAAGGTGGGGCCTGTACAAGTCAAACAGGTTGCACCTGAACCGGAACAGGACCAACATCCTTGTGGGGAGGTTTGCTAGTGCTGTTAGTTGGGGTTTAAACTAACTTGGCAGGGGAATGGGATACAGAGTGGATTAACAGTAGGGGGTGATGCACAGCCAAATATAGAAGAGAAATTAAGTCAGTCTGGAAGGCAGAGCAAATATAGAGCTGTTAAGACAAAAGGGAATAATGCAAGGCTGGAATGCATCTATTTTAACGCAAGGTGTCTTACAAGTAAGGCAGATAAATTGAGGGCGTTTATTGACACATGGGAATATGGCATTGTTGCTATGGCAGATCAATATTCCGGGGTATAGAATCTTCAGGTGTGGCGGCGGAGTGGGGTGTAAAAGAGGAGTGGCACTGCACTATTTATCAAGGAGTCAATTGCTGCAGTAAGGAGGAATGGTATCTTAGAAGGTTCCTCAAATGAGGCCATATGGGTGGAACTAAAAAAAAAAGGGGGCAATCACTTTTCTGGGAGTGTACTATAGGGCTCCAAATAGTCAGGAGATAGGGGAGCAGATATGTAGGCAAATCTCAGAGAAGTGTAAAAGTAATAGGGTGATAATAGTAAGGGATTTCAACTTCCCCAATATTAACTGGGATAGTCTTAGTGTGAATGGCTTAGAGGGGACAGAATTCTTGAAGTGCATCCAGCACGTAGAAAGTCCTACAAGAGAAGGGGCAGTACTGGACTTAAGCTTAGGGAATGAAGTGGGGCAAATGGTAGAAGTTCAGTGGGGGTGCATTTTGGGGTTAGTGACCATAACTCTGTAAGATTTAAGGTAAGTTATGGAAAAAGACAGGAGGATATAGACGGGCTGGCCAGGTGGGCTGATCAGTGGCAAATGGAATTTAATCCGGATAAGTGTGAGGTGATGCACTTGGGCAGAACAAACAAGGCACGGGAATACACGATGAATGGTAGGGCCCTGGGAAATACCAAGGATCAGAGGGACCTTGGTGTGCATGTCCACCGGTCCCTTAAGGTAGTGGGACAGGTAGGTAAGGTGTTAAAGAAGGCATATGGGATGCTTGCGTTTATTAGCCAAGGCATAGAATATAAGAGCAAGGAGGTTATGCTGGAACTGTATAAATCGCTGGTTAGGCCACAGCTAGAGTATTGCGTGTAGTCCTGGAATCTGCATTATAGGAAGGATGTGATTGCACTAGAGAGAGTGCAGAGGAGACTTAACAGGATGTTGCCTGGGCTGGAGAGTTTTAGTTATGAGGAGAGATTGAATAGACTGGGGTTATTTTCCCTGGAGCAGAGGAGATTGAGGGGGGACATGATTGAGGTGTATAAAATTATGAGGGGCATAGATAGGGTAGACAGGAAGGAACTTTTCCCCTTGGTGGAGGGATCAATAACCAGGAGGCATAGATTTAAGGTAAGGGGCAGGAGGTTTAGAGGGGATGTGAGGAAGAATTTTTTCTCCCAGAGGGTGGTGGGAATCTGGAACTCGCTGCCTGAAAGGGTGGTAGAGGCAGAAACCCTCATAACATTTAAGAATTATTTGGATGTGCACTTGTGATGCTATGGCATACAAGGCTATGGGCCTAGCGCTGGAAAATGGGATTAGAATAGTTAGGTACTTGTTTGACCGGTGCAGACTCGATGGGCCGAAGGGCCTTTTTCTGTGCTATGACTCTATTACTCTATGGACCAAAAATAAAGGTTCTGAATTGGGGGAAGGCCGATTTCAATTTGATAAGACAGGATCTGGCCAAAGTGGACTGAGAGCAGCTACTTGTAGGACAGTCTACATCAGGCCAGTGGGAGTCATAGTGGGAGTATAGAAAGCGTAGGGGGGTTACTTAAAAAGGTAATTAGGAGAGTGAAGAGGAGGCATCAAAAAATACTGGCGGGAAAGATAAAGGAAAATCCCAAGGCATTTTATAAATATATTAAGGGCAAGAGGATAACCAGGGAAAGAGTAGAGCCCATTAAGGACTAAAGTGGCAATCTGTGCATGGAGCCGGAGGACGTAGGTGAGGTTTTGAATGATTACTTTTTATCTGTGTTCACTATGGAGGAGGGTGATGTAGGTTTAGAAATCAGGGAGGGGAACTGATATACCTGAACAAATTAGCATTGAAAGGGAGGAGGTATTAGCAGTTTTAGCGGGCTTAAAAGTGGATAAATCCCCAGGCCCTGATGAGATGTATCCAAGGCTGCTATGTGAGGCAAGGGAGGAGATTGCAGGGGCTCTGACACTAATTTTCAAATCCTCTCTGGCCACAGGAGAGGTGCCAGAGGACTGGAGGACAGCGAATGTGGTACCATTATTCAAGAAGGGTAGTAGGGTTAAACCAGGTAGTTACAGGCCAGTGAGTCTAACATCAGTGGTAGGGAAACTATTGGAAAAAATTATGAGGGATAAGATTAATCTCCACTTGGAGAGGCAGGGATTAATCAGGGATAGTCAGCATGGCTTTGTCAGGGGGAAATCATGCCTAACAAATTTGATTGAATTTTTCGAGGGTGTGACTATATGTGTAGATGAGGGTAGTGCAGTTGATGTCATCTACATGGACTTCAGTAAGGCTTTTGATGAGGTCCCACAAGGGAGAATGGTCAAGAAGGTTAGAGCCCATGGATCCAGGGCAATTTGGCGAATTGGATCCAAAATTGGCTTAGTGGCAGGAAGCAGAGGGTGATGGTCGAAGGTTGTTTTTGCTATTGGAAGCCTGTGATGAGTGGTGTACCGCAGGGATCGGTGCTGGGACCCTTGCTGTTTGTAGTGTACGTTAATTATTTAGATGTGAATATAGGAGGTATGATTAGTAAGTTTGCAGATGACATGAAAATTGGCGGTGTCATAAATAGTGAGAAGGAAAGCCTTAGATTACAGGATGATATAGATGGACTGGTAAGATGGGCAGAGCAGTGGCAAATGGAACTTAATCCTGAAAAGTGTGAGGTGATGCATTTTGGGAGGACTAACATGGCAAAGGAATACACAATGAATGGTAGGACCCTGGGAAGTACAGAGGATCAGAGGGACCTTGGTGTACATGTCCATAGATCCCTGAAGGCAGCAGCATGGATAGATAAGGTGGTTAAGAAGGCATATAGGATACTTGCCTTCATTAGCCAAGACATAGAATATGAGAGTAGGGAGGTTATGTTGGAGCTGTATAAAATGCTAGTTAGGCCACAGCTGGAGTACTGTGTGTAGTTTTGCTCTCCACACTATAGGAAGGATGTGATTGCACTGGAGAGGGTGCAAAGGAGATTCTCCAGGATGTTGCCTGGACTGAAGCGTTTCAGCTGTGAAGGGAGACTGGATAGGCTAGGGCTGTTTTCCTTAGAGCAGAGAAGGCTGAGGGGAGACCTGATAGAGGTATACAAAATTATGAGAGGCATAGATAGGGTAGATAGGAAGAAACTTTTCCCCTTAATGGAGATGTCAATAACCGGGGACATAGATTTAAGGTAAGGGGCAGGAGGTTTAGAGGAGATTTGTGGAAAAAAATTTTCACCCAGAGGATGGTTGGAATCTGGAACACACTGCCGGAGGGGGTGGTAGAGGCAGGAACCCTCACAACATTTAAGGAATATTTAGATGGACACTTAAAACACCATAGCATACAGGGCTACGGGCCAAGTGCTGGAAAGTGGGATTAGAATAGATAGGTGCTTGATGGCCAGCATGGGCACGATGGGCCCAAAGGGCCTGTTTCTGTGATGTATAACCCTATAACCCAATGCCACCAGGTCCTTGGCTCTCCACTGGTGGCATTGATCGCCACAGGTACTTGGCCCCCTGAGGAAGAGAATCTCTTTCCTCCTGAGAACTTCTTGCACTAAAGACTCCATCTGAAAACCTTGTTGCATGTTCCCTGGTCTGTGTAATTTCTGTTCCTTCCTCCAGGTCTTCAAATCTTCTTCAAGCAGTTTCAGCCTCTGCTGCAACCAAAATGTTCCTTTTCTTTAAGAGGTGTGCTGATGTGTTGCACTAGCCCTACATGAACTTGGGACCCATGCTGTGGTGTGCAGCCACTCAGCAGTGCATTTAGCACTAGGCTACAGGCCACAATCATTAGAATTAGCAGGCAATACGAAGGTTGTGTGCTAACTGCATAACTTTGAAGAGGTGCAGAGTAATTGCGAACCCCACACCTAATATCAGGGGCAATCTAATTTTATTACATAGTTTGCAGCAATTACACATTCCTTCAAAGCACAAAAACCCCAAAAGAAAAGTTAGACAATCGTGGCTAACAAATGAAGTTAAGGATTGTATAAGATTAAAAGAAAAGGCTTACAAAGTTGCCAGAAATAGTAGCAAATCTGAGGATTGGGAGCATTTTACAATACAGCAAAGGAGGACCAAGAAACTGATAGAGGGAGAATAGAACATGAAAGTAAACTAGCAAAAAACATAAAAACGGACTGTAAAAGCTTCTATAGGTATGTAAAAAGGAAACGTTTGGCTGAGACAAATGTGGGTCCATTACAGGCAGAGTATGGAGAATTTATAATGGGGAATAGAGAAATAGCAGGGAAGTTAAATTATTACGTTGTGTCTGTTTTCACTGAGGAAGATACAAGAAATCTCCCAAAATTAGCAATCCAAGGGATTAGGGAGAATGAGGAATTGAAGGAAATTAGTATTAGTAAGAAGGTTGTATTGGAGAAATTAATGGGACTGAAGGTTGATAAGCCCCCGGGACCTGATATTCTACATCTCAGAGTGTTGAAAGAGTTTGCTATGAAGATAATAGATGC
Organism: Cetorhinus maximus; assembly: GCF_964194155.1. NCBI lineage: Eukaryota > Metazoa > Chordata > Chondrichthyes > Lamniformes > Cetorhinidae > Cetorhinus > Cetorhinus maximus. The sequence continues at coordinate 28,091,888 of NC_135892.1, read as the reverse complement.
ATTGGTGATCATCTTCCAAAATGCTATAGATTCTGGAATGGTTCCTGTAAATTGGAAGATAGCAAATGTCATCCCGTTATTTAAGAAGGGAGGGAGAGAGAAAATGGGGAACTACAGACCTGTTAGCCTTACATCAGCAGGGAAAATGCTGGGATCTGTTATAAAGGATGTGATAAATGGACGCTTAGATAATAACGATCTAATTGGGCACAGTCAACATGGATTTATGAATGGGAAATCATGTTTGATGAACTTGTTGGAGTTTTTTGAGGATGTTACTAACAGAATTGATAAAGGGAAGTTGGTAGACATAGTACACTTGGATTTTCAGAAGGCTTTTGATACAGTCCCCCACAGGAGATTAGTTAGAAAAATTAAAGCACATAGGATAGGAGATAATATGCTGGCATAGATTAAGGATTGGTTAACAGGCAGAAAACAAAGTTTAGGAATAAATGGTCATTCTCATGTTGGCAGGCTATGACTAGTGGGGTACCTGAGCATCAGCTGTTCACAATATATATCAATGATTTGGTTGTGGGGACCAAAATGTAATATTTCCAAGTTCACGGATGACACAAAGCTAGGTGGGAATAATATGTATTGTGAGGAAGATGCAACGTGGCTTCAATAAGATTTGGACTTAGTGGGCAGGATTTTACCATCGGCGAGCGGGGGTGAGGCCCGCTCGCCGATGCATAAAATTACACGGGATGACATTAGGCGAAACTTCCGACATCATCCCGCCCCATTTAAATTTTCAGGAAGGCGGGAGCGCAGCAAAATCAGCTGCGCGCCCACCGACCTGTCAATGGCCAATTGAGGCCATTGACAGGATCAATTAAGCAATTAAAGGACCTGCCCATACAACCTTAAGGTTGGCAGGCAGGGCAGGAGCCCCGGCGGCAACAAAAAAAAACATGAAACCTCATCCAGCAGCGGGATGAAGTTTCATGCAGGGTTTTAAAAATTTTAATAAAGTTGTTATGGAAATCATGAACATGTCCCAACTCATGTGACATTGTCACATGAGGGGACATGTAAGGGAATTTTTTTTTTTCTATTTTTAGTATTGTTGAAAGTAGAGCCGATCTCCCTGAGGCAGCACTTAGCCTCAGGAAGATGAGTGCGCTCTTGCGTGGGCATGCGCGAAAGAGCGCACTCTTGATTTTAGGGATTCCCACCCCGTCTGCACAGGGAGTGCACAGCGCTTCCCTGCGGACGTCATGCTGGGTGGGCCTTAATTGGCCCGCCCACGTAAAATGGCGCTGGGCCTCCAGTCGGGGGCGCCAATCGGAAACGCGCCCGCACACGCCAGCCCATCAACTTCCCCCCCGACGGGGGGAAAGTTCTGCCCAGTAAGTGGGCAAAAACAAGGCAGATGGAATATAATGTGGAAAAATGTGAGGTTATCCACAGATAGGATAGATGTGCAAAGTATTTCATAAATGGCGAGAGATTAGAAAGTGTAGGTGTACAAAGGGACCTGGGTGTCCTCATCAACAAATCACTGAAAGCTAACATGCAGGTGCAGCAGGCAACTAGGAAGACTGATGCTATGTTAGCCTTTATCACAAGAGGATTGGCATACAGGAGTAGTGAAGTCTTGCTTCAATTGTATAGAAGCTTAGTTAGACTGCACCTGGAGTACTGTGTGCAGTTTTGGTTCCCTTACCTCAGAAAGGATATTATTGCCATAGAGGGGATGCAACAAAGATTCACCAGACTTGTTCCTGGGATGGCAGGATTGCCCTATGAAGAGAGAATGGGGAAACTGGGCCTGTATTCTCTAGAGTTTCGAAGAACGAGAGGTGAGTTCATTGAAACCTACAAAGTACTTAAAAGGATAGACAGGGTAGATGTAGGTAACAAAAACAGAAAATGCTGGAAAAACTCAGCAGGACTGACAGCATCTGTCGAGAGAGAAACAGAGTTGACGTTTTGAGTCCATATGACCCTTCTTCAGAGCTATAGGGAAGTAGAAATGTGATGAAATTTATACTGTTTAAGGGGGGTGGAGCAGGTGAAGCTGGATAGAAGGCCAGCGATAACTGGGGGCAAAGGAGTGATTGACAAAGATGTCATGAACAAAAGGACAAAGGGAGTGTTAATGGTAGTGGCAAGGGCCAAAACGGGTGCTGATAGTGGCATTAAGGTAAGAAAGCAGAATGTGATAATAGCAGAACAAGGGTAAGCACTCTGAAAAGGACAACATATGACAGAGGGGGTGGGGTCAGGGGAGGGGGTGGTGATGGGGGAAAAAAGGATCAAAAATGGGATATGGGGGGATAAAAATGGGGGATAAGACAATGAATAAATGAATGAAAATAAAAATGAATCAAAATTAAAATAAGTGGATAAAAAATAAAAATGAATTTTGAAAAAAAGGTTAAATAGGGGAACAAAAACAGAAAATGCTGGAAAAAGTCAGCAGGTCTAGCAGCATCTGTGGAGAGAGAAATAGAGTTAACGTTTCGAGTCCGTATGACCCTTTTTCTTCTTTCTTCTTCTTCTGAAGAAGTGTCATACGGACTCAAAATGTTAACTCTGTTTCTCTCTCAACAAATGCTGCTAGACCTGCTGACTTTTTCCAGCATTTTCTGTTTTTGTTTCAGATTTCCAGCATCCGCAGTATTTTGCTTTTATCTTAGTGATAAAAAAGGGTTGTAGATAAAGGAGAGAGCTCATGGTCTGAAGTTGTTGAACTCAATGTTAAGTCCGGAAGGCTGTAAAGTGCCTAATTGGAAGATGAGGTGCTGTTCCTCCAGTTTGCATTGGGCTTCACTGGAACATTGCAGCAGGCCAAGGGTGGACATGTGGGCATGAGAGCAGGATAGTGTGTTGAAATGGCAAACAACAGGAAGGTCTGGTTCATGCTTGCAGACAAAGCGGTCACCCAGTCTGCATTTGGTCTCCCCAATGTAGAGGAGACCACATTGGGAGCAGCGAATGCAGTCGACCAAATTGAAGGAGGTGCAAGTGAAGCACTGCTTCACCTGAAAGGAGTGTTTGGGCGCTTGGATGATGAGAAAGGAGGAGGTAAAGGGGTAGGTGTTGCACCTTCTGCGATAGCATCGAAAGGTGCTATGGAAAGGGTATGAGGTGTTGTGGATGATGGAAGTGTGGACCAGGGTGTCCCAGAGGACAGTCTATCAGCAGAAATGAAGACAGAGCGGTCAAGGAAGGGGAGGGAAGTATCGGAGATAGACCATGTGAAGGCGATAGAGGGGTGGAAATTGGAAGCAAAATTGATATAGTTTTCCAGGTCCAGACGAGAGCATGAAGCGGCACCGAAACAGTCATCAATGTACCAAAGAAAGAGCTGTGGGAGGTGGCCTGAGTAGGACTGGAACAAGGAATGTTCCACATAGCCCATAAAGAGGCAGGCATAACTGGGGCCCATCGGGTACCATTAGCCACACCTTTTATTTGGAAGAAGTGAGTTAAAGGAGAAATAGTTCAGTGAGAGAACTAGTTCAACCAGACGGAGGAGAGTGATGGTGAATAGGGATTGTTCGGGCCTCTTTGGATTATTTGGAATTCTCAATCTCAGAGGGCTGTGGATGCTCAGTCACTGAATATGTTTAAAGCAGGGATTGACCTTTCTAAATACCAATGACATAAAGAGATATGGGGATAGTGTGGGAAAAAGGCATTGAAGCAGATGATCAGCCATGATTGTATTGAATGGTGGAGCAGGCGCGATGGGCTGAATAGCCTGCTTCTGCTCCTATGTTCCTATGAAACCTGGTTAACTTTAGCTGCATTTTACAGCTGATGGAATCAAAGTTCCTCTCACCTCTGGTTCGCTGCTGTGAATCACTTCCCACTCTAGGTTTCCATTTATCCCTGCACTATTATTTCCTCTTTTCCCTCTTTGGTTCTCAGAACTTTAATAGCTGCTGTCATGAAACCTCAAGCAAAAACATCCAACTGTTTTATAAGCTACATGTAGCAATGTTTGAAGATGTTATGTGATCAGACATTAATAGGGTTGCCAGCTCTGATGTGATGTATTCAGGCAGAGATTTGATCATGTGACATTACATCACATGACATTTGATCATGTGACACCACATGAGATGTTTGATTACATGACATTTGCTAATTTTTCAAATGTTATTGTGTTAGTCTTGTTTTATGTTGAGATGAATAACATTATTTATAAATCAAATGCACTAAAGAATAGAAAGATTTATGGATAAACTAAGAATAAATAAACTAGTACAAGAGAACTGTAATTGCTACAAACTCCTTAATCCCCAGGAGGGACGGTAGTCGGGGTGGTGGTGGGGGGGGGGGGGGAGGCGGTGAGTGGCAGGTGCCATTTAGTTGCTAAGTTAATAATATGAAAGTACCAACATATCAGTGTGATAGGCACAGTTAACTTTCCCAAAAAATGTTTATGAGGCCTGTGGCCCAATTTTAGGCCAGCTTCAGGTCTCCCGGTTGGTATCCACATTTCAACCCGTGAACAGGCCTAAAGCAATTTCCATCCTGATATAAGCTCTTCTGAAAAACATTAACAAAAAGTTAATAAAAGGCTCCAAATAGTTTGCATTTTCAGTTCTGATACTTGCATTTCTGTACTGCATTCATTTTTCCATTAAAAAACTATCCTTGCCCTTTCTTGCATTAGGCTTCCAATGCTCCTCTGTTGTGAGCTTTTGTTTGTCTGTATGATGTATGAATGACTGCTTTCAAAGGAAATATAGTCAATTAAATCTATTCCTTTTTTTAATTAAAAATAAGAAATGTCAAGGGACTCCTTCTGATATCAGGAATATTAATTGGTTTCTTCCCAAATTAGCTTTCATTGTTACCCTGAGCTTTCAAAGAGAAAAGTGAATGAGAACAGGTTATTTTGTCTGTCTGGTTTAGGGTCAGATTCAAGTCTTAGAGGTGAATTGTGGTGTTCTCAGAAACTACTATGCATACTGTTCTCTTTCAGTAGCAACTTCTGTACTTTAATGTGTGATCAAAATATTGTGGCAAATAGGATATGGACAAAGTATATTAAATACATATAATACTATTACTTAGTCCATGAGACAGCTGTAATTGTATGTAGGACATGTTTAGTATTGTGTCTCTACCTACATATAAATTGATCAAACATTCTCTCTTCATAGATTAAATCTCATGATAGATTACAATAGAACTTCTGGAGCCTTCCAAAAGGAATATCATTAATTTTCTTTGTAAAAAGAAGTCAAATGTATTGTTAGAATATATTTTTTCTCTTGCCAGAGATCCTGAGTTTTATTATAGTCATTTCAATTATGTAGTTGAAGCACAAGACTCCATCGTAGTGTTCATGTAGCAAAAGAGAATGAAGAATTGTCTAAAATAGGGTGAGACAGCACAGAAATAGGCTAGCAAACCTACACTCGTGTTTTTTTTCTGCACGGTTTATCTGGTCTAATCCTTTTTCCTTTAATGAGCCTCTTTTTAAAGCAATACTTGTAAAATAATTTATGGGCTTTGTTTCAACAAAGATTTATGGCAGAGAATTCAACATTCTAGCTACCCACTGAGTAAACATTTTTTAAACACTCTTTTAATTCTTTTTTTCAATTACCTTAAACTTATGTTCTTTTGTTACTGTTTCAGTAACTAGTGAAAACAATTTATTGCTATTTTTTCATAACTGTAACTTCACATCTTTGGTAAAATTCTAATAAATCTCCATTGTGCCTTTTTCTATTGATTGTATATATTTCCTGTAATGGGATCTCCAAACTTTGCACAATATTCCAACCATGTTCTAATTAATTCATAAAAATTCAATATTACTTTTTTTTTGCTTTTGCATTCTACTCAAAACCAACAGTTCAGTTTGCATTTTGAATTGCTTTATCTAGTTTGTGCTGCCACTTTAATTGTACATCTTCACACCATGGACCCTCTGCTATTCCATCTAAAAATGTTACAATTTTTAAGCTTATTTTTTATTCCTTTCAAATATCAGACAATTATTAAAAACTGAAATTAACTGTGTTTTGTTTTTCTTTTTTTAAGTGCTTCTGTATTTTATCTAATAAAATAAACTTTGGGCAGAATTTTGAGTTCAGTGGGCAGGCGCGATTGGTGGGCCCGGGCACGGCCAGGAAAGGTGCCGCCGCCCATGATAAGCCCCCGACTGTGATTTCACGCTGGCAGACCGATTAAGGTCCGCTGAGCGTGAACGGCAGCTCCCCAATGATCGGGAGGCGGCAGGAGGAGGAGGGGGCCTGTTGGCCGCCAGGTCCACTGGCAACCCAGCGGCCGGTTTAAGACTGGCACAGTCAGGCACTGGAAGGCTGCCAGCGATGAAAACATCTTCGCTGTTGTCAACAGGAGATTATAAATCATGGATTCAAATATGGCTGCAGACGCCAGGCAGGAGGGCAGGTCGGATGGGCACTCAGCCCCCCCCTGGTTTTCTGATGAGTGCCTCGCAGTCCTCCCGGAGAAGGTGGCTGACAAGAGGGATACCCCTGTCCCCAGGGATGGAAGGAGGAGGCCAGTGCACCTTACAAAAAGAGCTTGGGAGGAGGTGGCAGTGCTGCTCAGCAGCCATGATGTTGTGCAGCGCACCTGGGTCCAGTGCTGCAAGAGGTTTAATGACCTGCTGCATTCAGGACGGGTGAGTACCATGTTAGCATGGATGTGTTAAAATGTTAAGGGCTGGCCGTCCCCCCGTGGAGCTTAGGGGTGTTAGAGTCCGAGTGCCAACTGTCAATGACGCCAGAGCTGGCCAAGGGAGTGAGCCCTGGCTGCTTGGACTGAGTGCGTGCAGCTCGAGGGCCACGACTCGAATGTGCCCTACAAGGTGCTCCTCAGGTGGGTTGGCCAGGCTGCAAAGGCGCTGCAGGTAGAGAGTGGACTAATCGATACTCCTCTGTCCTTTCAGGAGAAAATGGCCCAGAACGACACTGAAAGGTTGCGGACTGGAGGAGGGCTCCTAAACCTCCTAATCCTAACCAGATACGAACAGGATGCCTTGGAGCTGGAGAGGTGCCATGCACCTCGGCTAACTGGCCATGGAGAGGCTGGGGTGTCAAACGAAGATAAGAGTGCAGTGCACAGAGGTGAGAGTTTCGGATAGTGCAAACATTCTTGTGTAGTCTCATGACTGATGGGAGCCTCAAAACTGGATTTTCCATTGATCATTGAAAGACGATGGCACTATGATGCAGATCTCCATGGTCTCACATTTGTGCCTGGCATGCACAGTGACAGTGTGATGATATAAACTGATGACATGTCATTGTTCTCCGTTAGGTTTGCCACCACACACCCAATCGCAGGACCCCGAAGGCCCACGCCTGACACTAAAGGACCGCCAGGCCCCAGATGCACCTGCGTCACATCTTCTCTCTGAACCAGGCACCAGCACAGATACTAGCTCCTCAGTGGGCATTAGATCTTCAGCTAGAATGTTAGTGCACAGCGGTAAGGACACTTCACACTCGCTTGAGGTGCAGCAGAGGCAGAGAGTGCCCAGGGCTCTGGAAGTCGGAGGACTGCTGGAGACCAGGATGATGCTGAATCGAAGGCAAATGATGAGCCACTAGAGTGATCCATTAGGCGGCAGATGCTGCATGTCCAGCGAAATGTGTGGGAGGATCTGGCGGTGATCCATGAGGGTATGCGTGCTACGGTCTCCATTGTGGAGGATTCCATGCAGACCATCAGCACTGTGTGACTCTCATGGCCGAGCACTGTGCCTCCTCCATTGATAAAGTGGCAACTCTCACGGAGAAGCAGCTCCAGCAACAGAATCAGGGGTTCCTCGGGTTGCGCTCAGACCTGCAAGCCATCACATAGGCAATAACCTCACGTGGTCATTGTCCACGTGAGAGCTGGGTGAGGCACCCAATATCCCAGCTAGGTTCCTGTCGATCAATGGTGAGCAGGGAAGCCCAGGGCAACCTCTCAGTGCATGAGCTGTCTGTTGTCTCTGCAGGCTCCTCTCAGGGCACTCTGGATGACGGCAGCAGCTCCTCTGCCCCTCTGCCGCTCCGCCAGTGACCATGGCATCTGATGAGCCTGCGGTGACTGGGGAGGTGCCAGCCATGGAACTGGCTGCTCTCTCCCAGGCAGGAACACCACAGGCGCCACTGGCCAGAGGATGACCGCCAAGGTCATCAAGGCCAACAGGACAGCAGAGTCAGCAGGCTGTCTCCAATGCTGGTGCAAGTGAGGAGGGAGCACCAAGACGTAGCACTTGCAAACGTAAGTTTAAGGCACCATGAGCACAAGAGGGACTGGTCAAGGGTGATCTTCTGTTGTGCAATGTTTTGTTTATGTGTACCGGTCTGGGGTTGAAGACCAGAGAAGGTTCTGTTAATTTGTTTTGACTGTCAACATGAGATAAATTTTCTTTTGTCATAATGGCCTGAGTATGCTTCACCTTTTTTATTTAATGTGATGCAGGGTACGCCATTATGTAATACTGGACGTGGGTGGCTTGAAAATTTATTGCACAGGCACTGAGTGGACTTTGGAGTCAAAGGAAAGGGTCATTGCAGACACCTGAGATGGAGGTGGCAGCCCTGGCATGAGGTGGTAGCGCTTATTTGGTAGCCTAGCTGAAGGAGTGTTGTATCAAGGCATCCCTGGTGTCCCCGCCTCCCTGAAGGATACAGAGGTCTGCCTCCACGCCCTCAGCATGCTCCTCACCATGCTGCTCCTCTGACTCACTACTGGATTCATCCTCTGTGGCCTATGGAGCTGCATCATGATCCTCTTCCTCCAGTGGGTCGCCCCTTGTCAGTGCCAGATTTTGGAGAGTGCAGCATGCAACCACTATCAGTGACACCTGCTCTGGGGGGTATTGTAGTGCTCCCCCTGAACAGTCCAAGCATCGGAAGCGAATCTTCAGATGATCTATGGTTCTCTCTACCACCGCCATTGTGGAGGCAAGGCTCCTGTTATACCGCTGCTCGGCCTCTGTTCTTGGGTGATGGGGAGGCGTCATAAGCCACTATTTCAAGGGATAGCCCTTGTCACCCAGCAGCCATCCATCCAGTTGGGCTGGAGCACTGAAGAGCCTCGGCACCTGGGAGTGTCTGAGGATGTACGTGTCATTGGAGCTGCCAGGGTATCTTGCACAGACTTGCAGAATATGCATCCTATGGTCACATACTATCCGCACGTTCATGGAGTGGAATGCCTTCCTATTGACAAAGGCTGATTCGCTGGCACCATGATGGCTACATGTGTGCAGTCGATTGCACCCTGGGATGCGGGGAAACCAGCAATTGCTGCAAAGCCTCTGGTTCCCTCACCCTGGCTGGCCTCATCTATATGGAAATGAATGAAAGTCAATACCCTCCCGAACAGAGGTTCTATCACCAGCTTGACGCAACTATCAACAGCTGACTGGGACACTCCACACAGATCCCCCATTGACCCCTGGAAAGAGACGGATGCATAGAAGGTGAGGGCCACTGCGACCTTCAGAACCACTGGCTTGAGAGGGGGAGCCTCCTTCAGCATTGCACCTCAGACATATTGAGGTAGCTGCATCACCGTCTGTAAACCCTGGCAGCAGAATAGTGAAGTCATCTGTGGCCCCTAATGCCTTGGACTGCCAGGTGGCCCTGCGCCCATTGTGCCTACGCCTCTCCTCCTCCAGGCCACTCTCCTGGAAGCTGCATTGCAAAACCTGGGGCAGGACTTTACGTTCGTCAGGCGGATGCGTGCCCGATCCAATTGGGCGTAAAATCACGTGCAATGATTTTGGGCAAGCCTTCTGACGTCATCGCGCACACTCGTGATCTTTCGGTCGGCGGGCATGCACGAGAGTTGGCAGTGTGCCTGCCGACAATTAAGAGGCCTATTAAGGCCCTTAAGCGATTAATTTAGTTATATTTTTCACTGCCCATTCAACCGTTCGGTTGGTGGGGGGGCAAATAGGCCAGGCAGTCTTTGCATGTTTTATGAAATCTCATCCACGGGCCGGATGAGGTTTCCAATGGTAAGTAAAAAATGCAAAAAAAAATTTCCACTTCATTTTAAACACATCCCTCTACATATGACTGAATCACATGTGGGTTCATGTTTATATCATTTATTAAATCTCTATTTTCCTTTGTCCAAATCTTCAGCTCCCTGAGGCAGATCTGTGTCCTCAGGGAGCTGTCATCGCGCGCTCCCCCATGCATGCTCAGACTTCTGCGCTTGCCCTCCTCCCGCCCCCACCCCGGCAGCGCTGAGCCTTTCAGTGCGTATTTCATGCTGGCTGGCTGTTAATTGGCCCGCCAGTGTGAAATTGCGGTCAGGGCCCCATCACGGGCGGCAGTCTGTTTTGCGGCTGTTCCCGGGCCTGCCTGCCGCGTCGGCCCGACAAAGGGAAAATCCTGCCACTGGCCTCCCGTCCCTTCTGCCCCGCTCGTCCTCCTCAGATGAAGTGCAACCAGTGGATACCACGATCCCCATTACCAAGATAACAGAAGGCTGTCTGATACCTCAAAGAGTCCACAAGGTCTGAATTCTTCGATAAGTCACCAGCAGCAAACTATCTACCAAACTCCTCACTACTCACACTGGTAATGCTGCTGACCCTTTTTATCCCGCCCATGGATGAGATTTTTGAACTTGCTGGCTGGCCCCCTACCCATTTTGCCCGTGCGATGAATGCAAAATCGTACAGGCAATAAAAAATCGGCGTAAATTGCCGTTTTAATGGCCTTAACTGGCCTCTTAATTAATGGCAGGTGCGGCTACGGCACTGGCGCGTGCCCGCTAACTGAAATATCGCATGAGTGCACGATGATGTCAGGATGCTCGCCCAATGTCATCATGCAATATTGTATGCTCGCGCAGGTCGGACCCACTCAGTGAAAAATTCTGCCCTTTGTGTGTAGCTGCCCATAGAAATTGAGATGATAAGCTGTTTTAGAGTCAGAGGAACATTTTACATTGTAATACACGACCATGTAACACACATTATATTATTCTGCTATTTCATTGAAGCTGTGCTTAACCTTGACTGTTCCTTTAAGATCTCAAGGCCTGAGTGCTATAAATCATTATAGTCACTTACTAATCCAAATTAGCAGAAGAATAGGATGTTTTTCTCCCTTTGACCGTATAGCCCAGCTAGATATAAAGGCAGCAGAGAAGGCAATATAAAACAGCTTATAGAACACGTGCTGATGACCTCATTTGAGGAACTGACTTGGATGTATTCCTGAGATGGGCAGTGCAAGAGAGATGAATTAACAAACAGTTGAAACGGCATGACCACTAATTATTATTTATCAATTTAGTACATTACAAAATGACTTAGATTCTAGGAACAAGGGAACTATCAAGAAAGACTGAACAGGCTGGGGCTTTTTTCTCTAGAAAAGAAGACTGAGAGGTGACCTGGTAGATGTCTGTAAAACTATGAAAGGGTTTGACAGGATAAACATAGAGAAGATGTTTCCACTAGTCAGGGTGTACAAAGTTAGGGCACATCGATAACAGAAAGTTATTAAGGAATCTAATAAGAATGCAGGAAAAACCTCTTTACCCAGAGAATGGTTAGGATGTGGAATTTGCTACTGCAAGGAGTAGTTGAGGCAAATCATATAGATGCATTTAAAGGGAATTTAGATAACTACATGACAGAGGAATGAATAGGAAGATGTGCTGATTGAGTTAGAAGAAATAGTGATAGGAGGCACATGTGGAGCATAAACACCAGCATACACCTGTTGGATTGAAATCAACCTGTTTCTGTGTTGTAAATTCTATGTAATCCTTTGAACAGGAGAAAGACATTCAACCCCTCCAGCTTGTTCTGTCATTCAATTAAACCACGCCTGATCTGTACCTCAACTCCATTTATCCATCTTTGATCCACAGCCCTTGATATTGTATCCACAACCCTTGATGTCTTTATCTAATAAGAATTCATTGATCTCACTGTTGAATGTGCTAATTGACCCATCCCCTTTGGAGGAGAGAGTTGCAGATTTCCATTACTCTTTGTGTGAGAAATATGCTTCCCAATTTAATTCTTGACTGGCCTAGCTCTAACTTTAACATTGTTATGGTCTATAACCCTGACGAGGAGGCACAACTTTAAAAGAAATTGAAAGGCGGCCCTTTCAAATTGTTTCTCTCCCCAGCCTGGCATTTTCCTATCAAACATTATGCCCTTTTCAGTGGGTGGGCATTCTAGATTTACCCCTTGTGGGGTGCCTGCATCCTAGTAATACTGTCCAACCCAATGTAGAAGGGTCATGATTAACAAATACGGCATATTAGATTCTGTCTATTATCTAGTACCATTTCACCTCTTTCCAGCTTTTTAAAAATCCTGTTCATGGACTATTAAACTCATTAATTGCTTCTTTGGGATTGGATTTGGAAGATCTGATTCTTATTTTAACCTGTTGCTCTCACCCATCCCTTCATTTTATTCTTTCCTTCTATTCCAAATCCCAGTTCTAATCAAGGACCGACACCAGAAATGTTGCCTCACATGTACTCTTCTGTGTGCTTGAGTAATAGGTAGTTTCAGTCTATAATTGTACCATCATCTCTAAGAAAAGTCAACAGCTTCATACAGATGCCTATCTGTATAATGTAAATATCTATGGATGTTTTGTAGATTTGATGACCTTTTTTGATGTTTGGTTCTAGTCACAAGATTCAAAGAGAATGAAACTGCAGGAATGAGAACTATGAATAGTACATTTTTGTTGTCTATTGAACAGTGTTGCAATTGGATACAATCAAAGCAAATGTAGTGGGGATAGAAGATGCTCCATGGAATTGACCCTGCTGGTTGCTGATTGCATAGATAAATGGCAGCAATTTGTAAGAGGAGGTGCAAATGAGCAAACCAGTGCTCTCTTGTGTGTTAGTACAATATCCAATGATTCTGAAAGTACAGCAATATGGAATTCCCAGAAGAATATCATGTTGCTCATGGTATTGTTGTAGATTTATAGTAAAAGCATATATTGCGGAATTTTATTTTGAATAGCTAACATTGGAACTTAATATACATAGCCAAGAATTTCCAGTAGGGTTCTCCTGCTATAGATTTATTAGAAAATTATCAGAAATGCTGTTTCTTTAAGGTTTTCACCAGTCTTCTGCGAAAAAATATGACAGTAGAGCCCCTATGAAAATTCTACATCAACTTGTGATTTGCAAATGAAATTATGCTATCCTTCTGAAGGAAATAAAACAACTGAAAAAAATGGAGCAGAGGTTTTTCATATAGCTATGTGTGTTTGGTATTTATTGTAGGGAAAGAAAATAAAGCAATTATACCATTTATTCATAATGAACAGGGATACAGTTATGCAAAGAACCGCAGCAGCTAGTCATTAATCAAAACACAAAAAATAAACACTCTGACATGTTGTGTTACTCAGTTGAACTCATTATGCATGCACATAATTTGGAAATTTGATTTACATCTCAAAGTACTGTAATATACAGCATACTAACATTAGAATTCCCCAGTATTCAATTGCAAGTCATTTCACGATACAATTGAAGTTTCAGGACACCATCATTGATCCTGAAGTGTGAAAATAATCAAGCAGCAATGCATAAAGCAAACCTGCCGTTACTATCTGAACTGCCAGCAGCTGCCAACATTAAATCAGCCCCAAATTAACACAAAAGCACACACAAAATTAAGAGCAGAAAGAAAAAATAACATTCTGGAGTGGTACAAAGCAAGGATACAATCTCCTGTAAGGACTCCATCCCATTCTCTCAGTTCCTTCGCCTCCGTCGCATCTGTTCTGATGATGCCACTTTCCAAAACAGTGCTTCTCACAAGTCTTCCTTCTTCCTTAACCGAGGTTTCCCACCCACAGTGGTTGACAGGACCCTCAACCGTGTCCGACCCATCTCCCGCGCCTCTGCCCTCACACCTTCCTCTCCCTCCCAGAACCATGATAGGGTGCCCTTTGTCCTCACTATTTACCCCACCAGCCTCCGTCTTCAAAAGATTATCCTCCGCCATTTCTGCCAACTCCAGCATGATGCCACCGCCAAATACATTTTCCCTTAACCCCCCGCTGTCGGCATTCCATAGGGTCCGTTCCCTTTGGGACACCCTGGTCCACTCATCCGTCACCCCAACACCTCAACCCCCTCCCATGGCACCTTCCCATGCAATCACAGAGGGTGCAATACCTGCCCCTTTACTTCCCCCCACCTCACCTTTCAAGGGCCCAAACACTCCTTTCAAGTGAAGCAGTGCTTACTTGCATTTCCCTCAATTTGGTCTACTGCATTCACTGCTCCCAATATAGTCTTCTATGTATTGGAGAGACCAAACGCAGACTGGATGACCACTTTGCACAACACCTTCAGTCTGTCCGCAAGCATGATCCAAACCATCCTGTTGTTTGCCATTTCAACATCCCACCCTGCTCTCATGCCCACATGTCCGTCCTTGGCCTGCTGCAATGTTCCAGTGAAGCTCAACACAAACTGGAGGAACAGCACCTCATCTTCCAATTAGGCACTTTACAGCCTTCTGGACTTAACACTGGGCAGAATTTTGCCCTCGGATGGCGTGCGGGCCCCACTGGCTCGGCGGCAGGCGGACAGCCAACCCCCGCCACCGAAACAGGGCCCACCGCCATTTTGAGTGGGCGGGCCTTATTTGGCCCACCCAGCGGCCTGCCCGACAGAAAGCGCTATGCGCTTCCTGTTCCGGGAGGGAGGGATTCCCCATCTGTCAAAGTGCGCTCTTTCGTGCATGCACGCGAAAGAGCGCATTGCTCCCTGAGGCAAAGTCCTGTCTCAGGGAGATTCGTGACAGGTAAGTAAAGTCTAAAAGTAGATAAGTATTGAAATTGTTAACATGTCCCCCTCATGTGACAATGTCACACGAGATGGGACATGTTAATAATAAACACATAAAATTTATTAAATGTTTAAAAAACGGACATGAAACTTCATCCCGTCAGTGGATGAAGTTTCATGAATAATCTGGAGCCCACTGGGGCTCCTGGCCTGCCCGCCAGCCTTAAGCTTGGACGGGCAGTTCTTTAATTATCTCAATGAGCTTGTCAATGGCCTCAATTGGCCATTGACAGGTTGGCGGGCGGACAGCTGATTTCGCTGTCTGCCCGCCTTCCTAAAAATTTAAAGGGACCTGGATGACATCGGGGATTCCTCCCGACGTTGTCCCGTGCCATTTTCCCCTCGGCGAGTGGGCCCCGCCACCAAATCGCCGAGGGGAAAATCCTGCCCACTGAGTTCAACAACTTCAGACCATGAACTCTCTCCTCCATCCCCACCTCCCTTTTTCATCCCTCTTTTTTCCATATTCATTTTTATTTTTTTAATTTTTATTAATTTTTTCCCCACTTATTTTCATTATTATTTTTTAAATTTATTTCCATTTTCATTCATTGTTTAATCCCCAGCTTTTAGCCTATTTTCGATCTTTCTTCCCACCATTGTCCCCTCCCCCCAGCCCACCCCCACTAGGGCCATCTGTAACTTTCCAGAGTGCTTACCCTGGTCCAGCCATTATCATATTCTGCTTTCTTAATGTCACCATTAACACCTCATTTAGCCAGTACCACCATCGTTAACAACTCTTTGACCTTTTGTTTATGACATCTTTTGCAATCTCTCCTTTGCCTCCACCTATCGCTGGCCTTCTATCCAGCTTCACCAGTTCTACCCCCCTTAATCAATATATATTTCACCACATCTCTACCTCCCTTTAGATCTGAAGAAGAGTCATACGGACTCGAAACGTTATCTCTGTCTCTCTCTACAGATGCTGTCAGACCTGCTAAGTTTTCCCAGCATTTTTTGTTTTCGTTACAATCTCTGGGGTTCAGATAATATCCATAACACACTTAATTTTTTGTGGCAGTAATATTATGATTTTTTTTACCAAATTGGCATTGGTATCAATAGAAGTTTGATATCAAATGGATTGTGATATACAATCATATCTAAAATTGTCACACTTCAACTATGTTTCTGGAAGACACACCTGAACAGGTGTATCAGTGCTGAACAGAGGGTGCCAGCTCAGTTGTAACACCTAGGGTTGAGAGCCATGGAAACCACTACAGTTCACGATGCCTTGCCACACATGGAGACTGATTTATCTGATTACCAGCACCTGTAGGCTAATATTGGTAAGAAGATTTAAGTGCACTTGGCTAATTACTTTTACCTTTTACCTACGATGACCCTTTTACCCTTAGAATTATCTGGGTATGCCTTTATATGTTTCAGAGGAAAGTTATAGCTCCTCCAGTATGGCTGTGACAGTGTTGTTGGAAATAAGGTGCTATTGCTTAATGTGTCTCACTCGCTCAAAATTCTTGGAACAACAGCAGTGTACCATTTAAACCACTCCCAAACTGTAGTTACTGGGGAAACACTTTCTTTATGAGCATGAGGATAAGAAAACAAGCACACAAGATAGGCACTAAGGGCTTTCACAAGGCATTTAGCCAATTTTTGGCAATTTTCTTTATTCGTTCATGGAATATGAGTATCGCTGGCTAGCCCAGCATTTATTGCCCATCCCTTGAGAAGGTGGTGGTAAGCTGCCTTCTTGAATGGCTGCAGTCCATGTGGTGTAGGTATACCCACAGTGCTGATAGGGAGGGAGTTCCAGGATTTTGACCCAGTGACATTGAAGGAACGGCGATATATTTCCAAGTCTGGATGGTGACTGGGATTTTCTGTGCCTGCTGGTGTCGGGCATGTTCGGAGGCATGAGCGGACAATATGGCACAATCAGTTTCATGATGGCATGAAACCAGTTTGCAGCCGTCCACTCAGCCCACCCATGGTGGGCCACATTGCCCACCACCATACATCAGGAACCTCGTTGTAATACATCTGCATATCATTATTAGGCCAGCCTGCTGGAATTGTTTCCCCCCCATCGACCACCCACACCCCAGCCCTTTCCCACCCACCTCCCTCCCCACCCCCGCACCAGTGGATCATAAGTCCACATCAGCAGGAAAGCATGCCAACGTGTTTCACAACAGCACATAAAAGGCGTACACTTGGCGGGCTGCACTTCAAGGGAAACTCGGAGGTGAGTACACAGCAGTGATGTGCAGTGCTTGCCAAGGTCGCCTGTTGGACTTCAGCTTGAGGCATGTTGGCAGGGCAGGGGGGCAAGGGCTGCCTTGCAGTTCAGGCAATTTGTTGGGGGGAGCATCCCTGCCATTGAAGCGACTTGTTCAGGGGAGGGCAAGGGTTGCCTTGCGGTTCAGGTGACTTATGGTGGGGGCAAGGGCAGCCCTGCCATTGAGGCGACTTGTGGGTGGGTGCAAGGGCTGCCTTGTGGTTAAATATAGTGCACAAGCATTCGGGTGGAAATTGAGTGGGTGAGGGAAGCAGCCACGCATTAGGGACACCTTATATAAAGTGACCATTCCTTTGCAACTGAGACAGTTCAAGCGCAGCCATTGATATGATCGGAGTTGGGCTTCTAGCTTATCTGCCCACTCAAGCAACGCAGAAGCATCAAAGTGCCACCAAGTGCTGCAGAGCTTTTCACCTCCCTGGCACAGATTGCAAAGTCATGAGCATTTTAGCGTACTGCAGAACAGTTGTACGACTGCATACATTGTACAATCTCCTTGCTAAAACTGGCCATGAAGCAGTCATTCGTGGAGGCGCTCATAGCTCTTGCAATGTCAGCATTCCGGTTTGGACCAGTCCCCAAATGGTTCAAGCTAACAGTGCAGCCTGGCACTGCAGGTTAGGAGAATACCTGCACCTGGGCTGAGAGCATAACATGCAGTCCAAAGCCCAGAAGGGAAAATACAATAAACCTGGGAAATAAGAATACTGGTCCGAACTGGTCTTCTATACCTTAAAATGGAACACCAGTAAAAACTGTGAAAAAAGAGAACTGGTCCAATCTGCTTTTTCCTTCTGGCTGGGCAAAGCTGCAGTCAATCGGTCAGGTGGAGTGGGGCGGAGGTGGGTGGGATCTCAGGTAGCCATGCAACGCTTTAATCTCTGGCCTTCCAAGTGGTGTCCAGTACTCTCTGGGAAGCATTAAGGGGCCTTCAGACTTAACCAGGACATGTTCTAAGTACACCCATGCTAACCCACGTGTCTCTCTCTTTCATCCTGCAGGAGGAGTACATCAGGAGCATGGAGCCTGGTGAACTAGCTGTCTGCCTGATGCCCTACAGAGGGCGAAGACGACGGAGGAGAGAGCAACTGAGGCTCCTGGTTGCGCAGAGGGAGGAGCAGCACCCTTTGGAAGAAGAGGCAGCTGGGGCTCCCGCATAGGCTGCCAAAGAGCCACAGTGAGCTGTTGCTGGTTGACACCTAGCGATGTCCAGGGTCTATAGATACCGTCTTTCATTCCTGCAGATGACTGAGAACCAGTGTCACCAAAAACTGCGCATATCTAGGGAACTGGCCGGTCACATCTGCCACCTGCTACAGGATTTGGTGCCATGGGGAGTTGGAGGGCATCCACTGCCAGTGGCTGTGAAAACAACTGTGGCACTTAATTTCTGTGCCAGTGGCTCCTTTCAGGGCTCCACAGGTGACCTCTGTAGGATCTCACAAACCTCCACCCACAAATGCAGCCATGAGGTCATGGATGCCATCTTCGCAAGGCACGCAACTTTGTGTAATTCGCCCAGGACCAGGAAAGCCAGGATGCAAGAGCGATTGGATTTGCCCAGATCTCGGGTGCAGTGTGCGATCAACTGCAGTCACATGGCGCTCAGATCTCAGCTGCAACACGCAGTCAATAACATTATCCCCAAGGGATTTCAATTGCTGAATATGAAGCTGGTGTGCAACTACCAGAAACAAATCCTCTAGCTGTACGCATGGTTTCCAGGGAGTTTGCACAACTCCTACATCCTCAGTCGGTCACAGATCCCTGGGGTCTTCCAGGGTCCACAGAAGCTGCAGGGATGGCTCCTTGGGGACAAGGGCTACTCGTGCGGTGGCCTCAGATGGCAGCAGAGTGAAGGTATATCGAGGCTCATGCTGCAACCCTCAATTTGGTGGAGCAGACCATTGGGATGCTGAAAATGATGTTCCGGTGCCTGGACCGGTCTGGTGGAGCCCTGCAATATAGTCCACAGAGGGTCATCTGCCGCGCCCTTTACAATCTGGCACTGCAAAGGGGAAAGTAGCTGGCTAAGTAGGAGATGGAGGAGCTGGAGGTCTCCTCCAACGAGGAGGACGCTGACAGGGACGAGGGTTAGGAGATCCTCAAAGGTGATGATGACGGGGATGAGGCTCTCACACTGGCTAGGTGAGGTAGGTGCGCTCGGGAGGCCCTCAGAGCTGCTAGATTTGTGGAGGATGATGATGACATGCAGTGAGGAGACCCATAGATCCTCACGTTTGACTCCAGTCTGATTTATGGCAGGGTACACACCCTCTGTGATAATGCTCCTCTCATGAAGATGCACTGGAGGCCCTAATAGTTGCTCGATTGCAGGAGGATGATAATGACATGCAGTGAGGATGCTCCATAGATGTTCACATAGCCTCTGAAAATGTCAGACGCCTGTGTGGCCAAAGGCAGCTCACTTGTGCTCTGTGATCATGGTCATATCATAGAGACACAGCCATGAAACTTTAGAAGCACTGATCCTTTGTCTGCCTTCAGCACTTGAGCCCTTCACAGGCACAGCGTTACTGGTCACAGATACAGAAGAGATGGGGGCTAGCCCCGCCTTAAAGGTGCTGAGAGCACACAGAGAGAATGACGGAACTCTGTGATGCTTGCCCACTGTCACTGGCAGCAATGACAAGTACTGGTGAGGTGTAGGCATCAGTAATGTGTTCAGGGAGTGTGAGGCCGGACCATCACTTTGGTCTGAAGGCTGCACAGAGCACAGGGAAGAGGCCCTGGACTGAGACACCTGCCTTTATCTTGTGCAGAAAGGTTTCACATCTGAGTGATATGAACACTGCTCATCAGAACAAGAAACCATAGGCAGGGAGACATTCCAGGGAGTTTATTGACAATAGTGAACAGTGTGTACAAGTGATTAACACCCATGCTCAGGCTGTGCAACTAATTCTTCTTAACTTTCCTAACCCTGCCGCTATGTCTTGGTGCTCCCAGGACATCCACAGCGGAGGTGGAGGCAGCCTGCTGACTGCTATGCCCTGTCTGTGATGATGTTGGCAAGCATCCTCTGGAGGGCTGAGACCTGAATGGCTTTCGGGGTCTTGCTGTATGGCAGTGGCACCCTCCTTGACTTGTGGAGCTGGAGCTGCTGAGGTCACAGAAAGAGGAGATTTGGATGGGCTGGACACTCCTGGAGTCACCTGGATAGATGGCCCCAGGGTGTGAATCTGCTGATCCTCCTCCCTATGGGTGACTCATTGAGAAGAAGGGGTAGTTGGAGTAAGATCGAGCTGCTTGGCACCCCTCTCATATATACATTTTTGGAGGCTAACAATGGCATCAGCGATGGAGTTAAGCCCCTGCAGCAGTGAACGAGCGATTTCCTGGACCAAGGTCTCCACGATGACTGCCATCCTACCAATGTTGACCTAGGTGTTTTGGCACGCCAATGCTGTCACCTCATCGCTGCCTTTCAATTTGAGGAGTGGAGTGGACATCCCTTCCTGATGTTCCCAAGCTTGCTTTTGCAGCTCCAGCAACTGTGACATGACCAAGTCCAGAGGCTCGTCATCTGACTCGGACTCAGCAAATATCTGGCCTCCAGCAGCCCTCAGAGTGCCAGACACCTGGGGAGTCCCTGCCTCCGCCTGCTGTGGGTCAGAAAGTGCAATGTGCTCACCAGATTGTGATTCCGAGGCTATTCTAAAGCTATGTCCCACCAAGGTGTGTGTCTCTGTGCTGGTAGAGGGCATGAGTGAGTGTTGTGACGGGACTTCAAGAAGGCTGACTCCAGATTCCTCTTCAGATGTTTCTTCGGGGCTTGATTGGAGGCCCTGGGTCATGGACTCCCAGATGTGCCTACGGAAGCAAGGGGAGATAATTAGTGCATAGCAGTGGCCTGTGAAACAGGACACATCACTCATAGCATGGTTGTCTGATGGATGTTACACTGCTGGACCCTCACTTGGTAGAGCAATGCTGACCTCACCGTCAGCACAGGACTGGTCCAGATCATTGCCGACCAGCTGGATGGCTCTGTTTTCAAAGTCCGTGAGGACCTTGACTTCAGGCATTCCTCCACCGGTCAGCGACCTCTCCCTATTGTTGTGTGCCAGCTTGTCCTGCATGAATAGAGGGCACCTGTAAGCAGGGCAGCTACCAGGCCAGATGATAAGTAAGCCTGACCTCTGTGGGTGGTGAGTGGTCCCATGGACAATTATGGTGAATGCAAGAGAGTGAATGGTGATGTCCCTTAAATTGGCAGTGCGTGAGATCGCTGTGGACATGTGATGGGTTTGTGAATGTGTGAGTTAAGAGTGATGAGAAGAGTGACTTACCCTGGCAGAACGGAGGACATCATTCATCCTGTTTCAGCACTGGGTGGCTGTCCTCTTTTGTAGGGTGTTGGTGCTGACCATCGCTGCCACTGCCTCCCAAGCCTGGTTGGTCACGCCGCTGCCCATTGTGCAGCCAGAGTTGGGGTAGAGGACATCCCAGCGGGCCTCCACCGCATCCTAAAGATGTTCCAGTGACACATTGCTAAACCTGGGGGCTGCAGTCTTTTTGCCTTTCATGGACATCTTCCCTGCAGCAGCCATGGGCTGGAAGCACTGAGATGTGTGCACGCAGCTGGACTTTAAATATGGCGCCCAGCGTGATGAAGCGGCAAGATGATCATGGGCGAGCAAATGAGAGCCCGCCCACCATCGAAATGGCATGTTTCCCAGGAATGCATAAATAATGTGGCGGGTTTGGGACGATATGACGTGAAAACCCACCATCGTTTTACACGCCCACTACCACACTTAGTGCAAATCTGGGATGATTCTGCCTGGTGAGTGGTTTGGAAGGGAGCTTCCAGGTAGTAGTATTCCCATCTGTCTGCTGCCCTTGTCCTTCTAGATGGTGGTGGTCATGGGTTTGGAAGGTGCTGTCCAAAGAGGCTTGTTGAGTTCCTGCAGTGCATCTTGTAGATGGTACACACAGTTGCCACTGTGCATCAGTGGTGGAGGGAATTAATGTTTGTGGATGGGTGCCAATCAAGCGGGCTGCTTTGTTCTGGGTGGTGTCAAGCTTCTTGAATGTTGTTGGAGCTGCATTCATCTATGATTTTTTTTGATAAATTTTTTTGATCTGGATTTGGTGATAATATTTGTCTTTGTACTGAAATGAGGGCAAGACCAATAAGCTTGCATGTAGGAACGCAATCAGAGGGGAGTTTTAAGAATCTTAGAATCATACAGTAGTTACAGTATAGGAGAAAGCCATTTGGCCCATTTGGGTGCATGCCATCTCTCTGCATTAGCAAGTTAGCTAGTCGCACTCCCCCTCACATTCCCCTTGGTCCCGCTTTCTTTTTTTCCTTCAAGTGCTTATCCAATTCCACTTTGAAAGCCATGAATGAATTTTCCTCCACCACCCTTTCAGGCGGTGCATTCCAGATCCTAATCATTCGCTACAAAAAATAGATTTTCCTCCTGTTGCCTTTTAAATCTGTGTCCTCTCGTTCTCTTCTCATTAGCCAATGGGAACTTATCCCTACCTGCTCTGTCTAGAATCCTCATGATTTTGAACACCTTTATCAAACCTGCTCTCAACCATCTCTTCTCTAAGAAGAATAATCTCAGCTTCTCCTATCTATGCACGTAACTGAAGTCCCTCATCCCTCAAAAGAATTCCAGCAAATCTTTTTTGTACCCTCTCCAAAGACTTCACCTCCATCTGAAAGTGCAGTTCCCAGAATTGGATATAATACTCCAATTGAGGCCAAACACTGTTTTAGAAAGGTTCAGCATAACTTCCTTGCTTTTGCACTCGATGGCTTCTATTTAAAAAGTCCAATATCCCGCATGCCATTTTACCCAATTTCTCAGCCTGCCCCAACACCTTCAACAATTTGTGCACATATACCCCAAGGTCTTTCTGTTCTTGTACCCTTTTAGAATTGTACCCTTTAGTTTATATTGTCCCTCCTAGTTCTTCCTACCAAAATTTATTACATCACTTCTTTGCATTAAATTTCATCTACCACATGCCTGTTCATTACATGAGCTTGTTTATGTCCTTTTGAAGTCCATCACTATCTCTTTACAGTTTGTTATATCTCCTAGCCGTGTATCATGTACAAATTTTGAAGCTGTGCCATGTACACCCTGTGTACAATTAAGTCTGTTATTAACATGTCAAGAAAAGCAGTGGTCCTAGAACCATCCCTTGGGGAACACCACTGTATACTTTCCTTCAGTCCGAAAAACGGCCACTCTCCATTTCTAGTCACTTGGGCAATTTTGTATCCATGCTGTCACAGTCCCTTTTGCTTGATGGCTTCAACTTTACTGACAAGCCTATCATTTAACACTTTAACAAACACCAAACACCTTTTGGAAGTCCATATAAACCACATCAACAACATGTCCCTAATTAACCCAATCTGTTACCTCATCAAAAAGCTCTATCAAGTTTGTTAAACATGATTTGTCTTAGCAAATCTTACTGACTTTACTTAATTAATCCACATTTGTCTAAGTGACTTAATTTTGTCCCTGATTATCATTTCTAAAAGCTTTCATAACATCAATGTTAAACTGACTGGTTTGTAATTGCTGGGCTTTTACTTATATCTGTTTTTTTTAAATGAGATTGTAACACTTTCAATTCTCCAGTCCTCTGGCAACACCTTTATATCTAAGGACAATTGGAAGATTATGATTAGTACCTCTGCAATTTCTACCCTTACTTCCCTTAGTATCCTCAATGCATCCCATTCAGACCTGGTGACATATCAACTTTACCCAAAGCCGGTCTTTCTAGTGTCAATTTTATCAATTTTTTAAATTTTTAGCCCATCCAATTTTTAAATTGTAATATAAGGGTATCTGGCATAGCAAGAATCAATGTGGCACTGGGTACAGTACCGCCCAACCTGAGACTAGAGAGAGTTGTGGACAGAGACTTGTGTAAAAGCAAGCATGGAGTTAGCTCTTAGCTTGGACTACACCCTATGTATACTTATGTGTTATCCATAAGCAGTTAATGTTCAATCTTACAGGCCTCAGAACCTCTTCTTGAGAGGCCCACTGAATATACAACATACAACATGGTGGCAGGTCTTGGAAAAACCCACAACCTCAGAAGCTGGAGCAGAAATTCAAAAGCTGGAAAATTAAAGGAGCAGCATTCTGACCTGACTGAAAGCATCTGAAGTGAAGACACAGAGGGAGATCACCTGAGAGAAGCTCCATAGCAGAATTGGAAGCAGGAGGCAGAAGAAAAGCTGGGGTGAGCTAAAAAATGTAGTTCTTGGCCAAAACTAGTTTTAAAAGGTTTTCAGTCTTTTAAACGTCAGAGCAGCAATTTTTGAAAGCACCATGGCCAGCTTGAGTTCAGTACTCAACTCCCAGTGCTACTAAAGAAACTAATCAAGATAGTCAAGGATGACCGAAACATTCAGGACTGAGAACAGTCCTACAGGCAGTGGCAGGCTTTCATCTATAATAGAAGGTGCTGTCCTAAAAAACTGTCACTGTTGCACAAAGGGGACAGGGTGTGGATCTGGGACTTTGAAAGAGAGAGCATTATTGTCCAGAGAGACAATGACCAGCCAAGATCATACCTCATCCATACACCAGAAGGTACGATCAGGAAGAATAGGAGGAGCCTCCTACTCATCCCTCGAGATGACCCTCCTACGACACACGAGCAAATTAGAAGAAGACAACTAAGTGCCAGAAAGGCAAACAACAACTCAAATTCCAATCGACAAAGTTTTCCCAAATCAACAGAGCCTACCACTCCTCTGAATGTGACCAGAACAAGATCTAGCAGAACTGTCAAGCCTCCAGACTGCCCAAATTTATAATGTCAGAGACTTGAGGCTGTTATTATGCCAGTCTTTATTAGGATAATTAAAGTTTCCCATTCTCACTACACGATAGGTCTTGCATTTCTCTGTAAATTCACTGTCGATTTGTTCCTTTATATCTTTCCCACCAATCAGTGGCCTATACAATATATACAGTATATATACAATACATGTCTATTGTTTCTTAATTATAATCGAATAGATTCTATCCTTGACCTCTTCAGGACATCTTCTGCGTGATACTGGCGCTCAGTCATTTGAAGGTAATTCAAGCACTGCCTGTAAATGCTTCTGGGTGGTGTCTTCTCCTTGGGTGTACTTTTCAAAGCTCCCTTCACTGCTCTTCTGGCCCTTGAATATAATTTTTTATTTATTCATTCATGGGATGTGAACATCGCTGGCTAGCCCAGCATTAATTGCTCATCCCTAATTGCCCCTGAGGAGGTGAGCTGCCTTCTTGGACCGCTGCAGTCTATGTGGTGTAGGTACATCCACAGTGCTGTTAGGGAGGGAATTCCAGGGTTTTGACCCAGTGACAGTGAAGGAACAGCAATATAGTTCCAAGTCAGGATGGTGTGAGACTTGGAGGGGAACCTGCAGCTGGTGGTGTTCCCATGCATCTGCGGGCCTTGTCTTCTAGGTGGTAGAGATCACGGCTTTGAAAGGAGCTGTTGAAGGAGCCTTGGTGATTCACTGCAGTGCATTTTGTACATAGTACACACTGTTGCCACTGTTGGTGATGAAGGGAGTGTATATTTAAGCTGGTGGCTGGGGTGCCAATCATGCAGGCTGCTTTGCCCTGGATGGGCGTCGAGCTTCTTGAGTGTTGTTGGAGCTGCACTCATCCAGGCAAGTGGAGAGTATTACATCTTACTCCTGACTTGTGCCTTGTAGATGGTGAACAGGCTTGGGGGAGTCAGGAGGTGAGTTATTCTCATGCTGGATGGTTCGGTTACAGTTCTAACTGATTCTGAAGCCATTCCCAGTGAGTCTCATTTTCTTTCATTCTGGTGTTAGGTTGATTCCATATAAGCGACGACTATATTATAGATCAGTTCTCCTGGCACAGAGCTTTACACAATGGCAACAGTTTCAGGGACTCAAACAAAAGTCAGCGTGCCATGTATAATTTTCCACCCATTCATTTTCATCCATTGCACCTCTTCACATTGATGCTGGAATTATAGTGTAAACGTATCTTTAGTGTGATGGGTTAAAATTATGTTAAGATTTCATTTAGCCCTTTAAATGAAACACAACATCGGAAGAAATCTGAACTGAAATCTAAAAAGCAACCATTGATTAACTATAATTCCTTCACTATTACATTATATACATTAAAACCACAGTTGGATGACTCACAGTAGTCTGGAGCAAATGCTGATAATTTGTTGGCAGAGCTAATGTCACAATGGATGTCAAGCTGCCATGGTTATAATGGTGCTGCTGCCACTACCTGACACATGGGATGGAACCCCACATGAATTCCCTGTATTGCCATCTCCTCCAATAGTGACACCATTTCTGCTTAGTGGGGAGCCAATGGCATGGTGGTAATTTCACTAGACTATTAATGGGGGCAGATGTTCAAATCCCACCACGGCAGCTGGTGGAATTTAAATTCAATTTCTAAAAATCTGGAATTAAAGGCTAGTCTTAGACCATGAAATTATTGTCGTAAGAACCTATCTGGTTCACTAATGCTCTTTGGGGAAGGAAACCTGCTATGCTTACCTGGTCTAGCCTACATGTGACTCCAGACCCACAGAAATGTGTTTGACTCTTAAATGCCCTCTGAAATGGCCTAGAAAGCACTCAGTTGAGTCAAATTGCTACAAAGTCAAAAAGAAATGAAACCAGACAGACCACCTGACATCTATCTAGGCACTGAAAAGACAACAGCACACCCAGCCTTGTCAACCCTGCAAAGAACTCCAGACTAACATCTGGGGTCTTATGCCAAAATTGGGAGAGCTGTCCCACAGATTAGTCAAGCAACAGCCTGACATTATCTGTAAGGTATGATTCTGTGAGTCTGGCTATGTCCCAGGCACCATCATCACCATCCCAGAGGTGGCAGTACAATGGTACATGGTCAGGAGGGAGTTGCCCTTGAAGTCTTCAATATTGAGTCCGGACCCCAGTAAGTCTCATCGCACCAGGTCAAACTTCAGCAAGGAAGCCACCTGCTGCACCGCCGCCACCCTCTGCCCGCCTTTCCCCAGTTGACGAATCAGTTCTCCACCATGTTGAACACCACTTGGAAGAAACACTTGGGAGTGGCAAGGGAACAGAATGTTCTCTGGGTGGCACACTTATATGTCCATCACCATGAGTGCCTCAGTAGCACCACTACTGATCAAACTGGTCTAGTCCTGAAGAACATAAGTGCTAGACTAGGACTGCGGCAGGTGGTGAGGGAACTAACAAGAGGGGAAAAAAACAACTTGACCTCATCTTCACCAATCTATCTGTCGCAGATGCATCTGTCCATGACATTGTTGGTAGGAATGACCACCCTACAGTCCTGTGGAGACAATGTCCCGTCTTCACATTGAGGATACCCTCCATTGTGTTGTGTGGCACTACCACCATGCTAAATGGGATAGATTTCAAACAGATCTAGCAACTCAAAAACTGGGTATCCATGAGGCACTGTGGGCCATCAGCAGCAGCACAATTGTATTCAACCACAATCTGTAACTTCAGAGTCTGACATATCTTCCACTCTACCATTACCATCAAGTCAGGGAATCACCCTGGTTCAATGAAAGTGCAGGAGGGCATGCAAGGAGCAGCACCAGGCATACATAAAAATGAGGTGTCAACCTGGTGAAGCTATAACACAGGACTACTTGCATGCCAAACAGCAGAAGTAAGCATGCAATAGACAGAGCTAAGCAATCCCACAACCATCAGATCAGATCTAGGCTCTGCAGTCTTACTTCATCCAGTAAATGGGGAATTAAACGATTAACTGGAGGAGGAGGTTCAAAAATATCCCCATCCTCGATGATGGGTGAGCCAAGAACATCAGTGCAAAAAACAGGGCTGAAGCATTTGCAACAATCTTCAGCCAGAAGTACCGAGTGGATGATCCATCTTGGACTCCTCCTGAGGTGCCCAGCATCATGGATGCCAGTCTTCAGCCAATTCGATGCACTCCACATGATATCAAGAAACAGCTGAAGGTGCTGGATACTGTAAAGGCAATGGGCCCTGACAACATTCCAGATGTAGTACTAAAGACTTGTACTCTAGAACTAGCTGTGCCCTTAGTCAAGATGTTCCAGAAGAGCTACAACACTGGCATCTACTGGGCAATGTGAAAACTTGTCCAGGTTATCCAGGTATGCCCTGTCCACAAAAAGCAGGACAAATCCAGCCTGGCCAATTACCACCCCATCAGCCTACTCTCGATCATCAGCAAAGTGATGGAAGGGGTCATCGACAGTGCTATCAAGCGGCTCTTACTCAGCAATAACCTGCTCGCTGACACTTAGTTTGGGTTCTGCCTGGGTCACTTGGCTCCTGACCTCATTACAGCCTCACTAGAGCAGAACTCCTGAGATGAGGCCAGAGTGACTGCCCTTGACATCAGGGTAGCATTTGACCGAGTGTGGTAACAATAAGCCTTAGCAAAACTGAAGTCAGTGAGAATCAGGAGGAAAACTCTCCACTGGTTGGGGTCATATCTAGCACAAAGGAAGGTGATTGTGCTTGTTGGAGGTCAATATCTCAGTCCCTGGACATCGCTGCAGGAGTTCCTCAGGGTAGTACTGTGTCCTGTGTTGTCAGTATTCTAGGCCCAACTACCTTTAGCTGCTTCATCAATGATCCCTCCATCATAAGGTCAGAAGTGGGGATGTTCACTGATGATTGCGTAAAGTGAAGCACCATTTGCGACTCCTCAGATACTGAAGCCGTCTGTGTCTATATGCAGCAAGACTTGGACAACATTCAGACTTGGTCGGATAAATGGAAGTAATATTCACACCACAAGTGCCAGGCAATGACCATCTCTAACATGAGAGAATCTAACCATTTTCCCTTGACATTCACTGGCATTACCATTGCATCCCCCACTATCAACATCCTGGAGGTTGACCAGAAACTGAATTGGACCAGCCTCACAAATACTACAGCTACAAGAGCAGGTCAGAGGCTGGGAATTATGCGACAAGGAATTCACTTCCTGTCTCCACAAAGCCTGTCTATCATCTATAAGGCACAAGTCAGGAATTTGGTAAAATACTCTCCACTTGCCTTATTGAGTGCAGCTCCAACAACGTCAAAAAGCTTGACATCATCTAGGACAGGACACTCCATCCACCAGCTTCAACATTCACTCCACCCACCACTGCCACATAGTGGCAGCAGTGTGTACCATCTACAAGATGCACTGCAGCAACTCACCAAGGGCCCTACGACAGCACCTTCCAAACCCACGACCTCTACCACATAGAAGGACAGGACAGCAGATGCATGGGAACAGTGCTACCTCCAAGTTCCCCTCCAAGACAAACATCATCATCCTAACTTGGAACTATATCGCTGTTCCTTAACTGTAGCTGGGTTAAAATCCTGGAACTCCCTTCCTAACAGCACCATAGCTGTACCTACACTTCATCGATTGCAGCTGTTCAAGAAGGCGGCTCACAACAACCTTATCAAGGACAGTTAGGGATGGGCAATAAATGCTGGCCTAGCCAGCAATACCCAGATCCTGTGAAAGAATAAATTTTTTAAAAATCCATCTGTGGTTCACTCAACTCAATTAACTTGCTCAGGAATATATTGCTCCTCTGTCCTGCAGTCTGGGTTTGTTATATTTTTACAGGTGTACTGTTCAAACAGATTATGCTGTTGCCCAAATGGACATCAGTATCAAGTATCAAAAATACCATGGTCTGGAAATCTTTCTAAGTGGTAACTATAATTTGCAGTATTTTATTCTTAAGAGCAAAATATTTTGAAAGTATTTTGAGATAGAGGCTCATCTTGGGGATCCCACTTCTCGCATATAATGCCTGTTATACATCCAGCTTGGTATTCAATTCTATCAAAGTCAATGGAACTGAATATCAGACTGATTTGATGCTGCCCATTTTGTGCTACTACCCAAGATGAATTTATATCCTTTTGAATAACCATGGTTTGATATCACAAGGGGATTAAGATACAATACCTACTAGAGCAGGATTATTTTCCTGTTTTTTTTCTGCATCAATGGCTGTTTCACTATTAAATGTGATGTAAGGTAAACTAAATTGCACTGGATTTATCTAGTGATCCTCAGGAGATGTACACACCAGACATATCCAAAGCAGTTCTTTATATATTTTATGTCAGCGATATAGCCAGGAGTGAACATCACAGAAACAGCAATTGCCAGATGCATTTGGTTGATACAGGGGCTTCTTTATTATTGAACCAACGCAATTATTTTATTTGAAATATGTCAAATTCAGATAAGGAACACCTGCAACAATGGTGGTGCATTTGGACTGTGTGTAATAGAAGTGTTGATGAAGGTAGATAAAGTAGTGAGAGATGTGAATTCTCCTCTTTACTAGTGTTTTACTTGCTTTGCTACTACATTGTAACAGTGTGCAGTGGCTGGCTTCATCTGTTGTTCAAATTTTTGAAACACCTTACTCTTCCAGGGTAATCTGAGGTAGACTGGGCACTTTTCAGAACTGAAAGTGTCAGCCCCAGGCTCATTCATGAGTTTGTGCGGTATGCAGGAAGCAATGATCTGACCAGGGTAGCCATTATCCCACAGGATGGCTTTGATGCGCCCTAGTTCAGCATCAGACTTGCATGGTGGGCAAATGGCTCGGGCCCAACTTATGAGATTGCCAGTAATGCCAATCTTATAGCACGTGCAACTGTAGGAATCCCAACATATATATTGACCAGTGAAGGTAGGCTTGCGGTAGACAGTAGGAGAGAACCCATTGGCAGATTTCTCAACTTACACTTTGAAGAAAGGGAGCTTGTTTGACTGGCTCATTTCAAAGCTGAATTTGAGCACAGGATGAAGTCCATTAAGGTGTGTAAGGAAGTTCGTACATGCAGCTGCGAATTCAAATATAGTAAACATACCCTCTACATATCAGAAATATGCCCATGCTTGCAAAACTCAAAACATAGGGTGGAATTTTCCATTTTTGAGACTAAGTGTGGTGGCGAGCAGGTTTCCCGTTGGGCAATGTGGCAGGAATTTGCACCTGATTTCATGCTCGGAAGCTCATTAATTATGCATTGGAGAGTTTCTCTCCGAATCGTGTGGTGGGTCGGGAACTGATTCACCCACCCTGCCATCACCTAATGGGGTTGAAGGTTCGGACGTCATATTTAAACACCACCCTCACTCTCTCCAGCCCAGCTTTAAGAAGAAGACGTCTCAAAATGGCTGCAGCAAAGAAGAGCGCTGCTCCAAAGTTTAATAATGACTCCCTAGAGGCACCAATAAATGACATGTGGCAGCACAGGGCTATCCTCTACCCCAGGGATGGCTCAAGAAAGCCCAGCGACCTCACCTTGCTTGCCTGGGAGGCTATAGCAAGGGCAGTCAGCTCATTGGTCAGCCACCCTAGAAACACAGTCCAGTGTAGGAAGAGGATGAATGATCTCATCCGTTCCATAGGGTAAGTCACCCTTCTCCTCACTCCAATCTCACATTCTCATAATGGCACCATGCACTCAAAGAGTTACATTGCTCTGGGACCTCACACAGTATTAGCAGGGGACTCATTACTATTGATTGTCTCATGGCACTTTAACATCACCAGCATCTCATCCATCATGCTGCACAAACTCCATCCTCAGCCCTTACAGGGGAGGGCTCCACACAGCACACACAGTAGGCATGCATACTCCCCAACCGCTCCTCCATCTCTTCTCATCACATTCCATCTACTTGTCTTCATCCAGGCCAAGCTTGTGCAACACAAGAGGAAGAGATCCCAGTCCGGAGGAGGGAGGGCTGATATCATAGAGCTCATGAAATTTGAGGAGGATGCTGCAGAGTTGAGAGGGACCACTCCTATGGGGAAGGTGAGATTGGCCTTACCCAGCAAGCTAGTACGGATGAACCACCCATGAGTTGATTGCATCCTGACATTCTCAGTGAGTGAATTAAAATGTTGTATTCAGTCTGTTCCTGAACTAAATCTATCTGCTCTCTCTTACAGGCACCAGCAGGTCCAGACACAGCTCCAGGCCCAACATAAGCCCCTGCCCCCAGGCTACCTCAGACGAGGAGGCTGAGGAGCCATTACATTAAGAACAATCAATGCATTCACCTGCACCCTACACCAGCTCAGAGACACACACCTCGGTGGGTCCTAGTTATAGAGCAGGCTTGGGATCACATTTTGGGGAACACCTCATTGACAGGTCTCCACAACAGTTGGAGGCAGTGATAACCTAGGTCTCTGGCACCCAGAGGACTGCTGAAAAACAGGCACCAGCTGTGTCTGAGTCTGATGATGCACTTCTGGAAATGACCATGTCAAACATGCTGGAGATGCAATGACAGGTGGCAGAAAATCAGGTAGAGGTGCACGAGGCAGTCAACAGACTGGAGCGAAGGATGGAGGGGTCCATCCACGTTCTGTCTGATGGCAAGCTCTTGACATGTGAGCGTCTCATGGTCTCCATGGGAAGGGTGGAAACTGCGTTGGAGACCTTGGTCCAGCAGACCTTACCAGATTTGCACTCGGACCTGTACTCCAGTGCTGTGGGCATTGGTGGGATCCATCAGTGGCTAGGTGAGAAGGGGTGGCAGGGCATCTTGACTTCCCTCCAGGTGCTCCTTCTCCTCAGGGAGTCAGGCTGAGGCCCTCGGGCACCAACAGGGAGGAGGACTAGCAGATGGACACCCCGAAGCCATCCATCTGTGCGACTCCCAAGAGAGCCAACCGATCTTAATCCTCCCTGTCACCCCATCACCTCAAGCTCTACAAGCTAGGGAGGATGCACCTGCTCTCCAACAAGACACCCAAAGCAGGCCGGAGTCCTTCAGCTTCCGACCCTCTAGAGGACGGCTACCAAAGTCATCAAAGACAACATGGCGTATCAGTCAACAGGCTGCCTGCCTCTACATCTGCTGCGGATGTCAGGGATGCACCTAAATGTAGCGGTAGGGTTAGAAAAATTAAGAAGCTTTGAAACTATTTCTGGGTCATGGGTGTTCAATCACTGTAAATATGCATACATTTAAATACATTTGCTGTTTATGAGAATGGTGTAGCCATTTGAAAGTGTTATGCATTTGCACCTATGTGCCCTCTTATTGCGAGGGTGATCCATGCTCCTACTCAGTGCTCACCTCCTTTTGTGAGCCTCACATTCATGTGACGTGTAGCTGACTCGTGATACTTATTCCACCCTTGTGTTATGTCATGGAGATGTTTGAAATTCTTTACTGAAGCGTCTGCAAAATGAGCTAGCAACCATACTCCTTACAAGACAACATGGAGTCAGGCGTCCTCATTAGCCTTGGACGGGTAGCTATAATTGTCTACAAATGAGAAGGCTGCCTTCATTGGTAATGCCAAAGCACGAGATTTGCAGCCATGATGCCCTCTCCAACCATGCACGCATCTCAGCGTCCGCAAAAAGCTCCTCATAAAGGTAATGACTACTGCGTCAAGTCTTTTGATGCAGCATCTGCGTTGTAGCGACAAGCACTTCCCAGAGCACACTAATAGAGGGTTCACCACTGATCTTTCTAACGAATAAGGCCAAGTGAATCATGAGGTTTTAAGGTGCAAGGCTGAATGCTGAGTTTGCTCTCGATGTCACTGATTGTAAAGGCCTCTCAGTTTACTAGCATGGCAGCAAGGGACAGGAGGAATGTGGATGTGTCCCGTTGCCTGTACCTTAATCATCCAGGAATGGCTATCAGTGTGTCACAGTCACATCTTCCTTGTCGTGCTTCTTCGGGACAACTGCATGTGGAAGCAGACCCTCATCTTCCAATTCAGGTTCCTGTCCATCTGCTCTTCATCATCCAAGAAGCTTTCAGCCTCCTCCATGTCTCCCATCGGCAAGGGATTCCTCCCTTTGAAGAACCAGGTTGTGAAGGGCGCAATACACCACAATGATGTGTGACACCCTCTGTGGAGAGTACTGCAGAGACCCACCTGAGTGGTGAGATGCATTGGAAGCGCATCTTCAGGATACAAATGGTTTTCTCGATGATGGATTGTGTTGCTTTATGCATCTCATTGTATTTCTGCTCCGAGTGACTCAGAGGACAATGCACTAATGTTATGAGCCATCGTTTGAGTGGGTACCCCCTAATGGCAAGCAGCCATCCCTGTATTCGCTGTGGCCCTTCGACCACGTGAGGCACCTGGGAGTAACTCAAGATGTATGAGTCATAGCAGCTCCCGAGATACCGGACACAAACATGATGATGTGCTTCTGATGATCGCACACCAGCTGAACGTTGATGGAGTGGAACTCTTTCCTGTTAATGAACATCAGGGGCTGTTGCCATACAGCACACAATGCCACATTTGTGCTATTGAAAGCCTGAGATATCTGCAAACCCCTGAAATCTTGCAGCCTGATTAGTTTCATCAAGTGTGAAGTTCACACAATGATGAGTCTTATGGTGGAGGGCGTCTGTCACCTCCTTGATACATTTATGTGCTGAGGACTGTGAGATGTCACATAGGTCCCCTGTGGAACCCTGGAGTGACCCGCAGGCAAAAAAAAATGAGCACAGCGGTGACCTTCAGGGGCACTGATAGGGGTGCCCTCTCACTGGGCAGATATAGTAGACCTCCCATTCACACACAGAAAGACAATGTCATGCCCCAGAACTGGTTCTGCGCTAATAGCTTTTCACTGATACAGCCTTGCAGATTAGACGCACACTCACATATCTAGTTGCCCATGGTGCCAACCCTGACACTTTACATCTCAACCCCACAGGACTTGTGAGAGCTTTGGACACATTGTGAAATGTGCGACCTTACCAGAGGAACTCCTGCAATCTATTATTGCAACTTTCACTGCAGCAATGAGTGAATGCCCTTTGGCCCCTGATCCATGCCAATTGGATCAAGCATATTACAGGCTTTTACTCATGATCTGGCACATACATATGCAGCAGCTGTGCTTCCTATAGGCTTGCCCTCATTTACATTCTCACATACCTCTCTTTTGAAGATCAAATGGAGCGACCGCAATGTGAAGCCAGTTACGCCTGCAGTCTCTCTTTAAAAAAAAGGCAATGGCTCTAATGGAACTTCTCAAGGGAGTCTTCCTCTTTTCTGTCAGCTCTGACTCTATTTCAATGTATTGAGCACAAGCAGTTTGAGGGTGCCCCCTGAAATTCTGAGTGCAGCCCCAAGCTCCTCCCACAATGACTCTGACCACTCCCGTCCAGATTCTTTTCCACTGTGCCATTACTTTGTGTTGGCAAGATGGTGTTATTAAGATTTTACTATGAGCCCAGCTTCGATCCTCCTTCTGTGAGTGTCACTGTCCCTCCAATCTTCCTGGAACCCCATGTTGTGCAGGTAGAGATTGCTCCCATTATTCTCCAGCCTCCCTCAGTAATCCTGGATCCCAGAGTAATTGTGGTCGCTATTCCAACCCTCCCACCTGAACCCATAACTGTTGATGTCCCAATGCCCATTGTGGACCTCACGGACCTCAACCCTCCTCAGCTTGAGGCTGTGTGCATGGTCACGTACAGAGAAGATCCCCCCCTCCACAGGAAAATTTTGAATACCCCCCTCTGTATTATGTTTTCCCCCTTTACAGGCTGCAGATGCCTCCCCTAACCCTGACCATCCCATCTGCAGCTCAGTACCAAGGCAGACTACCCCATGCCGATGACAGTAAGACCATGACCACGCCCTGCACGCCAAAGTGTGCCTTATCCCAATTGAGCACACAGTCCTTGCCCCTCCCTGATGTGGACTACAATGTGCGTGCCATGCATAGCCCTGTAGCATGGCCCGCAAAGCCCCAGGACTGCTTTTATTCTCGCACCCTGACTATGACATCCACACAGCCCCAGGACTGCCTTTACTCTCACACCCTGACCATGAGGTCCACTCAGCCCCAGGACTGCCTTTACTCTCACACCCTGACTATGACATCCACACAGCCCCAGGACTGCCTTTACTCTTGCACCCTGACTATTTGGCCGCAGACAAGGTTACCATGACTGCCTTTCAATGATCTCTCCCATTCATTCTTTACTGCTGACAACATAGTATCCCTTCTCCCTCCCTTCCTGGGGTCTCTGTGAAACCCGTCCCTCATGTGCAGGCCTTTCCCCTCCCCCACCTCCATGACTCTCTGTGCAAGCCTTACCCTCTTGTGCCACACTAATACATCCGAACCCCCCCCCACCCCGTATTCTGGAGTCTGCCTGCATCCCCTCCAATTCGTTCTGTTCTGTTATCATTCAACCCCCTACTGTGTCTGTGTTCCAGCTTCCCCACTCTGCCTGCCGTCATCTTCCTTCCCCCCTCCAACCCCACCATTGTCCATTGCCCCCCTGTCTCCATCTTCCTTCCCCCCCAACTCTACCATTGCCCATTGCCCCCCGTGTCTCCATCTTCCTTCCCCCTCACCAACTCCACCATTGCCCATTGCCGCCCCCCATATCTCCGCCTTCCATCCATGCCCCCCCTCCAACCCCACCATTGCCCACTGCCCCCCATGTCTCCATCTTCCCCTCCCCCCCGACCCTGGTCACAATGCTGGTCTCATCTTGAATGTGGCCCTACCTAGCCCTACAGAAGACACCCTCCCAGAAAACAAAGGAAGCCAGTGAGCAGAGCAACCCTACATCCCCACCAGTGTGGCATCTCACTGGCATTGTTGAGAAGCCGGAGCGATGCTCTTGCAGATAGGCTTTGCACGTTGCACTCACCCCGAGCAAAGTGAGGGTTGATACTGCGTTCCAAACCGGTCTAAGTTCCTACTGACATGGCACTAGATTGTGTGGGGCTATGTGATTCCAGCGAATGGCGTTTTTAATGAGCATTCATGACATGGGAACGCATGCAAATGGCATTCCTGGCATGGATCAGTGGGAAACCCATCCTGCCATCAGCCTACCATGAAGGTGATGAGGGGAAAATTCCAAACTGTTTTCCCGACAACAAGTTTCCGATTTTTGACCTCCAAATTTTCCAGTCCCGCTCATCATGAAACCCGCCGTAGGCTGGAGGGGAAAATTCCGCCTGTAGTGCCCAAAATTAGGTGTAATTCTGCAATTGGATAACACCTGCTAAACAATCCTGATTGTGCTAAGAACTACACTGGAAACCCAATTTAAGATTGTTAGGCAGGCTCACAGTATAGTCACTTACGCATGCTAGAAGCCACATTTTTCACACACAGGGCTCTATCCTTTGCAGACAGAAGGAACATGTGCACACTTTACACCTTTTTCCACCTAAACTAAAGCTTAGGGAACAGTCATTCCCTGGCTTATTCCCCGGGGCAAATCCTTAACCAATCAGAGTTGACCTGCATGGTTTGAATTTGGACAAAGCTGGGCTGCTAACTGCTCCATGCTGCATTTTCCATGGCAACATCTCCACCAATCAGACTCCACTTGCCAACCAATCGTCACTTTTTTCTCATGCAGTATAAATTGTTGTTCCCCCATTACAGTTTGGTAATTTCTTGCGAGCTATCCTGATCAGTGCAAGATGAAAAGCTTAGATAGCATGTCTCTTTTTCAGCAATATTCAAGTTCTGTACTACTAAAAGACTAATTGCAACATTCCCCCAACATGTAGATGTAGCAATATAGAAGAGCTCCTCTATATGTAATTTTGGCCATGGTACAATAACCAGAGTAGTAATGTGCAATCCACATAGGAATGCAAAATAGTTTCCTTCAGTGTTCAACAAGCCCGTCACGTCCCCACAATCCCTTTCTCAATGCAAACTTTTATTTTTTTAAGAAAGTAACGAATTGTTCTGCTTCCACAATTTTTATGTCATTTTCTCTCTCAACCTTTTAGATGTCCAAGTGTCAAGCAGAAAATTATTCAAAGATGGTTCTCTCCCTTTCTTTCGCTCAGTTTTCTCCCTTCTCTCAAAGGCAATAATTAAGTAAGGCAACAAACAGCACCTGGATCTGTTCCCCAGCAGGGCAGCCTTTCAAAAAGCACCAGAAAGTCTTGATTGCAATAAACAGCCAATCAAAACTGAGGTTACAATCATCCCACATGACCAGTTCAGTGGTTAATGAGTGACCAAGTTTTAGTTATGCTTAGATCATTTATAGATCAACATCCATTCACTTATGATAAAAATACAAGAGGTTCCATAACAATAATAGCAAATCAAAGATAACAAAAAAAGAAAAATCAAATCCATCTCTTTTCCATAAACTTTAGAAAATTCTGTGAAAAGAGATAAAGAAGATTTCAGACACATTTGTTTCACATATTTAATTTGCCAATTATCTCCAGAAAGCAGGACCATTTATTTGCCTCCAGGGGCCACACTTGGGTCATTCGCTCCTGACATTATGGCAGTGGCATTATACTGCATTCACATCCTCTTGTCCCAATAATTGAGAAAAATATGTAAAATAAGAATGTGAAAAAAGAGAATACAAAAGAAAAGGAAGTACAGCGATGGACAACTAACTCACCCAGACAGCAAACATTTGCTCAATTAGTGCAGACTTGTCTCTTGCCCTTACTTACACTTTTGCTGCATAATTAAGAAGGTCAGAATTAATGAAGCTGCACTGAATAAAGTTCAAGAAATCCCTAGTTACTGTTTATTCTATGACACCTGAGATCTGAATGTCAGATAGGCATTATTAGAGCTGTGAACCACAGCGTTGGCAGCCTCCCAGAAGCTAAAGAAAAATCCAAGAGGGACCTACCTGCAGTGTCAAGTCATTCCTCAGCTCCTTTCCAGCAAAGATCACGCACAACTGGTCAATTGGAACTCCTTGTCTCTTAGCAACTGCCTCCTTAAGCTGGAAGATGCTGGTATTTGCATCAACCTCCACTGGGAATCCAGGGCTTGAACTGAACCTAACAAAAACTGACCCAAAACACCAAATTAACATAAAATGGTTCAATACTAATGGACAACACATAGTTTATAATTCCACCAGTACTTTTAGACAATTTAACTAAAATTAACTAAAGAGTTTAATTATTATTTGTCAGGTGACATCATAACAGGACTGATGCCCCTTTCATGGAAAAGCTGGTAATCTCAACAAACATTTCTCATAACATGTGCACATACCTTCTCCAAGATTAATCTAGTATTTGCACTCAGTAATCATTTCTATTGAAGACCTGATCAACACTTTCCCTAAACAATGATAACTTAAGAATGTTGCTGGTTCTGCAATATTACCAATGGGATAAAAAGCATGAATATGTAATTTCAATAAATCTAACTAGCTCAACAAGTTAAATTTTCAATGTCACAGATATACAGCATAGAATAATAGAGAAAAACTTAAATCACTGAAGAAATTAAATAAAGTAAACCTGCAAAGGACCCTGCTGATTAGTATTTTTTTAATGTAGTGCTTGAAAAACCAAAAAGCAATTATGCACTTACAGAAAGTACATACTTTTCCCAATATTTATAGAATTTTTCATGAAGATTTAATACCTGTCAAGTAAATATAACAATTTATCATAAAAATTATCAGCCTCGTCACAATAAGTACCCTGATAACCAACAATGCGCTAACCAAATATAGGTATGAAACTCTGTGAACATAAAACTTTAAAAAGCTCCTAAACAGAACTTTTAGGAACTAGATGTTATGCAGTATCCTATGTTCCTTTTCAAAAAGCATATCTGCAATAGCCTACTTCATTTTGATTTGCTAATGCATGTTTATATGCTCAGGCATAAGGGTTTGAAACTCACACAACTCAAAAATTGTGAGCACCACTTTTCCACGTGCTACTTTAAACCCTTAGTGATTTGCTAAAGTAGGAATTTTAACAAAGTTTCAGATGGTCTCTGTGTCTGGGTGTCTGATTCTGTCTTTTGTTTAAAATGTTCTGTGTGGGTTGATTTGAAATTTCCAGAGTTTGTCAGTTTGAGTTTCCTTAAAAGCTATTCCTGTCACATTTATGGCAGTCCTGTGACAGCCAGTGATAGCTCTTTCACAATTACAGACAAGGATGTGGGGAATTGACTGACAAACAAGAGCAGATCAGAAATAGCATGAAGCTGCTCTTCAAGAAAACGAAAAGCGGCAGACTACAGTGGCCTTGGAATACCTGCACAGTACCAGGGAATGACAGCTGATAGCAGCGGCAGTATCTTGCAACTATCTTGCTGTGAGAGATCCAGAGTGAAGGCTCAGTACATCCTAAAACAGGAGGGAGAAAATACAGATGGAGAGTTGCTAAGGGCTTCTCTCGTGTAAAATAAAAGAAACAAAAAAATGAAATTAGAAATTAAAAAATGTTTGTATGAAGACGCTGAAAATTAAATAAACCACAGTGTAAGTTAAGTCAGAAGTAAAGGAATTAAGAAGAAGAGGAAATGGAATGGTTGTGCACTTCACAGAGGACCTATGTGTAGCCTCAGCCCTCCAAATCACGAAGATTCTGATCTCAGCAACTTATTTCTATGGGCAGCACTAAGCAGAAGCTTAGTACTTTCTCAGAAAGGGAGAAATAATCAGAGGCAGAACCAGCATTCACCAGTAACATATTTTGAAGATCCTTGACAGTCTTCGAAACATACTACCCACCTCCCTCTTTCAGCTGAGAACATCAATGAGTTTACATGTTATGCTAGGTGGGACTACCCAACATAAAGGGTAGAGAGATAACTTGGATAAGTAGTATATTTTAAAAATGTATTAAAACTAGTTGTAAGGGAGAGGGAGGTAGTAGGTGGCTAGGGATGGAGTTTGTGGATGGGGGCAGTTGTGGCCTGAAAACGATGTTTTCAGTTTTCCCAATATTTAGTTGGAGGAACTTTCTGCTCATCCAGTGCTAGATGTTGGACAATTGGTCAGACAATTTATAGGCAATGGAGGGGTTGAGAGAGTTAGTGGTGAGGTAAATCTGAGTGCCATCAGCATATATGTGGAAATTGACATTGTGTTTATGAATGATGTTGCGGAGTGGTAGCACATAAATGAGAAATAGGATTCTATGGCTTTAATTAGATAGATAAGAAGGAAACCAGACAAGTGCAATTCCACCCAGCTGGATGATGGTGGAAAGGCATTGGAAGAGGTGGTTAGCCATGTCAAAGACTGAACACAGTTGAAGAGCACGAAGAGGGATAGTTTACCATGGTCACAGCCAAATGGGATGCTATCTGAATTTGATGAGGGCTGTTTCAGTACTGTGGTAGTGACAGAAATTTGCTTGGAGGGATTCAAACAAAGGGCAGAATTGTCCGAGATTTGCACAAAGCGCAGTAGCGGGCAGGAAAAAAGTCATTTTAGCTGCCAGCCAAAATGGCAGTTTTTTGTACCGTATTGTCCCATTCCTGCCTCATTAATTATGCAGCCACAGGAACAATGCTGTCTTGCTGCCAGGTGAACTTCGTTTTGCCCACCACGTCGTTATCTTGCCACTTCCTCACGCAGGGCACCATATTTAAACTGCAGCCGCATGCACACTTTTCAGTGCTTGAAGCCCAGGACTGCTCCAGTGAAGACATGGCCCCAAAAGCCAAGAAGAGTGCAGCCCCCTGATTCAATGACGCATCACTGGGACGCCTTCTGGATGCCATGGAGGTCCATTGTGATGTCCACTACCTCCGCTCTGACTGCAGGAGGCCCATCAGTCTCACCATACCAGCTTGGGAGGCAGCAGCAGAAATGGTCAGTGCCAACGCTGCACACAAGAGGTCAACCATCCCTTGCAGAAAAGGGATGAATGATCTCATCCATGCCGCCAGGGTAAGGCAACCATCTTATCACTCTAAATTCACACATTCACTGGCATCTCACTCACTACCAGCTGAAGAGGCATCACCACTCACTCTCTCACACACACCCTCACGTCTCCATCTGGCCTCATCTCTGCTGGAGACTG
Source organism: Cetorhinus maximus (assembly GCF_964194155.1). NCBI lineage: Eukaryota > Metazoa > Chordata > Chondrichthyes > Lamniformes > Cetorhinidae > Cetorhinus > Cetorhinus maximus. Next base: position 28,049,902 of record NC_135892.1, on the reverse strand, counting down.
CCTCCTCAGCCCTCATCATCTTGAGTCTACTTACACAGATCAAAATGTGCCTCCACACACTTCCTTCCCCAGTGTGGCCCTCACCCTGCAGCCTCTTCCCTTGCCTGAGGTCACTTCTCCCCCTTCCCCAAGCAATCCCTAGCCCTGCGACCGTTGAAAAGCCATCCCCACCTTATGGCTGGTCTGGTAGGTACAGACCTGCCCGTGAGCCCCCCTAAAAGTGATGTGGTGCTGCCTGTGAAGCCTGGCGCTGATGACTGTGAGTGCTGCCCAAAGCAAGTTAGGCAAACAAACCTCGAAGTCCCGAGTGAAGTGCAGCTCACTAGACGCATGTCGCTTAAGTACAGTTGTGAAATGTGCCTGGATGATCCAGCGTTGGGGGGGGATGATTCTGGTGAGCAGGACTTATAATTAGATGCAAATGTATTGAAATGACCTCCCCAATATGTGATGGCGGATAATGCAGCCCGTCATTGACAGGTGGAGCGGATGATTGCAAACTGGTTTCATGGTGGCGTGAAACTGATTTTTGGCCTGCTCACCATATTGTCACCGTCCTTCCCCCCAGGCCCCCCATGATGTCCAACACCAATGGGGCCAGAAAATTTCAACCATAGAGTTCAAGGGAAGATGGCAAGGATTTGGAAGGCAACAAAAAGTTCAAGGACTTTGGAAAGTAAATGGAGACTGGATAAGGAACCTTAGTTTGCAAGAATGGAAGTGGTCGAGAGTCTTTTTTTGAGGAGAGGGTTAATACTGCACATCTGAAGGAGAGTAGGACAGTACATGTAGAGAGAAAACCATTAACAATATCAGCTAAGATGGGAGCCAGCAAAGAATGTTTGGTGGTCAACAGTTTAGTGGAAATGGGGTCAAGTGAGCAGAAGGTAGGTTTCATAGACAAGAGGTGCTTGGAAAGGGCATGCATTAGATAGAAAAACTAGAGAAAGATGCATATTCAGGGCTAGGGTAGGGGGAACTCAAAGGAGGTTTAACTGGAGGGCTAGAGAAACAATGGTCGGGGGGAAGTGGTAGAGGCAGCCGATCAGATTGTCAATCTTAGTAACAAAGAAGTCTATGGGGAGAATTTTCTCCCCGTCGGGGGGTCCTGAGCAGGAGCGGGCAGGAGCCCGTAATCAGCTGTGCACCGCCATTTTATGTGGGCAGGCCAATTAAGGCCCGCCCAGTGTGATGCGCACCCAGAAGCGCTGTGCGCTCCCTATGCGGGGGCAGTAGGCTGAGTTGGGGCCTGCACTCTTCCGCGCATGCGTGCGAAAGAGCGCAGAAATCTCCCTGAGGCACAGGGCTGCCTCAGGGGGATTACTTTGATTGTCAAAATTTTAATAAAGAAATAAAAAATTTAAGACATGTCCCCTCAGGTGACTGTGTCACATGAGCTGGGACATGTCAATAAACTTTAATAAAAAGTTTTATTCAATTTATAAACACTTCATGAAACCTCATCCTGCCTGTGGATGAGGTTTCAAGATAAATGGGAAGGCCGCCTGGGCTCTTCGCCTGCCCGCCAACCTTAAGTAGCTCCATTACGTATTTTAATTGATATTTAAATGGCCTTAATAGGCCTTTGACAGTTCAGCGGGCGCGCAGCCGACTCTGGTGCGCGCCCGCTGAACTGAAGATCTGAATGACGCACGGTGACATTGGGAAGCATGCCGGACGTCACTGCGCGTCATTTTATGCGCCGGCAAACAGGGCCCACCCCCGCACACCGACCTGAAGATTCTGGCCAATGAATTCTTCACATTCATTGTTGGAGATGAGGGTGGATAAGACAAGACTGTTAAGAAAGCAGTTTATTATAGGGAAAAGATGCTGCAAGTTATCTTTGCTTTCCAGGGTGATCCTAGAATAATAAGCAGCTTTGGCAGATGAGAACAAGACCCAGTATTTATTGCCTATCCCTAGTTGCCCTGGAGAAGGTAGTGTTGAGCTGCCTCCTTGAACTGCTGCAGACTATGTGGTGTAGGTACACCCACAGTGCTGTTAGGAAGGGAGTTCCAGGATTTTGGCCCAGCAACAGTGAAGGGACGGCGATATATTTCCAAGTAAGGATGGTGAGTGGCTTGGAGGGGAGCTTCCTGGTGGTGGTGTTCCCATCTATCTGCTGCCCTTGTCTCTCTAGATGGTAGTGGTCGTGGGTTTGGAAGGTGCCGTCTAAGGAGCCTTGGTGAATTCCTGCGGTGCATCTTGTAGATGGTACACACTGTTGCTACCGTGCATCAGTTGTGGAGGGAGTGAATGTTTACGGATGTGGTGCCTGTCAAGCGGGTCACTGTGACTGATGTGCTGAGAGCAGTGAGGTTACGTAAGATGGCAAGGTCAAGGGGGTGTTCGTCAATATGAGTTGGGGAGTTTTATAGAAGGAGAGATTAAGGGAGAATAGGGGGACAAAGAGAGAATATGATGAAGTGAGATGTAAGTTGAAATCACCAAGGATAACAAGTCACTCTACAGAGTCTGAGGGAGAAAAGCAAGGAAGGTGCCTGGTGAGGAAATTTTTATGTATTTGGACAGGTAGATGCCAGTTGTAGCTGTACTGGAACAGCTTGGCTAGGGGCGCGGAAAGTCCTGGAGCGCAAGTCCGGAGAAATGCCTGAGGACACTGGATACTACAAAGACTATTGCCGGAATATTGTCAAGGCCAATAGTCTTTGTAGTATCCAGTGTCCTCAGGCGTTTCTCGATATCACGTGGAGTGAAGGGAATTGGCTGAAGATTGGCATCTGTGACGCTGGGGACCTCCGGATGAGGCCGAGATGGATATTCCACTTGGCACTTCTGGCTGAAGATTGTTGCAAATGTTTCAGCCTTATCTTTTGGACTGATGTGCTGGGCTCCTCCATCATTGAGGATGGGGATATTTGTGGAGCCTCCTCCTCCACTGAGTTGTTTAATTGTCCACCACCATTCACGACTGGATGTGCCAGGACTGCAGAGCTTAGATCTGATCTGTTGGTTGTGGAATCGCTTGGCTCTGTCAATCAATTGCTGCTTATGCTGTTTGGCACGCAAGTAGTCCTGTGTTATAGCTTCACCAAGTTGACACCTCATTTTTAGGTATGCCTGGTGCTGCTCCTGGCATGCCCTCCTGCACTCTTTATTGAACCAGGAATGATTCCCTGGCTTGATGGTAATGGTAGAGTGTGGGACATGCCAGGCCATGAGATTACAGATTGTGGTTGAGTACAATTCTGCTGCCGCTGATGGCCTCATGGATGTCCAGTTTTGAATTGCTAGATCTGTTCAAAATTTATCCCATTTAGCACAGTGGTGGTGCCACACAACATGATGGAGGGCATCCTCAATGTGAAGACGGGACTTTATCTCCACAAGGACTGTGCAGTGGTCACTACTACCGATACCATCATGGACAAATGCATCTGCAGAAGGCAGGTTGGTAAGGATGAGGTAAAGTTTGTTTTTCCTTCTTGTTGGTTCCCTAACCACCTGCCACAGACCCAGTCTAGCAGCTATGTCCTTTAGGAATCGGCCAGCTCAGTCTGTGGTGGTGCTACAGAGCCACTCTTGGTCATGGACAGTGAAGTCCCTCAGAGTACATTCTGTGTCCTTGCCACCCTCAGTGCTTCCTCCTAGTGGTGTTCAACATGGAGAAGAACTGATTCATCAGCTGAGGGGAATGGTATGTGGTTTTCAGCAGGAGATTTCCTTGCCCATGTTTGACCCAATGCCATGAAACTTCATGAGGGCCGGAGCCGATGTTAAGGACTCCCAGGGCAACTCCCTCCTGACTGTATACCACGGTGCCGCCACCTCTGCTGGGTCTGTCCTGCTGGTGAGACTAGACATACCCAGTGATAGTGATGGTAGTGTCTGGGACATGATCTGTAAGGTACAACTCTGTGAGTATGACTACGTCAGGTTGTTGCTTGACTAGTCTGTGAGACAGCTCTCCCAATTTTGGCACAAGCCCCCAGATTTTAGTAAGGATGTTAGTGGTGGGAAATATAGCCAGACAGAGAGGCTTCAGTTTGGAGGAAGGTGGTATCATTCCCCAGCCAGTGACTAGCCGCCTTCTATTCAGTGTCAGTTGCCAACTGAATCATGGCAGACACTGCATAGAAGGTGGCTCGTCTTGAGTTCAATGTCACTGGTCCAAATGCTTTAAAGAAAACAACATATTTTTTCATATAGCTTTCTGGTATGTTCATTTCTAGGTATTTTTTTCTAGTTTCCTTATGTTTTTATGTTCACACCATTTAAAACAGCATTTTTCCTGATTAATTCTTTAAATTGGAACTAGACAATAGACACAGTGGTATACAGTTAGGAGGTAATTGCCCTGGGAGTCCTCAACATTGACTCCGGCTCCCATGAAGTCTCATGGCATCAGGTCAAACAAGGACAAGGAAACCTCCTGCTGATTATCACATACCACACCGCACTCAGCTGATGACTCAGTATTCCTCCATGTTGAACATCACTTGGAGAAAGCACTGAGGGTGGCAAGGGCACAGAATGTACTCTGGGTGGAGGGCTTCAATGGTCACCAAAGAATTACAGTTCAAGCAAAATGCTTAGCAGGGAGATGGGAACCTGAGCATAGATTCAGAAAGGAGAGCAGCAATGCTTGAAATGGAAGGCAGGAAATTAGTAAGCAAATATGGAAAGCAGAGAAAACTAAGGACAGAAAGTAGACAACAAAGGAGTTGTTCAGTGACTAATGGTATATAAACTTCAATTCCAATGAGCTGAGGGCACAGATAAACACTTGGAAGTGTCATATCATAGCCATTACTGAAACGTGGTTAAAAAAAGGGGCAGGAATGGGCAGAAATCCACATTCCTAGTTAGAGGGACATAATAAAGGAGAGGGGAGTTGTAATATGGGTTAAAGAAACAACACCAGCTGTAAGGAAGGATAATATGCTAGAAGAATCATCAAATGAGGCCATATAGGTTGAGCTGAGGGACAAGGAGCAATAACAATGTTGGGAGCATGCTATAGATCCCCAAACAGATAGAGCGAAATAGAAGAGCAACTATGTAGGAAAATTGCTTAGAAGTGCAGAATCAGTGGAACAGTAATGGTAGGGGATTTCAGCTACCCTAATAATAAATGGAATAAAATCAGTGTAAAAAGTATAGAAATTTAGGAATATAGGAACAGGGGCAGGCTCTTTGGCCCTCAAAGCTGTTCTGCCATTGAATGAGATCATAGGCTGATCTATGGCCGAACTCGATATACCCACCTTTGACCCATATCCCTTAATGATTTCGGAAAACAAAAATGTATCAATCTCAGATTTAAAATATACAATTGATCCATAGAGATGTTTTTCTTACAGAAGTTATTCTTAAGGCAGAATTTTCCGGTCGGAGTGCAAGGGACGGGCCCGACGCGCCAATGCGTAAAATGATGCGCAATGACCTCGGGCGTGCGTCCCGACATCAGGGTCTGAATAGTAAGCCCAAGGCCAGAATTCTTACCTTGATGGGTGGGCACCAGCTTGGCGGCGGGCGGGCAGCCGAACTCCGCCGCCAAAACGGGGCCCGCCGCCATTTTGAGTGGGCGGGACAATTAAGGCCCACCCAGCGGCCTGCCCGACAGGAAGCGCTATGCGCTTCCTGTGCGGGGGGTGGAGGGATTCCCCATCTGTCAAAGTGCACTCTTCCGCGCATGTGCGCGAAAGAGCGCACTGCTCCCTGAGACTAAGTGGTGTCTCAGGGAGATCACTGATAGTGTAAAAAACATTAAAAATATAAAAATATAAAAATGACTAACATGTCCGCCTCATGTGACAATGTCACACGAGATGGGACATGTTAATAAAAAGGACATAAACTCTATTAAACTTTTAAAAAACGGACATGAAACCTCATCCCGCCAGTGGATGAGGTTTCATGTATTATCAGGAGCCCGCTGGGGCTCCTGGCCTGCCCGCCAACCTTAAGGTTGGATGGGCAGGGTCTTTAATGATCTTAATTAGCCTGTCAATGGCCGTTCCTCAATATTTAAATGGACTGGGATGACGACGGGGGTTCCTCCCGACGTCATCCCGCGTCACTTTCCCATCGGCGAGCGGGCCCTGCCCCCAAATTGCTGACGGGAAAATTCTGGCCCAAGTTTTTATTGGATTTCTATTCAAGGATATTAAGTGCTCCGGTTTCTCCTTATGATACCCTGGGCTGTCTCAATCCGGTATGATCTTGGTTGTGAAGTTTTTTTCAATGATTGTGCCTTCCTTCTGTTGGTCTCAGACCCAGGATCTCTCACTGGGTTTCAGCACTGGTAACCCATGTGGTCTATGCCTGTGATTAAAGTTCCGAGTCTGGCTGCTTCTCTGTTCTTCCATACTGCACATCTCATTGTTTTTGTTCTCCAGATTGCATCGAAGTTCAAGAATTTCACTGCTCTTTCATGGCGAAGTTCCAGTAGCTCATCAGTCTGGGTTTTTAATTCTGCATTTAACCAGCTGTTCTGATTCATCAGCAATTACTTTTGTCATTCATTGCATTTTTCATGATACTTAATATACTCTGATACTTGAAGTTTTAACTGAAGATCTAACTTTGTTGAAGTTGCTTCTACAAGTTTACCATTTAGATGTTTCAAGTCCTCATTCAAGTGTTCTACGTCCTGTGACCGACACGCCAGAGTTCTCACCAGTTCTAATTTTTCATTAGCAAACTCGTCTTTCATGCATGAAAGTTAGTTTATTCTACCATTTTTATTGTCTGCAACAGCTTCTCTTAAACCATGTGACCTAAGCTTTTCTTTAGCCAGTTCATGCTGTCTGATTTCCCTGTCTCTTTCCTTTTCTCTTTTATCCCCAGCTAATTTCTTTCTCTGGAGTTCAAGTTTTTTCATTTCTTTTTCTCACTCAAGCTGCTTCATCTGCAACTAAACTCTAGCTAACTCAACTGAATTGCTATCTGGATTAACTTTTCCTTCTTCCGATCTCAAATACTGCGCCATTACTTCATTTACTTCTGCTTTCTTAGCCCCTGTAAACAATTTTGGGAATTCATTTTGAAATGTACCGATGTAGTTCTCAGCAGCAACTCCATCCATTTTATAGATTAATTTCAGTTTAGTAGAGAGCACTCTTGGTTTTGAATGACATAGAGATGTTCGAGAATTTCTTGATCTTTATATTTCAGCTTTGCCATGAGTTATCCTTTCACCTTTAAAGTTGGCCCCCCAGGACCTTGTAATTCAATTGATGAGGGTTGCATTGTAATCTGTTTCAGCCACTTGACATAATCTGATAAAACAGAAACCCCTGCTCCAGTGTCTAGTTTTAAATTCTATGGGGTATCCATCCACATGGAGTTTAATACGCCAATATTTGTTTTCATCATCACTTACCTCCCCCAGAATATTAGTTTCTTTCCTTGTGGTTTTTCTATTTCTTGTATATGACTCTGTTTTAAAATTTTCTCCCACTTTTACAGGTTGCCAGCATTTTCGAGTGACAAACAGTTTTGAAGTGGCCTATTTTTCTGCAGTTGTGGCATTCTGACCCCCTTGCTGGACATTCTTCTCGCTTGCGCAGTTTGTTCCTGCCACACCGAAGACATTTCAAAATAGCGGTTGGTGTGCTTTTCCCCATTTTAGCGGGCTTAGACTTTGGCTAACTTTCTCTTTTATGGCCTACAAACTGATTGGTCTCACCCAATCTTCGCCATGGGACCTCTCCTTCCTCACAGCAAACACCTCATTCCATTTCTTCAGTTCCATTTGCCTCACAATCAGCACTGCTTTTACTAGTATTAAATTCTCTCTTGCCTGTAAGAGACCTGTCCCTTAATTGGCCACTTATGGACCGCAGTTGGCGGGGAGACTGATCTTGACTCTTCCCGCCTAGACATAATTGGGGGAAATTGTGAAGGCGACTGTCTCTCCATCCTGCACCTTCCCACCTGTTATATGGACTCCCCCTCACTATCCCAGGAGGCATTAAACTTCACCAAATGTGTAGTGCACTGACCTTGGAAGATCACATTTGGTCATTGACCTGCTTTTAACACTGCATCTAGGTTCAAGGGGCTTCTTCATGGCTGTTAACCTCCTCTGTGTTCTCTGTCCAGGTTTGCTTGGACTGGCAGGCAGATCTCCTCCTCCTTTCCTGGAAGAAAGAGGAGTTCCCACCTTGCCAGGGCAGCCTGGAGGAGAACCTGCAGATAGGCATCGCTGAGCCATGGGGCCACACTGGATCTTCCTCCTGACATTCTTTCACAAGCTTTCTTCCTCAGGGCTTCCAGCAGTATGACTTCACACTATCACTGCTGCCTGATTGAATGCCTCCTTTGCTTCCCAGCAGTTAATTGGAAATGCCTGACCCATGCAGCAGGACCTTGGGCCTTGCCACAAAATTCACCCCTTTAATTTTGCTATGAGCAACATAATGAGACTGTTTAATGATCGGGTAAATACAACAGCTACTACTAATGGGAGAGAGAAGAAGAAAACTGTAGAGTTTATTCAAAATATAAGGAAAAAAATTGCAATTCGAAAGTGGCTTTCACATCCTGAGGACACCATAAAGAATTTTGTAGCCAATGAATTACTTTTGAAGTGTAGTCACTGTTGTCAACTGTAGCTCATCTCTAAGTTTCAACACTCACTCCAGAGACTTCAGCATATAATCTAGACTGACACTTCAGTGCAAAACTGAAGGAGTGTTGCAGCTTCAGAAATAGACAGATTTCCATTTACATAGCACTTTTCTCAACCACCAGACATCTCGAAGCATTTTACAGCCTATGAAATACTTTTGAAGTACCATTGTAATGCAGGAAACACGGCAGCCAACTTGCGCACAGCAAACTCTCACAAACAGCAATGTGATAATGACCACATGATCTGTTTTTGTGAGGTTGATTGAGGGATAAATATTGTACAGGACTCCAGGGTTAACTTCCTTGCTCCTCTTCAAAATAGTGTCATGGGATCTTTTGCATCCACCATAGTTGGCAGATGGGGCCTCGGTTTGAAGTTTCATCCGAAAGAGGGCACCTCTGACAGTGCAGCACATTCTTAGCACTGCACTGTGTCAGCTTTGATTTTTGTGCTCAAGTCCTGGAGTGGGAACCTCAGAGGTCAGGAGTAAGAGTACCACCACAGCTGTCAAACTAAGATACCGTTTATCGGTTGCGATGTTAAACCAAGCCCCCTTCTGCCCTCTCGGGTAGATCTTAAAGATCCCATGGCAATATTTTGAAGAAGCACAGGAGAATCCATATTGTCTTGGTGAATAATTATCCCTCAACCAACATTAAAAGAAAATTGAGTTATTATCACAGTTCATGGGAGCTTGTTGCACACAATTTGGCTGCCACATTTAAGGGGAGATGGTGGCATGGTGTTAATGTTGCAGAACTGTAACTACAGAGCCTCAGGCTAATAATGCTCTGGGGTTTAAATCCCACTATGGCAACTGGTGGAATTTAAATTCAATTAATAAGTCTGGAATATAAAGCCAGTCTCAGTATGGTGACTGTCATAGGCAGAATCTATGTGTTTTCTTACTGCCTGTGATCAGTGTGATTTGTATTGCACACTTGCACCAGAGGTTTAAAAACATAACGCCTCACTCACTCGACTCATTCACACAAAGATTAGGTACAGATGAGAAAAAAATATATAATTACAATTTATGACTGTTTCAATCTCTTTTGTGGCAGGCCTGTACTTTCTTAGATGAGTTGATGCTTTGGTTGAAGTGAAGATCTTGTAAAGAAAGGGATTTTCAGTAAGCTGTGAAGCTTCTTCTAATTTATGAGGTTGGCTCTTGGGTGACTTAAAGTTGGAACAGGTTGAGGAGAGTCCTTCTCCCACTTTCAAGGTATGGTGGTTTATTACTTTAGCTCTTTAATTGATTTGCAGCTGGTTCAATTGGTGTCTGATGGATCTCTGTCTATCTCTTAGCAGCTTCTTGCTGAATTTTTAAAGTAGACCACAACATGGCTTCTTCCCATGTGAAACATACAAGTTCAAAATCCTTTTCCCAAAAAGGGTGATGCATAGATTACACATCCTGTGTTGTCCTTTGACACTTTGAAATACATCCAGTCTGGTTTGGTTGAGAGACTATCGTAATACAATAGAAGGATGATGGAAATCCATTTGCATTTGTCTAACATACATTGAGTTTCCATGGTTCTTTTGTCCATGATGGAGCAGAAGGAAGAGCCAACTGGAATGCTATATTTCTTTTGTTGATGGTCCACCCTTAAACAAAGGGATGTGCGAATTCTCCAGATGGCTGTGAATGTTCATATTTAATTAAGAAATTGCTTGAGACTCAAGACTGCCTGGAACTAAGAAGCCAAAAGGTCACATGATTTGTTGTGGCCATTTTAATAGACTGTTCATTTTTTTAAAGTACTGACTGAAAGTTCATAATATACTGAAACATGACACTGCCCATGATAACTATCATCAATTGTAGTAAAAACCCATCTGATTTAGGGAATTAAATCTGCCACCATTACCCAGTCTGGAGCACATGTGACTCCAGACACACATCAATATGGTTGACTCTTAACTGGCCTCCGAAATGGCCTAACAAGGGCCAGTTCAAGGGCAATTAGAGGTGGCAACAAATGCTGACCTTGTCAGCGATGCCTACATCCCATGAAAGAATAAAGAAAGAAAACAATTCCAATATTTCAACAGTGACTATAATTCAAAAGTATTTCATTGGCTGTAAAACACTTTGGGATATCCTGAAGTTGAGAAAGACATATAATTGCTTATTTTTTTCTTTTCTCTGTAGGCAAATATATAAGACAGGAATAATTAGATGAGCATAATATTTTTAAAATAAGTTACTCAGTTTTATTTTCTCTTGATATTTTAAATCTATTGGAAAATAGAAGTTATACAATTAAGAATTAAGATAGACACTAAAGTATTATGTGAGCAGTTTAACAATATGAAACAAAAAGATTTGCATTTATATAGTGGCTTCCATAACCACTAAATGTCTCAAAGTGCTTTACAAGCAATGAAATACTTTTGAAATGTAACGGAGGATACACAACAGCCAATATGCACACAGCAAACTCCCAACACAACAGACAGCAATGTGATAATGACCAGATAATCTGTTTTGTGATGTAAATTGAGTGATAAATATAGGCCAAGACACCAAGGATAACTCCCCTGCTCTTCAAAAAATGCCATGAGATCTTTTACATCCAACTGAGTATGCAAATGAGACCTTGTTTTAACGGTTAACTAAACAGCATCACCTCCAACAGTGTAGCGTTCCCTCAGCACTGTACTAGAGTGTCAACCTTGATTTTTGTGGTCAAGCCCTGGAGTAGGACTTGAATGCAGAACTTTGTATCTCAGAGGCGAGAGTGCTTCCAACCGAGGTACAGCTGACGCTGACTCCTTGATCCCTACTGCAAGCCAGATTTTTCATGAGAGGGGCAAATTTCACCTCTGTACATGTTCCGAGCAGCTCAAAAGTGATAAAATACAGGGAGTTAAGTTTATAAATAAATGAATTTATACCCATTAGTGCAAGCAAAATTAATTCTTCCTTAGGCTCTTCATATATAATAAGAATGTGCATCTTTTGACATTGATAGATTCAGTGAAGCAGGTGGATATTTAGCTCAGGCATCAATCACTATGAGCAGTGCAGAGACATCCGATTGTTAGATTAGTCTCATTATTGTGTGAAAACATGTATACTGGGGAATCTGCAAATGCCATTAAATACAAAATGATAGTCTGGTGAATGCAAGTTACCTTTTCTGACCTTTGTAATGCCTTTTTCTCTTTCATTGTGCTGAATATTAACTGAATACAAGTTGTCTGCACCAGGTAAATTACAGTCTGTCTCTTCACTGAAGATAAATCAAAAGGTCACTATAAATTCTTTTCTTGTAAATTAAAATATATTTCAGCCATCATCTTTTTTTTGATCAGTCTTGCTTTACTGACTCATGTAAATTTAGTTATCCAATTTACTATACTCTAGACTTGAATACACAATTGGGTTTGAATTAACTTCCTTCAAAGAAAGATCATCATCTACACTATGCAAATATCAAAAAGTTATAAAGAACTATAGCTAACGTCTTTTGTCTTTTTAATAGTAATTAAAAACTATGTCCTGATTATACTATACAGAACGAGATTGGAGCATTGGCGGGCATTGTTTTCTTCCTTTATTCTTTCATGGGATGTAGGCATCGCTGACAAGGTCAGCATTTGTTGCTGCCTCTAATTGCCCCTGAACTGGTGGCATTCCGCAGGGATCGCTCCCTCCGGGACACCCTGGTCCACTTCTCCATCACCCCCTACACCTCAGCCCCCTCCCACGGCGCCTTCCCATGCAACCGCAGAAGGTGCAACACCTGCCCCCTTAATTCCCCTCTCCTCGCCATCCAAGGGCCCAAACACTCCTTTCAAGTGAAGCAGCATTTCACTTGCACTTCCCTCAATTTAGTCTACTGCATTCGCTGCTCCCAATGCGGTTTCCTCTACATTGGAGAGACCAAACACAGACTGGGTGACTGCTTTGCAGAACACCTTCTGTCTGTCCACAAGCATGACCCAGACCTCCCTGTCGCTTGCCATTTCAACACTCCACCCTGCTCTCGTGCCCATGTCTGTCCTTGGCCTTGGCCTGCTGCAATGTTCCAGTGAAGCTCAACGCAAACTGGAGGAACAGCACCTCATCTTCTGACTAGACACTTCACAGCCTTCCGGACTGAATATTGAGTTCAACAACGTTAGATCATGAACTCTTTCCTTCATCCCCACCCACTTTCCGATCCCCCTTTTTTCCAATAATTTATATAGATTTTTCTTTTCCCACCTATTTCCATTATTTTTAAATGTATTTCCCTTCATTGTTTTATCTCTACCTTTTAGCCTATTTTGATCCCTTCCCCCCACCCCACCCCCACTAGGGCTATCTGTACCTTGCTTGTCCTGCTTTCTACCCTTAATGTCACCTATTAGCACATATCTTAGCTAATATCACCACCTTCAACACCTCTTTGTCCTTTTGTCTATGACATCTTTGGCAATCTCTTCTTTGCCTCTACCTATCACTAGCCTTCTATCGAGTTCTACTCATCCCACCCCCGCTTAAACCAGCTTATATTTCACTTCTCTTCTATTTTTCCTTAGTTCTGTTGAAGAGTCATACGGACTCAAAGCATTAACTGTATTCCTCTCTGCAGATGCTGTCAGACCTGCTGAGTTTTTCCAGGTATTTTTATTTTTGTTTTTGTTTTAGATTGGAGCAGGCATTGTTTCATTGTGAAGGAGATGAATTATAATCAATAAAGATAGTCATTGACCCCAGGCTAATTCACCAGTACTGTCATTTCAACCGTGCTTGTTTACTCAGTACTCTTGCACTGTTGGGTTTAATCATTCCTCCTAGCTATAACATGAAAAATAAATCCAAAAATGTGATCTACTGGCCTAGACATTTGAATGCACCATGTCAGTGATGTGTGTGCTCCTTTGCTTATCCTTGTACTCCCAGGAGTTACAGGTTGAAAGGTGGAAAGCTGCTAAGCTTCCACTAAGGACACATCAGATGGCCAAGATGGGTGACTTGGAGCAGCTATGAGACTGGCTGCAGAGGCAAGGTTGTGGTATTATCGCTGGACTAGTAATGCAGAGATCCAGGGTAATGCCCTGGGGACCTGGGTTCAAATCCTGCCATGGCAAATGGTGGAATTTGAGTTCAATAAAAATCTGGAATTAAAAGTCTAATGATGACCACAAAATGATTGTTGTAAAAACCCATCTGGTTCACTAATGCCCTTTAGGGAAGGAAATCTGTCATACTTACCTGGTCTGGCTGACATGTGACTCCAGGCCCACAATGTGGTTAACTCTGAAATGGCCTAGCAAGCCATTTGTAAAAAAAGTTGTAACAAACTGCCACAAAAAAGGAATGAAACCAGACGGACCACCCAGTATCAACTTAGGCACCGGAAATGACAACAGCAATCTCAGCCGTGTTGACCCTGCAAAGTCCTCCTTAATAACATCTGGGGGCTAGTGCCAAAATTGGGAGAACTGTCTCACAGACTTGTCAAGCAACAGCCTGACATAGTCATAGTCATCCTCACAGAATCATACCTTACAATGTCCCAGACTCTGCCATCACCATCCCTGGATATGTCCTGTCCCACCGGCAGGACAGACCCAGCAGAGGTGGCAGCACAGTGGTATACATTCAGGAGGGAGTTGCCCTAGAAATCCTCAACATTGACTTCGAACCGCCATGAAGTCTCATGGCATCAGATCAAATATGGGCAAGGAAACCTCCTGCTGATTACCATGGACGGCCCTCCTTCAGCTGATGAATCAGTGCTCCTCCATGTTGAACACTGCTTGGAGGAAGCACTGAGGATGGCAAGGGTGCAGAATGTACTCTGTGTGGGGGACTTCAATGTGCACCACCAAGAGTGAATTGGTAGTACCACTACTGACCGAGCTGGCCGAGTCCTAAAGGACAGAGCTGTTAGACTGGGTCTGCGGCAGGTGGTGAGGGAAAAACATATTTGACCTCATCCTCACCAACCTACCTCCCAAAGATGCATCTGTCCATGACAGCATTGGTAGGAGTGACCACCGCACAGTCGTTGGGGAGACGAAGTCCTGGCTTCACACTGAGGATACCCTCCACCATGTTGTGTGGCACTACCACCGTGCTAAATGGGATAGATTTCAAACAGATCTAGCAACTCAAGACTGGGCATCATGAGGTGCTTTGGGCCATCAGCAGCAGAAGAATTGTACTCAAACACTATCTGTAATCTCACGGCCCAGCATATCCCCCACTCTACCAATGCCATCAAGCCAGGGGATCAACCCTGGTTCAATGAAGAGTGCAGGAGGGCATGCCAGGAGCAGCACCAGGCATACATAAAAATGAGGTGTCAACCTGGTGAAGCTATAATACAGGTCTACTTGTGTGCCAAACAGCGTAAACAGCAAGTTATAGCCAGGGCTAAGCGATCCCACAACCAATGGATCAGATCTAAGTTTCTGCAGTCCTGCCACATCCAGTCGTGAATGGTGGTGGACAATTAAACAACTCAATGGAGGAGGAGGCTCCAGCAACACCCCCTCAATGATGGAAGAGCTCAGCACATTAGTGCAAAAGATAAGGCTGAAGCGTTTGCTGCAATCTTCAGGCAAAAGTGCCGAATGGATGATCCATGTCGGCCTCCTCTGGAGGTCCCCAGCATCACAGATGCCAGTCTTCAGCCAATTCGATTCACTCCACATGCTATCAAGAAATGGCTGAAGGCACTGGATACTGCAAAGGCTATGGGCCCTGACAATATTCCAGCAATAGTACTGAAGATTCATGCTCCAGAATTTGTCACGCCCCTAGCCTGTTCCAGTACAGCTACAACACTGGCATCCACCTGGCTATGTGGAAAATTGACCAGGTATGTCCTGTGCACAAAAAGCAGGACAAATTCAACCCAGCTAATTACCGCCCCATCAGTCTACTCTCAATCATCAGTAAAGTAATGGAAGGGGTCACCAACAGTGCTATCAAGCGGCACTTGCTTAGCAATAACCTGCTCACTGACGCCCAGTTTGGGCTCCGCCAGGGCCACTCAGCTCCTGATCTCATTACAGCCTTGGTTCAAACATGGACAAAAGAGCCGAACACCCAAGGTGAAGTGAGAGTGACTGCCCTTGGCATAAAGGCAGCATTTGACAGAGTGTGACATCAAGGAGTCCTGACAAAACTGGAGTCAATGGGAATTGGGGGAAAACTCTCCACTGGCTAGAGTCATACCTAGCGCAAAGGAAGATGGTTGTGGTTGTTGGAGGTCAGTCATTTCAGCTCCAGGACATCACTGCAGGAGTTCTTCAGGGTAGTGTCCTCAGCCCAACCATCTTCAGCTGCGTCATTAATGACCTTCCTTCCAACATAAGCTTAGAAGTGGGGATATTTGTTGATGATTGCACATTCGCGACTCCTCAGATACTGAAGCAATCTGTGTCCAAATGTAGCAAGGCCTGGACAATATCCAGGCTTGGGCTGACAAGTGGCAAGTAACATTCGTGTCACACAAGTGTCAGGCTATGACCATCTCCAATAAGAGAGAATCCACCCATCGCCCCTTAATGTTCAACGGCATTACCATCACTGAATCCCCCACTATCAACATCCTGGGGGTTACCATTGATCAGAAACTGAACTGGACTAGCCATATAAATACTGTGGCTACAAGAGCAGGTCAGAGGCTAGGAATAGTGTGACAAGTAACCCACCTCCTGACTCCCCAAAGCCTGTCCATCTTCTACAAGGCACAAGTCAAGAGTGTGATGGAATATTCTCCACTTGCCTTGATGAGTGCATCTCCCACAACACTCAAGAAGCTTGACACCATCCAGGACAAAGCAGCCCACTTGATTGGCACTACATCCACAGGCATTCACTCCCTCCGCCACTGACGCACAGCAGCAGCAGTGTGTACCATCTACAAGATACACTGTCGGAATTCACCAAGGCTCCTTCACAGCACCTTCCAAACCCACGACCACTACCATCTAGAAGGACAAGGGCAGCAGATAGATGGAAACACCACCACCTGGAAGATCCCCTCCAAGTCACTCACCTGACTTGGAAATATATCACCGTTCCTTCACTGTCATTGGGTCAAAATCCTGGAATTCCCTTCCTAACAGCACTGTGGATGTACCCACACCACATGGACTGCAGCGGTTCAAGAAGGCAGCTCACCGCCACCTTCTCAAGGGCAACCAGGGATGGGAAATAAATGCTGGCCTAGCCAGCGAAGCCCACATCCCATGAATGAATCAAAAAAAAAGGCTTCAGTATCTCAACATCTGCCAAGGTAGTCTGACCCAGCTGATTATGTGTTGTACTGGATGATTGTGTGGTGAAAAACATGCATATTGTCATCCTGGAGAATACAGCATGCACCTCTCCCATGGAGCCAAGGTCATTTCTTAGACTGCACCTCAGCGCTCCTATGGTACTCCATGAAAACAGATTGCAGAAGTGATGAGATGCTCTGGATTGGCCTGTCAATACTGGCCTACAAGGCAAAGAAAGCAATCATCTGAGCTTACATGGATCAGAGGCTCTACCAAGGTGGATGCCACTGACATGTTCATGGAGCTGACCACTCACTCCATAAGGGATGGAATGGTCTCCACACTCTGCTCGAAACTGCAACATAAGTTGAAGCTGGTCTCTTCCATGCTCTGGGCCATTCTGCACAAACACACTGTCAAGCTACGCAATGCAATTCGTATATCCTGGTGTATGAACACAAACCTTCTATGGTAGCATAAGTCCTCAAAGTCTGCACCAAAGTCCTCTGCAGCAGAGCTAGTAGGTGATCTCGCCTTCTGATGAGCTGGGATCTATGATGCCCTATCCCTTTGCCTTCAGCTGCTGCACATTTATGGACAGTGGCTAGCCATGTGCCTTTGTGACCATCTTGGGTAGAGTCTTGAGATATTCCTCAGGAGAACACACATGTTTCAGACAAAGGATTAATTATAACATGCCACTCACAGTCCTATGACATGCAAAGGACCTTGACTGCAATTTTGATGGCACTTGGTAGACCATGAGCAAACTAAACAGCAGCTTTTAAAGGGAAGCTGCTCACCAAATATCTAGAAGCATTTTTTTTGTGGCACAACCACGATAAGCAGGAGCATTCACAAAAAAATTTCCAGGCTTCCGCCAGCCCATCCAAGACATGCCCTAGGAGTACTTCCCCACCTCCTCCCAGATGCCTACTTTTAGTTAGTTTAGAGTGGAAACTGACCAATTTTCCACCCTCCTAGAACCAGAAGCTAGTTGAGATACAGAATGGACTAAAAATTGCATGATAAATCAGAGATATTTGAAAGACTGGCTGTACTTGAAGTAGATAAATCACCAGATCTGGATGGGATGCATCTTGAGTTGTTGATGGAAGCAAGAGAAGAAATTGTGAAGGAACTGGTCATAATCTTCCAATCCCCCCTGGCTACAGGAATGGTGCCAGTGGATTGGAGAATTACAAATGTCATACCCTAGTTCAAAAAGAGAGTGTAAGGATAAACCCAGCAACTAAAAGCCAGTCAGTTTAACCTCAGTGGTGGGGAAGCTTATAGAAATGATAATCTGGGGAAAAAAAAGTCTCTCAGCCAAATGTGGATCAATTAAGGAAAAACAACACAGATTTTATATAAAGGAAAATCATGTTTAATTAACTTGATTGAGTTTTCTTCATCAGGTAAGAGAGGGTTGATTATGTGGTTGATGTAGTGTGCATGGACTTTCAAAATGTTTTTCAAAAAGCCGGAAAAATCCAATGTGACCAATTACCGCCCCTTTCGTCTACTCTTGATCATCAGAAAAGTGATGGAAGGGGTCATCATCAGTACGATCAAGCGGCACTTACTCAGCAATAACCTGCTCACTGATGCTCAATTTGGGTTCCACCAGGGTCACTTTGCTCCTGACTTTGTTACAGCCTTGGTCCAAACATAGGTGAAAGGGCCGAACTAAGAGGTGAAGCGAGAGTATGGCATCGAGGAGCCCTAGCAAAGCTGGAGACAATGGGAATCATGGGGAAAATTCTTTACTGGTTGGAATCATATCTAACACAAAAGAAGATGGTTGTGGTTTTTTGAGGTCAATCATCTCAGTCCCAAGATATCACTGCAGGAGTTCCTCAGGGTAGTGTTGTAAGCCCAGCCATCTTCAGATGCTTCATCAATGACCTTCCCTCCATCATAAGGTTAGAAATGGGGACATTTGCTGATGATTGCACAATGTTCAGCATCATTCACGACTCCACAGATACTGAAGCCATCCGTGCCCATATGCAGCAAGACCTGGACAACATTTCAGGACATGGCTGATAAGTGGCAAGTAACATTTGTGCCACACAAGTGCCAGGCAATGACTGCCCCCAACAAGAGAGAATCTAATCATCTCCCCTTGACATTCAATAGCATTATGTTTGCTGAATTCCCCACTATCAACATCCTGGGGGTTACCATTGAACAGAAACTGAACTGGACCAGCCATGTAAATACTGTGGCTACAAGAGCAGATTAGAAGCTGGGAATCCTGCAGTGAAAAATTCACCTCCTGACTCCCCATAGCCTGTCCACCATTTACAAGGCACAAGTCAGGAGTGTGATGGAATACTCTCCACTTACATCTGTAGCTTGGAGCCTTTCTCTCTGCCCCTCACTCTTAACTTCGTTTAACAGGACCTTTTCCAGGTTTCTGTCCTTCCCTTTGACTAGAAGGTCTGATTGGGACTTTCTCTTGTTCCAATCCCCTGGATTTTGGGGTCTTTCTTTAGCTTGGGATTGGCTATCTGTCCCCTTTGCTCCAGTCTCTCCTGGCAGCTGTCTTCAAATCCAACTGAACTCAAACAGCTTCCAAATAAAAATAGCTGTTTTCAATTTATTGTGTTTGTGTCTGTGGGAGGGACCTGCCTTTCTGGACCCCTCTAAAATAAATGGGCACCCTTCTGTAGTTCACTGGCAGAATGTAAATGAAGTCCAGGAGTCAAAATGGCCTGAACTCATGTTGGCAAGTGAAGAGCAGATAGGTTCCTCAGACCTCCTGCCCTTTTTCAACCTGTAATTAAAATTGCCTTCATGTACCATTTAGAGGGTTTTGAAAAAAAAAGAACTTGCATTTCTATAGTGCCTTTGACAACCTCAGGATATTCTAAAACACTTCACAGACAATGAAGATTTTGTGAAGCTTAATCACTGTTGCAATGTAAGAAAAGAAGTAACAATTTGCACACAGCTAAATTCCACTGGCAGAAATGAGATAACAACCCGATAATCTGTTCTAATTATTTTAGTTGAGTGACAAGTATTGTTCAGCAGAGCACTCCCCTGCTCTTCAAAATATTGCCTTGAGATCTTATACGTATGTCTGATGGGGCAGACGAAGCCTGGGTTTTATGTCTTATCCAAAGATGGCACCTGTAACAGTGCAGGACCCCCTTCGTACTTCATTAGAGTGTCAGCCTGGATTATGTAGTCAAATGTATCTGGAGATGGACTTGAACCACAACCTCCTGGCAAAAATGCTACCACTGAACCATGGCTGACACTTAAATTCGAGAATGCAAGCTGCAAAAGACAAGAGTTCTCAGAAAGAATTTGAAAATCAACACAACAGGTCAGATGCAATTGTTTAGTGCTTAGGTGAATTGCAACTTGTGCGGTGAGTTCCTAATCTGTCAGCAATACAAATGCCGAAAGTCATTGTTATCATAATACACATTCAATAAGATAGGAACCTCTTCAAGAGGTTCAGCTGAAATAGTAAACTACACAAGAAAATTTAAGAATCTGATGCCCTGGACAAAATTACAGCCTTCCCAGTACTGCACAGCATAAAGGCCCAGATTTTCTGCAGAGAGGAAATCATCATCAGGTTGCCGCTCCACTCAAACTTTCCCATGCCTTAACACTGCTCTGTATTTCTTGTCAGGTCTTCTGAACCTGGCTTCTCCAGAAATGCAGAGTGCAGCGTCCCTCAGAGAACACCATCGCAGCACTGTCGTGTCGGAGGAAAGACAAGACCGGCCTCTTTTTCATAGCACTAGCTGCCATATGGTAAGCTTAAAAGTTCAGTGTGAATGTTAGCGAATGGGTGAATGGATGAATATTAGTTAATGGATGAGTGGGTGAATGGGTAGGGTGGTAGGATGGGTAGGATGAGTGAGGTAAGTGGGTAAGCGGTTAGGGTAAGTGAGGTAAGTGGGTAAATGGGAAAGGGAGGATGAGGTAAATGGGTAGGGTGACAGGTGGATGAGGTAGTAAGTGGTTAGGATGGCAGATGGGTGAAGTGGCAGGTGGTTGAGGTGGTAGGGTAGCAGGTGGGCGAGGCGAGTATATTTGCAGGTAGGTGGGTTGGTAGGTGAGTCAGGAGGTAGTCTAGTCAGGTCGGGAAGGGTAGTCAGGTCAGGATCTAGTCAGGTCTGGTTGGGAGGGTAGCTTAGTGGTCGGGGCGGTAGTCGGATGGTCGGGGGTGGGTCGCCGCAGGTTTGAGGCATCACAACAGTGGATTACAGCCCTAAATTACTTACGGGCATATTGAACTTTTTAAGACATGTGTTTTTTAAAAGGACATACAAACGAAGACACTGAACAAAAAATGGCTGAGAATGAAAAGTAATCGCTTTCTGGAAAATTCCTATGTGGATTATACTTGATCGACTAGTCCAGGGAGAACATGGAATACCGCATCTAAAAATGTGTCAAGGCCTACTTCAGACAGAGACCCTTGAGAGGAAAAGATGAAATGCAAACGACTCAACTTTAATCTCCTGTGGTTGTGGAGACAATGGAGACTGATTACATCTCAGCAGAAACTATCTCCTGTTGAGCTATATCTCAGAACGTGGAAATGATCTGAGCTGAAAGAAAACGGACTCTGGGTGGAAGACATTTTTTTTTGCTTCCAGGGATACACAAGGAAATAGTCTAGCTACAGACCTGATCTGTGTGTTCTAGTTCTGGTGTGCTAATGAGAGTCACAGCAGAAGAAGTTTGACAAGGCACCCCTTTGCAGCTTGTAGGCAAAGGCTCTCTTCTCTCTCTCTCTGTTGCTGGAGGCAAGTCAGCAAAGCCACAATCAAAAAAGAAATAGGACAGCTTCTTCAGCCAACCTGCAGAACCAAGTGTCTCTAAACCAACTGCCAAAGTCAGCTCTACCAGAATCACCCAGCTTAACAGCCGCAACATTTCACCACCTATGCCTCAGGGACAAACCAAAAACTAATTTGTATAGCTTTTAAATTTTTATTTGGACTCAACTTCCCATTTCTGATCTGTTGCGTTTTTATTTTTTTTCTCGTATTTTTAGTAACTAATAAACTTACTCCTTTTTCTCGAGAAAGCCTGGTTAAATTGGCTCCTTATGAAACGTAAATGCATTTGGACTGGGAAAAGTTATGCACAAGGGAAGGGAGCCCTTTTAAATTAACCTTTGTGTGACCAACTGAGGGGGTTGAATAAAGAAGGGTAGCCAGCTCATTCCTCCTCACCCAGGAGCATAACAAAATTGGGATCCTGTTTGGGAAGTTAACAATTTGAGGTACCCCGTCAAGGATCATAACAAATTGGGGAGACCTCACCCGGGGGACTAGTCGTAACAGATGGGTCAGTGTGAGTGATTTGGAGATCAGTTCTATAGTTACCCACGAGTTATACTAGGATTTTTCTGTCTGACATTTCATGGATTTGGTTAAGCCCCACAGAACTGTCCAAAGTCCCTGGTTCTAGCACAGAGTTAAAGACTTTCACAGAGGATCCCGGGGAGCAGAGGAATTGCTCATCGGAAGATCAAACTTCCTGGGCAATTCCCACAAAGGTCAGCGAATCTGGATTTCCCCAGGGTCCCGATGTGCATTCTTGGGTCATATGTCCAGACTCCGATGATCCGGAGGCCAGAAGATCTGGGCCAATATTTTATTGCTAAACAATATTTTCCATTTTGGGTTTGTTGTTCTTGCTGGTGAACCTATTAAATGATTGGCGGACTTGTGTAAGAAATTGAGGTCTTTAATAAGTGGGTATGTTCTGCATTTTATGGGATTAGCTAAGCAACATTGATTTCTTTCTGGAAAAAGGTTTCCTAAACATTTTGACCTCTAAATAGCCTTATTTTAGGCTGTCATATTGACATTCCTGAGCTGTTAGATGGCGCCCTGTGCACCCATTTATCTCCCAAGTGTTTAGAAAAGACCATAATGTGACCCTCAGTGCGATGTAAACTAAAACTGACCTCAATCATGATGACGAACAGGGGGATGGTGGCAATCAAGCTGTCAGTCCAGGTACCTGCCCCATATCTATTTGTCTGAGGGGTTGAGACAGAGGATTGACACTGGGTAAGCTACCAGCCCCAAGTTAGGGCATATCAATGAGTGCATAGGAGGAAAGGGAGATGAACTACCGTCTGGGAGAAGACGAAGAGCCTGCAGGTACCTCAGTCAAAGTACCTCAGGAGAGAAAGGCAAAGAAGGAAAGGGAGGAAAACTGCCATCTTCAATCAGTGGAGGACTGTCACCCTCACCACCTGGGGCTGCAGAGATCTGCTGCATCAATTTGTCCATCCTCTGGGATCGGTAAACCGTCACAGGTCGTATACTTCTAATTACTGCCTAATTAATTAATACACCATATCTAAACTGTTGCTTCTTAATAAGCTCAATAAACTATCTTAAAATTACATATGAATTGTCCATTGCCTAGTTAGGTATTTGTGGTCCTGAATCCAAAAATCTTACACTTGACATCCTCGAAATGTGATGATAGACATACTAAATAATTAATAATTTCAATGTAATCACCACAGGTTTAGCAAGTGAAAATTAGCTGTTGACTGACAGGAAATAACAGTCAGTGTATATGATAATGCACTTTGTATTTACAACAAATGCCTGAGAAGTCATTGTTCAATTCAGCTTAGACTACAACATAATTAAAATTCTAATTGGATGAAATAGATAAAAAGACTATTTAGGGAATTCATTTAAAATCAGTATCATGGGTGATCTACCATATTAATTCATTTTATTAACAGAATTGTTAAATACAATCTACAAGCAAAGTAATTAAACAGAAAGGTAAGTAGAAAACAGCTGTTCTGGTTGACATTCTATGAATTTCAATGAGCATTTCAGCTCCAGTCAATTCTTCTATCCAGACTATGGCCAGGATTTTACAGTCCTGCCGCAGCGTGTCTCCCCCCCGCCACCCCCTCCCCCCCACCCCACCGTCCCCAGCTGATGCGGTGAATCATTTAAATCTCCATTCAGTTTAGCGGGATTATAATATCCTAACGGGTGGGAGGGACTGTAAAATCCTGGCCTATGTTTTCAAGTTTCAGCTATCAAAGTTAAATTCACAAAAGTATTTTTTCCAACTTTCCAGAGCCACTATGTGAGTGTAGGTCCAGAGCCAGACTCAACAGACAGTTACAGATGTGCAGATAACGCAAGAGTAAAATACTGCAGATCCTGGCAATTTGAAATGAAAACAGAAATTGCTGGAAATACTCAGCAAGTCAGGCAGAATCTGTGGAAAGAGAAATAGAGTTAACCTTTCAGGTCAATGCTCTATCATCAGTACAGATATACATAAATTTGGTATTCTTCTCTCCCTGTGAGTCATACTTTAGGCCAAGAACTCCTCTGGTAGTTCTACACAGCAATCAATTTGTGAACATTTCCACTAATTCTTGAAAAATTATGAACTGGTTCTAAAATAAAACATTTACCATTTCATTCAAAATGCATAGTGCCTTTATAATATTTTTATACATCACGACCAGACAATTTCTTACTCTGTTATAGAAACAGTTTCCATTTAAATGCCTTGGCTGATGGCTCACTCTGTAGGCTATTAATGGAAGTCAGGAGATGGAGATTCCACCACCATTTTCAATCCTCCTTCAATGTCCAGTTATATTGGACGACTGAGGATAGCCCCATGTGACATTGTGGTCCAAGGAGGATCAATCGGATATATAAACCAGGTAATCTAACGTCAGTTGTGGGCAAACCCTTAGGCCTGGAGCAGAAAATCCCAACCTAAGTCCCATGGTGGGGGCAGGAGGTGAGAGTATTTCCCTCTGCAGAGTCCAGCGGGAAATCGTGCTAACTCGCATGATGCTGGGCTCATTAACTATGAAGCCGGAGGTTTCCCTACCTTGTTAGCAGCGGGTCAGGCAGGAAGTTGCATGCCCCGCCATCATATCCAGGTGCCAATTAAAAGGCGCCTGGACAACTTATTCTGAACTGCTATCCAGGAACTGGCTTGGAGACTCCAGGCAGCACTGGCACCCAGATTCAGGAATGCATCCCTTAACATGCTGCTGAATGCAGTGGAAGACAGGGGGATGGCAAATACTCCCGGGATGGAAGGGGTGACTCACCAACCCTGTATGGGAGGCAGTCACCAGGGTGGTGAGTGCCAACAGTATACACCAGAGGACAGCCTGCAATGCAGGAAAAGGATGAACGACCTTGTCCGCATCACCAGCGTAAGTGAACCCTCTACTGCTCAAACTCGCCTCACAGAGTGGAAAGTGGGACATGGGCCTCAGTGGCCAGGCCACCATCTGTGCAGCCCATGCATAAAGTGCTTCTCAATGTGATGTGTTGATGCCTCAAAGCCATACTGCAGTCTATGTAGTCTGCAGGTAGCAAGGCGACTGCGGGTCACTGACCCTGCCACGCAGAGAGCTCATATTGTGGAAGGGGGGTGCGTGGGGTGGGATCTAATGTAGATGGCACCAGCAAGCACAGCTGATGCCATGCCTCCTCGTGCCTTGTCCTTTTACCTGCATGAGCTCACCACTCTAGAGGGTGCTGCCAAAGAACGCTAGTGAACTAGCTGCAGTGCATCTTTCTCATAGAGTACAGTGTCCTGTGAGTTGCTGCTATCGACTGGCAGCATCTGAATGCCACCTACATTCCAAGGGCTCTCAAACCATCCCCTCTCTTTGTGCAGGACAAGTTGGTGAACAACAAGCGCAAGAGAGAGAGATGGGAAGGGGTATGGCTCAACTCCAGCAGCTCACATCATATGGGCCGGCAGGGGAGGATCGGGACTGGGCATGTGGAGTTAGGTGTCCGGCCTCCATCCAGTAAGGAACAATGCTTGATGTCTCTGCCTAGAAACCTAAGGGTCATGTGTGCAGCCATGATGGAGGCAGCCCATGCAGTCATTCACTCTCTCCTCTTGCAATTGCAGGTGCCAGCAAGAAGAGGGTGAAGCCAGACCCCAAACCTGACTCCGCCACAAGCTCCAGCCCGCAGAAGAACGAGGATGATGAGGGCAATGACGAGAGTGCACCTGTAGAGCCGTCACAGCTGTCACCTGCATCTTCCACCAGCCCAGAGACACACACCTCAGTAGGTATGAGAACTAGTTTAGGCAGGGTCTCACATTCTGGTGGTCACCGCACGGACATGTTTCCGCAGCAGAAAGAGGCAGGGGTATCCAAGCTTACAGGCCTGCTGGGAAAGAGGCCCCTGCAAAGTCCCAGCCAGGTGATGATCCTCTGGGACCTGTCCTCGACAAGATGTTTGAGAAGCAGCAAGAGGTAGGGGAGCATCCATCAAGCAGAGATGTCAGAGGCATTCAACAGAGTGATATCTGAGGTGGAGGTATCCGTCCATCTGTTATCTGATGGCATATACGTACATTGAAGTCTCCATGGTGAGGGTGGTGGATGCCATGTAGACCCTTGTCCAACAAAATGCCCCGTTTCTGCTGGAGATGTGTGCAAAGCTGGGCACCATCGCAGGATCCATGAGCAAGCTTCACAGTGGCTAGGTGAGAAGGGGATAGGGCACCTCGACGTCCATTCAGGTGCCCTTCTCCTCAAGGAGCCAGGGAATGGCCCTCGGGGACCCAAAGGA
Organism: Cetorhinus maximus; assembly: GCF_964194155.1. Classification (NCBI taxonomy): domain Eukaryota; kingdom Metazoa; phylum Chordata; class Chondrichthyes; order Lamniformes; family Cetorhinidae; genus Cetorhinus; species Cetorhinus maximus. The sequence goes on along the minus strand of NC_135892.1, from coordinate 28,023,463 downwards.
ATGGCAGGCGGACATCCCTGGGACCTCCATTCAGGACTCTCTGAGGGCATGTAGCCTTCCGGTATCCTCTTTGCCCGTGACCCCATCAGCTCCGGCCTCTCTGACTGCAGAGGGTGCAGCTGCACCAGTGCAGGAGACCCAAAATAAGTGGGGGCCATCCAGGCCTCAAGGACACAGGGGACGACCGCCAAAGTCATCAAGAGCAACAGGGCATAGTGGTCAGCAAGCTGCCTCCACCCCTGCTGCAGATGTCGGGATAGCACCTAGACACAATGGCAGGCAACGAAAAATTAAGAAGTTCTGATTTCACATGTGGTTGCACGGGTGCACTTTCATTGTTCAATGTTGATACACTTTTGTTAATAGACTACACTTGCACTTTAATGATGTCTATGTGGTTTCATTGTGATTCTTTGTCATTAAGCCTGTGTGCCATCCACCCCCCTTTTTCAGGGGGACACACCACGCTGGGTCTATGGCCCCAGAAAAGTGCATGCACAGGGAGGCAAAGATCTTTGCCAGGGCCCTTGTTAGCCATGTATGAGAAACATCCCATGCACGTTGATCTTTTGTCCTTCACAAGCTGATCAGTTTAAACGTCTTTGCATTGTAAGGACTACATGCAGGGGTGCCCCTTCAGTTGTCCAGTCATCCAGTTATGCTGACCTGCAGCTCTGCCCACGTGATGACCCAACTCCCATCCAGCATCTCAATTTCTCTACCTCAAAGTCCTGAACAGTCATGGTGAGAGTAAATTGCGAGACCCGCTTGAACACGTTTTACCCACGCCCATCTCCTCTAACCATTAACCCTCCTGGTGTTACCATGAACTTCCCCACAGTCACCCTTGTACCCAACCCCCTCCCCACATTACCCTCCCCCCCATACAAGTTAATGTACGCATGCCCTCCCTTCCCGAGAAGTCCACCCCAGTCACCTCATTCTTCCCCAGAATCCGTGTGTCCTTCTGTCTACTCTCAAACAATCCTCACCGCCCCTTTACTTGACAGTGTCGAACCATTGCCCTCCCATCCTACTGGATTCACTGCCTCCTTTGGCTATCACCATTCCTTCATATCACCAATTCCATTGGTTGGCCTCCCAGGACTCAGCAGTTGACACCACAGACCCCTTCCTCTGAACCCCTCACTCACACGCATTCCCCTTCTTACTAAGCACCCCTCACTGCACCACAGTCGTTTCCATACACACGCGCCAGACACCACCACTCCCTTTCCAAGACCCCCACAGCATCTTACTCTTTCCCCTAACACCCCCAACCTCACCCGCTCCTTTCTAGGCCTCCACACCTGCCCCAACTCTTCATTCCTCTCCTCCCCATGTTCTTGCAGCCCCCACCCCGCCACAACACAGGCCATCACCACGCTTACGTACCTCATGCAGCCGACCACCTACTGCTCTATGATCCAAGTCCTGGATGCTCCAGCCACTCGATGATCCAAGTCCTGGACGTGCCAGCTACTTGATCGATGCTTCACCCATCCTCTGGTTCACGTGATGGTCCTGGGTCCGCCATCGCAAGAGTCCTCCAACTCTTCCAGGCTCTGCAAGCTGCCTCAGGCCTCCATCCAGGTAAGTCCCAACATGCGCATGCCACGTTGGTCCCGGCGTCTTCCGGACCAGCATGAAAACCCGCTAGTGGGGCCGGTGTGGTGGGATGAATGGAAGAGGGGGGGAAGAATTCTGATCAGGGACTCATTTGAATCCCAGCAATGGGATGCAAAAGGGCTTCCCAACAGCCTTTGGTGGGAGTGATGACCCACCATTATCCCGCCAGGACAATTGGAACCGCAAATTCTTACCGTCGGTAAATGGATTTTGCAGTTCCTGCGGTATTGTCCGCCCCCATCGGTAATGATGCCTATCGGTGGCACAGGTTGGGGGGGAATGATTCCGCCCTTAGAATCCAATGAGCACTTAGAAATATGTGCATTGATGAAAAAAGAGACATGTCTGAACTTTTTGTCATGGATTCATCAGGGAACTCGCAAGAATACCAATATAAAGGGTAAAACAACAATTTATACTGTATGTGAAGAGAGTGCTGATTGGTTGGCAAGTGGCGTTGCCATGGAGAATGCACCACTGGTAGTGACCAGCAGTTAACTGCCAAGCACTGTTTGAAATTTAAACCAAGCAGCTTGACCCTGATTGATTCATTCTTCAGGGCAATGCCTTAACCAGCGAATGGCTGCCACTTATTTTGTTTAGCTGAAACAGGCACATTGTATGCACATTTTCTTCCTGTCTGCCAAGAACAGGGCCCTGTGTATTAATATATTCGAGTACATGCAAATGCACCACATTACAAGCCTGGCTGACAATCCTAAATTGGTTGTCAGCGTAATTCTTAGTGCATTAAGGATTGTTTAGCAAATGTTGTCCAATCACGGAGTCACATCTAATGTTGGACACTGTGTTTTGAGTTTTGCAAGCACGGGCCAGTTGGGCATGGTCTGAACCTGCCTGTTGCGATCAGCAGCTGGAACATGCTGTTGATACAATCCTCCAGTCTTTGGGATGTATGGCCTATATACCTAGCATCACACTGGCACTGAAATTCGTACACCACATTATTCATTTGTGTGATAAGCAGAACATCTTTTTGGCTTGACGACAGCATTCTGTTAGTGGCAAATACCACTCTTATTGCTACAGCATAGTAGCAGCGTGAAACAGCTAGCTTCATCTGTTGCTCAAATTTTTGTGATACCTTGCCCTCTCGGGTAGTTTGAGGTAGACTAGGCACTTTTCAGGGCCAAAAGTGACGGCCTTGGGCCTGTTCATGAGTTTGCGTGATATACAGCGTGAAATGATCTGATCAGGGTAGCCATTATCCTGCAGGGTGCCTTTGATGCACCCTATTTCAGTGTCAAGCTTGCATGGTGAGCAAATGGCTTGGGCCCTTCCCTGACGTACTAGTTGAGAAATCTGCCAGGGGATTCTCTACCAAGGTCTACCGCAAGCCTACCTTCAATGATCAGTATATGCATTGGGATTCTTACAGTTCCATACGCTGTAAGATTGGTCTTATCTGCAACTTTGTAAATATGATCCAAGCCATTTGCTCACCATGCTAGCTTGATGCTGAAATAGGGCATATCAAAGTCATCCTGCAAGATAATAGCTACCCTGATCAGATCATTTCACGCTGTATATCATGCAAACTCATAAACAGGCCTAAGGCCATCACTTTTGGCCCTGAAAAGTGCCTAGTCTACCTCAGATTACCTTAGAGGGCAAGGTATCACAAATATTTGAGCAACAGGTGAAGCTCGCTGTTTCACGCTGCTACTATGCTGTAGCAATAAGAGTGGTATTTGCTACTAATAGAATACTGCCGTCAAGCCAAAAAGATGTTTTGCCTATCACACAAATGAGTAATGTGGTGTACGAATTTCAGTGCCAGTGTGATGCTAGGTATATAAGCCATATGTCCCAAAGACTGGAGGATCATATCAACAGCATTTTCCAGCTGCTGATTGCAACGGGCAGAGTACAGGCTGTACCCAACCAGCCTGTGCTTGCAAAACTCAAAATACGGTGTCCAACATTAGATGTGATTCTGCGATTGGACAACATTTGCTAAATAATCCTCAATGCAGTAAGAATTATGCTGACAACCGATTTAAAATTGTCAGTCGGGCTCGCAATGTGGCACATTTGCGTGTACTGGAAGCTACTTATATTAATACACAGGGCCTTGTTCTTTGCAGACAGGAAGAACATGTACATACACTGTGCCTGTTTCAGTTAAACAAAATAAGTGGCAGCCATTCGCTGACTCATTCCTCAGGGCAATGCCTTGACCAATCAGGGTCAAGCTGCCTGGTTTAAATTTCAAATAATGCTTGGCAGTTAATTGTCAGTCACCATCAGTGGTGCATTCTCCATGGCAACGTCACTTGTCAACCAATCAGCACTCTCTTCACATAAAGTATAAATTGTTGTTTTCCCCTTTATATTGGTATTCTTGCAAGTGTCCTGATGAATGCAAGGCGAAAAGCTTAGACATGTCTCTTTTTTCAGAAATAAGTGGGTTAATCAAAGGGATTGAGCATAGATTTGTAAAAGGCAATACTTTGTTTCACAAATTCAAGATGCTCTTCAAAAGACAACTGTTTGGATACAATGAAAGGAATGCAGTAAATGCATTGTATATGGATTTTAAGAAGTCATTCAAAAAGGTAACACGCAGGAGGCTTGTTACAAAATTACAGACAGATGGTAAAAGAATAAACATTGGAACATTGGTTGGAAGACAGGAAACAAAGTTAGGCTTAATGTCAGCACCAAAACCTCAAGTCAGGCAGAAATCTTGCTCTGCATCACTTCCAATTGCACAATGTCAATGTTGAAATTTTGGGCCCCATAATTATGATCCACATTAAACTCAATGAGTTTGAATTTCTGTGGGATTTCTCATGATCATCTGTTCTGAATTCAGCAAAGATCCACATTCAAGGCTGTTTCTTGTGGGTTTCCATGAATCTTCTGCTGTGGTTGTGGCAGACAATTGAGAAAGCTCCATGGACATTAATGGTGACTGTTTCTCTCCATTTGGAACAATAAATGCTTTCAAAATGCAAAATTGTATAATTTTTGCTTTTCCCCACAGGAGAATGAGAAGTCTAACAAGGCTAAACCAGTCCCCAATTACAAACTGCACAATAACATACTACTTAACCCTCCGTATTCAAAGCAATTGCTGAAGAACGATTGTGAGTTTTTTTAGAACACAAAGGATAAGTCGCTGATTATAGCTCAGGAAGAAATGGTGAGTGAGAAAAAGCAGATTGCTGTTCAGCAATACTGCTCCTGAATGGCCAGAACCCTGCCGAGGTTGACCTCATGGGTCTGCCTGTGAAATGTTGGTTGCTTTCTGAACAATAGCAATCTTACTTCAGTGTAAACTGGGATGGCTAGTGCTGCAGATTCAAATGTGCAATTTGTTGTATTCATGCAGCAGAATAGGTTATCTGCTCTGGAATGACTCTTGAGCAAAGTAAGTTATCAATGGTGTTTTTGGTTTTTGATTCCCCCCTTTATAAGCGGTAGCATATTTCCCAACCCCTAAGTTTTGGTGAGATCCAATTTCTATTAATAACCCCACAGCAAACTCGAGATAGAGTGAACTAAAAGGGTTAGTTTATTTTACACACACTAAAAATGCAAGAGGGGGTGTCGTCACATAGACCCTGGTACATACATACGATAAAAGAGGGATAACGGATAAAGAGAGGGACTTGAAAAAGACCACAGAGAAGATATGAATTATTGTTTCACTTGAGTCCAGAGTCCAGATCAAAGTCCAGTCGTGTATTCTTTCGGAGTCAGCAGGCTGCAGACAGGTGCCGGATAATCCACTTTTCCAATAGAGAGGACTTCCATGATGGGATTGGGACATAAAGATGATTTAGTCTTGTAGGTGCTAGTACAGAAGTTCAGAAGTCCCAGTAGAAAATAGTACAGGTCGGGAGCCTGGTATTCAAAACCTGGACGGAGCCCTTTTTCTGCTGTTGCCTGCTAGATGGAAAATGGCAGCCTGCCTTTTTTCAGCTACACAAGACAATATTACAGGTTCTATCAGCTTGTTGGGGGGTGGGGGGGGGTGGGGTGGGGTGGTGGTGGTTGTGGGGGTGTCATTTGACATGACTCCCATTTCTCCAGCTTGGTTTGGACAAAGGATGTAAGGATGTATATTCCTGGTCTGGATTTCTTGAGATGGTTAATGTTTCAACCATTGATAAGTTCAACAGAGGTATTAGGTCCTTTTGTCCTCACAGATGGATCATCTCCGTTTACCAGGGGCCTGGCCTTAGAAATATTAAGAGCCTTTGTGCAATTTCTGGGGATTTGATCTCTTCAGTCACAGGAGCATTAACGCTCTTTAGAGATAACAAGGTTGCTGCTGTTCTGAACGCCAAAAATTCCTTTTGTGTGAGTCATAGCCAGTCATGGCTTCAGTCAGCTTAAAGTCTTTGCCCAGTTTAAAAAAAAATACTTTTATAGATTTGCCAGGATGATATATATATATTTATAAAAAATATAGAGTGAGATCTTAGCCCCCTGACAATGGCCTCTGCAGGGAACTTCTTACCCTGTGAATGCTCATTGATATTTGCCAGCCTCTACAGCCCATAGTGGAGGATGAAGAGGAGAATGAGGAGAAGGAAATTAACAATACCAAAGAAGAGGTATGCTTCAGTATGTATGAAGGAGTCAGAGATTTCACTTAAGTGCATTGCTTCATGTTCAGGTAGGCCAGTTGAAGAACTGAAGACATTGCCTCCTAATAGTGTACTGAGCATAGAAACAAATTGGTGCCATGTCTCTGAAAACACAGCATTTACATAATTGATAGGAGAAGTTGCAACCACTTATAGGCCCCCAATATTGGAATAAATTCCTGACTCTGGCAAAAATGTCAGTAACTACATCATCTTGAAGTAGATGTGCAGCGGATTGGAGAAAGATCTCAAAATGACCTCTAAAAAATTCTTCCACTTGGGATTATATAGATAGAAACACAGGACAACGCTACAGTACATCTAGCACAACACTGCAGCAAGGTACATGAATTTACTAGTTTCATCAGTGAAATTAAGAATATTATAAATATTGCATTTTTTAATTTGTTCCTTCATGGGATGTGGAAGTTGCTGGCTAGGCCAGTATTAATTGCTCATGAGAAGATGATGGTGAGCTGCCTTCTTACACCATTGCAGTCTATGTGGTGTAGGTACACCTACAGTACTGTCATGAAAAGAGCTCCAGGATTTTAACTCAGCGACAGTGAAGGAATGGCGATATAGTTCCAAGTTAGGATGGTGTGTGGCTTGGAGGAGAAGTGGCAGCTGTGGTGTTCCCATGCATCTGCTGCCCTTGCCATTCTAGGTGGTAGGTTTGGAACATGCTGTTGAAGGAGCCTTGGTCAATTGCTACAGTCCATCTTGTAGATGGTACACATTGGGCAGAATTTTCCCGTTGGCATGCGGGGGCCATTGCGATATTTCATTGGGCAGGCGTGTGATGATATCCGGTGCACGCCCACCATTATTTAACGAGCCACTTAAGACCATTGAGGCTCCAATCGACGGTGATTTTTCGGCACTGTGCGATTTTCGGGTTGGCACACGGGCGCAACGGGCAGGCGGGTAGGACACATTTGTATAAACCTCATCTACGGGCGGGATAAGAGGGCTCAGTGGGGTCTCGAGTGTGCTCTATCAAATATTGATTTTTCAAAGTTACCGATACTTGCCTGTGCGGTCTGCAATACTTCAAAACACATACCAGCTGCTTGGTCTGATCTCACAACCTTCAGATCAGCACTCTGCAGTGAGGAATCTTGTTTGGGCCTGCAGGTTTCAGGAAGCCTTCCCTTAGCCTGGGAATGGGAGCTGAACTCGCCACTGGAGGCACCTCCTCTGAGGAGGATGGGAGGGCTAGAAGGGGGAGGAGGCCAGAAGTGCACATTCAGCCTCCAGGGGAGCCATCTTTGGGAGGACAGGCGCAGGCACAAGGGGTGCAGGGCCAAGAGGTAGTCCAAGGCAGAAGGGGCTGCAGAAGACGCCACTATCCTGCTGCCAGGGTATACAGACGGTGAAGCAGCTACCTCGATGTGTCTGAGGTGCAGTGCTGAAGGAGGCTCCATCTCTCAAGGGAGACAGTAAACTATATCTGTCAGATGATTGGGCCTGAGATCTCTGCAAACCGTGCGGATGGACACCCCATGCCAGCGGCTCTAAAGGTCACAGCTGCCCTCAACTTCTATGCCTCTGGCTCCTTCCAGGAGTCGGTGGGTGATCATTGCGGTGTCTCCCAATCAGCTGTCCACACCTGTGACAAGCAGGTTACAGATGCTTTGTTCAGCCATGCACTGACCTTCATCCACTACCGTTGGGACCAGGCAAGCCAGACACAGCGAACCAGAGGCTTCGCGGCCATTGCTGGCTTCCCCCACGTCCAGGGTGCTATTGACTGCACATGTGGCCATCAAGGCGCCAGCAGGTGTGCCCGGTGCCTTCGTCAACAGGAAGGGCTTCCACTCCATGAACGTGCAGATAGTGTGTGATCACAGGATGCAGATTCTGCAAGTCTGTGCAAGGTACCCAGGCAGCTCCTATGATGCCTACATCCTTAGACACCAGGTGCCGGCGCTCTTCAGTGCTCCAGCCCAGCTTGATGGATGACTGCTGGGTACAAGGGCTATCCCCTCAGAAGATGGCTCATGATGCCACTCCGCCATCCAGGAACAGAAGCTGAGCAGCGGTATAATAGGAGCCACGCCTCCACAAGGGCTGTGGTGGAGAGAGCCATTGGTCTTCCCAAAATGCGCTTCCGATGCCTGGACCACTCAGGGGGCGTACTCCAGTGCCCCCCAGATCGTGTGTCGCTGATAGTGGTTGCATGCTGTGCTCTCCACAATCTTGCGCTGGAAAGGGGGGAAGCTGTGGATGACGAAGATGTAGACGCAGTGGCTGCGCCTGACCACGATGAGTCCAGCAGTGAGTCTGAGGATGAGCACGCACAGGGAAATGCTGAGGGGGTAGACGCTGACGTGGGCATACTCCAGGAAGGCAGGGACACCCGGAAGGCTTTAATCAAATGAACCTTCAGCTAGCACACCACATATGGACCTCCAGTACAAGCCTGGACTGCAGACTCCATACTCGATAAGTAAGTGCAAAATCTGCCTGGATAGGAACATTAACTAAGGGCCTTGTTGATAAAGCTGAATGTCCCACAAATCACTCATAACATTATTGGTAACCATCCACCTGCAGAAGAAAAGAGGCACCCTCAGCCATGGTAATATGTCTGAATTTAATATTACAACAAAAGGAACTTTTAAGAAAACAAAATGACAAAGGTGTTAAACATCACACCAACTCCTAAGACCTCATTGCGTGCCAATACAGAAGCACCAATGATACACCCTTGGTGTGCCTAACGTGCCTTATGTTTACGTTTTCGGGTGCTATGTCTTGGTGCTGCCCGCTCGCTAGGAATGGCATCTGAGACAGCCTGCTCACTCTGCTGTCCTGTTGGCCTCGATGACCTTGGCGGCCGTCCTCTGGCCCATGGAGCCTGTGCTGGCCCCACCTGGGAGAGAGCTGCCAGTTCCATAGCTGGCATCTCTCTAGTCGTCGTATCCTCACTGGATGCAACGGTCACTGGCAGAGGGACGGAGGAGCTGCCACCCTCATCCGGAGCACCCTGAGAGGAGCCTGCAGAGACGACAGGCAGCTGCTGCGTCGACGTGAGGTTGCTTCATACCTCCCTGCTCACCATGGATGGATGGGCACCAAGCTGGGAAACTTGGTGCCTAGGCCATCTCCCACACTGGCACTGACCAGCTGAGGTCAATGCCGATGTGAGGGCTTGCTGGTCAGAGCGCATCCTCAGGAAGCCCTGATTGGTCACTTGGAGGACCCTCTCCACGAGAGTCGCCACTCTCTCCATGGAGGACACATGGCGCTCGGCCATGAGGCTCATTGCATCGGTGATAGCCCGCGTTCACTCCTCCACCACGGACACCAAGCCAAGCATAGCCTCATGTATCTCCACCAGATGCTCCCACACACCGTATTTCCTGCGTTTGCTGCATCGTGGACGACTCCAGAGGCACATCATCAGCCACCGACTGGGCATGTGCCTGGTCCCCTGCAGTCCTCCAGCTGCTGGCGCCATGGGCACTCTCTGTCTCTGCTAGCTCCTCCAGCGACTGTCAAGTGCCTGCACCGCTGTGCCCTGGGACACAAGCCGATGTTCTAATTCCCACCGAGTTGCTAGTATCTGCGCTGGTGCCTGCCTGGCAGAGATGGTGTGACGCTGGTGAGTCCGAGACTTCAGGCCCTAAGTGTGAGAGGGGGCCCCTGCTGCTCCTCCTCCTGGCCCTGCTCTGCTGATGCTGAAAGGAAGAACAAGAACATTGGATCAGTTAAAGTGGAGACAATGTGGGGCGCCAGGGGGGAAAGCCTACCTGCTGGGTTGTGACCAATGCCAACATGGTACTCACCCTTTCTGAGCGCAATAAGTCATTGAAGCGCCTGCGACACTGGGTATAGGTGCATCACACCACATCGTGGGAGCTCACGGTCTCCGTCACCTCCTCCTTCCAGGCACGTTTGGTCATGTGGGGGGTCTCCTCCTTCCCTCCTGGGGTACAAGGACCTCCCGCCATGCTGCCACCTCCTCAAGGAGGGCAGCAAGGCAATCGTCAGAAAAAGGAGGGGCACAGTAGTGCCCTGCCCTACCCTTCTGCCTGGCCTGCTCAGCAGCAGCGCTCTGGGGAGCCCTTCCACTAGCCGTGATTCACAGCCTTTGAAAGGCTGCAGCAGCTTTTTACCACAGGCCGCTGGGTCGCCATTGGACCCGGCGGTCATTGCAGTCCTGCCGCTGCCCGCCCACTCCCGCTGTCCTCGGGAGCCGCGATTCACACTGGGCAGGCCTTAATTGGCCCGCCCGCATAAAATGGCGGCGCGGACCCAATCATGGGCAGTGACCGGGTCCGCGCCCGCTCCCACACTGCCCGCCCGACAGGCAGAAAATTCTGCCCATTGTTTCAGTGTGCATCAGTAGTGGGGGGAGTCAATATTTAAGGTGGTGGATGGGGTGCCAATCAAGTGGCCTGCTTATCCTGAATGATGTCGAGTTGAATTGTGCCATTGAATGTCATGGGGAGATGGCTAGATTCTCTCTTGTTGGAGGTGGTCATTGCCTGGCACTTGTGTGGCCCAAATGTCACTTACCAGTTATCAGTCCAAGCTTGAATGTTGTTCAACTCTTGCTGCATATGGGCATGGACTGCTTCAGAGAAGTTGCGAATGGTGCTGAACATTGTGCAATCGTCAGCAAACATCCCCACTTCTGACCTTATGATGGAGGTAAGGTTATTTTGTGTTATTCTTGTGTTATTTATTTCTACAGCTAAGGTATTTCCGCAAGTTAATAAATTCCAAAGCACTTTGTGAAATGGTAAACACTATTTACAACTGAGCAATTTATGTGTGTCTGTTTGCTCACTAAAACAGAGTAGGCTCAACTGAAAGATTCATTAGTCAGATGCTGCCAATGACTGTCATGAAGGGTAATATCCATCCTTGACCATATCCTGTTCCTGCAGATACCAGTGGATGTTCATCTTTTCCAAATAATCTAATGCCTCTTTCCTCAGTTATACAGTGGAGCATGCATTATCAGTGTTATTCTATCTATTTGCTCAGGTTAATACTGCAACCATTCCCCCCTCTCCCAAACAGCTAATCATGAAACATTGCTTTAATGGCCCATTATTTAATAGTAAATTTACTTCCCTCTCTACAATATTACTCGGTAAGGCCCTTTACTAAGGAGAAATTATAGTCTGATGAGGAGTCAGCAGCCAATATTTGATTCGGTAGCCAATGTATCCCAGGTATCTTTTGCAATCAGTTTCCACTTTGTAATTGTCAATGAAAACCTGATTTCAAAAAAATCAATGCATCATAGACAAAACCAAGAAAACAAGCACTTACTTGCATCATTTTATGTCTGTGATTGTATACCTTCTTTGTATTAAGTGAACAATAAACCTTTCCTCTCTTTTCAAAAAAAGAGAATGCACAGTGGTAAGGTACATACTTTTTTAAATCATTCATGGGATGTGCCCATCCCTAATTGTCCTTAAAGTGGTGGTGAGCTGCCTTCTTGAACTGCTGCAATCCACTGCTGTAGGTACATCCACAGTGCTGTTAGGGAGGGAGTTCCAGGATTTTGACCCAGTGACAGTGAAGGAACAGTGATATAGTTCCAAGTCAAGATGGTGTGTGGCTTGGAAGGGAAGTTCCAAGTGGTAGTGTTCCCATGTGTCTGCTGCCCTTGTCCTGGTGGCGATTGTGGGTTTGGAAGGTGTTGTCTAGGTACCTTGGTGAGTTCCTGAGTGCATCTTGTAGATGGTATACACTGCTGCCACTGTGCTTCGCTGGTGATTGTCAGTGGAAGAGGTGCCAATAAAGTGGGCTGCTTTGTCGTGGCAAGCTTATTGAGTGTTGTTGGAGCTGCACTCATCCAGGCAAGTGGAGAGTATTCCATCACACTCCTGACTTTGAGGAGTCAAAAGGTGAGTTACTTGCCACATGATTCCTAGCCTCTGACCTGCTCTTGTAGAAGTATTTTTATGGCTCATCCAGTTCAGTTTCCGGTCAATGGTGACCCCCAGGATGTTGATAGTGGGTGATTCCATGATGGTAATGCCATTGGATGGTTCGATTCTCTCTTGTTGGAGATGGTCATTGCCTGGCACTTGTGTGGCACGAATGTTACTTACCACTTGTCAGCCCAAGCCTGGATATTGTCCAGCTTTTGCTGCATTTTGACATGGACTGCTTCAATATCTGAGTCATGAATGGTGCTGAATATTGCGTAATCATCAGCGAACATCCCCACTTCTGACCTTATGATGGAACACTATCCTGGGAAACTCCTACAGTGATGTTCTGGAACTGAGATGATTGACCTCCAACAACCACAACCACTGTCCTTTGTACTAGGTATGGCTCCAACCAGTGGAGAGTTTTCTCCCTAATTCCCATTGACTCCAGTTTTGCTCGGGCTCCTTGATGCCATACTCGGTCAAATGCTGCCTTGATGTCAAGGACAGTCACTCTCACCTCACTTCTGGAGTTCAGTTCTTTTGTCTACGTTTGAACGAAGACTTAATGAGTTCGGGAGCTGAGTGACCCTGGTAGAACCCAAACTGAGCACCAAGGAACAGGTTATTGCTCAGCAAGTGCCACTTGATAGCACTGTTGATGACCCTTTCTGCGGCATTATACTCAGTGAACTCCAATGTCTGCAAAAAAAATCTCTTTGTCTTTACATATACTGGTGCATGACACCATACAACAGTACATATTAAGTTACTTACTCCTTAATTTCTTCTTTAGTTTGCACTTTTCACAGGCCTCTAAGATGTAGATGTGCTATAACAATGGCATAAGTCCCAAAGGAAATCTGGGTCAATAAATTCATGACTTAACAAAAAATACAGATCAAATAAAATCTTCCTATTAAGTTTACTCGTCACTAGAATACATTAATGCAAATTCACATTTAGCTTATAGACTGCTGTGAACTATCAAGGTATGTAACTTATTACCTCCCTTCTTTATCTTATAATAAATAAGTTGCAAAACCAAGATTTGAACTGTAATATCTAATGGTAATTTTTTTGATTTACTCCATCTTCTTTCCAACTTCTTGCAACCTTTGATGATGTACTATGGGCTTTGGTTCTTCACTAAGGTTTTCATAATAGTAGGAATGCAAATTTTATAACTGCTGGACTGCTGTAACTTTTAAATCTTCCTGTTAATAGAGCTGGTAGACAACAGTGCAGCGGTAAATTTATGCACTTCCTTTGACAGTTTTTAAGATTTGTGTCTATGAGCATTGAACATAGTTTATATTTTATTGCTCAGTTGTCAATTTGTTAAGTCAGCAAAAATGAATGAAAGCCGTTAACAGCCTGCAAATGGAAACATGGGTTGATTTATTTTATGTATAATTCACTACAATTTCTCATACTTGTCCTACAAGTTAAGCCAAATCTCTGATGTTATGGATCTCCTGAGATTCTGAACATAAAACATGTATTTTTCCATATTGCTTACAGCAAACATTTTCTGATTGTTGCACTGAGCTACAACTGGCATTAAAATTTTAGATAATATCCTAGGTTGTGATCTCACTAATCCACCTATTCCATAACAATAATACCAAAGCTTTTATGTTTAAAGTGAAACGTGTTTATAAATATCTAAAGTTGAAGAATGTAGCATATAATTTTTTCCTGCAAAATACAATCTATAAGAAATAAGATTAAGCATTTATAAATTAAGGGTAAATATGGACATTCCACCATTGTATCTCTGAAAGCCTTTACCATGGAACTATTTCTTGGGGCCAATGTTCACCTTCACCTCTTGGGCAGTAAATTAGTGGCGCAGATTATAGAACAGCCCAATTTCCATAGAAATGAAAATTGGGTTGGGCTCTTTAATTGGCGGGTGATCTACTCTGTCAGTTTGCTGTCCAAATGATTATGGTAAAAATTACCCCATGCATTTTAACACAGCTGCTTTATGAAATCAAGAGTATATAGACAACAACATAAAATAGGTGCACCTGAAATTTGCACTGAAATGCAGTAAGGACTCTGTTATCAGAGATGGTGGCTGCTTTAATCTATGTTGTTGCAAATATCATAGTTCATGTTAATATTTTAGAGGTAACTTTTAGTTCTGGGAAGATTAAAGTTGTAAAAATAAGGTAATTAAAATGCTGTACATTAGAGATTGCCAGAACCTCAAGAAATGGCAGTTCACAAGGTGACCTAGTTTGCTTAATAAAGTCAGAATCGAAGAGATAGAGCTATAAAACAGCAGGTGGGCATACTTGGCTAAATAGCAAGAAACGTGATGTGTAATGCTTGCAAGAACAATGGCAGTCCAGAGAGATGTTTTTGTTTTGGGAGGTAACACTAACTTTAGTTTAAAAAGCATTCAGTAAACCTTGAAAGGTTATAAAGCCCATTTACTTCAATAGGTCAAAGGAGAAATTGTAAATGAGGGATAATTAATCTAAAGGCCAATTTGAGGACGACCCAGAGCAGGCTAGATCATTATGGAGATGGGTGGAGCTTAGAGAGGTTCCATGGTTTCAATTTATCTGGGTGTCTGCTGGCAGAGATTTTAGTTGCAGTTTGGTCCTGATGTGGTTTGCAACTCATTGAGAGAAGAGAGCCAAATTTAAATGACATTTAGCTCGACCTGCACTGTCAGCAGAGTAAAACACTAATTTCATCACTGACCGCATGGAAGGCAGGTGAGGCTTAGTTCCAGATTGAATCTTGTGAGGGAAGAGAAGCTGGATGATTATCTAGTCTAGATCCTATAAGTGGATGGCTAAAAATCTGGGCCTAAGATTCCAATAACACAATAGAGAATCATATGCGCTTACCAATGACACAAGATTGGTGGTATAAGGAATGGAGATGGTAGCATAACAAGACATAGAGACATCGATAGCTTAATTGAATGATAAAAACTGTGGCAGCTGGATGTGAACACAGATAAGTGTGATGTCAACCATTTTTGACCAAAAATGGATAGATCAGAGTATTTTTGAATGGTGAATAACTAGGAACAGTAGAGGTTGAAACAGATTTAAGGTCCATATACACAGATCTCTAAAATATTGTGCTAGAATATAAGGTGGAGGAAGTTTTTCTGCAGCTATGCAAAACCCTGATTAGATCACATCTGGTGTCTAAGTTTGGGCACAAACATTAGAAAGAATATATTGGCCTTGGAAGGAGTGCAGCACAGATTCACCAGAATGTTATCAGGGCCCCAAGTGTTAAAATATAGGAGAGATTTAATGAACTAAGCTTGTGTTCCCTGGAATATAGAAAGTTAGGGGTTGATATGATTGAGGTTTTTAGGGTTTTGAAAGAAAAGGAATTGATTGGGAAGACAGAGAGAAACTTGCTGCTAGTGGGGAAGTCCAGGACAAGGAAAAGTAACCGTAAAATCAGAAACAGGATATTCAGGAGAGAAGTTAGGAAACACCTCTTCTCACCAAGGGGAAGGTGGGAGGATTGGGTTTGGTTGGAGTAGGGTGGGCGGTGTGGGAGAAGTGTGGAATTCTCTGCCAGAAAAAGGAATAGATACTAGCCCAATTAATATTTTTAAACCTGAGATCACAAAGATTTTTGTTAGCCAAGGATATTAAGGGATATGGAGCCAAGGCAGGTAAATGGAGTTAAGATACAAACCAGGCATGATCTCATTGAATGGCATCTTTCCTCCTATCCACCTGCTGCAATGCCTCCAGTGTCATAGCCTTCAGTACGGATATCACTCTCAGTTTGTAAGCATGTCTAGTGTAACAGAAGAGTTTGGTGAGCTGAGGAAACTTAAATATCTTTCTAAAAATCTAATATTGTTTAACTGCTAGTACTGTTTAACTGCTAAGTCTCATCCAGGGGCCTAAGCAGGGAGATAGAAGCTATATACTCTACTCTTAAGGTTTAAAATAGTACAGGAATTTGTGATAAGATTAATAAATATATAAAAGAAAATAAATAATTGAATGAAATAATTAAGTAATTAAAGCACATAAAGATGACAGGACAGGTGATGTGTCATGATTGCAGCATGTGGATGCACCTGGATAACATTGTGATCCAGGGCAAACACATCTGCAGTAAGTGTTTGCAGCTTCAGGAACTTCGGCTCAGAGTCATTGAGCTGGAGGTTGAACTGCAGACTCTGTGACTGGGGGATGTTTTATACCAGGAGGCAGTCACACCACTTAGGATAGGGTCTTCTGATTTGGTTAGTGGCCAAGGACAGAGGAGGTTGTGACTGAGAGTGAGGCAGTTAAGGGGACCCAGAGGACAGGAGAGCAGGAGGGTGAGCCTCTGCAAATGCCCAACAAGTTTGAAGTTCTATGAGCTTGTTTGGATGAGATTGGGGGCTGCAGGGTGGATGAGCAAACCGACCATGGCACTGTGGTACAGGAAGTCATCCAAGTGGGGGAAGCAAAAAGGAATGTAGTGGTAGTCAGAGACAGTATACTAAGGGGGATTGACACTGTTCTCTGTAGCAAAGAGCGAGAGTCCAGATGGCTTTGTTGCCTACCCGGCATCAGGGTTCGGAACGGCTGCTCAGGGCTGGAGAGGAACCTGCAGTGGGAGGGGGAGGATCCCATGGTCATGGTCCATGTGGGCACCAACGACATAGGCAGGATGAGGAAGAAGGCTCTGCATAGTCAGTATGACGAGCTAGGCACCAAATCAAGAAGCAGAACCTCAAAAGTAATAATTTCTGGATTATTACCTGAGCCACGTGCAAATTGAGATAGGACAAATAAGATTAGAGAAATGAATGTGTGGCTCAAGGACTGGTTTGGGAGAAGTGGGTTCTAGTTTGTGGGGCACTGGCACCAGTATTGGGGAAAGTGGGATCTATACCATTGGAACAGTCTACATCTGAACCGTGCTGGGGCTGGCGTCCTCGTGAGCCACCTAACTAGGGAAGTAGAGAGGGTTTTAAACTGAATAGTGGGGACAAGGGACCAAGTTTGGGAAGATGTGGTAAACCAAAGAGGAGAGACAAAGAGGTATTAATATGGGAAATGATAAACAGGCTGCAGCCTTGACACATCACCTGCCCTGCTATCCTTAATGTGTTTTAAATAATTGCTTAATTATATTAATCACTTATTTATGTTGCTTTCTTATATATTTTATTAACTTTATGTACTATGTTAAACCTTAGAGATAGAATAGAACTTACAGCTTAGCAGATACTCACCAAACTGCTAGCTCCTTTCCCTGTAACAGGGCAAGAACAAATTTCTTTGGGGTGAGAAAGATAGAAAGGAACAAACATCCCCCTTCCCCCTCCTGCCCCCACCCCACCCCATAGGGAGACCTATGTAAATATACACCAACTTCTTATCCAACTGCCTAGTTTCCCTTTTATTCCATGACCTAGAATCTTACTCACACGTCTGTTGTGTGGCACTGCATCAATTCCTTTTGAAAATCCATATACACCACATTGACAGTGTTTCTTTTATCAACCTTCTCTGTTACCTCCTCAAAAAGCTCCAGCAAGTTAGTTAAACATGATTTTCCCTTGATGAATCCATGCTGGCTTTCCTTAATGATCCTGCACTTGTCTAAGTGATTATTGATTTTATCCCATACTATAGTTTGCAGAAGTCTCCCTATTACTGAGGTCAAACTGTCATTGCCAGCTTTATCCTTGCACCCCTTTTTGAACAAGGGTGTAACATTTGCAGTTCTCCAGTCCTCTGGCAGTCTAAGAAAGACTGGAAGACTATCACTAATGCCTCTGCAATTTCCACTCTCACTTCCCTCAGTATCCTTGGATGCATCTCACCCAGTCCTGGTACCTTATCTATTTTAAGTAAAGATAGCCTTTCCAACACCTCCTTCTTCTCGATTGTAAGTTCTTCTAGTGTACCAGTTACCTCCTCTCTCACCTTGGCCTGGGTAGCAAGTTCTTCCTTTGTAAAAACAGATGCAAAATAATCATTCAACACCTCTGCTATTTCTCCAGCCTCCACATGCAAGTCCCCTTTTTTGTCCTTAATCACCCTTACTCTTTCTTTTACCACCCTTTTATTATTTACTACTTAAGAAGACTTTGGGATTCGCTTTTATGTTTGCTGCCAGCCTCTTTCCATGCTCTCTTCTTGCTTTTCCTTTTAGTTTCTTCTCTTCCCCTCTAGTCCTTGTATGTTCAGCCTGATTCTCCATTGTGTTTTCTACCTGACATCTGTCATACGCGCACCTTTTCCTTTTCATCTTTACCTCTATCTCTCTTGGCATCCAGGGCACTCTGGATTTATTTGTCCTACCGTTCCCCTTCAAGGGAATATTCCTTGACATTGCCTGCAATACTTTTTCTTTGAAGGTAGCCCATTGTTCAGCCACTGACTTTTCTGCCAACATTTGATTCCAACTGACTTGACTTAGAGGCGTACTCATCCCATCGAAGTTGGCTTTCCCCCAATTAATTATCCCTTCTCTGGATTGTTGCCTGTCCTTTTCCATGATTAACCTAAACCTTATGATACGATGGTCACTAACCTCTAGAGGCTCTCCCACTGATATTTGATCCACTTGGGTCAACTCATTCCCCAGAACCAGGTCCAAAAATGCATGTCCTCTCATTGGACTGGAAACATATTGCTATAGAAAATTATCTTGAACACATTCCAGGAACTCTCACCCCTCTTGTCCTTTTGTACTATTCCTAACCCAGTCTATATGTGAATAATTGATGTCCCCCATTATGATTACAACTCTTGCACCTCTCCGTAATTTCTTTGCAAATTTGTTTCCCCTAACTTGCTCCATGTCCCATTTACCCATAATCCCTGTGCTTGCTAACTTAAATTGGCCTGCAGTTAAGCAGCGTCTCAATTTTAAAATTCTCATCACTGTTTCCAAATCCTACTGTGGCCTTGTCTCCTCCCTATGTCTGTAATCTCCAGGGTATCTGTGCTCCTCTAATTCTGGTTTCTTAAGTACTATATTCCCAATTTTAATCGCTCCACCATGGAGTTGCCTTCAGTTGCCTCAGCCCTAAGCTCTGAAATTACCCTTCCTGAATCTCTCAGCCTCTCTATGTTGCTTTCCTCCTTTGAGATGTTCCTTAAAACCTAGCTTTTTGACCAAGCTTTTGGTCTTCAGTTCTAGTATCTCCTTATGTGGCTTGGTGTCATATATTGTTTTACAAGGCCCCTGTGAAGCACCTTAGGAGAATTTATTACATTAAAAGCACATAAAAGCACAAGTCGCTATTGTTGTTGTCTGGTCGTTATCACATTCTGCTTGTGAGAACTTGCTGCGTGCAAATTGGTTGCTGTTTTTTCCTGATTGTAACACTGATTACACTTCAAAAATACTTAATTAACTGAAAAGCGCTTTGGGACATCCAAGTTGTGAAAAGTGCCATATAAATGCAAATCTTTCCTTTCATAAATAATAATGGAGCAATGGAGGAAGCGTTAGGAATGTGCTGTGCAGCATGTGGAATTTTTATCACCAGTTAAGTTTCTTAATATTCATTCATAGTTCTTTTCTTCTGATAAAATATTGCTCAATAAAAATATGGGGCAAGAAATTCATATTTTGGGCAAGGGAGCAATTTGCAGTGCTAGTCAGATGCTGGTGGGCAAGACAAAAAATTCATCTGAACAATTATGGTGTAAGTACCTTCGCTTCCAGCACAATTATCTGCTTCTAAACGCTTCCAGCAAGCTCTGCACAGAGCAGGAGGCACTGGCAGCAGAGATGGACACCATGTGGTGCAGAGACAGCTTTTTCTTAATGGCACTTGCCTCTTACAGGGAAGATGGGAAAAAAGATTGCTGCAAATAGTATTTTTACAAACTGAATACCAGACCACACAGGGAGATCCAGACTGATGGATGGGGCTTAAAGCATTAGCAGTACAAGTGGGTAGGTGGAGAAATGCCATGGTCTGGAAGGGATCAGGAGACCCTGAAGGATCAAGCTCAGAAGGAAATGGGAACAGGCGGCCAGCAAGTGAACCTGGACCCAAGGACAGGACAGCATGCCACAATAAGTCTAATGACCTCACTTGGCTAGTCAACCTCAGTTGCAATCAAATCAAAATCAATTCCATTTATTGGACAGATAGAAAGGATACCAATCAGCAACCAGCATCCCCTACAAAACAAATAAAATACTCAATAGTTTTGCTTATAAAACCTGGAGCTTCAGGTGATAACACTGTCTGGGAGGGAGTTATATTGCAGGAGACTGGCTAATGAAACTTTGTCACTGGCATTCTATACTACCTTGAATTTTTACAGGAAGTTGAGATGCAATTGCTCTTTTATTTTTATAACACATTTGATATAAGTATCAGTAACTTTTATGGTACTGTTTCTCTGGTAGTATTGGCCAGCATTTTACGGCCCCTCCCGCCCAGCAGGGTATTACGATCCCACCAAACAGAATGGAGATTTAAATGGCTCACCGCATCCGCCAGGGGGAGAAACGCAATGGTGGGGCTGTAAAATCCTGGCCAGTATTGCAGAAGTTTGAAGGCTAAGCCACATTTGTGGATTCTGGCTGTATGGCATTAGAGGTGGGATTTTCTGGTCCTGCTTGCCGCTGGGATTGTCTGATCCTGCCCAAAGTCAACGGACAACGGTCCGCCGAATCTCCTGCAGTGGGTCCAGTTACGACGGGGCTGGAAAATCCCGGTGCGAGTTCCCCTAATTGAGTGAGTCATGCTTTCTATCAAATCTGTCAAAAAGGAGTACAATATTCCACCAATATACAGATAAAATTCTAGAAATTGGTTCACATTCATTTTTTGGGCAGTGGGTGGTAGTAATTCAGGACCTGTTGTCATGAAAGTAGGCAGAGAACAAATTTGGTGCTACATCCATATTTAAAATTATTGTTGCATTGGCCTTGTGGTGCAGTAGTAGTGTCCCTGCCTCTGAACCAGAGGTCTGGGTTCAAGTCCCAGTCCAGGACTTGATGACCAAGGAAGGTGCATTCATAATGCATTCATACCAAACAGGTTGTGTATCAATCTGCAAATCCTTCCAACTTAGGCCAATGGCAGGTGGTAAAAACAGGAGAAATTCCTGCTCAGCCATGTGATGGAAAGAAAATTGGAGCCTCTCACATCACTATTCATAGCTCTTGCATTACAACATGCAAGTAAAATACATGTTGACACAGCAGCTTGGAATCCTTGGGGGTTACGGGGCGGGGCGGGGCGGGGGGGGGGGGTGGACAGTGGTGTTCAGTTGGCTGGATGGCCAGTCTGAATCAGATTGGTGCCAACAGCATGGGGTTCAATTGATGTTGCATCAGGGATGGATTCAAGACCTGCTTCCTTGTCCTATCTGTGGTGGAGGTTGTGGTGCTGTGGGTCGGACCTGCCTTTGGGCAGAGAGTTGAAAAAGAAGCATTGGTCTAAGTTTGGTCTGCACTGTTGACTGGCTAAATGCTGAACAGGGGGCCGCTCAGCATTTTCAGAGAACACGTGGTTCAGGCAGTCTGTTCCTCTCAAAGACAGACTATTCCTCTTAAAGGGAAGCTGCATGGAATCACAGAAATCTGTTGCTGAATTCCAATGCTGCAATTCTAAACAAAGAAAATGGAGAATGAGGGCAGGGAGAGGGTTCACAGATGCAGTACTGGATGACTTAGTGGCAGAGATAGGTAGGAGGAGAGAGGCCATGTTTCCACAGGAGGCCAGGACACCTTCAAGTTCCACCCTCAGGAGGGAATGGAAACAGGTGGCAAGGGGAATCAATTCCCTGATCTGGCTCCAAGGACCTGGCAACAATTCCACAGATGTTTAATGACCTCACACAGCTGGTCAAAGTCAATGACTGCACCTTCACATGGTATCTCCTCCCCACCTCACCATCAACCTCTCACATCACTTAAAGCACAACACCTCCGTCACTCACAAAACAGCACTTCTGGGAACTCAGGACTCAATCTAACATCCAGATACTGGACTTCACCCTCAAACATCTACCACTGCTGCCTGCCTCATACCCACATCTCACTGCCTCCACATGCCTCCAGGTATTCAGCTATGGCAGACACATCCCTCAAATACAGTGCAATACAGTCACTTACATTCTGCCTTCTCTCTCACAGGACAAAATGGCATACAAGAGAAGGGAGCAAACTGGAGTCAGCAGAGCTTAAGTATACCTGCATCTTCTAAGCCCTACAGAGAAGATGGTTCCCTACATCATAGTTCTGGCTGCAATGGAGCCTGTAACGTCTAATGTCACTGAGAGCATTAAGCATGATGATATCTTCCTGCCTTATGCCCCTTCCCAACTCCCAACACAGCCTTGTCCTGCTATCTGGCATGATGAGCAAACAGCTGATGTGACCATGAACTTTTTGCTTCCCATCCCAACCCCCTTTCCTCACACTAACCTTCCCCTCCTGAGTTCCTGTTTTCAGATATCCAAGAGGTTCTGCCTGAACAGCCACATCAGCCCATAGAGGAAGGGAAAGAGCAACAGTACAGCAGTGATGAGAAGGCTTATAGTCACTTGATCTGACACTTACTGCTTCCAATTCTGACATGTGCACTTACCTTGGAGACTAGCATAGAATTGGGGACAGTACCTGATGAGTCAGAGTGGGCTGGAAGCAGGCCAGAGGTACAGGATGGTTTGTTTGTCAGCTTGCTGGAGGTGAGGTAGCAGACAAGTACTACTTCAGAGAATTCAGATGAGGACCTTGATGGTATAGCATGCTGGAAAGCACTGAATCAGCATGTATACCAAAATTCTGGGCACTTTGGATGTCCTGCCAAGCAACCTCCTGTCATTGTTAAGGAGAATGGAAGGGACTGGCTCCAACAGACGACATGGTGCAGAGGTTGTCCTCTCTGCAGCCTCTGCTCCATCTCCCTGTCATGCTGTAGACCCAAAAGCACTGTTACTGCTGACCTAATAGTTGTTGCAGCCTTTATGTGGACAGGTCACCTACTCATCTACCATCCCTGCAACATTCTCTGGAAAATGGACCAAAAGACTTCCAAAACACTCCGGGGTACTTTCAGACACTTTCTGGTAGAAATTGTTCCATAAATTTAACCAACCTGCAATCAGGGTGTGCAGCCCTTTAAACAACAGAGCTGCATCTTGCTGCTTCAAGCTTCTGTTTTGAAGAATGGTGGACCCAGAACCTACATTGTCTAAATTTGATATCCTGGCATCATAACAGCCGGTTGGGCAAATTCAACACATTCAGGAGACACAGCTGCAAGTGTCCATATCATTGAGGAACCACCAGGAGGGCCCTGCTGGTGGTGGTCCATGTCACTGATGGTCCCCAGGGAAACAAGATTCTGTGACACTATGCAACTGAATTTTGTGGCTATAGTGTTGTACTGGTCTCTATCAGGAACATGGTAACTCCTCCATCACTCACCAAATAGCACTTCTGGGCACTCAGGACTCAATCTAACATCCAGATACTGGACCTCACCCTCAAACACCTATCACTGCTGCCTGCCTCATACCCACATCTCACTGCCTCCACATGCCTCCAGGTATTCAGCTATGGCAGACACTTACGTTCTGCCTTCTCTCTCACAGGACAAAATGGCATACAAGAGAAGGGAGCAAACTGGAGATGGCAGAGCTTAAGTATACATGCATCTTCTAAGCCCTACAGAGGAGATGGTTCCCTGCATCATAGCTCTGGCTGCGATGGAGCCTGTAACGTCCAATGCGTCCACAGATCATGGTATCTATCGGGTTATATTGGTCTCTATCAGGAAAAAAAGTCAAATTCACACCTGCACACTGGAAGCAGGGCTAGTAAATCTCAAATTTGTAAAATCATACAAAAAAGGTAAGAAAAAAATCTAACCAGGCAGGCAATGAGGAAATAAAAAGCAGAATGCACAAAACCTCAAACAGACTAGGTGTTGGATGACTAGTGAATGGGACTTGCTCTGGGACAGGAGAGCAGGCAGCAGAGCTTTGAAAAGGCTGAAGCATATGGAGGTGGAGGATGGGAAGCTGGGCAGAAGGGCATTGGAAGTTGCATGGGCTTGGAGAAGGATTTTGGCAGCAGATGGACTGAGGCAGGGGCAGAGAAGGGTGATGTTATGGAGAAGTAGGTGGTTTTTGTGATGGGCAGAATACAGTGTTATAAATTGAGCACAGGATGAACAAGAATGGCAAGCCTATGAATAGTTTGGTTCAACCTGAGACAGTGGCCTGAATTTTCATCCTCAAAGCAGGTAGTTGGAGTTGGGAAAATTCCCAGCTCGGCCTGCCTGCCTTGGCAGAAAGTGCCCGTAAAGGTGGGGTCAGCATTGCTGGGGGACGGATGTGGTCTGGAGTCAGGCAAGCCCACCCGGGAAAAGGTTTGGAGGTAGCCACAGGGGTTGTCGGGTAGGCTGTGGGACTTCATCCCAGTTAAAATAAAAACACAAAGGCTCTCACCCCTTACACCTCCTCACCCTCCACACACTCCCCATGTCCCATCCATGCCACCTCATGCCCCCCACCCACCCTGTATGGCACTTAATGCACCCAGCATCAAGCTATGCCTTTCCACCCACCCTCCATGGCCCCTCCTGTCCCCAATGCCAAGCTATACATAACGAGGCTTGGCTGAGAACCCACACACCCATTATGCTTGTTGGAACAGCTTTGTTCCAAGGCAAACATTGCTTGATTGACAGCAGGCTGTCTGATCTCTGTGGTCAATTTCACACTGTTTATTTACACAAGGTTAAATGGTTTCAAGGACTTGTGATTTTTGTTATTGATACTTTAAGGGTCTGGATGATTGACATTTTTATTGCCTTCTAAATGAAATGATTTATTTTAACATAGTAGAAAGTTATGAATAAATTACTTTTTAAAAATTGTTTTTTGCATATCCTACTGTCACTATAGGGTTCATTGATTCTATACAGTGCGTAGTGCATCAATAGGCATGGACGTGCCAGAGCTTGGCATAGAAGACATGAGGAGTCATAGGGGTTGGTTGGAAGGGCAGAATGTGACATGAGGGGCTATGGGAGAAGGTGGGGGCCATAGCTTGGCATGGGGAGCATGGGGAGGACCTTTTGATCTCACCTTTTAAAAGGTCCCCTCATGCAGACTAGGATTTGTGTCTCCTCTGAGGAGCCGTGAACCACAATGCTTTAAAAATCTAGCCCGACTCCATGAAAATTGTGGAGAAGGACATGCCTATCCCCGCAATGGAGCTGGCCAGGTCAGGAGTGGTGGATGCGGGCTTTTGACAGGAACCAGCATGCACCCTTTAAAGGCAGTCCTGAAAATCAGACAGCCTGGTGATGGGTTCCAGAATCCTGGAATCAGGACCCATTCACCATTTTTAAAGGGCTATCAAGTCACTCCAATTTGGTGAAAATTCCAGGCCAGTAACTGTGAAGTGGGAAG
Organism: Cetorhinus maximus; assembly: GCF_964194155.1. NCBI lineage: Eukaryota > Metazoa > Chordata > Chondrichthyes > Lamniformes > Cetorhinidae > Cetorhinus > Cetorhinus maximus. Next base: position 27,997,903 of record NC_135892.1, on the reverse strand, counting down.
GGAATTGGTGGCAAGGGTGCAGAATTAGCGGAAAGATTGAAACATGGACATTACAGAGATTTGCCTGAAAGTTGACAAAGACTGGGATCCCAATATTCAAGGGTACATGACATTTAGGAAGGATAGGAAGCTAGGAAAAGATTGAGGGGTAGCTCTGTTAATTAACGATGCCATTGATACAATAGAGAGAGATGACCTTAGTTCTGGAGATCAAGATGTAGAATCAGTTGTGTAGAGATGAGGAATAGTAAGGACAAGAAGTCACTTGTGGGAATAGTTTACAGGTCCTGTAACAGTAACCACATACTGTAGGACAGAATATACAGGAAGAAATAATGGGAACTTGTGAGAAAGGTACGGCGATAATCATTGGGGATTTCAATTTACATATGGATTGGACAAATCAGATTGGCAAAGGTAGCCTGGATGATGAGTTCATAGAGCGTTTTCAGGATAGTTTTTAGAGCAGCACATTCTAGAGCCAACCAGAAAGCAGGTTATACTAGATTTGGTAATGCACAATAAGACAGGATTAATTACTGACCTCACAGTGAAACTCTTTCGAGTTATCAACAGTCACAGATTGCAACTCTTTCGAGTACAATCACAGTTCTTGGTTTCCGGGAGTGGGACATGAACCCACAACCCTCTGATTCAAAGGCGAGAGTGCTATGAACTGAGCCACAGCTGAAGGTGCCCCTAGGTAGCAGTAATCATAATATGATTGAATTTCACATTCAGTTTGAGGGGATCTAAGACTAGTGTTTTAAACTTAACAAGGGCAATTATGAGGGCATGAAGACAGAGCTGGCTAAAGTGAACTGAGAAATTAGGTTAAGGGATAAGTCAGTAGAGATGCAGTGGTGGACATTTAAGGAGATATTTCAGAATACTCAGAAAAGATACATTCCAATGAGAAAGAAAGACTCTAAGAGAAGGACCCCCCATCCACGGCTAACTAAGGAAGTTAAAGGTAGTATCATATTCAAAGAAAAAACCTATAATTCCGCAAAGATGAGTGGTGGGTCAGAATATTGGTCAGAATATAAAGAACAGCAAAGAATGACTAAAAGATTAATATGGAAAGAGAAATTAGAATATGAGAGAATACTCGCTAGAAATATAAAAACAGATAGAGTTTCTACAGGTATTGGAAAAGTGTAAGTAAAATGAGCGCTGGTCCACTAAAGAGAGAGCCTGGGGAATTAAAAAAGGAAAATAAGAAAATGTTGGATGAATTGAACAGATATTTTGCATCTGTCTTCACTGTACAGCACTTGTCAGCCATGATTGAATGGCGGAGCAGACTCGATGGGCCAAATGGCCTAATTTCTGCTCCTATGTTTTATGGTCTACAGGTTACAAATAACATCCCAGAAATAAGTATGAATCAAGAGGTGAAAGGAAGGGAGAACTTCAAACAATTACAATCACCAGGGAACTGCTGCTGTGAAAATTATCACAGCTAAAATCTAACAAGTCCCCAGGTCCTGATGGACTTCGTCCTAGGGCCTTAAAAGAAGTGGCTGCTGAAATATAAGATGCATTGATTTTAATTTTCCAAAATTCCCTAGATTCTGGAAAGGTCCCATCAGATTGGAAAATAGCGAATGTGACTCCTTTAATCAAGAAAGGAGGAAGACAGAAAGCAGGAAACTACAGGTCAGTTAGCTTAACATCTGTCATAAGGAAAATGCTGCAATCACTGGATTGCTGCAAATGCTGGAAAATGCTGTTATTATTAAGACATTTTCAGTGGGGTACTTAGAAAATCTCAATGCAATCAAGCAGAGTCAACATGGTTTTGTGAAAGGGAAATTATGTTTGACTAATTTAATGGAGTTATTTGAGAGTAACAAGCAAGATAAATAAAGGGGAACCAATGGATGTGCTGTACTTAGATTTCCAGAAGCCATTTGACAAGATACCACATCAAAGTTGCTGCGCAAAATAAGAGCTCATGGTGTCATGGGTAACATATTAGCATGGATAGAGGATTGGTTAGCTAACAGGAAGCAGAGAGTAGGCATAAATAGGTCATTTTCAGGTTAGCAAGCTGTGACGAGTGGAGTGTCACAAGAATCAGTGCTGGTGTCTCAACTGTTCACAATTTATATCAATGACTTGGATGAAGAGACCGAATGTATGGTTGTTAAATTTGTTGATGACACAAAGGCAGGTAGGAAATTAAGTTGTAAAGAGGGCACAAGGAGACTGCAAAGGGATATAGACATGTTAAGTGAGCAGGCAAAACTTTGGCAGATGGAGTATAAGCTGGGAAAATATGAACTTGTCCACTTCGGCAGGAAGAACAGAAAAGCAGCATATTATTTAAATGGAGATAGATTGCAGAACTCTGAGGTACAGAGGGATTTGGGTGTCCTGCTACATGAATCACAAAAAGTTAGCATGCAGGTACAGCAAGTGATTAGGAAAGCAAATGAATGTTGTTGTTTAATGCAAGGGGAATGGAATATAGAAATATGGAAGTTTTGCTACAGTTGTACAGGGTGTTGGTGAGATCACATCTGGAGCACTGTATACAGTTTTGGTCTCCTTATTTAAGAGAGGATATAAATGCATTAGAAACAGTTCAGAAAACGCTCATTTGACTGAGACCTTGGCTGTGCCCGCTGGCAGCAGGCACGATAGGTGGTGGGCGCAGACAATATGGCGCGATCTGGTTAACAACGGCAGGAAGGCAGGTCACGATTGTCCACTCAACCCGCCGATGGAGGGCTGCATTTCCTGCCAACGGTTGGTGGGGAGCTCATTGTAATACATCAGCATTTCATTAAAAGGCCATCCCACCAGGCTCTGAACCCCCACCAGATCGTCCGTCCACATCGGCGGGAAAGCACGTCAACGTGCTTCACAACAGCACACTGGCGACGTGTACTTGGCGGCCTTCACTTTGGGGAAATTGAGATGAGTGAACAGCATCATTTTCCACAGTTCGCTTGTTGCTTTGCAGGCTTCAGGGGAGCCAGGTGAAGTGCCGCCTTGCCTTCGTTGGGGGGGCGGGGGAGCTGCTGGTGCTGTCCAGGTACAACTGCTGCCTAGTCCCAGAGACGACTGTTTTCAGGGTGGAGGGCAGGGTGGAGTCAGGGGGCAACTGCTGCCTGGCCCTGGAGGTGGCTGTATTCAGGGTGGGGGCGGGGTGGTGTCTTGGGGCAACTGCTGCCTTGGCATTGGATCCCATGCACAAGCAATCGAGTTGGGAGACAGGGTAGGTGAGGGAACTGGCCATGCATTAGGGATACCTGTATAAACTGACCATCCCTCTGCAACTGAGACAGTTCAGGTGCAGCCACAGTGATATGATTGGGGTCGGGCTCCTAGCCTGCCCGCCCACACAAGCAATGCGGAGGCACCAATGTGCCACCAAGCCCTCCAGACCTTACCCCCCATCACCCCGGGCACAGACTGCGAGTCTGCAACCACTTTACCGGACCGTGCAGCAGTTGGACTGCACAAGTTGTACAATCTCCTCGCCAATATTGGCCATGTAACAGTCACTGCTGGAGGCGCTCACAGCCCCTTGCAATCTCAGCATCCCAGTTTGGACTTGTGTCCCCATGTCACTGGTTGACAGGGCAGCCATGCAGCAAACTCTCTGTGGCCATTTGAGGTGTCATCAGCACTTCCCGGGAAGCATTAAGGGGCTGTCATGCAGCAGAAGGACCACGTCAGGATCATGGATCCTGGTGACATAGCTGTATGCCTGATGGCCTACAGAGAGTGAAGAAGTAGGAGGAGAGAGCGGCTGAGGCTCCTGGCCGCACAAATGCAGGAGCAGCAACCTCAGTATGAAGGGGCTGCTGGGGCTCCCGCACACACTGCCCAGGAGCAACAGCAAGCCATAGCTGGTCGGCGCCTAGCGACACCCAGCGTCTATAGATGCCGCCTGTCATTCCTGCAGATGACCGAGAACCAGTGTCGCCAAAGACTGTGTATGCCTAGGGACCTGGTCGCTCATATCTGCCACTCACTGCAGGACTTGGTGCCAAGGGGACATGGAGGGCATCCACTGCTAGTGGCTGTGAAAGTGACTGTGGCGCTCAGTTTCAATGCTAGTGGCTCCTTTCAGGGATCCACAGGTGGCCTCTGTGTGATCTCACAAGCCGCCACCCACAAATGCATCCATGAGGTCACAGATGCCATCTTCTCGAGGGCACACAATTTTGTGCATATCGCCCAGGACCGGGACAGCAAGGATGCAAGGACCATTGGATTCACCCAGATCTCGGGATTCCCACAGGTGCAGGGTGTGATTGACTGCACCCATGTGGCGCTCAGGTCTCTGTCACTACACACAGTGGACTACATCAACCGCAAGGGCTTCCACTCACTGAATGTGCAGCTGGTATGCGACCACCAGAAGGACATACTGCAGGTGTGTGCACGGTTTCCAGGGAGTGTGCGCAACTCCTTAATCCTTAGTCACTTGCAGATGCCTGCAGCCTTCCAGGGTCCACAGAGGCTGCAGGGATGACTCCTTGGGGACAAGGGCTACCCACAGAGGCCGTGGCTGATGACACCCATGCGGCGGCTTCAGACTGCAGCAGAGCGATGGTATAATGAAGCTCATACTGCAGCTCGCAACTTGGTGGAGCAGACCATCAGCGTGCTGAAGATGCGGTTCCAATGCATGGACCGGTCTAGTGGAGCCCTGCAATATAGTCCACAGAGGGTGTGACGCATCATCGTCGTCTGCTGCGTCCTTTACAACCTAGCGCTACGACGGGGAGACGAGCTGGCTGAGGAGGAGATGGAGGAGCTGGAGGTCTCCTCGGATGAGGAGGACGGCAGCAGGGATGAGGGCGAGGAGGTCCTCGGTGGTGACGATGACAGGGATGAGGCTTTCGTACTGGCTAGACGAGGCAGGCATCCTCGGGAGGCCCACATAACTGCCAGATTTGTGGAGGATGATGACGACATGCAGGGAGGTGTCTCCATAGATCCTCACATTCAGTTGTGAACGTTTGACTCCAGTCTGGCTTATAGCAGCGCCAAAAGCCTCTGTGAGAATGCTTCTGTCATGGAGACGCAGTGGAGGCCCTGATAGTCACTTGATCGCAGGAGGATGATGACAACATGCAGTGAGGACACTCCATGAATCTTCACATAGCCTCTGTGAATGTCTGACTCCTGTCTGGCCGAGGGCAGCTCACTTGCGCTCCATGATCAGGGCCATCTCATAGAGACGCAGCCATGAAATTTTAGACGCATCCGATGCTGTGTCCGCTTTCACTACACGAGCCCTTCAGGAGCTGGTGCACAGCATCAATGGTTGCAGATAGATTGATGGGGGCCAACCCCACCTTAAATGTCCTGAGAGCACACAGAGAGAATGTGAGAACTATGTGGCACCTGCCCACTACATTCTAGCAGCAAGGACAAGCATCACCGAGGAGCAGGCATCAGTAATGTTTCCAGACAGCGTGAAGCCGTACCATCACTGTGGTCTGAAGGCTGCACAGGACATAGGGAAGAGGCCCTGGACTGAGACACCCGCCTTTTATCTTGTGTAGAAAGGTTTCACATCCGAGTGACAAGAATACTGGTCATCAGAACAAAGAGCCACAGGTAGGGAGACATACTTAGGAGTTTATTGACAATAGTGAACAGTATGTACAAGTGACCAACACACATGCCCAGGCTGTGCAACTACTTTTCCTTAACTGCCCTAAATCTGCCACTACATCTTGGTGCTTCCCGGACATCCACAGTGGAGGTGGAGGCAGCCTGCTGACTGCTAACCCCGTCTGTGATGACTTTGGCAGACGTCCTCTGCAGGGCCCCGGCCTGCTTCTGGGGTCCTGCTGTGTGGCAGTGGCATCCTCCTCGGCATGTGAAGCTGGAGCTGCTGAAATTACAGGAAGAGGAGATTTGGATGGGCCGAACACTCCCAGAGTCACCTGGGTGGATGACCCTGGGGTGTACACATACTGATCTTCCTCCCTCTGGGTGCCCAAGGGCCCCTGGCTGACTCCATGAGGGGAAGGGGTAGCTGGAGTGAGATCAAACTGCCCGGCATCCCTCTACACATTGTCGGAGGCTAACTTTGGCATCAGTGATGGAGTTAAGCCCATGCAGCAATGAGTGGTGTCCTGGACCAAGGTCTCCATGGCAGCCACCATCCTGTCAGTGTTGACCTTGGCGCATTGTAATGCCGGCGCTATCACCTCAGCCTGAAGGCAGATGGATTCCTCCATCGTGCCTTGCAATCTGAGGAATGAAGCGGACATCCCTTCCTGAGGTTCCCGAGCTTGCCTTTGCAACTCCAGCAACTGTGACAAGACCAAGTCCAGAGGCTTATCATCTTTTTTTTCATTCGTTCTCGGGACATGGGCTTCGCTGGTTGGACCAGAATTTATTTCCCATCCCTAGTTGCCCTTGAGAAGGTGGTGGTGAGTTGACATGGACTCAACAGATTCCTGGCCTCCAGCAGCCCTCTGAATGCCGGGGACCAGTATGTGATCCCGTGCCTATTCTGGAGCTAGGTCCCACCAAGGCGTGTGTGTCTGCGCTGGTGGAGGATGTGGGTAAACACTGTGACGGAACTTCGAGGAGGGTGCCCAGATCCCCATACGGAGGTTTCTTCGGGGCTTTATTGGAGGCCCTGGGTCATGGGCTCTGTCGGCTATTTGGCAGGTGTGCCTGCGAAAGCAAAGGGAGATAATTATTGCATGGCAGTGGCCTGTGAAAGAGGACACACCACTCACGGCATGGTTGTCTGATGGATGTTGCACTGCTGGATCCTCACTTGATAACAGCAGCGCCAACCTCACTGTCAGCACAGGACCAGTCCAGATCGTGGCCAGCCACTGGATGGCTCTGTTTTCAAAGTCCATGAGGGCCTTGATTTCAGGCATTCCTCCACCAGTCTACGACCTCTCTCTCTTGTTGTGTGCCAGCTTGTCCTGCATGGATAGAGATGGATGAAGTGTAAGCAGGATGCCTGCCGGGCTAGATGATGCCTGTCCTGTGCAGGTGATGAATGGTCCCACGGACGGGATGAGGACAATGAAGGTGTGTGTGAGAGAGTGAATGGTGATGTCCCTTGAACTGGCAGTGAGTGAGGGCCCTATGGATGTGTACTGGGTTTGTGAGTGTGTGAGTTGAGAGTGATGAAAAGAATGACTTACCCTGGCGGAACAGAGGAGATCATTTATCCTTTTGCAGTATGGGGTGGCTGTCCTCTTCTGAAGGGCATTGGCGCTGACCACTGCTGCCACCAACTCCCAAGACAGTCACATTGCTGCCCATCCTGTGGCCAGAGCTGGGGTACAGGACATCCCAGCGGGCCTCCACGACATCCAGCAGTTGCTCGAGGGACCTGTCATTAAACCAGGGGGGGCTGCGGTCTTTTTTCCTTTGCTGGCCATGTCTCCTGGGCAGTGGTAGTGAGCTGGTAGCAATGAGCAGTGTGCTGGCGGCTGCCTTTTAAACATGGCGGCCGGTGTGATGCAACGGTGGGCTGATGGAGGGAGGGCGAATGAGAGCTCACCCGCCATGGAAATGGTGTGTTTCCTGGGAATGCATAAATAATGAAGCAGGTTTGGGACAATACGGCGTGAAAACCTAAAACATCGTTTTACCCGCCTGCTACGGCACTTTGTGCAAATCTGGGAAAATTCCCTGGGGGAGGGGTTATCTTATGAGGAAAAGTTGGACAAGCTGGGCCTGTATCCACTGGAGTTCAGAAGAATGAGAGGTGATCTTATTGAAACATATAAAATCCTGAGGGGGCTTTTTTTTAAATTCATTTATGGGATGTGGGCATCGCTGGCTAGGCCAGCATTTATTGCACATCCCTAATTGCCTTTGAGAAGGTGGTGGTGAGCTGCCTTTTTGAAGCACTGCAGTCACTGTGGTGTAGGTACACCCAAAGTGCTGTTAAGGAGGGAGTTCCAGGATTTTGACCCAGCGGCAGTGACGGAACGGCAATATATTACGAAGTCAGGATGGTGAGTGGAGGGGAACTTCCAGGTGGTAGTGTTCGGAAGGTACTGCTGAAGGAACCTTGGTGAGTTTCTGCAATGCGTCTTGTAGATGGTATACACTGCTGCCACTGTTCATCAGTGGTGGAGGGAGTGAATGTTTGTGGAAAGGGTGCCAATCAAGGGGTCTGCTTTGTCCTGGATGGTGTCAAGTTTCTTGAGTGTTGTTGGAGCTACACTCATCCAGGCAAGTGGAGAGTATTCCATCACATTCCTGACTTGTGCCTTGTAGAGGGTGGACAGTCTTTGAGGTTTCACGAGGTGAGTTACTTACCACAGGATTCCTAGCCTCTGAACTGTGGCTCTTGAAGCCACTGTATTTATATGACTAGTCCAGTTCAGTTTCTGGTCAATGATAACCTCCAGGATATTGATAGTGGGGGAATTCAGCAATGGCAATGCCATTGAATATCAAGGGGCAATGGTTAGATTCTCTCTTGTTGGAGATGGTCATTGCCTGGCACTTGTGTGACACGAATGTAACTTGCCACTTGTCAGCCCAAGCCTGGATATTGTCTAGGCATTGCTGCATTTGGACATGGACTTGACAGGGTGGATGCTGAAAGGATGTTTCCCCTTTTGGGAGAGACTAGAACCAGTGGACACAGTTTAAAAATAAGGGGTCTCCCATTTAAGACAGAGATGGGAGAAATGTTTTCTCTCCTGGGGTCATGAGTCTTTGGAACTCTTTTCCCTGGAGAGTGGTGGAGGCAGGATCATTGAATATTTTTAAGGCAGAGGTAGATAAATTCCTGACTAACAAGGGAGTCAAAGGTTATCGGGGGTAGGTGGGAATGTGGAGTTGAGGCCACAATCAGATCAGCCATGATCTTATTGAATGGTGGAGAAGGCTTGAGGGGCTGAATGGCCTGTTCCTGCTCCTAATTCACATGTATGACTGTAGGAAAGATGAACACGTCAACAGTTTCAAGAACTTTGGGAGAAAAAAAAGATTGAAGATGAGGCAGAAAGTTTTAATGACAAAGGTGTTGAGAGTGAGCTTTTTGAGGAGAGCGTTGAAGATGGCGGTATTGAAAGGGAGGGCACAGCACTTGAGGAGAAGGAGCCAGTTTCAGCAAGCACAGGTGCCAGGAAGGGAAGTTGAGTGGTCAGCAGTTTAGTGGGAGCGGGGTCATAAGAACATAAGAAATAGGAGCATGAGTAGACCATTCGGCCCCTCAAGCCTGCTCCGCCATTCAATAAGATAATGGCGGATCTGCTTGTGTTTCGAATTCCACATTCCCATCTACCCCTGGTAACCTTTGATTCCCTTGCCTAACAAGAATCTATCTACCTCCGCCTAAAAAATATTCATCGACCCCACCTCCACTGTCTTCTGAGGGAGAGAGCTCCAAAGACACACAACCCTCTGAAAGAAAAAATTTCTCCTCATCTCTGTCCTAAAAGGATGACCCCTAATTTTGAAACAAAATCTCTTATTTCTGGACTCACCCACAAGAGGAAACATCCTTTCCACATCAAGACAGCAGTATCAGCACTATAGTACAGGGAAAGATCTTATCCAAATGGACCTAATAGATATATGGGCCAATTTCTTTTCCACTACTGTTCACATGTTAAATAAGATAACAATGTCTTAACTATAAATGTAATATTTAATAATTTAAAGAATTGACAAAAAACAGATCTTTTAAATCAACAAAATTGGTAGACTGACCATCCCACTGAACAGATCTGCGCGTGATATAGCACCAGTTCATTTCAGTCAAGGTAGAAGGGGGCAGTATGAAGGCAGATTGACTTAGGCCAGAATTTTCGGCTCGGCGAGCAGGAGCGGGGCCTGCTCACCGAATTGTAAAATGACGCGGGGTGACGTCGGGCGTGCATCGTGACGTCACCACATGTTATTTAGATTTTCAGCTCGGCGGTGCGCAGCTGAGTCAACTGTGCGCCCGCCGAACTGTCAAAGGCCTATTAATACCATTTAAAAACTAATTAAACTAATAAACTGAGCTGCCCATCCAACCTTAAGGTTGGCGGGTAGGTGAAGAGCCCAGGCGGCCTTCACATTTTTCATCCAGGGGCGAGACGAGGTTTCATGAAGTGTTTATAAATTGAATAAAAATTTTTATACAAATTAATTGACATTTCCCAGCTCATGTGACACTGTCGCATGAGGGGACATGTCTTAAAATGTTTTCTTTTCTTTATTTAAATTTTTGAAACTTAAACTAATCTCCCTGAGACACCTCTGTGCCTCAGGGAGATTTTGGCGCTCTTTCACGCGCATGCGCGAAAGAGCGCAGGCCCCGACTCATGGACCCCACCCCTCCCCACCCGCACAGGGAGCGCTCAGCACTTCCGGGCGCACGTCACGCTGGGCGGGCCTTAATTTGCCCGCCCACATAAAATGGCGATGTGGACCTGATCACGGGCACCAATCGGGTCAGTGCCCGTCCCCGCACAGCTCCCGCACAACCCCCCCAACAGGGGGAAAATTTTCCCCTTAATTCTGAAAAGCAGCCTCAGCCTAATGGAAATTGAAGAACATCCTAGGATGGCAGCAAATTGCCATTTAGTCTCAAATTTTGAATGTTTCAGATTGTAGGAAAATTTACCTTAATTCTAACTGCAGCCTCATTCTGCTAGAAATTTCTAGGTATTTAACCATTAAAACAAATTAGCTGTATTCAATAAATGCTGGATACTGGAGCTGAAGTGGGATTACTTTCAACAGCTTTGAAAGATTTAAAAAGCAACTATGTAGATCAGTAGCATTTGCATGGGGACAGCTGTTTTTTCATACAATTCCCTAGAATATACAGCATAGAAAGAGGCCATTCTTTCTATTCCCTTGTATCTCATGTATCTGTTTAGTTTCTTTTTGAAAAACACCTTCCACATTTTAACCACAGAAATTTCTTCTTATTTCCATATTGGGTTTATTAGTAACGATGATAAAAGCACTAAGATAAAAACTGAAGAAGAGTCATATGGACTCGAAATGTTGGGCGGAATCATCCCAGATTTGCATTAAGTGCGGTAGTGGGCAGGTGAAACGACGTTTTACCCGCCAGCTGTGATGGCAGGTTTTCACGGCATATCATCCCAAACACGCCACATTACTTATGCATTCCCGGGAAACATGCCACTTCCATGGTGGGCGGGCTCTCATTTGCCCTCCACGCCATCACCTCACCGCTTCATCACGCCGGTCGCCATATCTAAAATCCAGCTGTATGTACACATCTCAGTGCTTCCAGCCCACCACTACTGCTGGAAAGATGTCCACAAAAGGCAAAAAGACTGCATCCCCCAGGTTTAATGACACATAACTGGAATGCCATTTGGACACCATGGAGGCCTGCTGTGATGTACTCTACCCCTGCTCTGGCAGCAAGACAGGCAGAGGCATCACCAATCCAGCATGGCAGGCAGTGGCAGTGGTGGTCAGTGCCAATGCTGCACAGAAGAGGTTGGCCATCCAATGCAGATAGAGGATGAATGATCTCATCCATGCAGCCAGGGTATGGCAACCATCTCATCACTCTAAACTCCTACACTCAAGCCCATCACACATTCATTGGCATCTCACTCACTGCCAGCTTAAGGAGCATCATCCATTCTCACATACATACCCTCATATGTCCATCTGGCCTCATCTCCTCTGGAGACTGACTCCTCAGCCCTCACCATCTTGAGGCCACTTGCACAGATCAACATGCGTCCCCACACCAACCCTGGGATACCCTCCTTCCCCACTTCAGCTCTTCTCCTGCAGCCTCTTCTCTTACCTGATGCTACTGCTCCCCCTTCTCCAAGCAAGACCTTGTTCAACAGCCATTGAAAAGCCACCCACATATGGCTGGTCTGGTAGGGAGAGACCTGATTGTGAGCCCCCCTAAAAGTGATGTGGTGCTGTCTGTGAAGCCTGGCACTGATGACTGTGAGTGCTGACAGAAGCAAGGTAGGCAACCAGGTCCCGAGCAAAGTGCAGTCCACCAGGTGCACATTGCTTATGTGAAGCACGTCGACGTGTTTTCCTGCCGACATGGGTGGATGGCTCAGCTGGGGTGGAGGGGTGAGTCAGGCTGGCTGGCCTTAAAATGATATACTGATGTATTACAATAAGGTTCCCGACATCCGATGGCGGGAAATGAGGCCCACCATTGGTGGGCTAAGCAGACGATCGCAAACTGGTTTCACACCATCATGAAACCAATCGTGCCGTATTGTCCGCTCATGCCACCAAACACTCCCGATGCCAGCGGGCATGGAAACTCCCGGCCATTTACTCTGTTTTTCTCTCCACCTGCTGAGTTTTTCCAGTATTTTCTATTTTTATTAGTAACTATCTTGCATTGATGACCCCTAGTTTTGGATCCTCCCACAGGTGGAGCCATTGGGGACAATTCTTATTTGCTGACGCACTGGGAGCAGGATGGGGAGGTGGTTTAGGCAGTGCGGGAAACCCATTAATGAGTTATCCCACATGCTGTGGTGTTTTAATCCCACTGTATGAGACTTCAAGCCTGGCAGGTTCCCTGCCCGGAAGTTAACCTAACTGACAGATTTGGCTTCCAGTTGGGCCATTAATTGGCCATCTATTAGCCTATTAGCCTCAATTGGGGTTGAGAGAAAGCGGGTAAGTGCAAGGAGAGGCCCATGGCATCATGCACAATTTTACGGACCACCTCCCCCCACCCCCACACCCCCCACCCCATTCTCCACCACCACTATCTGGAGCAGCATAAAATTCTGCCCAGGTATGTTAGTGCATCAATCTCTAAAGGTTCATGGCTAATGCCATGTGTTATGAATGTGAGGTTTTATAAGATGGTTATGTTTCAATTGTCTCCTTTAATTTCAGGTAAAACAGAATGCCTTGGAAAATGTTGTGAAATTGTTTTGGACACCGCCCGGCAACAGGCCAGGTGATGGTTACCATGGGGACAGGGGAAAAACCAATGTACAAGTTGAAAGACTGTAACATACATGTGCAGCATTGTGCATTCCTAGCTGTAATAACTTGCAAAGTAAAATAAATTACTGAATATAACTGAAGTACTATATAAACTCGAATTAGATAACACTAAATCACCCAAACAACCTCTAAGTCAAACCCACAACACTCCTGAAATTCAGCTCAACATTTACCTGCTTTGTCACTCTCTCTTTCCTTTCCCACTCGATCTCTCCCTCTCTCCTTTCCCACGCTGTCTGTCTCTCTTTTCTCTCCCACTCTTCCTTCTCTCTACTTTCCTACTCTATCTTTCTCTCTCCGTCTGGAGCCTGGACCCCTTCCTGACAATCTGCATGGGCTGAGCCCCTGTCCTCAGCCACTGTTTCAGTGGTGGGGGGAGCATGATGGAGCCAGGAGGGACCGCATATGAAGCTGGAGGGGCCACTCCCTCCCACCACTTCCTCACCTATCCCCTCCGCCCACTATTCAGGGTTACTCATACTTCACCACTCAGTTGGCAGCCAGCAGCTTCCCCTCCCTTTATTGCGCTCCTGCTGGGGGGGCGCGCAAAGCCAGAGTGCAAATGACGTAAAAGCAAAAATGGCCATAAAAATTGAATAAAAAACATTAAGACTTACTGTTTATGTGGTGTGAGATTATCAGTCATGTTAAGACACTAATAAGGTTTATCTTTTCTGTAGGTTAGAGTATAAGTTGCCTACTCAGTAATATTTAGTTGATGTTGATTTTAGTTTGTTACAGTAATAGTCTTAAACTTGGGCAATTTCTTTAAGCCAGTCACTGGAAATTCAAATCTCTTTTTAAAAGTTATCAGTCTCTTAGGGGCTTGAAACATATCAAGCTAAAGCCTAAGCAAATAAAGTTCTAAGTGGCACTCATCGTTCAATTCTCTATAAAACAAAGGAGACCATTTTTTCCTTGTGTAAGATCTCAGTGAAAATACAGTATCCAGTTTTGGTCTCTTCACATTTTGGGGGATATTGAGACTTTGGAAAGGGTGTAGAGGAGAGCCACAAGATTGACTTCAAATTTAAAACAGCTCAGTTATCCAGATAGATTCAGAACTGGTCCTTACACTTTAGAGAAGCATAGATTTTAGAGTGATTGGATCCATGTGTAGAAAATAATGAAGAGACTAAATTGTTTTTGTGTATGCTAACTATTTCAACTAGGTTAGGGAGAGCCAGGATTCACACTTACAAGGTATGTAATGTAGGGAAAGATTAATCAGGTTGGATGCTCAGCAGTTCCTCTTTTCTCAGATAATTATTCACATTATGAACAGGTTGTTGGCTCATACGGTGAATGCCCATCTGCTGAATTGCTTCAAGTGAGATCTGTTTCTGCCTAGGGAGGAGATCTCCTGAACAAGAGGTAGGTAGATGTATCCTGTAACATAAATAATTTTCAACGTGATATCCCGAACTTGTTTTGTTCATCAAAGAGGTCGGAGAGGAATATTCCAGTTTTTCTGACTGTTTGGCCCAGAATCTTATTTAGTTTTTCACCTTTTGCTGGAGATTACCATGTTGCTGGTTGGGTGGGAATATTGTAATTGTGATGTTCTAGGCGTCACAACTCTATGGGGCATACTGGATGGATCAGTTAAAGTCTGCACTGGGAGGGGAATTTACCCTAATGATCCAGAACTTCCATTCTTCAGATGGTTGCACCCTGTAGGTACCCAGGAAGATGCATTGGGGGACCCCTTGGAAGCCCCCACGCACGGACTACATGGGAATTGCCTGCGAAGTTTGAACTTCCTATGGGCAATTAATCTGCGTCTGGAACCCTCCAAAACTCTGAGTTAAAGTCAGAAACTTTGGATGGCTCCAGAATAGTTACCCAGGAAAAATTAGAAGGATTGAAATCAGTTCTAACTCCTGGGTAACAATACTACTGACCTCCCCCCACACCCAATTCCCCACTGGATCACCCCCATGACAACCCGCCTGAACCACCCACTGCCCTCCCAACCCCCTGACTACTCCCTTGACAACCCCCCGACACCCCTGTCTACCCCAATTACCTCCCCAACCCCCATAGCAAGCCCCCTGAACCCTCAACTACCCCATGACCCCACCGACTATCACTCCGACCCACTCTATCCCTCACCCACTTACCTGCCACTCTATGCCTCACCCACTTACCTTACACATTTACCTTCTCTCCATAGTTTCTCAAAGTGGCTTTGGGACATTTAAACTTCCTGGAAAATGGCAGCTAGTGCCATAAAAAAGGGCGTGACTTGGCTTCCCCCAATGCTCCTGCACTACGAAGAAGGACTCTATGATTCATTTTTCTGAGGTTCGGAAGTCTGGACGAGAAATATAGAGCTCTGGTGCAAGGTAAGCAAATCGGAGAGGAGTGGCAATCCGACAGTGATTGCTGCTCCTCGGAAGATTTGGCTCCATATCTTTCCTGTCCTCATTCATCTGTTGGACCAGAAACACACAACATCTCCTTTTATATAATTTTGAATTATTCTTTGCTGCCAAATATAATTACAATTATTTTCTATTTATATGATGATCGTAAGAAATCAGACATCATATTGTTTTCAAAAATAGTCAACTAATTAGCAAAATCATTTGGTTCACTGCCGGAAATGTTTCAAATTATTTCACATGACCCTAAATTAAACATGGTGTGATCAACATAAAATAAATCCAACATGCAGTGAACACATGTAAATAGCATTATAGTGTAGTAAGAGGATTAATTTACAGGGAGCAATAGATTAAACGGTGTTAACACATTGAATTAAATTGAGTTGATTTCAGAGGCAGCTTTCAGCAATTAGGAAAAGTTGTTTTTCGAAGTGCGTGGTCTTAAAAACTCAAGCGTGCATCAGTTTAGCTTACCAAAAATATAATTCTTTATTTTCCTATAGGCTCCAGCATTTTTAGTAACTGCTATTCATTTAAGTGTCTGGCAGTAAAACCCCATGGAACTAATTGGGAAGAGGATTATCTTTCAGATCAATCCTGAAATTGATTCCAAGCCACACTATTCATCAGCCTAGAGCAATACTGTAAGATCAGGAATGAGGAAATATTTCTCCCATTTAATTTCTATTAATAGAAGTGACACCATTTCAGGTTCTGAAACAACCAATATAGCATGCTATATAGCATTGTTAAAGTACAGAAAACTTGAAGTCCTCTCCCTAGATATGTAATTAACCTACAATTTTTAATATACATATTTGCAAAGTCCAATCAAAGAGAATAGGATTAACACCTTTTTTGCACTGTGATAAACATGTCCATTCTTTCTATCTACCGTTTTTGTTCCACGTAATAAATAATAGACAATGGCTTAGAGTTCGGATACAACTTGAATAGCTCAGCCTAAATAATACAGATTAGAAAGAAATAAATTAGCATTTAATCTATTTCTACATGATAATAATCTACTTTTTCAGGTGCAAATGCAGCTCACTGTAAAAATAATTGAAATTAGTGCATATTTTGCACTTTTAAATAACTTATTTTAGAAATTATCTTTCTTCTCACCAGAGCAATCATGTTTCCCTCTGGACCAACTGAAGTGAAAAATCATAGCCCTGATCTTCTGGTCTCTGGATCATCGGAGACCAGACATATGACCCAAGATATGTGTTGGGTCCCCACAGAAGATCCGATGCGCTGACCTCCGTGGAATTTGCCTGGGATGTTTGAACTTCAGATGGACAATTCCTCTGCTCCCTGGGACCCTCCATAAAGTCTACAACTCTGAGCTAGAATTGGAGACTTGGGGCAGTTCTAACATACTTACCTGGATAGTAACCTAAGAAATGTTAGACAGATTAAAATCTAGTCTAACTCCTGGGTAACTACAGAACTGATCCTCCCAATCTCTCCACATTGACCCCCGAACCCCCAGCTACCCACCCAGCCTGATCCAACTAGCCCCAACTCACTGACCAACCTACCCACCTCTCACACCTGCCACCCTACCCACTTGCCACCTCACCCACTTACCACCTTACCCACTTGCACCCTACCCAACTAATGCCTCACCCACCTGCCACCATACCCATCTAACACCTCACCCAAGTGCCATCTCTCCAACCTGCCATAACACCCATCTGTCAAGTTACCCACCTGCCACCCTACCCACCTATCACCTCACCCACTGCCACCCTATCCATTTACCCACTTACCTCACCCATCTACCACCCTGCCTATTTAGTCATTCATCCACTCATCCATCACCCATTCACTAACATTCATCCATTTACCCAATCATTAAATTCAAACTGGACCTTTAAACTTACCATATGGCAGCTAGCACTGTAAAAAGGGGACATATCCTGTCATCACCCTGATACTACAGTGCTGTGATGGAGCTCTCTAAGGGATGCTGTGCTCCACATTTCTGGATAAGCTGGGCTCTGAAGACCGGCAAGAAATGCGAAGAAGTGGTAGGACATGGCAAAGTTTGAGCAGAGCGGCAATCCAAAGATGATTGCCACTTTGTGGAAGATCCAGGCCAATATAATGATTCTATTGTGTCTGTCACTACAATATGGGTCTAAGGGCACCCCTGTGAAATGAGGTCAGGTTGTGTGTGGTAGGAGCACACATTTGCAATCTGCCCCACCTGTCCACATTTAGAATGGTGGCCATAGTTTCTACTTACGATAAAAAAAGTATTTTTAAATGCCTAATTTGTTGCCAGTGAAAGTACAATGTCAGCAATTCTAAAGCAATCAGTTTATGCCTGCATGCAAGAAGATCTGAACAACATTCAGGCTTGGGCTTATAAGTGGCAAAATACAGTCACATCACACATGTGCCAGATAATGACCATTTCCAATAAGACAGAATCTACCCATCTCCCCTTGACATTCAATGGCATTATCATTGCTGAAATCCCCACCATCAACATCCTGGGGGGTTAGTTACCATTGACCAGAAATTTAACTGGACCAGAATATAAATACTGTGGCTACAAAAGTAAGTGAGAGGCTGGAATTCTGTGGCAAGCAACTCATCTCCTGACTCCTCAAAGCCTGTCAACCATTTACAAGGCACAAGTCAGGAATGTGATGGAATACTCTCCACTTGCCTGGATGAGTGCAGTTCCAATAATATTAAAGAAACTCAAGACCATTCAGGACAAAGCAGCCCACTTGATTGGCACCTGATCCACCATTATGTTCACTCCCTCTTCTCAGTCGCTGAGTATGTTCAAGACAGAGATCGATAGATTTCTAGATACTAATGACATCAAGGGATATGTGGATAACACGATAAAGTGGTATTGAGGTAGATGATCAGCTGTGGTCAAGCTGAATGGCAGAGCAGGCTTGAGGGGCTGAATGGCCTGCTCCTTTGTTACCTCCATTACCAATGCACAGTGGCAGCAGTGTGTACCATCTACAAGATGCACTGTAGCAACTCACAAAGGCTCCTTTGAGACCACCTTCCAAATCCGTGACCTCTACCAACTGGAAGAACAGGAACAGTACAGAGCACATGGATGGGAACAGCACCACCTGCAAGTTCCCCTCCAAGTCAATACTGTGGTATTCAGTTACTGCAATAACATGACTTAATTGCAAAAGACACTGGATGTGAATTCTATCTCCACAGTGTCACCTCCAAAGTCAAGGATTTCCTTTTTCCTTTCCACTTTGAACTTTATAAATTTTTATTTTGATATGTCACTTTTTGCCTCTGTTATAGAGCAACCAACAAGGGATATGTGGATAGCGCGGCGTTTTCTCCAGCTTAGGCATTATAGCAAGCAGATATCCTCGCTTCTCTTTAGTTTTGGGATAGTTTCTCTGTATGTGACCACTAGTAGCAACAGATCCAATTGATTTTCTGTGCTTATTGACAAATATTGCCGTGAGTGAAATAATTATGTCTGTCGTCATGGTACCAATTATTTTGCCAAATAGAAGTAATGACTCTGTGCATGCTATCATTTCAACAGTACATATTGTAATTCTTGTTTTAGCTCCACTAGTATTTATACCATCCTTAAAATGAAAAGGCCTAGAATCACTTTCAGCATGCAAAAAGGTGCCCTAACTCTATTACTAATTCACCTTGTTACTTTAAGTCAGATTTATAGCCCTTTCCTATTATAGGTACATCATTTTAGCATAACCTGATTTGCTACCGGTTACAAAGATTTCAACAAAATTTGCATTGCCACATTGAGTTTCCCTAACTATGTGCTGAAGCAATTATTCAACATTTAAGTGATAATTAAGTTTGTTACACCACTCAGCAGTGAACAATAGCTGTCGGCAGTGGCAGCTGCTACCTAACTATTCAAAATATGGGTCATGAATGAACCTTTGCAGACATTTGCCTCAGGAATGCAGCACAGTGGGGCATCTGATCAGACGACAGTCACAGTGCAGACAGCAACCATAGAAGGCAGTAACTGACAGTGAGAACAATGGCCCAGATCCCAGTGGAGTGAAACTGAATTCCAGAAAGTTGTTTTAGCTGTGAAATGCATTGAGGTTAGGCCTTATTATTGATGTAAAAGGGAGAATTATTAAGTATATGCCATTTGTAATTATACCAGCTGTTAGAGGGTCAAAGGCTTCTGCCCTCTTCGCATTTTGAATTTTTGAAGTTTTCATTTTGATATGCCTTCCTCTTTCTATCTTATGGAATGACCAATAAGTGGTATTTTATCTAGTTTAAGTATTATAGTTGTATCATTTCGGCATATGTCACAGCCACAGGGTGACTAGTGGGGGCATAGGTCAGAGGTGCCGTGGGAGGGTGTTGGTTGGCCAGTGGAGGTGATAGGTGGAGTGTGGAAGGTTTAGTTAGTGAGAGGCGTCACAGTGTGGGGAGGGCAGTCAGGGGTTGGGGGGATAGTCAAGGGAGGGGGGTGTAAGGAGGGCACTCTGGGGAGTTGACAGGACAGCTGGGGGGTGGAATGGGCAGTTAAGAGGTCAGGGGGTACACAGGGAGGGGTGGGGGGGCTATTGGGAGGGTGAGGGTTAGTAATGGAAGTCCTGTGGCCCATGAGGAGTCATAGGGGGCTGGGGGGGTGGGGAGGTAGGGGGGTGCGCAAGGTAGAGGGAATCTGTGGGGTTTCAAGGTGGGTCAGTACTATAGGTACCCAGAAGCTGGAAGTGGTTTTCATTCTTCTCATTCTTTGGAGGTAACTATTACTGTAACACAGTCGGAACCATCTGAAGTTTGCAATTTAAATTGCATTATTGGATGGTTCCCAGTGCAGGACAATTGCCCATCAGAAATTTGATCTTCCCGCCAATTGTCATGCAATCCTTAACTGGGAATTCCAGGGGGGCTCCAGATACACTGCCCCAGAGCTCGGACGTTAGGGGCCAATGTCAGTTATCATGGGGACCAGAAAGCTTAAGTTGGTCTGCAGCTTTAGCAGTAATGATATCAAAGGAGCAGACAAATGAGTCAGATGTTTTTGAGATGTCCCTGGTGCACAGGATGTCGGCTGCTAAATTGGTTTACCATTGCATTGTACACCCATAAAATGGGCACAATGAGGCCCAATTTCTACTCCTGCATTTGGCTTCTCTATCTTCCGAACTCTATGCAGACACCTGTGCCATGACTTCTTTTCCACGGTACACGCAACAGTGAAAATCCTTTATCCATTATGAAGAAAACGTCAATGGTATGCTTCAGCACGTTTGCCAACAATCCTTGAATTGTTCCGAAGGAGGAAGCCCATTTAATCCTTAATCTATTATTCTTTGTAGGCAGGCAGAGTATGGTAATAATCTTTTTCATAGAATCATTGAATAGATTTTCAAAAGGAGATCATTCAGCCCATCAATTCTGTGCCAGTTCTCTCGAAGTGCATTCCAGTTCATCCCGCTCCCCTACCCTTTATCCATATCACCTACAATTTTTTATCTGCAAGTATTTTCCAATTCTCTTTTGAAGGCTACTGTTGAATCTTTATCTACCAGCGTACCGGGTAGTGTATTGCAAATCCAAACAACTCATTGCGTAAAGAAGTTTTCCCTCATGTCACCTCTAATTGTGTGTTAACCGTAGCTCAGTTAGTGACACTCTTGCCTCTGAGTCAGCTGGTTGTAGGTTCAAGTCCTATTCCAGGACTTGAACACAAAAATCAAGACTGATGCTCCAGTGCTGCACTGCCAGAGTTGCCATCTTTTGAATGAGATGTTAAACCAAGGCCCTGTCTGTCCCCTCAAGTGGACATGAAAGATCCCACTGCACTATTTTTTTGAAGAACGGGAGGGTTCTGCCCTGGCCCCTATTTATATCTCAATCAATATCATGAAAAACAGATTACATGGTCATTATGACATTGCTCTTTGTGAGAGTTGATGTGCACAAATTGACTGCTGCATTTCCTACATTGCTACATTTCACATGTACTTCATTGGCTGAAAAATGTTTTGGGGTGCCCTGTGGTCATGGAAGCTGCTATATAAATGAGAATCTCTCTTCCTTTTTGAATCTTTATCCAATTTGCATCCTGCTGATGGTCATTAGGTTCGCATGTGCTAGCCCCTTTACAACATGGGATCCTGCACACGTTCCATTGGAAGCGTACATATGCACCTCAGACCCTGGCTGAAATCTTGTTGGAGCTTTGAGTGTCCAGACAGTGGGACCAGAAGTGAGAGGGACTTCATAGGTGAAGGCTGACCATGCACAATGACCAGCCAATTAGAAATCCATAGATGAGGTGCCCGGACAATCGTGCAGCAGCGGTGGGCATGAAATCAATGACCCCGCCATTACCTCATGGAGTTGAAGATTTGGGTGCCATATTTAAAGGGCATCTGGACAAACATTCATTCCCTGCAATCCAGCAACATCAGTCTGGCAGTGTGAGTAGATGCCTTGACTCTACAACTGCTGCTATAACCTAGTGATCTGATTCTGGAGCGATGTCTCAGAGGAGACAACAAGTGGCCCCACAGTTTAGCGATGCCTTCCTGCAGGTTCTCCTCCAGGCCATCCAAGAATGGCAGGAGATCCTGTTGCCCAATGATGGCAGGAAGAGGCCCTCCCACTTGACCAAGGCAGTCTGGACAGAGGTCGCAGCAGAGGTTCACAGCCATTGAGTCCACAAGCAAGACTGGGTCCAGTGCAGAAAAAGGGTCAATGACCTCCTGTCACTACAAAGTGTACTCTTTGGGCATCAATCAATATAAATGTCCAATTGGTGAGATGAGATTGACTGCCCTTGACATCAAGGCAGCATTTGACCAAGGGTGGCATCAAGGAGCCCTAGCAAAACTGGCGTCAATGGGAATCAGAGGGGACACTCTACTGGTTGGAGTCACACCTAGCACAAAGGAAGAAGGTTGTGGTTGTTGGAGGTCAATCATCTCAGTTCCAGGACATCACTACAGGAGTTCCTCAGGGTAGTGTCCTCAGCCCAACCATCTTCAGTTGCTTCATCAATGACCTTCCTTCCATCATAAGATCAGAAGTGGGGATGTTCGCTGATGATTGCACAATGTTCAGCACTATTTGTGACTCCTAAGACACCGAAGCAGTCCATGTCCAAATGCAGCAGGACCTGAACAATATCCAGGCTTGGGCTGACAAGTGACATGTAACATTCGCACTATACAAGTATCAGGCAATGACCATCTCCAACAAGAGAGAATCTAACCATCATCTATTGATATTCAATAGCACTACCATCACTGAATCCCCCACTATCAATATCCTGGGGATTACCATTGACCAGAAACTGAACTGGACTCACCATATAAATACTGTGGCTACAAGAGCAGGTCAGAGGCTAGGAATCCTACAGCGAGAAACCCATCTCCTGACTCCCCAAAGCCTGTCCACCATCTACAAGGTACAAGCCAGGAGTGTGATGGAATTATCCCCACTGGCCTGGATGAGTGCAGCTCCAACAACACTCAAAGCCCAACACTATCCAGGACAAAGCAGCCTGCTTGACTGCCACTCCATCCACAAACATCCACTCCCTCCACCACCGACGCTCAGTGGCAGCAGTGTATACCATCTACAAGATGCACTGCAGGAACTCACCAAGGCTCCTTAGACAGTACCTTCCAAACCCAAGACTGCTACCATCCGGAAGGACAAGGGCAGCAGATGCATGGGAACACCGCCACCTGGAAGTTCCCCTCCAAGCCACTCACCATCCTGACTTGGAAATATATCGCCATTCCTTCACTCTTGCTGGGTCAAAATCCTGGAACCCCCTCCCTAACAATACTGTGGGTGTTCCTACAACACATGGACTGCAGTGGTTCAAGAAGCACACCACCACCTTCTCAAGGGTAATTAGGGATGGGCAATAAATGCTGGCCTAACCAGTGACACCCACATCCCATGAACAAAGGAAAAGAAATGCAGTTCCAAGCATATATTCGGCAGCCACTGAGTGTTC
This sequence comes from Cetorhinus maximus, assembly GCF_964194155.1. Lineage (NCBI taxonomy): Eukaryota > Metazoa > Chordata > Chondrichthyes > Lamniformes > Cetorhinidae > Cetorhinus > Cetorhinus maximus. The sequence continues at coordinate 27,974,569 of NC_135892.1, read as the reverse complement.
TGCTGAACCAAGCTCTCCACAGCAATCGCCTACCTCTCCATGCCGGAAGCCATGTGTTCACATGCTGGAGCAATGAGAATACTCAGGACTTGGATGGACTCTTCCAACTTTAAGTCAAGGCTGCATATGGCCACTGGCATCTGTTCCCCTGCCTATCTCTGCATCAGCATCAGGTTTCTTACAGCTGTTTCCAGAGGCACATCATTTGCGTAGGGCTCTGCATGGGCTTGGTCTCCAACAGTCCTCCGATTGTCAGGGACCTCGGCTGTCGCATTTTCCATCAGCTGCAGGTTGTGTCTACAGCGTACTCATCAGATTATGACCCCGGGTCTAATTGCTAAAGTATAACCACTGGAGTCAATGTCTCTGCGTTGGAGGATGCGGGGGGGATGATGTAATGGTGCATCATCTGATTGGTCTGTTTCATCAGCCTCAGAGGTGGAGGTTGGGCTTGCTGCAGGCTGTCTTAGCTGACTGTTGTGATTGTGACTACCTGTAGTAGAGAAAACAAAATTATGACAGCTAAGCACATTCCCTTTCCCCATCACTGTATCACATCTGTATCCTGCATGGCCAGTTATGAACACCAGTGAGAAGTATCTCCATTCTGAGACCCTGAAATGCCAGCAGCTCTGTTGACACAAGATCAACTACTATCCTCCCCTGCCAGTTTTGTAGCCTCCTCTTCTGCAGGGGTCAGGATTCTGACATCTCAGGCATGTCCCCCCTGCTTTTTGCTTGCTCCTTGGTGTTTTATACTCTTTCATCCTGCAAGCGGAAAGAAGGATTGAATGTCATTTCACTGGGCTCCTAACCCCTTCATGGGCATGCAAGCCAATGACAGCTATTGTCGTCTCCCTAGTAAGTGTTCCACACAGGCACTCTCCTGCATCTTTCACAGCATGAACTGGTTTCCACACATTAATACATATGTTCCATCTGGTACTGAGGCCTAGCACCCAATCTCCTGCCTGGCATCTCTCCCCAATTTTTTTTTTTTAAAATTCATTCAAGCCAACATGTGATGCTCACTCCCTCATCGTTCATCAGAAGCTGTTGTCTAAACAGTGACGGCATTTGGAGCTTGTGTCACTGAGTCATGTGTAACTTACTTCCAAATCACAAGTGTGTGCTTCGCGAAACCATGCATATGGCTTACTCGTGCCAAGGCCCTGCAGCAATTTTCCTCCTAGGTGCCAGAGGTCACGGAAATGTAGACTGATTTGGAAGGAGCATTCCGGTTCTGCTGACACTTTCCACCATGACATGTATTGAGGATGAGATCAAGAGATCTTGCAGGGGCCTCACTCTTGTTGGAATCAGTTTTCGACGAGGGTGTCACAAGCCTGTCTAGCACATTGCTCCATTGCTCTGGTATCTGCAGCTGTAGCTGCACAATGCACTCTCTCAAGATCATCAGGCTCTTCTCCTTCTTCCTCATTTCAGGCGGCCTCCTGCTCTGCTCCTTCCCACCCTCTGGCAATCCTCACCCCTTTATGCGCAAAGTTGTATAGGACACAGCAGACCAAAATGATCCTGGAGGCGATCTGTGGTGCATATTGCAACGCTCCATCTGAGTGGTCCAGGCAGTGGAACCTTCTCTTTAGCATTTCAATGGTCTGTTCAATTGTTACCCTAATTGAAGCATGACAGGCATTTTCCCTCCCCTTTGCTGGGCTTTGTGGGTCCTGCACAGAGTTCATGAGCCAGGTCTTTAGGAGATATCCTCTGTCCCCCAAGAGCCACACCTGCAGTTGCAAACAGTTGTGGCACCTGAGAGTGACTGAGGATGTAAGAGTTATGAGAGCTCCCTGGGAAGTGAGCACATGTCTGCAGTATTCATTGTGATGGTCACACACAGGCTGCACATTGAGAGAGTGAAAACCCTTTTGGTTTATGAAGGCTGCTGGCCAGGGCGCTCATAGTGCAGCACATGTGCAATCAATTGACTCTCATACCTGTTCAAATCCAGCGATGGCACAGAATCCTACCGCACTGGTTGCTTGACTCTCAGGGTTTGTGGTGAATCTCAAATTAATTGGCTCTTCTAAACAAGCATTGATGACCTCCTTGATGCATCTGTGAGTGGTTGACTGCAAGATGGTGCACATGTCCTCAGTGAAGCCCTGGATATCTAAAAATTACAATATTGCCGCAGTGACTTTTAAAGCTACTGGCATTGGATTGCCTCCCAGTCCATGGGAACCTAAGTCATCCTGAAGCAGCTGACATAGGGGAGTAATGGAATCCCTTGACATCCTTAGCCATCTCTGACATTGCCTCTCCGACATTTGCAGGTTGTTAGTCCACATGTGGTGTATTTGATTACACGCCAATGCTCAGTGTCTCACTGACTCTTGGTTGCCATCATTCTGAGCAGTCTGACCCTCTGTTGCTGCGCTTTGTTGGAATTCTGATCATTGTTGCGCCTCGTCCTGGGCTGCCCTCTGCTGGTTCCTCTCCAGATGCGCCAGAGCTAGCGAAAGCACTGGATGTACTTGACCCACCTTGTCTGCCTGAGGTGAACTGCGAACACAAGGCAAGCAAAGATCTGGTCAGCACAGACTTTATGGTCCTCCCTCCTGACTTGAGAACTTCTGACCAATGGGAAGCCCTACACTTTGCCTCAGCCTGACCCTAGTCTCCACCCACCCCACTGTACGTCTCCAGCCTTGAACTGTCTTCCGGAGACCTTTTTGTGTTGTCGCTGCTATGTCCCTGGGCAATCCCACATTGACCCTGAAGCTTGAAACCATCACCCTGCACCCTCCCTCAGTCACCTCTGACCTTCCCTCCATCAACCTCGACCATCACTCCATCATCCTTGCTCTGCCTTCTTTGACCTTTGAGCTAGCCACCATCACACATGCTCAATTTTCATTCACCCTAGAGCTGGCTCCCATCACCATCAATCTGACCCCCCAGAAACCTGGATCTGCCCCCCGTCACTCTTGACCTACCATCAATCATCTTCAAACCTGCCTCTATTATCCTTGACCTGCCCTCTGTTATCCTTGACTCTCAGGACCTCCCCATTGACCTTCCTTCTATAACTCTGAATGTCTCCACAATCATTATTGACCTCCTGTCTGTAGATATTGACCTCCCCTGTGTAGTCCAGCTTCCTCGCTCTATTCCCCACGAGTCCTCCTAGGTCCATCAAAACCCTCGGTCAGCCATGTCCCGATCCTCCTTGCACAGCTAACACTCTGCCTCCCTTCCTCCCTCTCTCAGTCAGCCATGTCCTTGATCACCTTAAACTGTCACCACCCAATCTCAATGTATCAATTCCTCTTCTCCTGTGCTCCAACAAAGCTCTCCATGAAAGAAAAATGTCTACTCAGTTTAAATCCACTACTGCACACCACCTTTAAACAGTCTTGAATCTGAAGGCTTGTGTTTCTCATTCACTGCAAAGGTACCACTTAATATGGTGAAATAGTGTTTTAATCAGAATGCATGACATGTTGATGCATTACAAATAGGTTCCTGCCACTTGCCATCGGGAAGCTCGATCGGTCTTCAATCGGGCTGCAATCTTAATTCCCTACTTTCATCCTGCTGGCAGGAAGCTGACATTTCATCTCCCACACAATTAAGTTCACCTCATTTCCTGCTGCCGGTAGCAGCACAAGATTCCGGCCCCCATTTTCTTGAGTTAGGAGGCTGCATAGCACCTGAAAAATAGACACGACACAGCCCAATTTGCCCTCTTAGTCTTTGCTCATAGATTTGTTAAAGTAAATGTTACTCACAGGCAACGCAAAGGCTGTGGGAGATTTCACATTACAGTCACTGAACTCAGCAGTGGCTAGTGGCTAACTCTTGGTCTTCCTCTCAATCTCTCTCACTTCGCATTGCATTGATATGGTTATTATACTCTTAGCTATAGGCTATTACATCATAACACTTCTATAACTTTTACACTTAGTATACATTAAATACCAATAGATCAGTATTCCAAAGATTCACCACCTTGGTGGTGTCAGTAGCTGAAACTTCCAAGACATCACTCATCTACGTCAATAATGGGCTCGATATGCAGGTCTGAAGACACTTCCAATTCCAAACCCCTACGTTCACATATAAAATGCAAACTGCTGATGTAAACTTATTTTTTAACCAGATTCGCTGGCCAGTGATGAGCTGCAGCACCTTGGTTTTGTAGCCTCGATTTTAACTCCCAATGGGATTCAAGCAGGCTGGGTATTTGCAGGTCAGATTTCAGGTATGGAGTAGTTTAACTGCCAGGCAGCATCTGCATGCTGCCAGTCAGCTACCCTCCAGATAGGGGTAGAAATTCAAAAGGCCAACACCACCTCTCAGGGCAAAAGAAAGTTTCACTGACAAGTTTATCAGTCACAGTGAGGAGGTTTTGTAAGGGTCCCACTGAAAGAAAAGAGTCAGTTCTGGGGAGGGAGGACTAAACTATGATAAGAATAACAACAGAAGAAAGAGCAGGAAGAGACAAAATGCCCCTTTGAGCCTGCTCTTCCATTGAATAAGATCATGCTGATCTTTATTTAAGCCCACTATCCTGCCCTATCGCCATATAATTTAATTCCCTTAGTTCCCAAAAAAATCTATCGATCCCACTCTTGAAAGTACTCATCAACTCAGCACACACAGCCCACTGGAATACAGAATTCCAAAGATTCCACAAACCTCTGAAGAAAATTTTCTCCATCTCAGTCCTAAAGAGCTGACCCCTTATCTTGGGACTATGGCCCCAGTTGTAGATTCTCCAACCAGGGGAAACAGTTTCTCAGCTTCTACATTATCAACCCTCTATGAAATCACATCTCATAATTCTAAACACCAAAGAGTATATGTCCATTCTACTCAATATTTCCTCAAAGGACAAATCTACTGCCAGAATTAATTTGGTGAACCTTTGTTGCACTCCCTCTAAGGCAAGTACATCATCCTTCATTAGTTAAGAGACCAAAATTATACATGGTACTCCAGATGTCCTATATAATTGCAGCAAGAATTCCTTCCTCTTATACACCTTGCAATAAAAGCTAACCTACTATTTGCCTTCTTAATTGCTTACTGCACCTGCATGTTAACTTTGTGATTTCTGTACAAGGACACCCAGATCACTCTGAATACTAACATTTACTAGACATTCATCATTTGAAATATTCTGCTTTTCCATTCTTCCGACCATAACAGATGATTTCACATTTCGTCCTCATTTTCCACCCTCTTGCCTAATCACTTAGCCGGTAGGTATCCCTTTGCAACCTTTTTATGTCCTCCTCATAGCTTACTTTCCTACTTAGCTTTATATCATCAGCAAACTTGGATATATTACATTGGGTCCCTTCACCTAAGTTACTATCCTTGTTGTGACCTGAAGGATTTGCTCCTTGGAGGACCTCTCATTCTCCTGTCAGTCACTGGCCTACCTTCATCTGCCACACCCAAGTTAAATCCAATCAAGATCCCAATAACATAACTGGACTTCCAATTTGCACAAATTTAAGAGGCTCCCACCTGGTGCCTGAACAACTAATTGCTGTGAACAGTTAAAATGATGGCCTGTGGCATTCCAGCATTTTGGCAAGGCTCAACGTTCCATTTTAAAGCACCCCCCACCCCTGCCTGGCCCCCATTCCTGCTGACTAAGTGGATTAAAAATTCCATCCTGTGTCTCCCAGCTGACCAACAAATACTGCAGGGAAATTCTCTATTTTGCAACCAGTTCTGCTTCTTTGCTTTTCAAATTGGTATAGGTTTTGTCAAACTGTTATATAAAAGTAAGAGCAGAATGTATAAATTTCCATTAAATGGCCAATTAGCTTTTCAAGTGGTGACTGAATTATGTCTGCACACTCTGGTCCAATTAATCACCAGCATCACCCTTTTTACTTAAAGATTCTGCATTCTCCAAGTGCAACAGCAGTGGCACAAATCCATAAACGGGACTGCTTACAGGTGAGGCTATTGAGGGATTCAAAAACAAGGATGAGGATTTTAAAAAGCATTGTTTGACTGGGAACCAAAGCAGGTCAGTGTGCACAGAGGTGACAAGGGAATGGAACTTGATGTGAGTTAGAACAAAGGCAGCAGAACTTTGGATAACATTAAGTTTAATATCAGTAGGTAGACCCATAGGCCAAGATTTAATGTGGAGGTGATGGTCCCACCCACTGGTGAGAAAGTCAAGAGCAAGCCTGCCTCCACCAGCCCTGGAAGCCACAAATCAATTGTATGTGGTTCAGGCAATTAGTTGAAGTCATGGTTTCCATCCCTCTAAGGCAGGGTGACCCCCCTCCAAAAGCTGTCGGCCAATCAGAGGGCCGACAGTTGTTCAGTTCCAGCAGTGCCACCGAAATCTGCTTAATCAGTTAGCCACTTAAAGGCCTCAATTTCCCAAGGGCAGGGGAGTCAACCTACCCTGCCACTGGAAAGACTGTTTTTATTTGTGCAACACTAGGGGTAGCACTTCCTGCACATGCAAAGCGTTAGTCCCAGTGTCAGTGTGTCAGCTTCTGCATTAAAACAAACAAATTGGCTCGACACAGACTAACGATACTGTGCAGTCCTTAACCAATTGCAAGTTCTTGTATCCACATGACCTGATCATTTATCAACTGTTCCCTCTTTAAAACATGCTTCTGACAATTCAGTAAATGATGAAGATATCAGGAAATTTCAGTAAACTAAATTCCCAACATCCAATTAACTCACATAGACTGTGGGGAATTGATTGTAATATTTTTTGGTAAAAATCAATAAAATAAAGTATTTTGAATAAAAGAAAACTTAAGAAATTTATTATTTCATATACAATTTGAAACGATGCTGCTGGAATTAAAGGTCCAATCAACATTCAACTGAGCTACCTGGGCTGTGAGTGGTACTCTACACAATGTCTTAACACACTGGAGGAAAAATAGCATTTAAATAAACTAAGTAATTTTCTTTATTTTCATTGCCTGGTTTATTATGCACTGTGGCAAGTTGATTGATGTTTTGGGGGCGTTGACCCTTCCAAAGATGCAGCCAGTTCTTTACCTGGATACCATTGCAGAGCTTTAATAAAATATTCATTGCCAATCATAGCACTAACATTCATTCAATGGTGATGTAAATAGGCAGCTTTACAAAACCAGATTTCATATAGCAATTTGCATATAGAAAAATTCCATCCTGCCACTGGTACCAGGAACAGTTGCACACTGTTGGTGGCTGAGTATAGGTCAAATGCACATGTGCAACTGTTCCTGCCGCACTCCCAGGCATCAGGAGTTACAGTGGCTGGTAAAGTACCAGCAGAGGCGGGAAGGTGACAGACACAGCAGCCCCACCATCCCATCTCATCAATCTTCAATGCTTCCCATCCCTTACTTGACTTCTCTGTCTCCACTACAGAAAGATCAAAATGAGAAAAACTATACTTGAGATGCAATAGTCATTGAAAAGTTAGTTACAGACCTTAAACTGAAATAGGTCAGTATTTACATCATTCATTTTTTTACAAATGAGAGACTTTATAAGACGGTTATGTTTTAAACTGTCTCTTTTAATTTAAGGTGAAACAGAATGTCCAAGAATCCGGGATTGTGAAATCATACTAAACATTTCCCAAGACAAGTCCATGTGTTTTGGTTCTCATGAGGAAAGAAGCTCAGGCCGAAATATATAGAAAATTAAGTGCCAATTTTCACACCTCGACACAAAGAGGGGCAGCTGGTCTTCCTGGAGACAGACTCTCAGACGTGGAGAGGGAGACTAAAAACAGCTGCTGCTGTGCAAAGCAGAGGAAGAGACTGTTTTGTGTTGGTTATCAAATAGGTTGGCAAGGAGAACCTCTGTTTGAAGAGGTGGGACTTGTGGAGATTTAAGGACTAAGGAGTGGAATGGGCCTTGCTGCTGGAAGTCAGTTCCGGGATATGCAGAAGATTGAGTGAAGTGACTTTCAAAGGACATTGGAAAACTCACACTGGTATGGCAAGGAGAAGAGAGCCTGCTGAAAAGATGGGAGGAGCATGCGACTTAATCTACAAGGGTACTTATGTGCTGAAATTGTGAAGTAATGTACAAACAGGTCATAAGCTATTTTTGGTTGAGTTAATTAGTTAATGGGGAAGTACCTTTTCTGTAGTTTCGTATATTAGTTGCTTGTTAAGTAATGTTCAGTTTATAGGTTGGATGTTATGCTCTCCCACCGGTGGGTTTGAAGGTGGGTACTCATAAAATCTAGCGCAGGCCCACCTGGTGCCTACCCGCCCTGTCTCACAAGTTATGGTGGGGCATGTCAAGGCATCTGGCAGCTCACCAGGGGCAGGCCCACTCCATGTAGGAAGCTCAGCAGTTTTAGCTGTAAAGACTGGTGTCAGGCAAGGGAGGGGGAACCGTCTTTGTGGGTCCCCTGTGCCCACCAGAGGCACCCCCACCAAGGCCATCTCCTTTACCACTTCCTCGGCTTCTTAAATCCAGCCTCCACCCCTTGCCCCACCTCACTGGGGGTGCCAGCAATACCCAGACTTACCTTAAGTCTGAGCTCCTCTTTGTGATGACTGCCTGTGGTTCCAGTAGTGGCCACTGGCCTGGTGCTGCTCCAATTAGCCAGTAGCTCTCTAAGGAGGGACTTACTCCTGAGCTAAGGGCAGAAGTCTCACCTTAAAGCAATTGACCCTACTCCTAGAGTTAAATTGCTCAGGAGTAGCCATGACTATGCTGGACGGGCTCGCTACCAATTTTAGCCAGGCTGTTGAGGACCACAACGCCCTGTATAATCCAGCCCCATGTTGATTTTAGATTGTTTGTTACAGTTAAAGTCTTAAAACATGAAACTTTGTCATGCCATTCTTTCTATCAGTCCCTGGGAAATTCATATCTCTTTTAAAAAGCTATCGGTCTCTACAGGAGTTGTAACACAATTTTATGAATTGGTTTCATACTGTAAGATTTGGCAGTAGCACAGACATATATTGTATGTCTAAAGGGTTTTTTGTTTGCTTTCTTCAACAAATCTGACCCTTGAAGTGAAGTACTGTAAAGCACATAGTGGGGAAAACAACCTTCTCTGTTTTTTCCCACCTATTGATCCATTGAACATCCAGTCGCAATAAAAGTCGCAGAAGCAAGTGGAATTGGGAGAAAACAAAAAGAGTGAAAGCTCAAAAATAAGATCTCTGTTCAATGCATTCATAAGTACACAAGTCTTGCTGGTAGAGTATATTATTAGTTAAAAGTATTTATTACTTATTATCCAACTCTGTAAATATAGAAAAAATGTGATTGCATTAGAAAGGGTACAGAGGAGATTTACAAGGATGTCGCCTGGACTGGAAAATTTTAGTTATGAGGAAAGATTTTATCAGTTAGAGTTGTTTTCTTTGGAGCAGAGGAGCCTGAGGGGAGACCTAGAGACCTAATTGAAGTGTATAAAATTATGAGGCATCTGGATAGAATAGATAGGAAGGCCCTTTCCCCTTGATTGAGGGGCCCATAACCAAAGGGTGTAGAAATAGGGTAAGAAGTATGAGGTTTGGAGGGGGTTCGAGGGAAAATCTTTTCACCCAGATGGTAGCGGGAGCACTACCTTAAAGGGTGGTAGGGAGAAAAACCCTCATAACATTAAAAAAGTACTTGGATATGCACTTGAAGTGCCACAACCTACGAAGCTACTAACCAAGAGCTGGAAAGTGGGATTAGAATGAATGGTTCCTTGTTGACTGACATAGACACGAATAGCTTCCTTCCTTACTGTAAATTTCTATTATTCCTTGGGCAGTATTTTTTGGATGACAAGGTTTTCCTTCCACCATGCGAAGAATCGAAGAGGAATGCATCCCTGCTGATACCAACTGCCCCGCAGTCATTTAATGCCCAGTGGGCTTCTCGAGAGGAATTCCTGCCTTAGAGAGCTGCCAGCTAATCTGATTGGCCAGCAGCTCTGTAGTGCCAGCAGTCACTACTGGGACAACAGGCAGTCCCCAAGAAGAGAAGCTAATGGAAGCTGGAGTTCAGATAGATCCAGGGTATCATGATGGTGAGGGGATGGGTTTGAGAGGCCAGGGGATAGGGTGGAGGGGTGGAGGGGTCCCTCCAATGGACACAGCGGAATCCCAAAGGAGCTCCCACCTTGTCCAACACCAGTTTGCATAGTAAAAGCTGATGGGCTACTCAACAGACATGAGCCTCCACATGCTGCTTGTAAAATAGCGGAGGGGGCAGAATGAGTCACTTAAGTGGCCACAAATTGGCCACTTAAGGTCTTCAACTGATACAATGATGGGCCAGCCACCCAATGCCTCCACGGCCCCCTCCAAAATGGGAGACAGGTTGGGGCGGGCAGGTGGGTGGCGATCAGGCTGTGAGCAGTATTTATGAGACCCGCGCCTTCAAACTCACCAGCAGAGGAATGTAAAATTCCGCCCTATAATTCTATATAAGGTGATTTTAACCCTACTTGCCCGGTGGAAGTCGGGCAGGCTGTTAAAATCAGCCAGCTGACTTGCCTGGTGACATCCCAGTCCAATCCTGCTGTCTTGAATACTAACTTGTTCTTCTGAGCAAACAAAAAGAATACCCAACTCGAGGGTTCAAAGAAAATGAGAAAATGCAGTTTTTAATGGTCTTATGATTTTTCTCCAGAATTGCTCACCGGAGTGTCCTGGAGATCAATCTTCAATTCCTGGAGACAACCAGCCAATCCTGGAGGGTTTGCAACCAGAAACAGAGAAGCAATTGTGACTCAAGATATTAGGAAGAGGATCCTGGGTCAGAAGAGCCCCAAAAAATTAAGTTTTAAGTATCCTTGTTAACTTGCGGGGCAAGGGGATCAGAAGGAATCATTCTTTTGGTCCCAGCTTGTGGCCTCCTGCCACCAAAAATTCTGTACACCCACTATGGTCAGTAGCCACTCCCTGCTTGTTTTGGTGGGCAGCTGACCATGGACATGCAAATGAGATCTAGCCATTATAATTGCCTGGGCCTCAGCTGAGGTAATGGGGAGAAGTTGAGTGGTTTAGCGCTCACTTTACTCTGAAATCTAAGTCTCATCCACATGGGAACCTAATTCAAAGGAACAGTAACGTAATAAAGTTTTCCAACTGAGATGTTACAAATCGCCATTTTCACTTGTCTAAAAATATATGTCAACACAAATCAAGGCGCAAAAAGATATTATTAATGTATATTAAACATCCATGTTTAGTGAATCGCTATCAGTACAATATCTTCTATTGTTATGAGAAATGATATATATTACATAAAACAAAATTATCATACAGCAGGTTCAAATTTATGATTGGATTCCATGCTTTGAAATCTTTAGATCTACCTCTTTTCTGTTACATTGCATATTTATTTAATAAGTAAGTTTGACCTGTGATTACAAAGGATTTTGCTTCTTTTACATTCATTTGAGGGATTTCCTGTCTACTCAATTGATTATGTTTTAACTTTGGATTGATCAGTACATGTCATGACCTCATTGAAGGATCAGACTTGGAGAAGAGAAGCAGAAACAATTAACATATGAGGCTAGACAGCAACATCTTTGGGAATCAATAATGATACCCCCGTTTACTGTTTATATAAAGCTACTGTTAAAAAAAAGGTTAATTTATTTTTTGTACCAATTTGATATTTAAAAGCGGTTTCCCATTTCCAACTAGCACCATAATAGTACAAGAACATTCTATTGAGTTACATTCTATAAATATACAGGATTATAGCAACCATTTCAAATTATGATTGCTTAACAAATTTTATAACAAAACTGAAAGTCACTGCACAAAATTTCAATTTTATGGTCATAATGAAATCCAGAGAAATTAAAGTAACCTCTTCAATGAGTAATCTAAAACTGTGATTCAATTACTTTGAATCCTTCAGGTTATAAAGAAAGACATATTGAAAAAGATGAGCCACAGTTAATTCCATCATTAACTAGAATCCCAGTGATATTGTACCTGATTATAATCGCATGTAAGCGGATGAGATTTGAATAAGTTAAAATCTCACCCAGCTTTATTCTAGTCCTAGGTAAGTATTAAAATAACTGTTAATCAATAAAGACAATCGATAATTACTTTATAAATAAACAAAGGTATTTTAGTAATTACACTGATATAAAACAGGTACCCTTTATCCCAAAATCCAGAAGGAGCCGAAAATCAGCTACATTTGAAGCTGGCGCCCTAGGTAGCAATTTGAAGAAAACCCTTTTGTTCTTAATTTTTCATACTTTAGTTTACGTATTATGAGTACATGCTAGGCCGAGGATGGAAAGTCCACAAAGTCCCCAAATCTGGCACATGTTTGGTCCTGAGCTTCCAGGATTCGGGGTCCAGAACCTGTATAAACATTACTGAAGTAATATCCTTTTTGAAATAGACCAAAAAGGTATTCTTTTCATATAATTCTATAATTTCTCAATTTATTAATTAAGACCTTCACTTTTTTTTGTTGGAGATATATCTATCCAAATATATATATATATATATATGTGTCTATATATATTGTTTTTTTTCACTGAGACATCTTCATAATTTATTGATAGAAGATTTATAAACCAGACCATAAATTCAGTTACTAAATGTGGGTCTGCAGCTGAACACAACTCTGTAGGCTTGCTCTATCAGTAGAAACAGGGACTGCTTCATCTTATTGAAGAGACTGGTCATATTTAACAAGCATTGAGTTTCTTTCAGGCATTTGTTTTTTTCACAATTGATAATTCTATTTAGATTGAATTACTTAAAATACACAGCTAGAGACAGGCTATTTCACCCAACCAAACGATGTCAGCGTTTATGTTTCACTGAGCCGCTTCCCATTCTTGCTCATGTAACTCTATCAGCATAACCTTCTATCCCCTTCTACCTTATTTGCTTATCTAGCTTCTTCTTAAAAGCATCTAGTCTATTTAGCTCAACTCATAGTAAGTTCCACATTCTCATCAATCCTTGGGTAAATTCTGAATTTCCAATTTATTCTTGGTGACTATCTTATATTGAGGGTCTCTAGCTTTGGTCTGCCTCACAAATGGAAACACTGCAGCCGGAATTTTCCAGCCCCATTGGCTCTGGGCGTCATGGCAAGTGGGGAGTGGGGGGGGTCAATATGTCGAGAAGGCCAAAAATCAGTTTCATGCCAGCGTGAAAGCACAGCAGGATCATCCAATGGTGTCAACGATGACAGAATGCCAATCCCGCTGGAGGCCGACATGAACCGATTTGCATCCCGCTAATGAGATACAAATTAAGGCCCAATTGGAATCATACACCCATGCCAGGTTTACTGAAACACCAATGGGAAACCACGCCAGCCCAGAACACAGCTGGACAAGTGTGACGTGCAGAAGTTGGGATTTACCATCAGGGCCTGCTCAAATTGCGGACATCTGAGGAGAAGAAGATGCTGAAGCCCTACAGCGATCGGACCCTGGAGGAACACATGCATCGCATGCTGGGTGGATTCTCATGGACATGGCTCACCGCCAATCAGCTCATGGAGCGTAGGGGGTTCTCCCTAATGTCTCAGGGCTACTTCAGAATATGACGGTCTTGGCCATGGGCTGCTATAAATGATTGTAGCAAAGGGGGGAGCGGAGAAAGGTCTAGCTGTGAGTGGGAGAGGAAGGTGTAACAGGTTGGTGGGGTGGGGGTGGTGTGGGAGAGGAAGGTCTAGGTGTGAGTGGGAGAGGAAGGTGTATTTGTGGGGGGGCGGTGACATTGGGATGGGATGGAATGCTGAGGTTGGGGGGGGGCAGGATGGAGTACAGGGGGAGAAAGGTCTAACAGGGACAATGCGGGGGAGAATACGGCAAGTGGGAGGGAGGTGTAAGGAGGGAGGGAGATGGAAGGGAGGGAGTTCGGAGTGGGGGAGGTCTTTGGAGGGGGAAAGGAGTCCGGTGGGGAGGAATGTGTCTTGGGAGGGGCGGTGCAAGTGAGGAGGGAGATTGGAGGGGAGAAGGTGTCTGGAGAGAGGAAGGTGAATGAGGGCAGGAGGAAGTTAGAGGTGGGAGATGTCCAGGTGAATGTGCAAGGTAGGGGGCTGTGAAGTCAGTGACTGCGTCCGGGGTAGCGAACTGAGGGTGAACGTGGTAGGAGGGAATATGAGAGGGGGCAGAGGGAGTTGGAAGGGTGATAGGGAGAGGGTGCGTCGGTAGCAGTAGAAGGGATGGAGAGGGTGGTTGGTGTGGACTCAGAGGTAGACACGGGGGTGGAAAGGAGGAGGTCAGGGAGGTCAATGTGGATGGGGGTGGGATTCTCAGGAAGGTAGGGAACGTGCACGTCCCAGGACATCCTGGAAAGACAAGGGTTCAGGTCGGTAGGTGACGGTAGGGAGATGGAAGGTGATGCAGGGGGAGTCAACACTGATGGGGGAAAGGACATGGATGACTAGGGAGGAGAAAGGATGGGGGATCTGATCAGAAACTTATCGATTACCATGGTTATTGAAATCGAAAGAGAGCCTCATGTTGGACGGGCACAGGTGCTGCATGGGAGTGCAATCAGTGGGTGGATGGAGATGCAGGTCAGTTCAGATGGACAACTGAAAGAGAACCCCAGCAGGCAGCACTGAAAATGCTTGGGGCAGTAAGATGAGAGTGATGGATGAAGGCTCCACATCCATGGGAGAGTGCTTGCACAAGGCTCCAAAAGGCCCTGCCACACACACACACACCTCTCCCTCCAGAATCACTCATGGTCCGGCTGTGTGCAGCTGAACTGCTAGTAGGGAGGGGGGATGCAGTGGGAGGACTCGCGAAGCCTGTCAATGAAGCTGAAAGACAACATTATATATTATTCAGTGAAAGTGAGTATATTTTCAGATTATAAAGTAACAAAATGAGTTCACCCATGCAACCACTTGCGATCAGAATTTCTTAACTTTTCTAGGCCTACCGCTTCTTCTAGGTTCTTCCCCTGACATCTACAGCAGGGGTGGAGACAGCCTGTACAATGGTTGGCCCTGTTGCTTCTGATGACTTCGGCATGCATCCTGTGAAATGCCGAGGCCCTTGCTTTGGCTGTCCTCCTGTGGGCCAGCTGCTTCCTCTGCAGTAACAGAGGATGAGGTTCAGGGGGTCACAGGCAAAGGGGACTCGGTGAGAACAGACAGTCTCTGAGATTGAGTGAATGACCCAGGGGTGTCCAGCTGGCGCTCCTCCTCCCTTTGGATGCCCGAGGGCCCCGGCCTGACTCTTTGAGGGGGAGGAGCACCTGGAGGGTTGTTGAGGTACCTCGCTTCCCTCTGATGTTGCTCCTGCAGGAACTCGCCCATGGCTACCATGATGGAGTGCAGTTCTGCACATATCTCTGCGTTCTGCTGGACCAAGGTCTCCATGGTGTCCACCATCCTTCCCATGGGGTCTTCCATGTGCACACATGTGGGCACCACTTCATTAGAGAGTAGGCGGATGCACTCTTCCGACTCATGTGCCGCTTTGTTGAGGACTCCCAACCACTCTGCATGATGTTTCCTCGCCTTTTGCTGACTCTCCACGATGAGCTGGAAGGCTGAACCCAGAGGCTTGTCGTCTGACTCGGACCTCACGGATGCCTCTTCCCCAGCAGTCCTCGAAGTGCCAAGGAGCTCGGCCGAACTTGCCTCCTCCTGCTGCGGACATGAGTCCCTGTGGTAATCATCAGATTGTTAAACTGAGCCTGCTTTAGATCTAGATCCTACTGAGGCGTGTGTCTCTGTGCTGGTGCCGGGTGTGGGTAAGCGCTGTGACGGATCTTCCAGGCTGCTAATTTCCAGCTCTTCAATGGAGGAGGTCTCCTCTTCACTGAAGGTGAGGACCTGGATGGAGCTGAGGGTCTGGGTCACTTGGCAGAACTCCCTGTGAACCAAAGTAGACATAATTAATGCATGGCAGCAGAGTAAAAAGTAGGAGAGCACTCACAGTTGAACTGAGAGAGGGATGATGTGGTGCAGGACCCTCACACAGGTGTTTGTCTCCGACCTCACTGTCTTGGCAGGCACTGTCCATGTCCTCACCAGTCAGCGCAATGGCATGCTCCTCAAAGTGAGTGAGGGGCCTAACGTGGGCCACTCCATCCCCAGTCTGGGACCTCTCCCTGCTGTTGTGAGCCAGCTTCTCCTGCATGAAAACAGGTAGACAGAGTGTGAGCAGGACGCATGGCACTGCGTGGAATGTTTGTGCGGTGAGCCATGGACAGGGTGAGGACACAAACTCCAGAGAATATGAGCCTGATGGAGATGTTAGGGTGTGTGTGAGAGTTAGTGGTGTTGTCCATTGATGCGTGAGATTCCTGTGAATGCGTGATAGGTTTGTGAGTGTGGGAATGATGAGGTGGTTGACTTACCCTGGGGGAACAGATGAGAGCATTCATCCTCTTCCTGCACTGGATGGCTGACTTCTTCTGTGCTCCAGTGGTGCTGACCGCCACTGCCACCACTTCCGAGGACGGATTGGTGACTCTGGTGGACCTTCTGTGGCCAGAGCAGGGGTAGACCAAATCGCAGCGGACTTCCACTACATCCAGCTGGTGCCCCAGAGAGGCGTCACTAAATTTGGGGGCTGCCGTCTCCTTTGCTTTCGGGGCCATTTGTCACCTGGAGCAATCCTGATCTGAAGACATGAATTAAGCATGCACTCTGGTGCGCTTTAAATATGGAACCTGGAGCAAAGAACCACTGAGGTCACAGTATGGTAGGCAAAGCCGAGCCCACCTGCCAGCAATCTGGAGTGTTTCCCGTGAATGCATTATGAATGAGGCAGGACGTGCCAGGAATGGGACGATACAGTGCGAAAACCTGTCATTGCAGCCGACGCGTAAAGCAACTTTTTTCACGCCCGCTACCGTACTTAGCGCAAATCTGGGACAATTTCGCCCTCTCTCTGTTTCTACTCTCTCAAACCCTTTCAGAATTTTAAAAACTTCTGTTACGTCATCCCTTCTCTTATCAAGTGGAAAGAGACACAGCCTGTTCATCCATTCCTGATAGGTATAACCTTGCAGTTCTTGCATCTTGCCTTGGAAATCTTTTTTTTTCACCCTCTCCAGTGCCTCTACATCCTTTTAACAATATAGCAAACAGGACTTGGCAAGTGTATCTAACCAAGGTTCGTTAGAAGTTTAGCATAACTTCTCTACTTTTCAATTCTATCCTTCTCGAAATAAAATCTAGTACCTGGTTTGGTTTTCTGATCTTATTATCCTACATCACTACTAACAGTGATTTGTGTATTTGTGCTCCCAGATCCCTTTATTTCTCTACCCCATTTAGATTCTTATTTTCTAGTAATATTGGCCTCCTTATTTTTCTTAGCAAAATCTAATTGTTCACATTTATCAATGTTGAATTTAATTTGCCAATTATATTCCCATTCTGCAATTTTATTGATGTCTTCTTGTAATTGGTTGCAGTTCCCCTGATCCCCCAACAATTAACTGAAATTGTTAATATAAATTTTAACTGCTGTTGTCCCAGCACTTATCCTTGAGCCCCCACTTCCTACCTTCTGCCACTATGAATAGTTACCCTTTACACCTACATCCTGCCTCTTATCCCCTGACTCTGCATGCACTGACCTTATAAGTTTATTATGTGGTACTTTATTGAAGGCCTTTTGGAAATCTGGATATATTTCATAACCATGAAGTTCATCCTCATGAAAACTTCCATATTTTCCAGTGCAAATAACATTTGCCCTCATTTAGGTTAAGTTAAAGAGTTCAGACCATGTGACCTGTGATTATACTGGTTTCACATTTTTTAAGTGGATTAACTGCCAGTTAAACTAATTTAAGTAGCAGCAACAGTGGTAAATAGTACAGTAAACAGTGAAATTCAGCATAAGCCACAGCATAGCAATGCAGCAGGACAATAGGGTGCTTTTGGAGAGGTTAAGGATGAGGTATACCTCCCAAATTGGGGGCACGTTGCCTATTTTGGTTCTACATACAAAAGTGGATCGCAGCTTTTGCAGACAAATATCAGCTAAACCAGCAGCCTTTAACAGCAGCATTGGAGGCTGCCATAGAAAAAGTAAGTAAAAATGCTAGTAGGAGTGCTCCTGCTGGCTCCATATCAAAGCTGTGGGCTACTGGTTGTCATGTCCCCATCCTTACCCGCTCCCCCCGCCCCTCACAATTATTTCTTTCCCACCCCTCCATTCCTGCCGGCCAAATTTTGTCTCCATCACAGCCAGCACATTGCCTCTTAGGGTGTGAATGACATTCTCAGCATGCCAACTGTGTCCAGATAACTCTCATATGGTTCTCTTGTTCTTTAGTTTAGTCTAGTTAGTAGTTGCCACCGGCAGGAGCACGTCAATTTCTTGTCCAATAATTTTAATGCAGTTTTTGACCACTGGATGCCAATACAGGAGTTACAGTATCAACATAGAACTCTACATCCATGAGCAAGCCCTTGATCAATGCCCAAAACCTTGGTTCACGGGGCAGGAAAACCAGCTTAGCATGAAAACAAAGCCACTGGTGCAATTTCACTAGTTTCCCACCATTTTTCAAAGCAACCAGCATTAGCACAAACAGTTGAACACATGCCCATAAGGTCACTTAACTAAATGGTCCTGTCTCTTTATTTTGCATCAGAGATTGTGGATTGAAGAATAAAAGATTTTAATTTTGAAGAATTTAAATTAGAAGCACAAATGCAGATTTGTAGCTGCATTGCTTAATGGTTAGGATATTACCTAGACAAAAAAGTACTTTGTGCAAGAAGGAATTGTGTCACAAAAGTTAAAAAAAGACACCCAGGGAACGGGACACCCATCCAGGATGTTGCCATAGCCTATGAGCCAAGTGCTGGAAAATGGGATTAGTGTAGTCAGATCTTTGTTGACTGGCACAGACACAATGGGCCGAATGGCCTTCTTCTATGCTGTAGATGTCTATGAGTCTATGAGTATGAAATTCTTATACGCTATCAGAAAAGAAAGACTGAGCTTTGCTTCCAAAACCTCAGAGCAATTACTCAGGCCATTGTCTATAGCAAAATTGTGTCCTTCCAGATCTAGGTCTAAAACATCACTGAAAAAAAGGCAGATTTTTTTTTAGGCAAGGGAAGGCAGGTTTGTGTGCTGGTGGAAAGTTAAATCCCCTGAAATTGATGTTGGGTCAGGATTTCAACATCATTCCGCCCTATTCCAGGATTCAACCAGCAGGAAGAGTTTCCTCAGTGAAACTGACAAGTTGGGAAGGTTTTGATCAGTGAAACTGAGGGTTCCAGCCATGGCTAGGTGAAAGACTGCTTTTCAAAGCACTTCTTCCCCCAGGGAGTGCTCTCACTGCTTGGCAGGTGATTACCAACTTCTTGGAAGGCACTTCATTGGTGTAGCATTTCACTCATCCTTAACTGCACTTCCCTGCAACCAGCTTTCATAACATGGCAGCAACCTATGCAGCGGCATCTTGCACCTCTAATGAGGGGCAAGAGGGGAAGCGACACGACCGCCCAGCAGCAAGAGGAACAGCAGCATCAGCACTTTCTCCAACTCCCTTCTCCTCGACAGAGAGGATGAACAATAAAATCGAGCTGGAGGGAGGCAAGACTTCCAACACAGGGTCTACAAATTGAGGATTAGGTCTCCCAACAAGTCTGAGCACCAATGCTCAAGAGACTCAGTCTTTCATGGCAGTTCGCTGCTAACATCTGCAGCCTCCTGGAACAAGACCCCCTTCCCAGTGCAGCAGGTGGGCATGCATTGCCGGTGGTCGATAAGGTGCTTGTCACTGGAGGGTCACCCACCTCCTCCCAACTCCGGATCTCTACCTCTGCCAAATGGTGTGCTCTTTTCTCCTGCAAGGAGAGAAAACTGAGAGATACGTATGTTCGTAGTGGCTTGTGCGGAGAGGAGGGAAGGACAATATTTGTGGAGGATGGTATGAGAGGGTAATAGGATGAAGGTTTTTGTGAGTGTTGGCTGCTCAGATAGGAATGGGAGGTTTCCATAGAGAGCAATAAGCGAATTTGCAAGGTATGTCATTCTGAAACATGCTATGCAGATGGAAAATCAGCAAGTGGAGCCAAACCTCACATATCATGCCCTTCTGAGGTCCTGAAGCCTCTTGGCCATAGTTTCCAAGTTGGAGGAACCACACATCTGGTAGGAGTGAGAGACCAGAGGGGTAGCCTTCCCAGGTCTTCTCTCCAATGCTGTAGTTGCTGTAGCCTCAGAAATCCAATTGCTGGTGAGCCTTTGTACCCCATGCTGTGGACCTTTTAATTAAAAATTCTTCCTTTGACAGAATAGAAATGACATCCCACCCAGCCTCCCTAATTTTTGGCAATCGAGAGGCGGAATGTTAATACTGTGGCTCTGGGCATGAGCCTCAGCAAAATTCACTTCTTCATCATTTGGATTCCTAACCTACAAATGGTTCTGCAATTCCAGCAGGAACTAATTTGATAAAATTCTGCCCAGATTATTTGATTAACACTTGTGTTTGTGTAACCTAGCTAACACAAGTGGGTACTGTATTTTCTATAATACAATAGTACCTATGCTTCAAAAGTACTTATTTGGCTGGAAAAAGGGTGTTGAGATATCCTCAGGTCATGAAAGGCATGATATAAATGCAAGTTTTTTAAAAATTGTTTTAATAATATGTGTAAGATTTTCCAGGAATTCTCTTACACAGCGCAGTACTGCACACACAGAAAACCATCAACCAAATCCGAACCCAGTCTTACAGCTTGATATTTTTGTGGTCTTGTAAATCCAGTTGAAGAGAGAACACTGTGACTGTATTTACCTACAGCTGTTCTGAAAGGTACTATCATTTCATCTATATAAAAAATGCCATTATTCACCGACAAGAGTCATAACCACAAATAATGTGAGAATGTTCACTTCATCCACCATTCATGCTTTTACTAAAAGATTTATAAAGCTTCTGAAACAGAAATTGATGAATTCATCAGTAACAGAGACATTTTGATTATAATCAATAACGTAATTTTACCTTGAAAATGAAATTTCAATTAATGTGCATTTTCATTGTAATTTTAATTTTGTCATACATATGGCACTGTCAAAGCTTCTATTATTAGCTCGCTTATAGAAAGCTTAAATTACATGTGTTGAAAGCAAAAGGGGGAGAAAACAATATTTTGTCCATCAAAACCATCCAGGGCAAGGTGATCGAACAGCGGATAGATAGATTTCCATTCCAGGGATCTATTTGAAATTCAGGCTTGACCAGGATAAATCAACTCTATTCAAGAAATAACCTTTGCTGCAAACAGAAGTTCAAACATAAGCAAACAGTACTAGACCAGTCCTGCTTATTCGTACTGCAAATCCGATCAGCCAATCTGGGAGTGGCGGTTACAACAGCCAAAAAACACTCAGTAACCTGCACTAAAATGCTTTCATTTCAGTTTCTATTTTCTGGTCCCTGAAGGATAAGTAGCAGTAAGATCAAATTGGACCAAGAAAGATTTTAGAAGTTATCATACTACAGAAGCAGATGTCGGGATTTTTCACTCCCATTCATGGCAGGCGTCATAGTGGGCTGGAGCGGAAAATAGCTCAAGAAGGCCAAAAAACCTGGTCACGATTGTGCGCTCCAGCTGACAATGGCAGGCCGCATTTCTTGCTGCGGCATGTCAAGAACGTCATTTCAATATTTTTGCATCAGGTCTCCATGCCAGACTCATCCCCGACACTGGATCATCCAGGCACATCGGTGTGCAATTAGAATGGCGTATTTCACAATGGGATGAAGGCAATGTGCACCTGGCAACCTGCACTTCGCCCCTCACTTCAAGGTTAGCCTACCTGCCTTGCATTGTATAGCTCTTGTGGGAATCAGCACCAGGCTTCACAGACAGCACCACTTCGCTTTCAGGGGGTCGTCAAAGGCAAGTCTCTACCTACCAGACCAGCAGTAAAGCGGGGGTGCTTTTCATGGGCTGCAGGGCAAGGCCTGTACTGTGGAAGGGGGGGCATGTAACCTCTCACAGGAGAATAGGCTGCAGGGCTAGGGCTGTACTGGAGGTAATGACACATGACTGGGGGGAGGGTGCGGCGGGGGAAAGTTGAACAGTGTAAGTGGCCTCAAGATAGGGATGGGTGAGTTCCACATGGGCCACAGGCACATCCGCTTCAAAAATATTCGGGGGCTAACAAACAGACATATACCAGACGCATGATGGGATTAAGGAAAACAGGGGGTTGATGGGAAGGTCTGTGGGGGAGGGAAACCTGAATACGAAGCTCTTCTGGGACAATGGGACAGGCTTCCACACTCACACAGGGACAGTCCAGCAGGTCTAGCAGTGAGAGTTCTGCACAAACATCTTCGAACCTGCAGCGATGGCGCAGTGCTAAATTAAAATGAAGAGAAGTTTTGCTGGTGAGGGCTCTGCAGCTGGATTGGAGCGCAGCTGCATGCACTGGTCGGGGGGGGGGCGGACTGGAACTGAAGAGAAGCCTCAGGCCCCTCTCAAATAATCTTATTTCCTGAATGAACATTTACCCCCATGTTTATTCCCAAGATTATAGTATTAGAGTTCAGTGAATGAGGCTCCCAGCGCTTGGGCTGAAAGCAGCACATCCAAGTGCCTGGCCAAAGCAATGCCACAGCATTCGATCATGCTATGGGGGAGGGAACTTGATAAGCACCCCACACTAACCATCATTTTGGGGGTGGGTACTCTCCGACACAGGAACAAAGCCCTTCAAACCATATTCAATGAGAAATCATTGACAGAAAGAGAACCATTAGAGACTAATGCTGACACTTGTCTGTTTCCCAATGATACTGCAGAGAGAAGACCAACAGGAAGATAGAGGCTGGACTTATCGGTGCCTGCATTATCACTTACAAACAGGAGAGAAGGAGATTGTGATGGAGGTGCCTGAATCGCCAAAGGAAGGAGCAATACCCTCAAGACAAAGGGCCAGCAGGGCCGCCTCTGGATGCAGGGAATGGGGCTCACAGACATGTTGTGCGTAGCGAGCTCGCAAGACCCAGGGTTTACAGAACTCGCATGACTTATCTGCAGATGAGCGAGAACCAGTGTCACCAATGGCTCCGCATGTCCAGGGATTTAGTGACTCACAGTTACCACATTCTCCAGGAATTGGCACCATGGGGACTGGGAGGGCATCCACTGCCAGTGGCTCTGAAAGTAATGGCCACTCTGAACTTCCACATAAGTGGCTCCTTCCAGGGTTTCACTGGGGACCTCTGAGGAATCTCTCAAGCGTCCATGTACAAATGCATTCATGAGGTCCCAAATGCCCTTTTTGATGGCCCACAGTTACGTCATCTTCGACAGAGGTCAAGCAAGCCAGGGAGCCAGAGCACTGGGCTTTGCTGAGATTGCCGGATTCCCATAGGTGCAGGAGCCATCGACTGCACTCATGTGGCTACAAAAACTTTCTGGCAACAGGCACTGCAATACGTAAACCAGAAAGGCTACCAATTGCTCAATGTACAGCTGGTCTGCAACCATAAGAAACTTCTCATGCAGATTTGCACCAGATACCGAGGAAGTGCCTACTCATACATCTTGAGTAAATTGCAGATCCTGGATATTCTCCAGGGACCACACAGGATCCAGGGCTGGCTCCTTGGTGATAAAGTGTACCCACAAAGGATGTGGCTGATGATACCCATTTGGTTAGACTCCTGCAGAGAGAAGGTACAGCATGGCTCATGTCGCTGACCAACCATTGGTGGAGCACACCATTGGGGTGTGCACACCTAAAGATGCGTTTCCGATGCCTGGCCAGGTCTGGCGGAGCACTCAAGTACAACGCCAGAGGGTCTCAGGGATCATTGTGACTTGTTGCACGTTGCATAACCTATTGCTGCAAAGGGGGGAGGACTTACCAGATGACGAGATGGAGGAACTGAACATCTCCTCCGATGAGGACCTCTAAGGGGAGGAGGGTGATGCGTTTGAGGAAGCTGAGGCCGCAGGGGAAGAGGCCATGGCACAGGCCAAACAAGGCAGGCATGCGCATGAGGCCTTGATAGTGACCAGATTCCGCCAGAAGGAAGTCAAGTTTTAGTGAGTAGCCTCTTGGACAAAAGCCCTCCATCATAGGCCAGCATGAGCACCAGCATTGAAATTCCTCTCATGTTCCAGATCAGGCTCACATTTCTGATCCTTTGAAGGATGATGAACCCTTGGCAGCATGTGTCCATGCTGAGACGAGGTGCTAACTGGAGGAGGGTGTCTTGACATCAGACGTCAGAAGGTACTCCCTCTTCAAGCATCTCTCCAGCAACCCAGTTGCAACAGCACCCTACTAGTGCCAGGAGCTGTTGCACAATCCTCAGTGATTTTGTAGCTATATGCCTTCAACTTGACAAGACTGCGCAAGGAGATCCATCGCAAGCAATGGAATATACACTCTGTGTAACATCGATGGTGAATCGGATAATTCACACTTGGGACAAGGCAGCTGATGATGTTCCACTGCTGGAATCCATTTAGAAATGACTCAGTCGTCTGTGGTGCAATCTTCCAAATCACACTAACATCCGGCACTTTCAGTTAGGGATCCTGGGCTGCATTTACCCTCAGCGTAATATGGATGCGGACCACCTGAGTGTAGCGATGTCAAACACGTGCCTGTCAGATATTAAAATGGCTCCTCTTTAACACTGACATTGTGTTCTCATGGCAAGTCCTGGCCCTTGCCAAGTCCACAATGCACACACACCATGAAGCCCTCAAGGGCACGCATCATTGTTAATAAAGAGCACACCAGCTTCAGTACATCCTCGCTCCTATCCCATTGCTCCCCTCCACATGTCTAAAGTAACCATGTGCACTTCCAGAGACTGCTCAAAGCCTCTATTGGCTGGTAGGGAACACCAATTAGCATCAATAACCTCAACAAATGCTCAGGTGAGGGGACACACTGTGCTGCATCCCTAGTTTGTAACAAGAGCTTTGTCCCCGCAAGACACATAACCACAGGGTGAGAAACACTCAAGGTTGGAAGTTTGAGCACCAGGACAATAATGTGGCTGAGAGGGTCGAGCTTTGTCACCTTAAGGTGGCAAGGTGCCCCACTTATTGGTGAGTTTAGCAGCTCTACACTCTGAAAGTCAAATGCGCAGTTGCCTGACAGCGGCACACAGGAGCTTCGAGTATAGGCTCATGGCATGAAAACCCTGCCAAGAGACAGAGAGCACATGGATTTGCATGATAGATGATGCTTCTCCATGCATGAACACATGTATCCTTAGACACTACACCTTCACCTTTCAAGAATGCAGACGAGATAGGAGAGCACCTCTGCATCAATCTTACATGGCCCTGCAAAGCACGTGAACGAGGTTCATTCCACAAACAAACTTAACATTAAGATTGAAACATCATTGATGGTGAGAATGATGTGTAAAAGGGACACTCACTGTGGTGACATGGAAGCACACTGCATAGACAAGAGGCCCATGATAGTGACATATGCAATGAGTGCAAGGAGAGGCCATGGTATCACACCAGATTGACAGCACAACATAAAAAAGAGGCATACACAAGAGGAGATGTGAAATGGGTGATATTCCATTTACATTTGTGAACAGCATATACCTGTTGACACCGCTGTTCTCCTAAATCTTTTTAAGCTTCCTAGCCCTACTGTTACATCTTGATGCTTCCATGACATCCACAGCAGAGGTGGAGGCAGCCTGCTGACTGCTGCACACTGTTGTTTGTGATGACCTTGGCGGAGGTCATCTGGAGGGCCGAGACCTGGAGGGGCTCGGCCTGCTTTGGGTGTCCTGCTGTGGGGCAGGTGGACCTTCCTCAGCCTGTGGAGCTGGAGGTGATGGAGGTGAGGGAGAGGGGATTGGGATCGGCCAGACAGTCCTGGAGTCACCTGGCTGGATGGCCCTGGGATGTCCAGCTGCTGGTCCTCCTCCTATGGGTGCCTGAGGGCCCCTGGTTGACTCCTTGAGGAGAAGGGGCAGCTGGAGTGAGATCTAGGTGCCCCAACCCCATCTCGCGTAGCCACTGATGGATGCCACTAAGGGTTATAGCAGTGGAGTGCTACTCCTGCAACAGTGCAGGACCAATGTCCTGGAACAAGATTTCCACGGCGGCCACCAACCTGCCAGTGTTGACCTCGGTGCGCTGGCATACCAGCGCTATCACCTCTGACTTAAGATGGACGGACTCCTCCATCGTATGTTGCAATCTGAGGAATGCAGCTGATATCCCTTCCTGATATTCCCTTGGCTGGTGCCTAGGACTGAACCGTGAGACTCATCATCATCTAACTCAGATTCAGCAGAACTGTGGCCTCCAGCAGTCCTCTGAGTGCTGGCTACCTCGGATGTCCCTGCCTCCACCTGCTGCAGACCAGATTATGCGCTGTGCTCACCAGATCGTGACCCCGAATCTGTTCTCAAACTAGGTCCCACCGAGGTATGTGTCTCTGTGTTGGTGGAGGGTGTGGGTGAGCGCGGTGACAGATCTCCTATGCTGCTCTCCTCTGGTTCCTCATCTGAGGTGTCCTCGGGGCTGGAGTTGAGGTTGGGGATGCCGTTGGGTGCTGTCCAGGGGTGCCTTTTAGAGAAAGGAGAGATGATTAGTGCATGGCAGGTGACTCTAAAACAGGACAAAGCACTCACAGTATGGCTGTCTGAGGGATGAGCTGGTGCGGGATCCTCAATTGGGTATGTGCCGCCAACCCCACTATCGGCACAGGCACGGTTGATGTCCTCTCTGGCCAACTCAATGGCTCGACTCTCGAACTCTGTGAGGACCTTGATGTCGAGCACCCCACCCCCAATCTGGGACCTCTCCCTTTTATTGTGCGTGAGCTTGTCCAGCATAAAGACAGGCGAAGTGTGCGCAAGACGCATGCTCGGGCAGGTGATAAGGATGCCTGGCATGTGTGGGTGGTGAGAGGAGCCATGGATGGGATGAGGACACGATGTCCAGAGTAGATGAGCCCAGATGGAGGTGTGAGGGTGTGTGAGAGAGTGAGTGGTGATGTCCCTTAAGCTGGTAATAAGTGCGATTCCAGTGAATGTGTAATGGGTTTCTGAGTGTGTGAGGTGAGAGTGATGAAATGGTTGACTTACCCTGATGGAATAGATGAGATCATTCATCCTCTTCCTGCACTGGGTGGCTGACCTCTTCTGGACTGCATTGGCACTGGCCACCACCACCACCACCTCCCAAGCCAGATTAGTCACCTTGCGGGACCTCCTGCGACTAGAGCTGGGGTAGAGGGCATGGTGGCGGGCCACGACAATGCCCAACAGGCACTCCAATGAGGCGTCACTGAATTTGGGGCACCTTTTTGTGTTTCGGGTCATGTTTTCAGTGGAGCAGTCCTGGGCTGCCAACATTGAGAAGGCTGTGCACGGCTGCACTTTAAATATGGCGCCCAGAGTGAGGAAACGGTGAGCTGACAGCAGGGCGGGTGAATCAGAGGCTGCCCGCCAGCAACCTGGTGTGTTTCCTGTGCGTGCATAATTAATGAGGTGGGGAGCAGACAATACAGCGTGAAAACCCGCTAGAACACCATTTTTCACGCCTACTCCCACACTGGGTGCAATGCAGGGAAACCCCACCCAGAATATGAAAGGGATTTGTGCAATCATGAATGTAGTATAAATGATGAAATAAAGTAATCTGCCAAAGAATGATCTGTTGATGTATGCAGTTCAGCTGATGTTTAAGCTGGGAACTGTAAAGAGAGATCTCATATGCTGGCTAGATGCTCACTTACCAAAAAGTGCTTACCTGAATAAATAGAAGGTGTAGTTTAAATCTAAATGTGTTAGGGAGCAAATTTTCATCCTCTGTGCTCCTGGAATAGTATTTCAGGCACCAGAAAATGTATTGAGAATTCAGGCGCTTCATCTGAAATATGAAAATTAACTCTTTACATGTACAAGTTAAAATTCTTTTCAATCAGTTTAAAAAAGTTAGGGTTAAAAATAAATATTGGTCTCAATATTTCTCTCTATGCCTTGTGTGAGTGCTTGTCATGCATTTTGCATCTTAAGTGATCGTTGCTTGTTGAGACCTCAGCACACGTGAAATTGGTTGGCCAAATTAATAATATGCCAAAGCAGGCATTCTGTTGCAGAGGACTGAGATGAGGACTTCAATGGGATGGCATACAGAAAAAGACTGATGAGTTTTCACACAGAAATGCATGGCACATTTCTGGCCAGAAGGCCTATGGTCACGGTTAGAAAGCATGAAAGAATACGGCACCAATCTTGCACAGGACTTTGGACAGAGCTTGGAGCCCATCTTTGCAGAGTGGAAATGATGGCCAACTCCAGGAAAGCACTTGTGGATCCAACCTCAATGCAATTTATGAAGGTTGATTTCTCAGCTTCCATTGCAACTCAAGCAGAAGTTATGAAACATCTGAGTGCTGCAGTGGAATCTTGGACTGTAGTTATGTAAGTTCAGTTTGTTGCTGTGCATGCACAGCTTATTGCCATGCATGCTCAGAGACTGAGCTATTAGCTTTTAGCCTACTTTTGATCTTTCTTCTCGCCACCGTCCCCTCCCCCCATCCACTAGGACCATCTGTCACTTTCCAGAGTGCTCACCCTGGTCTGGCCATTATCACATTTTGCTTTCTTAATGTCACCATTAGCGCCTCATTTAGCCAGTACCGCCACCATTAACAACGCTTTGACCTTTTGTTCATGACATCTTTTGCCATCTCTCCGTTGCCTCCACCTACTGCTGTCCTTCTATCCAGCTTCACTAGTTCCACCCCACTAAATCAGTGTATATTTCACCACATCTCTACCTCCCTTTAGATCTGTGGGAGAGTCATACAGACTCGAAATGTTATCTCTGTCTCTCTCTTCATAGATGCTGTCAAACCTGCTGAGTTTTTCCAGCATTTTTTGTTTTCATTTATGCTCAGAGACTGTTGTCATCGTGACGCAGGTTTCCAGTGCTCAAAGGGGCTTTCAGGGTCTCATTCGATTCTAGTCGTATGTGCCGCAGCAGATTACCAGGATTGCTGACATGCTCCCCCCTCTCCCCCTTGCCACCACCCCCGCCACTGGGGAAGTAGCAGTGGCTCTGTGGAGCACAAACCTGCTATCCTCCCTTAGGATGCCAGTATTCTCCCTCTCACCTCTGTCACTCTGCTTGGTATTGCCTGTCAGCCAGTCAATCCAGGCTGCTGCCACCCATATCGAGGCATTGCAGTCCAAAGCCAGGTTTTGTACTGAAAGGTTGACCTGCAAAGCCATCTTCAGTCTCCCCAACTGAAAGTAAACAGGTTTCTGCCACCCATGCTGCAGCCTTTGTATAGGAGCACTAGGACAAGAAAAGGCAGCCACAAGACAGCAACCAAGAGAATGCACAAGGCTGATTAGTTGACTTTTGTATGAAATATTGGACAATTTGTATAATAATGTTGGTTTGGAACGTTTGTTTCGTGATGGCTTTTACTTTAGCCTGTGACGAAGAGGATGCTATGATGGTCAGTAACAAGGGATGGTAAAATTTGGGACTGTGTTGAATGGTGAATTGTGAATCCAACCACAACCAGTTCAGATTCATGCCCAGAAGAAGCACCATTGATGCCATTTTTGTTTTGAGACAAGTGATGGAGAAATATCGGGAAGTCCAATTCAATGTGAAGATTGTATTTATCGATCTTGAGAAGGCTTATGACTGCATGTCTAGGGAGGAAGTCTGGAGATGTGCTAGAGTCCCTGAGAAGTATATACGACTATTCCAGGACATGAATAGCCAGACAAGAATAAGAATCAGTGTGGAAGGAGAGTGAGAGTTTTGAAGCCAAAGTTGGATTACACCAAGAATCAGCACTGAACCCCTTCCTCTTCCTGATTGCCATAAATGTTCTAACTAAGCAAGTGAGACAACAAGTGGCAGGGTCAATGATATTTGCAGATAGCACTGAGCTATCAGGCAGGGATGATGAGAGCATGATTGAATATCTAAAGAACTGGAGAAAAGCACTGGTAGACATAGGTATGAAGATCAGGAGACCAAAGACCCCATTTATGGACTGTCAGCTTGAGCCTAGGAAAGAAGATCAGAGTGAAGAGATAAAGATTAGAGATAATCACTTGGAGAAAGTGGGTAATTTCAAGTGCCTGGGGTCAGTGGTGGCAGAAGATGGAAATGTGGAAATGGAAATTAAGCAATGGATTAGTTCTGTTTGAAGTAATAGGAAGAAGTGCAGTGGAGTGTTATATGATAGAAAAGTATCGCTAAAACTGAAAGAAAGAATCAACAAGAAAGTTGTGAGATTGGCCTTGTTATATAGTACAGAAACTTGGGCAACATCAAGAAGAGAAGAGTAACAACAGGATACTAATGATTTGCAGATGGTGAGATGGATGTGTGGAGTAACGAGAAAGGACAAAATCAGGATCCAGCACATCAGGGGGTCAATGGGGATTGTGGAAGCATCAAACAAAGTAACTGAGAAGAGACTGAAATCATATGGTCATCTGTTGCAGAGTGGGAGGGGAAATGGGATTGCCAGAAAGAAGGAGAAAAGGAAGGCCTAAGACCAGGTGGAAAGATGTGATGGTGAGACTCTTAAAAGCAGCGGCATTGTCAGAGGAATGGGCCAGCTGATAGGAGGAGAAGGAAAAGGGTCATCAACCAGCATTGAGGCAACCCCAAATAAAATAGGAGAAGAAAGAAAAAGGAAGAAGAGAAGAAAAAGAAGAAGGTGTTAAATGGTGGAAATAAATTGCTTAACGGACTGGTACTACAGTTGGATGAACCGATTATGGACAGACCGGCCTGAAAGGGGATATGTTGGTTTCCTCCTCCCTTCTTCCTCCTCCTCACTGTATCCCTGGTGGCAAAGACTGTTCTCATGATGGTGTGGTTGTACAGAATGTAGCAGATTATGATAAATCCTGACACGCACTCTGATGAGTACTGTACGGCTCCCCTAGAGCAGTTCAGGCATCGCAACCATTGCTTAAACATTCCAATGGTCTCCTCAATGACATTTTGTGCAGCAGCAAGATTTTCAGGTGTGTGGGTTGTGCACTGGAGTCATGAGCCAGATGGTCAGTGGGTAGCTCTTGTCATCCAGTGGTCATCCACTGTTCTCTCTTGGTAGCTCAATTGCCAATGGTATAGTCGATTGTGCAGAATAAGGGTATTATGGCTCTGCCAGGATACCGGACATTGACAAGCATGATGTGCTGAGTATGGTTGCACACCAGCTACATGCCGGGGGTACCTTTGCAGTTACAGTACATCTCTGAATTTCTATTTGACACCCGAAAACTGATATATGTTCAGACACTTCCATTTGACATCTTATACCCTGAGAAAGCCCACAATCATGGTGAAGCCATGTAAGCACTCAGCCTGCTGTTCTCTGGAAAGAGGGAATGCAATGTAACTCCTCTCTTTGTATATAAGGGGCGGAATCATCCCAGATTTTCACAAAGTGTGGTAGTGTGGTCTTTTTACCCGCCGGCCACAATGACGGGTTTTCGTGCCGTATCGTCCCATTCCCACCTCATTAATTATGCAGCCACAAAAAACATGCCATCTCGCTGGTGGGTGGCCTCCGATCTGCCCACCACGCCGTTACCTTGCTGCTTCCTTTCACAGGGTGCCATATTTAAACTGCAGCTGAGCACACACTTCTCAATGTTTGCAGCCCAGGAGGGCACCGTTGAAGACATGACTCCAAAAGCCAAGAAGAGTGCAGGCCCTTGATTCAGTGACGCATCCCTGGGATGCCTTCTGGACGCCGTGGAGGCCCACGTGATGTCGTCCAGCCCAGCCCTGGCTTCAGTAGGCCCATCAGTCTCACCACCTCGGCTTGGGAGGTGGTGGCAGAGGTGGTCAGTGCTAATGCTGCACACAAGAGGTTGGCCACCCAGTGCAGAAAACGGATGACTGATCTCATCCATGCTGCCAGGGTAAGGCAACCATCTCTTCAGGCTTAATTCACACACAGATAAGGCCATCACACATTCACTGGCATGTCACTCAAGGGACATCACCACTCACTCTCTAACACACACCCTCACATCTCCATCTGGTCTCATCTCCTCTGGAGACTGCCTCCTCAGCCTTCACCAATTTGATTGAGGTCACTTGCACAGATCAACATATGCTCCCACACACACCCTAGGATAACCCCCTTCCTCAGTGCAGCCTTTTTCCTGCAGTTTCTTCTTCTTGCCTGAGGCTACTTCTCTCCCTTCCCCAAGCAAGTCCTAGTCTTACAGCCATTGAAAAGCCACCCCCACCTTAGATAGGTAGAGACCTGCCTGTAAGCCCCCACTAAAAGTGATGTGGTGCTGCCTGCGAAGCCTGGCACTGATGACCACAAGTGTTGCCCAAAGCAAGGTAGGCAAACAAACCTCGAAGTCCCGAGTTCACCAGGTGCACGTCGCTTATGCATGGATGATCCAGCATGGATGGATGATTCCAGTGAGTAGGGATTATAATGAGATGCTAAAGTATTGAAATTAGGTTCCCGACGTGCAGTGGCAGGAAACGCGCCTTGCCATTGACAGGTGGAGCGGATGATCGTAAATTAGTTTCCCAACAGCATGAAACCTATTTTTAGCCTTCTTGCCATATTGTCCCCTCCCCATGACACCCGATGCCAAAGGAGCTGGAAAATTCCGGCCAAGGTGTCAATCATCTCCCTTATACTGCAGTGGAGAGTGAACTGTGAGACGTTAAACATGTCCTCTGCTCCAGCCTGGAAGGAGCCTGATATGAAGAAGTTCATGGCCACCAGTACACTTTACAGCTACTGGTAGTACTACCCTTACCATAACCTGAGGCTGCAGGCTTGCCTGCAACAAGTGGCAGATTTCAGTGGGTGTCTGCTTAGTGAAATGAAGACATCACAGACACTTTTCCTGATTTAGATTGAGGTAGGAGAACAACTCCCTAAAGACCATGGTTGGAAATGGCCATGAAGAAGCCCTTCTCCCCAAGTCTTCCGCCTTCTCTGAGCAGCTTGTCCTCCTGAGCTGCCTTTGCTCAATGTGATGCTGCAGACTAGGGAGTTGGCAGTTACAGCACTGAATGTGGGGACGTTGAGGGAGAAGCTGGGGCAAGGGGGACGGGGAGGGAGGACCAGCAGTGGCTAGACCTTGTTGGGGGGGTGGGAAAGGGTCCTTAGGAGGTCATTAATTGGCCACTTAAGGGCCTTAATTGGGGCAAGGGCAGGGGGGCCAGCCTAGGTCTCTCCCATCCCACCGTAAATTTGCAGAGAGCCTGGTGGGAAGGCCATCGGAGGAATTTTACAGCCTCTCACCCCCACCAGCAATGTAAAATTCTGCCAAATGTTTCTTTCAGTTAATCATAGTCAGAGAATCACTTGCAATGACTTCCCTTGTTCCTGCACCATTACCTCTGAGGCTCCCCAAAGATCAATCTTTGACCCCCTCCTATTTCTGATCTACATGCTGCCCTTGGTGACATCATTTGAAGGCAAGGCATTAGTTTTCACATGTACGCAAATGACACCCAGCTCCATCCCACTCTTAACTACTCCATTGTTGCTAAGTGGTCAGATTGCCTATTTGACATTCAGTACTTGATGAGCAGAAATTTCCCCCAATTAAATATTGGAGAAGACTGAAGCCATTGTTTTTGGGCCCTGCTCCAAACTCTGTTCCCTAACTTCCAACTCCATCCCTCTCCCTGGCAACAGTCTGAGATTAACCCAGTCTGTTCAGAACCTTGGTGTCACATTTGATCCTGAGATGAGCTTCCAACCTAATGGGCCATAACTTGCAGCCAGCTTTGGAAAATGCTGGCCTGCAGAAGTTAGAAGAAATAAATGCACATTTACCTAGTCCTGAAAATTGCATTGCCACTTCGTTCACCAGAGATGCTTGGGGCATGCATCAAAAGAATCCTCGCAGGCCCCAGCGAGGTCTAGATCCAGTGGATTCAAGGAGGCCACACCCACTTTTTTACAGCACTAGCTGCTGTAAAGCAGGTAAGTTTAAAGGACCAAAGGGGGTGGGGGGTAGTCCGAAGGTCTGGATGATGGGGTGGGGCGGGGTCTGGGGGGGTGGTCCATGTGTTGGGGTGGGAGTGGGGGTGGGTGGGGTCAGGGGTGGTCTGAAGGTCGGAGGGGGGGCGGTATGTGGAGGTTGGGGATGGGTGTGGTTCGGGTGGGGGTTTGGGGGGTTTCTGGAGGTTGGGGGTGTTGGTGGATTGGTGGAGTCCGAAGATCGGGGGAGGGAGTTTGGGGGTTGGGAGGCCAGGGGAGATGGGGTCAGGGGAGGATTAGGCTGGGGTGGGGGGTGGGGGGGTGGGTGTCAGGGGGTGGAATTGGGGGGTCTGGGGGTTGAGGTGGGAGGGTCCAGAGGTTGGAGAGGTCCGGACGTCGGGGGTGGTCCAGGCGTCGGGCGAGGGGGGATGGTGTCCGAAGATCGAGAGGGGTGGCGGGGTGCGGTTTGGGTGGGGATGGGGGTGGTCTGGAAGTCGGGAGGTGGGGGTGGGGAACTTGCCAGAGGGATTCCCAGCGCATCTTTGGGGTACCCCCCAAACCTGACACTGGGGTGCGCGTAAGTTACGGGTCAATGTTAATGCCATCTCTAAGACCACCTATTTCCACTTCCATAACATTGCACAATATTGCCCCTGTCTCACCCGCTGCAGAAGACCTTCATCCATGCCTTTATTACCCTAGATGTGACAATTTCAATGCACTTTTAGCTGATCCCCACATTCTACCCTCTGTAATTTGAGGTCATCCAAACTCTGCTGCGTGAGTCTTAACTCGCAGCAAGTCCCATTCCCCTATCACCCCTGTGCTTCCTGATCTACTTTGGCCTCCAGTCAAGAAAAGTCTAGATTTTAAAATTCTTATCCTTCTTTTCAAATCCCTCTATGGCCTTGCCCATCCCTATCTCTGTAATCTCCTCCAACCCCATAACCCTCTGAGATATTAGTGCTTCTCTAATTCTGGTCTCTTGTACATTCCCAATCATAATTGCTTCATCATTAATGGTTATACCTTCAGTTGCCAAGGCCCCAAGCTCTAGAATTACCTCCCTACACTTCTCTGCTTCTCAAGTTTTTGGTCATCTGACCTGACATCTCCCTGTGTGGTGCAGTGTCATAATTTGTTATGTAATGCTCCTATAAAGCGCCTTGGGACATTCCATTAGGTTAAAGGCACTGCATAAATATAAGTTGCTGTTATTTCTTTGCATGTTTTCATAATTTGCAAAACCATTAACATTATTGAAAGTGAATTAGGAAATTATCAAATGTCTCTGTAACAATTTTATGTTATTAAATGCTCCACTTGAATCAATATTTACATTCAGAACTGGGAATTTCCTCAAAGCAGCTCCCTCTCTGCCACCATAATTTTTCGAGCTATGCAGCTATACATATGTAATAAAGTCATGTTTACACACATTAAGCAGATACATTGACATTTATTCTATTATATATGTTGATCTCTGTCCCAATGGCCACCTGTCCCATTCACCACCCCATCCCTCCAATTTACCATTCCTTTCCTGGTAGCCCACCACCCATACCACCCCACAATCACGAATTGCATCATCTTTCCTTTTAGTGACCTACCTGAGGGTTCTGCTGGTAATCCAACAGCCTGAAATTGAAACCCTCTTTGCTGGCAAGCTGCCTGGGCCACCCAGCATGTGCCTAGAGCTTGATGGTCTTATTTAAATGATGTCTAAGGACCAATAACTGATCTATTTTCAGTCCAGCTGTTAGGCAAAGGGATTGTTATTTTATAGCTAGATATAGAGGATTGCTGAATTCCAGGTGCTTGGTCACAATTACAATAGGTTAGAGCTAGAAAACTCTCTGGGCACATTTGGCTATTTGATGAATCAAGCAAAAAAGTATAACTGCACAAATTTTAGAAACGTAACTTTCTACCTGTTCCCAGTGTTCCGTTGGACAATTAAATTTCCATGACACTATTCAAAGAGAAAAAAAATTCTCTTTTGTCCTAACTAAAACTATACCACAACCAACACCACTACCAAAAACAGATTAATTTGTCATTTCTCTTAATGCTCTTTGTGGGATCTTAGCATTTTCAAAATGGGTGCCCTGTTTGCTAACATAACAGCAGTCTCTAGATTTCAATTCACTGTACGTAAAATGCTGTGAGACAATAAAAATAATATACAAATGTAATTTAAAATATCTTTTCAACTTTCACTTTTACACACTATATTTGAGTAATTAAAATTTGCCTTGATTAATATTATAATTCTTCCATAGATCACCTGCATATGCAGAAACATTTCCTTGTTTACCCTCCTATTTTGTCCAAGAGGTTCATGACAACCAACCTTTGCCTTCCTTCTTTTACTATCCTATGGCTCAATCTACACAAAATAGCCAAATCAACTTTTTCTTTTTCAGGATGCAAAGTCTTTCAGTTCTGCCACCAACAGTATATCTCATTAGCATAGAAATCTCTAATCAGATGTCTGTCACCTGTTTCAATGCTGTTAATCTTGCAAAATTGCCAAAAGCTTGCCATTAATAGTTCAATAAAAAGGTAAATAAAAATGGGGAGGGAAAGGTATGACAATTATGTATTTCTGAAGCACTTAACACGAAGAGTTAGTATTAACTTCAGAAAGCTAAGACCCTGCTTTGCATGGGGAATTTTGAAAAAAACAAGCAAAAGAGCTCATGAGGAATCCTACTGAAAATTGGCAGAGAATATCCATTAGATTCAAAAACTGCTGCAATTAAACTTGGCAGCTAGTTCTGGCCACTTGACAGATAGATCAACAGGTCCAAACTTCTCAGGAGTCCTGAGAAGGTTCCTGCTTTTGTGCCAGCCCAAAAGGATTATATTATTTGGCTCTTCCCATCTCTCATCTTGCCTGGGAACATTCTTTCAAGTATCAGAAACATCAACAATGAGGAAGACAGTCCACAAAACATGCTTAATGAGAACAGAAGTCCCTTTAAAACATTACTCTATAAATCACTTGCTCATAGATCAAAGTGTATTGAATAGAATGTTCTTAGAAATTTCCCACATTAACAAGGCACTTCACTTGAATATGAAATAGCATTCTTTAAATGGATAATCCTGCTTGTCAGAAGGCTACAATCTTCATTTGACTGCAGAATGCCAGCATTGTACAATCTTCAATTGAACTGACAATAGTTTACATCAGTGGGTTTACACAGTAAGTAACTCAGTCGCACTGGCTAAGAAAGTCCCAGGTTCAATTCTTGGTTATGTTGTGTTAGTTTATCTGTTATGGAGGAGTAAGGCTGCAAAATTGTCATCAGAGTCTCTGGGTGGTTATTTCAGAATTTCAGCTATAATTGCAGGATCAGTCTTGTCTCAACAATGCCTGCCCAGGCTTAGATATAAAGAATAATCATATATAGTCAAAATATTGCAGAGAAGTTAGTACTGTGGAATCAAGTTAAGTGAGGAATCATCATCTTAACGAGAAATGGAGAAAGGAGAAAATTGGCAAGAAGAAAAAATGGTTTGCATGAAATTAAAAATGCTAAATGTCAGTGTTAACCAGGGACAGAAAAAGTTCTGCATCAAACTGATATTTGGATCTTAGAAGCAACATTCAATAAATAAATTTACCAGTGCCTCAAACAAATTTGGAGAGATCTCTTTTTTCAATTAACAGGATATATTTCTCAAAAGACATTAGAGGCTTGCCAATTTCAACAATGAGCAATGCTCATTCTTGAAAAACTGTGCTCTCCTGTCACATTTGACATGTTTTTTCATACTTAACTTCATTTCCATGCTTAATAAATCACCCTGCTAAAATATATTCATTCTTTTAAGTTCCACAATTCTGCATTACCTTTCGACCCAAGTATCCCTTTGGTATGGTGAGACTTATGGCTGCCATAAAGATGTAACCCTGATCCCAGCCTATTGTATAGCCTCAGAGTTATTAGCAAAGTTATGTGGCTTCTGCCAGAGAAGCTGCTGAGAGAGGGTATGAAGAATTGCTTTGGCAGACCAGAAAGGCCTGTCCCAGCATTACACTGCCAGGACCCAGTTCAGTAATTTTAGAAGCCCAACATTATTTTTTAAATGCAAGCACATAAAGGGGACAATTTTCTCCTCATCGGGAGGGCTGGTAGGGAGCAGACGCGGAGCCGATCGCCACCCACGATCAGCTGCATGCCACCATTTTAGGTGGGTGAGCCAATTAAGGCCCGCCCAGTATGACGCGCATCCAGAAGCGCTCAGCGCTACTTGTGTGGGTGGGGGGAGGAGGGAGAGCTGGGGCCTCCAGTTCCTTGTGCATGCGTGTGAAAGAACGCAGAAATCTCCCTGAGGTACGGAGCTGCCTCAGGCAGATTAATTTCATTATGAAAAATTGAAAAAAGGAATTTAAAAAAATATTCAGACAAGTCCCCTCATATGACAGTGTCACATGAGCTGGGACACGGTTATGAATTTTGATTAAAAATTTTATTTCATTAATAAGTCCTTCATGAAACCTCATCCCGCCTGTGGATGAGGTTCCATGAAAAATGAAAAGGCCGCCTGGGCTTGTCGCCTGCCCGCCAACCTTAAGGTTGGATGGGCAGCCCTGACAAGTACTTTAATTAGTTAATTAATGGCTTTAACAGGCCTTTGACAGTTTGGTAGGCGCGCAGCCAACTCTGGTGCGCGCCCGCCAAACTGAAGATCGGAATGACGCGCGGTGACGTTGGGACGCACGCCCGACATCACCTCGCATCATTTTACTTGTCGGCGTGCAGGGCCTGCCCCCGCATGCCGAACAGAAGATTCTGCCCGAAGTCTATTGCCATCAGTCAAATTGCAATCCTAAAAGGGTCAACCAGAAATCCCTAACATCCAGCACTGAGATGACATAACTGATGGAAAATACACCTCATGATGTATTTCCATCATTTGAATATCATTGCAATACACTTCCTGGACGACACCCTGTCCCTGCCTGCCCTACTTTTGCTGAAAAGTGATGGCAGGAAGGGCAGGAAATCCTCACTATGATATGCCATAAGATATTCATAAAATTGCAACTGCAAATTGTCGCCACATATATGGGTTCTCCCTGAACTGTAATTAAGATATGATGTTTGTTCTTTCACAATTTGAAAACTAATATAATCTGTATGATATTTGTGATATAATAATCTGTCCATCTCTCAATGAAATCCTGTTTTGTGGAACCTGATTGGTATGTAGCAAGCATGTGACTGTTGATAGGCCCTGCTAAAAACTTGATCTCACTCCAGCTACCCCTGCTCCTCAAGGAGTCATCCTGGGACCCTTGGGCACCCAAAGGGAGATCAGCAGGTGCACACTCCGGGCCCATCCATCCAGGTGACTCCGAGAGTGTCCTGCCCATCCGAATCCCTGTGACCTCAGCAACTCCATCTCCACAGGCCGTGGAGAGTGCCACTGCCACACAGCAGGACCCTGAAAGCAGGCCAGGGTGCTCCAAGTCTCGGCCCTCCAGAGGATGCTCGCCAAGGTCATCACAGACAGGGTGTCGCAGTCAGCAGGCTGCCTCTACCTCCGCTGTGGATGTCCGGGGAGCACCAAGACGTAGTGGTAGGGTTAGGAAAGCTAAGGAGAATTAGTTGCACAGCCTGGACACAGGTGTTAATCACTTGTACATACTGTTCACTATTGTCAATAAACTCCCAAGAGCGTCTCCCTGCCTATGGCTCCTTGTTTTGATGAGCAGTGTTCTTGTTCTCAGATGTGAAACCTTTCTTGCACAAGATAAAGGCCCTGGACTGTCTCAGTCCAGGGCCTCTTCCCTGTGATCCCTGCAGCCTTCAGACCAAAACGATTTTCCAGCCTCACGCTCCCTGAAAACATCACTGATCCTGCATCTCAGTGGTGCTTGTCATTGTTGCTAGAATGTAGTGGGCAGGTGCCAGAGTTCTCTCATTCTCTCGGTTTGCTCCCAGTACCTTTAAGGAGGGGCTGGCCCCCATCTCTTCACCATCTGTGACCACTGATGCTATGCTTCCTAAGGGCTCAGGTGCTGAAGATGGACAAAGGATCAGATGCTTCTAAAGTTCCATGGCTGCGTCTCTATGAATGACCCTGATCACAGAGCGCAAGCGATCTGCCCTCGGGCAGACAGGAGTCAGACATTCTCAGAGGCTATGTGAAGATTTATGGAGCATCCTCACTGCATGTCATAATCATCCTCCTGCAATCGAGTGACTATTTGGGCCTCCACTGCGTCTCCATAGCAGGAGCATTCTCACTGAGGGTATTCACAGTGCCATAAGCCAGACTCGAATCAAATGTTCACAGATGCGATGTGAGGATCTATGGGTCACCTCACTGCATGTCGTCATCATCCTCCACAAATCTAGCAACTATGAAGTGCACCTATGTGAGAGCCTCATCCCCGTCATCGTCACCTCAGAGGACCCTCATCCCCATCGGCATCCTCATCATCGGAGGAGATATGCAGCTCCTCCATCTCCTCCTCAGCCAGCTCATCTCCCCATTGGAGCGCCAGGTTGTAAAGGATGCAGCAAACGCCAATGTGTGACACCCTCTGCTGACTGTACTGCAGGGCTCCACCAGGCTGGTCCAGGCGCCGGAACCCCATCTTCAACATCCTGATGGTCTGCTCCGTCAAGTTTCGAGCTGCAGCACAAGCTTCATTATCGCTCTGCTGCAGTCAGAGGCCACCGCATGGGTGTCATCAGCCACGGCCTACCCTTGTCCCCAAGGAGACATCCCTACAGCTTCTGTGGACTCTGGAAGACTCCAGGTATCTGTGACCGACTGAGGATGTAGAAGTCGTGCACACTCCTTGGAAACCATGCGTACACCTGCAGGATGCGTTTCTGATGGTCGCACACCAGTTGCACATTCAGCGAATGGAACCCCTTGCGGTTGATGTAGTCCACCGTGAGTTGCGATGGAGATCTGAGCGCCACATGAGTGCAACCAATCACACCCTGCACCTGTGGGAAACCTGAGATCTGGGCAAATCGAATCACTCTTGCATCCTGGCTGTCCTGGCCCCAGATGAAATGCACAAAGTTGTGTGCCCTTGCAAAGATGGCATCCGAAACCTCATGGATGCATTTGTGGGTGGAGGCTTGTTAGATCCCATGGAGGTTAGCTGTGGAGCCCTGAAAGGAGCCACTG
Organism: Cetorhinus maximus; assembly: GCF_964194155.1. Taxonomy (NCBI): domain Eukaryota; kingdom Metazoa; phylum Chordata; class Chondrichthyes; order Lamniformes; family Cetorhinidae; genus Cetorhinus; species Cetorhinus maximus. The sequence goes on along the minus strand of NC_135892.1, from coordinate 27,933,495 downwards.
AAGTAGAAATTGAGTGCTGCGGTCACTTTCACGGCCACTGACAGTGGATGCCCTCCATTTCCCCATGGCGCCAAATCCTGCAGCAACTGGCAGATGTGACCAACGTGTTCCCTAGACATGTGTAGTCTTCGGCGACACTGTTTCTCAGACATCTGCAGGAATGACAGGCGGTGTCCACAGACCCTGGGCATCACTAGGCACCAACCAGTGACGGCTCGCTGTTGCTCTTCGGTGGTGTGTGCGGGAGCTCCAGCCACCCCTTCTTCCTGAGGTTGCTATTCCTCCCTCTGCGCACCACCACACCCCCCCACCCCCCGACCCCCCGCCCACCCACCACAAATCACCTCAATGGCAGGGCTGCACTTGCCTCTCCCCCATCCCTCGCAAGCCACCCCAACAGCAGGTCTGCCCTTAACCCCGAGCCCCCCAGCGCCCCTCAAGCTTGAAGTCCAACAGGCCTCAGTCACTCTCTCCTCCGTCGTCTTCACTCTCTGTAGGTCATCAGGCATACAGCTAGTTCACCAAGCTCCATGGTCCTGATGTAGTCCTCCTATAGGATGGAAGAGAGAGACACGTGGGTGTACTAAGAACCTGTCCTGGTTAAGTATGAAGGCCCCTTAACGATTCCTGATGAATGCCGGCTACCACTTGGATGGCCAGAGATTAGGGCGTTGCATGGCTGCCCGAAACCCCACAACCTCTGCCCTAGTCCACCCGACTGATTGGCGGCAGATTTGCCCATTGGACTGCATGCTGTGCCCTCAGCTCAGATGCAGGCATTCTCCTAACCCATGTTGCAAGGCTGCACTGTTAGCTTGAACCATGGGGGAGACTGATCCAGACCAGGATGCTGATTTTGCAAGGGGCTGTGAGCACCTCCAGCAGTGACTGCTCCATGGCCAGCTTTAGAGGGGAGATTGTACAACATGTGCAGTCGTCCTACTGTTCTGCCATCCACTAAAATGATCATGACTTTGCAGTTTGTGCCGGTGAGGTTGGCGGGGTTGGGAGGGCGTTGAAAAGCTTTGGAGCACTTGGTGGCACTTTGATGCCTCTGCATTACTTGAGTGGACAGATAAGCTAGAAGCCCAACTACAATCACATCAATCTGGCTGCGCCTGAACTGTCTGAGTTGCAAAGAAACGATCACTTTATACAGGCTTCCACAAATGCTTGTGCACTAAATTCAATGGCAGGCCCTTCCGCAACCCCCCCCCCCCCCCCCCCCCCGCCTCACCCCCCGCCCACCGCCCACAAGTCATCTCAATGGCAGGGCTGCACTTGCCTCTCCCCCACCCCTCGCAAGCCACCTCAACAGCAGGTCTGCCCTTAACCCCGACCCCCCCAGCGCCCCTCAAGCTTGAAGTCCAACAGGCAACCCTGGCAAACACTGCACAAGGTTTCTGTGCACTTACCTCTGCGTTCTCCTCAAAGTGCAGGCCGCCAAGTGCACGTCGCTTATGTGCTGTTGTGGAACACGTCGGCGCACCTTTCCACTGACGTGGACAGACGATCTAGCAGGGGGGACAATTCCAGCGGGCTGGCCTGGTAATGATATGCTGATGTATTACAATGAGGTTCCAATGGCGGGAAACGCGGCCCGCCATTGGCGGGCTGAGCGGACAATCGCGAATTGGTTTCCCGCCGTCGTAACACCAATCACGCCATATTGTCCGCTTATGCCACCGATCACGCCCGATACCAGCGGGCACGGAAAATTCCGCCCTATATTGCCTGCAATTAGAACGGTCTGGCAACCTCTAGAAAGTGTAATGAACCTAAGAAAGTGGAGAGCAAAATGTTTACACCTTCACCTTTGACAATCAATAATATTGCAAAATTATCCATTGTTTATACACTTCATACGCTTAGAGATGTAAAATTACATTTAAATTAGTAATTTGTAGTTAAGGGATGCTTGTAGTCGAGCACTGATTAAGTGTAAAGGATAAGATAACAAATACAGGAGATAACGTTTGGTAGAACAGAAGACCTCGTGTTTGTCACTTAGCAGAGGCAAGAAAAACGTAACGAGAATTTGGAGCTGAAGGGGTGATGAACCTGAATACTGAACTCAGAGCTGTATCATGTAGATTCCCCAGTCTTCATCAGCTGATATGGTTGTGAATAATCCTTTAAGTTTTTGCTTAATTTTTATCGCATATTTTATATCCATAATAAATCTGTTTGTGCCTGACTATGATGTTTCAAAAGTCTTCATGATTATAAGGATTAGATAGAACACCTAATCATAAATAAAATGCACCCTCTTACAGTTCCCTCCTGACTGTATCCTTACAGCATCAGATCTTTACCTCCTGTTGAATGTTGTTTGTAGTGCCAGATGAACATTCACTATTGCTGCTAGGATCCAGTGGCTGCTGTTATTTATTAATGTAGGGTGGGAGGGATAGTAACACAGAAATGCAGCAAGTGTGCCAGCATTCTAAAACAACATCTGAACTACCTCATCTAAGCTTCCTAACAATATCAAGCAGATAATAGAGACGTCAGGACTCAGCAGCAAAGCAGGAAAACATGGGGGTTGGTAAAGAGGTTGTCAGGGTCGGGTGCCTTAGTGAAAAAGATGTGAAAAAAAGTGCTTTGGCCCCTAGTATTCTGATCCATAAGCATCTATCCACCACTAATTATAATAAATTTATCAGGGAAAGTAGCTGCATAGTTCACTGTAAACTCAAACCACAGAAGGAGAAAGCACTACATGAAAATAAAATTTCTTTACAAGGGTTACCAGTACTCTCACTTCTGCATAGTTATAAAAATATTCTTTAATCAATACATCATCGTGTCCCAATACACCAAGTTAAAGTGTTTGCTTGCTCCAGTTATCCATACAGTTGGAATAAGTAGTTATGTATCAAACACTACTGTTTGATATCCTTTTGAGACTATACAAAAGGTTAAACTCTTTCCCCTGCCAGTGTGAAACATTCAAACATAATTCTGTAAAGACACAATTTGTCAAGATTAGGTAACCAGACAGGTTCAGGAAGACAGCAAGCCTCTCTCAGTCCAATGGAGGCTACAAACATCATATTACAGGTAGATATTAACAATTTATGTCCACTTTCTACTTCAATCTTAAGGTTAGGGATTATTCTCAGCTTTTTCAAATGGTATACAAAATTTTTAGAAACATTAAAAAAAGATTGTTAAAAATATTAGGTAAACATTACCCTTGTAACAAAACAAAATTAATGCAAGGAATAATTAACCTTCATAGTAATTCATATACCCAATTGAGCAAATGGTTTACAATACCATTTAGTTTTTTGTTTTCCCATTATTTCTCTTTCCAGGTAAATGGGTAATTTATGCCTTTCTCCAGCCAGGAGAGTTGAAAAGATGGCAAGAGGAGATTACATAATGGTCACCAACACTGTTTGATGACCAACCACCAAGAAGGCCTCTTTAGATGATGGCCAGGTGGAGGTGTCAGCTGTGGCTCAGTTCATAGCACCCTCGCCTTTGAATCAGAGGGTTGTGGGTTCATGTCCCACTCCTGGAAAACCAAGAACTGTGATTGTACTCGAAAGAAGTTGCAATCTGTGACTGTTGGTAACTTGAAAGAGTTTCCCTAAAGGTGTAAGCAATTCTGAAGACTGAATACCAACATGGTAATGGATGTGAGCCTAAGTAATTGCAAAGGAAGAAATAAGGGCAAGAGTAAGCCATATGAACAGGCAAGCCTTCTCTGCCACTTAATAAGACTATGGCTAATCTTCAACCTCAACTTCAGTTTCCTGCCTGTTCCCAACATCCTTGATTCCCTTAAGAGGCCAAAAATCTATCAATCTCAGCGTTGTATATACTCAATGACTAAACATAACCCTCTGGGGTAAAGAATTGCAACACTACACAAGTGAAAAAATTCTCCTCACCTCAAATGGTTAACCCTTTATCCAGACACTATGATCCCTAGCTCTTTACTGTCCAGCCAGAGGAAACAACATCTTGGCATCAACTGTGTCAAACAACTCAGATCTTTTCAATGAGATTGTGTTTCATTCTTCTATACTCCAGAAAGTATAGGCCCACTCTACCCAATCTCTCCTCATAAGATAAACCTCTCTTCCCTGAAATCAATCTAGTGAACTTTCATTGTACCCACCTAAGGCAAGTATATCCTTCCTTTGGTAGGGAGAACAAACCTTATACAATACTTTAGGCATGGTCTCACAAATCCCTGTACAATTGCAGCAAGACTTCTTGGACTCAAAACCGTTTGCAATAAAGGACAACATACCGTTCACCATCCTAACTCATTAAAACTAATAGTTTAAACAAGATGCTAACTATATTCTAAAAAAGGGAATAGAGATTTGATTATATAATGGATGGGCATCTTGAGATTAGGTGCTTGTAATTCCTGTGCCATGTCGGAACTTCAGGACACTTCACATGTTTTGGGGAATCAAATGTGTAGGAAGCATTTCCAGCTGCTTGAGGATTTCCAGACTTGAAGGGCAACTGGAGTCATTGTGGAGCATCAGAGAGGCTGAGAGTTTCCTGCATTATTCATTCCAGGAAGTGGCCATCCTACAGGCAGAGAGTTCAGGATAATACATGAGTGGCTATCCAGAAGGGCAGAAAGAAGCAGGAAGTGTGTCACTCTCAAACCAGTACTCAGGTTGGAGATTGCTGAGATTGAGTGATGACACCTTGAAGGAGTGCAGTCCAAATATAAAAAGCTCCTTGACAGTTGGATGGGTCATATCCAGGACTTTGCTGCAGGTGGACTTAATTCAGATGTATTCACATTACTTTTTTCTGAATGGTAGACAGTGTTTGAGCAGACATAAATTGTTGGTGTCAGCAGAAAAAACTAACAATAATAAAAATAATTCTGTCTGAAAAACTTACAAAATAAGTGTATAGTACAGTTATTCTTGCCTGTTTCTTGGTTTCAAGACACTTAATCAAAATCAGATACTGGTTTTTGATACAGTATAACACCGGCTTCAATCACAGCATTCAATTAAAGAGATAGTCGAAATAAAACATTTTCAAAAACATCCCATGAGATAAACTACAACTCTATATTGCCTGTGGTCATGTTTTCTGGCAGAACAGCCTCAATTAGGTTTTGCTTATTATTACAAAAAATGCTCAATACAAATAATCGTGGTCTATATTTCGATCTGGTCTTTTGTAGTCAAACGTCAAATTCAAGATACAAATGCTCATCTTTAACAATCTAGAGTTAAATAGTCAAACAATGCAATCCACTTGATCATCACAGTCTATTTGCATTGAATGTCAGTGTAATCTGTGCTCAAAGATGAAGAGAAATTGAAAATATTTTAAAGGCGTTCCACTTGACAGAACTAAAAGTGCCCAAATCAATATTATTTTTCATTTTCTCCTCTCAGTAACAATATTCTATGAAATGTGCATAGAGAACTAGTAAAGTAGAAATTCAACTAATTTTTACAATTTCTGATTTCTCCTTTCCATACCTTAAAAAAGAAGATAATTTTCCAACCCATTACATTTGTACTATCACTGTATGAATTTAAAATGATAGCAGAAATTAAGGTTGAATTTGAAAAGCAAGCGATCTCTTTTTTCCACCTAGAGATAAGCCAAGATAAGCAAAGGCACATTTCTCAAACCATAAACCAATCCAACTGTTATGGCATGGCAGGTGATGTGTGCCAGGCGGTCCAAATCCACAAGAGAAACTTGGCCACGGTATCACAATGGTTTTGCAACTTGTATTTATTACGAGAAGGTTTGTATGCTGAATTCAGAAGTAATGAGTCCACTAACACCTTTAGAGATTTTAAAAACTAAATTAAAACATTAATTAACAAAAGAAAATATTTCAAACACATGCATAAGATTACAGTTACTAAATACTATAACAAATCCCAAAATTCCTAATTAACCTAACACCCAACTACACACTCCCTTTAAGGCAACAGTCCAAAATAGATTTTAAATTTAAATATCAAGCCAGCAAGTTTACCACAGCGCCCACTCGACAGGAGAATTCCAAAGGCTTTTCTGCAACTTTAGTTACTGGGCACAGCAGGCTGCTTCAAAAGTGGCTGGGGGCTTCCTCAAGGCTGATGTATATAGTCCTCTTAGTTCTTACGTGGTCCCTCAACATCACCTTCATTCCTTCTTTATATGTTTCTCTCTCTTTAATCTGTAAGTTCTATTGTTCTGTATATCTTTGGAAATGTACTTTTCCCATAATATAAAAATCTTTCATATTGCCAATATGGTCAGTACCTTTGGGGGAAAATAAACACTCTTTGTCCTTGCTTATCTTGTTAGTTGTAAACATCCTATCATCCCTTTGAAGCCCAGACAACTCCTTCACTTATCTCAAAATGCAAATTTCCTTCACAGCCTACATGCTAAGAACTCATCCATGTTTACTCATTAGCATTTCAAATGCCATTTACCCCTAACGTATCTAACTTCTTTTGATAATTGCAAGCTTGCAGTCTATCTGGCTCCAGCCCAATTAAATCACAAAGACAGGACCATGCACACTCACACTCATAAACCTACTTTACAATAAAACACAATAATATTAGATAAAATATTATAGCTTTGTGATACCAACTACAATACAACAATAACATCAACAAGTCTGACAGCATCTGTGGAGAGGAATACAGTTAACGTTTCGAGTCCGTATGACTCTTCATCAGAACTAAGGAAATATAGAAATGAGGTGAAATATAAGCTGGCTGAGGGGGGTGGGACAGGTGGATAGAGGGCCAGTGATAGGTGGATGCAAAGAAGAGATTGCCAAAGATGTCATAGACAAAAGGACAAAGGGGTGTTGACGGTGGTGATATTAGCTAAGGAATGTGCTAATGGTGACATTATGGGTACAAAGCAGGATGAGCAAGTGACAGGTAACCCTAGTGGGGATGGGGTGGGGGGAAGGGATTGAAATGGGCTAAAAGGTGGAGATAAAACAATGGATGGAAATAAATTTTAAAATAATGGAAATAGGTGGAAAAATAAAAATATATTTTAAAAATTATAAATTATTGGAAAAAGGGGGATCGGAAAGGGGGTGGGATGGAGGAGAGAGTTCATGATCTGAAGTTGTTGAACTCAATGTTAAGTCTGGAAGGCTGTAAAGTGCCTAGTTCCTCCAGTTTGCGCTGAGCTTCACTGGCACATTGCAGCAGGCCAAGGACGGACATGTGGGCATGAGAGCAGCGTGGTGTGTTGGAATAGCAAGCAACAGGGAGGTCTGGGTCATGCTTGCGGACAGACTGAAGGTGTTCTGCAAAGTGGTCACCCAGTCTGCGTTTAGTCTCTCCAATGTAGAGAAGACCGCATTGGGAGCAGTGAATGCGGTAGGCTAAATTGAGGGAAGTGCAAGTGAAGTGCTGTTTCACTTGAAAGTAGTGTTTGGGCCCTTGGATGGTGAGGAGGGGGGAAGTAAAGGGGCAGGTGTTGCACCTTCTACGGTTGCATGGGAAGGAGTTGAGGTATTGGGGGTGATGGAGGAGTAGACCAGGGTGTCCCAGAGGGAACGATCCCTGCAGAATGCCACCGGGGGGGGTGAAGGGAAGATGTGTTTGGTGGTGGCATCATGCTGGAGATGGTGGAAATGGCGGAGGATGATCATTTGAATGCGGAGGCTGGTGGGGTGATAAGTGAGGACAAGGAGGACCCTATCATGGTATTGGGAGGGAGAGGAAAGTGTGAGGGCGGATGCGTGGGAGATGGGCCGGACATGTTTGAGGGCCCTGTCAACCACCGTGGGTGGAAAACTTTGGTTAAGACAGAAGGAAGACATGTCAGAGGAACTGTTTTGGAAAGTGGCATCACCAGAACAGATGCGACGGGGGCAAAGGAACTGAGAGAATGGGATAAAGTCCTTACAGGAAACAGGGTGTGATGAGCTGTAGTCGAGGTAGCTGTGGGAGTCGGTAGGCTTGTAATGAATATTGGTAGACAGTCTATCACCAGAAATTGAGACAGACAGGTCGAGGAAGGAAAAGGAAGTGTCAGAGATGGACCATGTGAAAATGATGGAAGGGTGGAAATTGGAAGCAAAATTAATAAATTTTTCCAGATCCAGACGAGAGCATGAAGCGGCACTGAAGCAGTCATCAATGTACCGGAGAAAGAGTTGTGGGAGGAGGCCTGAGTAGGACTGGAACAAGGAATGTTCCACATACCCCATAAAGAGACAGGCATAACTGGGGCCCATGCGAGTACCCATCTGGAGGAAGTGAGACGAGTTTAAGGAGAAATTGTTCAGTGAGAGAATAAGTTCAGCCAGACGGAGGAGAGTAGTGGTGGATGGGGGTATGGGGGTTGTTCGGGCCTCTGTTCGAGGAAGAAGCGGAGAGCCCTCAGACCATCCCGGTGGGGGATGGAGGTGTAGAGGGGTTGGACGTCCATGGTGAAGAGGAGGCGGTTGGGGCCGTGGAACTGGAAATTGTTGATATGATGTAGGGCATCAGAGGAATCACAGATGTAGGTAAGAAGAGACTGGACAAGGGGAGAGAGAATGGAGTGAAGATAGCAAGAAATGAGTTCCGTGGGGCAGGAACAGGCTGACACGAGCGGTCTGCCGGGACAGTCCTGTTTGTGGATTTTGGGTAGGAGGTAGAAGCAGGCGGTCCGAGGTTAGGAGACTATGAGGTTGGAAGCTGTGGAGGGAAGATCTCCAGAGGAGATGAGGTCAGTGACAGTCCTGGAAACAATGGCTTGATGTTCAGTGATGGGGTCATGGTCCAGGGGGAGGTAGGAGGAAGTGTCCGCGAGTTGATGCTCAGCCTCTGTGGGTGCACCCTCTCCTCACCGTCCAAGGGCCCAAACACTCCTTTCAAGTGAAGCAGCACTTCACTTACACTTCCCCCAATTTAGTCTACTGCATTCGCTGCTCCCAATGCGGTTTCCTCTACATTGGAGAGATCAAACGCAGACTGGTTGACCACTTTGCAGAACACCTTCGGTCTGTCCGCAAGCATGACCCAGATCTCCTTGTCCCTTGCCATTTCAGTACACCACGCTGCTCTCATACCCACATGTCCATCCTTGGCCTGCTGCAATGTTCCAGTGAAGCTCAACGCAAACTGAAGGAACAGCACCTCATCTTCCGACTAGGCACTTTACAGCCTTCCGGACTTAACATTGAGTTCAACACCTTCAGATCATGAACTATCTCCTCCATCCCCACCCCCTTTCCGATCCCCCTTTTTCCAATAATTTATAATTTTTTAAATATATTTTTCTTTTCCCACCTATTTCCATTATTTTAAAATTTATTTCCATCCATTGTTTTATCTCCACCTTTTAGCCTATTTCGATCCCTTCCCCCCACCCCACCCCCACTAGGGCTATCTGTCACTTGCTCATCCTGCTTTCTACCCATAATGTCACCATTAGCACATTCCTTAGCTAATATCACCACCGTCAATACCCCTTTGTCCATGACATCTTTGGCAATTTCTTCTTTGCCTCCACCTATCACTTGTCCTCTATCCAGCTCTACCTGTCCCACCCCTCTCAACCAGCTTATATTTCACCTCATTTTTATATTTCCTTAGTTCTGATGAAGAGTCATATGGACTTGAAACATTAACTGTATTCCTCTCTGCTGTCAGACCTGCTGAGATTTTCCAGCTATTTTTGTTTTTGTTTCAGATTTCCAGCATCTGTAGTATTTTGCTTTTATAATAGCATCAACAAGTTGTATTTATATCGCACCTCCCAAGGCAATTCATGGGGACATTGTGAAATAAAATTTGTCACTGAGCCACAGTGGTTGGAAGCCCATTTCAGGGCCAATTATGATATCAAGGCTATAAACAGTCTGGTTCAGCCTCAGACAGTTGCCATGGAGGGGATGGAGTCAGTGACGAGGGAATGGAGTTTGTGACAGGAACCGAAGACAATGACATCAGTCTCGCCGCTATTTAACTGGAAGAAATTTCTGCTCATCCAGTCCTGGATATCAGATAAATATTCTGACAATTTGGTGACAATGGAGAGGTTGAGAGAGGTGGTGGTGATGTAGAGCTGGGTGTTGTCATGGTAGATGTCTAAACTGATGTTATGTTTTTGGATGATGCTGAGATGAAGTACTAGAAGAGAAATAGGAGGGGATCAAAGAGACACCACAGGTAACTGTGCAGGAGCAGGAAGAGAAGCCATTGTATGCGATTCACTGACTATGATTAGATAGATAAGAATGTAATCAGCTGGACGATGGTGAGAGGCATTGGAGGAGGGTTTGTGATCAACCATGTCGAAACCGTACACAAAATTATACTGAATTCATCTGAAAAATCTGCAAAAATTCTATTATATCTATGGCAGACTTCACTGAAAGGAGAGACTGGGAAGTTGTAGGAGGGATAGTGGTGGGTGGCGGGGGGGTAAGCATTAGGGGAATAGGAGAAAAAAAGAGATTAAAAAAATAAAGGCAGAATAAAAGAGCTAGATAGAAAGAGAGCAAAAAAGAAGGCTGAAGCATTTGCAACCAGAAGTGCCAAGTGGATGATCCACCTGTGCCTCCTCCTGAGGTCCTGTTATGTTCCTTGTGTTGGGTCGCTTAGCTAAGCGAACACGGTTGCACACCTATCTACTGGTGAGTGACTTGGTAAACAAGATACTGCAGATGCAATGTAAGATGAAGCACATGCTGTTTATTAACACAAGTCACAGAGCACTAACACGTGTGCTTCTCAAACCAACCCCTATTCTAAACTACTGATTAACATTGTAGCCCGCGCTATACAGCAATTACGTAATACAGTCACGTAGTCAATCTGTTCACATTCTCTTAAAGGTGTTTTGCACCTCAAGTTACTATATCCCTCTTCTTTTACTCAAAAATACAATTTACAATCTTTACAATATATCAACTATTTACATAAATAAACTATTTACAAATTCAGTCTCTCTGGAGGCCTCTTCAAACGTGTCAAACGTCGTAGTTCTACAACTTTGGATGTTTTATCCGAGGCTTCCCTCCCAGGAGTCATCTGTCCACTAGGGTCTCCAGTAGGAACCTGTAAGTTTGTCTCTTCAACTCTCTCAGGCTCAATGGATCCTACAGGCACTTCCAAACCAAGTGGAATTCCTTCCACGGGTGGTGTAGACTCTAATGGGAATGCTTGGTGCATCCTTTCTTGTAAATCTGTTTCCTTTTTTCTGAGGTGATCCACGGGTCTCCTAATTATCCAATCTTCAACTAATATGTGATAGGAAAGAGATCCTGTCACTGCATTAACTTCACCTGATAGCCATTTGGGCCCATCTCCAAAGTTCTTTGCAAAATCTGTGTCTCCAACAGTGAAGTTGCTTTCATGACCGTGGTAATTGTGTTCATTTTTCTGGGCCTCCTGACTTCTCTCTACCCTCCCCTATGAATTCGGCCTTATGAGACTCAGACGTGTCCTGAGACGTCTCTTCATCAATAAATCTGCGGGGGCAATACCGGTGGTTGTGTGTGGCGTAGTCCTATAGCTGAGTAGGAAATGTAATAATCTAGTTTCAACAGAGTCTTCATTCAGTTTTTTCATTCCGGACTTGAAGGTCTGGGCTGTCCTCTCGGCCATACCATTGGCTACAGGGTGGTATGACAAGGTCTTAGCATGTGTTACGCCATTGAGACTTGTAAATCTTTGGAATTCCCTGCTGGTGAATGACATTCCATTACCAGGCACTAATATCTCTGGTAACCTGTGTATCGCAAGACTCTGATGCAATCTGTCTATGGTGGCGGCAGATGTGGGTGATCGCACCTCGTATACATCCATTCACTTCAAGTGAGCACTATGATCAAGGGGAACATTGTGCCTAATAAAAGCTCCATGTAGTCTACGTGGAGGTGGACCCATGGCCTTCCTGGCTATTCCCAGGGATGCAATGGAGCAGAAGGGGGCACTTTCTGTACCTGTCGGCACCGTATACCGCTCTTGACTAAGTTTTCGATTTCTGCATCCATCCCTGGCCACCATAAGTAGCTGCAAGCCAACGTTTTCATTCTAGAGATGCTGGGGTGAGCACTATGCAATTCGGTCAATAATGGCTTTCCTCCTTTCGGAGGCACAATGACTCTCGCTCCCCACAGCAAGAAGCCATCTTGGCAAAAAAGCTCATATCTCCCAATAAAATAGGGCTTCATTTCATCAGACTTTGGCTCATTAGACCATCCCTGTAAGACTTGTTCCCTTATGTGTGACAAAATTGGATCGCAGTCTGTCCACTCTATTATTTGTTTGGCAAGTACTGGTGACAAATCCAGAAAGTTCAATAACAAGAATTGGGACATTCACATTGATGTCTTTTAGAGGTAATCAGCTCAGTGCGTCAGCAGTTGCAACCTGGCTTCCTGGCCGGTGGATAAAAGTATATTCGTAAGTAGCTAGAATCACTGCCCACCTTTGGATACATGCAGAGGCAATTGGGGGTATTGCCTTATCTTCCCCAAACAAGCCTAGTAGTAGCTTGTGATCGGATACAATGGTGAAGTGGTGGCCATGGATGTATTGGTGGAACTTCTTAATCCCAAATACAATGGATAAGCCTTCTTTCTCTATTTGTACATATCTTGGTTCTGCAACGCTGAGTGTTCTTGAGACGTAATCAATGGGCCGTTGGGAGCCATCCATCATATGGTGGGAGAGTACTGCCCCTACTCTGTAAGGGAATGCATCGCAGGTCAAAATTAATTCTTTCTTTGGGTCGAAATGTACCAACAGGGCCGATGAATGTAGCAACTGCTTTACTGTCATAAAAACCTGTTGTTGTAAAGCTTGCCAAGTTCACCTGTGGTTTTTCTTGAGTAAACCGCATAATGGAGCCAGTACTGTTGACAAATTTGGTAGAAAATGGCCATAATAGTAAATCATTCCTAAGAAGGACTTGAGTTCTATGGCATTTTTCGGTGCTGGCACCTCATGAATAGCTCTCACCTTGTCTTCTACTGGGTGAATGTCCTGTGAGTCGACCCTATGACCCAGGTAAACCACTTCTTTTGCTTGATACATTTTTCTCTTTTCAAACGTATTCTCATACAAATGTATATCTTCATCAGAATACTTCTTTAATTTAGCATCTGAATTTTCCAGATTTAGTGAGTGTTCTCCTCCATTCAGGTATTTGAACATATGTTCCCCTAAAACTATCGTGGATGCCCATGTATCCACCTCCATTCAGATGGGTTTCCCATTGACTTTCACTGTTGCATAGATTGGATCTGTTTTACCCATTTTTACGCTGTGTAGTGAGTAAATATCTGACTCTGCTTCTTCTGATTCCGCTATTATGCGGATTTCACGATTTCTACCTTTTTGCTTAAAGTTTTGTCTTAATTTGTCTTCACAATATCGCATAATGTGCCCATTATGATGGCAGTGGAAACACTCGATTCTTTTAAATTGTCGTTCGCTTGCAGGTTGTCTGGTTCCATTTCTGCTGTTATTATTGTCGGTTTTCTATGTTAAACAATGCTTTTTGCTGGTCTGTTAATGGCGGCTGTTTCCCGCCTTTCTGCAGAGCCCAGCGCTTCTGCGCCATTTCTAACCAGTGCTTCCCTCCCAATGCGAAGGACGGCGTCATTTTGTGCTCCCTTGATTGCTTCTGAATCCCTGACTGTGCTCTCCATTGCGAGCGTCAACTCCAGCACCTTGCTGAAGTCTAAATTTGTTTCTGACAACAACCTTTTTTAAATGGCATCTTCATTAATCCCACATACTAATCAGTCTCTTAACATGTCGTTAATTGACGTCCCGAACTCTCAGTGCTCTATCAGTTGTTTTAAGGCTGCTACATAGCAAGCGACTGTCTCTCCAGTGGTGCGACACATTGAATTAAATTTAAAAAGCTGTGTTGTTACTGAGGGTTTTGGCAGAAAGTAGCTTTTCACAAGATTTACCAACTCATCAAAGCTCTTGGAATCTGGGACGTTGGATGCCGTTAGACTACAAATTAGGCCGTATATTTTACTGCCACATGTTGATAAGAGAATTGCTCGCCTCTTCTCCTCCCTTGATATGTCGGCCAAAAAGAAGAACACGAGGCATTCAATATAATGTGACCAGTCATCGGTGGTCTGGTGAAATGGTTCAATACGGCCAAACTGTGGCATACTGGAGGGAGACAACTTCGTCGACTGTGATGAAGGCTGTACTTACAATCGCCTTGCAAGGTATGGCTGATTTACTTCTGTTTAATTTCCACTGTTTTCTTTGGTGTTGTCGACTGGTTGTGTTTTGCTTCGTCGTCAGTTATGTTCCTTCTGTCAGGTCGCTTAGCTCAGCGAACACAGTTGCACACCTACCTACTGATTGGTGAGTGAATTGGTAAACAAAATACTGCAGATGCAGAGACCAATGTAAGATGAAGCACATGCTGTTTAAGCATGTCACAGAGCACTAACACATGTGTGCTTCTCAAACCAGTCCCTATTCTAAGTTACTGATTAACATTGTAGCCCGTGTTACACAGCGATTAGGTAATAGAGTCATGTGGTCAATCTTCTCACATTCTCTTAAAGGAGTATTGTACCTCAGATTACCACAGGTCCCTAGATGGTTGTAGTCTTCAGCCAACTCAATTCACTCCATGTAATATCAAGAAACGGCTGAAGGCACTGGATACTGAAAAGGCTGTGGGCCCTGACAACATTGCAGCAGTAGTACTGAAGACTTATGTTCCAGAACTAGCTGCACCCCTGGTCAAGTTGTTCCAGCACTGCTACAACATTGGCATTTACCTGGCAATGTGTTCAATAACCGAAGTGTGCCCAGTCCATAAAAAACAGGACAAATCCAATCAATTATCACTCTGTGTATCTACTCTCCATCATCAGCAAAATGATGGAAGGTGTCATTGACAGTGCTATCAAGCGGCACTGACACAGCAATAATCTGCTCAGCTTGAGTTCCTCCAGGACCACCCATTACAGCCTTAGTCCAAACATGGACAAAAATGCTGAACTCAAGAGGTAAGGTGAGCGTGATTACCCTGACATCAAGGCAGCATTTGACCGAGCATGGCATCAAGGGGCCCTACAGAAACCAGATTCAACGGGAACCGGGGGAGAAAGCTCTTCACTGGTTGGAATCATACCTAGCGCAAAGGAAGATGGTTGTGGTTGTTAGAGGTCAATCATCTCAGTTCCAGGACATCACTGCAGGAGTTCCTCAGGAAAGTGTCCTAGACCCCACTATCTTCAGCTGCTTCATCAATAACCTTCCCTCCATCATAAGGTCAGAAGTGGGGATGTTCACTGATGATTGCACAATGTTCAGCACCATTTGCAACTCCTCAGATACTGAATCAGTTCATGGTCATATGCAGCAAGACTAGGATAACATTCAGGCATGGGCTGATTAAGTGGCAAATAACATTCGCACCTCACAACTTAATAGCATTCCCATCACTGAATCTCCCACTATCAATATCCTGGGGGTTGCCATTGACCAGGAACTGAACTAGATTAGCCATATAAATACTGTGGCAGCAAGAGCAGTGTGGAGGCTATGAATTCTGCAGCGAGTAACTTACCTCCTAACTCCCCAAAGCCTGTCCACCACTATAAGGCACAAGTCAGGCGTTGGATGGAATATTCTCCACTTGCCTGGATGAGTGTAGCCCCAATAAAACTCAAGAAGCTTGACACCATCCAGGACAATGTATTTTACTGGCATCCCATCCACCACCTTAAACATTCACTCCCTCCACCATGACAAATAGTGGCAGCAATGTGCACCACTTACAAGGTGCACTGCAACAACTCACTAAGGCTCCTTCGACAGCACCCTCCAAACCACCTAGAAGGACAAGGGCAGCAGATACATGGGAACATCACCACCTGCAAGTTCCCTCTACATCACAAGCCATCCTGACGTGAAGCTTTTTTGCCATTCCTTCACTGCCGCTGGGTCAAAATCCTGGAACTCCCTTCCTACAGTGCTGTGGGTGTACCCACACCACATGGACTGCAATAGTTCCAGAAGATGACCCATCGCTTACTCAAGGGCAATTAGGGATGGGCAATAAATGCCAGCCTAGCTAGCGATGCCCACATCCTGTGAAAGAATAAAAAAAATCAAGCAAGCCAGGGCCTTTATGTTTCTTACAAGTATTGGAGTATCCCAGGATACTGCATCTTTCTTGAGGATCTAATCACAGTTTGCCGCCTCAATTTTAAGTTATGGTTATTTGTTAACCAAAAATCTTAGAAAATTCTAAAATATGTCCAAAAATAGGATAGAGTTAGAAAATTGTTACTTCCCTTCTAAAAACTCAAAAATGAGTGTGGGTTCAAGAGGAGGTGGTGGGAGAGGGGTCCGCCATGGGAAGCAAGGCACATTTACCTAGACTCAAATCAATGTTATGCAGTGCTAGATGTTACTAAAATAAACTGAAAATCGCAACCTAACTTTAAGTGCAAGTTCAGCAATATGTTAACAGGTTCCAAGGGTTAGAATATGAGAAGAAATTACATAAATTAAGCATGTATCTAAAATATGGAGAGTTAAGGTGAGGTGTTTAGGAACTTGAAAAGAATTCGACTGAGAGAGAAACCTTTACCACTTGTTGGGGAGTCTCAGACAATGAGACATATGTTATCGGTGAGATTTTAACTCACTCAAAACCCATTCACTTACACTTACTTAAAATCGGGCCTATCATCACTAATGCATCCAATAAGGAATTGAGGAGAAGCTTGTTTACTCGGAGGGTGGTGAGCATGTGGAACTTGCTAAAATAGATGAATTTAAGGGATAGCTCGATAAGTGCACAAGGGGGAAAGGAAAAGAAGAATATCTGATCGGGTGCAATGAAGTAAGGTGTGAGGGGGCTGATGTATTGTGCAAACAATGGCACAGGCCTTTCTATGCTGCAAACACTATGGCCCAGGCTTCCACTCCCAAGTCAGGTAGCGGGAATTGGGAAATTTCCCGGCTTGCCACACACGTCCCAGGAGAAACTCACCCGAATGGCAGGATCTTTTCTCCAGGGTGGGAGGCGGAGTAGGTGCGGGATTGAGTCAGGCCAGCTGCCCTGGATACAGATCAGAGGCGGCTACAGGGGTGGCCTAATGCCGAGGCAGGCAGCATGAAATGCCTGCCTTGGTTCTCTGGGACTCTCAAAGACAGCTAATCCTTTAATAACCTCTTTGAGCTGTCAATGAAACTGTGAATTTAGGATCCACTAATGAGATTATGATAGATTGCAGAAAGCAGTAAAGCACTAATATGGGCAATGATAGCCTTTGGGGTAATGTCAATAAACATCTACTGTAACTGTTAGACCAGATTTTTTTCAACTCACACTGAGGGCGGAATTTTCCCAGATTTGCACTAAGTGCAGTAGCGGATGGGTTTTCACGCCGTGTCATCCCAAGCCTGCCTCATTATTTATTCACTCCCATGAAACACGCTGTTGCATCATGCCAGCTGCTATCTTTAAAAGGCAGCTGCCAGCAAAGCGCTCATCACCACCAGCTCGCCACTGCTGTCCAGGAGACATGGCCAGCAAAGGAAAAAAGACTGCAGCTCCCCGCTTCAACGACGGGTCCCTCGAACGACTGTTGGATGTCGTGGAAGCCCACCAGGATGTGCTCTACCCCCACTCTGGCTGCAGGATGGGCAGCAAAGTCACCAACTCAGCTTGGGAGGTGGTGAAAGCAGTAGTCAGCACAAACGCCCTGCAGAGGAGGACAGCCACACAGTGCCACAAAAGGATGAATGATCTCCTCCGTTCCACCAAGGTAAGTCACTCTTTTCATCACTCCCAACTCACACACTCACAAGCCCATCACACATCCACAGGGCCCTCACTTAATGCCAGTGCAAGGGACGTCACCATTCACTCTTTCATCCACACCGTCATTGTCCTCATCCTGTCCATGGGACCACTCACCAACCACACAGGCCAAGCATACTTATCATCTGGCCCAGCAGACGTCCTGATACACTCTCTCCATCTCTATCCATGCAGGACAAACTGGAGGGAAAGGTTGCAGACAGGTGGATAGATGCCAGAGATCAAAGTTCAGACAGAATTCAAAAACAGAGCCATCCAGCTGGCCAGCAATGACCGGGACCGGTCCTGTGCTGACGGTGGGGTCAGTGCTGCTCTACCAAGTGAGGATCTAGCAGTGCACCATCCATCAGACAACCATGCCGCGAGTAATGTGCCCTCTTTCACAGGCCACTGCCATGCAGTAATTATCTCCCCTTGCTTTTGCAGGCACATCTGCCAAACAGCTGACAGAGTCCATGACCCAGGGTCTTCAATCAAGCCCCGAAGAAACCTCTGAAGAGGAATCTGGAGGCACCCTCCCTGAAGTCCCATCACAGCGCTCACCAACACCCTCCACCAGCGCAGAGACACACAACTCAGTGGAACCTAGCTTTAGAGTACCCTCAGGATTACAATCTGGTGAGCACGTTGCACTTTCTGACCTACAACAGGCAGAGTCAGGGACTTCCCAGGTCCCCGGCACTCAGAGGACTGCTGGAAACTAGAATGGTGCTGAGTCCGAGTCAGATGATGAGCCTCTGGACTCTGTCATGTCACAGCTGCTGTAGCTGCAAAGGCAAGCTCGGGAACATCTGGAAGGGATGTCCGCTGCACTCCTCAGGTTGCAAGGCATGATGGAGGAGTCCATCCATCTTCAGACTGAGGTGATAGTGCCGGCATTGCAACACACAAAGGTCAACACTAGCAGGATGGCAGCCGCCATGGAGACTTTGGTCCAGGATGTCACTCCTGCACTACTCCATCGCTGATGCCATAGTTGGCCTCCAACTGTTTGTACACTAGAGAGGTGCTGGGCAGCTCGAATTCACTCCAGCAACCCATTCTGCTCACAGAGTCAGCCAGGGGCCCTCAATCACCCATAGGAAGGAGGATCAGCAGATGCACACTCCGTGGCCATCCACCATGTGACTCTGGGAGTGACCGGCCCATCCAAATCCTCTCTTCCTATGACCTCCACAGCTCCAGCTTCACAAGCTGAGGAGGGTGCAACTGCCAGCAGGACCCCTCCAAAGTCATCACAGACAGGGCATCACAGTCAATAAGCTGCCTCCGCCTCTGCTGTGGATATCCGAGGAGCACCAAGACGTAGTGGCAAGGTTAGGAAAGTTAGGTAAAAGTAGCTGCACAGCCTGGCCAAGGGTATTGATCACTTGTACAAACTATTCACTATTGTCAGTAAACTCCTAAGAATGCCTCCCTGCCTCTGGCTCCTTGTTCTGATGGGCAGTGTTCTTGTCACTCAGATGTGAAATATTTCTGCACAAGGTAAAAGGCAGGTGTCTCAGTCCAGGGCCTCTTCCCTGTGCTCTGTGCAGCCTTCAGACCACAGTGATGGTCCAGCCTCACGCTCCCTGGAAACTACTGATGCCTGCGCCTCAGCGGTGCTGGTCATTGGTACCAGAATATAGTCGGCAGGTGCCACAGAATTCTCTCATTCACTAATGTGTGCTCTCAGGACATTTAAGGTGGGGCTGGCCTCCATCAAGCCAGCATCGGCGACCAGAGATGTTGTGCACCAGCAATGGAAGGGCTGAGCTGCTGAAGGCAGACACAGCATCAGATGCATCTACAGTTTCATGGCTGCATCTCTGAGATGGCCCTGATCATGGAGCGCAAGCGAGCTGCCCTCGGCCAGACAGGAGTCAGACATTCTCAGGCGCTATGTGAAGATCTATGAAGTGTCCTCACTGCATGTTGTCATCATCCTCCTGCGATCGAGTGATTATTAGGGCCTCCACTGCATCTCCATGACAGGAGCATTCTCACAGAGGGTATTGGCGCTGCAATAAGCCAGACTGGAATCAAACATTCACAGCTGCAATGTGAGGATTTATGGGGACATCTCACTGCATGTCGTCATTATCTTCCACAAATCTGGCAGCTATGAGGGCCTTCTGAGCGTGCCTGCCTCATCTAGCCAGTGCGAGAGCCTCATCTCCATCATCGTCACCACCGAGGACTCCTTCATCCTCATTCCCGTCGGCGTCGTCCTCATTCAAGGAGACCTCCGGCTCCTTCATCTCCTCCTCAGCCAGCTCGTCTCCCCGTTGGAGTGCTAGGTTGTAAAGGACACAGCAGACGACGATTATGCATAACACCCTCTGTGGACTGTATTGCAGGGCTCCACCAGATCGGTCCAGGCACTGGAACTGTATCTTCAGCATCCCGACGGTCTGCTCCACCGAGTTGCAAGCTGCTGCATGAGCCTCATTATAGCGTTACTCTGCTGAAGTCTGAGGCTGCAGCAGGGGTGTCATCAGCCACGGCCTCTATGGGTAGCCCTTGCCCACAAGGAGCCAGCCCTCCAGCCTCTGTGGACCCTGGAAGACTGCAGGGATCTGCAAGTGATTCAGGATGTAGGCATCGTGCACATTCCCTGGAAACTGTGTGCACGCATGCAGGATGCATTTCTGGTGGTTGCATATCAGCTGCACGTTCAGTGAGTGGAAGCCCTTGCGGTTGATGAAGTCCACCAACTGTAGCAACGGAGACCTGAGCGTCACATGAGTGCAGTCAATCGCACCCTGCATCTTTGGGAATCCCGAGATTAGGGCAAATCCAATGGTCCTTGCATCTTGGCTGTCCCGGTCCTGGGTGAAATGCACAAAGTTATGTGTCATGATAAGATGGCATCCATAACCTCATAGATGCATTTGTGGTTGGCGGATTGTGAAATCCCACAGAGGTCACCTGTGGAGCCCTGAAAGGAGCCATAAGACCATAAGACCATAAGACATAGGAGCAGAAATTAGGCCATTCGGCCCATCGAGTCTGCTCCGCCATTCAACCATGGCTGAAACACTGGCATAGAAATTGAGCACCGCGTTCACTTTCACAGCCACTTGTAGATGGTACACACTGTTGCTACTGTGGGCAGAATTTTCCCATCGGCCGGCCCCACACATTGATGTGTAAAATGACGTGTGGTGACGTCGGGCGTGTATCCCGAGGTCACTGTGCGCCATCGTGATATTTTGGAAGGTGGGGGCACTATGAGTTCAGAGGTGCAACCGCCATTAATTAACGGGCCAGTTAAGGCTGTTGAGGCAGCAATTGAATATGATTTTTCGCAGCCTGTGCGATCATCAGGATGTCACACGGGCACAAAGGGCAGGCGGGTAGGAGGCATTTGTATAAACCTCATCCACGGGAGGGATAAGAGGGGTGAGTGGGGTCGCGAATGTGATCTTTCAGGTACTTAATTGTGAAAGTTACTTATAATTGCCTGTGAGAGCAGGAATACTTCAAAACTCATCTCAGCTGCTTGGACAGGAGTAAAAGCTTTGATCAGGACTCCACAGTAAAGATCATATTTGGGTCCTGCATCTTTCAGGAAGCCTTCCCTTAGCCTGGGAATGGGAGTTGTGCTCTCTACTCGAGACACCTCCTCTGAGGAGGAAGGAAGGGCCAGAAGAGGGAGGAGGCCAGGAATCCATATTCAGCCTCCAGTGGAGCCACCTTTTGGAGGAAAGGCACAAGCACAAGGGGCGCAGGGGCAACAGGAAGTCCAAGGCAGAAGGGGCCACAGAAGAAGCCACTATCCTGCTGCCAGGGTTTTCAGGCGGCGAAGCAGCTACCTCATTATGTCTGAGGTGCAGCGCCGAAGGAGGCTCCATCTCTCAAGGGAGACATTCACCTCTATTTGTCAGATGATTGGGCCTGAGATCTCCGCAAACCGTGTGGGTGAGCACCCCACTCCAGTGGCTCTAATGGTCACAGATGCTCTCAACTTCTATGCCTCCGGCTCTTTCCAGGGGTCGGTGGGTGATCCCTGTGGAGTCTCCCAATCAGCTGTCCACACTTGTGTCAAGCAGGTGACAGATGCGCTATTCAGGTATGCATTGAATTTCATCCACTACCGCTGGGTCAAGGCCAGCCAGGCAGAGCGAGCCAGAGGCTTCGCAACGATTGCTAGCTTCCCCCGCGTCCAGGGTGCTATAGACTGCACACATGTTGCCATCAAGGCACCAGCAGGTGAGCCGGGTGTCTTCGTCAACAGGAAGGGATTCCACTCCATGAACGTGCAGATAGTGTGTGATCACAAGATGCTGATTCTACAAGTCTGTGCAAGGCCCCCAGGCAGCTCCCATGATGCTTACATCCTCAGATGGCCCCAGGTGCCGAGGCTCTTCAGTGCTCGAGCCCGGCTGGATGGATGGCTGCTGGGTGACAAGGGCTATCCCCTCAAAAGGTGGCTCATGACGCTTCTCTGCCATCCAATAACAGAGGCTGAGCAGCGGTACAGTAGGAGCCACGCCTCAACAAGGGCTGTGGTGGAGAGAACCATCGGTCTTCTCAAGATGCACTTCCGATGCCTGGACTGCTCAGAAGCCGCACTCCAATACCCCACAGATCGTGTGTCGCTGACAGTGGTTGCATGCTGTGCTCTCCACAATCTGGCGCTGGAAAGGGGGGACGCAGTGGACGAGGAAGATGTGACGCAGTTGCTCCAGATGCACATGATGAGTCCAGCAGTGAGACCGAGGATGAGCACGCACAGGAGAACGCTGAGGGGGTAGACGCTGATCTGGGCATACTCCAGGGAAGCAGTGGCACCTGGGAAGCTTTAATCCAATGAACCTTCAGCTAGCCCACCGCAGATGAACTTTCAACACATGCCAAGGCTGCAGGCTCCATGCTGGATACCTGAGTGCTAAATCTGCCTGGATAGTAACATTAACTGAGGCCCTTGTCAATAAAGCTCAATGTCAAACAACTCACTCATAACATCATGGGTTCCTGTCCACTTGCAGGAGTATGGAATCACCCTGAGGCATAGCAACATAACAAAATTTATTGACAGAACAAATGTAACTTCATAAACCAAAAGAAAAGGAGTTGCACATCACTCCAAGTCTTCAATAAACTACTATGGTCAAACATAAAAACACCAGTGAGAAACCCGTGGTGTGCCTAAGGTGCCTTAAATTTACGCTTACGGGTGCTACGTCAGGTGCTGTCCCCTCACTGGCACTAGCATCTGAGACAGCCTGCTCACTGAGCTGTCCTGTTGGCCTCGATGACCTTGGTGGACATCCTCTGGCCCATGGGGCCTTTGATGGCCCCGCCTGGGAGGGAGCAGCCAGTTCCACAGCTGGCTTCTCCCCAGTCGCCGCAGCCTCATCAGATACTGGCTGATGGGTGGTGGAGCAGCTGCCTTCATTTGGAGTGCCCTGAGAGGAGCCCACAGAGATGACAGGCAGGAGCTGCCCCAAGTGAGGTCACTTCGGACCTCCCTGCTCACCATAGATGGATGGGCACTGAGCTGGGATACTTGGTACCCAAACCATCTCCGACATGGGCACTGACCAGCTTATGTCAATGCCGCTGTGAGGGCTTGCAGGCCCAAGCACAACCACAGGAGGCCCTGATTGGTCTCCTGGAGGAGCCTCTCCATGAAAATCGCCACTCTCTCCATGGAGGAAGCATGGCGCTCAGCCATGAAGCTCATTGCATCAATGATGCTCCACGTGGACTCCTCAAGCGCGGGTACCATGCCATGCATGGCCTCATGTATCTCTGCCAGATCATCCCGCATACCCTGCTGCACTTCCAGCGTTTGCTGCATCACGGACGATTCCAGAGGCACATCATCAGCTACCAACCGAGCATGTACCTGGTCCCCAGCAGTCCTCCGACTGCCAGCGCCCTGGACACTCTCTGTCTCTGCCCGCACTTCAGACGAGTGTGAAATGCCCTCACCGCCGTGCCCAGGGACACTAGCTGAAGATCTAATTCCCACCGAAGTGCTAGTATCTGCGCTGGTGCCTGCCTGGTAGAGATGGTGTGATGCTGGTGAGTGGATTTCCTCTGGGGCCTCAGGGGTGAGAGGTAGCCCCTCTGCCTCCTCCTCCCGGCCCTGCTCCAGTGATGCTGAAAGGAAGAAAAAGGACATTTGATTAGTTACAGTGCAGACAATGTCAACTTGTATGCCACTCCCCTGGATCATTATGCGCTCATCCTTCCATAATCAATGGTCAACCCATGTCGCTAACTTCAATCACTGAGCATTCAGCAGTGCCATGGCTTCTGGGACACACATGGTGACCTGAGTGCTCGCCAAACATACCTCCCCATGGCACCCCAGCCTCGCCGCCACCGGTGGACCTGGGGACGTGGCACCTCTCCAGATCCATGGCCTGCTGCTCGTAAGATAATAGGATCACCAACTGGGCCTGGCTTCTGCCAGTCCACATCTGTTCTGCGGAATTGTGCACAGTCTTCTCCTGAAAAGGAGAGAAGAGTATTGATTAGTCCAACCTGCACCTGAATTCCCATCACCTCCCTGCGCGGGAGGTCGTTGAATCTTTTGCGGCACTGGACCCATGTATGCCACACCACATTATGGGAGCTGACACTCTCGGCCACCTCCTCCCATGTACGTTTGGTCAGGCGGTGAGGCCTCTGCCTCCTGTCCCTCTGAAGAAGGACCGCCCGCCGTGCTGCCACCTCCTCCAGGAGGGCAGCTGGGTACTCGTCGGAGAAACGAGGGGCACACTGCCCTGCTGCCCTACCCTCCGGCTTGGCATGCCCCAACGGCCTACCCTTCAGTCTTGCTTGATGCACATTGCCCCTCTGATGTGCCCTTCTCCCGGCCATTCTAAGCAGCCTTATAAAGGCTGCCAGGCCTTCATTTAAACAGGCCGTGGGGCGCCATTGGACCCGGCGGTTTGTGCACACCCGCTGCTGCTCGCCCACTCCCGCTATCCTCGGGAGTCGTGAACTACGCTTGGCGGGCCTTAATTGGCCCGCCTGTGTAAAATGGCAGCGTGGACCCAATCACGGGTGGCAATTGGGTCTGCGCCCGCCTGCGCCCACTCCCGCACAGCCCACCCGACATGGGGAAAATTCTCCCCTGTATGTTGGTGGTGGAGGGACTGAATTTTTGAGGATGTGGTGCCAATCAAGCGGGCTGCTTTGTCCTGGACGGTGTCCAGCTTATTCAGTGTTGTGAGAGCTGCACTCATCCAGGCAAGTGGCGAGTATTCCATCACACTGCTGACTTGTGCCTTGTAGATGGTGGACAGGCTTTGGGGAGTCAGGAGGTGAGTTATTCGTTGCATGATTCCTAGCCTCTGACCTGCTCTTGTAGCCACAGTATTTATGCGGCTAATCCAGTTCAGTTTCTGGTCAATGGTAACCCACAGGATGTTGATAGTGGGGGATTCAGTGCTAGTAATGCCATTGAACATCAAAGGTGGTGGTTGGATTCTCTCTTGTTGGAGATGGTCATTGCCTGACACTTGTGTGACGCAAGTGTTACTTGCCACTTGTCAGCCCAAGCCTGGATATTGTCCAGGTCTTGCTGCATTTGGACATGAATGCTCCAGTATCTGAGGAGTTGTGAATGGTACTGAACATTGTGGAATCATCAGCGAACATTCCCACTTCTGACCTTATGATGGAAGGAAGGTCAGATGAAGCAGCTGAAGATGGTTGGGACTAGGACATTACCCAATGGCACGCCTGCAGTGATGTCATGGAACTGAGATGACTGACTTCCAACAACTGCAACCATCTTCCTTTGTGCTAGGTATGACTCCAACCAGTGGAGAGCTTTCCCCCGATTCCCATTGACTCCAGTTTTGCTGGGGCTCCTTGATGCCACACTCGGTAAAATGCTGCCTTAATGTCGAGGGCAGTCACTCTCACCTCACCTCAGGAGTTCAGCTCTTTTGTCCATGTTTGAACCATGGAGGGTGCCCTCCATGTCCCCCGGAAACAAGTCCTGCAATAAGTGGCAGATGTGATCCACCAGGTCCCGAGACATGCGCAGTCATCAGCGACACCAGTTCTCAGTCATCTGCAGGAATGGCAGGCTGCGTCTATAGACCCTGGGTGTTGCTAGGCGGCGACCAGCCATGGCTTGCTGTCGCTCCTGGGCAGCGTGTGCGGGAGCTCCTGCTGCCCTTTCTTCATGACGTTACTGCTCCTGCCTTTGCACAGCCAGGAGCCTCAGTCACTCTCTCCTCAGTCTTCTACGGTCTCTGTAGGCCATCAGGCATACAGATAGGCCACCGAGATCCATGATCCTGAAGTGGCCTTCCTGTCGCATGAAAGAGAGAGAGACATGGTTATCATGGCTGAACTTAGCACCTTTCCTGGCCCTGTGTGACTGCCTTTTAACACTTCCTGGGGAGTGCTGGTCACCTCTCGGATGGCCAGAGTTGAGAGTGTTGCATGGCTGCCCTGGTCAACCTGCAACATGGGGGACACTGGTCCAAACTGGGATGCAGAGATTGCAAGGGGCTGTGAGCGCCTCCAGCAGTGACTGCTACATGGCCAGC
The DNA here is from genome assembly GCF_964194155.1 of Cetorhinus maximus. Classification (NCBI taxonomy): domain Eukaryota; kingdom Metazoa; phylum Chordata; class Chondrichthyes; order Lamniformes; family Cetorhinidae; genus Cetorhinus; species Cetorhinus maximus. The sequence continues at coordinate 27,907,189 of NC_135892.1, read as the reverse complement.
GTTGGCGAGGAGATTGTACAACATGTGCAGTCCAACTGCTCCGCGGTCCAATAAAGTGGTGGCAGAGTTGAAGTCTGTGCTGGTGGTTTGGGGACGGCGAGGATAAGGTATGGGGCGCTTGGTGGCCCTTTGGTGCCACCATGTTGCTTGCATGGGCGGGCAAGCTAGGAGCCCAACCCCAATCATATCACTGTGGCTGCACCTGATCTGTCTTAATTGCCGAGGCATGGTCAGTTTATACAGGTGTCCCTAATGCGTGGCCACTTCCCTCACTTATCCTGACCCCCACCTCGATTGCCTGTGTGTGGGATGCAGTGCTAGGGCAGCACTTGACCCCCATCCCAGCAGTAGCCTCTGAGGCTGGCCAGCACTTGCACCCGGACACCCGCGCCCCTGAAACCTGTAAACTGGCGAGCTGTGGAGAACGCTGCTGCTCACTCACCTCAGTTCCCCCAAAGCGAAGGTCGCCAAGTGCACATCGCCTGCGTGCTGTTGTGAAACAAGTCAACGTGCTTTCCTGCCGACGTGAATGGATGATACGAGAGGGTTCCAAGAGCCTGGCGGGAAGGCCTTTTAATTGTATGCTGACGTATTACAATTAGCTCACCGCCGACCGATGGCGGGAAGCGCGGCCTGCCATCGGCGGGCTGATAAGACAATCGCAACCTGCCTTCGCGCCGTCGTGAAGCAGGTTGCACCATAGTTTCCGCGCACGCCACCTATCAGGCCCGCAACCAGCTAGCTTGGAAAATTCCGCCCTGAGACAGCAGCCTATTTCTCACAAAAAAATTAAAAGACTGAGGATTTAAATAATTTCACAGTTTGAGATTTTTCAAACCTCACACTGACATATAAAATATGTAATGACCTTAAAATTAGAACCAGGCCATCTGAGAGAGAAGTTTGGAAACACTTCTTCACGCAAAGGGAGGTAGAAGTGTGGAACTTTTTCCCACAAAAAGAAATGGATGTAGGCTCAATTAATAATTTTAAAACTGAGATAGACAGATTTTTACTAACTCAGGGTTCTAACAAATATGGGTCCAAGATATTTGGCTGGATTATGGATAACGATCAGCCATTATCGCATTGAATCGTGTAACAGGCTCGAGATGTTCAAAGGCCTATCCTCTTCCTATGTGACCAAAAGCTTGTTCAAAGAGATTAATTTTAAGGAGGGTCTTTAGTAACAGAATTCAAGGTAGCTAAAGGCACAGTTACCAATGGTGATGTCAAGGGGAAGGGTCCAGGGGTGCTAATTCTAGTTGGACATATTCCTGGAGGTTTCAGCACATGAACTCCTGCCTCCAACCATGTTGCACCAACCCCCTGCATCCCCACCTCACACACACCGTCCATTGGTTACCTGACATGTCCATCCTCATTACCTGACACCTTTCTATACCAATCGGAAAGTGAATAGACTCACTAGCTGATTGGATGATTCATCACTGTCAGTTAACAGATTTTTCAAGCCATGTCCATTATTTTTATTACTAATGAAAAGAAGTGTTCAGATAATTCTTTTTTAGTTTTTTTTTGGGTGTCATAGTTTTCTTCTGGGCTGCTTACAGCAGTGTCCTGGAGATTAGACTTTAATTTTGGAGACGCCAGGGCAACCCTGGAGGTTTAGCAACCCAAAGGGTTATCATGATGTAATTATATGTTGCAGCAAGTCCAAGGGACTGAATCTCTACCCCTGTTCTTAATGTTACTAGTATTACTAAGCACAAGGTTCAAATTAGGGACTCCCTCACTTGCCCGCACCCCACCCCCTTATCCCCACCCCCCAACCTCCCACCACAAACTCCAGTGCTGCTTGTTCTGGAGGGCAACACTGATCGATCCCAAGAAATTTCGTAATCTATTTCTCCACCTGTAAACTTGCATGCATTAGCACTTTACCTAATTAGTTTCTGAGTTCAAGCTACGCACTAACAAAGAAAACTATTTGACTTTCGCTTTCAGTGTTGGTTAGTTTTGAGTATTGCCCACATCAACGGCACAGGACAAGAGGATTATTTAAAGACTATGTTGCTATCTCAGCACAATTTTTATTTTGCATTCACCCTTTCTATACAAAGTAGAAAAAAAGACAGAAGTTTTTGTGTTTCGTGCAAAATGGGAGTTTTGCTTCTGTTGCACTTAATATGCCAAATGTTGAGTTATAATTATTTAATTTTATGTATTTTAGTTGAGATAAGTAGAAATATTCTTTCAAAAATCACAAATGTGCAATATCCTGAATAAAATTAATATACTGTTTCCCCCAAAAATTCTTAGAGTTATGAACACTTGTTTATGAAGGCAATTGCAGTTAGCTGCTTTTGACATTTTTCCAATTCCAAATGCAAACACTAACATAACCACAGTTAAGCCCTTGAGTAAAATTTCAACTTTTGACATATATGTAGTGCAACATAAAATCTGTAAGATAATCATATTAAATTTGGTGTGTGGCACATCTATTCCCTTGCGTTCCATTTTGCAAACTGCAATACAGGAATAACTGAAAGCACTCATGAGGCAAATATCCATTCCTTTCAAACTGGACATTTAAAAATTTGCTGACCATAACTTAATTTGTTGGCATCTATCTGTACATATTCATACCACCTCTCTCTCCAATACACAGATAAAGCCAGTGTCTGCACTCAACTTCGCACAGGTTGAAACCACAGTTTAAAAAGAAAATTGTCCAGTAGTGGTCACTTTTGAGTTGACTTTTCTTCACAAATGCAGGCAACTGAAAAGGAGTTTAGGAGTAAAATACAATTAAACACATCACTGTATCAGGGCCATGATGCTTTTGTCTATTTCAAGTTAGAAAATAAGTGGCACTTTGATCCCCAGTCTGTGCTGAGTTGGTTAATCTGTCAGGTTGATAGTCATGTGCTGTAATTGACTTTAGGAGGGCCAATGAAAGGGGAAAAATAATCAACCACAGTTGTTGAATTTGTGGATGTCAGGAGTCAGCACAGTCAGGTTCAACTGCAACACCTCCCCCTTCACCCTATTCTCAGAGGTAGGCCTAGATATTTGAGAAAAGGGGGCACTGCACAAACCTCTAGCAACTGACTCAGACAGCACATAATATTCGTGCTGCCTGATTATTATCATCACGCAGGTGTGCAGCCAATGTTGGTTAATGAATAAAAGCCAAAAGCGGGCGTGGTATTGGGCATCTATGACATCACTTAAAGGCAGCCATCACCTCAAAACGTGCATTTGGCAGCACGATGCCAGAGAAGTAGTGCTGCACGAAGATAAAGCTTACGCAAAGAGTACAGTGCACTAAGGTTGTCAGATGCTGCCTTGAAGACTCTGTTGAGACAGTGGACAAAAGCAGTGATATCCTCTTTCCCTCAGGAGGCAGGAAGCCTTCCAGGCATCTATCTGCCATCAGTGGAAAGTATTTGCAAACTGTGAATGCCATAATCATTACATCAGAACACAGATTTAAGGTTTTAGGCAAGAAATGTGGGGATGGATGTGATGTTGCATGTGGTAATGACCTGGAACTCGCTGCCTATGAGGCTGGTGAAAGCAGAGATGATCAATGATTTCAAAAGAAAATTGGATGGACACTTGAGGGAAATAAAAACAAACATTGCTGGAAAAACTCAACAGGTCTGACAGTATCTGTGGAGAGGAAGACAGAGTTAACGCTTCGAGTCCATATGACTCTTCTTCTGTTCTGATGAAGAGTCATACGGACTCGAATCGTTAACTCTGTCTTCCTCTCCACAGATGCTGTCAGACCTGCTGAGTTTTTCCAGCAATTTTTGTTTTTGTTTCAGGTGTCCAGCATCCGCAGTATTTTACTTTTAACTTGAGGGAAATAAACTTGCTGGGCTACGGGAATGGAGCAGGAGAATGGGACTGAATGAATTGCTCTACAGAAAGCCAGCATAGACTCGATAGGCTGAATGGTCTCCTTCTGTGCTGTAATGACTCTATGAATCTCTATTCTGTGAACATGGTTGCAATGCAGAAGCAAATTCAATAATCTAACCAGAATGTTTAAGGTAAGAATATCGCTCTCTTAATCTCTGCTTATGGTTGCATCACTTGCATCACAACAGTGATTGTTATGATCATTGATCATAACAATCACTGCACTCACATGAGTTCACCTACACTTTCCTTCATATTCCTACAGCTACTGCATCACACTTCTCTACACCTCTTTTGCCTCATACTCATACACTCACTTACCCAGAACTTAAATCTCATACACTGGCTATCAACTATTCTTTTAAATTTGCCTGAGAATTTCTTGCCTTTATAGATCCATGCCCTTAACTTTTTGGACAAAGTCTTATGCTCCCACAAGAGGCAAGAAAGGAAGTGGGAGGGCCTGAAAATTAGGTAGGTTGGCATCAGGATTGATACCCAATGCCTTCCTGCTGCCACTGGAAGTATGTTCTGGGCAGGAAGGCTCATGGACGACCTTCCTGCCCCACGTCAACTGGAGACCCTTAAGTGGCTAATTAATTTCTACTTAAGGGCCTCTTCCCACCTCCGCTGCAATTTTCTCAGCAAGTCGGCCTGCCAATATGCAGCCTGCGCAACTGGTTAAACTGAATTGGTTGCATGTCAGCATGTGGGTAGGGGAGGCGGTGCCTCGATCTGCATTAATCTGAGCATGATCGAGGACATGGACATGGGGTAGGGGAGGTGGCTACTGACAGCCAAGCCCCTGCCATTGCTGCCGATCCCCATGGCCCCCCTATCCCCATGACTCCAACCTGTGAGACCCCCACAACAGCACTTAACTTTTTCCTGGGTTGCTCTGTGATCCTGCGAGAAAATTCCTGACCCAACAGATGCCTCTTCTTTAAAAGGGCCCCTGCCTTCGATAGTTTCATTCCAGGGAGGTGGAGGTAGGATTGCATCAGGCCCACCGCCTCCGGAGACAACTTGGAGGTGTCCATGGAGAAGTGCGAGCGCCGAGACTGCGCGGTTGGAAGGCCAGCCTTGGTTCTCTGGGTCTTTGATCCAGTTGTTTTAAAGACTGTTAGACCCTCTAGCCCTCACTCCGCACACCTCCTCACCCGCGCACTCACATTCCCCCTATACAGCCATGCCCCCTCATACCTCCATTCCCCTTCATGTCCTCTCATATGCCCCATGTCCCCATACCCCCATGCCTCTGCATATCCACTCATACCACCATGCCTCCTCTATGTCCCCCATATCCTCCATGTTCTGTCATATTCCCCATGGTCCTTCCATGCCCCCATGTAGCCTCCATAGCCAGTCACTCATAATCCTTTATGGGCAGATCTCAGGATGTATTTGAAATGGACATTAAAAATTAATAAACTTCTAACCATCAATCTAACTTAAGCACATCATACTAGAAAAAATCTTCAAAAAATCCATTCCAAAAATATTAAATCCCTACATGTAAAACAAACAAACATATATTTCACTAACCATGTCAGTGACAGATAATTCTTTAATAACCTCTTAAAAATGTCGATCAAAATGTCTACACAGCTCCAACCCACCCCCACTCCACTCCCTTTCAAGTCTTTACTTCTCCTACATAAAATCATGGTTCCAACACTGCAGGTTAAGGCTGTTGGCACAATGAAAATTCGGTTTGTTTGTACTCAGCAGTCAAATCAAATGGCCCTGCTGAGTTTGGGTTACCCACCTGTGCAATTTGAGCCCCACCCCCTTCCCCCGCTGGCAAAAATGGGATCTGCCGGAAATGGAGGCGGGACTTCCACAGCCAGGTTTTAAAGGTCCCCTGAGTTGTCCTAACTCAGCCAAAGTCCAGGCCCTTATTTCAGTATTAGTTCCTTATTTATTGTAATCCTATCTAACTGTCCTACCTCTTCTTGTATCCTTTCATACCAACTACAGTCTCTTGTAAAAACTGAGGTAAAACAGTAATTTAGTATCTCCATCATCCTCCAAAAGCCATCAAATTTAATCCTGCTCTCGATATACATTTTGATATAATCGTAATTTTCAAGCTTATATTTACACTTCTCTTTTTTTTATCTCTTTTTCACGCAGAGGGTGCTGGGCATCTGGAATTCACTGCCTAAATTGGTGGTTGAGCCTTAAACGCTCAACTCATTTAAAAGGTACTTGGATCTATATCTGAAGCGCCTTAACCTGCAAGGCTACGGACCAGGTGCTGGAAAGTGGGATTAAAACAAGCAGCTAGTTTCTTTTTCAGCTTTTTCTGGCCGGCACAGACATGATGGGCTGAATGGCCTCTTTCTGGGCCATAACTTTTCTATGGTTTCTATGAGCAGAATTTTGCCCTTGGTGGGGGTACTCGGTGGGGGCGCACTGGGGCAGTTGTGAAGCTGACCGTCGCCTGTGATCGGCACTAGACTGTGATTTCACACTGGCGAGCCAATTAAGGCCAGCCCAGCGTGAAATGCGAGCGGCAGTGCTGAGCGCTGCCTGTGCGGTGGGGGGGCAGAAGGAGGGCAAGCGGGCCGAGCGCGAACTTCACGCATGCGCACGAATGAGCGCTTCATAATCTCCCTGAGGCAAAATGAAGAGATATGAAAAAAAAAATTTAAAATAAAAATGTTATGAAACATGTCCCCTCATGTGACATGAGCAGGAACATGTCATTAATGAAAAATTAAAGTTTTTACTTTATTTTTATTTACTTTTGGAAACCTCATTCAGCCCATGGATGAGGTTTCCAAAAAAATGCAAAGGCTATTTGGCCTTTTCGCCTGCCTGCCAACCGTTAAATTGGACGAGCAGCAAAAAATTTAATTTAACTGATTACTTAATGGTCTTAACAGGCCTTTTAATTGGTGGCGGGACACTGCCGGCTCCAGTTCGCTGTCACGCGATGTCGGCACGCTCGGCCAACGTCAACGTGCATCATTTCACGCTCAAGCGGGTCGGGCGCGTGCCCGCCCACCGGGCGAAAATTTCTGCCGCATGCTTTCTTTAATTTTTTAAGGATTATTTTAAATGGGTGACCTTACATTACTGACACAATGGCCAGTAGAAACAATCTGTCACTGTTTACTTTAACATAGTTCTTCAAAATTTTGAAGGTGTCTATTACAGCACATCTAACCCCTTTCAGCACCAATGGTTCAGAACTGCAGCTTCTCATTCCTAAACAACTCCATGCTATACCCTTTCCATTTCTCGTAATGGGTGCCCAAAACTATGAATAATATTCCAACTGCAAGTTCAACACTACCTACTTGACTTTGTATTGTATAACTCCAAGTACAAACCAATTATTCAAATTATCTATTTGTGGCCATATCCACTTCCACTATCATTTTGATTATATGTCCATCCATCAGCAGACTAAGAAACCTTTGTTCCTTTCATCCATTTTGCCCTTGTATCAATCATTGAACAGAATATCCCACCTTTGCATCAATCTTGCTTTCTGCACCTAAGCCAATGTGCACAGGAACTGACCTATAAACCAGGTGTGAGACCAGATCACACTCTAATTACATGCTAAACTTGTGATATGATGCGATGGCACTGGTCTTTCATAATCTGCCCCTTATTATATAGCCTTTTCTATTTATTTACGACTCATGTAATTGCAATTCCCATTTTAACATAACTGCACATAGGGCAGAATTTTGTCCTTGGCATGCGGGACTGGCGGGGGTGGTCAGGAAGCCGACCGCCGCCTGCCATCGGCAGCACTCCGTGATTTTATGCTGGCGGGCCATTTAAGGCCTGCCCAGCGTGATAGGCAGCTTATGAATGAGCAAGAATGGGCAGGCAGGGGCATGATGTCCACTAATGGCAACCTGGCGGCCAATTCAAAAGCGGCCTCGACAGCCCTTGGACGGCTGCCATGGAAGGACGCTGAAGTCTGCACAATGGAATCCATTGCAGGTGGACACAGCAGACAGGAAGACAGTTAACCCCGCGTTTCTTGGATGAGTGCCTTGCAGCCTTCCTGGAGGAGGCGGCAGCGAGGAGAGAAACCTTTGTCCCCAGAGACAGGAGGAGGAGGACCCCCCACATCACCAAAAAGGCCTGGGAGGAGGTGGCATCTAGGGTCAGCAGCCACGACATGGTGAGGAGCACATGGGTGCAGTGCCAGAAGTGCTTTAACGATCTCCTGCGATCAGGAAGGGTGAGTACCGTGTTGCCATGGGTGACTTTGCAGAACAGGTAAGAGCTGCCCATCACCCTGTGGAACTCAGAGGTGTTAGGCAGTGAGTGGCAAATGTCATGAGGCAGGATCTAGCCAAAGGGGTGAGCCCTGGCTGCTTGGACTGAGTGCATTGCAGCTCCAGGGTCACGAATCGGCTGTGCCCTGCAAGGTGTTTCTCAGGTGGGGTTGGTCAGGCTGCAATGGCACTCCAGGTAGAGAGTGGACTAAACAATGCTCCTGTCCTTTCAGGAGAAAACATCCCATTAAAATATTGAGAGGTCGCAGACTGGCGGGGGACCCCCACACCTCCTCATCTTCACGCACTACAAGCAGGAGGCCCTGGAGTTGGAGAGGCGCCATGCACCTCAGTCAAGCGGCCACGGTGAGGTTGGGGTGCCAGTGGAAGGTAAGAGTGCAATGCACTGAGGTGAGAATGTCGGTTCTTGCAACCATTCCAGTGTAGTCTCTATATTGATGTGAGCCTCAAACCTGGAATCCCCATTGATAATCGAAAGACGAGGGCACCGTGATGCATATTTCTGTTTCATTGGGGTGCCAGGCATGCACAGTGACAGTGTCATGACTTAAACTAATGACATGTCCTTCTCCCTTTTAGGCTCACCAGCAGGCGGTCGTCATGAGGAGCGTGAAGGCCCACCCCTGACCCCTGAGGACCACCATCCTCACAACGCACCTGCGTCACACTCTCTCTGTCAAGCACACCCCTGTGCAGATACCAGCACCTCAGTGGGCATAACATCACTGTGTAGTCTATCGGTGCACATTGGTGAGAAATGGATTGGGCACCCAGTATCCCAGCTAGATGCCTGTCCATCAAGGTTGAGTAAGGAAGTCCAGAGCGACCTCAGGTTGGTGCACGAGCTGCCTATCATCCCTGTGGGCTCCTCTCAGGGCGCTCCGGATGACAGCAGCAGCTCCTCTGACAATGGCATCTGATGAGGCGGTGCCAGCACAGGCTCCACTGGCCTGAGGACACACGCCAAGGTCATCAAGGCCAAGAAGACAGCAGAATGAGCAGGCTGTCTCCAATGCCGGTGCCAGCGAGGGGGGAGGACCTAGATGTAGTACCCGCAAATGAAGACTTGAAGCACCTTAAGCACAACACGGCCTTATCACGGGTGATATTTTATTCCCCCATTTTTCTTTACATTTTTCCATGGTGTGATTGAAAACACCGGTTAATGTTAATTTCAGCAATGTTTCACATTCATAAGTAAATAAGATGTTATTTAGTGCAATTGGCCTCTGTTATGCTTCATTTGTTCTGTAGGTGCAGGGTAGGCCATGATGTTATGATGGATGCGTGTCTCCTGAAACTTTATCGCAAAGACACATAGTGTATGTTGTTGACCAAGGAAATGGTCCTGTCAGGGATCGAGTATGGATCCTGCACCATGGCATGTGGTGGTGGTTCTTATTTGGTAGGCTAGCTGGGATCAAAGCATCCCAGGTGCCCTGGCTCCCTGGAGGTTACCCAGGTCTGCGTCCATGCCTTCAGCATTCTCCTCACAGTGCTCGTCCTCGGACTCATTACTGGGCTCATCATCTGTTGTCCGTGGAGCTGCGCCAAGATCTTCCTCCACTGCGTTCCCCCCTTGTCAGTGCCAGATTGTGGAGAGCGCAGCATGCAACCACTATCAGTGACACACACTCTGTGGGGGCTATTGGAGTGTGCCCCCTGAACAGTTCAGGTATCGGAAGCGCATCTTAAAAAGAACTGTGGTTCTCTCTATCACCACCCTTACAGAGGCATGACTCCTGTTGTACCGCTGCTCGGCCTCTGTTCTTGGGTGGCAGAGAGGTGTCATGAGCCACCTTTTGAGGGGATAGCCGGTGTCACCCAACAGCCATCCATCCAGTCGGGCTGAAGAGCCTCGGCACCTGGGAGTGTCTCAGGATGTAAGCATCATGAGAGCTGCCAGGGTAACTTGCACATCCTTGCAGAATCTGCATCCTGTGGTCACACTATCTGCACGTTCATGGAGTGGAATCCCTTCCTGTTGACGAAGGCACACGACTCACCCACTGGCACCTTGACGGCCACATGTGTGCAGTTGATTGCACCCTGGATGCGGGGGGAAGCCAACAATCGCTGCGAAGCCTCTGGCTCGCTCTGCCTGGCTGGCCTCTCTGTATAGTAATGAATGAAAGTCAATGCATGCCTGAACAGAGCTCTTCACTAGCTTTACACAACTGTGGACAGTTGATTAGGAGACTCCACACAGATCCCCCACTGATCCCTGGAAAGAGCCAGAGCCATAGAAGTTGAGGGCCACTGAGTCCTTCAGCGCCACTAGCATGGGGTGTCCACCCACACAGTTGGAACTGATCTCAGGGCCGAACGTCTGACAAATGGAGGTCACTGTCTCCCTTGAGAGGCGAAGCCTCCTTCGGCATTGCACCTCGGACATATTGAGGTAGCTGCATTGACGCCTGTAAACCCTGGCAGCAGGATAGTGGTGTCTTCTGTGGCCCCTTCCGCCTTGGACTTCCAGTTGGCCCTGTGCCCCTTGTGCCTGCGCCTCTCCTCCCAAAGATCGCTTCCCTGGAAGTTGCACAGGGACAGCTGGCCTCATCTCCCTTCTGCCCCTCTCTTCCTCCTCAGAGGAGGTGCCTCCAGCGGAGACCACAATTGCCATTACCAGGGTAAGGGAAGGCAGTCTGATACCTGGAAGGGCCCACACAGTGTGAATCCTCCGGGGGCCTGGAAAACAACACTGAGTCCTGAACTGAAGCCTCAAAGTTCTCTGAATGCAGCTGTGCAGCTGTGAAGCTGTCCTATTCACAGAAGCAACCAACCAGCAGCAAGTGATATCCTAAACTCCTCACTAATCGCATTGACCAGGTCACTGACCCCTCTTATTCCGCCCATGGATGAGGTTTTGCAAATTGTGGCCTGCTCACCTGCCCGTTTTGCCTGTGCAATGGCCAAAAATCGCATGGGCTACATAAAGTCGGAGACAATCGGTATCTCAAGGGCCTTAACTGGCCACTTAATTAATGGCAGGTGTGCCTCCGTCTCCATCGCAACCCGCCTAGCAAAATATCCCGAGTGTACATTGACGTCGGCATGCCTGGCCGACGTCAACGCCCTTTATTTAACACTCGAGCTGGTTGGGCGCGCCTGCCCGCCGAGCTAAAAATTCAGCCCATAATATCCTCTTTTCTCTCCCTTTAATTCCAATTGTTAAAAAAATTGTTTTATTGCAGTTTCATTTATTATTCAAGTATGGCATGCAGAAATCCTGCTTTCACAAGACTTGTCACCTTTAAATCTGAGGTTTTCACCTCTCAAGTTGATTTGGTTCATTGGTTAGTGTGCCTACTAACTGGTTTGACATAGTTTCCACTTGTTTGTTCATGTTGTTGATGGAGGAATGGAAGTTGATTTTCCAGATGGATCAACCATGACTCGACATTGTGTGAGCAAATGGATGTTTTAAATCGTTTGAAGAAATTGAGGATTCAAAAACAAGTCATACAGAAGTATGGCCTTTTGAACCTCAGACTTCAAGGACTCTAACAAGAAGAGCAGGCTTCTTGAAGGACTAGGAAAGTCATGAGAACAAGGATAGGAAACAGATGAATGAAAGTAAAATGATTGACGTCAATGAAATGCTACTTAAGTAGTTTAATCACAAAAGAGTGCAGAGGTCCTGTTTGACAGCTGCTTATTGAAACTAAAACTAATGAACTTGCCAAAGAACTCGGCATGGAATCATCAAATGGATTCCTATGCCAAAGAAAAGTGAGACAGAACTTTGTTAACGAAAAGCCAAGTGGTGAAAAAGCAGACAATGGTAAACTCGCTGCTGGTGCATGAACTAAAGATGGGTTGCCAGGTTAGTAGTACATTTGTGACGAGATCAAACTTTTCTATCATGTCCTTTCTGTTCAAACATATCCAATAAAAGGAGAGCAGATGAAAAAATAAGAAAATAATGCCTTGTAATGTTATCCTGTGTTATGACATGGCAGATGATGTGTGCCAGGTGGATCAAATCCACGAGGGAAACTTGATCACGTGGTCACAACTGTTTTGCAAATTGTATTTTATTTTGAGATGCATGTCCTGAATTCAGAAGTAATAAGACTACCACAACTTCAGAGGTTTTAGAAAACTAAATTAAACATTCATAAGCAGTAGAAAAGATTTCAAGCACATGCATAGGTCTACAAATTATTATAATAACTCCTAAAACCCCTAATTAATATGGCTCCCAATTACACCTCCATTAAGGCAACAGTGAAAAAAAAAATAGATTTAAACAAATCCAGGCAAAACCACACAAGACCCTGGACAGCCGAATTCAAAATGAGTTTTCTCAGCTTTGGTTCCCGTGGACAGCAACTTGATGTACAGAGGCTGGAGGCTTTTCACACTTGTGTTACATCTTAGAATGCCTTCTCCCTGACACATAACCTCACCTCCTTTATACATGTTTCTCCCTTTTTAATGCAAATTCCATTGTTCCGATATGTCTTTGGAACTTTATCTTTCTCATAATATAAATCTTTTCATAGTGCTCATTTTATCAGTAGTCTTTGGGAAAAATAAACACACTGTTTGGCTTAATTTCTTCTCACTAGGTGCAACATCCTGCCATCTCTTTGAAATTCAAACTATCCTAATTTATCTATAAATGCAAATTTTCCTCACACCTCACATTCTAAAACTTCGGCCATGTTTGCGTATTTAGCATTTCAAACCTAGCTTCTTTTTGATGACTCAAGCCTGCAGACCAGCTGGCTCCAATTCAATTAAAACCCCCACACACAGAGAAACCATCCAAACCCCACTATTAACCTACTTTTACAATAAATCACAACAATATCATGAGAATTATTATACTTTCATGATATTCTGCAATAACCAAGTGGGCTTAGACAAGACAAAAACCAAAAAACCAAGTTGTTTAGAAAATTCAGAAGTTTTCCAATTCATTATGAAAGCAGTGCTAATGTTTTGATGAGGTAAGCAATTTTAGGAAATTGGGTGTTTTCAATGTCAGGATGAGAAAGCAGCACAAGAAGGACTGTTTCTGATGAATAACTTCTACATGATGTTACTCTTGGGGCAGAATTTTCCACTCCCATTGGCGGCAGGTGTTTTTGGCGGCCTAAGCGGACAATGTGGCGAGAAAGTCAAAAATTGGTTTTAAGCCATCGTGAAACTAGTTTGCGATCGTACGCTCCACCCGTTAACAGCGGGCCATATTTCCCACTGCCACACATTGAGAACCTAATCCCAATACTTTAGCATCTCATTATAAGCCGTGCTTGCCGGAATCATCCCCCAACTCTGGATCACCTAGGTACGTCAACATGATTGTACGCCAACGTGTTTCACAACTGTACATAAGTGACATGCACCTGGTGAGCTGCACTTTGCTCGGGACTTGAGGTTTGTTTACCTACCTTGCGGCAACAATCACCACATCCTTCCCCCTTTAATTCCTTATTTAAACAAATTACTTTATACAGGTGAATAGAAAACAAGATCAAAAATCTTAGAAATAATCACACTGGCACTTTGTCATGAATTCAGATTATAAACTTATATACATTAGGTCCCTGTAATTACAAATCAAGTCAATGAGGTGTTCTGTTCCGGGTAGTGCGGTGTAATTCTATAGCCTGAGGCTCTCCTACAGGATCGACACTCACAGGAACTGTGATAATGGGTATCTCTTTTGGCACAGGCAGTTCATTACTATTTAATTCAATGGAGACATCAGTTATGTCGATAACAGGTCGATTAGGTACTTCGCTGCTTAAAGGTTCGATAACATTCCTTGGTGGTGACACTGACTGTGGAAGCGTCTCCTTGCTCCTCAAGTGATCCACGTGTTTATGAACGATCTGGCCTTCCACATCTATTTGGCATGAAAGGGGTCTGGTCTCACAGACAATAATTCCTGGGATCCAACTTGGACTGCTACTGAAGTATCTTACATATACAACTTCACCTACTATAAATTTCTGAGCTCTACTATGCAAATTGCTGGGATGCGCGGCTTATATCCAACTTGGTGTAGGATTGACCACCTGCCAGCTTTGCGTACGAGTCTTCAATTCTTGGAATTAGATATTTGTCCAACTTGGCGGCCCGATTAAATGTTAATTTATAATACGCTTCTTGATACGTAACCTGTTGGCCTCTGAGCCGTCGTCCATTTCATGGGGCAATATTGCACCAACGCCATATGGAGAGGTGTTACAGGTCAATATCAATTCTTTAGATGGGTCAAAGTGCACTAACATGGTTGAGGAATGCAGCAACTGTTCTACTCTGTTGAAGGCTGCCTCCTATGGAGCCCTCCAGGACCAATGATGGTGTTTCTTCAGCAATATGTGCAAGCGGGCCAGTATAGTCAATAAGATGGGTAAAAGTCGCCCGTAGTAGTTTATCATCCACAAAAACGATTTGAGTTCAGTGATACTTGTGGGGGAAAGCGCCTCCTTTATCGCCTTACCCTTTTCTTCCACGGGGTGTAGATAGGTAACCTCAGTGGCTTGGAAAGTGCATTTCTCCTTTTATAGACAGACTCTAGCTTCCAGAAATCTTTTTAATACCTCCTCTAAGTTTACTAAATGCTCGGCCTCTTTCGATCCAGTTATGAGGACATCGTCAAGGTATGCTGCATACAACCTGTGGTAAACCCTCCATCATCCTTTGAAATATTGCACATGCCGAGCACACGCCAAAAGGTAGGCGTGTATACTGGAATAGGCCTTTGTGCGTGTTTATTGTGACATATCCCTGCGATGTGTTATCTAATTTAAGTTGCTGGGATGCATGGCTTATATCCTACTTAGTGTAGGATTGACCACCTGCCAGCTTTGCGTACGAGTCTTCAATTCTTGGAATTGGATATTTGTCCAACTTGGCGGCCCAATTAAATATTAATTTATAATTGCTGCAATTGTCGATGGTCTTATCCAGTTTTGGTACGGGTTTCAATAGGCGCTACCCATTCCAAAAATTGAACCGGCTCTATGATGCCTAGCTCCTCCAACCTGTTTAACTCAGCATCCGCTTTTTCTCTTAAGGCATATGGTCTTGCCTTAAAAAAAAAATCAGGGAGTTGCCCCTGGATCAACATAAATCTTGGCTTGCAAGCCTTTGATTTGTCCTAATTCATTGCGAAGGACGCTGTCATATTTTTTAACAATTCTAGCAGTCCTCTTGCCTGCACTTGAAAAAGCTCAGACCAATGTAACTTGATTTCTTTTAACCAGTCATGGCCCAGAAGGCTTGGTCCTTCCCCAGTCACTATTACTGGGAACTAGGCTGACTGCTGCCCATAGCTCACAAGTACCATGGCGGTGCTTTTACCTTTATGGCTTCTCCCATGTTAGCCTTCAACTGGGCAGAAGTTGTCTCAGGCTTAATGGTTGGGTATCTTCTCTCAGGTACTGAAATATGCGCTCACCCGTCACTGTAGTGGATGCCTCTGTATCCACCTCCATAACTAGAGGCTTCCTGTTTATGTGAAGTGTGACAGTAATAGGGCTTGCCATGACTGCTTTAAGATTAAAAAGAGAGAGTGAATGTCAGAATCAGTTATTTCAGGCTCCTTCACATTATGTACTCATCTTTGCTGGCTGATTACTTGGCAGTCTGGACTTAGCTCTGCACTGCTTTATCAAATGTCCTCTTTTGCGACAGTAATAGCACTTGGCCTCCTTAAATCTACATGTCTCAGGAGTGTGGTTACCCCCACATTGGTAACATTTTAACTTCAGGATCGCTGTCTGATTGGCTCCGGTATACTTTTTTGATTTCTGGATGATTGGGAATGATTGCCACCTCGCGGCTGCTTCTGTGGTTTTGGCGCCATGTCTGGCTGCAGGTTCCTGCCCTAACTGGTAAATGGCGCCATTTTACAAGCTCTGTAGCTCCTTCGAATCTTTTTCAGCACTTTCCATGACCAACATTATGTCCATTATTCATTTAAAATCTATATCGACTTCTGCCAGCAATTGACACTGAATGACATCGTTGCGCATGCCACAAACTAACTAATCCCGTAGTATATTGTTCAAGGTCACTCCAAAAGCACAATGCTCTGGCAATTGCTTCAACTTAGCAATATTAGTCACGATCAATTCATCTGGGGCCCTCACACTCATATTAAATTTGAACCTTTGCATAATGACTGATGGTTTGGGCTGAAAATGGCCCTTCACTAAATCCATGAGCTCACTCAATGATTTGGAGTTGGGCGCTCTTGGAGCTGTGAGACTGCAAATAAGGTTGTAGGTTTGACTCCCACAGCTGCTCAAGAGAATTGCTTTGCACGTTGCCTCCTCCCCTATTTCATTGGCCTGGAAATAAAATCCAAGGCACTCGATGTATTGAGTCCAGTCCTCCGTGAAGTCAAATGGGTCAATCTTTCCAAAGAGAAGCATTCTGGTGAGTATATATTTTTTCCCTTCTTTAAAACAAGATACTCACAGTTGTAGGGCTAGAGGCAGTGCCAGGATCATTTATCCTCATCGCCAGATGCAGAGATGTACTATCAAGAGGCTTCTTTAGTTGAACAAGAACTTTATTTATAGAGCTGCTGGATGAGCCTCGAGCAAGACTACAATATACACTCTAGGCAAGGAAAACTCCGCCCCTTATAAGCTTCCCTGCGCTCAGTGTTGATTGGCTGTTCTGACTATGTGACCCTTACTCAGTAAGGCTGGCCTTAAAGCAACAATCACCACAGGCAATATATTTCCAAGTCAGGATGGTGAGTGAATTTGAGGGGAACTTCTAGGTGATGGTGTTCCCATGTGTCTGCTGCGCTCTTCTTTCCAGATGGTAACAGTCGTGGGTTTGATGGGTGCTGTCTAAGGAGCCTTGGAGAGTTCCTGCCGTGCATTTTGTGGATGGTACACACTGGTGCCACTGTGCGTCGGTGCTGGAGGGAATGACTGTTTGTGGATGGGGTTCCAATCAAGTGGGCTGCTTTGTCCTGGATGGTGTCAAGCTTCTTGAGTGTTATTGGAGCTGCAACCATCCAGGCAAGTGGAGAATATTCCATCATACTCCTGTGCCTTGTAGATGGTGGACAGACTATGGAGCATCAGGAGATGAGTTACTCGCCGCAGGACTCTTGGCCTCTGTGACCTGCTATTGTATCTACAGTATTTATATTCATGGGGAGGCAATAATGTAGCAGTATTGTTGCTGGACTAGTAATTCAGAGACCCAGGGGTCAAAACCTGCCACAACAGATGGTGGAATTTGAACTCAATAATGATCTGGAATTAAAAGTCTAATGACGACCATGAAACCATTGTCAATTGTTGTCCTTTAGGAAAGGAAATTTGCTGTCCTTACCTGGTCTGGTCTACGTGTGACTCCACAGCAATGTGGTTGACTCTTTAAAAAAATGCCCTCTGAAGAAGGGCAATTCAGGATGGGCAATAAATGCTGGCCTAGTCAGCGACGCCCACATCCCATGAATGAATAATAAAAAAATATGACTAGTCCAGTTCAGTTTCTGGTCAATGATAACCCTCAGGAAGTTGATAGTGGGGGATTCCATGATGGTAATGCAAATTGCCATTGAATGTCAAGGGGCAATGGTTAGATTTTCTCTTGTTGCAGATGGTCATTACCAGGCATTTGTGTGGTGCCAATGTTACTTGCCACTTGTCAGCCCAAGCCTGGATATTGTCCAGGTCTTGCTGCATTTGGACATGGACTGCTTCAGTATTTGAGGAGTCATGAATGGTGCTGAACATTGTGCAATCATCAGCAAACATCTCCACTTCTGATCTTATGATGAAAGGAAGGTCATTGATGAAGCAGCTGAGGATGGTTGGGCCTAGGACACTACCTTGAGGAACTCCTGCAGTGATATCCTGGAACTGGGCATGATTGACCTCCAATAACTACAAACATCTTTCTTTGTGCTAGTATGACTCCAGCCAGCAGAGAGTTTTCCCCCTGATTTCCACTGATTCCAGTTTTGCTAGGGCTCCTTGATGCCACAGTCGGTCAAATGCTGCCTTGACATCAAGGGCAGTCACTCCCATCTCACCTCTGGAGTTCAGCTCTTTTGTCCATGCTTGAACCAAGGCTATAATTAGGTCAGGAGCTGAGTGACCCCGGCAGAACCCAAACTGGGTGTCAGTGAGCAGGTTATTGCTAAGCAAGCGCCGCCTGAATGCCCTGTTGATGACCCCTTCCATCACTTTACTGCTTCTCGAGAGTAGACCGATGGGGTGGTAATTGGCTGGGTTGGATTTGCTTTTTGTGTACAGGATATAACTGGGCAATTTCCACATTGCCAGATAGTTGCCAGTATTGTAGCTGGACTGGCTAAGGGGCGTGGCAAGTTCTGAGCACAAGTCTTCAGTACTATTGCTGGCATACTGTCAAGTGTCAGGGCTCATAGCCTTTGCAGTATCCAATGCCTTTAGCCATCTCTTGATATCAAGTGGAGTGAATTAACTTGGCTGAAGACTGGCATTTGTGATGCTTGGACCTCAAGAGGGGGCCAAGATAGATCATCCACTGGGCACTACTGGCTGAAGACTGTTGCACTGATGTGCTGGGCTCCCCCATCATTGAGAAAGGGGATATTTGTGGAGCTTTCTCCTCCAGTGAGTTGTTTAATTGTCCACCACCATTCACGACTGGATGTGGCAGGACTGCAGAGCTTAGATCTGATCTATTGGTTGTGGGATCACTTAGCCCTGTCTATTGCATGCTACTTACACAAGTAGTCCTGTGATGTAGCTTCACCAGGTTGTTAGGTATGTCTGGTGCTGTGCCCTGAGCATTGAACCAGGGTCGATCCCCTGGCTTGGTGGTAATGGTAGAGTGAGGGATATGCCAGGCCATGAGCTTACAGATTATGGTTGAATACAACTCTGCTGCAGTTGATGGCCCACAGCACGTCATGGTTGCCCAGTCTTGAGCTGCTAGATCTGTTCCAAATCTATTTAGCACGGTGGTAGTGCCACACAATACGATGGAGGGTATCATCAATGTGAAGACAGGACTCTGTGGTGGTCAGTCCTACTAATACTGTCATGGACAGATGCATCTGTGGCAGGCAGGTTGGTGAGGATGAGGTCAAATATGTTTTTCCCTCTTGTCTCCCACCCAGGGTATATTCTGCACCCTTGACAGTCTCAGTGCCTCCTCCAAGTGGTGTTCAATATGGAGGAGTACTGATTCATCAGCTGAGAGTGAGGGCAGGGGTGTCTATGTAGTAATCATCATTTGACCTGATGCCATGAGACTTCATGGGTCGGGAGTCGAGGTTGAAGACTCCCAGGGCAACATCTGACTCCATACCACTGTTCCTCACCTCTGCTGGGTATGTCCTGCCAGTGGGACAGGACCAGGAGTGGTGGTGACTGCAGAGGCAGGCAGGGGCCTTCAACCGTCAGCAGGTAGGCAATTTTTAAAAAAATTCCAGGGCCAAGTTCTGGAGGCAAAATCCCTCCAGGGATATCGTTGTTTTTTGTAAAATGCCCACGGCACAGTAAAATGGCCCTTAAGAGGGCCTTTAAGTATGTAAATTGGCTGTTCATGTCTATGGGTTGGGCAGCATGTCTAATTCCAGTCCTGCAGTTGGTAAAATGTGATAGCAGTGCATTTTTGAGAAGCCAACCAGACACAGCTCCCTGCAATTTTAAGGCACCTCCCATCTCTTTCCCTGTCTCCCAAGAGCTGGTACAGTTCTGCCCCTGGTGTAAACAAACTCACTCACATAATCCTTTAATCAGTGTCTGGGCACTCAACCAAGCGTGCATAATGAGGCTTGGCTGAGAGCCCAGATTTCCATAAAAGGATTAACTTTGTTGACACAGATGCAGGGAAGTGAAAACTTTGCTTGATTGACAGCTTTATGGTGTAATAAGCTATTTTGTTTGTGACCTCTTTTGTTAATGGATCAATGTTTATTTGGACAAGATAGAGAGCTATCAAGTGCTTATAGCTTCTGTTACTGATACTTTAAAGGTCTGGATGATTGACACTTCTACAGGGTTGTAGAAACAGCAGATTTTTTTCAAGAAAATTATGAATGGGTGGGTGTTTTTAAGCAGTTCCGCACATGGCATTGTTACTGTAGGGTTCATTGGTTCTGTACAGAGTGCATACTGGGTGAAAGTGCACAGAAGTACCATGAATTGGCATGGAGGATATGACAGGGCATTGGGGGTGGTTGGAGGATGTGATTTAGCACTGCATTGGCATGGGGGCATGAAGGTGGGATGGGTTGGGTGGGCGATGGAGTGTGAGGGCTGGAGGGCTTAAAATGTAAGAAATCAACTGAGACCAAGTCCCATAGACCTGTGGTAAGCATTTTAACCAGCCCGCTTCAGAATTTGGCTGCCCCTTTGGCTGCCTCCAATCTGCTTCCAGGGGCAGCAGACCCAGCTCTATCCCACACATGCCTCTGCGGAGTGAAAATCGGGTCTGACGGGACATTTTCTAATGATGTGGACTGCTGAGTCGGGAAACTTCCCGACTTGAGCTACTCACCTCGGTGTGAAAATCCAGACCTTAATCTCTCCTGTCTTCCACCCTATCATATACCGTCCATTTTGTTCTTTGTCTGCCCTCCCAACTTTCAATTGCATAAAACCTTTTATGTTTCTAGCTTTTCCCTGATGCAAGGTCAGAAACCTGAAACATGAACTGTTTCACTCTCCACATGCTGCCTGACCTGCTGAGTATTTCCAGTAGTTTTGAATAGCCTTTTGAAACAGGTGGAGGAATGCAGCATTGTTACAAAGGGATCAATATTAGATCCACTGCTTTTTGCGATATATATCAATGATCTGAACTTGGGTATATAAATTGCCGATATGAGTTTGCAGATGATACAAAATTTGGAAATGTAGTAAACTAACAGAAATCCACAAAACATTTATGGTCAAATAAGTATCTTTATTGCAACACTTGTACCTCTTTTCATACAGGATTTCCAGTTGTGGATCACCAAAGACTTTAACAGAATCAAAACTCCTTAATCTGGAGAAAGCTACATAAAACTGTCCAGGTTTAAAAACAGACCTAGGAATATAAATACAAATATTGTGAAGAATCTGACATTCTGACTTGTTTATTGTCATAGAATATAAAAGTCTAGTTGCGAACTGTTTTCTCCTCAGTTGAAAAGACAGGTTTATATCTGATGGGCTTAATATTATTCAAGAGAGAAACACTATTTCCCCAAAATATGCCTGTTATATTTTCAAAATCCATCATTCTCATTGCTCTCAATCTTGCTCCATAACAAAGTACTTGTTTAGAATTCAAGTTTCACAGCAACAATACAACTGCTCCTTCCTTGAGTATAAGTATAGTAACTATAGTTTTGATAAACGTTGGTCAGTAGCTTTAAGAATAATCCTGTGCTGTAAGATCACAGGATCTGTGTAACCAATGAGTTAGCAGCGCAGGGAACCTCTAGCAGAGAATTCTTCTTTAGCTATAGAGCTTGATGCACGCATGTAGTTGCTGCTGCTGTCTTGTAAATAAAGTTCAATATTTCCATCAAGAAAAGTTGCCTGGAAAACCAACTTCATAACAAACTGGTGACGAGGATAAATCAAATCCGATACTGTCCCTCACCCAGTGATTGTGCGTACCTAAGATAGTTAAAAAGAAAGGAAGATATACTCATCCAAGATGCCACAGTTCGACACAATTGATCCCTTTGAACCAGCCACAGATGACTGGTCTCAATATATGGAACGTCTTGAGTTCTACTTTCAAGCCAACAAAATCATGGGGGAGGAAAGGAGGAAAGCGTTTCTCCTGAGTATTTGTGGGAACAAGACCTACAGTTTAATTGAAGCTTGACGGTCCCCAGTGCCCCTGATTTGAAGGCCTTCAGTGAATTAGTCAACTTTGTTAAAGGACATTTCCAACCCAAGCTCTCAGTCACAATGCAGAGGTTCAGGTTTAATTCACGGAATAAAGCCCCGGGGGAGACCATTGCTACCTACGTGGCGAAATTAAAAGAACTAACGAAATACTGTGATTTCGGTGAAGCCCTGAATGACATGCTCAGGGATTGTTTGGTCTGTGGTGTGCAAGAGGATGCTATTCAGCGAAGATTGCTAACTGAAGGGGATCTTGATTTTAAGAAAGTGTTAGAAGTAGCACTTGTGATGGAAAGCACTGTAAGGGATTCACAAGCGATTCAAGGGCACAAAATGGCACCGTTTTCCAAGTTGAGCGGGAATGATCAGTCGACAGTGGTGAAAAAAGCCAGGGCTCCACTGTGAAATGGGAAACAGAAAGCTAACTGAAAACTTAAAGAGGAAACGGCTTAGCAACAAAGTAAAAAACTCATTTTTATCGACGTGGAAACAATCATACTCCTAACAATTGGTAATTTAAAAAGGTGGAGTGTTATTTTTGTCACAAAAGTGGACACATATTGAAACATTGCAAAGTGAAATTTAAACAGGCTTCCAGGCAACAATTGAAGTCCAATGAAGTATATAGGTGAAAGAGCCAGAAACAACCAATTCTGACATTTATTCTTTATTCAACATGAAAGTTGGGAAGACAGAGCCAATTACTATCACATTGCAAGTAAATGGTAAACTCTTAAAAATGGAAATAGACACTGGCGCTTCTACCACTGTATTAGGAGAGCACACTTTCAGATATTTAAATAAAGGTGCTCAACAATTAAATTTGGAACAAGCCTCTGCCAAGTTGAAAATGTATACAGGCGAAGAAATCCAGATAAAAGGTATCACCAGAGTAACTGTTCATTATAAACACCAAACAGCACAACTACCAGTGATGGTGGTATAAGGTGAAGGACCAAGCCTTCTAGGTCATGATTGGTTGAAAGAGATTAAATTAAACTGGTCCAAAATCTTCCATTTGCGAGCAGGAGGAGTGACAGAGCTGCTAAAAAAAAATCTTCAAGGATGAACTGGGAAAAATCCAAGGCCAGCAAGCCAAGATTTATTTGGACCAGAAGCAAATCCTTGCTTCCTAAAAGCAAGACCGGTGCCATACGCCCTGAGAGAGAAGGTTGACGCTGAGTTGAACCGGGTAGAGAGGCTGGGTGTCTTAAAAACGGTTCAGTTCTCAGAGTGGGCAGCATCCATATTCCCTGTCCTTAAACCAGATCAGACCATTCAGATCTGTGAGGACTATAAACTAACCGTCAACAAAGCAGACAAACTGGACTGTACCCTCTTCCCAAGACTGAAGACCTCTATGCCAAACTAGCAGGAGGGACAACTTATACAAACCTTGACATGAGTCACGCATATCAGCAACTGGAATTGGATGATGCCTCCCAAGAATTTGTGACTATAAACACCCACAAAGGGTTATATCAACATACACGCTTGCCTTATGGTGTTTCTTTGGCCTGTGCCATTTCTCAGAGGACGATGGAGAGCTTGCTACAAGGTCTACCTCAAGTTGTGGTCTACCTGGACGACGTACCAATAACTAGATTCTTGGAAAAGGAACACTTGGCTAATCTAGAGGAAGTCCTGAAACAATTTTTAGAAGCAGGAGTGCGCCTAAAGAAGGAAAAATGCACTTTTCAGACAAATGAAGTCATTTATTTGGGCCACCACTGTTGAAGAGAAGGTTAAAGCAATCAGAGAGGCACCTGCACCTAAGAACGTCTCTGAACTTAAATCATTTTTAGGGATGATAAATTATTATGGCCGATTTCTACCAAATTTATCAATGGTTCTAGCCCATCCACATTCACTGCCAAAGAAAAACCAATGTTGGGTTTGGAAGTCACCCCAAGAAAAAGCCTTCATGAAAGTAAAACAGCTCTTGCACTCTTCAAATTTGTTAGTGCACTATGACCTGACAAAGGAATTGGTGCTAACCTGCGATGTGTCCCCCTATGGAGTGGGAGCGGAACTATCTCACAAGATGGGCGAAGGTACAAAGAGGCCAATAGTCTATGTATCCAGGACACTTACCACAGCTGAAAAAGGGTATTCTTGGATGGAGAAGGAAGATCTGTCAATAGGTTTTGGTGTAAAAAGATTCCATCAATAGGTGCATGGGCGACATTTCATGATAGTATCAGACCACAAACCACTTTTGGGTCTGTTTAGCAAGGAAAAGGCTATCCCTCCCATACCTTCTGCACAAATTCAAAGATGGACTCTAATTTTGGTGACATACGAATACACCTTTGTGCATAGACGAGGGATTCATTTGGCCAATGCCCTAAGTCGCCTCCCTTTGCAAGAGAACAAGACCATGTCCCAATTCCCCAGCAGCTTGTATTAATGGTGAATTTCCTTGATTCCTCACCAGTCTGTGCCAGGCAAATAAGAAACTGGACGAATCATGATCTAGTCCTGTCTTGAGTGAGAGACCAAATGTTACATGGATGGTCCCAGGAACCAGTCTCTGATGAACTGAAGTCATTTTTCAACCAAAGACATAAAATGAGCAGTCAAGATGGTATTTTATTATGGAGTGCACAAGTAGTAGTTCCTTCACAAGGAAGGGAACCACTCTTAGTAGAGTTACACAGTGCTCATCCGGAAATATCTAGAATGAAGACGATAACGCCAAGTTATCTTTGGTGGCCAAGAATGGACGTTGATATTGAGAAGGTACTAAAACACCGTGTGCAATGCCAACAGCTACAAACATTGCCGGTGGCAGCCCCATTACAACCATGGGAATGGCCTGGTAGACCCTGGGTGAGACTGCACATAGATTTCATTGGTCCTTTTCTTGGAACCATGTTTCTACTGATTATAGATGCTCATTCCAAGTAGTTAGACGTTTTTGAGGTAAAGTTGCCAACGTCAGTCACTAGTATAGAAAAACTATGTCAAAGTTTTGCCATCCATGGATTTCCAGAGGTAATTATCTCAGATAATGGTACTACATTTACAAGTGCTGAATTTCAACAATTTGGCAGCCTCAATGGGATCAACCACGTGAAGACTGCACCGTACCATCCATCATCTAACGGACTGGCAGAAAGAGCAGTACAAACTTTTAAGGCAGGAATGAAAAAGTTAACAGGTGAATCATTGGAAACTAGACTTGCTCGTTTCTTATTTCACTACAGAACGACCCCCTATACTACGACAGGAGCAACACCTGCAGAATTATTGATGAGACGCCTAATACTTCCGAATTTGGAGGGGAAAGTTGAGAAAAGTCAAGGGAACCAAAAAGCAACTCATGATTTGCATAGTCGTGAGTGACAATTTACAGTTGGAGAAGCAGTGTACGTAAGAAATTTTGGTAGAGGACCGAAGTGGTTACCAGGTAAAGTAAGCTCTGTGATCAGACCATTGTCATACTTTGTGGAAGTGGAGGGCCGGATCACCCTTAAGCATGTGGATCATTTAAGGAGAAGGGAGATACCCCAACAAAATGATGTTCCACCTGTAACCATTGCTGAACCTGTGGTTCCTGTTGAAATTGCTCAACCAAGGATAGACATACCCAATGTCTCTATCGGAGTGGAAGACACTGAACTGCTTATGTCTAATGAGATACTGATGTTAATGCGATTCCAGAGAATGTGATTCCTGCAAAAGAATCGGAAGTCGTGGAGCAACGATGTTCCACACTGATCAGGAAACTACCTGAAAGACTGAACTTGTAATTTCATGACCTGTGAAAATATTGTAATGTCATGAGATAAATATCCCTGTAAATACGAAATGTACAGAAAAGTTAAAGGGGGAGGAATGTAGTAATTATAATTTTGATAAATGTAGGACTGTAGCTTTGAGAATAATTCTGTGTTGTAAGATCACATGATCTGTGTAAACCAATGAGTTAGCAGCACGGGAAACCTCTAGGAGGGAGTTCTTATTTAGTTATTGAGTTTGGTGCACACATGTAGTTGCTGTAGTCTTGTAAATAAAGTTCAATGTTTCCAAGAAAAGTTGCCTGGAAAATCAACTCTATAACAATAAATCTGTGCAATAACATACCCATTGGAATTAGACTGTGTATGAACTCTGGAGGATACAGGCTATTATCATCTTCTTTTTCTATAGAATCAAAGCTGATGTACTCTTTTAATTCAACTGATAGCTTTTCTGAAATGTTTTCAATCATATCTGGTGATTCTTCATTTAAAGCACAACTTAAATAATAATGTGTCAAATAATTACCCACTCCCCATTTTGTCGCACTTAACCTATTTCATAATTTCACCCATCCCTCCCATGCCACCCCCTCCTACGCTATCCCCTCCCTCCCATGTCAACCCCTCCCATGCTATCGCCATCCCATGCCATTCCACCCTTCTCATGCCAGCCTTCTCATACTATCCCCATCCCTCTCATATCATTCTCATCCCTCCCATCAAAGACATCCCTCACGGAAACACTCTCTCCAGCCAGGGTAACTTAATTGTTATTCACCTCTTACCTTCCACTGTTTTTGGTTCTCCACCAACACCCCCACACTGCCTCCACCACAAACCGGTGCCCGTGCATGTGCATCACATGGTCCAGTCCTCTGCGCACTCGCCTGCGCCAGACATCACCCACCAAAAAAACTCATCAACAGTCACACCTCTTAAACTGACTAATCAAAACAGTCCACATAGACAAAACTGAGTATGATTAGAGATAATGAGTAGGATAGTAACAGACTTCAGGAAGACATAGAATGCCTGGTCACCTGGCAGTTGAAATCTAACTCAGAGAAATGTGAAGTGATACCTTTTGGTCTGTCAATTAAGGAGAAGCAGTAGGAACTAAATGGTCCAATTTTAAAGTGTGGGAGTGTGGGATGCAGGAACAGTGAGATTTGTGGATATATGTACATTGTTACAGACAGGATTGGGAGAGAACTGAAACCCTTGTGCCCTTTCTCTTACTGTTCACGATCAGTGTGATTTTAGAAAGGAAGATGTGTGTGTTTCTTAGCCCCTGTGGAAGGTGCAGTCAATTTAAATAACATCAGCAAGCTTCCATGTGTTTAAGTAAAGAGGATTATTTAGTCATGCTTTCGTCTTGAAAATCTGAATGCTACGTCACACACATGGTAACGAGACAGTTCAAGAGAATAGTGCATTTTTACAAGTTGTAAACAAAAGAATAGTTCATAGTTCACATGTTTGGCTTGTCGTAGGAAAAACAGTTGCTGTGGGCCTGGCGAAGGCTGCATTTTCTCTCCGAAAGGATAGTTTGGATGGTTCCAATATCAGTAGTCATATTTGAGTTATTATTGTAGGATTCCCTCAGAAAAATGAATGTTCAGCAGATCGCTAGTTAGTCACTTTTAGTTTCTTCTTACCAGGGGATCATGTTTCTTTACAGCTGGGCATGGAATAAGAATCAAGCTGGGAGACGATTTAGATGTAACAGACTCCAGGTTTAAAAAGGCATAGGCCTACTGCCTTGCAGCTAGTGATCTGTGTAGACTGACTTGACTAGTTTCTTTCTGGTTCTTGGAATAATAAAGGACTTGGAATCAGGGGCTAGAGCTGGGCCAGGATTTCTGTGCCCACTGGCGTCGGGCGTGTTCGGTGGCGTGAGGACAATATGGCGAGAAGGCCAAATCGTGAAACTAGTTTGTGATTGTCTGCTCAGCACGTCGATGGCAGGCCGCGTTCCTTGTCATTGTAAAACATCAGCATATCTTTATAAGGCTAGCCTGCCTGACTCATCACCCTCCGCTGGATTGTCTGCCTACATTGGCGGGAAAATATACCGGTGCAGAACATAAGTGTGACTTAAAAAAGTCGAGACTTACTGCCAGGACCTTGCTCACATCATGGTCATCTGAGGGGCAGAAGATGCTGGAGCCCAACAGCAACAGGATCCTGAAGGAACATCTACGGCATGCTGGATGGATTCTCATTGACATGGCTTTGCTGTGAAGCAGCTCATGGAAGTTAGAAAGTCACCGTTGATGTCCATAACGGATGATGGTCAAGGAGGTAGGACAAGAAGGTCTAGGATAGACAGGGGGAGGAAGAGCTTTCGGTGGGGGTAATGTTGGGTAGGGGGAATGAAGGTGTCGGGGGGATGAGGTTTGGAGAGGAATGAAGGTATCGGGGGGTGGAGGTTGGATGGGGGGGATGAAGGTGTCAGGGGTGTGGTTGGGAGAGGAAATG
Source organism: Cetorhinus maximus (assembly GCF_964194155.1). Lineage (NCBI taxonomy): Eukaryota > Metazoa > Chordata > Chondrichthyes > Lamniformes > Cetorhinidae > Cetorhinus > Cetorhinus maximus. The sequence goes on along the minus strand of NC_135892.1, from coordinate 27,878,959 downwards.
AAGGTGTCAGAGGGGTGAGATTGGGAGGGGGGAGGGAGTACCAAGGGGGCGGAGGGGGGTAACAGGAGAGAAGATGGCAATGGGGGAGGTAGGTGTAAGGGGGGGTGGAAGGGGTAAGGGAGGGAGTTCGGATGGGGGAAGGAATGCGGAGAGAGGAAAGAATCCAGGGGAGAAAGGTCTGCGGAGAGGGGAGGGAGTCCAGGGGGAGGAAGGAGTGCAGAGAGGGGAGTGAGTCCAGGAGGAGGAAGGTGTGTGGAGAGAGAAGGGAGTAAGGGTGGTGGAAGAAGCAAGGGTGTTTGAGGGAGTCAGGAAGGGGGAGGAAATAGCCGAGGGGGAAGCACAGGCAGGCAGGAGGATTAAAGGGGGGAAGGGGTTCCGGCGGGGGATGGGGAAGAGGTTCCGGGGGGAGGGGTCCGGAGGGGGGAAGGGGTTCCAGGAGGGAAGGGGTTCCGGGGGGGAAGGGGTCTGGAGGGGGTTATATCCAGGTGAGCGTGCAAGGGAGTGATCTGATGGGTCCATGGCTGCCTCCTGGGGAGCGAATTGAGGGCAGGCGTGGTATGGGGAATGGTGAGAATGACCAAGGGCAGAGTGAAGTGGTAGGTTCGGAGGGTGAGGGTTTGATGGTAGAGGTAGAAGGGACGGTGAGGGTGGTTAGTGGGGACTCGGAGGCAGGCACGGATCCTGGGGATGGGAAGGAGGTGGTTGGGGAGGTGAATGTGGAGGTGGGGGTGGGATTTTCGGGAAGGAAGGGAATGTGCACGTTCACCTGAGCATCCCCGAAGGAAAAGGGTTGTGGCTGGTAGGTCACAGGGGGGAGGCGGAAGGTAATGCCAGGACGGTCTACTGTGGTGGGGAAAAGGAAATGGGTGACTAGGGGAGAGGAAAAAACGAGAGAGCACAAGAGAAACCGAATCCAGACCATGCTGAACAAATCTAAAGTGAAATGACAGTCATGGGTGGGCAAGATCAGGTGTTGCATGGGATTGTGATCATTGGGTGGGCAGAGATGTAGGTCAGCTCAGATGGACAAGTGAAAGCAAACCCCAGCAGGCAGCATTCAAAATGCTCAGGATACTGAGTTGAGTATGATACGTAAACGATCCACGTGCATGAGACAGTGCTTGCACGAGGCTCCACACACACACACACACTTCTCCCTCCAGAGTCACTCATTGGCCAGCTACTCCCTCTGAGGTGATAGAGGACGAGGTTGAGGGGCCCACAGGCAAAGGGGACTCGGAGGGCGAGGACAGCTTCTGAGATTATTGAGTGGATGACCCAGAGGTGTCCAGCTGCCGCTGCTCCTCCCTTCGGGTGCCCAGGGACCCGGCCTGACTCCTTGAGGGGAAGGAGCACCTGGAGGAACATCAAGGTGCCCTGTTTCCCTCTCACGTTGCCACTGAAGGAACTCCCGCGATGGAGTGCACGTCTCCACACATCTCAGTCTTCTGTTGGGCCAGGGTCTCCATGGCATCCACCATCCTCCCCATGGAGATCTCCATACACGCACATGTGGGCACCACTTCATCAGCGAGCAGGCAGACGCAATCCTCCGACTCGCATGCCACTCTGCTGAGGGCTTCCAACAGCTCTGCGTGATGTTCCCACGCCATCTGCTGACACTCCAGGAAGAGCTGGAAGGCCAAATCTAGAGGCTCGTCATCTAACTCGGGCCTCACAGCAGTCCCCCAAGTGCCAGGGAGCTCGCACGAACCTGCATCCTGGTGCTGAAGACATATGTCCATGTGGTGACCATCAAATTGTGAGCCTGAGCCTGCTCTAGATCTAGGTTCCACCGAAGTGTTTGTCTTTGCGCTGGTGCAGGGCGTGGGTAAGCGCTGTAATGGGTCTTCCATGCTGCTTATTTCCAGCTCTTCAATGGAGGAGGTGTCCTCTTGGCTGGAGGTGAGGACATGAGTGGAGCTGAGGGAATAGCTGGCTGAGGGTATTGGTCACTTGGCAGAGCTCCCTGTGAACCAAAATAGAGATAAGTAGTGCATGGTAGCAGAGTCAAAAGCAGGAGAGAGACCACTCACATTTGCATTGAGAGAGGGATGATGTGGTGCAGGATCCTTACAAGGGTATTCACCGCCGATCTCACCATCACCGCAGGCACAGTCCACGTCCGCACCAGCCAATGCAATAGCACACTCCTTAAAGTGAGTGAGGGGCCTAATGTGGACCACTCCACCCCTAGTCTGGGTCCTCTTCCTGGGGCTTCTCCTGCATGGAAAAGATGGAGAGAATGTGAGTAGGACACATGGCACTGCATGGAATGTTTGTGTGATCAGCGGAGCCATGGACAGGATGAGGACGCAAGCTTGAGAGAATATGAGCTTGATGGACATATGAGGGTGTGTGTGAGAGTTAGTGGTGTTGTCCTTTGAGTGTGAGATCTCTGTGGCTGTGTGATGGGCATGTGAGTGTGTGAGTTGAGATTAATGAGAAGAGTGAATTACCTTGGCAGAACAAATCAGACCATTCACCCTGTAGTGGCACTGGGTGGCCGTCCTCTTTTGCAGGGCATTGGTGCTGACCATCACCGTGTCCCAAGCTGGATTAGTGAAGGTTGCTGCCCATCCTGCGGCCAGAGCAGGGGAGCTTCCACTGCGTCCAAAAGTCACTGGAGGGACACGTCATTGAACCTGGGGGTTGCAGCCTTTTTGCCTTTCAGGGCCATGTCTTCTTTGCAGCAGTTGTGGGCTGGAAGCACTGAGAGGTGTGTGTGCGGCTGGTAGTTGTGACACACGGATCCAGCTCACTGATCCAAAAGGTTGAACACCCTATTCTAGACACATAGTGCCTGTGACAGAATCAACAAAAGCAAACTTCAATGACATTTTATAAAAGCCAATACTTATTAAAAATGAGAACCTTTTAAGTCACAAAATGGAATTGAGGTAGAAGATCAAGCATAATCATAGTGAATAGTGGAACAGGCTTGAAGGGCTGAATGGCCCACTCATGCTCCTATTTTTTATACACTTAATGGTCAATATGAAGTTGTTAGAAATGAAATTTCTCCTGATGGCTACGTGAGTTGAGCAAGTGAGTTGCTGACTAATATGAACAAGGAAGTTCTCAAGTTAGTTTGATCCCAGTCTATTCAGAGTCAGCAGGCTACAGCATCTGTGGATTAGAAATGGATGCTGAATCACTCTAGATTCCTGCTCCTGATCAGTATTCAGTGATCCCTGCAGTAAAAGCAAGTGTATGGAGATAGATTGTGATGGCTCCTTCCCCCTATCATTGATACTCTAGTTAATTTAATGTTCAATCATGAATAACAGCCACTGAAGCAGTGAAACAGAAGATGACTGGTGCCTGTGGAACTGTAACTTCCTGAGGAATCAATGCCTTCATGAAATAGGGATGGGAAGCAAATTGGCGGGAAAAAAGTTTGCTTTATTTAAACAAATATAATTAGGCTACAATGTATGCACATATGCTGTCTTGACAAGAGAGGTCACAAAAGGGCATGACCTAAAGTCGAGACTTAATATCCCATCTATATTTTGTTACACGCAGAGAAGGTCACTACAACCTAAACATTTTAGGTCGCTGCAACTAAACATTATTGAAGTAATAATGGAGTAAATAATAACAGAATTATCACCGCACAGGAATGTATTGGTAGGATAGTTAAGTTTTATAAAAAGTATAGTAACACAGCGGTCTATTAGTCTCTCTCTTTGCTCCTACCCATCAGGATATACTAGATCTATAATAAAATTATCTTTCTTTACAATTGCTTTCTAAATAAACTTTCTCTCTGTTTACTTACTGATTTCTTTTTATCAGCTCACATTGTGTGTCAGCATTTCTCTCTTTCTCTCTATTTTCCAACCTTTTGTTATCTGCTGACTATTTTCTATTCATGATTTATCCTTCCTCGTGAGTAAAATTGTTCCATATCTATATTCTTGCTGCAGACTCAAGGCTCTCTCCTTTTTGTTTCATGTTGATTTCCCTGTAATCTATAGGACTGGATTAGCTGACAAATACAGGTGTATATGCAGTTATTTTCCTTTGGTCATCACGAAACTTGTTTCTGCTACACTATTGTATATTATTTCCCTCCTTTACTTTTGTATGACACCACCCACCATTCAGTACACAAGATAGGTTGCTCTCAGACCTCTGCCAATGCAATTGTGATGATGGTTACTCCAAATTGGGTAAGCGCAGCAAGGGTTGGGGGAGTGCTGAGGGCATGGTCCATGATCTCCACTTACTGCTTCCAACTATGTTTCAATTGAGATTATAAAATCACTGTGAGCAGGAATAATGGAAATTTTACCTCTGCTGCAAAAGATAAATATTCTATTTCCATTATATATCTTAGTTTAAGTCCAGAAAAAGCTACAAAAAAAGCCTTTAAAGGCAGCTGCACCTTTTGAGAACTACAATTGTGCACAATTTCTGCCCTGGATGATGAAGAGTTCCCATTGACAGACAGATCTTGTCTTGGAGCCTTTTACATGTAATTAATAAGGAGGACCTCTCAAAATCTTGTACAGTTAAACCAGCATGACGTTGGCAAACATCAAACTTGCTGAGTGCTAGGATTTGAAATCTAGTCCTATAAAAGTATTGAGACAGTTTGATAGTGCGTTAAGCCTCACTGTAAACCATTGAAAAATGCCACATTTTTCAAGTGTCATTTGTTGTCAATAAAGATATTTTTAAACATGGATTGTGGTAAACTTCTCATTGTTTCAGTATGTCCAAGCTGTAAGTGATTTCATTGTCTTGTGTGGGTCCTTTCACAACTGAGGAGTCTGATGCGGGGTTGGCATGGATGTCCACAGAACCGGCAGGTCATGTTGCAATTGTTGGTGTTTGTGCGTACTTCTGCAGCGCATCACCCCTGGCCTTCTTCTAGGCACGTTGGATATTTGTAAGCTTGTAAGGCTTTTTTTCAGGGTGGCCTTGCATCTTTTGTACTGACCACCTTGATGTTGTTTGCCCTGAGACAGATCCCCAGAGACAATTTGCTTGGGGACTCTGTAATCATCCATGTGGAAGACATGGCCTATTCATCTAAGTTGAATTTTCTGGGTGATTGACTCCATGTTGTTGGGCCCAGCATGATTGAGGACCTTGTTGTTTGTAATTTTGTCCTGCCATCAAACTTTCATGATGAACTTCAGGTGTCTTTGGTGGCGAGCTCCAGGGCTTTGATGTAGCACCTATAGCAGGCCAAGGATTCTGCACCATACAGCAGGGTGGTAAGGACAATGGCCTGGTAGAGTTTGATTTTATTCTTCATCTTACTGCCATGCTGTTTCCAGACACAATTATGGAGTCAGCCAAAAGCAGAACTTGCTTTCTGAATGTGTGCACTGATAGCTTCATCAACAGCAGCATCCCTAGAAAGCACCCTACCAAGACATGATAATTTTTCTATAGTTTTTGAATAGATATGCCTATTGTGTCATAGCATGTGCCTAGTGCTGGCCAAAACATAAACCTCGATCTTGGAGACACTGATTTGGAGACCAAAGTTTTTGGCAGCCCAAATACTCAGAGACTACTCAACCTCTGAACAAGCCAATCAGGAAAATGCCCAACATGACTCCAGTACGAAAGATTCAGATCTAGGCCCTTCAAAATGATCATGGGTCCCAGTGTAGGACCTTGATAGCTGTTTTACAAAGATAATGCTTTCATCCTCTAGATTATGGCTGTTTAGTGTGAGCACAGAGCAATCGGGAAATGTAGTGGAAAGTACTAAAGTCAGGAATTGGGTACAAGTGGGAAGAAGGACTTATGCAGGCTCCTGAGGTGCATCATCTGATGATCTGGAGACTGGAAGATTTGGGCCAGTATAGTTAGGGGAATAGATACTGTTCTCTGCAGCCACAACTGGGAGTTCTGACGTTTATGTTGTCTGGCCGGGGCCAGGATTTAAGACAACCTCTTGTGGCTGGAGATGAACTGAGGGGAGGAGGAGGATGCAGGTGATCTACTTACGAGCCACCAGCATAGGTAGAACTTGGAATGGTGTTCTGCTGAGTGAGTTTGAGAAGTTAGGGTCCAAATTAAAAAGCAGAACCTCAAAGGTCATAATCTCTGATTGTTGTCTGCTGATTGGCACAGGATAAGGCAGATTAGAGAATTCAATGCGAGACTCAAAGAATGGTCTGGGAAAAAAGGGTGTCAATTCATGGGGCATATGCACCAGAACCGGGGAAAAGGGGAGCTGTTTCATTGGAATGGGCTCCACTGGGATCAGCCTCTTGGGGATTCATATAACCAGGTGTGTGGATAGGGGTTTAAAGTTTAGACTAAAAGATAGGGAGACAGGGGTCAGGTGAAGGGAGATTTAGAAATCTAAACAGGAAAAGCAAGGCAATAGAGCAGCTGAGCAATCCGGGTGAAGCCACGCAGAGTGGGACAGGAAGTGACAGAGAGTTTAAGGGTAATAGGGTATCTGTGAATAAGGCCCTTGCAAAGAATACTGGCTAAAACAATAAAACTAAAGCCTCTTAACTGAATGCACGGAACATTCATTACAAGAAAGAAGAACTGGTGGCTGAAATAGAGATTGGTTTAATACAATCACCATTACAGTGACAAGGCTGCAAGGTGACCAAGGTTGGGAAATAAATGTTGCAGGGTACACAACATTTTGAGAAGACAGGAAGAATGGAAAAGGAAGAGGATTATCCCTCATGATACAGGATGACATAAGGACAGTAGCAAGAAAGGATCTTGGTTTAAAAGATCAGGAAGTAGAATCAGTATGGGTGGATGTTAAGAATAACAAGAGTCAGAAAAAGGTGGTGGGAGTAGTTTATAACCCCCTAACAGTAGTTATACCGTTGTACAAGAAATATTGGGAGATTGGAACAAAGGCAATGTAATAAACATGGTAAACTTTAATTTTCATATAGACGATCCAAATTAAATTGGTAAAGGTAGTCTGGAAAATGAGCTTGTAGGATGCTTTTGCAACAGCTTCCTACTGCAGTAGTAAATAACCAGTGAGAAACATTCCATTCCCATTAGTTAAAAAAAATTCAAAATGTTCTAAGAAAAAGATGCAACAATTAAAAATCAAAAACTCACAAACATTTGTGGCTTACTGGGGAAGTTAAGGATAGCATTGCTTTAAAAGAAGAGGCTTATAATGTTGCAAAGAATAGCAGTAAATTTGACATTTGAGAGTGTTTTAGAAATCAGCAAAGGGCATCCAAGAAGTTGATAAAAAGGGAGAAAATAGAATAAGAAAGTAAGCCAGCCAGTATATAAAAACTAATTGTAAGAACTTTTACAAGTATATAAAAAGGAAGAGAATAGCCAAAGTAAACATTGGTCCCTCAGAGGCAGAGACAGGAGAAATTATTATGGAGAATGAGGAATTGGTGGAAATATTGAACAAATATTTCATGCCTGTTTTCACAGTAAAAGAAACAAATTACATAACAGAAAAAGAGGGAACAAAGAGGCTAACAAGAGTGAGGAACTTAAAGTAATTCATATTAGCAGAGAAGAAGTATTAGAGAAATTTAAGGGCCTAAAAGCCAAAAATTCCCCATGATGACCTGTAGCAGGCATGTCCAACTCCTGGCCAGTGGGCCAGATCCGGTCTGCCAAGCTTCTGTATCTAGCCTGCGGAACCAGCGTTCAATCTACGGGTAAGTTCAATGAAAGATTATGCAAGGAGCTGCTCCTCCAATCACGGGCCATTTCTCTCCTGCGTTTGCTGATGATAGGCTCACCAGTGCTCTCTACCTCCTTTGGCCACGGTCTCTCTTCTCTCTTTCTCTTGCCCTCCTGTACAAATGCTGGCCTCCTAAAGGGACAAAGGGGTCAAGATGGTGGAGCAGGCCTGGGAGGCCACAAGGAACATCAGAGTTACAGCAACCACGTCCACCTGGCCCCCCCATCCGGGGCAGCTAGAGTCCCAAACAGGGTGGAGTGAGGAAGCTCATCTCTTCACAGCATCGGGCATTCCTCCTCAGCAGTAAGATGTCCAAACCTCCTGGGCCCAGATGGGGAGCGAGTGAGTCTGAGCAAGTGAGCCTGTATGAGTGAGTCATTATAAGTGAGTGAATGAGTCTGTGTGAAAGTGAGTCTATGTGAGAGGGTGTGAGTGACACTGTGTGAGACAGTGCGTGAGAGAATGAGTGGGCTTTGACTGGTAGAGGTGTTGCCATGCAGAATGTACCAGGGAACAGTTAACTGCCAAGCTTTTGTTTAAATTCAGACCAGACAGGTCAACTCTGATTGGTGAAGCCGTTGCCATGTGTAATGAATCAGGAAATGGCTGTTCACCAAGCTTTTGTTTAGTTGAAAAAAGGGTCAATGCGTGGACACGTTCATTGTGTTTGCAAAGGACAAGGCCCTGTGTGTGAACATACTTAGCTTCTAGCATGCATAAGTGAGCCATACTGCAAGCCCGACTGATAATCTTAAATTAATTGTCAGTGCCACGTGTTAGTGAGCATAAGAATAGGAAGATTGAACAGTTCAACACGTGGCTGGAGAAATGGAGTGGAAGGGAGGGCTTTAGATTTCTGAGGCATTGGGACAGGTCCTGGGCCAGGCGGGACTTGTACAAGAAGGACGGGTTACACCTTAACAAGATTGGGACTAATGTCCTTGCACAGAGGTTAGCTAGTGCTGTTGGGGAGGGTTTAAACTAGATTGATGGTGGGGTGGGAACCTGAGAGGAAATTCAGATTGGAGAGGAGAAAAACTGGCAGTGGGAAGTAGAGAAGTATCAACTGAAAACAAGGATATATCAGAGAGTAGTTAGAATACTTGGAGAGTTTGATAGAATTAGAGCAGGCAATGGGTAAGTCATTAGACGAGGTCAGAATAAGGGGGAAAGTGAAAATGCCTAAATCAGGGCTAAGGTGCATGCATGAAGAGTAGTTAATAAGATTAGTGAATGGCAGGCACAGGTTGACAAATGGAATTATGACATTGTTGCTATAACAGAGACCTGGCTCAAAGAAGGGCAGGACTGGGCCTTAAATATTCCTGTGTACAAAGTGTTTAGGAGAGACAGGAAAGGAAGAAAAGGGAGTGGGAGTGGCATTAAAGAACTGGAGAGAATCTCTCTGACTAGAGGTAAGGAATGACGAAGGTATAATATGGGGAGGTGATGGTGTCGTGGTATTGTCACTGGACTTGGTAATCCAGAGACCCAGCGTAATGCTCTGGGGACCTGGGTTTGAATCCTGCCATGGCAGATGATGGAATTTGAATTCAATAAAAATCTGGAATTAAAAGTCTAATGATGACCATGAAACCATTGTCGATTGTTGTAAAAACCCACCTGCTTCACTAACGGCCATTAGGGAAGGATAAATCTGCTGTCCTTACCTGGTCTGACCTACATGTGACTCCAGACCCACAGCAATGTGGTTGACTCTTAAATGCCCCTGAACAAGGGCAATTGGGATAGGCAATAAATGCTGGCCCAGCCAGCGAAGCCCACATCCTGCGAATGAATATATTAAGAAAAACATTGATTGGTGTAGTATATAGACCACCAACTAGTGGAAGGGATGTAAAGAAACAAATTTGCAAAGGAATTATGGAGTTGTGCAAGAATTATGGAGTAACCATAATGATGGGCTTCAATTATCCAAATATAGACTGGGATGGGAATAGTACAAAGGGACAAGAGTTCCTGGAATGTGTTCAAGACCATTTTCTGCAGCAGTATGTTTCCGGTCCAACAAGAGGACATGCACTTTTGGACCTGATTCTGGGGAATGAGTTGGCCCAAATGGTTCAAATATCAGTGGGAGAGCCTCTAGGGGACAGTGAGGATCGTATCATAAGGTCATGGAAAAGGACAGGGCACAATCCAGAGCAGGGATAATTAATTGGGGGAAAGCCAACTTTGATGGGATGAGAATGAGTCTGAGTCGAGTGAGTTGGAATCAAATGTTGGCAGAATGGATGGTAGCTTAACAATGGGCCACCTTCAAAGAAAAGATATTGCTGGCAATATCAAGATATATTCCCCTGAAGGGGAAAGGTAGGACAAATAAATCCAAAGCGCCCTGGATGTCAAGAGAGAAAGAGGTGAAGATGAAGAGGAGGAAGTGCACGTAGGACAGATGTCAGGTAGAAAATACAATGGAGAATCAGGCTGAATATAGAAGGACCAGAGGGGGTGAAGAAATTATTAAAATAAGCAAGGAGAGAGCATGAAAAGAGGCTGGCAGCTAACACAAAAGGGAATCCCGAGTTCTTCTATAAGCATGTAAATAATAAAAGGGTGGTAAAAGAAAGATTAGGGCCAATTAGGGACAAAAAATGTGACTTGCATGTGGAGGCTGGAGAAATGGCGGAGGTTTTTAAGGAGTATTTTACATCTGTCTTTACAAAGGATGAAGATGCTGTCAAGGCCTAGGTGAGAGGCGAGGTAACTGGTACAGCAAAAGAATTTAAAATTGAGAAGGAGGAGGTGTTAGAAAGGCTATCTTTACTTAAAATAGATAAGGTACTAAGACCGGATGAGATGCATCCAAGGGTGCTGAGGGAAGTGAGAGTGGAAATTGCAGAGGCACTAGTGACAATCTTCCAGTCTTCCTTAGACACAGGGGAGGTGCCAGAGGACTAGAGAATTGTGAATGTTACACCCTTGTTCAAAAGATGGTGCAAGCATAAAGCTGGCAACTACAGACCAGTCAGTTTGACCTTAGTGGCAAGGAAACTTCTGGAAATTATAGTTCGGGTTAAAATCAAAGTCACTTAGACAAGTCAGGATAATTAAGGAAAGCCAGCATGGATTCATTAAGGGAAAATCATGTTTACCTAACTTGCTGGAGTTTTTTGAGGAGGTAACAGGGAAGGTTGATACGGGAGATGCTGTTGATGTGATGTATATGGATTTTCAAAAGGCATTTGATGCAGTGCCACACAACAAACTTGTGAGCAAAATTCTAGGTCATGGAATAAAAGGGAAAGTAGGCACTTAGATAAGAAATTGGCTGAGTGACAGGAAACTGAGAGTAGTGATAAATGGTTCCTTTTCAGATTGGAGGAAGGTTTGTAGTGAAGTTCCCCAGGGGTCAGTGTTGGGACCCTTGCTCTTCCTGATATATTAATGACCTATACTGTGGTGTGCAGGGCCTGATTTCAAAATTTGCAGATGATACAAAGATTTTAAATGTTGTCAATTGTTATGAGGATAGTCTTGAATTTCAAAAGGACATAAACATGTTGGTGGATTGGGCAGACAAGTGGCAGATGAAGTTCAATGCAGAGAAGTGTGAGATTATCCATTTTGGAAGGAAGAATATGATAAGACAGTATAAAATAAAGGGAGAGACTCTAAAGGAGGTGCAAGAACAGAGAGACCTCGGTGTTATGTACATAGGTCATGTACATAGATAGCAGGGCATGTTGAGAGAGCAGTTAATAAAGCATAAAGTATCTAAGGCTTTATTAATAGGGGCATTGAGTACAAGAGTAAGGAGGTCATGTTGAACTTGTATAAGACACTAGTTAGGCCTCATCTGGAGTACTGCATCCAGTTCTGGGTGTCATATTTGAGGAAGGGTGAGAAAGCATTGGAGAGAGTACAGAGGAGATTCACAAAAATGATTTCAGGGATAAAGAACTGTAGCTATGAGGATAGATTGGAGAGGTTGGGGCTCTTTTCCTTGGAGAAAAGAAGGCTGAGAGGAGACTTGATAGAGGTATTCAAGATCCTGAGAGGTATGGACAGGGTAAGTCGTGAGAAACTGTTCCCACTCAAGAGAGCATCAAGAACCAGAGGGCACAGATACAAAATGCTGAATCTTGGGGTAAATGTGATTTGAGGAAAAAATTTTTCACCCAGAGGGTGGTTGGAATCTGGAACAAACTTCCTGAGAGGGTGGTGGAGGCTCGATCGAGGTATTCAAAAGGGATTTGAATTGTTACCTGAAAAGAAATAATGTGCAAGATTACGGCGATGAGGCAGGGGAGTGGGACTAGGTGGAATGCTCTTTCAGAGAGCCAGTGCAGACTCGATGAGCCGAACGGCATCCTTCTGCTCTGTAAAGATTCTGTGATTCTATAATTATTAGCGAAATCAGGATTATTTAGCAAGTGTTGTCCAATCACAGAATCACATCTAACATTGGAGACTATGTTCTGAGTTTTGCAATTGGCATGGGCTGGTTGAGTATGGTCAGTACTTAACTTTCATTTTTTCGATTTTATCCGTTTGTGCCGCTATTTCGCCTCAATAAATGACCGCATCATAAACAATACCTGCTTGAAACATGCCCGCACTGTCATCTTACTTTAGTGGAAATGGCTTGACAATGCAATTAATGAGGCCACCAAACACGTAGGAAATCTCGCTGTACATTTACTCTCCGAAAGCAAGGAGTTGTTCTTGCGCATGGCTTCAATTTTGGTGTGCCTTCATCCAACATCAAAGAGGAACAGGTATTTGCTGGGTTCGAAGTCCTCTATTCCCTATTGTGGCTATCCTGCCACAAACCAGCATCCAATGAAGACACTGAATCCTTGAAAGCGGTCCTAACTGATCTAACGCACACATATTGCAGGATACCCAATGACTTGGCCAATTTTCACATACAGTACCAATGTCTGTTAGCATTGTGAGGCCTCTAGACCAACCCAGACATACATATCTGTAAGCTTGACAAAGGGACTGGAATAGTCATCCTTAACAAGTGTGACTAAATCAACAAAATGATCACCATTCTTAATGACAGGTCAAAATTCATGTCCATTGGAGCTGCTGCGAAGCATAATGGCACAGCCCTGCTCAAATGCAGGTTACAAAAATTCTTGTTGGACTTGTGTAAGAGTAATGAGCTGCCTGGTGATGTGTATGATAGGATTCATCCTCACAGTTCACTGCGTACATGTATGTATGGGCTGCCCAAGTCACACAAAAGTGATGTTTCTTTATGCCCTATCTTATCTATGACTGATCCTGTAAAACATGAAGTGGCCAAATGGTTGAGTGAGTTGCTACAAACAGTTCTGAGCTAGTTTTCCACATGCAGGGTGAAGGATTCCTTCACCTTCACAAAGACCATACAGGAATTGCATATTGATAGCAATGCCATGTCAGTGTGCTCATTCAGCATTGCTAGGCTATTCTCTAATTTACCTCTCAAGGTAAATCAACTTTTGCACCACGTCACTATATCATGACGATCTAGGCATGCCACCATTGTCTGAGCCTATATTCACTGAACTTATGAACTCAGCAACCTGTGCAGTCGAGTTCAGTTTTAATGACACCATGTATGTCTGAATAGATGGTGTTGCCATGGGATCCCCTCTGGGCCCAGCCCTCGCCAACATCTCTGTCAGTTTCCACAAGAAATGTGTCTTCGATGGAGTGACCCCTAACCTACCCCTTGCATATTTCTGATACGTGGATGATATGTTTGCTATATTTGAATCTGCAGCTGCATGTCAGGATTTCCTTACAGACCTTAATGGGCTCCTTCCTGCACTGAAATTTACCTTTGAAATGGAGCAGTCAAATGAGCTCCCTTTCCTCGACATGCTGGTTGAGATGTCTACCAATGGGTTCTCTATTATAGGTATACCCATGATACTGTTAGGGAGATAGTTCCAATATTTTGATCCAGTGACAGTAAAGGAATGGTAACATAATTCCAAGTCAGGATTATGAATGATATGGAGGGGAACTTAAAGGTGATGGTGTTCCCATGCATCTTCTACCCTTGTCCTTCTACGTAGTAGAAGTTGCAGATTTGGAAGGCCATTTGGAATTCCTTGCTCCAGACTTCCTAATCATTGAGTATATTCAAGACTGAGCCAAATAGATTTCTGAATTTCAGGAAATCAAGGGATGTGAGTGCAGGCAGGAAAGTAGAATTGAGGCAGAAGATCAACATGATCATATTGAATGGTGGAATAGGCTCGAGGGGCCAGATGGTCTATTCCTGTTCCTATTTCTTATGTACTATTGTTACTACCACATAAGGTGGGGTGAAATGACTGCTCTATTGTGCCACTCCAGGTCTGACCATAGCAGGGTTTTTTCTCTGAAATTATAAGGATGAAGGAATTAACTCAATGTCTGTGCATAACCATTCATGCGCTGATTGCAAAGAAACCGATCTAACAGGCTTTTTTGAGTTTAAATAAAAGGGGTTAGTTTTTATTGAGCTACAAACCCACCCAGGTAAAGATATAAGATATTTTAAAAGGTAAACCCACGTCCAAACCTTCACAAGACACACACACACACAAACTTGTAAAATTACAAGTTAAACAGTAGGAAGTTACTTTTGAACCAATTTAAAATTCACTACCAAAAGGTAAACGAAAGGGAGTTCCTTCACTGGTACCCATGGCTGTGGCACAATTTTTCCATGGTGGTCTTGAAATTTCAGTGGCGTTCAAGGCCATTTAAACTGAAATTTCTGGAGACAGTCCCTTTTTTAAATGTAATCCATCTTTTCCAAAAGTTGATAATTTTTGCACCTGATGCTCCTTTCATTTGAAAATTCTCTATCTCTCTGCTGGATTTCAAACTGCAATAGAGATAGGGTCTTGAACTTGAGAGAGGGGGAAGAGAGATCATTTATGCTCCATTGGCAGTGTTCTTCCAGACTTCTGCTTAGCAGCTTGGAGTGCTGTAATATGACATTTGAAAATGTCTATTCAAGTCACATGACCTCTCTCCCCATAATGATTTCAGAAGGTTAGCTCAAGTCTAGACAGACCATGGCTTTGTTGCATGGCTCAGGTGATTAGCTTGTGTAATGTCCCAGCTATTAACTCCTGAATGATCCATCATCCATCTTGATGAGATAGGAAAAACACCTTTCATATAGCTATTGTCCCGGTAGACTTTCTGGGTGGAATTTTCCGTCCTTGTTGGCGTCAGGCGTCATGGTGGGCATGAGCAGACATTATGGCGGGAAGGCCAAAAGTCGGTTTCACACAGCCTTGACACCAGTTTGTGATCATCTGCTTCGCCCGCCAATGGCCAAAAGCCTTTCCCACCATCACGAATGTCACTTTAATACATCTGCATATCATTATAAGCCCTGCTTGCAGAATCATCAGCCCACATCAAATTTACTACCCACGTCAGTGGGAAAACACGCCAGTGCAGAATACAGCTTGACAAGTATAATGTGCAGAAGCCAGGAATTACTGTCAGGGCCTTGTTCACATCACAGACATCCGAGAAGCAAAAGATGCTGGAGTCTTACAGCTACCGGGCCCTGGAAGAACATGTGCATCGCATGCTGGGTGGATTCTCATGGACATTGGTCCACTGTGAAGCAGCTCATGGAAGGTGTAAGGTCACTGTTGAGGGTCTATTTTGGGACATCAGTGTCCTGGCCATGGGCTGCTACCATTGATCGTTGAGGGGGTGGAGAGGAAGGTCTAGCTGTGAGTGGGAGAGGAAAGTGTACCAGGAGGGGGGAGTGGGGGTGGGAGAGGAAGATCCAGGTTTGACAGGTAGAGGAAGGTGTACCAGGTGGGGGGGGTGAAGTTGAGAAGGGGGAACAATGATTTTGCAACCATCTTGCAAAATCGAAAGTGAAAGGAGCCTCGTGTTAAGCGGGAACAAGTGCTGCATGAGAGTACAATTAGTAGGTGGGCAGAAATGCAGGTCAACTCAGGTGGACAACTAAAATGGAACCCTAGCAGGCAGCATGAAAGTGCTCAGGACATTGAGATCAGTATGAGGGGGGGAAGGGTCCGTGCGCATGGGAGAATGCTTGCATGAGGCTCTGAAAGGCTGTGCCACGCACACATTTCTCCCTCCCAAAACACTTGTGGGCATCTGGATGCAGCTGATCTACTAATGGGGGTGCATGCAGGGGGAGGACTCACAAAGCCTGTAAATGGAGCTGAAAGACACCATTACACATTATTCAGTGTAATTGAATATACGTTCAGATTATAAAGTGACAAAATGTGTTCATCCATGCAACCACTTGTGATCAGAATTTTTTAACTTTTCTAGGCCTACAACTTTTTCCAGGTGCTGCCCTGACATTCACAGCAGGGGTGGAGACAGCCTGTGCAATGGTTGGCTCTGTTGCCTCTGATGACTTTGACGTGGATCCTCTGCAGAGCCGAGGCCTTGGGGGCTCAGGCTTGCTTTGGCTGTCCTCCTGTTAGCCTGCTGCTCCCTCTGCAGTGACAGAGGACTAGGTTGAGGGGTCACAGGCAAAGGGGCCTCAGAGGGAGAGGACAGCCTCTGAGATTCCTGAGTGGATGACCCAGGGGTGTCCAGTTGCTGCACCTCCTCCCTTTGGGTGCCCAAGGGTTTCAACTTGACTCCTTGAGGGGAAGGACCATATGGAAGGACATCGAGGTGCCCTGTTTCCCTCTCGCATTGCCACTGCAGGAACTCACCCATGGCTACCGTGATGGAGTGCAGGTCTGCGAGCATCTCCGTGTTCTGCTGGACCAGGCATCTCTACGGTGTCCGCAATCCTTCACCTGAACATGTCCATACATGCACATGTGGGCACCACTTCAACAGAGAGCAGGTGGTCACACTCCTCTGACTCACGTGCCACTCTGTTGAGAACTTCCAACCGCTCAGCATGATGTATCCCACCTTCTGCTGAATCTCCAGGAGGAGTTGGAAGGCCGAATCCAGAGGCTTATCATCTGGCCCGGACCTCACAGATACCTGATCCCCAGCAGTCCTCCGAGTGCCAGGGAGCTCAGCTGAATGTGCCTCCTCCTGCTGCGGACATGTGTCCGTGCTGTAAGCAGCACATTGTGAACCCATGCCTGCTCTAGATCGAGATCCCACCGAGGTGTGTGTCTCTGCGCTGGTGGAGGGTGTAGATAAACACTGTAACGAGTCCTCCAGGCTGCTTATTTCCAGCTGTTCAATGGAGGAGGTGTTCTCTTGGCTGGATGGAGCTGAGGGCCAGCTGTCTGAGGGTCTCAGTTGCTTGGCAGAGCTTCCTGTGAACCAAAGTAGAGATGATTAGTGCATGGCAGCAGAGTAAAAAGCAGGAGATAGAGCACTCACAATTGCATTGAGAGAGGGATGATGTGGTGCAGGATCCTCACATGGGTATTCGCCGCCAACCTCACCTTCGTTGCAGGCACGGCCCATGTCCTCACCAGTTAGCACGATAGCAAGCTCCTCAAAGTGAGTGAGAGACCTAATGTGGGTCACTCCACACCTGATCTGGGGCCTCTCCCTGCTGCGGTGAGCCAGCTTCTCCTGCATGAAAACAGATGGAGAGAGTGTGAGCAGGACAGTGTGGCACTATCCATTATGTCCACAGTAAGCATGGTACTGTATGGATTGTTTGTGTGGTGAGCAGAGCCATGGAGGGGTTGAGGACATGACCTCCAGAGGATATCAGCCTGATGAAGATGTGAGGGTCTGTGTGAAAGTTAGTGGTGTTGTCCCTTGTGAGATCCCTGTGGATGTGTGATGGGTTTGTGCGTGTGTGACTTGAGAGTGATGAGAAGAGTGACTTACCCTGGTGGAGCGGATGAGACCATTCATCCTCTTTCTGAACTGGGTGGCTGTCCTCTTTGTCAGGGCGTTGGCGCTGACCGCTGCTGTCACCACCTCCCATGTTAGATTGGCGACCTTGCTTGCTGGACTTTGCCCAGAATGGGGGTAGAGGACATTGCAGCAGTTCTCTATTGCATCCAGTAGGTGCATGAGGGAGGCATCGCTAAATCTGGGGGCAGCATGCTTCCTCCCTTTGACAGCAGCTTCCTATCCCTTGAAGAGTGCTAGCTGTTTGCAGGGGCGGCATTTAAATATGGCACCCGGTTTACTGAAGGACTGAGGTGACGGTGAGGCGGGCGAATCAAAGGACACCCCTCCACTGACTGGGCATGTTTCCCAGGAATGCATAATTAATGAGGTGGGATTGGAACGATATGGTGCGAAAACTTGCCATTGTGGCCATAGGGTAAAACGTCCTTTTTCCTGCCCGCTAACACACTTAGTGCAAACCTGTGATGATTCCGCCCTCTGTCTCCGTTTGAGAGGTAGCTTTATGGAAATTCAAATGGTGAGGTCTAGTATAGGTTCAGTAAATCTTTTGACATAGTTGTTGACTTCAGCAGGTGTGAAATTCCATAGGAGGTGCTGTTCAGGAGATAGTTTGAAGATTTTGGCTCAGCAATGGCGAAGGAATGGTAACATAATTCCAAGTCAGGATTGTGAATGACAGGGAGGGGAACTTAAAGGTGATGGTGTTCTTGATTGTAATTCACATTGGAACTTTCCAGAAACTGGTCAACTTGGAATGTCAGATGTCAGGTGACTTGTGGCAGCCATCTTAAGTCAGTATCTTTGTTTGCTTTTTAAAAGTCCTTTTTAAGCAGTTTAATATATGTTTGATCAGCAGATGAAATTATTGATTAATATCACACATCTACAAGTCACATCATCGTGACACAATGTTTAGGAATTAAACAGCAGTCGTTTCTGCTATGCAGTTGCCATAGTTTTGAAAATGTTGACCCTATTTTCCTTTTTTCTTTATCTTTCATTTTCTCATTTTAATTTCCTTCCTACTGTTTACTATTTGCTCTGTTGAATGTCTCACATTTTATTTGCTTTTTCTTTATTTATTCATCACTCAGGTTCAATTTTATTTTAATGTCCTTTACATGTAATCATTTCACTTGTTGCCATTGATCTCGCTACATCATTCATAATTGTACTTTCTGAATACCTCACTTCCCATTTAGATTATGTTTCTTCTGCCTGTCTCTAACTTTTCTTCATCACTTAGCTTCTACTGTGGTTACATCGGGTCATTTCAAATGGCAGCCCTTAGATTTGTATCTATTACCATGATTTGTAACTAGTATAGGTTATAAGGTCATTTCACTCTCAATAATGACTATGGACAAATTCTGCTTGCAAAAAGATAATGTAAACTTGTACAGAGAGTACAAAAAACGAGACATGTCATGGGAGCAGCTAGTAGTGAAAGAAGCAGCTTCACGGAGACCCACTACACAAATGAGACAATCTGCCAACAATAATCATCATAAATCAGTTGAGCAGTGGAAATTCGCTACTTTTTCAAGCACAATAATGCAAATCAGATGATCTATTAAACCAATGCGTTTGGATATTTTGCTTAAAACTCATCCTTAATCTTTAATTTTATTACTTAATTAAAATCATGAGAAGGAAAATGAAAAATCATGAAAAGTACATTTTTTAAAAATTCTTTCATGGGATGTGGGCGTCGCTGGCTAGGCCAGCATTTTTATTGCGCATCCCTAATTGCCCATGAGAAGATGGTGGTGAGCCGACTCCTTGACCGTTGCAACCCATGTGGTCTAGGTACACCTACAGTGCTCTTTGGGAGGGAGTTCCAGGATTTTGGCGGTGAAAGAGAGGGAACAGCGATATAGTTCCCAGTCAACATGGTGTGTGGCTTGCGGGGGAACTTGCAGGTGGGGGTGTTCCCATGCATCTTCTGCCCTTGTCCTTCTAGGTGGTAGAGGTTGCAGGTTTGGAAGGAGCCTTGGTGAGTTGCTGCAGTGCCTCTTGTAGATGGTACACACTCCTGCCACTGCGCATTGAAAAGGGAGTGGATGTTTTTTTGTTGTGGATGAGGTGCCAATCAAATGGTGGATGGTGTGAAGCTTTTTGAGTGTTGATGGATCTGCACTCATCCAGGCAAGTGGACAACATTCCATCACACTCCTGACTTGTGCCTTGAAGATGATGGACAGGCTTGGGGGAGTCAGGAGGTGAGTTATTCTCTGCAGAATCCCCAGCCTCTGACCTGTTCTTGCAGACACAACATTTATATGGCTAATCCAGTTCAGTTTCTGGTCAATGGTAACCCCCAGGATGTTAATAGTGGGAAATTCAGCGACGGTGATGCCATTGAATGTCATGGGGAAATGGTTGGATTCTCCCTTGTTGGAGATTGTCATTGCCTGGCATTTGTGTGCCACAAATGTTATTTGCCACTTATCAGCCTAAGCTTGAATGTTCTCCATCTCTTTTCATTTCATTTCATTTATTCAATTAGCTTTCAAAAAGATAAGATTCTCATCCTGAAAAGCTTCAATAAAACAATCAGTTCTTGAATAGCTTGTTCCAAAAGCTCTCTTTTTGGTATTCCCTGATTGAGCACTGAGCAGCTTGAACTGCTATATAAAATATATATTTACAATATAAACTAGACGAGGGAAAATTTAATACTTTAATATTTTTGCTGCCACTTTTGGTACTTCCAGTGACATGGATTACATCAAAATTTATATCAAATGTACACAAGCACTATGAATATGTTTCACTAATAACTCACAGGCACTCTAGCTATTCAATAGACAGGATTGTGCTACTATGTAAATTATGTATTTACAATATAAACTAGAGTAGGGAAATTTTAATACTTTAATATTTTTGCTGCCACTATTGGTAATTCCGGTGACGTAGATTACATCAAAATTTATATCAAATGTACACAAATACTCTGAATATATCTCACTAACAACTCACAGCACCCGAGGCATTCAATACAGCCAACCATCTGTGAACGGCAGAGTAGCAGTACTAAAGGAGGGTGGAGCTCAGGTGTGCTACCTAGTCTGTGACAATCTATAAAAACAGTTAACCATCTACAATGGCACTGAATATCATCACAAAGTGTTTTGGTACTGACAAGCTAACAGACCATTCTGGGTTCAGTGATCAGTAATGAACCAAAATGAGCTAACAATCTGATGGTAAAAGAATACAGTATTTAATCGTAGGTTCGAGAGCGAAAAGGAAGAGTCACAAACCAGGCTTTTAAATATGAGTGAGGCAAACTTCAAATGGATGATAAATTAATTAATTGCAGTAAACTGGACTGAACTGTTAAGGGATGAACTTTTAGACCAACAGTAGGAAGTACTCAAAGTTGCATCTGGTACAATATAAAACCAGCACACATTGCTAAAAGACAAAGAACCTACTTGTGCAGTTAAGCAACCATGGACAACAAATGAGACAAGAGAGAGTGTCAAGCTAAAACATACAAACATATGAATTAGGAGCAGGAGTAGGCCGCTTGACCCCTTGAGCCTGCTCCACCATTCAATTATATCATGACTGATCTGAATGTAGCCCCAACCCCACGTTCCTGCCTATCCTCGATAACCTTTCACTCCCTTGTTAATCAAGAATCTATCTAACTCTGTCTTAAAAATATTTGAAGTCTCTGCTTCCACTGCCTTTTGTAAATAGAGTTCCAAAGACTCACAAGCTTCATCTCTGTCTTAAATGAGCGACCCCTTTTTTTAAATGGTGACCCCTAGTTTTAGATTCTCCCACAAGAGGAAACATCCTCTCCACATCCACCCTGTCAAGACCCCTCAGGATCTTAAAGGTTTCAATTAAGTCACATCTTACTCTTCTAAGTTCCAGTGGACACAAGCCTAAGCTGTCCAGCCTTTCCTCATAAGACAACCCGCCCATTCTTGGTATTAGTCCGGTAAACCTTCTCTGAACTGCTTCTAATGCACTTACATCTTTCCTTAAATAAGGAGACTTGTATTGTACACAATACTCCAGATGTGGTTTCACCAATGCCCTGTACAACTGAAGCATAACCTCCCTACTTTGTAATCAATGCCCTTCATAATAAATGATGACATTCTATTAGCTTTCCTAATTACCTGCTGTACCTGCACACTAACCTTTCGTGATTCATGTACAAGGACACCCAGGTCTCTTTGAATCTCAGAGCTCTGCAACCTCTCAACATTTAAATAATAAGCTTATTTTTTATTCTTCCTGCCAAAAGGAACAATTTCACATTTGTCCGCATTATACTCCATTTGCCAGGTCTTTGCCCACTCACTTAACCTATCTATGTCCATTTGTAGCCTCCTTACATCCTCTTCACAATTTGCTTTCCTACCTACCTTTGTGCAGTCAGCAAATTTAGCAACCATTCCTTCAGTCCCTTCATCCGAGTCATTTACATAAATTATAAAAAGCTGAGGCCCCAGCACTGATTTCTGTGACGCACCACTCGTCACATCCTGTCAACCAGAAAAAGACCCATTTATGCTAACTCTCTGCTTCCTGTTAGCAAGCCAATCTTCTATCTATGCCAATATGTTACCCGTACACCATGAGCTTTTATTTTCTGCAATAACGTTTGATGTGACACTTTATCGAATGCCTTCTGGAAATCTAAGTACAGTACATCCACTGGTTCCCCTTTATCCACAGCACATGTGACTCCTTCAAAGAACTCCAATAAATTGGCTAAACGTGATTTCCCCTTCAAAAACCCATGCTGACTCTGCCTGATTGCCTTGAATTTTTCCAACTGCCTTGCTATAACATCTTTAATAATAGCTTCTAACATTTCCTTATGATAGATGTTAGGCTAACATCTATACAAATGCAAGGAAAAATGAAAATCCAACAGATTGGGAGAGCTACAACAGCAACAAGGGGATAAAAGTAAGAAATCAGATACAGTATGCCAAGATAGAAGCATAAAAAAAAATTCAAGGGGTATTTAAAGCTAACAGTAAAAGCTTATATACACACAAACACACATTAAAAGAAAGAAAAGTAATAGTAAACGTGCGTCCAATAAAGATGAATACAGGCAAAACTAAAATGACTAGCAAGGAAATGAATACTTCTCACATGAATACTGTTTGGCTGGGATTTTCCAGTCCCAACAGTAGTGGGTGTAATGACAGGTGGTGGGGGGTGAAACAATGTAGCAGGAGCTGAAAAATCGGTTTTCCCCTGGCGTGAAATGACAGGGGGAATGTGCGCTCCCACCCATCATGGTGGGTCGCCATTCCAGCCAGAGGCTGGCGTGAAACCATTTTGCAACCTGTTAATGGATTCAGTTGCAGCCCCGACCAGAATTGTTATCCCCTCCCCAACATCCAATTATCCGTGCCATCAGCGGGATATCATACTGGCCCAGAACACATCTGGACCAACATGGCATGGACATGTTGGGACTCACCTGGAAGAAGGCCTGGGGCAGCTTGCGGAGAGTGGAAGGTGGAGGCCTCCAATGACCGTGGACCCTGGAACACCAAGGGCAGCAGTGGGTGGGTGGAGCATCTACCACATGGATCTTCATGCTGCAGGAGCTTCCAGGGCATGGATCCTTGTGCTGCTGGAGCTTCTAGGATGTGGATCTTCGTGTTGATGGAACTTCTAGGGCGTGGACCTTTATGCTGAAGGAGCTTGTAGGACATGGATCTTTGTACTGCTGGAGCTTCTAGGACATGGTTCTTTGTGCTGTTGGAGCTTCTAGGACATGGAGCTTTGTGCTGCTGGAGCTTCTAGGATGTGGATCTTTGTGCTGCTGGAGCTTCCAGAAAGTGCATCTTCATGCTGCAGCTGAATGGCTGCATGAGGTGCTATTGGCGGTGATGGTCTGTGCTGGGAGGCAGAAATAGACAGGGAGGAGAGAAATGAAGAGGTGTGGCAGGTATGGAGGCCTAGAGAAGGGTGGGGGAAGTTGGAGGTGGTCGGGGAAAGAGAGAGATGCTGCGAGGGTCATGAAATGGGTGAGGTGATTTATGGAATAGGAGGATGGGAAGTGCCGTGGTGGACTTTGGGTGAAGGGGGCTGGGTGTGCGGGTGTGAATGGGCATGGGGGGGTGCATGCAGGTGTGAACGGGCACAGGGGGGGAAGAGGGGAAAGGGGTTCAGAGGGAAGGGTCTGTCATGTCAACTGATGAGTCCTGGGGGCAAACTGAGGGAATTGGTGATATGAAGGTTTGTTGAAGGCTAAAGAGGGCAGCGGGAGCCAGAAGGATGAGAGGCTGAGGGTCCTGCGATGACAGGTGAAGAGACGCTGAGGGTTGTTGGAGGGGACTCAGAAGTAAATCCAGATTCTAGGAGTCAGCAGCTGGAGGGGGGCATGTCTATTGTCACAGGGATGGGATCCTTGAGAAGGTAGGGGGTGTCGACATTCACCTGCACGGGACGGAAGGTAATGGGAGAGGGTTGTAGGGTGACTGGGAGGAGGTCAAAGGTCACAGAAGGTCACGCCAATGGTGATGGGAGGGAGGGTGTGGGTCACGGGGGGAGGTTGGAAGATGTTGGACTCTACCTGAAAAGTCACACTCACCGTGGCCGCTTCCAACAATAAGAACCACAAAGTGGAGATCTCGAGATGCTGCATGGGAATTGGGTCATTGGGGGAGGGCGGAGTGGCAGATCAGCTCAACTGGACAACTGAAGGGGAAACTCAGCACAAAGCACTAACAATGCTAAAGTATTTTAACAGATGAGCATGTGAAGGGCAAAGGCTCAGCATGCGCAGGAGGCTTCTTGCACATGGCTCGCAAGGGCCCTGGTAAAGATCTTTGCTTTCCTGCACATGCATGATACTGGGGGCATAGACCCAGCCTGGGGTGTCCCCACTGTAGATGGGGGTGGGTGGCACACAGGCTTAATAACTAAGTATTACAATTTGTTTTTATTCATTCAAGGAGTGTGGGTGTCGCTGGCTAGGCCAGCATTTATTGCCCAGTTGCCCTTGAGAAGGTGGTGGTGAGCTGCCTTCTTGAACCGCTGCAGTCCATGCAGGTACACCCACAGTGCTGTTAGGAAGGAAATTCCAGGATTTTGTCTCAGCAACAGTGAAGTGACGGTGATATATTTCCATGCCAGGATGGTGAGTGGCTTGGAGGGGCACTTCCAGGTGGTGGTGTTCCCATGCATCTGTTGCCCTTGTCCTTCTGGGTGGTAGTGGTCATGGGTTTAGAAGGTACTGTCTAAGGAGTCTTGGTGAGTTGCTGCAGTGCACCTTGTAAATGGTACACACCCGATGTCACTATGCGTCGGTGGTGCAGAAAGTGAATATTTGTGGATGGGGTGCCAATCAAGTGGGCTGCTTTGTCCTGGATGGTGTCAAGTTTCCTGAGTGTTGTTTGAGTTGCACTCATCCAGGCAAGTGGAGAGTATTCCATCGCATTCCTGAGTGTGCCTTGTAGATGGTGGACAGGCTTTGGGGAGTCAGGAGGTGAGTGACCCACCACAAAATTCCTAGTCTCTGACCTGCTCTTGTAGCCACAGTATTTATATAGCTAGTCCAGTTCAGTTTGTGGTTTCAGTTTCAGACCTCATTAAAGTGTATGGGTAGTCTATTTACAAAAGTGTAATAACATTAACGATTATACTGCACCTGCGCAACCACATGTGAAATCATAACTTCTTAATCTTTTGTTCGCTACCACTTCCTCTAGGTGCTACCCCAACCTCTGCAGCAGGGGTGCAGGCAGCCTGCTGAACTGTTTGCTCTGTTGTCTTGGATGATCTTGGCGGGCATACTCTGGAGTTATATGAAGCCCGGAGAGCCCGCTCTTTGGCTCTCCTGAAAATGAGATGAGGACGTAGAGAGGGCTGAGGGATTGGCTGGCTGAGGGCGGCTGTTGCTTGGCAGGGCTCCCTGTGGAGATAATCAGTGATGGTAGCAGAGTCAAAAGCAGGAGAGCAGGCACTCACAGTTGTGTTGAGAGAGGGATGATGTGGTGCAGGATCCTCATGTTGGTGTTCACCACTGACCTCATCATCGCCGCATGCACGGTCCCCGTCCTCACCAGTCAGTGCAATGGCACGCTCCTCAAAGTCAGTGAGGGGCCTAATGTGGGCCACATTCCACTCCAGTCTGGGACCTCTCCCTGCTGATGTAAGCCAGCTTCTCCTGTATGAAAACAGGTGGAGAGATTTTGAGCAGGACACATGGCACTGCGTGGAATGTTTGTGTGGTGAGCAGAGCCATGAGCGGGATGTGGACATGAGTCCCAGAAGCTATAAGCCTGAGTGAGGGTGTGTGTGAGAGTTAGTGGTGTTGTCCCTTGAGGTGTGAGATCCTTGTGGATGTGTGATGGGTTTGTGAGTGTGTGAGTTGAGAGTGATGACGGTTGACTTACCCTGGCAGAACGGATGACAGCATTCATCCTCTTCCTGCACTGGATGGCTGATCTCCTCTGAGCTCTGGTGATGCTGACCGCCGCTGCCACCACCTCCCAGGCTGGATTGGTGGCTCTGGTGGGCCTCCTGCGGCCAGAGCAGGGATAGAGGACATCTCGGCAGCCTTCCACTGTGTGTAGCAGGTGCACAGAGAGGCGTCGCTAAATTTGGAAGCTACCATCTTCTTTGCTTTCGGACCTCCAGACCTGATGTCTGGAGCAGTCCTAATCTGTGGGCATGAAGTAGACTGCGCTCTGGTCTGCTTTAAATATGGCACCCGGAGCAAGGAAGCACTAAGATCATGGCATGGCTGGCAATTCCAAGCCTGTCCACCAGTGTTTCCCATGAATGCATTATTAATGAGGCAGGTCG
The DNA here is from genome assembly GCF_964194155.1 of Cetorhinus maximus. NCBI lineage: Eukaryota > Metazoa > Chordata > Chondrichthyes > Lamniformes > Cetorhinidae > Cetorhinus > Cetorhinus maximus. Next base: position 27,852,672 of record NC_135892.1, on the reverse strand, counting down.
TGCCGGAAAGGGAATGATTCAGCGCAAAAACCCACCATTGCGCCCTGTGGGTAAAGCAACTTTTTTCACGCCCGCTATCGCACTTAGTGCAAATCTGCAACAATTCCACTCCATGTAAGAAACCCTCCTCTGGTGGAAGCTGACAGAAGTTTGGTTTTTCATGGGAGTGAAACCTTAATTGATATGAAGGTAGGTTTCTTGTCCAATTAGAGCCAATGGGGGCAGGAATGGAAGCAGATCAGGTGAAGTGTGGGACTCATTTAGACACCCACATCAGCCATCACTGAGGTTGCTGGTTGTCCTGAGGGAGAGATCTGCGGTTTGTGCCGAGTCTTTCACTTCACCACAGGGAAACATAATGTCACAGGAGATCTGTTGGCCATTAGGGGAGTCCTCTTCCCGGAGGGTGGCAGGAGGAGGCCACCTCATCATGCAGCAAGGGCACTTCTCTGTTCAGCATCATATCCCTCTGCCTCCAAATCCTCTTCCTCTCTTATACCTCATCCTCATCCTTATCTCCCCCAGTGAGCTGTCCACTTCCAGGGCCCTTTGGTCGTCCAGCTCCACACTTCTCTGGAGAGCTATTTAAAGGAGAGCGCAGCAGACACCACAACAGCCAAGACCCATGCAGGGGGGTATTGGAAAGCAGCATCCAACCAGGATCCCAAAGCCCTCTGAGCCTGCAATGCCTCATCAGTTGTGGATCTGCTATGTTGTCCAGCCTTGGCATTTGTCACCTGGGTGATGAACCCATGTGCAGCCACTGGTGAGATGTCACAGATGTCTGCAGAGACAGGGGAACAGAAATCTGTGACAAAAACAGAAGCAGAAATACCTGGAAAAACTCAGCAGGTCTGGCAGCATCGGCGGAGAAGAGCACAGTTGATGTTTCGAGTCCTCATGACCCTTCAACAGAACAGAAATCTGTGACCATCTGCATAGAGAGTTACAGTCTCCTTCAGCACTGGTTCTCAGTCATCTCCAGGTATCTTCGCCTCTTCCCATAGATCCTGTGCTCAGGATCCTTTTCCTTTTCCTTTTCCTTCGTGATTCTCATCTCTCTCTCCTCAGGCTTCCTGATGCCTGGGACTCTGCCCTACCTGTGCAGGCTGCTGCTCCTCATCTTCAATGGCATTGATTTCTGAGGGTACAGCACTCATTTCCAACTGCACCCTCCCTGATGCTCAGGTGGGGTCCAAACATCCTTGCCCACTGCTCCGTGCTCTTGTGATGCCAGGAGCGTAGGGACTCCCTGAACTGCTAAGTTCTTAATTCTGACACCTCTTCTGACTTGTGATTGGGTTGCTGCAACTTTTATGTCAAAGGGACAAGCCCTTTCACCTATGATCATCATTTATCCTTATCTTCAGAAACTTTTCTGGCCTCCATAACTCACCCCCAACTTGTTGCACAACTCCTAAACAGCCACATCCAGCAAATTTGAAAAACTATAGAAAGACGGGCTTTTTACAAGCCTTGACTTGCTTACTAGGCCTCAACAGGAGTGCAGGTGAGTTTGCAGGCCCGCGCTAACCGGAGTTGGAGTTGACTGACATCAAAAACTGAGGCACGACATCGGCACCACAATATCAATGCCAATTATTTTCAGCCACCTGCCTCCATTCCAACCTGATTTGGGCTACAAAAATCTGGCCCAAAAACTCTACTCATGTGGATTTCTCAGTAAATTGGCTAGGAGACACTAAGTGGTAATGAATCACTATATACAGCAGTTGTGCAAATGAACCCCCCAAAAAATCATGGCTTAACCTTTTATTTTAATGCATTGTTATTATCAGTTTTTTGTATCATTAATGTACTGCTATAAATGTTTTGCAACCACCAATTTACATCAAGCCCTGTCCTGCCACTATCCTACAGAGTTTATGCCTTACCATTGTGCTGCTTTACATCTTTTTCACTTCTTTTCAAGTCTTTCTCATTGTTGACATCACATTAAGAACTTCAGTCACATAGCTTCATGTTTCACTTCTCATCTTTATCATTGGTATCCATCATCTCCCACCACTCATGTTCTCATAGTTTCCCATCACAGAGTTCATAAGGATTTGTAGTGTTTGTTTCTATAATGGCAATTTGTGCGCATGAGCATAACATCAGGTGCCAAGACCTTGCACCCTACCCTACACTTGATTCACACTGCACATGTCTATGGGATCTAGAATCATGTGCACTGATTGTATGCAAGACTCTCAATTCCCCAATGTTTTCTATAAATGAAGGGTCTTCCACATAATAAAGTACAGAAACAGGCTGTTTGGCCTAACTAGTCCATTCCAGTATTTATGCTCGTCTAGCTTTATCAACATAATCCTCTATTCCTCTTTTCCCTCATTGGCTTAGCCTCTCCTTAAATATATCTATACTATTCACCTCAGCCACTCGATACGTTAGTGGGTCCCACATTTTTACCATTCCCTGGCTAAAAACGTTTCTTCTGAATTCTTGATTTTTCGGTGACTATATGTAACTGGAAATGCCTGAGCAGTGTTCCTCATGTTTGCCACTCATTCCAAATGTAACTGGGGGCCCATTATTATTTTTGAATTTAGGGTATCTTTCTAACTGCTGTTTATTTTCCCATAGTAAAGCTGCACAGCAAGCTTGTTGCTTTTCTCATTTTGTCTGTTGTGTTGCTTAGGTACTAAGGGATTTGAACCTGGAGTAATCACTTCCTCAAAGCTATACTGTAGCAGGAAGCCAAATTGTTTGCCCATTCTATGCTGCCTATACAGGAATACCTTTGGCTATTCCTTTATTTGAAGGAAGATCAGACGAGGCATGGCAGCTACATTGACAACTTCTTCACTTACCAATCATCCATCTTTATGTTGTTATCCATCTGTATAGGGTCAGGCAGTGCAATGCACCTGTAAGCGAAGACAATGTAGTCCCTAGGAAGCAATCAAAGTAGTTGGCCCAATCTTGTAACCCCTTCGTGGCAGGGGTGTTCCCATTAGTGCCTGAATGCTAACTGCTGCCTCAAATTTTGCTTCCTTTGAATAACAGCAGAGAATGCATGATTTATGTCATGGTTCAAGGCACAGTTGCATTACCCAAGTCAAAAATGCTTTTTTTGCACAAAATATTAAAGTTATCAATTGTTCCTCAAAAACAATCAGCACAACTACTCTGCCAAGGGAACTTTGCAAGACCCAACCAAAAAAAGCAGAAAACATATCTGCATATGTAACCAATCATACAGAGGCAATGCAACAGCCATCTGCAAAGGATTATGCATTCCTGAAACATCCAATGCCTGTCAACTCCACTGGTGACCCACATCTTGATAAAACTGACTGATTTGACCATTGCAATAAGCCTCATATTTTGAACAAAGGATGGGGAAAAAATTATTCTTTTGCATTTTTCAGGCAAACGACAGGTGCGAAAAGGCCCAGGAGGGCAGTTTCCCTATTAGGTAACCATGCAATTTTCTTGGAAAAAAGGGAATTCCACATTGTTGTTATTTCTTCTGTCAGTTTAGTGAATGAGCACCTTTGTTTACAGACAGGGCTATGAAGATCACAGCGGGCTAAGTTCAGGATAGGGGGGGGCATCCTGTTCTTAGATAATCATTATGGCCTGAATTTTCACTATGACAGGGAGGCTCTCCAACATAGCGAAAATAGTGGACTCACCCAGAAATTGGAAGGCCCACCGCCGAACACAGCACCTATCATTTTCGTGGCGACAGGAATGTGCCCAGGTGGGGGTTTGTGAATGCATGTTTCACGGGACCCTTTGCTCATCTAAGTCAGTAGCTGCCTCAAGTCAAGTCCAATTTTGGTCTCACAGGTGTCTGAACATTACGTGTGCACTGTAGACCTGGTAGGACCAAGTTTAAACTTATTGTATTTCTTTGGACAGCCAGGTACCCCAGTGGAATTCGCTTTAAACTTGTCTCAACTACCCCAGAATTGGCAACAAGTCAATTCAAACTGTCTTGCAGGATTCACAGGCCAGTTTTTTCCCCCTACTGACTCGTGCACCCAGGTGCCTGGAAGAATTTTGTGCTTGAGCAAGGAGCATTTGCGCTGTGTGCAAAAGAAGATACAAGTTAGGCATGGCACCCTCACACATTAATATCATAGAATGCTGTCAATGTGAGCAGCTCAAGGGCAAAGGGAGGACAGAATGTCATGAGAAAAAGGCAGCGCCATGGACACCAGGAAGGAAGAGGAGGGGCAAGACAAACAGGAAATGGGATAGTCAAGTACTGCCCTGTGGGAAGGGTGTAAAGACCTCAGACATCATCCTCAATGTGAAGAAGAACCAGTGCCGAAGGTGACTGAGGCTAAGCCATGAGGTGGTGACAGATATATGTCACATGATCCAACAAGAACTCAAGCCACACTCTATTGGCCCCAATGCCCTGCCGATAAAGGTAACTATCGCTCTCAATTTTTATGCCTCAGACTCTTTCCAGGTCTCAGCAGGAGATTGGTCTGATATATCCCAGTCAGTAGCACACAGCTGCATTAAGGCTGGAACCAATGCCCTATTTGCTTGTCTAGGGGAGCTCATTAATTTCCCTGATGATTTGGTATCTCAGATGTAGAGCTATGCCTTTGCCCAATTAGCAGGCTTCCCTCAGATATAGGGTGTTATTGATTGCACCCATTTTTCCATAAAGGCTTTAACTCACAATTCCGGGTCCTTTATCTACTGAAATTCTGTCCACTCACTCAATGTACAGGGGGTTTGTGACCACAACAAGGTCTTCTTTCAAAGGTGTGCAAGGTTCCCTGGTAGCTGCCATAACTCCTTTGTACTAAGGAGTTTACAACTCTGTCAGTTGTTACTGTTAGGCCTCCTAACAGTAAACACACTGTAGGACGAAGTATGCAGGAAGAAATAATGGGAGCTTGTGAGCAAGATACAGCAATAATCATGGGTGATTTTAATCTATATATAGATTGGGCGAATCAGATTGGCAAAAGTAGCCTGGAAGATGAGTTCATATAGTGCTTTAAGAGCAACTTCTTAGAGCAGAATGTGCTGCAGCCAAACAGAGAGCTTGCTATTCTAGATCTGGTAATATGCAATGAGACAGGATTAATTAATGACCTCATAGTAAAGGTGCCGCTATGTACATTCACTGAGTCTTGGCAGCTAACTAACATGCTGCAGAATATGTGTACCAGGTAGTGGTGACGAGACGATGCCATTTTCATGGCTGTGTCTTGTGAATCGACTCCATGGTTTCAATGCATCAGTACAGAATACTGTGAATAGGCAGCAACAATGACACATTTTCCTAGGGAATCCGTATCAATTCCAGGGTCAGCTACAGTTGATCAACATTTATAGAGTTCCCTCTCACCTGTCAAGTCAATGAATATCTCCTCCGAGGTGCAGGAACATGGACAACCAACCTTTCAAATGGACCTTTCCAAAGACCTTTTTATCTGCGCCCGAGTCGCCCAACTCAGGCCAGGTCCACGTCTGACACATCACAATGTCTGGGGTCACCCACCCCGACTCCTAATATAGCTCACTCCCAACCCCCATGCCAGACTGAAAATCTGGTGTTTGGTCAGACATTTTTAGAAGTCAGGTTCATGGAGCCTAGAATTCTCCTGACTCTGTGCACCCAATATGTGGGCGAAAATCTAGGTATATGGCTTACAGAGAATTGGAGGTCAGGCTTCGCAGGAGGTCACTAACCAGGCAAGTATCACCAGCATATACTCCAGGACCTGCAATACAGAAAGAAACTCAAATACCTCACAGATTAAACTGAGGTAGCGAAACCCCAGTTACAGGGCTGGATTTTCCGGCTGGCATCAGGATCCTAATGTCATGCCAATATAGGGGTCCAAGTTCTTCCATGTTGTCTGTGTGCCCTCTAGTGCAACCTACCTACTAAGGATGGCGGTAGGCTCCCGATGTTACAGGTCTAATCTGAAACCGTAGTGATGTCAAGCTGACAGTTCCACAGGGAGAAGTGGGCACTGCCAAGCCCAAGGAAGGCTTGCGTGAGGGCATCTCTACATGAAGGCACACTCAGCTGCCTGCATTGAAGTTATAAACTAAAAGATCCAAGCTGGTACAGCCATCAGTTGGAGGGGAAACCTCTCCACAGGCCTATTCATGGATAGGCTGAAGCCTTTCACATCTGCAGTCCCATCACTGGGGCATGGAGACTCTGGCTCCATTTACTCCTTAGCCTATCGCTAAGTTGATTGAACTGGCGGCCACCACACATGAAATACCAGCTCTGGTGCAAAACAGGCTCTAAGTGGGTCCTTAATTGGACTAAACCCAGTTTCCAGCCTGCCCCTAGGACAGTCCCTTGGAGGTGGGAATGTGTCAGGTAGCTGGCACCGTGCACATCCCCCTTATTGATCTGGATCCACATCCTCATCAAAAACGAATCAGTCCTGCCTTGGGCCATATCCTATCTGCGTACAGGGTTTTGTTGAAATCCATCCATTAGTTTTTGAGATATATTGTTTACAGACAAACAAACTAACAAACAGGCGTGAAAACATTACCTCCGGCCACCTTCACTAGCTATATTTAATCTCTCTTGACTTCCACCTTATCACAAATTTTCCCTTCTGGATTTTTTCCCCTTCTCCCCTGCTTTCCCCATCTCTGCACTTGCTTTAAACCTGTAATATCTCTAACCTTTTCCAGCTCTGATGAAGGGCTATTGACAGATGTCACCAGAATTGCTGAGTATTCACCGTAATTTGTGTTTTTATTTTACAGTATTTATATTCTTTATATCTAGTTTTTAGTTGTTTTAAGTTTTCTTTCTCTACACACTAACTTACAATAAGCAGTAGACAAAAATATTATTCACTTACTGCTGCAAGTTTACACAAACAATTTCATGTATTGGAGGTTAAAAAAAAGCAGCAGCTCCTTCCTCCTCTGCAGCAAATTCCTGACTTTAGCCCTCTTAACACTGCATTCTTTTCATGACCACTCTCTTCTACCACATTCTGTTACCACACTGTCAAAAAATCTGTAAAAGGATTTTGACATTCAGATCAGTTGCCAAAGAACTTTGATTTATCTTGCAATGCTCCCTCGACCCTCAATCAATTCACTCGTATTCTGCAATCAAATCCAACCAATTGGATCAAGTAAAATCCTATTTTTTGTACATTTACTTTCAGTAATCTCATCTTGAACCCTTTACTGATATTGTAATTACTCTGATGATTTGAGGATATGTTACCACTGGAAGTATTCCACAGAGAATGTGTAGCACAGCAACCTATTATAGAATTCCCAGAATTAAACAAGTAATTTAAGGAAACTATTACGAGCCTTGGTTGAAAGGGATTTTAGAGCAGGGAAAAGATTAAAAAGGAAATGTGAAAAATCATGGCACAACTCAAGCTACAGTGGTCCATTATAAGCAACTCCTTTCAAAATAGAGTAACTGGGAGTATCTCTTTAAATATAAAATGATCTTCTTTTTCAAATTTCTCTGTTTCACTCCATTCCTTTGGTGCCAGTAGCTGGCTTAAATTCATCCAGGAGATCATATTTTATGTATCAGTCCAGATAGGAAGGGGGAATTTTAACCCCTCCCACCCAACAGACACTGGGGGGATTGGGGGGGCAGGGTGTTGGAGGGGAGGCAGCAGTAGTTAACATAGAATGAGTGAATCCTGCTCCATTCCTGAACAGATAGAATTCCAAAATGTCTGATTATTCAGACATATGGGGCACACACATGAAGCAGGTGGAACCTCATACACTTCTGCAGATTGGGGTCCTACGACCTCATCATAATCAGGAAGTCTGTGAGGCCTAGGGTTACTAATCCTTCAGTATATTCCAAGAATTGAAAATCAATCTCTAGGGCAGTGCTGTGTGGAACCTAGGAGGAAAAATCATAAAAATTATGTGGAATTTCACTTTCTTTAAACATTTTCATTTATTAATAAAAACATTGAAGATAAGGGAAGATGGCTGTTTCAATATAAATCAAGGCTAATCCAATTGGGTACCAAAGACACCGAGATGGGGTGAATGCGGAAAAGGGTCAAAATGGACAAAAAAAGCCAACAAAGGCAGAGATGTAGAGATTTAAACACAATAGCAGGATCTCATTGGGGAGAATTTTCTCCATGTTGGGCAGTCCGAGCGGAAGTAGGTGCGGGCGGGCGCGGACCTGATCGCTGCCCGCGATCGGGTCCGCGCCGCCATTTTATGCAGGTGAGGCAATTAAGGCCTGCCCGGCGTATATCTCAACTCCCGAGGATAGCGGGAGTGGGAGGGCGGCGGCAGGCGTGAACAGACCGCCGGGTCCAATGGCGACCGGGTGGCCTGTTTAAATGAAGGCCTGGCAGCCCTTGTAAGGCTGCTCGCAATGGCTGCGAGAAGAGCACAGCAGAGGGCTACTGTGCATCACGCAGGTCCGGAGGGTAGGCCAGCGGGGCAGGCCAGGCGGAGGGTAGGCCAGTGGGGCAGGCCAGGCCGGAGGGTAGGCCAGTGGGGCAGGCCAGGCCGGAGGGCAGGCCAGCGGGGAAGTGTGCCCCTCATTTCTCAGATGAGTGCCTAGCTGCCTTCCTGGAAGAGGTAGCAGCGCGGTGGGAGTTCCTGATTCTAAGGGATGGGAAGCGGAGGCCTTCCCACCTGACCAAACGTGCGTGAGAAGAGGTGGCCGAGAGTGTGAGCTCCCATGGTGTGGTGCGGCGCACATGGGTCCAGTGCCATAAAAGATTCAACTATCTCCTGCACTCGGGAAGGGTAAGAACCATGTTGGCTGAGGTCACTTAATGCAGCCGTCACCCTTTCCCCCGACCAACCCCACGCAACTCTGAGTACAGTAACGGTATTGAATCCTTCACGGCATGTATCCCTTGCTGGGTGTGCCAGCAGGTATTGCCCATGCCGAGTTCACCCTGAGAGGGTTGAGCTAGGATAGGTTCTGCGCCCCCAGCATGTGTGACACTGACACCCAGAGTATAGAATGTGGGTGAAACTCAAGGATCTGCACCTAGGCATAGTGCTGGGACTGGGAAGCATGTTAAAGTCAGGGTGCTAACATGCTGGGAGGGGAGCTTCCAGGTGGCGGGGCATCAACCCATCTGTTGGTCTTTGCGCTCCACATGCTTGTGCCTCCTTGCTTAGCAAAGTTACACCTTGTGGTGCCACATGTGAAGGAGGCAGCATTTGGGCAAGGGGGAGGGGTCAGCCCTGGCTTCTTTGCATGAGTGTGTGGCAGCTGCGGGATAGCGAAGAACTGGAGTCCTACAATGTCCCACTCTGGTTGGGGTGGCGGGGATGCGATGGGACTCCAGGTACAGGCTGGACTAACCAATGTTCTTCTCTCCTTTTCAGGAGAAGACTGTGCGCAATTCCGCAGAGCAGATGCAGACTGGTGGAGGCCAGGCCCAGTTGGCGATCACGACACCTTTTGAGCAACAGGCCATGGATCTGGAGAGGCGCTATGCCTCCAGGTCCACCAGTGGCGGTGAGGCTGGGGTGCCACGGGGAGGCATGTTTAGCGAGCACTCAGGTCACCATGTGTGTCCCAGAAGCCATGGCACTGCTGAATGCTCAGTGATTGAAGTTTGCAACACGGGTCGACCATTGATTATGGAAGGATGAGTGCATAACGGTCCAGGGGACCGGCATGCAAATTGACATTGTCTGCACTGTAACTAATCAAACGTTCTTGTTCTTCCTTTCAGCATCACCGGAGCAGGGCCGGGAGGAGGAGGCAGAGGGGCCACCTCTCACCCTCCACTCACCAGCATCACACCATACCTGCCAGGCAGGCACCAGCACAGATACTAGCACCTCGGTGGGAATTAGATTTTCGGCTACTGTCCCGGGGCACGGCGGTGAGGGCATTTCACACTCGCTTGAGGTGCGGGCAGAGACAGAGAGTGCCCTGGGCGCTGGCAGCTGGAGGACTGCTGGGGACCAGGCACATGCTCGGTCGGTAGCTGATGATGTGTCTCTGGAGTCGTCCGTGAGGCAGCAAACGCTGGAAGTGCAGCAGGGTATGCAGGAGGATCTGGCGGAGATACATGAGGCTATGCGTGGCATGGTGCCCGTGCTTGAGGAGTCCATGCAGAGCATCACCAATGCATTGAGCACAATAGCCGAGTGACATGCTTCCTCCAAGGACAGAGTGGCGACTCACGTGGGGAGGCTCCTCCAGGAGAACAATCAGGGCCTCCTGGGGTTGCGCTGGGACCTGCAAGCCCTCACAACGGCTTTGACATCAGCTGGTCATTGCTCATGTGGGAGATGGTTTGGGCACCAAGTATCCCAACTCGGTGCCCATCCATCTACGGTCAGCAGGGAGGTCCGAAGCGACGTCACATCGGCGCAGCAACTGCCTGTCATCTCTGTGGACTCGTCTCATGTTGCTCCGGATGAGGGCAGCAGCTCCACCGCCCATCAGCCAGTGACCGTGGTATGTGATGAAGCTGCGGCGACTGGGGAGAAGCCAGCTGTGGAACTGGTTGCTCCCTCCCAGGCGGGGCCATCAAAGGCTCCACGGGCCCGAGGATGTCCGCCAAGGTCATCAAGGCCAGCAGGACAGCACAGTGAGCAGGCTGTCTCAGATGCCAGTACCAGCGAGGGGACAGCACCTAGACATAGCACCCATAAGCGTAAATTTAAGGCACCTTAGGCACACCACGGGTTTCTCACTGGTGCTTTTATGTTTGCCATAGCAGTTTATTGAAGACTTGGTGTGATGCGCAACACCATTTTTTTTGGTTTATGAAGTTACATTTGTTCTGTCAATAAATTTTGATATGTTGTCATGCCTCAGGGTGATTCCATACTCCTGCAAGTGGATGGGAACCCATGATGTTATGAGTGAGTTGTTTGACATTGAGCTTTATTGACAAAGGCCTCAGTTAATGTTACTATCCAGACAGATTTAGCACTCAGGTATCGAGCGTGGAGCCTGCAGCCTTGGAGTGTATTGAAAGTCGATCTGTGGTGGGCTAGCTGAAGGTTCTTTGAATTAAAGCCTCCCGGGTGTCCCTGCCTCCCTGGAGTATGCCCAGATCAGCGTCTACCCCCTCAGCGTTCTCCTGTGCGTGCTCATCCTCGGGCTCACTGCTGGACTCATCGTGTGCATCTGGAGCAACTGCGTCTACATCTTCCTCGTCCACTGCGTTGCCCCTTTCCAACAGCAGATTGTGGAGAGCACAGCATACAACCACTGTCAGCGACACACGATCTGGGGGGTATTGGACTGTGGTCCCTGAGCAGTCCAGGCATCGGAAGCACATCTTGAGAAGACCGATGGTTCTCTCCACCACAGCCCTTGTGAAGGCTTGGCTCCTATCGTACCGCTGCTCAGCCTCTGTTCTTGGATGGCAGAGAGGTATCATGAGCCACTTTTTGAGGAGATAGCCCTTGTCACCCAGCAGCCATCCATCCAGCCAGGCTGGAGCACTGAAGAGCCTTGGCACCTGGGAGTGCCTGAGTATGTAAGCATTGTGGGAGCTGCCTGGGTACCTTGCACAGACTTGCAGAATCTGCAGCTTATGATCACACACTATCTGCACGTTCAAGGAGCGAATCCCTTCCTGTTGACAAAGACACCGGGCTCACCTGCTGGTGCCTTGATGGCCACATGAGTGCAGTCAATTGCACCCTGGACGCAGGGGAAGCCAGCAATCGCTGCAAAGCCTCTGGCTCTGTCTGGCTAGCCTCATCCCAGCGGTAAAGGACGAAAATCAATGCACGCCTGAACAGAGCGTCTGTCACCTGCTTCACATAAGTGCGGACAGCTGACTGAGAGACTCCGCAAAGATCACCCACTGACCCCTGGAAAGAGCCGGAGGCATATGAGTTGAGGGCAGCTGTGACCTTTAGCGCCACTGGCATGGGGTTCCCAGCCACACAGTTTGCAGAGATCTCAGGGCCTATCATCTGACAAATGGAGGTGACTGTATCAGTCGGAGCCTCCTTCGGCACTGCACCTCAGACATATTGAGGTAGCTGCTTAGCCGCCTCTATACCCTGGCAGCAGAATAGTGGTGTCTTCTGCCTTGGACTTCCTGTTAGCCCTGAATCCCTTGTGCCTGCGCCTCTCCTCCCAAAGGTGGCTCCCCTGGGCTCCTAGCCTCCTCCCCGTTCTGGCCCTCTCTTCCTCCTCAGAGGAGGTGTCTCCAGCGGAGAGCACATCTCCCATTCCCAGGCTAAGGGAAGGCTTCCTGAAAGCTGCAGGCCCCAAAAATGATCTTTACTGTAGAGTCCTCATCTGAAGGCTTTTACTCCCGTCCAAGCGGTTGGTATGAGTTTTTAAGTATTCCTGCTCACACAGGCAAGTATCAGTAACTTTCACAATTACATACCTGACAGGTAACATTCGCGATCCCACTCACCCCTCTTATCCCGCCCCTGGATGAGGATTATACAAATGTCTCCTACCCACCTGCCTGTTGCACCCGTGCGACATCCTGAAGATCGCATGGGTCCCGAAAAATTACAGACAATTGCTGCCTCAAGGGCCTTAAGTACATGAATAATTAATGGCCCGCCACCTAAATATCGCGATGGCGCGTGGTGACGTCGGGATGCTCGCCCAACATCACCGCGCATCATTTTACTCGTTGGCATGCGGGGAAAATTCTGGCCATTAATATTTTTTAGCTCAGTCTCCCACTCCTCAAGGAAGTGTCCTAGGCCCAACCATCTTCAGTTGCTTCATCAATGTCCTTCCTGCCATCATAAGGTAGGAAGTGGGGATGTTCTCTGATGATTGCACAATGTTCAGCACCATTCGTGATTCCTTAGATACTGAAACAGTCCATGTCCGAATGAAGTAAGATCTGGACAATATTCAGACTTGGGTTGACAAGTGGCAAGTAACATTCGCACCACACAAGTGTCAGGCAATGACCATCTCCAATAAGAGAGAATCTAACCATCGTCCCTTGACATTCAATGGCATTACCATCACTGAATCCCTATCAACATCCTGGGGGTTACCATTGACCAGAAACTGAACTGAACTAGCCATTTAAATGCTGTGGCTAGGAGAATTCCTGGCTCTGCAAACTCAACCTTTAAAAATGTCTACCCGAGCTTCCAATTTCTGATCAAGAGCGCAGGCTAGAAAAGGAGCTGGGGAGGCGACCTCGAGAGTAGTGAGATATCAGAAGTCGGCCTGGCGCGGGTCAGGCAACTGGGGCCCAGATAAAAAGTGGGCCTTCTGAACAGGCCATCTGAGAAGTAGGTTGTCAATGGTAAAATCCCTGTGCCTCGGAGGAAATGTCATTGCCTTGTCAGGTGAGTGTCCAAGTTGTAAATGTTGCCTAACTGTTAGCTGTTACCTGGAACGGATGGCCCATCATGGGCTTTCATTGTTGCTGCCTAAAGTGTACTCTACTGAACCATGAAAGCATTGAGTGGATTCTCAAGACACAGCCATGGAGATGACATCATCTTGCCATCATTACATGGTACAAATATTATGCAGTTTGTATAGTTAGCTGCCAACACTCGGTGGATGGATGAATGTTGAACAGTGCCATATGCATTATCCCATCCACTTGCCCTCTTGCCGCCCATCTATCAGGACACGCACACACTGTTGAGCCTTGACCAGGTCCCTCACATCTGCACACTGTCATGGCATAACAGCGTGACTACGAGGCAATAAACCAATAGGGCTGTCAGTGATTGTGGAACACAGCATGCTACTTTGCAGGCACAGGTGCAACATACATGGCATCCGCGCAGAGCCATTTTCTCCACCACTGTCATGGAAGTATAATCATTTTCATAATATTTTTCTGGTCTATTGTGAAGTAGGTTTATGGGGGTAAGTATAGCTGGGTCTGTCTGTGTGTGATAATTACATTTGGAGTCAAATAGACTGCAAGTTTAAATCATCAAAAGAAGCTAGGAGCTTGACATGCTAATGAGTAAACATGGGTGCTGACTTGGCATGTAAGGTGTGAAAGGAATCTGCATTTTTAAGTAAATGAAGGAATATTTAGATTTCAAAGGGATTCAAGTCTGTTTACAACTAGCCAGATAAGCAAGGCTAAGGAATGTGTTTATTTTTCCCAAAGGTTACTGACAATACATAAGGACAACATTAAAATTTTTATATTGTGAGAGGGATACAGTTTCAAGATGTGTAGAACAATAGAATTTACATATTAAAAAGAGAGAAACATATATAAAGGAGAATGAAAGGCTATGTGTCAGGAGAAGGCCATGTAAAAGCTAACAGGAGTGTATGAAAAACCTTAATGAAGTCTCCAGCATATGTGCAGAAGTCTGCTGTTTAATAGAACTGAAGCTGGAGAAAAACCATTTGGAATTCCACTGTCCAGGATATTGTGTTAACTTGCTGAATCTGTTGTAAATCTAAAATCTATTTCGGACCGTTGCCTTAAAGGGAGTGTAACTGGGAGTCAGGTTAATAAGGAATTTTAGGATTTATTATAGTAATAGTAGTCTTATGTATGTGCTTGAAATATTTTATTTTGATAATAAATATTTTAATCTAACTTTTAAAATCTCTAAAGGCCTTGGCGGACTTATTACTTCTGAATTCAGTGCATACATCTCATAATAAATACAAACTGCAAAACTGCTGTGATAGCAGGACCAAGTTTCCCTCATGGATTTGGTCCACCTGGCACACATCATCTGCCATGTCATAACAACCACACCTTAACAGTAATCATTGATAATATGGTGAAAATTGTTAGTGCATGTAAGCATACAAAAGTGCATGAGAGCATTGTAATCTGAATGGGTTACAACCTTTTCGTCTTACATTTTTACTGATAGAATATCACACAAAGGAGACACAGGGGAATGGATGGGTCCAGCTGCCTCACATTTTTCTGACCAGGGCTCCATGTTTTGGTGGAAGAGATCGTCCTCAGCCCTGCTGTCCACCATAATGCTGCTGCTGCAACCAACAAGGCCTGGATTTAAATTGCGGTTGTGTTGAGCGCAGCAGGGAACCATCAGCACTCATGGATTCGGTGCAGGGAAAGGTTCAATGACCTGCTGCATTCTGGCATGGTGAATAGCTTGACTCATCCAGGCAGAGCGGCAAGGCAAGCATATCTTCATGCTGGAGCTAAGGTGTGAGACCTGCCACGTACCTCTGCTTCAGCATTGAGGCTTGTATGTGAATGCAGCTCATGCATGTAGGTGTGCACAGAACACATGTAAACAAGTACTGTGATGCACAGATGCAGTGAGGAGCGATATCCCTCCATGCAGTATATATCAGGCTAACATAAATTCAGGTCGTCATTGCAATCAAAAGGGTGAAGAAAGGCAGGGAGATGGCCTGGACTGGAGGTGGGTCAGCCTGGTTGAGACACATCTATCCTATAGAACAGATGGCCATGGAAATTGCCAGGGTACCTGAACAGCTGTCTGATGGTGGTGATGAATCACTGTTAGCAGGTGATAAAGGTGGTGTTAAAATCACCTTGGGACATTGTGGTAATGGTGGACCTCATTATGTGAGTTCACTGAATAGAATGGGATGTTGGCATGACAGAGGGTGCAAGCATGGGGATGCATCATAAGGCTAACAAGCATGGTTGAGGCAATGGCATGCATCAGACCGTGCTTTCACAATGGGAAGTGCTATACCTAAATAACTTCTTTTGTGTCTCACACAGGTCCCAGCCCTGATCCCTCAGCCCTCCCCCCCCACCACCCCCCCGCCCCCGACTCCCCCAGGACAGATTATTCCTTGGGCACCAAGAGGAGGAAGAGATGTCCAAGGAGACAGCGTCACATCTGACTAGCCCACATCCTGCCAAATCAGAAACAAGCACTTCAGAGGGATGTGGCATGCATGTAGAGTTGGTGGCATGGGTTGAAAATCACCATACCAGAGTGCAGGAGGACATGTCATAGACAGAGGCATCTGAGCACAGTCTCAGTATGAGAAGGGAGAAAAGTCACGATGATGCTCCAGTAGGCAGGAATGTGAAACTTCAGGAGTCACCTTTTGGGGCGCAGTATTTTGAGAATCAGCAGCAGATGTGTAGACATTTGGTGGAGTTCCCTGAGGCAGTGGGAGCTCTTGGACTGTGAGTGGAGGAGTTATGAACTCCCCATTGTCTCAGGGGCTCAGCTGCATGAGTTCTGACCATGAGAGATTGGCCAATCTTATGGAGAGACACATTCAGCAACACTCTAAGTGGATGCAAGAGAAGCGTCTCGACCAGGAAATGGTGCAAGCCTCCCTCAACAGCCTGGATCAGTCTGCTCAGAGTATGAGCACTGACATCCATGGAATACATAAGGAGCTGCATACCCTTATCAGGACAGTTACACTGTTGACACATTGGTTACTGGAATGGACAACTGCTGCATGCCAGCAGCCAGGCCCATCAACTCACCATGAAGGTCAACTCAGTTCCGTGCAGATCACTGAGAAGGGTGAAGGAACCGAGAGCTCCTCATCTTCCTCTACCTCCCCAACCTCTCCACCAGAGCCCACGTCTGCTGCACATGTGCCAGTGGCCATGGCTGCCTATGCAGAGATGATCGCAGTCTGAAGGAGATCCCCAATGGGTGCTTGCACGACGATGCAGGTCACCGTGCTCCTCACTGCCGTTTGGACGGAGATGTGAGCAGCTTACCTCCACCTCCTCCAAGTCAACATGGGGGACACTTCACATGAGTGTGCAAGAATGAAGGGCATCGTCTCGCCTACAGCACTAGTAGGTTCACCATGGTTACACTTTTCACATTGTCATGACAGTGGATAACAGCCCCAAATTACTTGCAGGCAGATTGAACTTTTAAGGGATGCATGTGTTTTTTTAAAAAGGCATACAACCAAAAGTTGGCTGAGAATGTAAAGTAACTACTTTCTTGATCGACTAGTTCAGAGAGAACATGGTATGTCGCACCTAAAAAGGTGTCAAGGCTGACTTCAGACAGAAACACTTGAAATGCAAAAGACTGAACATTAATCCCCTGTGGTTGTGGAGACAATGGAGACTGATTACCACATCTCAGCAGAAACCATCTCCTGTTGAGTTATATCTCAGAATGTGGAAATGATCTGAGTTGAAAGAAACGGACTCAGGACAAAAGACATGCTTGGTTTTTCCCTTCCAGGAATACACAAGGAAATGGTTTAAAAAGCTAGCTACAGACCTGATCTGTGTGTTCTAGTTCTGGTCTGCTGGTGTGTGCTAGTGAGAGTCACAGCAGAAGAAGATCAACTAGGCATCCCTTTGCAGCTTGTAAGCATATGCTCTCTCCTCTCCCTCTGTTGCTGGAGGCAAGAGGACTTTAAACTAGAAAGTGGGGGGGGGGGTGGGGTTGGGAAGGGCAAAACTCCAAGAAGTATGACTAATGGGAAACAAAGCAGCAGGTTAGCGTGTTGGCGGGGGGGAGGAGGGTGGATTCAACTTCATGGAAAATTATGAAAAAACTGAAAAGAAAGGAGAGCCCAGGAGAGGCTATTAAAGTCTCCAGAACACAAAATAGGACAGAGTGTTTGGAAAGGGCTAGGAATCTAACTTCAAGCACATCAGATAAAGGGACGACAATGAGAAAGGGGACGGGAAATACAGGACTGAAGGTGTTGTATCTGAATGCATGCAGTATACGAAATAAGGTAAATGAGCTTGTGGCGCAAATTGAAATTGGCAGGTATCATGTGGTGGGCATTACGGAGACATGGCTGCAAGGGGATCAGGACTGGGAGCTAAATATCCAAGGATATGCATCCTATCGAAAAGATAGGCAGGTTAGCAGAGGGGGTGGGGTTGCTCTGTTAGTAAGAAATGAAATTAAATCGATAGCAAGAAATGATGTAGGGTCAGATGATGTAGAATCTGTGTGGGTAGAGTTGAGGAACCGCAAAGGTAAAAAACCATAATGGGAGTTATGTACAGGCCTCCGAACAGTAGTCACGACGTGGGGCACAAGATACACCAGGAGATAGAAAAGGTGTGTAAGAAAGACAAGGTTACAGTGATCATGGGGGATTTCAATATGCAGGTAGACTGGGAAAATCAGGTTGCTAGTGGATCCCAAGAAAAGGAATTTGTGGAATGTCTACGCGATGGCTTTTTGGAGCAGCTTGTGGTGGAGCCCACTAGGGAACAGGCAATTCTAGATTTAGTGATGTGTAATGAGGCAGATTTGATAAGGGAGCTTAAGGTGAAGGAATCCTTAGGAGGAAGTGACCATAATATGATAGAATTTACCCTGCAATTTGAGAGGAAAAAGCTGGAATCAGATGTAACGGTATTACAGTTGAATAAAGGCAACTACAGAGGCACGAGGGAGGAGCTGGCCAGAATTGACCGGGAGATGAGCCTAGCAGGAAAGACAGTGGAACAGCAATGGCAGGAGTTTCTGGGAGTAATTTGGGAGACACAGCAAAAATTCATCCCTAGGAAGAAGAAGCATACTAAAGGGAGGACGAGGCAACCATGGCTGACAAGGGAAGTCAGGGACAGCATAAAAGCTAAAGAGAAAGCATACAATGCGGCGAAGAGCAGTGGGAAACCAGGGGATTGGGAAACCTACAAAGACCAACAGAGGACTACTAAAAAAGAAATAAGGAGGGAGAAGGTTAAATATGAGGGTAAACTAGCCAGGATTATAAAAGAAGATTGCAAGAGTTTTTTTAGATATATAAAGGGTAAGAGAGAGGCAAAAGTGGACATTGGGCCGCTGGAAAATAACGCTGGAGAAGTAGTAGTGGGGAACAAAGAAATGGCGGAGGAACTGAATAGGTACTTTGCGTCAGTCTTCACAGTGGAAGACACGAGTGACATCCCCAAAGGTCAAGAGAGTCGGGGGGCAGAGGTGAGTATGGTGGCCATTACCAAGGAGAAGGTGCTAGGAAAACTGAAAGGTCTGAAGGTGGATAAATCACCTGGACCAGAAGGATTACACCCCAGAGTTCTGAAGGAGATAGCTGAAGAGATAGTGGAGGCGTTAGTGGTGATCTTTCAGGAATCACTGGAGTCAGGGAGGGTCCCAGAGGACTGGAAAATCGCTAATGTAACCCCCCTGGTTAAGAAGGGAGTGAGGCAAAAGACGGGAAATTACAGGCCGAGCCTGACGTCGGTCGTTGGTAAGATTTTAGAGTCCATTATTAAGGATGAGATTTCAGAATACTTGGAAGTGCATGGTAAAATCGGGCAAAGTCAGCATGGTTTCATCAAGGGGAGGTCATGCCTGACAAATCTGTTAGAATTCTTTGAGGAGGTAACAAGTAGGTTAGACAAAGGAGAGCCAATGGATGTTACGTACTTGGACTTCCAGAAGGCCTTTGACAAGGTGCCGCACAGGAGGCTGCTCAGTAAAATAAGAGCCCATGGTGTTAGAGGCAAGGTACTAGCCTGGATAGAAGATTGGCTGTCTGGCAGGAGGCAGAGAGTGGGGATAAGGGGGTCCTTCTCAGGACGGCGGCTGATGACTAGTGGCGTTCCGCAGGGGTTAGTGTTGGGACCACAACTTTTCACTTTATACATTAATGATCTAGATGAAGGAACTGAGGGCATCCTGGCTAAGTTTGCAGATGATACAAAGATAGGTGGAGGGACAGGTAGTATTGAGGAGATGGGGAGGCTGCAGAAGGATTTGGACAGGTTAGGAGAATGGGCAAAGAAGTGGCAGATGGAATACAACGTGGGCAAGTGTGAGGTCATGCACTTTGGTAGGAAGAATAGAGGCATAGACTATTTTCTAAATGGGGAGAGAATTCAGAAATCTGGAGTGCAAAGAGACTTGGGAGTCCTAGTCCAGGATTCTCTTAAGGTTAATTGCAGGTTGAGTCGGTAGTTAGGAAGGCAAATGCAATGTTGGCATTTATTTCGAGAGGACTAGAATATAAAAGCAGGGATGTGCTGCTGAGGCTTTATAAGGCTCTGGTCAGACCACATTTAGAATATTGTGAGCAATTTTGGGCCCCGTATCTCAGATGTGCTGGCCCTGGAGAGGGTCCAGAGGAGGTTCACGAGAATGACCCCAGGAATGAAAGGCTTAATATATGAGGAACGTTTGAGGACTCTGGGTCTATACTCGATGGAGTTTAGAAGGATGAGGGGGGATCTGATTGAAACTTACAGAATACTGAAAGGCCTCGATAGAGTGGACGTGGGGAAGATGTTTCCATTAGTAGGAGAGACTAGGACCCGAGGGCACAGCCTCAGAGTAAAGGGAAGACCTTTGAGAACAGAGATGAGGAGAAACTTCTTTAGCCAGAGAGTGGTGAATCTATGGAATTCATTGCCACAGAAGGCTGTGGAGGCCAGGTCATTGAGTGTATTTAAGACCAAGATAGATAGGTTCTTGATTGGTAAGGGGATCAAAGGTTACGGGGAGAAGGCGGGAGAATGGGGTTGAGAAACTTATCAGCCATGATTGAATGGCGGAGCAGACTCGATGAGCCGAATGGCCTAATTTCTGCTCCTATGTCTTATGGTCTTATGGTCTAAGACAGCAAAGCCACAACCAAAATTGGAAATAGGACAGCTCCTTTAGCTAACCTGTAGAACCAAGCATCTCTAACTCAACTGCTCAACTACCAAAGTCAGCTCTTCCGGGATCACCCAACTTAACAGCCACAAAGTTTCGCCATCTGAGCCTTGCAGACAAGCCAAAGACTGATTCATATATGTTTTTTAACTTTTACTTTTGTACTCAACTTCTCATTTCTTATCTATGTGTTTGTGTGTTTCATTTTTATTATTTTTTCTCAGGTTTTTAGTAACTAATAAACTTACTCTTTCTTTGACTCAAGAAAGCTGGTTAAATTGGCTTCTTCTGAAATACAAATACATTTGGACTGGGAAAAGATATCCAGGAGGAAAGGGAGCCCTTTCACATTAACCTTGGTGTGACCAACCGAGGGAGTTGAATAAAGAAGGGGAGCTAGCTCATTCCTCCTCACCTAGGAACATAACAAAATTGAGGTCCTGTTCAGGAAGTTAACAATTGGGGGTATCTCAGCTGGGATCATAACAAATTGGAGGATCTCGCCTGGGGACCGGTCGTAACAAATTGGGGGCTCAGTGCCGGAATAGTTCCCACGGACATAGCAATAGAATTAGAGTGGGGGAAGTAAGTTGCTCCTTTGAAACCAATTTTAAAAACTGCAAAAAGATTTTCTTGAGTCTGTACTACTAAAGTGTAGAATTCTCCACATTTGATGCCAGCCTTTTCCTAGGAGAAGCGGAAGTTACTTTTGAGAATTTAAAAGTTTTATCCCTCGAAGAGTTAAAAGAGTTAGCTGGGCACTTAGGACTAGGGATTCGCTCAAATAGGATGACACGTGTAATATAACAATGAGTGGCAGAATTTTTCACTGAGCGGGCAGGCGCATGCCTGACCTGCTGGAGCGTAAAATGACGTGCGATGATATCGGGTGAGCGTCCCGACGTCATTGTGCACTTGCGCGATATTTCACTCGGTGGATGCATGCGGGAGTCGGAGCCGTGCCTGCCATTAATTAACAGCCCAGTTAAGGGCCTTGACAACCCAACTGATGGCAATTTAACGAGTTTTCGCTCATCGCACAGGAAAAAAGGACAGGAAGGCTGGAAACAATTTGCAAAACCTCACCCACAGATGGGATAAGAAAGGTCAGCAGCATTGTCAATGTGAGTAGTGAGGGGTTTTGGAGATAACTTGCTGCTGCTGGCTTATTGAGACTTGGCAGCTTATCCGCTGATTGGAGCTTCATTCCTAGCATTTCCAGGCTTCTTTTCTGGACTCAAAGCTGTCTTCCAGGCTCCCTGAGGGTTTGGACCATGTGGACCCTTCCAGACAGCATTCCCTTACCCTGGTAATAGGGATTGTGGTCTCCGTTGGAGGCACCTCCTCTGAGGAAGAACAGAGGGGCATAAAGGAGAGGAGGCCAGGTGTCCCAGTGCAGCTTCCAGGGGAGGGACCTGTGGGAGGAGAGGCGCAGGCACAAGTGGTGCAGGGCCAACAGGAAGTCCAAGGCGGAAGGGGCTGCAGAAGACACCACTATCCTGCTGCCAGAGTTTACAGGCAGTGACGCAGCTACCTCAATATGTCTGAGGTGCAACGCTGAAGGAGGCTTTGCCTCACAAGGGAGACCGTGACCTCCAATTGCCATTGGACCTGACAGCCGACAGACCCCCGCCCCCACTCAGCCCTTCCCGGCCAGTGATGAGCCATGTTTCACACTGAGCGGTCCTTAATTGGCTTGCCAGCGTGACCGTGAAATCACAGTCAGGCCCTGATCGCACCCAGTGGCTAGATTACAGACCACCCCACCCGCCCCCGCCGAGCCCGCCTGACGAGGGCAAAATTCTGCCCTATGTCGCAAACGTAAGATAAGACTATGAAAAAAAGTGGAATTGCTGGAAACGCAGCTAAACAGGAACAAAAAGAGGTAGGACTCCAAGCATTAGGATATGAGAGAAAAAGAAGACAAAGAGGAAAGGGAAAAGGAAAGAGAGAAAAAGGAAAGGGAAAGAGAGAGAAGGAAAGAAGAGGAACCTTTCCAAAGAGAAAGGGAAAGAGAGAAAAAGGAAAGGGAGGAACAGGAAGCCTTCCAAAGAGAACGGAAAGAGAGACAGGAAAGAGAAAGGGAAAGGGAGGAAGCTTTCCAAAGAAAACTACGTGAACTAGAAAGAGAGATAGGCATCCCATAAAATAACACTCGCAAGCAGTTAGGGAAGAAACTGAAAGGGCTGGAGGAAGCCAGCCGAGATCTGTAGGAATACACTCAGCCCTTCCCGGCCAGTGACGAGCCATGTTTCACACTGGGTGGTCCTTAATTGGCCCGCCAGCGTGACCATGAAATCACAGTCGGGCCCTGATCGCATCCAGTGGCTAGATTACAGATCACCCCACCCGCTCTGAGAGAGCCCAGAATAGTTCAAATGCCTTAAAGGGGGCAATAGAGACTGTAAGGGTTGAGTAACTAGGCAAGGGCTACTTGCAATCAAGGAGGCAGGGAACACGCAGCCAAAGTCTGCAGAGAGGCAGAGAGCTGGAGAGTGTTCAGAGGCCCAAAAGGAGACGATAGAACCAGTGAGGGTTGGAGTAGTTAAGAAACAGCTTCTTGAATTTAAAAGTTAACGAGGTTCCAGGAGATACTGGTGGAATTTAAACCAGGCAGAGAGGGTGACCTTTAAACTAAGTTAAGAGGTACATTTTTTGCAGAATTAAACAGGGGCCAGGCAATTCCAAGACAAGCAAGGAAGCAGAGAGAGCGGTGCCATGCCTGGCTGCAGAGCCACGATAAGTTAAAAAAGGCGAAAGACAGGCCTGCAGATGCACAAAGAAACAAGGTAGAACCTGAACAAGTTAAGAGGATCAAAGCTAGACCAGCAGTAATAAAAGAAGTCCATGAGAGACCTGTAAAGGTTAAAAAGGAGGATAGGAATAGGCCAATGGTCTGTTTGGCAGACAGCTTCATAGCAGATTTAAATAGGGATGGTGGGGATTCCCAAACAGAAAGGCAGATAGTGAGGGAGATGCCTCACCCAGTTGAAAAGCCACAAGGGAGTACAGCAGGAGCTGAACATCCACTTGGAGGCGGTAATGTTCCAGGAGACGTAGACCAGGTTAGGGGAACATGAGAGGAGAGTGCTAGAGGGGGACCCAAACCAGGCAGTCAGCAATACCTAGAGGAGTGTGCAAGAGGGGGACCCTGGGACAGACAGTCAACAGCACTTAGAGGAAAGTGTGAGAGGAGGACCCTGGGACAGGTATTCAGCTGCACCTAGAGGAGAGTGCGAGAGGAGGACCTGTTTCTACCTGTCACAGCCGAAGTGTGACGTCAAAGGAAAACAGATAGGTTTTCCTATCCAACAGATTGGTAGGTATCTCTTCTGTGTCTCTTTTGACTGGCCAAGTGGTTTGAATCAGGAGACGTAATTACAGTTGAAGAGTACAGTTAAGAAATTACTTTTAAAATATTTAACATCCAAATTAATTAATTAAATAGAATAGAGATGGCTGGGCAGGCAATATGTTGCAGCTGTAGTATGTGGGAATTGGTGGATGCCGGTACAATCCACAATGACCACATCTGCAGCAAGTGTTGGCTGCTCGAAGAACTTTGGCTCAGAGTTAATGAGCTAGAGTCTGAGCTGCGGACACTGCAACACATCAGGGAGGGGGAAAGTTACCTGGACATTGTGTTTCAGGAGACAGTCACACCCCTTAGATTAATTACATCAAATTTGGGCCGTGGTCCGGGACAGGAGGGTGTGACTGCATGTGAGGCAGGTATGGGGATCCAAAATTGAGCTTTGGAGGAGCCTCAGCCAGTGCCCTTGTCCAGTAGGGACGAGGTTCTTGGTTCTGGTGTGGGCAAGGCACAGACTGCAGGAAGGATGAGCAAACTGACCACAGCACCGTGGTACAGAGTGCCATTCAAGTTGGGGAGGAAAGAGAAATGTAGTAATAATAGGGGAAAGCATAGTTATGGGAATAGATATTGTTCTCTGCAGCAAAGATAGAGAGTCCCGAAGGCTGTGTTGCCTATCTGGTGCCAAGGTTACGGATATCTCTTCTGGGCTGTAGAGGAACTTGGAGTGGGAGGGGAAGGATCCCAGTTGTCGTGGTCCACATAGGTACCAATGACATAGGTAGGACTAGGAAAGACTGCCCACCGGGATGGTCTGATGGCTCTCCGCTTCTTCCTCGAACAAAGGCCCGAATAATCCCCATCCACCACTACTCACCTCCGTCTGGCTGAACTTGTTCTCACACTGAACAAGTTCTCCTTAAAGTCCGCTCACTTCCTCCAAATAAAAGGTGTGGCTATGGGTACCCGCATGGGCCCCAGTTATGCCTGTCTCTTTATGGGGTGTGTGGAACATTCCTTGTTCCAGTCCTACTCCGGCCCCCTCCCACAACTCTTTCTCCGGTACATCGATGATTGCTTCGGTGCTGCTTCATGCTCTCGTCTGGACCTGGGAAAATTTATTAATTTTGCTTCCAATTTCCACCCCTCCAGCATTTTCACATGGTCCATCTCTGACACTTCCCTTCCCTTCCTTGACCTCTCTGTCTCAATTTCTGGTGATAGACTGTCCACCAATATTCATTTCAAGCCCGCCAACTCCCACAGCTACCTCGACTACAGCTCCTCACACCCCGCTTCCTGTAAGGACGCCTCCGTCGCATCTGTTCTGATGATGCCACTTTCCAAAATAGTTCCTCTGACATGTCTTCCTTCTTCCTTAACCGAGGTTTTCCACCCACGGTGGTTGACAGGGCCCTCAACCGTGTCCGGCCCATCTCCCGCACATCCACCCTCACACCTTCCTCTCCCTCCCAGAACCATGATAGGGTCCCCCTTGTCCTCACTTATCACCCCACCAGCCTCCGCATTCAAAGGATCATCCTCCACCATTTCCGCCAACTCCAGCATGATGCCACCACCAAACACATCTTCCCTTCACCCCCCTGGCGGCATTCCGCAGGGATCATTCCTTCCGGGACACCCTGGTCCACTCCTCCATCATCCCCTACACCTCAACCCCCTCCCACGGCACCTTCCCATGCAACCACAGAAGGTGCAACACCTGCCCCTTTATTTCCCCTCTCCTCACCGTCCAAGGGCCCAAACACTCCTTTCAAGTGAAGCAGCATTTCACTTGCACTTCCCTCAACTTAGTCTACTGCATTTGTTGCTCCCAATGCAGTTTCCTCTACATTGGAGAGACCAAACGCAGACTGGGTGACCGCTTTGCAGAACACCTTCAGTCTGTCCACAAGTGTGACCCAGACCTCCCTGTCGCTTGCCATTTCAGCACCCCACCCTGCTCTCATGCCCACATGTCCCGTCCTTGGCTTGCTGCATTGTTCCAGTGAAGCTCAATGCAAACTGGAGGAACAGCACCTCATCTTCCAACTAGGCACTTTACAGCCTTCCGGACTGAATATTGAGTTCAACAATTTTAGATCATGAACTCTCTCCTCCATTCACATCCCACCTATTTCCATTATTTTTTAATGTATTTCCATCCATGTTTTATCTCTACCTTTTAGCCTATTTCGATCCCTTCCTTTCACCCCACACCACCCCCACTAGGGCTACCTGTACCTTGCTTGTCCTGCTTTCTATCCTTAATTAGCACATTCCTTAGATAATATCACTACCTTCAACACCTCTTTGTCCTTTTGTCTATGACATCTTTTGGCTATCTCCACCTATCACTGGCTCTCTATCCAGCTCTACCTGTCCCACCTCCCCACCCTTAAACCAGCTTATATTTCACCTTTTCTATTTTTACTTAGTTCTGTTGAAGAGTCATACGGACTCGAAACGTTAACTGTGTTCTTCTCCGCAGATGCTGCCAGACCTGCTGAGTTTTTCCAGGTATTTTTAATTTTGTTTTGGATTTCCAGCATCTGCAGTTTTTTGCTTTTAACTAGGAAATAGGTCCTGCTGAGTGACTACGAGCAACTCGAGGCTAAATTAAAAAGCAGAACCACAAAGGTAATAATCTCCAGATTACTACTTGAGCCACCTGCAAATTGACATAAGGTAAATAAAATTAGAGAGGTAAATGCGTGGCTCAAAGATTTGGTGTGGGCGAAATAGGTTCTGATTCATGGGGAACTGGCACCAGTACTGGGGAAGGAGAGAGCTGTTCCATTGAGACAGACTTCATTTGAACCTTACTGGGACCAGTGCCCTGGCGAATTGTATAACTAGGGTTGTAGATAGAAATTTAAACTAATTAGTGGGGGGGAGGGTTCAATTGAAGGGAAATTTTAAAAATAGAAAAGAAACGAGAGAGCAGAGTTGCAGGGCAGAGAAGAGGCAAACAATAATCAAAGTGTGACAGGAAGGGGCAGAAAATATAAGAGAAGAGTGCAGCAGATATCAGAGCCAGAATGAGCAATAATGGTAAAAAGTCTAAGCTTAAGGCTCTTTACTTGAATGCACACAGCATTTGTAACAAGATAGATGAGTTGACGGCACAAATAGAAATAAATGAATATGACTTGATAGCTATTACAGAGACGTGGTTGCAGGGTGACCAAGACTGGGAACTCAATATTCAAGGGTATTCGACGTTCCGGAAAATTATTATATTTTTTTTTTATTCATTCACGGGATGTGGGCTTCGCTGGCTAGGCCAGCCTTTATTGTCCATCCCTAGTTGCCCTTGAGAAGGTGGTGGTGAGCTGCCTTCTTGAACCGCTGCAGTCCATGTGGTGTAGGTACACCCGCAGTGCTGTTAGGGAGGGAGTTCCAGAATTTTGACCCAACGACAGTGAAGGAATGGCGATATATTTCCACGTCAGGATGGCGAGTGACTTGGAGGGGAACTTCCAGGTGGTGGTGTTCCCATCTATCTGCTGCCCTTGTCCTTCTAGCTGGTGGATTTGGAAGGTGCTGTCTAAGGAGCTTTGAACTCCTGCAGTGCATCTTGTAGATGGTACACACTGCTGCTACTGTGCATTGGTGGTGGAGGGAGTGAATGTTTGTGGATGTGGTGCCAATCAAGCAGACTTCTTTGCCCTGGACGGTGTCCAGCTTCTTCAGTGTTGTAGGAGCTGCACTCATCCAGACAAGTGGGGAGTATTCCATCACACTCCTGACTTGTGCCTTGTAGATGGTGGACAGGTTTTGGGGAGTTAGGAGGCGAGTTACTCGTCGCACGATTCCTAGCCTCTGACCCCTGGCAAAAAGGAAGAGGTGGGGTAGCTTTGTTAACAAAGGAAGGTATCAGTGCGGTGGTGAGTAGTGATATAAGTGCAATAGATTATGCTGCAGAATCAATTTGGGTGGAAATGTGGAATAGGAAGGGAAAGAAGTCACGGGTAGGAGCTGTCTAAAGGCCCCTGAAGAGTTGCCTTACTGTAGAACAAAATATAAATCAGAAAATGTGTAAGAAGGGTGCTACAATTGTCACGGGTAATTTTAATCTGCATATTGACTGGACAAATCAGATTGGCAGGGGTAACTTGGAAGACGAATTTGTAGAATGAATCAGGGAATGTTTCTTAGAGCAATACATTGCAGAACCTACCCGGGAACAGGTTATTTTAGATCTAGTAATGTGTAATGAAATGGGATTAATAAGAGATATCATAGTTGGGGGTCCTCTAGGGGGTAGCGATCACAACATGGTAGAACTTCAAATTCCGTTTGAGAGCGAGCAACTCAGGTCTCAAACCAGTGTCCTCAACTTGAATAAGGGCAATTACCGAGGTATGAAGAAAGAGGTACCTAAAGCGGGCTGGGAAAATAGACAAAGGGGAAGGTCAGTGGATGAGCAGTGGCAGACATTTAAGCAGATACTTCATAACGCTCAGCAAAGGTTTATCCCAGTCAAAAAGAAGGACTCAATGAGAAGGTGAACCACCCATGGTTAACGAAGGTGGTCAAGGAGAGTATCCAATCAAAAACTAAGGCATACAAAGTGGCAAAAACTAGTGGTAGGCCAGAGGATTGGGAATTTTTTAGGAACTAGCAGCGGATGACTAAAAAGCTAATAAAGAGGGAGAAAATTGATTATGAAAGTAAATTGTCAAGAATTATAAAAACAAACAGCAAGAGCTTCTACAGGTACATAAAAAGAGAGTAGCTAAAGTGAGCACGGGACCCTTGGAGGATGCAACTGGAGAATTGATAACAGGGAACAGGGAAATGGCAGATAATTTTAACCAATATTTTGCATCGGTCTTTACGGTGAAGGACAGTATAAACATCCCAAGGAGCTAATGGGAGGGAAAAGCTTGTAACAGTCTCTATCATGAGGGACAAATTATTTGACAAACTAATGGGACTAAAGGCAGACAAGCCACCAGGACCTGATGGCCTGCATCCAAGGATTTTAAAGGAAGTGGCTGCAGAGATAGAGGAGCATTGGTCGAAGCATTCCAAAACTCACTGGATTCTGAGAGGGTCCCAGCGGATCGGAAAACCGCTAATGTGACGTCCCTGTTCAAGAAGAGAGGGGGACAAAAAGCAGGCCAGTCAGCCTAACAACTGTCATTGGAAAAATGCTAGAGTCCACTCTTAAGGAATAAATAGCAGGGCATTTAGAAAAGCTTAATGCAATCAACCAGAGTCAACATGGTTTTGTGAAAGGGAACTCATGTTTGACAAATTTGCTAGAGTTCTTTGAGGATATAATAAGCAGAATTGATAAAGAGGAACCGGTAGATGTAGGAGCTCATAGTATTGGGGGTAATGTATTAGCATGGATTGAGGATTGGTTAACACACAGAAGACAGAAAGTCGGGATTAATGGGTCTTTTTCAGGTTGGAAAGACATAACTTGTGGATTGCCACAAGGATCAGTCCTAGGGCCTCAATTTTTTACTATCTATATTAATGACTTGGCGGAGGGAGCAAAGTGTAATATATCCAAATTTGCTGATACAAAAATAGGCGGGAGGGCATATTCTGATGAGGACATAGGGAATCTGCAAGGGGATATATTGAGTGAGTGGGCAAAAACTTGGCAGGTGGAGTTTAATGTAGGAAAGTGTGAGGTCATGCATTTTGGTAGGAAGAAACAAAAGGCAGGCTATTATTTAAATGGAGAGAGACTCCAAGAAGGTGCAGCACAGAGGACCTGGGTGATCTCGTGCACGAAACACAAAAAGTTAGCATGCAAGTGCAGCAAGTAATTAAGAAGGCGAATGGAATTTTGGCCTGTGTTGCTAGGGGGTTGGAGTTTAAAAATAGGCACGTTTTGTTACAACTGTACAGGGTTTTGGTGAGGACACATCTGGAGTACTGTGTACAGTTTTGATCCCTGTATTTAAGAAAGGATATGCTGGCATTGGAGGCAATTCAAAAGAGATTCATTAGGCTGATTCCTGGGATGAAGGGGTTGACTTATCAAGAACGGCTAAACAGGTTAGGCCTTTATTCATTAGAGTTTAGAAGAATGAGGGGTGGTCTTATTGAAACGTACAAGATTCTGATGGGGCTTGACAGGGTAGATGTTGAGAAGATGTTTCCACTAGTAGGGAATCTCGAATTAGGGGACATAGAATAAGGGACACTCATTTAAAGCTGAGATGCAAAGGAATTTCATCTCTCAGAGGGTAGTGAATGTCTGGAATTCTCTACCCCAGAGAGCTGTGGAGGCTAGATCACTGAAAGTATTTAAAGAGGAGGTAGATAGAGTTTTGAAATATCAGGGAGTTGAAGGCTATGAGGAACTGGCACAAAAGAGGGGTTGAGGCCTGGAGCAGATCAGCCATGATCTTATTGAATGGCAGGGCAGGCTTCAGGGTTGAATGGCCTACCTCTTCCTATTTCTTATGTTCCTTATTCCCAAGATAACGGAGGGTGCTATTGAACCAATGTTCTGCTTGAGTGATAGCTTTGTGGCAAATTTAAATAGGGAACAGGGAAAATTCCCAAATAGCCAGGGAAACGTGAGGGTGATGCCCCATTTAGCTGAAGAGTCACAGGGCACAGCAGCCAAAGCTATGTGAACGAGGATATCGCCAAAGATACAGGACAGAACAGGGACGCAAAATGGTCCCAAACCAGGCAGAATGTTTTAAAAAGAAAGAAGCCCGTATCCCGACGGCATGAGCAGGAGGTCTGGTGTAATGATTGTAAGTTAAACCATGTCTTATTGTTAAGGGGATCATGTGGCTGTATAGACCAATCAGCCCTAAGCGCGGGGAATCTCAGCTTTTTAGCCTTGGTCTTGGAACAAGCATTTAGCCCTTCTGAAGCCTGTTAAAAAAAGTTCACTGTTTCTTACAAGAAACCCGTCCTGCACGCTCCAAGTTTATTACAACTGGCGACAAGGATAAAAAGGGTTGACACAGCCCTCATCTCGCGACTGTGAGTATTCTAATTTTAATGGATGAAAAGAAAAGTGTGCTCACCAGAAATGCCTCACTTTAGTAGAATTGACCTGTACAACTCAACTGTCGAGGACTGGAGTCAATACATTGAACGATTAGGTTTCTACTCTATAGCTAACGAAATAACGGCTGAGGAGAAAAGGGAGGCAATTCTCCTAAGTGTCTGCGGGAGCAAAGCCTATAACTAATCAGTAGCTTGATGGCTCCGAACACACCAAATTCCAGATCCTTCACCGAGTTAGTTGACCTCGTGAAAGGACATTTTCAGCCTAAACCCCCTATGATCATGCAAAGATCAAAGTTTAATTCTTCAGTAAGGGCCCCCGGCGAGTCAATTGCAATGTACATCACGAAGTCAAAACAGTTAATGGAGCACTGTGACTTCGGCAATGTTTCAAATAACATGTTGGGTGTTTGTTTAGTTCGCGGCATAAACGTCGTTTTCTTGCAGAAGTTGAGATAGACCTGAAGTGCGCCATGGAGATAGCGCTAGCAATGGAAAGAGCTGAGAGGGACTTGCAGGCTCTGCAGAGTGTGCAACATGGCGCCATTTTGTAGCTAGGGCAGGAACCTGCTGCTGGGCATGGCACGAAGATCAGGGAGGTTACAGTTAAGCGGGACACAGTCCCTACCGCTAGAAAAGCAAAAAAAAATGCTGGAGGCAGCTCACCAGTAACCCAGAAGTTAAATGTTACCGTTGTGGGGAAATCATGCACCCAAAGTTTATAGATTTAAAGGGGCAGGATGCCACTACTGCCAC
Source organism: Cetorhinus maximus (assembly GCF_964194155.1). Taxonomy (NCBI): domain Eukaryota; kingdom Metazoa; phylum Chordata; class Chondrichthyes; order Lamniformes; family Cetorhinidae; genus Cetorhinus; species Cetorhinus maximus. The sequence goes on along the minus strand of NC_135892.1, from coordinate 27,821,132 downwards.
AAAAAAGGGCATGTTGTTAAACAGTGCAGAACGCGATCAAGACAGCCATTCAGGCAGCAAGTCATGTTAAATGAAGTGCACAATATAGAAGAGCAACAAGTTACTGAGGCTGATGTTTATTCCCTACACAATTTGAAGGTACAGAAAACTGAACCAATGACTGTTATTTTCAAGAAAATGGAAAGCTTCTGCTCATGGAGGTAGATACAAGAGCATTGACCACTGTGGTGGGAGAACATATCTTTAAATGTCTCAGAGAAGGTACCCAGCCATTGAGTTTGGAGAAAACTGCTGCTCAGTTAAAAACATATACAGGAGAAGCCATACAGGTGAAAGGCATCACCTCTGTACCTGTATCATACAAACAACAGACGGCTCAGCTGCCAATAATTGTTGAAACTGGAGAAGGACCTAGCCTTCTGGGCCGTATTTGGTTGACGGAAATAAAACTAAATTGGTCAGAAATTTTTCAGGTCAGGACTGGAGGAATTCCAGAGTTGCTGAATAAGTATGACAGAATATTCCGAAATGAGTTGGGGAAAACCAAAAGCTAAGCTAAAATATAAAAGCTAAAAAGCAAGCTAAAATATACCTGGACCCTAAAGCAACACCCCGGTTTTTTTAAGGCAAGGCCTGTGCCTTACAATCTGTGAGAAAAGGTTTATACGGAATTATATCCTTTGGAGAAATTAGGAGTAATACAGCCAGTCCAGTTTCCAGAGTGGGCAGCACCCATAGTCCCTGTACTAAAGCTGGACAAAATCATTCGCATTTGTGGGGATTATAAATTAACGGTAAATAAGGCTGCAAAATTGGACAAGTACCCAATCCCAAAGATAGCATGTGTTTTATCCTTTCTTGCCTTTAGTAGTCAATAAACTTATTCTTACCTCTAACTCATGAAAGTCTGATCAAATTGGCTCCTTCAAAACCAGAACGATTGGGTCTGGGAAAAAGGTATCTGTGAAAGGGATCCTTTCTAAATTAAATCTTGTTGCAACCAACAGATGGGGGTGGGGGTGCTGTATAAAAACAGGGAGCCAATTCATCCCTCCTCACCCGGGGCATAACAATTGGGGGTGTCCCAGCCAGATGGTAACAAATTGAGGGGTCTCGCCTGGATCAACAACTTTGGGGGAACCTCACCTAGGGTGGGTCGTACGACGAATATGAAGTACAAGAATACGAAGGCTATTCCCCTAACCTTAAATTTTCCTTTAAAAAGAATGTAAAATTGCGTGTACTTTTAGTGAGTCAACACTCTTGCATTATTTTTGGTCATTTTCCTTTAACAAACAAATTGTATACTTTCCAATTCTATGCATCTTTGTAGTTTTTGATGATAGTAATACTATACGATGTTTTGCAGGATTTTTACATGTGTAGGTATGCATGCAATGTAAATAGGAGAGTTTGGAAAACCCAGTCTGCTTAACAACCACTGTAGAATTTCAAGAATTTTGACTTTTGTCAAACACACAATTACAATTTCACAGCAAATTAGAGCAATTGTGAAAGCAACAAGTTCCTTCCATTTTTAAAAAGGATGGTTTTTGTTTATACTGAAGCTTAATTTTTCCTCATTTAGCTTTCTCCACATCACCCACCCCAGCTTCCACAGCAGACAAACTAGGCTTACATCACATTAAGGACACCACAGGATGGCTGCCAATTCATGTGACATTTTTGACACCATTAAGTTGAGCAAGGCCAGTAACATTACCCCATTTGGTCTCATTCTTGCTCTGGTACCTATAACAGTCCTCCAGTGTTTGGAGAGACATTTTTCCCCAGCCAGGCTTAGTATGATCAGTCCTAGTATTACCCCAGAGTAATATGTGTTTTTTCTGCCATCCTGCATCAATATTTGGATAACTTTAGTTTTATGTAAGTTTCCAAGTATTACTTGCTTTTAAAATAAGTATATGAATAAATAGGTTATTTCTACCAGCCTTAATTATCAATTGCCCTCGCTTTCTTTTTTAAAAAACGATTCTTTAGGAAACTTCAAAAAAAATTGACAGACGGGTAAATAAGTAAAAGGCAGACATCTGATCCTGCCAACAGGTATGACAACAACATGCCAGTATTGTACCATCTACACCATCACTAAAAATCAGGGGAGGTGTTAAACAGGCTGCCAACTCGCCATTAACCATTTTACACTACCATGCAATGTACCTCATAGATTGTCTTTGCTGTTGATTAGAATCAATCTCAGAGCAACCCGGGCCTCCAACTGATGCATGTGAGGGGCATTTCCACATAAGAAAAGAACAGGAGGATGTCATCCCTAATCCCAACCCTCACGCATGCTTGATAGATCCACATATTCAGTATTATTTCACTATGGTAAGGCTCCCAACCAGGATATGAATCCTAAACTGTTCAATCAGGAATCTAAACAGCTGGAAATATGGGTTCAGCAGGCCTCTGAGAAGGCATAGACCGTTTTTTCCTGTTAGCTGGTCATTAGCAGGCACTACAACTCATGCGAACATAGGAACATTAGAAATAGGACCAGGAGTAGGCCATTCGGCTCCTCGAGCTTGCTCCGCCAGTCAATCAGATTATGGCTGATCTGATATTACCTCAACTCCACTTCCCTGCCTGTCCCCCATAACCCTTGAACTCCCTTGTCAATTAAAAATATGTCTAACTCAGTCCTGAATATATTCAATGAGCCAGCCTCCACTTCTTGCCGAGGGAGAAAATTCCAAACGCTAATGACCCTCCCAGAGAAGAAATTGATCTTCATTTCTGAAATGGGGACCTCCCATTATTTTTAAACTGTGCCCCCTAGTTCTAGATTCCCCCACAAGAAACATCCACTCCATCTTTCATCCTGCTTTCTATCCTTAATGTCACAGTTAGCACATCCTTTAGCTAATATCACCACCATCAACACCCCTTTGACCTTTTGTTTATGACATCTTTGGCAATCTCTCCTTTGCCTCCACCTGTTACTGGCCCTCTATCCAGCTCCAACTGTCCCACCCCCTTTAAACAGCTTATATTTCACCACATTTCTATTTCCCTTTAGTTCTGATGAAGAGTCATACGGACTCGAAACGTTAACTCTGTCTTCCTCTCCACAGATACTGTCAGGCCTGCTGAGTTTTTCCAGCAATTTTTGTTTTTGTTTCAGATTTCCAGCATCCGCAGTACTTTGCTTTTATCCGCTCCATCTACTCCGCCAAGCACCCTCAGAATAACTCCCAGCTATTGAGTAAATGACTCTGGACCCATTGCATAATCAGATCTGATTGAATAGTGCAGAATGCCTTGTCTCTGTTGTAACAGCAAGCTGTAATTGATGCATTTTGACACAGGACTAAAATCTGTAACCACAGCATCTTGTTTATTAGTATGATTACATCTTACCCTGTTCCCATGAGAATTATAGCAAAAACTTTCCATATAGCAGAACAGCATGTTCAATGAACAAATACAGGATCTCCTGGAAGTTTTTCTAAGTCATCAACATAGGACTTCACATGTATGGCTTTATGGTGCAAGGAGTGGGGTGGGCTTTAGTAGCAGTACTTGTGGGCCATTTAACTATGGTTCTAGGGTTCTGTACCCAAAGCAGCCCATTTCAAATTCTTAAAAATTCAGTGTATACAGAGCAGAACACAGCACCATATCCACTGTAATAAAAAACAAAAAATGCTGGAAAAACTCAGCAGGTCTGGCAGAATCTGTGGAGAGAGAAAGGGAGTTAATGTTTTGAGTCCGTATGACTCTTTTTCAGAGCAAAAGAAAAATAGCAATAGCCATATTTACTCATTTTATTCCTAAATTATGCACCAAATATTCAACAATTTTTACCTCAAGTGGCATCATAAGACAATGCAGATTGTATTAAAAATTGATAACAAGGAACTAAATATGTCTATCAAAATGTATCCATATATTTTTTTTAAGTGAGTGACTTGTAAGTCACTTTAGAGCAAGCAGATGGGCCATGAGTTGTTTGTGAAGCTCAAGATAGGACCGGTTTCCTTCAATTCCCTGGCACAGAATTCCAACATGTAACATTATGTACAAAATGCATTAAACCGCTGAACATATTACATTTAATCGATTTTCTGTCCAGAAAAATCCCGACACCTATCCAATTTAAGTTGCCACTGATAAACTTTTTATTAATATCAGAAAGTAAAATTCACACATCACCATTCCTATTCCTCGGTAGTATAGTGGTTAGTATCCCCGCCTGTCACGCGGGAGACCGGGGTTCAATTCCCCGCCGGGGAGGTGAAAATTTATTTTTCACAGACAATAGTATATTCAAAGTTAAAACATTATATATCTGCTTATACCTGGTGGTTTCTCAATCACCCCCTTTCCTTTGGTCAAAATGCACATTTTTTAAAGTCAAAGCAAGTAGATGTTGGCCTAATATATCTAATGCATAACGTGTCACTGGTACATTTAAACAAGGCCTTGCAAGAAGGCGGCTTTGTTTCAAGTAATCACCTACCGATCATTTCTTTGATTACTTCAGCTCTATGAGGGGATGGTCTTGTAATTTGAGCAGAGCCGAATTTTATGCCATGTCAACTGTACGTATTATAGTCAAAGCCTGCAGGCCGGGTCATTCTGCGCCTGCGTGCAGCTATCTCTCTCATCAGTGAGGTCCAAGGTTGTTTATCAACAAGGTCGAGAGAGCTCGAGGGCAAAAGCAGGAGGGGGCGGGGGGAGCGGTTAGAGAGCGCGTGAGAGGCTCGAGCGCAAAGGGGGGCGGGGGGATCGGAGATCAGGGAAGTTTGGAGATAAAGGGGCTTACAGTGCGAGCGGTGTGATGGGTGAGCAACAAGTGCCTGCCACATCCGATGAACAAATAAAAAACCTCCAAGGAGATCACAGAGATCGTGAGGGGTGTGAAAGCCAAGGGGGCGGGGTAGTCACAGAGCGAGTGAGGGGGCAGCCAAGAAACGAACCCGATTGTGAGAGTGAAGTTTGAGGGCAGAAAAGCGAGGAGGGAGGAAGCAACATGTGTTCTCTTTACAATGAAAGTTTTGCGTTATTTTTACTGCCAACACTTCCGAGGCAAAATAAAAAGCTTTTTGAAAGTGTGGTCGAAGCGCCCGAATTCAAAAATAAGCACGCCCCGCTGTCACGTGATATCTGTCAAACTGAAATAACGGGAAGGGTTCTGAGGTGACGGAAATGACGGCATTTGTTTAACATATCTCTCTTAGCAACGGAGCTGCCCAGCTGTTTGTGAACCAAGATTGTGTTAGAACCGCCGCAAAAGGAATACAACAGCAGCGGAATTTGTTCAGTAGGAGGTGTCTTACTGCTACTCTGTCCTCACAACAAATAAAATGCCAGCTGCCTACGCAGTGGAAAAGGGCAACCAGAAACTTCTGGCGGCAAGTTATCAAAGACCCAAGAAGGATCATAGAGTAACTGAAGGTTTCACAGTGAAAGCCATGATGAAAAATTCCATTGTAAGTAGTTAAATATTCATTGGATCACGTGCATAAACGCAGACTATAGGTTACTTTATTCTCCCTTGTATTAGGACATGTATGAAGTTAAGACTGGACATTTTCTCAACACTGTCTCATTATAACCAAAAGTTTTAAATTCGCCTGAACTCAACAAGTTCAAATGCAATAACAGCAACATGCACTTTTGTAGCACCTTTTAAAGCTGATAAATGTCCCACCGATCTTGTCTGTGTTCAATAACCGAGGCAAGACTAAAAGCAAAACTTCGAACTGTATGTTCAGAAAAGTTTCACATATGTCATTCTCAGAGGTTGGAACAGTTCGTGAAATTCTCTGTGCCTGAAATAAAATCATTCTATTTTGGATTAAACAAAAGGCAGGAGGATACATTTATTACTCAGTTGTCTGCGTTAAAAAATGTTCATTAAAATTCTCTGAGCTCCTGACAGTTCAGCCAGCGTATATAGTGAGTAGTTGAATCCTGCAGTCAAGGAAGGTTCTGATTCCGATCCGTCTTGAATTAATCAATGTCAGGCAGCAGTGGTTTTCAAGCTACACAAAAGCAAAATACTGCGGTTACTGGAAATCTGAAATAAAAACAGAAAATTCTTAAATACTGCAGATCAAGCAACATCTCTGGAGAAAGAGAAAGAGTCAACATTTCAGGTCAATGACCTTTTGACTCTGTTCCTTTCAAGCTACAATTGACTTCAGCATCTCCAGGGCAAAAGTCGTATTTTCTGTTCCTGCAAGGGGGAAGGTTATCATATAGCGCCATAACCGCAAGGGAATGCTGGGGGTGGTGGTGGTAGGAGAAAAATGAAGAAAAATACTAAGAAAAAAAATGCTCTTTGGTGTTTATTTAAAATGTCCAATTTCCCCATGGAAATCTTCAGTGTTAATTCTCCACATCGTCAGACAACTGGTGACTTATAGCGGCAGAAAGCACACCGCCAGCTGGGTTGAGTGGCTGCAGCCTAAGGATAAGTCAATAACCAGCTCAGGATCAAATAGGATTCTGAGATTGCGAACAGCATGGAGTTTGTGAGTGGGGCTGAATTCTTCCAAGTGTTTAACTGGAGGAAATTAGGGCTCCATCCACGACTGGATATCGGCCAAACAGCTCAACAACACCCAGACAATGCACAGATTGAGAGAGGTGGTGCAGAAGTAGCACTGCCTGTCACCGGTGATTTCTGTTTTAAAGCTGGTAGCTTTTACACTGGCAAAAAAAAAAGCCTTTCTGTAGTTTCCTTGGATTATAAAACATAAATCATAACGCTTTCTACAATCCAAAATGTTTTAATATTTTTAACTTGCAAAGAACTTCGGTTTGTCAATTGCTGCTCTCTGTCCTTTTGACCTCTGCTTGTTTTTATTAACTGATCTTTCTCTGAGCTCTATCGTCTTCACATTTGGTTTCTCATTTTGCCCCCAATATCTGTCTATCTCTCTGGTAGTTAACGGTCGTGGATAGCCTGAAGGCATGTTACGAATGATCTTGTGTTTTCTAAGTTTCACTATTTATTAATGATTTGGACTGTGGCGTTCGGGGTATGTATAGTCAGTAAACGTGCAGAGGATAAATTTCCAAGGGTTACGACAGTAGGGGATTACAATCTAATGCAAAGAGATACACTTGGGGAATGGGCCAAATAATGCAAAATGATATTTAACATAAATAAATGCAATGCCATGAGACATATCACTTACAGGGAAGAATACTGGAAATGGTTAAGAGATCTAGATGTTATTGTGCACAAACCACTGAAGGTTCAAAACCAATATAGAGAAATCGTAGCTAAAGCAAACGGGGCATTTGGTTGCATTAATAGAAACATTCAGTACAAATCAAAGGACACCATTCTGTCATTATACGGGTCACTAGTGTGACGACATCAGGTGTACTGTGCACAATGTTGCCAGCCTCTCTTTCTCTCACATCTGCCTACTCTTTTCTTTGTCAATTCCTCATCCCTACCCTATATGTGTGTCTCTGCCCAGATTTGACTGTTGCACCACTGTCTTTGTTTTCATCAGTTTGTTGACCTGTCCCCACAATCGGTTTTCTGTTTTTTTCTGTCGTGAACCAATTGTTGTGGGCAATTAATTATAATCTGCTGAGCTGGCTGCATTATTACATTTTAGGAAAGAAAACTTCCAGTGGGAAAATAATTATGCGGGGGTTGAACAGGAAGCAGCATTTAGCTTTGAGGAAAAGGGAGACACATCTACATATCAGAAAGCAGCAAAAATCTTCAGCAAACAGCTGACATAATCTTTAAGTTATAGAAAATAGCAGGAACATTGCACTTGTATCTTTGGGAGCGTGTATTATTGAATTGCAGGAGAACAGACAGGCAGTGGGCAAATATTTAATTAATTTTATACGTCAGAGAACAGAAAGCACTGAATTGTAGGAGGAATGGTTGGCAGCAGAGAAATATTATTTTCTTTATATGTTGCACTGCAGGTAGCGCCATTAACTTTCTATAAGTAGCAGGACAATATATTTCAAAGGAGCAAGTTATCTGGGAGTGAGAAGCATCCGTGTATTTATCAGGGAATGAAGGCCAGCAGGGAAGAAAACAAACTTACGTAGGTTTCAAATTTAATATTAAATAAATTTAAAGACAGTTGATTTATTTATAAAAAGTCAGCGACAGATAAAATTAAGAAGGCTTATCTGCACAGAACGGGGAAAGAAATAGAGGATAGAGTCGGAAAACATGTTTGAGAGGTTCATGTAGTAGCTGAGGTCTGCAACTATTTTATAACAAGCAATTGTTTACGCGGGAAATATAATTATAAATGTTTACATACCCTTTTTAACCCTGTAAATGTTGGCATATAAACTTTACCAAAAGTCGTGATGACAAGGAGTGTCTGAATATGCAAGGTTTTTAATTATATCCAATAGATAAGAAATATATTGTGTATTATCTATCAATGAGTATACAATTCCTCTATTTGTCAGTTTAAAACAATATGAAATTTCAACCAACAATTGTTGTGAGCAAATATGATACATAATATTCTCCATTTTGCCCTGTTTTATAAGGTAGAGGTAGCATCATACAGGTGCAAAGATAGTTTAATGGATTGTGACCCTTGGTTTAAAGAAGCATTGGTACTGATATTAATCTAAAGGTGGCTTCAGCGCGGTAGTTAGAAATGCATGACAAAACCCGGGAGTCAACTCAATGGGTTGGAATCTGTAATCACAACTTAATTGAAAAAAAAATTGAATTCCAGGTTTGAGGAATGTAAGAAGTAGGAACAGGAGTCAAGTATATGGCTCATCAAGCCTATTTAGCCAGTCAGTACGGCTGGCTGATCTTCTGCCTCAGCTTCACTTTACTGCCCGCTCCTCATACCCCTTGAGACTAAGAGACTAAACTATCTATCTCATCCTTGAATGTACTCAATGATGGAACATCCACTTGGGTATAGAATTCCAAAGATTCGCAACCCTCTTAGTGAAGAAATCTCTCCTCACCTCCGTCCTAAATGATCAACCCCTTATTCTGAGTATATGCCTCCATGTTCTAGATTCCCCAGTCAGGTGAAACAACCTCTCAGTTTCTATGGTGTCAGAACCCTTCAGAGCTTTGTATGTTTCAATGAGACCATTTCCCATTCTTCTAAATTCCAGAGAGTATAGGCCCAATTTACATAGCCTCCCCTCATTGGATATCTCTCTCATCCCAGGAATTAACTTAATAAAATTTCACTGTACCACCACCAAAGCAAATATATCTTCTTTAGATATGGAGACCAAACCTGTGCGCACTACTCCAGGGGCTGAATATTGCGCTCAACGGGTGGGCGCCACCCAACCTGAACAAGTGTAAAATGACGCACGATATTTCAGTCGGCGGGTGCATGCAGGAGTCGGCGGCATGCCCGCCAACAATTAACAGGCCTATTAAGGCCATTAAAGTTCCAATGAAATGAAATGTTTGTTGCCCGTCCAACCTTACAGGCCAAGCGGCCTTTGGATTTTTTGCAAAACCTCATCCATGGGCAGGATGAGGTTTCGATCAGTGGTTATAAAAAAATTAAAACTTTTCAAACTAATTTCTAACATGTCTCTGCTCATGTGTCAGAGTCACATGAGGCGACATGTTATTAACATTTTTAAATTCTCTATTTTTTATTTTCAAAGCTCCCTGAGGCAGCTCTGTACCATGGGGAGCTTTTACTATGCGCACCCCCACGTGTGCAGTGTTGAGCGTTGCAGCGCATATTTCACGCTGGCTGGCCGTTAATTGGCCAGCCAGCATGAAACCCATGTGAAGACCCGATCGCAAGCAGCAGTCGGCTTTAAGACTGCTCCCGGGACTGCCCGCCACGCCCTCCTGACAAGGGCAAAATTCTGCCCCAGGTGTGCTCTCACCAAGGCCATATACAATTGTAGCAAGGTGATAGACTGTCCACCAATATTCACTACCGACTCCCACAGCTACCTCGACTACAGCTCCTCATACCCCGCTTCCTGTAAGGACTCCATCCCATTCTCTCGGTTCCTTCGCCTCCGTCGCATCTGTTCTGATGATGCCACTTTCAAAAACAGTTCCTCTGACATGTCCTCCTTCTTCCTTAACCGGGGTTTTCCACCCACGGTGGTTGACAGGGCCCTCAACCGTGTCCGACCCATCTCCCGCGCATCTGCCCTCACACCTTCTTCTCCCTCCCAGAAACATGATAGGGTCCCCCTTGTCCTCACTTATCACCCTACCAGCCTCCGCATTCAAAGGATCATCCTCCGCCATTCCCACCAACTCCAGCATGATGCCACCACCAAACACATCTTCCCTTCACCCCCCCCGGCAGCATTCCGTAGGGATTGTGCCCTCTGTGACACCCTGGTCCACTCCTCCATCACCCTGGTCCACTCCTCCATCATCCCGGTCCACTCCTCCATCATCCCCTACACCTCAACCCCCTCCCACGGCACCTTCCCATGCTACCGCAGAAGATGCAACACCTGCCCCTTCACTTCCCCTCTCCTCACCGTCCAAGGGCCCAAACACTCATCTCAAGTGAAGCAGCATTTCACTTGCACTTCCCTCAACTTAGTCTACTGCATTCGTTGCTCCCAATGCTGTTTCCTCTACATTGGAGAGACCAAACGCAGACTGGGTGACCGCTTTGCAGAACACCTTCGGTCTGTCCGCAAGCATTACCCAGACCTCCCTGTCGCTTGCCATTTCAACACTCCACCCTGCTCTCATGCCCACATGTCCGTCCTTGGCTTGCTACATTGTTCCAGTGAAGCTCAACGCAAACTGGAGGAACAGCACCTCATCTTCCGATTAGGCACTTTACAGCCTTCCGGACTGAATATTGAGTTCAACAACTTTAGATCATGAACTCTCTCCTCCATCCCCACCCCCTTTCCGATCCCCCCACCTTTTTTTCCCCAATAATTTATATAGATTTTTCTTTTCTCACCTATTTCCATTATTTTTAAATGTATTTCCATCCATTGTTTTTATCTCTACCTTTTAGCCTTTTTCGATTCCTTCACCCCACCCCACCCCCACTAGGGCTATCTGTACCTTGCTCGTCCTGCTTTCTACCCTTAATTAGCACATTTCTTTAGATAATATCACCACCTTCAACACCTCTTTGTCCTTTTGTCTGTGACATCTTTTGGTTATCTCCACCTATCACTGGCCCTCTATCCAGCTCTTCTTGTCCCAACCCCCCCTTAAACCAGCTTATATTTCACCCCTTTTCTATTTTTCCTTAGTTCTGTTGAAGAGTCATGCGGACTTGAAACGTTAACTGTGCTCCTCTCCACAGATGCTGCCAGACCTGCTGAGTTTTTCCAGGTATTTTTGTTTTTGTTTTGCCTTATCCTTGTATGCCCAATTCTCTTGCATGAAAGACCACAATGTCAATTGCTTTTCTAATTGCTTGCTGTACCTCACAGAACCACAGAATTCTTACAGCACAGAAGGAAGCCATTCAGCCCATTGTCTGCGCTGGCTCTCTAAATGAACAATGCACCTAGTGCCATTCCTCCACCTTCTCCCTGTAACCCTAACACTCTTCCTTTGTATGCTGACTTTTTGTGTTCCTTGTATGAGTACATCCAAGTTTCTGTAAACATCAACATTTATAAGTTTCATGCCTTTTAAAACACATTGTGCATTTCTATTTTTACTACCAAAGTGAATAACCTCACACTTCCCCACATTATACTCCAAAACTCCAAATGCCATCTTGTTGCCCACTAATTTAGCATGTCTATATCTCTTTGCAGCCTCTTTACTGCTTATAATCCCACTTAGATTTGTGTCATCAGCAAACTTGGATACATTACTCTCAGTCTCTTTCTCTAAGTTATTAAAAGAACAGTTGGAGCACAAAAGGAAGCCATTTGGCCCATCATGTCTGTGTTGGTCCTCAGCAGGAGCAATTCACCTAGTGCCACGCCCCCACCTTTTCTCCGTAGACCTGCAAATGTTTCTTTCCAAACTCACAACTTGGTGGAGCAAACTATTGGAATGCTGAAAATGAGGTTCTGGTGCCTGGACTGGGCTGGTGGAGCCCTGCAATATAGTCCACGGATGGTGTCATGCATCATTGTCATCTGCTGCTCCCTTTACAACCTGGTGCCGCAATAGGGAGAGGAGCTGGCTGCGGAGCAGATGCAGGAATTGGAGGTCTCCGCCGATGAGGAGGACATCGACAGGGATCAGAATGCGGAGGCCCTTGCACTGTCCAGACGAGGCAGGCACACTCAGGAGGCCCTCACAGCTGTTAGATTTGTGGAGGATGATGACGACATGCAGTGAGGAGACATCATGGATCCTTACGTTGCATCTAGGAACGTTTGACTCCAGTCTGGCTTGTGGCAACACACATACCCTCTATGAAAAAGCTCCTGTCATGGAGATGCAGTGGATGCCCTAATAGGCACTCGATTGCAGGAGGATGATGATGACATGCAGTGAGGACACCCCATAGTTCTTCACACAGCCTCTGAGAATGTCTAACTCCTGTCTGGCTGAGGACAGCTTGCTTGCGTTCTGTGTGATCAGGGTCATATCATGAAGATGCAGCCATGAAACTTTAAAGGCACCTGATCCTTTGTCCGCGTTCAGCATCTGAGTCCTTCAGGAACACAGCATCACAGGTCACAAATGCTGAAGAGATGGGAGCCAGCCCCACCTTACATGTGCTGAGAGCACACAGAGAGAATGATGGAACTTGGTGACGCCTGTCCACCACATTCTGGCAGCAATGACAAGCACCATTGAGGTGCAGGCATCACTAATGTGTCCAAGGAGTGTGAGGCTGGACCATCACTTTGGTTTGAAGGCTGCACAAAGCACAGGGAAGAGGCCCTGGACTGAGACACCTGCCTTTATCTTGTGCAGAAAGGTTTCACGTCTGAGTGACACAAACACTGCTCATCGGAACAAGGAGCAATAGGCAGGGAGACATTGTTGGGAGTTTATTTACAATAGTGAACATTATGTACAAGTGGTTAACACCCATGCTCAGGCTATGCTTCCTGACTGGTCTCAGCTGCAGCTTGTTACTGCTGAGCTGTGTGCTGTTGCTGTGGTTGTGCTTGGTGCTGGCTGTGGCTGTTGCTGCTGTGGGATTTCCATTGGCTGTTCCTGCTGCTGTGGGATTTCTTGTGGCTATTCCAGCTGCTGTGGGATTTCCTGTGGCTGTTCCTAATGCTGTTTTCCTGTGGCTGTTCCCGCTGCTGAGAGATTCCTGTGGTTGTTCCGGCTGCTGTTTTCCAGTGGCTGTTTCTGCTGCTGTGGGATTTCCAGTGTCTGTTCCCGCTGCTGTGGGATTTCCAGTGGCTGTTCCCGTTGCTGTGGGATTTCTTGTGGCTGTTCCTGCCGCTGCGGGATTTCCTGTGGCTGTTCCTGCTGTTTTCCTGTGGCTGTTCCTGCTGCTGTTTTCCTGTGGCTGTTCCTGCTGCGGTGGGATTTCCTGTGGCTATTCCTGCTGCTGCAATATTCCTGTGGCTGTTCCTGCTGCTGTGGGATTTCCTGTGGCTGTTCCTGCTGCTGTGGGATTTCCTGTGGCTGTTCCTGCTGCTGTGGGATTTCCTGTGGCTGTTCCTGCTGCTGTTTTCCTGTGGCTGTTCCTGCTGCTGTGGGATTTACTGTGGCTGTTCCTGCTGCTGTTTTCCTGTAGCTGTTCCTGCTGCTGTGGGATTTCCTGTGGCTGTTCCTGCTGCTGTGGGATTTCCTTCTAGTCCTCAACTGGAGCAAAAAGACTGCTGCCAAAAAGGCTGCTGCTGCTATTACAACCTGCTACTGCAGGGTGGGGCCTTGTAAGGCCTAGCAAGGCCCTAAGAGCCTGGGAGTGAGAATTTGGGGAGAGCTGGAGGGGAGAGGACCTGACTCCAGCCAGAGGGGTGGACTTTTACTGCAACAGGTGGGTGCCTGGTTGTCTGCAGGGGGCGGAATAGAACATCCAAGCAGGGAGGGCTGTGAGAGACTGAACTTTGAGGGGAAGAAGACCTGGACCGTACTCTGCCCTCCCTTGACTCGCCTGGGTTAGTTAGCACTGCCCAGAGCCAAATGCATCTACAGACATTTACCATCGTTCCTGGACTGTGCCTGAGCATTCCTAGCTGCCCAGGTGAAGACCCCTCCTCCTGCAGCGGAACATTGGAACCCCCCCACCTCAAGAAAGCCCCCAACTTTGTCCCCTCTGTCTCCCTCTCCCCATCTCGCTCTCCCCTACTCCCACTTCCCTTTGCTCTATTGTGTTTATTTTTTATTTTACCTGCAGTGGGGTAGGTGTAGCACTCCCTGATGGCGGTGACAACATCTTCACTGGTGGCAGGGCCTGCTCAGGCCACCTATGTGGGGGCAATGGCACCTTTGGCCTTTGCATCTCCTGTGGCCCCATCACCATTTAAATTGCTGACACTTCAGCTTGAGGTGAAGTGCTACACCTACCCCACAATGACCATTGAGGCCTGCGTAAAGGCTCTGGCCAGGATTGTTGGCCCTTCAGCCATAGTCACAGCCTTGAAAATGTACAGGAAGGCCATATTCTTTCTGAAGGTGAAGCAGGCGGTGCACCATGCCCTCGAAAAGGGACTTGCAGTGGGCGGGACATTCCTGGCGGTGGACCCTGTGGAGGCCGCCGCCCAGAGGCTAATATTATGAAACATCCTGCCCTTCGTCCCCAGTGGACGACTCCTTCCAGTGCCAGGTTTTTGTACGCCTGGCCTGGGAGGAGTGCGCTAAGAGGGGTTTTGATGTCGCCTTTGAGGGGACCACCTACCACATTTTTTGGTCAGCAGATGACATGCTGTGCCATGCTCGCAATGGGGTGGGGCCTGCGAGGAAGTACTGCCCCGCCTCCAAGACCGCCAATACCAATCAGGTGACCGCAGCTGGCACTGCCGTTCCTCCCCCTGCCACCGCTCCATCTTTCTCCCAATAAGGGGAGCTGCCACTGGCAGCCACCACCATCTCAGCTGGCGACGAGGCATAGGGAGAATCCCTGCACCGTAAAAAGACGTGGAGGAAGACCCGCCACCTGGAGGCAGCCCCCCAGACCCCCCAAACCCACCCTGATCTCCAGACCCCTGAAGATAGCAGCTTGGGGGGACAAAAATCATATGGGTCCCAGCGTCGTGAACGCACGTGCTCCTGGGCCTGTGTGCACCTCAGGACCATGTATTGAGTCCGGCGTCATCCTCACGCTGGTTCCCAGGTCCAGCAGCAGTGAGGCGCGTGACCCCAGGCATGTGGTCCTATTAAAGAGGCTGCACCTGCCCCAACCCCAGAGGGCGGAGCATACGGAGGGGCTGGACGAGGCAGCGAGGCCTCACAGATGGAGGTATCCCCAGCCCCCAGAAGAGATGCCACCCGTCGGAGGGGGAGGACCTCCCAACTTGCAAGGTTGGATGTGTCCCCTCCCTCAGTGAAGTGGCGGTGGCGTCTCCACCCCATAAGCCCTCGCTCTAAGTCCTCTGGGGGGAGCCCAAGCCCCTGTCCCCTTGCTGCAGTCCCCTCAGCAGGGTCTCTCGGGGGTCGGTGAGGATATCACCCTTGCGGTGGTGCCCCACCCTGACGCACCTCATACCTCCAAAGTGCCATATGGCCCACCAGGGGACTGCATCAGTCCCTTCTTGGCCCCGGCCACTGGGTCATTGGGCAGCTGTAGCGCAAAAGGCGTCCCGGCTCCCTCCCAACCTTCAGCGCCTGGTGCCTCCGTGCTAGGTCCGGAGCTTTTTCCAGACTCACCGAGCGATCCGGTGCCTGGGGGAGGAGCAGGGCTCTGAGTTGCCGCCACTCTTTGGCCCATATCCCCAAGAGAAGACCAGAGAGGACCCCTCATCCCTTGATCCTGGGGCTGGTATTGAGGTGGAGGTGGAGCCAACTGGCAGCTCCGAACCAGCCCCCGTACTCAATATGGGGGAGGGGTTGGAAGCTGGAGGCAACTACCTGGAGGAAGATGGGGTTTTGGTGGTAAGCACTGGGGGTGACTTAGAGTCATTGTCTGGTGAGGTGGTGGATCCCCTGGTGCCCCCGACCGATTCTCCCCTCATCCCTTTACGGGAGCTCCAGGATTTTTCAGCGAGTAATCGTGATCACCGAGACAGGGTCCAGTCGGCCCCGGACTGGTGGCATCATTTTCCTCTTGTGTCCTGGTCTGCCCGCGAGGCCTTAAAAGCGCCTGGGCTGGACCGGAACACTAAGAGGAGGGTCCACATGTTTCTTGCTGGGCTCCTGAATGAAAGGAAGGATTAAAATACTCCTCTCCTTCTTAGACTAGGCATGGTGATGGTAGCACATACTTCTGACAATGAAGACTACCATAGCTAGCCTCAACATCAACAGAAGCAGGGATGCACAGCGCAGGTTCTAGAACTTCTCGGTCCTTGGCGATGGGAAGAATGTGGTGTGTTTCCTGCAGGAAACCCATACCATTCTGGGAGACCAAGCTATGTGGCTCCTGGAGTGGCGAGGTGGGGTCTACATGAGTCACCTAGCCTCCAATTCTGGCGGGGTGGCTATCTTGTCGGCTCCACATTTTCAGCCGGAGATCTTGGCGGTCAAGGAGCCAGTGCCAGGCCGGTTGCAGTACCTTACTGTGCGCCCAGGGGGCGCGGCGCTTCACTTTGTGAATATGTATGCTTCCCTGGGCTTGCAGCAGCAAGCGAGCTTCTTTGAGGAAGTGCCCACTCACCTCGGCTCCATCGACGCAGGCGAGCGCATCGTCCTCAGGAGGGATTTCAACTGTACTCTCGGGGCTAGGGACCGTCTTGGTGCCCAGCATCACTCGCTAGGTGCGAATAAATTGAGGGACCTGTTTAGCTCCTTCGACTTGGTGGATGTCTCGCGACGTCTCCATCCTGACTCCAGGGTTTTCACTTTTGTGTCACCTGGAGTCGGAGCATCCAGACTTGACCGCCTTTATGTTTTCAAGGCATTCATGTCCTGCATTCCGTCGGTTTCCGTGCGGCAGGTGCCGCGCACGGAGCACCATCTGGTGTAGGCGGAACTCGTTCTGTTATGCGCTCGGACGGGGCCCGTATACTGGCACTTTAACAACCTGCTGCTAGAGGACGAGCAGTTCCTGGACTCATTCTGTCATCTCTGGGCCGGCTGGAGAAGGAAGCCGGGAGGCTTTATCTCCTTGAGGCTATGGTGGGACATGGGCAAGGTGCTCACATCTGCACCTACTGTCAGGATTACGCGAGGGGTTCGACAAAGAAGCGGAAATCCAGGGTCAAGGAGTTGGAGAAGGACGTGCTCGACCTGAAGGCATGTCTCCTTCTGCCTGATATGGACCCGGCCCTGCAGCTGGCATACGAAGAGAAGGTACCGCTGCGGGACCTGCAACTCGTCAGGTCCCGCGGCACATACGTGAGGTCACAGATCCAGTTCCTCCGGGACCTGGACCGTGGCTCCCCCTTCTTCTACTCGTTGTAAAAAAGGCACGGGATCCATCAGCAGCTCCTTACGCTGCTGGCCGACGACGGATCCCTTGTCTCGGATCCGGAGGCCATTGCCAAATCCTACTACACTGCCCTGTTGTCTCCAGCAAGGATGTTCGCAGACTTTTGTGGGAGGCCCAGAGGGCACCGGAAAGCTTGACTCCCCTATAATTCTGGGAGAGCTGACCAGCGCCCTTGACAGCCTCTCCAGGGGCTGGACGGGCTAACCGTAGAGTTCTTCAGGGCATTCTGGGATTCCTGGGGAACGACTATAGGGGGTTCCTGGGGGACAGTATCGCTACTGGGGAGATGCCCCTCTCATGGTGCAGGCCTTGATTGCCCTGCTGCCTAAGAGGGGGGATCTCCGCCTTCGCAAAAACTGGCGTCTGGTCTCCCTCCTCAGCACGGATTCCAAAATCTTTGCCAGGGCAATGTCTTCTCGCCTTAGCACTCACATGATCCACCCTGACCAGTCCTACACGGTCCTTGGCCGCACCATCTTTGATAACATTCATCTGGTCCGGGATGTCATCCACTTTTCCCAGAGGACTGGTCTGTTGAGCACTTTCCTGTCTTATGACCAGGAGAAGGCATTCGACAGGGTGGTTCACAAATATTTATTCGGGACTCTGCGAGCATTTGGGTTCAGGACGCATTTTGTCCCCTGGATCCGACTTCTGTACGCTGCTGCAGAGTGTCTAGTTAAGGTTAACGGGTCCCTGACGGCGCCCCTTCGCTTTTGGAGAGAAGTGAGTCAGGGCTGCCCCCTGTCTGGCCAATTGTATTCTATCTGTGTGGAGCCTTTCCTACGCCTCCTGTAGAGGAGGTTGTCAGGATTGGTTCTGTGCGGGCTGGGCATACACTGCCTCTTGGCTTACACTGATGACATGCTCCTCATGTTCACCGACTCAGCTGACCTGCGGAGGATGCGCGAGTACTCTGCCAGGATCATCTGGGACAAGCGTTCTGGACTCCTGGTTGGTCAGTGGCAGATGGATCCCCTACCTGAGGAGCTCGGGCCTTTCACCTGGAGCAGGACCAGCCTCCTCTCCAAGGGAGTCTGCCTCTGCCCTGCTGAGGAATCCTGGCTGGCGAACTGGCAGGAGCTGGAGGCCAAAGTCACTACTCGCCTGCAGCGCTGGACAGGACTACTCCGAGTGCTGCCTTACCGGGGTCAAGTTCTGGTCAGAAGCCATGTTGTGGTACCGACTGGTCA
The DNA here is from genome assembly GCF_964194155.1 of Cetorhinus maximus. Classification (NCBI taxonomy): domain Eukaryota; kingdom Metazoa; phylum Chordata; class Chondrichthyes; order Lamniformes; family Cetorhinidae; genus Cetorhinus; species Cetorhinus maximus. Next base: position 27,802,510 of record NC_135892.1, on the reverse strand, counting down.
CTTTGACCCCTCCCCCGGACTTTGTCACAAAAATCCAGAGAATGCCCGTCGATTTCTTTTGGGACAAAAGGCTGCACTGGGTTGCTACTGAGGTTCTGAGTCTCCCGTTTGGGGAGAGTGGTCAGCTGCTGGTGTGCCTCCGCACCCAGGTGGTGACTTTCCACCTTCAGGCCCTGCAGCGATACCTTTACATCGAGCCTCCTCCAGGTGTGCCCTGGTGATGTATTTCTTCCGCCAGGTGCACGCCTGAATTATGACGTACAGCCCCTATTTGTAGACCGGAATGGCCTTCGTGGCTCCTTGTAGGCGTTACCCATCTTTTACCAGGACCTGATCAAAGTCTGGAACATGGTCGCCTCACAACACAGCTCTCCGCCGTCAGGAGTAGCAGCTATTATCAGAGAGCCGCTGCTCAGAAATCCGCCCCTCCGCCCTTTTCAGTGGCTGGCGGAGAAGAGGGCTGTGTCTGCTGGGGTGACCAGGATCAGGGACGTGCTGGGTGGCGGAGGAGTGGGCTGGATGCTACCGCAGGATCTGAAGAATCGCGCGTCCGTGGATGTCCGGCTCACAGCCAGTGCCATTCAAGACCTTAGGACGGCCGTGCTTGGCCCTGACGTCATACTGGGACTTGAGGTGGCACAGGTGCGAGGTGGTCTTCCGTCTGAGCATACCTCTGGATAGAATTCCACATTGGCCCCAAGCCTTGAACCCTTCCTCGGGAGCCAGTGCCCCGCAACCTGAGTCGCCTCGCGGAAATGCCCTCTGTGCCCTTTAGCACAACGTGAAGGGGTTTCCTGTATGGGCTGCTGCTGCACACCTTTCACTTCCTTGCCCTCACCCGCCGCCTGGACATGCCCTGGCGTGCCTTGTTGCCATCCAGCGATGGAGGTCCACAACGGGGAGCCCTCTACAGAGGTGACCTCCCACTTTCCATTGGGGACCTAGGGTGGAGGGTTTTGCATGCAGCAGTCCCATACAATCGTAAGTTGTATCGGTTCACAGACTCCCAAGATACCTGCGTCTTTTGCGGCCTTGTGGAGTCCATGGACCATGTCTATATAGGTTGCTGTAGGCTGCACTCCCTTTTCAGTTATTTAAAAAATCTTTCACTGTTGTTTTGTTTGCACTTCAGTCCCATGCTCCTGATCCTGCACCTGGTGCAGAGGTGGGGCCAGGAGGGAGGAGGATCTTCTCGTGAACCTGCTCCTAGGCCTAGCCGAGTTGGCCATTAACAGGCCCAGGCAGTGGGTGACAAGGAGATCACTCGACCCGACTGTCTGCCCCTCTTCTGTGGCTACGTTCGCGGCTGGGTGTCCCTGGAGAGGGAGCACGCGGTGTTTGCCGGCACTATCAAGGCCTTCCAAACCAGGTGGGCACCGCAGGGACTGGGATGTTTTATAGACCCTGTTAATCACATTTTGATTTAATGTTTGCAAGTTTCCTTTAAATTTTGTCTTCGTTTTTGAAGTTTCTCTTTAAGGGACTGCTTTTTACTTTGTCCCTAATTTTGTTAATTTAATTTACTTGATTGACTTGAGTTACATCTTCTTAACCTTCCTAACCCTGCTGCTACGTCTTGGTGCTCCCCGTACATCCACTGTGGAGGTGGAGGCAGCCTGCTGACTGCTACGCCCTGTCTGATGACCTTGACGGGCATCCTCTGGAGGGCTGAGACCTGGACGCCTGCTTTCGGGGTCCTGGTGTGTGGCAGTGCCACCCTCCTCAACTTTGGGAGCTGGAGCTGCTGGAGTCATAGAAAGAGTGAATTTGGATGAGCTGGACGCTCCTGCAGTTACCTGGGTGGATGGACCCAGGGTGTGCACCTGCTGATCCTCTTCCTTATGGGTGCCCAAGGACCACTGGCTGACTCCTTGAGGAGAAGGGGAAGCTGGAGCGAGATTGAGCTGCCCCGCACCTTTCTCACGTACACACTATTGGAGACCAACTATGGTGTCAGTGATGGAGTTCAGCCCGCGCAGCAGTGCAGGAATGACGTCCTGGACCAAGGTCTCCATGACAGCCTCCATCCGACCTGTGTTGACCTAAGTGTGTTGGCATGCCGGCACTATCACCTCAGCCTGAAGGTGGATGGACTCCTCCATCCCGCCTTCCAATCTGAGGAGTGCAGCGGACATCCCTTCCTCCTGTTCCCGAGCTTACCTTTGCAGGTCCAGTAACTGAGAATTGACCGAGTCCAGAGGCTCACCATCTGATTCGGACTCAGTAAACCTTTGGCCTCCAGCAGTACTCCAAGTGCCAGGAACCTGGAATGTCCCTGCCGCTGCCTGTTGTGGATCAGAAAGTGCAATGTGCTCACCAGATTGTGATCCCAAGGCTACTCTAAAGCTAGGTCCCACCAAGGTGTGTGCCTCTGCGCTGGTGGAAGCTTTGGGTTAGCGCTCAGACGGGACTTCAAGGAGGGTGCCTTCAGATCCCTCTTCATAGGTTTCTTCGGGGCTTGAATGGAGGCCCTGGGTCATGGACTCCGTCAGCTGTTTCCCAGATGTGCCTGTGAAAGCAAGAAGAGATAATTAGTGCATAGCAGTGGCCTATGAAACAGGACACATCAATCACAGCATGGTTGTCTGATGGATGTTGCACTGCTGGATCCTCACTTGGTAGAGCAGCACCAACCTCACTGTCAGCACAGGAACGGTCCAGATCCTTGCCGGCCAGTGGATAACTGTGTTTTCAAAGCCCATGAGAATCTTGATTTCAGGCATCCCTCCACCGGTTTGTGACCTCTCTCTCTTGTTGTGTGCCAGCTTGTCCTGCATGAATAGAGATAGAGAGAGTGTCAGCCAGGCCAGATGATAAGTATGCCTGGCATGAGTGGGCGGTGAGTGGTCCCATTGACAAGATGAGGACAATAAAGGTGTGTGTGAGAGAGTGAATGGTGATGTCCCTTGAACTGGCAGTGAGTGAGAGCCCTGTAGATGTGTGATGGGCTTGTGAGTATGTGAGTTGAGAGTGGTGAAAAGAGTGACTTACCCTGGCGGAATGAGAGAGATCATTCATCTTCTTGTGGCATTCTGTGGCTGCCCTCTCTTGCAGGATGTTGGCGCTGACCACCACTTCCACCTCCTCCCAAGCCAGATTGATTACCTTGCTGCCCATCCTATGGCCAGAGTGGGGTGTAGCAGACATCACAGCGGGCCTCCATTGTGTCCAAAAGCCGCTTGAGGGACACATCATTAGACCTGGGGGCTGCAGTCTTTTTGCCTTTCGGGGCCATGTCTTCCGTGCAGCAGTCCTGGGCTGGAAGCACTGAGAGGTGTGTGTGCAGCTGCACTTTAAATATGGTGCCCAGCATGATGAAGCGGCGAGGTGATGGCGTGATGGGCAAATGAGAGCCCGCCCGCCATGGAAACGGCGTGTATCCTGGGAATGCATAATTAATGCAGTGGATTTGAGATGATACAGCATGAGAAGCCGCCATTGCAGCCAGTGGGTAAAACGTCATTTTTCCACCCACTACCACACTTAGTGCAAATCTAGGACGATTACGCCCTAAGCATCTGTAGCTATTAACCTGTGGAAGCACCACTCTTCTGAGTGGTCAAGGAAGCTGAGTCTCTGGCTGAAAACCTTGTGACATGAGTAGTGGCTCCTGCAACCTCTGCCCCTCTCCTGTGCACCTCCCTCCTGTGCATGTGTTGATCTCACCACAATATTGTTGCTACCATGGGTGGTGATGGTCATCCTCCTCTGATGTGCTGCTATCAGACAGATCTATCACTCTCCCCCCTAATGCTGTCAGTTTGAAAGCCTTCAAAGTTTAAAAGAAGCTGCATCAACATAAAAACTCTTGACTAAACGTTTGCCAGAAGGAACAGAGACACCAGTTGTAAATAGTAAATTTTATTCAGATGGGCAATCCTAAATTTAAATACCCACCTGAACTGTGGCTCAATCTCACCTCCATTTTACTAATAAGTTTCTTGAGCCCTGAGAAACCAATGCCGGACGCAATAAATTTAAAGCTAAGTAAAGTTCAGTTGAAAAGATGGTTGGGCCTCGGACACTACCCCGAGGAATCCCTGTAGTGATATCCTGCGGCTGAGTTGATTGGCCTCCAAACCACAACCTCTTCCTTTGTGCCATATATGATTTCAACCAATGGAGAGCTTCCCCTGATTCCCATTAACTTCAATGTGGCTCCTTGATCCCATACTCAGTCAGATTTTGCCTTGATGTCAAGGGCAGTCATTCTCACCTCATCTCTGGAATTCAGCTGTGTTGACCATGATTGGATCAAGGTTTCAATGAGATCAGGAGCCGAACGACCCTGGTGGAACCTAAACTGAGCATCGGAGAGCAAGTTATTACTGTGTACATGCCACTCGATTGCATCGGGATGGAGGGTGGAAAATGCCCCCCATATCCCAACTCTTTGCCTTCTATTAGTTATCCAGTCCTCTATCCATGCTTATGTGTGGTACCTTATCAAATGCCTTTTGGAAATCCAAATATATTACATCGACTGGTTCCCCTCTATTTATCCTGCTTGTTACCTCCTCAAAGAATTCTAATAAATTTGTCAGGCATGATTTCCCCCTCATGAAGCCATGCTGATTCTGCTTGATCATATTATGCATTTCTAAATGCCCTGCTATTATATTATATTATATTACATTATATTATATTATATTAATCTATTATATTATAATAGACGCTAACATTTTCCCAATGACAGATGTTAAGCTAACTGGCCTATAATTACCTGTTTTTTGTCTCCCTCCCTTTTTGAATAAGGGTGTTACAGTGGCAGTTTTCCAGTCCTCTGGGACTTTTCCAGAATCTAAGGATTCTTGGAAGATTACATCCACTATCTCTGCAGCTACTTCCTTTAATATCCTGGGATGCAACCCATCAGATCCAGTTGGCTTATCGGCCTTTAGCCCCATTAGTTTCCCTAGTATTTTTTCTCTAGTGATAGTTATTGTACTTATTTCCTACCCCCTTAGGGGAAATGTAGAGCGGAGTATGGATAAAGGGGGAAGGTGCAGAAAAGTCGAGAGTAAATGATGAGTGAAGGATAGTCCCAGGGTGGGAAAGTTATTTTCTTCTGTCAGAGGTTTGAAATTCTCTTCCACAGATAGCAGTGGAGGCTAGATCATTGAATATATTCAAGGCTGAGTTAGACAGATTTTTGATTGGCAAGGGAGTCAAGGGTAATGAGGTAAAGGCAATAAAGCAGCATTAAGGTCACAATCTGATCAGCCATGATCTTATTGAATGATGGACCACGCTTGATGGGCTGAATGGTCCACTCTTGCTCCCATTTCTTATGATCTTAACTTACTTTTAAATAAAAGAAAACAAAAATAGAAAGCTAAATAGGAGGGAATGGGGGACAGTAAGCAGGAAAGAAGTCCAAAGGTTTAAAAAAAAGTTAAAATATCTATACCATACATATATTAAAATAAAAATCACAAGAGTACCACATAGGGAAGATAGGGTGAATTCTGCTGAATTTAAATAATTTAAATTATTAAGTGAATCTATTGTAACAATGGATGTCTGGCCCAATAGAACATTTTTGATTCAGATACATCAATAATGTGCAAAAAAAGCCTTTTTAATTAGATCACGCAAATTAGGAGGCACAGAGAAACTTTATGTAGTGCAAAGATATATAAACTTGGACTACAATGAGTTTATCCAAAGCTGCAAACTTCATATGAAAGTTTTCGAGGAAACACATGCTCCACATTGTATATGTAACAGCTGCATAGTACATTTAATATGTAACAATTATGTATATATGTACACATTATTCTAAACTTAGTATGAGGGGTGTGCATTTAGTTGAAAATTCATTATACATATTCCTGTTGGTGGTACTGTGGTATATATTTGTGATGTTAAGACTGTGTCCCCAACACACAACAGCTGCTAATTTATACCGTGAGTATATCACCTTGTGCTTGCACAATCTGGCCATTAGGTTCACATAAATCATTTAAAATGCTTCCTAAATTTTACTTCAGATGCCATTTTTTCTAATGGCATTTCTAATGACTAATATGAGGATTTAAACATTTGTTTTAAAAATGTAATGTTCAAGAAATAATGAATGAAGGCTGACAGCACATGGCAACAATATTAGGACAGAAACAAATCCCAAAGTGTATTGGTTAGACTTAGAATAATATAGAGTACCACCACTCTTTCGTGAAGTTTACTATTCTCTCACCTTAGTAAGAGGGTTTTTGTGTCCCATTTTCCCCTTTTCACATTTTGCTTTGTTCTTCTGAAGGCAGTTCTTCAAAGGCCAGCAAATCCATGTCACTTTTCCAAGTGGGCATTCCGAATGTGTGATTTTTGATAATGTGTGTTGGAAGGCTGTTTGACTGGAAAGTATCAAAACTGAACCAAAATCTGTTCTTGCCTAATGTTCATACACATGTATTTTCGAAAACTGGGAAGCCACACATCTGAGCTCAGTGGACACTGACATTAAATGGTTGTGTTGAGGGGAGTTAACTCAGCGCAGATTGAGGCCTTCATGGTCTGTTAGACTCTATACCACTGTACACTGTTTGTCACTCCACAGACTAGTAAGAATGAAGTAAGTAAATACAACTAGTTTCAGCCAACCTATCCTCAGATATTAAAATTGAGCAATGTATTACTTTTAAAAAGTGATTTGCTTTGTGTCAGTAATAGCAGCATAGCACTTGCAGACTTAGTGCTATAATTTCAATTAGCAGCTCCATTCAAAGGCAATATATTACTACTGCTCAGTTTCTAGGCATCTGAGCCTATCACTCTTTTCCTGATCTGGTACAATAGGTAGCCCTATCATATTTTGGACACTGATATATATTTTCACCTATATTTTTTTTCCAAGAATATACAAGCTATTTCCCTGTCTGTACCATGGCATCTTGTGGGCCATGTATATCATTTATATGGTATTCCAGTTCATTTTTACACATTTGAAGCTGATATCGGGCGAGCGTCCTGACATCACCGTGCGCCATCACGATATTTTGCTGCATGGGCGCGCGATGAAGTTCGATGCTTGCCCGCCATTAATTAACGGGCTAGTTAAGGCCCTTAAGTCGTCAATCAACGGCGATTTTCAGGCGTCCGTGCAATCTTCGGGTCGGCGTATGGGCGCAACGGGCAGGCGGGTAAGAGACTTTTTAATGAAACTCGTCCACAGGTGGGATAAGAGGGCTCAGTGGGGTCATCAATTTGGTCTGTGAAGTATTTATTGAAGAAAGTCTTTTAAACTTGCCTGTGTGATCTGCAGCAGTTCAGAATGAATTCCAGCAGCTTTCTGTGTACTTTGAACCTTCAGGTCAGCACTCTTCAGTCAGTAATCTTTATCGAGCCTGCAGCTTTCTGGAGGCCTCCCCTTCTGGGTTCTGACATGTCCACTGGAGGCAGCTCCTCTGAGGAGGAAGGGAGGGCTAGAATAAGGAAGCGGCCAGGAGTGTACATTCAGCCTCCACGGGAACCACCTTTGGAAGTACAGGCACATGCACAAGGGCCAAGAAGTTGTCCAAGGTGGAAGGGGCTGCAGAAGATGCCACTATCCTGCTGCCAGGGTATACAGGCGGCGAAGCAGCTACCTCAATATGACTCAGGTGCAGCGGCAAAGAAGGCTTCGACTGTCAAGGGAGACAGTCAACTACATCTGTCAGATGATTGGCCCTGAGATCTCTCCTAACTGTGTGGATGGATACCCCATGCCAGTGGCTCTGAAGGTCACAGCTGCCCTCAACATCTATGCCTCTGGGTCCTTCCAGGGCTCGTTGGGTGACCTTTACGGTGTCTCCCAATCAGCTGTCCACACTTGTGTCAAGCAGGTCACAGACGCTCTGTTCAGGCATGCATTGACCTTCATCCACTTCCGCTGGGACCAGGCAAGCCAGGCACAGCGAGCCAGAGGCTTCGCGGCCATTGCTGGCTTCCCCAGCATCCAGGGTGCAATAGACTGCACACATGTGGCCAACAAGGCGCCAGCAGGTGAGCCGGGTGCCTTCGTCAACAGGAAGGGCTTCCACTCCAGGAACGTGCAGATAGTGTGTGATCACAGGATGCTGATTCTACCAGTGTGTGCAAGGTACCCAGGCAGCTCCCACGACTCCTACATCCTCAGACACTCCCAGGTGCTGGGGCTCTTCAGTGTTCCGGCTCGGCTTGATGGATGGCTGCTGGGTGACAAGGGCTATCTCCTCAGAAAGTGACTCATGACGCCTCTCCACCATCCAATATCAGAAGCAGAGCAGCGGTACGATAGGAGCCACACCTCCACAAGGGCTGTGGTGGAGAGAGCCATCAGCCTTCTCAAGATGCGCTTCTGATGCCTGGACTGCTCAGGGGGCACACTCCAGTACCCCCCAGATCGTGTGTCAGTGATAGTGGTTGCATGCTGCGCTCTCCACGATCTTGCGCTGGAAAGGGGGGACGAAGTGGATGATGAAGATGTCGACACAGTGGATGTGGCTGCAAACGATGAGTCCAGCACCGATTCTGAGGATGAGGAAGCACAGGCGAATGCTGAGAGGCTAAACACTGACCCGGGACTACACCAAGGAGGCAGGGACACCCAGGACACTTTAATCCAATGAATCTTCAGCTGGCTGAACACAAATGGATCAGCAGGACCAGCCTTGCCTGGCGCTTCCATACTCGGCACCTAATTGCTAAATCTGCCAGGTCATCAGCTGCAACTAAGGGCTTTGGACATAAACTTCAATGTCGAAACAAACACTCATGACATTTATCTTAAATATACAAATGCAGAATGAAGGAGTCACCCTCAGCCATTGTAACACATCTGGTTTTTATTTTAACCATCAGAAGTTCTCACAAATCCAAAACAAAACATTAATCAAGTAGAAAAAAATTATAGGTACCTAATCTCAGGCCAACACAAAAGCACTAGTGAGAAACCTGTGGTGTGCCTAAGGTGCCTTATGCTTTCGTTTACGGGTGCTACTTCTTGGTGCCGCCCCATCACTCAGAATGGCATCTGAGACAGCCTGCTGACTCTACTGTCCTGTTGGCCTCGATGACCTTGGCTGTTGTCCTCTGGCCCGTGGAGCCTGTGCTGGGCCCGCCTGGGAGGGATCTGCCTGTTCCACAGCTGGCATATCCCGCAGCTTCACCCAATCAAGCAGTCACTGGGAGAGGGGCAGAGCAGCTGGTGCCCTCATCCGGAGTGCCATGAGAAGAGCCCACAGATACGACAGGAAGCTGCTGTGCTGACATGAGGTCACCCCGGACCTCCCTGCTCACCATCAATGGATGGGCAACGAGCTGGGAAACTTGAAGTCCACACCACATTGGCACTAACCAGCACCAGCTGCGGCCACTGGCGCTGTGAGGGCTTGCAGGTCCGAGCGTAACCACAGGAGAACCTGATTGCTCTCCTTGAGGCCCCTCTCCATGAGAGTCACCTCTCCCTCCATGGAGGAAGCATGGCGCTCTGCCATGAGGCTCATTGCATCAGTGATGCTCTGCATGGATTCCTCCACCACGGACACCAAGCGAAGCATAGCCTCATGTATCACTCCCAGATACTCCCACACACCCAGCTGCATTTCCTGCAGCTACTGCATCATGGACAACTCCAGAGGCACATCATCAAGCACCAACTGAGCATGTGCCTGGTCCCCTGCAGCCCTCCAACTGCTGGCACCATCAGCACTCTCTGTCTCTGCCAGCTCCTCCAGCGATTGTGAAGCGCCCTCTCCACTGTGCCCTGGTATACTAGTCGATGTTGCAATGCCCACCGAGGTGCTAGTATCTGCACTGGTGCCTGCCTCGCAGAAATGGTGTGACACAGGTGACACTTGAGGGCTCTCAGGCGTGAGAGGGGGCATTTGCAATTCCTCCTGGCAGCCATGGTCTGATGATGCTGAAAGGAACAACAAGGACCAGTTGGCACGCACACAGTGAAATACTTCATCCCTTTCTCCCTGGCTCATTATGCGCTCAACCTTCCAGAACCTATGGGCACGAATATTGGCGGGGTGGCAAATAGTGAGGCGGATGTGCACGGGCTGGTCAGATGGCCTAAGGAATGCCAAATGGAATGTTATGTGGATAAGTGTGAGGTGATGCACTTGGGTAGGACAAACAAGGCACGGGAATACAAGATGAATGGTAGGACCATGGAAAGTAAGGAGGATTAGAGGGACCTTGCTGGGCATATCAACAGGCCCCTTAAGGTAGCGGGACAGGTACACAAGGTGTTTAAGAAGGTAAATGCCACACTTGCCTTTATTAACCGAGGAATAGAATATAGGAACAGGGAGGTAATGTTCCAAGTGCAGAAAACGCTGCCTAGGCCACAGCTATAGTTGTGTGTGCAGTTGTGAAATATGCTTCATGGGAAGGATGTGACTGGAGTGGAGAGAATGCATAGGTTGTTGATCATGATGCTGGCTGAGCTGGAGAGTTTGACTTATGAGGTGACATTGTATTGACTGGGGTTATTTCCCCTGTAGTAGAGGAGATTGAGAGGTGACATTATTGACGTTTATAAAATTATGAGGTGCATAGATAGGGTCGACAGAAAATAACTTTTCCCCTTGGCGGAGGGATGAGTAACCAGGTGGCATTGATTTAAGGTAAGGGGCATGAGGTTGACAGGTGATGTGATGAGCAACTTTTGCACATAGAGTGTGTTGGGAACGTGGAACGCACTGCCTGAAAGGGTGGTGGACACAGAAACCCTTCTAACATGTAATAAGTATTTGGATGTGCAGTTGCGATGCCATGGCATACAAGGCCATGGGCATAGTGCTGGGAAATGGGTTTAGGAGACTTAGGAAGGTGTTTGACATGCGCATCTTTGAAGGGCTGATCTATGATCCACACCTCTGACTCTATCACTCTGTGACCAAGCAATGTTGCAGCAATAACAAATCAAACGATCATCAGTGCTATGGATGTTGGGAGGAAATAGCGGATCTCACTGTTGGCCTCAAATACCTGGCCATTCCACCCCAGCCTCACCGACACCAGTTGACCTGGGCACATGGCGCCTCTCAAGCTCCAGGGCCTCCTGTTCAAAGTGGCTTAGCTTCATCAGGTGAGCCTGGCCGCCTCCAGTCTTCAAACGCTCAGATGCATTATGAGCATTCTTCTCCTGAAAAACAGAGAAGACCATTCATTGTGGCAATTTGCACATGGACTCTGCACGCACACACCGCACCCCAACCACAGTGGCCCATATCAGGCCTCCAGTGCCTCCTCTCCCTGCTACTGCTGATCAGTCACACAAAGATAGTACGCCTGCTACCAACCCCCCATCAATGGCCACCTTGGACACATTCTGTGTACATCACTTTAGGAAACACACGGTCTTTGCTCCCATAGCAAGGAGGCGCAACTATGTGCAGCATCGAGGGCAGCAGATGGTTCTTGGCCATGACACCTTGAGGCTCCCCTTCCACAATCTCATCACCATGAATAGGACATGTGTTGGAGTTCTGAGCATGCGCTTTGCTGCATCTGCTGCAGGTTGCCCCCAGACTAGTCATGTGCGACTAAGAGCAACACATGGTGCGGGGGAGAACTCATCTCCTCATGAACCACTCAGGCTGATCTAAGCATGGGCACTATCTGCTTGCCCACCCAGCATATGAGAAATGCCCAACATGATTCAATGCAGTCATGGCAGTAAGATTTGGGAGGGGTGGCCTCAAAGGCTAAGGCTACCTGCTGGGTTAAATGCCCAGTGCCAACATGGTACTCACCCTTCCAGAGCACAACAAATCATTGAAGCGCTTATGCCACTGGATCCAGGTGCACCGCACCACATTGCTGGAGCTCACTGCCTCCACCACCTCCTCCTAGGCACACTTGGTCATGTGGGTGGGCCTCCTCCTCCCATCGTGGGGGACCAAAACCTCCCGCCGTGCTGCCACCTCCTTGAGGAGCGCAGCAAGGCAGTCATCTGAAAAGCGAGGGGCGCATTGGCCCCCTGCTGGCCTACCCTGCAGCCTGCCCTGCTCCTGTGGCAGACCCTGCAGCCTGCCCTGCTCCTCTGCCCTTCTCTCCTGCGTGCCCTGCTCAGCCGACCCCCTGAGGTGTTACTTGGAAGTGGCCATTGTGAGCAGCCTACAGGAGGCTGCCAGGCCTTCCTTTAAACAGACTGCCGGGTCGCCATTGGACCCAGTGGTCTGTGCACGCCCGCCTCAGCCCGCACACTCCAACTATTCATGGGAGTCGACAAATGCGCTAGGCAGGCCTTAATTGGCCCGCCCGTGCAAAATGGCAGCGCAGACCCAATCACAGGCGCTGATCGGGTTCGCATCTGCTCCAGCTCCACCCGCCCAACACGCAGAAAGTTCTGCTATATAGGTATCATCAAATTGGACCCTCTTCTGCCCTCATCTGCCATCCATATGTAAGATTTGCAACAGGAATCTCTTGTAGCAATTAAGGGAATTTTGACGAATTCCCTCTGCATCCTCCGCCGTACCTTTGAAAAGCAGGGCCTTGAGGTCAATTGTACATTTTAATTATTGTAGTATCAATGGCACCTTACTACTTTGTATGATCAAAAAGTGGTCAGCTCTTTTAGCCATCATGGAGAGTTTGGAGGAAGAATTTGTTAAAAAAAAGTTCTACCTTAGATTGACTGAAATGGAACTAAAATCTACTGTTATGTGTAAGATAGTTTTCTCATTAAGATTAGTAAGTGGTCATCTTGCTTTTAAAAATATTTTTCTTTCTTACTTTAATTACAGGATTCTTGCAATGTCCATAAAGATTTTGGAGATTAAGTTGGGCGCTGTCGCGCCTGTTTTTTAGGTGCTATGCAGCCTCCTGATGCTCAAAATATGCTTCAACGATGCTTGTGCACACCTCCAATAGGAAGTGTGCTGGAAGCCATATTGGTAAAGAGGTGCATGTGCACAACTACAGGCCACAAACAGCATACAAAGCTGGCACATGCTGATTGGATGCTAACGCTGCCATTTTCAAATACCATTCTGCAATTTTACATTGGGCATGCGGGCACGCGCCCAACACGCCGAAACGTAAAATGACGTGCGATGATATCAGGCATGCCTCCCAACATCATCGTGAATTCGTGCAATATTTTGTTCGGCAGGTGAGCACTGGAGTAGGTTGCACACCCGCTGATAATTGAAAGGCCTATTAAGGCCATTAACAAGGTAATCAAGTTGAATTTTATGTTGCCCTTCCAACCTTACGGTTGGCGGGCAGGTGAAAAGGCCAAGCGGCCTTTACATTTTTTAGGAAACCTCATCCATGAGCGGGATGAGGTTTCCTGAAGCTAATAATAATGAAATAAAACCTTTATTTTGAAAATAAAAACATGTCCCATCTCATATGACACAGTTACATGAAGGGACATGTTTCATAAAATTTTTAATGCATTTATTTATTTTTTTAAAAAGCACTTCAATCTCCCTGAGGCAGCTCTGTGCACGCGAGGCCCGGCTCTTCCTCCTCCCGCCACCTTCACAGGTAGCGCTCAGTGCTATCGCTTACGATCCACACGGGGGGGTCTTAATTGGCCCGCCTGCATGAAATCGCAATGCGGGCGGCAGTCGGCTCCACGACCGCCCCTGCCTGCTCCTGCCGAGCCCACCTGATGACTGGGAAACCCAGGCCTATGCCCTGTCTTAACTTCACATATTTGAACACAATGTTAAATGGCATAAGAATTCTCCCGCACGCCACCACCACTCCAATTCCTGCCACCAGTGCTAATTAAAGTCAACATGAACGACTTACAGGTTCCTGGATTATATAATATGGCTATTGGTGGAATTGTATGCATTTTTGGAGCTTTACTATACTTGCCTAAAGTTTGAATGGTCTACAGGGAGTGGGCTGACTGACTTTGAAGTTTGTTTTGATCATTTAAAAGCATGCAATGAAAGAAGTTGTTTTTAGAATTTGATGGCCTGGTAGGCCTTCCTTTTGGAACTGAGAATGAGGAGAAGCCACACAGAGCAGGACCAACTGCTGGAAGAGGAAGGAGGAGAAGGGCCCTAAGCAATAACATATCTGTCAAGGGCCATTAGAGAGCAATTCTCTTGCCTCAGCTTCAGCCAGGACCAATGCTTGAAAAGTCTTTCTTCATTAATGAGATCATGACCAAAACCTGCCAACTGCTGCAGCTACAGCTGCAAGTTCAAACCAGGATAAGAACAGTATTGTGTCTGTCTCTCCAAGCTGCTGCTGGAGATACAAGCAACATTTCACACTCTACAGTACACTATAGCATAAGGAAGGTCACTTAAGCTTTCCATATCCAGAGAGACAGCTTCATCTTATTCCTTTTGCCAGGGACAGCAGCCAGCACACAGGTTTGCACAGATTGCAGGCTCCCCCGTGGTGTAGGGCGCCATTGACTGTAAGTACATTGCCCTGTGCACACCTCATGTTCTCTGCTATTCCCCTGAGCCAAAAGGGATTCAACTCCCTCAATGTGCAGCTGGTGTGTGACCACAGGTAGCACACTGTGCAGGTGTTCATTATCCTGGCAGTAGTCACAATCTGTGGCAGTCCTCTGTGCCACCATCACCTACTATGGGAAAGGATGGCTACTGAGCTACAAGGGTTCATGATTCCTGTTCAGAATCTACACATCAGGTATACAGTAAGACTAGCTATGCCACAAGGAATATTATATAACACACCATCAGTGTTTGCAAGCAGCACTTCCATTGGATGGACCACAATGGAGAAGTACTACAGTATTCAGCTGAGTGAGTGCTAAGATTTACGGTTATATACAGCGGTGGTCAGCATCAACACCTTGCAAAAGAGGACAGCCGCCAGTGCAGGAGAATGAATGGTCTCCTCTGTTCTGCCAGGGTAAGTCAGTCTTCTCAGCACTCTCAACTCTCACACTTACAAACCCATCACACATCCACAGGGATCTCACACCTCAAGGGACAGCACCACTAACTCTCACACACACCCTCACATCTCCATTAGGCTGATATCCTCTGGAGCTCACATCCTCATCACGTCCATGCCTCTGCTCACCCCACAAACATTCCATGCAGTGTCATGTGTCCTGCTCCCACTCTCCCCATCTGTTTTTATGAAGGAGAAGCTGGCTCACAGCAGCTGGGAGAGGTCCCAGAACGGGCGTGGAGTGTCTCACATCAGGCCCCTCACTTACTTTGAGGAGCGTGCCATTGCCCTGACTGGTGAAGACATGGACCCTACCTATGGCAACGGTGAGATGGCAGCAAACACCCATGTGAGGATCCTGCACCACATCATCCCTCTCTCAACGCAACTGTGAGTGCTCTCTCTCCTGATTTTGACTCTTATGCCATACACTAATCATCTCTACTTTGGTTCACAGGGAGCTCTGGCAAGCAACTGACCCTCTCGGTCGGTCTGTCCTTCAGCTCCATCCAGGTCCTCACCTCCAGCCAAGAGGACACCTCCTCCATTGAAGATCTAGAAATAAGCAGCCTGAAAAACCCGTCTCAGCGCTTACAACACCCTCAGTGGGACCTAGATCTAGAGCAGGCTCGGATTCACAATCTGGTGGTCACCACACGGACATATGTCCGTAGCAGGAGTAGGCAGGTTCAGCCGAGCTCCCTGGCACTTGGAGGACTGCTTGGAAGAGGCATCTGTGAGGTCCGATGAGAAACCTCGGGATTTGGCCTTCCAAATCATCGCGGAGAGTCAGCAGAAGGTGGGGGAACATCACACAGAGCTGTTGGAAGCCTTCAACAGAGTGGCATGTGAGTCGGAGGAATGCTTCCGCCTGCTGTCTGATGAAGTGGTGCCCACATGTGTGCACATGGAGGTCTCCATAGGAAGGATGGCAGACACCATGGACTCCCTGGTCCAGCAGAACATGGAGATGTGTCAGACCTGCACTCCATCCCGGTAGCCATGGGTGAGTTCCTGCAGTGGCAATGCAAAAGGGAAATGGGGCACCTCCACGTCCCTCCAGGTGCTCCTTTCTCTCAAGGAATCAGGCCGGGGCCCTCAGGCACTAAAGGGAGGAGGAGCAGCAGCTGGTCACCCCTGGGTCATCCATTCAGGAATCTCAGAGGCTGTTCTCTACCTCCAAGTCCCCTTTGCCTGTGACCCCCTCAATCTCATCTTCTGTCACCGCAGAGGGAGCAGCTGGCCCACAGGAGGACCATCAAAGCAAGCCGGGTCCCCCAAGGCTTCAGCTCTCCAGAGGACCTACGCCAAAGTCATCAGAGGCTACAGGGCCAACTATTGCACAGGCCGTCTCCACCACTGCTTCGGATGTCAGGCAGCACCAGAAGAAATGGTAGACCTGGAAAAGTTAAGAATTTCTGATCACAAGTGGTTGTATGGGTGAACACATTTTGTCACTTTATAATCTGAAAATATATTCACTTTCACCGAATAATATGTAATGGTATCTTTCAGCTGTATTTACAGGCTTCGCAAGTCCTCCCCCTGCATCCTCCCCCACTAGCAGTTCAGCAGCATGCAGCCAGCTACTGAGCGATCCTGGAAAGATCTTGGTGTGCATGTCCACCAAGGTCCCTTAAGGTAGCGGGACAGGTAGATAAGGTGGTTAAGGAGGCATATGGGATACTTGCCTTTATTAGCCGAGACATAGAATATAAGAGCAGGGAGGTTATGCTGGAACTGTATAAAATGCTGGTGAGGCCACAGCTAGAGTATTGCATGCAGTTCTGAAATCCGCATTATAGGAAGGGTGTAATTGCACTAGAGAGAGTGCAGAGGAGATTTACCAGGATGTTGCCTAGGCTGGAGAGTTTTAATTATAAAGAGAGATTGGATAGACTGGGGTTATTTTCCCTGGAGCAGAGGAGATTGAGGGGGGACATGATTGAGGTGTATAAAATTATGAGGGGCATAGATAGGGTAGACAGGAAGGAACTTTTCCCCTTGATGGAGGGATCAATAACCAGGGGGCATAGATTTAAGGAAAGGGCAGGAGGTTTAGAGGGGATGTGAGGAAGAATTTTTTCACCCAGATGGTGATAGGAATCTGGAACTCACTGCCTGAAAGGGTGGTAGAGGCAGATACCCTCAAAACATTTAAGAAGTATTTGGATGTGCACTTGTGCTGCCGTGGCATACAAGGCTATGGGCTTAGTGTGCTGGAAAATGGGATTAGAATAGTTAGGTACTTGTTTGACTGGTACAGACTCAATGGGCCGAAGAGCCTTTTTTCTGTGCTGTCGACCTCTATGACTCTACAACTCTATGAGAGAGAAGTGTGTGTGGCAGGGCCTTTCGGACCCTCGCGCAAGCGCTGTCCCATGTATGCGGATCCTTCCTCCATCACACTCATCTCAATATTCCGAGCATTTCCAATGCTGCTTGCTGGGGTTCTATTTCAGTTGTCTATCTGAGCTAACCTACATCTCTGCCAACCCACTGATCGTACCCCCATGCAGCACCTGTTCCAGCCCAACACGAGGCTCCTTTCACTTTCGATTTTGCAAGATGGTACTGGTGAAGTATGTCTTTAGCTCCCCCATCTACATCGACATCCACAACCTACTCCTTCCCTCGTGTGTGCCTCGAATTCCCCACCAAACACACTTGCCAACCCTTCTACCACTACTGTCGCACCCTCACCCTCCCACCCTACTGGCTCACTCTGACTTCTCTATTCTCACCATTCCGTCCTACAACGCCCACCCTCTATTTCACTCACCAAGAGGCAGTCATCGACTCCACAGACCCTCCCTCGCACGTTCACCTGGACGTGCACCCCCTTACTACTTCCTCTACCCTTATTCCTTCCTCTACGCTTACTCCTCTTTCCAAACTTATTACTCTTTCCAACCTTACTCCTTCCTCCACCCTTACTCCTTCCTCCCCCTGGACTCCTTCGTCACCTGAAAGTCCTGCCCCCTCCGAACTCCTTCCCCGCTTCGAACCCCTTCCCTTACACCTTTCTCTCCCCTTACACCTACCTCCCCAGTTGCTGCATCCTCCCCCGTTACACCCTTCCACCCCTGTACCCCCCCAACCTCACCCCACCTGACACCATTGTTCCCTCTCCTAACTTCACCCCCCTGACACCATCGATCCCCCCCTTCCCAACCTCACCCCTCCGACACCATTGTTCCCCCCTCCTGACTTCATCCCCCCAACACCATTGCTCCCCCCATAACCTCACCCCCCACACCGAAACTATCATTCCCGCTCTCCCAATCCTCTCCAACTCACAGCTGGACCTTCCTCTCTACACCCTCAATGATCATCCGTAGTAGACCATTATCAAGACACTTAAGTCCCGAAGCAGGCCCTCAACAATGACCTTCCGTGAGGTGCTTTGTGGCAGAGCCATGCCTATATAAATCCACCCAGTATATTGCACGTGTTCCTCGAGGGCCCGGTTGCTGTAGGGCTCCAGCATCTTCTGCCCCTTGGATGTCCGTGATGTGAACATCACGGCTGATGCTAAGTCTCAACTTCTGCACGTCACACTTGTCAAGTTATGTTCTGCAGCAGCTTGTTTTCCCGCTAATGTAAGCAGTAAATTTGACATGGGATGATTATGGCGAGCAAGGATCATAATGATATGCAGATGTATTAAAATCATGTTCCCGATGTTCGGCGGTGGGAAAGGTGGCCCCACCATTGATGGGCAGAGCAGATGATTGCAAACTGGTTTCACGACAGTGTGATACCAATTTTTGGCCTTCCTGCCATATTGTCCGCTTACGCCTGCCATGACGCCTGATGCCAACAGATATGGAAAATTCTGCCCTTAGTGCTTGCCTCTCTGTGCCTTTGCCACTCCTGTGCTCCTAGAAGGTGCTTCCGCTGTGGCTGCAGGGTGATGGAAGGCAGCTGACCTCTAAATGAGCAGAGGGCAGATGCCATTGGAGAGTGATCGTGAGCAAGTCTGACCTTCGAATGTCCAACTTCAGATTGTACCATTTCAGCCTGGACAGTAGCAGTCTGGGTTGGCTGACTGATAAGCAACAGCAAGGGCTCTTGCAGGGGTGGGAGCATGAATCATATCATCCTGAGAGAGGAAAGCAAGTTCATGCTGCATAGAACCATTGCCATTCTCCATGGGTGGTGCCTCAGATATCTTACTGAACTCTTGGTGAACCAATTGATGGATTGCTGTGATGCCCAGAAAGCCCTTTTGAAAAGTGATATCCAGAGCCATGATGACAGCAGTCTGAGCTTCCATTGCAGCAGTCAGACCCTTGTTAGAAGCTGTGACATCAGCCATCAGATACTGCGTCGTGGTGAATTACACAGGTGTGTTGATGGATGTGCCCACCCATTGTTGGAAAGATTGGGCTCCAAACTCTGCACAAATCCCTGTGCCAGCTTAGTACTGGACTTTTCATGCTTCCTGGCATTGAACGCAGGCTTTCTGGCAGGCTCTTCCAAACGTTTCATTTAAGATGGGACATCAGACTTCTTCTGTAGTCTTGCCCATCAAAGTCCTCATCTGAGTCCTCTGCAGCCAAAATAGGTTGTGACCATGCCCTCTGACAGCTGCCACATGCACTACCCTTTCCCCTGCCGTGGCTTCTGTACACTTATACCCCATGATCCCTCCCCATCCTTGCCTCCAAAATACATGCAGTGCCAGTCTCTGAGCTGGTGGCTGCAAGTGTTAGATCACAAGATTGTGTCTTCATCTTCACTGCCTCCTCCTTTCTCCAATTACTGGAAAGACTTCTGTTAATGGGTATCTGAAATGACAAAGGGACAAGGGTTATTGTGAGGGCGGAGGAGAAAGTAAGAGGTATATGCTTACACTATCTTCAAAAGATTGAAGAATAAAGGAGGAGTGGGATGAGAGAAGGAGGATTAGGTTTACAGTTTTTCTCATCATCAATTGCTTCAGCCTTGCTAATGGCCCTGATGTCCCTTCCTATAATAGTCAACACTCCCTTCTCTCTGGGGAAAGACATAAAACATACAGGCACGTTTATCCTCCTCCAGTTCTTTTAGGCTGTCTGCTGTTATGTACTGACTTTTGCAAGAAAGAGAGAAGTATTGCTGAAAAAAGAGACACTTTTTGTTGAAACTTTTCGTCTTGCACTCATCAGGACAATTCACAAGAAAATACCAATGTCGGGGGGAAACAGTATATTTATACTGTATGAGAAGAGACTACTGATTGGTTGGCAAGTGGCCTCTGGTTGGTAGAGACATTGCCATAGTGAATGGGCCAGTGGATGGTGACTGACAGTTAACTGCCAAGCATTTTTTTAACTTAAAGCAAGCAGCTTGACTCTGATTAGTCATGACATTGCCCTGGGGAATGAACCAGTGAATGGCTGTCACTTATTTTGTTTCACTGAAACACACACAATGTGTGAACATGTTCTTCCTGTCTGCAAAGAACAGGGCCCTCTGTATTAATACATGTAGCTTCCAGTACACTCAAAGCACCACTCTGCAAGCTTGACTGACAAGCTTAAATTGGTTGTCAGCGTAATTCTTAGCACACTGAGGATTATTTAGCAAATGTTGTCCAATTGCGGAATCACACCGAATGTTGGACATTGTGTTTTGAGTTTTGCAAGCACATGCTGGTTGGGTACGGTCCATACCTTGCCCATTGCGAACAGCACTCCATCTCTGTTCTTGGAGCAACTCCTGGCATCGACCTCATCCACTACATTTTTCCACTGCCTCCCAAGCATGTGTTACCTTCTTCCCCACCCCATCCCAACCAAAACAGGAAATTTCTCCTCCTTTCCATCTCTTCAGCAGTATCTGAAAACTTTGGCGCATTTTCTTTCTTACAAGTTCAGCTATTCTTCAAAGTATCAGGCCATATAATCTGTTTTTGAAGCACTTCCACAACCTGTTGCAGCCACAATCCACCCTTTTAGAGGTGCAGATTGCCTTTGAGTAGCACCAGCCACTTGCAATATCAGACCCCCTGTTGATGCGTGCAGGCAATGTATAGTGCAGGTAGCGCTAAGTGAATGCAACATCATGTAAAACAGCAGGCAGTACAAATTTACTATGCTGCTTTCAATGCAGCAAACGGGCGCAGGTAAATCATGCACCATGATCCGTGTTTTCAGGTCTTACCCAATTTAACCTTCTTACTGTCTTCCCAATCTCCCAGAATATTACCTGACCATATTTTTACTTGCTGCGTTATTTCTCGTTTTTTTTCTCTGAAAAAAGGATAGCTTTTTAGCATCTATTGTGATTGAAAGACAAATAAACGTATTATAATTGGCCTGTATCAAACCTTTCTAAGATTAGCTGATATGGCAGTGATAGCCTTACTCCCCATTTTTACCACTCTTTTGCTGAATCTTCCTCAATCAGTTTGTTGAACAGCCACCATAACCATAGGTTATCTATGGCTATTCTGGATATAATTTTTCATAATACTTAGGTTTAGTATGTAGAACTTAAGTCAGGGACCTTCCAGGATCTGAAATGCTTATGCGGGTACACAGAAATGGCAGTGACACAAAACATTGAACCTTAAAAAACTGAACTATGCAGTAATGAAAAATAAATTAAAAGAAAAGTTAATTGGATTACCATGATTATTGTCAGATAAACAGTAGAAAATGGAAAGTTTCTGAGGAACCTTTAGTAAGGCTAGAATTGAAATTCATTTTGACCAAATCCAAACAGATCAAAGAGCAAAATATATTAATATTGTTCAACAAGCATTGGCATGAGGAAGGAGTCTTTGGGGCCGAGGACAGTGAGATGGGAGGAGGTAAAAGGGCAGGTGTTGCATCCCCTGAGCTTGCATGGAAAGGTACTATGGGAAGTGGAGGTGTTGGGGAGTAAGCCAGGCTGTTGAGGAGGTAACAAACCCTTCAGAATGCTGAGATGGAAGGAGGAGCTGTGCTTGGTGGTGGTGTCACACTGAAGGTGGCAGAAATGGTGGAGGATGATCCTTTGAATACAGAGGCTGGAAGGTGAAGAGAAGGGTGGGAGTGAGGGGAAAGGATAAGTGTAGAAGTATGGGAAATGGGATGAACACAGTTGAGGGCCCTGTCAACCATGGTCAAGTGGGGGAATCCTCAGTTGAGGAAAAACAAAGCCATAGAAACATAGAGTATGGGATGAGGTCCTTGTATAAGGCTGGGTGTGAGGAAGGACACTTGAGATAGTTGTGGGAGTCAGTGGGCTCATTGGGAATACCCATTGATAGCCTAGCCCCAGAAATTGAGATGAAGAAATCAAGGAAGGGAGGGGAAGAATTGGAGATGGACCATGCGAAGGTGGGGGAAAAGTGAAAATTGAAGCAAAGCTGATAAAATTTTCCAGTGCAGGGTGAAAGAAGGAAACTGCACCAATACTGTCATCAATGTACCTGAAAAAGAGGTGAGGGAAAGGGGTCTGAGTAGGACTGGAACAAGGAATGTTAGACATATACCACAAAGAGGTAAGCATGGCTAGGATCTGTATGCGGGTACCCATACAACACCTTTAATTTGGAGGAAGTGAATGGAGTTAAAGGAAGAATCGTTCAATTTGAGAAAAATTCAGCCAGGCAGAGGATGGTGGTGGATGATTGTTCATGGAAGAAGCAGAGAGCACTCAGACCACCCTGGTGGGGGATGGAAGTGAAGGAAGATTAGAAGTCCATGGTGAGAGGAGATGGTTAGGGCCTGGAAACTGGAAACTATTAAAGTGACTGAAGGCATCAGAAGACACAAGGATGTAACTACAAAGAGGCTGGACAAGGGGAGAGAAAATAAAGTTGTGATAGGAAGAAATCAGTTCAGTGGAGCAGACCAGGCTGAAACTATAGGTCTACCAGGGCAGTCCTGTTTGTGAATCTTGAGATGGAGGTAGAAGTGGGCTGTTCAGGGTGAAGAATTATTAGGCTGGAGGCCATGGAGGGAAAATCTCTTGAGGACACGACATCTGTAATAGTCCTGTTACATAGCATGATGTTGTATGCTGGGGTCATGGTCCAGAGATATGTTGGAGGAAGTGCCGAAGTTGGAATTTGGCCTCTGTTAGATAGAGGTCAGTACACCAGACAACAACAGAACCACTCTTGACAGCAGATTTGATGAATGTTAGGGCTGGAGCAAAGAGAACGGGTACAGCAGGTCCAAAGAGAGATAAGTTAGAATGATTGAGGGGAGCAGAGAAATTGTCACACCAGCAATTCGCAATGGAAAGATCTAGAAAAGCTGAAGGGTCAGAGAGAGGAGGGGTCCAGGTGGAGGGAGAATATTGGAGATGGAAAAGGGTCTGGTGTGCAGGGGAAGATTCTTGGCCAAAGAAGTGGGTATGGAGACAAAGGCAACGAAAGAAGAGCTCAGTGCCACAGCGAGCTCAAATGCATTGAGGTGGGCGTATAAGGGGATGAAGCTGAGTCCTTTACTAAGGACAGATTGTTTGGGGTCAGAGTGGGGAAGGACAGTGAGTATTGTAAATACACTGCAAGGGGTAAGATTAGAAGAAGGAATGGAGTCCTAGGGAAGTGAAGGTGAAGAAGAATCTGGAGGCATTAGTACCCATTAGTTATTGAAGCTTGCAATTCTCAGACGTGAAAGGAAGAAAAAAGTTTTTGTTTAAAAATAAGAGGAAATAAAACCATCTGACCAGGACAGATTTGAGATAGAATCATACAATTATAGAATGGTTAAACACAGAACAGAGGCAATTGGTCTGTGGAGTTCATGCCAGTTGTCTGCGTGAGCAATTCAGCTAGTTCCACTCCCCTGCCCTTTCCCCATAAGCCTGCAGTGTCTTTTCCCCTTCAGATGCTTGTCCAATTCCATTTTGAAAACCAGATTTGAATTTGCCTCCACCACCCTCTTAGGCTGTGCATTTCAAATCCTAACCGCTCACTGCATTAAAAAAATGTTTCCTCATGTCACCTTTGGTTCTTTTGCAAATTACTTTAAATCTGTGTTCTCTGGTTCTCAACCCTTCCGTCAAAGGGAACAGTTTCTCTCCACAAGACAATGCCTAAACCCTTCATGATTTTGAACACCTCCATCAAATCTCTCAATCTTCTCTTCTTTGAGAACAGCCCCAACTTCTCTAATCTATTCTCAAAACTGAAGTCTCTCATCCCTGGATCCATTCTCGTTAGTATTTTCTGCATCCTCTCTAAAGCCTTCATATCCTTCCTAAAGTATGGTGCCCAGAATTGGACACAAAACTCCAGTTGATGCTGAACCACTGTTTTATGAATGTTCATCATAACTTCCTTGCTTTTTTACTCCCTGCCTCGATTTATAAAGTCCAGGATCCCATATGTCTTTTTCACCACTTTCTCAAACTGCCCTGCCACCTTTCATGATTTGTGCATTCAAATCCCCAGGTGTCTCTGTTCCTGCACTCCCTTTAGAATTGTACCCTTCATTTTATATTGCCTCTTCTGATCATCCCACCAAAAATTATCACTTCACATTTCTCCACATTGAATTTCATCTGCCACGTGTCTGCCCATTATATGTCCCATGTCACTGGGGAACACTGTATATATATTTACCCTATCATTTGTATCATATGTATATATAGGAAGGTATATATATGTATATATATATATATATGTATATAATATATATACCTTCCTCTAGTTCAAAAAACAACTGTTCATCATTAATCTGTTTCCTGTCACCCAGACAACTTTGTATCCATGTTGTCACAGTCTCTTTTATTCCTTGGGCCTCAAATTTGCTGACAAACTGATTATGTGACACTTTAATAAATGCCTTTTGGGAGTCCCTATAACCATATCAACCACATTACCCTCATCAACCCTCTCCGTTAGCTCATCAAAGAAATCAATCAACTTGGTTAAACATGATTTGGCTTCAACAAATCCATATTGATTTTACTTAATTAATCCACCCTTGTTCAAGTGACCGTTAATTTTGTCCTGGGTTATAATTTCTAAAAGCGTTCCCACCGCTAAGCTTAACAGATGCAAATGATTCATATAGTACCTCAACCATGCCCTCTGCCTTCATGCATAGATCCCCTTTTGGGTCCCTAATTGGCCCCACCCCTCCTCTTTCTACTCTGTACTATTTATATGCTTATCAAAGAGTTTTGGATTCCAATTTATGTTAGTTGGCAATCTTTTCCCATACTCTTTCTTTCCCTCTTTGATTTCCATTTTCACTGTCCCTCTGAACTTTCTATAGTTAACCTGGTTCTTACTTGTATGATCAACCTGACATCTGTCATACACACTTTTTTTTCTGCTTCATCTTACCCTCTATCTCCTTTGTCATCCAGAGAGCTCTGGATTTGGTTGCCCTAACTTGTCCCAAGTGAGAATGCACCTTGCTGTACCTGAACGTTCTCCACTTTAGAAGCTGGCATTTTTCTGTTACAATTTTGCGAATCTTTTATTCCAATTTATCCAGGACAGGGCCATTTTCAACTCACCAGACCTAGCAATGCCTCCTTCCTTGTTGTATCAGAAAGGTACTGATCAAGAAAATTTTCCTGAACACACTCAAGAAACTCTTATCTAGCTATTGATATCCCAGTTTATATTACAATAATTAAATATCCCCATTATCATTACTCTATTGTTACAATTATCAGGTTTATAAGATTATTATAATTTTGAATTGTAGCTTTAAATTTAGGGTAAATGAAGGGGTTCATGTAACTTGTTCTGCAGTCTGCCTGACAGTAAACCTGGGTGTTTTGATTGTTAGAGATCAAAGGAAGGCTTAGATTGTTTTGCTAAGAAGAAGGTGTGAGGTATTTAAGCTTGGAGACAATTACAACAATCTCCAAGTTTATCATGAGTAGACTCTGAGGGCAGAATTTTCCATGCCCGCTGGCGTCAGATGTCACAGCGGGTGTGAGCGAACAATGTGCTGTGAAGGCCAAAAATCAGTTTCACGCCATCGTGAAACATGTTTGCAACCATCTGCTCCACCATCAATGACACGTCACGTTTCCTGCCACCGGACAGCAGGACAGCATGCAGTCAGTCAGCAGGTGAAGCTGCCGTCAGTCAGTCAGGTGGAGTGGGGCGGAAGTACGTGGGGTTTTGGGCAGCCATGCAGTAAACTCTGGCCATCCAAGTGGTTGCCAGCACTCCCTGGAATGTGTTGAGGGGCCTTCAGATTTAACCAAGAGAGGTTCTTAGAGCACCCAAGCTAACCCACATGTCTCTCTCTTTAATCCAGCAGGAGGAGTACATCAGGATCATGGAGCCTGGTGACCTCACTGTATGGCTCATGGCTTACAGAGAGCAGGGTCAAAGGAGTAGAAGTGGCAGGGCAGAGGCAGCTCCCGCTCACGCCGCTGAAGAGCCACAGTGAGCCGTTGCTGGTAGGTGCCTAACTAGACCCAGTGTCTAGAGTCACCACCTTTCATTCTAGCAGATGACCGAGAACTAGTGTCGCTGAAGAGTGCACATGTCTAGTGAGCTGGTCAGTCACATCTGCCACCTCTTTTAAAATTCATTCACAGCTTGTGGACATCGCTGGCTGGGCCTACATTTATTACCCATCCCTAATTGCACTTGAGAAGGTGGTGGTGAGCTGCCTTCTTGGACCGCTGCAGTCCCTGTGGTGTAGGTACACCCACAGTGCTGTTTGGGAGAGGCTTCCCAGGATTTTGACCCAGCAACAGTGAAGGAACGGCAAGTGGCTTGGAGGGGAATTTCCAGGTGGTGGTGTTTCCCACTGCTGCCTTTGTCCTTCCAGATATTAGTTGTCATGGGTTTGGAAGGTGCTGACTAAGGAGTCTTGGTGAGTTTCTGCAGTGCATCTTGTAAATGGTACACACAGCTGCCACTGTTTGTCGGTGGTGCAGAAAGTTAATGTTTGTGGAAGGGGTGCCAATCAAATGGGCTGCTTTGTCCTGGATGGTGTCAAGCTTCTTGAGTGTTGTTGGAACTGCACTCATCCAGGCAAGTGGAGACTTGTGCCTTTTAGATGGTGGACAGGCTTTGTGGAGTCAGGAGATGAGTCACTTGCTGCAGAATTCCTAGCCTCTAACCTGCTCTTGTAGCCACATTATTTACCTGTCTATCTATCTATCACTTGCTGCTTATGCTGTTTGGCATGCAAGTAGTCCTGTGTTGTAACTTCACCAGGTTGATACCTCATTTTTTAGGTATGCCTGGTGCTGCACCTGGCATGCCGTCCTGCACTCTCCATGCTGCAGGATTTGGCAGCACTGGGACATGGAGGGCATCCACTGCCAGTGGCCATGAAAGTGACCATGGCACTCAATTTTTATGCCAATGGCTCCTTTCAGGGCTCCACAGATGACCTCTGTGGGATGTTGCAAGCCTCCACCCACAAATGCATGCATGAGATCACGGACGCCATCTTCGCGAAGGCACACAACTTTGTGCATTTCGCCTGGGACCAGGAAAGCCAGGATGAAAGAGTGTTGGGATATACCCAGATCTCAGGTTTCCCATAGGTGCAGGGTGCTATCGACTGTACTCACGTGGTGCTCAGATCTCCGTGGCAGCAAGCGGTTAACTATATCAACCACAAGGGCTTCCACTCGCTGAATGTTCAATTGGTGTGCAATCGCCACAAATGTGAATGATACAGTGTGTTTCCTGGTAATGCATAACTAATGAGGCAGGTTTGGGACAATATGGCGTGAAAAGCCACCGTTGTGGCCGGCAGGTAAAACATTCTTTTTCCCACCATCTACCACATTTAGTGAAAATCTGGGATGATTCCGCCCTTAGTCTCCCAAAGTCCCAGGAAGGTATTGTCATGGAATGAATTTACATGTTTTCTTACTGCCCATGATCACTGTTTTTTTGTTGTGAGGGCTGTGTGTTTTCTTACCCTCAAAATGATTGTCCTATTTGTTATCACGGGTAAGATCCTGGTCTGCATCCTCCTTTGCTGCGGACATGGTCTTTGTGGCTAGACAGATCCAGGAAAAATGTCAGGAGCAAAATCAAGAATTGTTCCTCACCTTCATCAACCTGACCAGGGCATTTGACCCTTTAAATGATGAAGCTCTCTGGATCATCCTACAATGCTTTGGTTGCCCATTGAAGTTTGTCACCATCCTGAGACTCCTGCATGACAACATGACCGCCAAGGCCCTGAGTGGAGGATCTGAAACTGACAGCTTTCACATCCGGATCGGGGTCAAACAAGAGTGTGTGATCACCCCCACCTTGTTCACCATTTAGCTGACTGTTGCCGTCCACCTCATCCGAGATGACCTACCACCTGGTGTCAGCATTCAGTATCATCTAGGCGGGAAGCTCTTCAACCTTAGTCATTTCTGGGCAATAACAAAACTCACCACCATGGACATCCACAACCTTCAGTTTGTGGATAACTGCTGTGTGATGGCTTACTCTGTGCAGGACATGCAAAGGATGCTTGACCTCTTCAACACCTCATATAAGAGGTTTGGCCTGTCCTTAAACATCGTCAAGACAAAGGTCCTTCACCAACCTTCCCCAGGCCAGTTGAGCATCCCCCACTCCATCTATGTAGATGGGGTGGCTCTGGAGTATGTACAGCACTTCCCTTATCTTAGTGGCCACGTCTCCCAAGGGACTACCATCAATGAGGGAGTCCAACGCAGAGTCAACTGTGCCAGTGCTGCCTTCTTCAAGCTGTGCCAATGTGTCTTTGACAACAGGGACCTTTGCAAGTCAATAAAGGTTTGGTCTATAAGGCTGTTGTGTTGACACCACCCTCCTCTACTGCAGCAAAACATGGACTGTCCACTGACACCACATTAACTCACTTGATTCACCCACACCATCTCTTGGGTGGCAGGCCTTTAGTTTCTTCAGTGAGTTGATGCATTAGTTGAAGTGAAGGTTTTATGAGCTGCAAGATTTTAAGTAATCTTTGAGGTTTCTTGTGGTTGAATTTCCAGGGAGCTGGTTCTCAGGTAAAATCAAAATTGGAAGAGTCTGGGAAAAGCCCTTCACTTTGTTAAGAATCTCCCACTTTCCAGGTATTGATGATTATTACTTTGGCTGTTTTGATGTTTTGCAGCTATTTGACGGCTTTCAGTGGAATCTGTCTGCAGAACAGCTTTTTGCTGTTTTAAAAACAGGCAAAAATATGGTTATCCCATCATGTGACTTGTTAAAAGTCAAAAGTCTTTTTTCAAATAAGGTGGGTGGCTAAGTCAAATATACATCTTGTGTGCAAGTTTTCACATCTTGAGAGTTTGAGACAGCCAGTGTATTTGTTTCTGAATGACCAGTTCAATTCAATTTGAAATTACCCTTTTGAATTAGTTTCAGGAAAACCTGAAAGTCAACATCAGTCTGGAAAGTTCATTTTGTTCCCTCTTGAAACAACGGAGTGTTTCAATCCACAAGAGAAGTCAGGTGATCCTTGGGTGGCCAGTTTTTATTTAGCCATTTGTTGTTTTTTTAAAATATAAAGTATTGAGAGAAAGTTCATAATATAATGGAACATGACCGTTTTGTAGGTATCGGGTTATAAACAATTGTGCTGTAAATTATCCATTTACTTCTAAAATGAAAGGGAGTTGAGATCAAAGATAGCTAATTCGCATTCTACTGGATGCAAGGTTAATGTGTTTCATGTTACGTAGGGAAGAGGGCAGAGGAAGTCATTTTTGAGTTCAGGTTACAGGCTTCCCTACAAATCAGGGAATATCACAGCGAAACAGCAGTTTGTTTGGTATGGTCTGCAGCCACCTGAGAGGTAGAGAGCAGGTGATTGAGGTAGCCAGTCCTGCATCTGAAGCAGAGGAAATGCTGACTCTGTTGTTCACCATGCAGAAGGTGGGTGGGAGCTTGCACTCAGTTTGAAGAGTTTGATGAGGATTTAACGAAGGCTAGAAGATTTGCCTAGCTTGGGCTTGAGGGAAGGAATCTCATAGTGAAAGTCAACTCTGGGTTCAGAAGTTACCTGGAAACTAAAAAAAGAAGCAACTCCTCGGGAGCTGAGAATTTTAGACTGGTTCTGGGGGGATGAAGTGTCCAGTTAAAGGACAGTGTAATGTATAACATTAGCAGGATATTTTCTGTCATTCCAAAAGTTAAATGGGGAATCTTCTCTGTAGTTTAAAGTGTACGTTGCCTATAAAAAGAAAATCATGTTAGTCAAGAGTGTTTTTTTAGTCATTTTTAACAGTAAAACTTTGGAAACATGAAATCTTACCGCGTCATTGTTCCAGCTAGTAATTGGGAGTGTGAATCTCTTTTTAAATGTTATCAATCTCTACAGAGATCATAACACCATATTTTTGTAACTCACTGTAATTTCCCTGCAAATTTTCCTCTCTATAACTTTCTCGCTTATCGGTGACCTAAAGAATACACCCAGTAGTGTAATGGCACCTCTATTGTTTCTTAACTCTAAATAGCTATCTCCATGCACCTATTTGCAAGTACAGCATACTAACCTTATTTACTATGCTCTATGCATGTGCTTACATGCACTGTAAACCTAAATTAGATCTTACTGTATTTTCTCTCAGTCTAACCACACCTAACACTTTACTATTTATCTACTTCTTTCTGTCTCTCCCAATCCTTTGTGCATCTTATGTATCCATCCTAATGCTACATCCTGATTCCCATTCCCCTGCCAAGTTAGGTTAAATCCTTTGTCCAACAACACTGGCATATTGCTTCACATAGACATTAATCCCAGCACTGTTGAGGTGCAACCCATCCAGTCTATGTAACAAGTTCCACCTCCCCAGAACTGGTCCTTATTTCTCAGGAATCTAAAACCCTACTACCTGCACCATCTTCAGAGGAGGTGATGGCATAGTTGCTGGACTAGTAATCCAGAGACCCAGAGTAATGTTCTTGGGACCTGGGTTCGAATCCCGCCACAGCAAATGGTGGAATTTGAATTCAATAGAAATCTGGAATTTAAAAGTCTAATGATGATGACCATGTGTTAAAAGCCCAAATGGTTCACTAATGGAAGGAAACCTGTCACCCTTACTTGGTCTGGCCTACATGTGACTCCAGATCAACAGCAATGTCGTTGACTCTTAACTGCCGCTGAGCTGGCCCCTAGAAAGCCACTCAGTTACAAAAAAGGAATGAAACCGGACAGACCACCCAGCATTGACCTAGGCACTGGCAATGTCAACCCTGCTTACTAGTGTTAGTAAGCATTGATGAGTCAAGTAACAGCCTGACATAGTCATCCTCTCAGAATCATACCTTACAGGTAATGTCCCAGACTCTACCATATGTTCTTCCCTACTGGGAATCATGGCATCAGACCAGACATGGGCAAGGAAACCTCCTACTAATTACCATCCCTCAGCTGATGAATCAATCCTCTTCCTGGAGGAAGCACTGAGGGTGCAGAATGTATTCTTGGTGGGGGACTTCAATGTCCATCACCAAGAGTGGCTTGGTAGCACCACTACTGACTGAGCTGGCTCAACCCTAAATGACATAGCTGCTAGACTGGGTCTGTAGCAGGTGGTGAGGGAACCAACAAGAGGGAAAAACATACTTGACCTCACTGCCATCTGAGTTGAGTGACAAGTCAGAGTGTGAGGAGGTAGGGGGGAGAGAGTGGGGGTGGGGGTGGGGGAGAGGATCGGTAGTCTGAGGATGTGAAAAGCGTCTTCCCTACATGGAATTTCCAGCACAGAAGCAGGCCCACCTCATCTATGTTGGTGCTTATGTTCCACACAAACATCTTCCCACCCTTCTTGATCACATTATCAGGATAACTTTAAGCTTCTTTCTTCCTCATGTATTTATCAAGTTCCTTGATGTATCTATGCTAGAATCATAGAATGGTTACAGCAAAGGAGAAGGCCATTATCTCTGTCTCAGTTTTCTGCAACAGCAACTCAGCTAGTCCCACTCTCTCTGCCATGTAGCCCTGTGAATCTTCCCTTCAGATAATTATCCAGTTCCCTTTTGAAAGCCACAGTTGAATCTATCTCCACCACACTGTCAGGGAGTGCAGTCCAGATCAAAACCACTTGTTGCATTAAGAGGCTTTTCCTCATGTTGCCTCTGGTTCTTTTGTTAATTAACTTTGGGTTCTCAGCCTTTAGCTGATGGAACAGTTCCTCCCCATTTATTCTATCCAGACCCTTCATGATTTTAAACATGTCTAACAAACCCCCTATCAACCTTTTCTTCTCCAAGGAGAACAGCCCCAGCTTCACCAATCTATCCATGTAATTGAAGTCATCCTCGGAACCATTTTCGTAAGTCATTTCTGCATCCTTTCTAAAACTTTCACATCCTTCCCATTGAGGCTGAACCAGTGTTTTATGAAGGCTCATAACTTACTTGCTTTTGTACTATATGTCCTTGTTTATAAAATCCAAGATTCAGTATAACTGCTTTCCCAACCTACCTGTCACCTTCAATGACTTACTCACATATACACCAGGTCCCTCTGCTCCTGCATTTCCTTTAGAATTGCACCCTTTATTTTATGTCACCTCTCCTCGTTCTTCTGACCAAAATGTATCAATTCACACTAAATTCACACTACATTAAATTTCATCTGCCACATGTCTGCCCATTCCACCAGCCTGTCCATGTCCTCTTGAAGTCTATCACTTTCCTCCTCACACTTCACAGTACTTCCAAGTCTTGCATCATTTGCAAATTTTGAAATTGTGGCTTGTACTCCCGGGTCTAGGTTATTAATATAAACCAAGAAAAGCAGTTTCCCCTTTATATACCATCCCCAGTCAGAGGTAAGTAAAGTTTTCTGTAATTCATAGTTTTAATAGGCTTGAATTAAATAATTAAACAGTTGCATAATTAAATTCTAGCTATGCTAAAGACTAATGATTCAAAACATCACATGGTTTGAAATAAAATGCCTTCCGGCAGTAATATTTTTCACTTAAAACTGACTTTTGGGGACTCAAATGATTAATACATAGGAAGATAACGTAATAGTAGATTTAGAAATGATACGGCCAACACATTTTCTGAGAGCTCCTGCACCTCAAAATTTGCCACTACACCGCTGATCTCTCCAGCTACTCATTCCTTTGCTCGATCCACATTTTTTTTTGTATTCAGCCAGCATTTATTGCCCATCCCTAATTGCCCTTGAGAAGGTGGTGATGAGCCGCCTTCTTGAACCACTGCAGTCCATGTGGTATAGGTTCTAGGCATTTAAAAGTCAACCACATTGCTGTGGGTCTGGAGTCACACTTAGGCCAGACCAGGTAAGGACAGCAGATTTCCTTCCCTAAAGGACATTAGTGAACCAGATGGGTTTTTACGACAATGCTTTCATTAGACTTTTAATCCCAGATTTTTATTGAATTCAAATTCCATCATCTGCCGTAGTGGAATTCAAACCCAGTTCCCCAGAGCATTACCCTGAATCTCTGGATTACTAGCCCAGTGACAATACCACTACTCCATCGCCTCCCCTTTTCTGTATTCATTAACGCATGGTACTGGCAGCAATCTAGAGATTGCTATCTTTGAGGCCCTGCTTGTTGGTCTCCTTCCTAGCTTCCTAAAATCTGCCTTCAGGACCTCATCCCTCTTTCCAACGATGTCATTAGTGCTGATAAGGACACCAACCTCTGCCTATTCACCTTTCATCCTCAAATGTTCTGTGATATCCTTAACCCTGGCACCAGGGAGGCAATGTAGCATCCTGGAATCACACCTGTGGCTACAGAAACATCTGTTTGTTCCCATAACTATAGAATCATCTATCACTATTACTTTTCCAATTTTTCTCTACCCCATTGTTCTGTGGACGTGGTTCTGGCTGCACTCCCCAGATGAACCATCACTCTCACCAGAATCCAGAACAATATTCAGAATACTCATTGAAGAGCAAGATGTCTTCAGGGGATATCTGTACTACCAACGTGGTCCTCCTTGACTGCCTAGCAATCACCCATTCCCTCTCTGTGTACACATCCTTAAGCTGCAGGGTGACCACCTCCTGAAACTTGCTATCTGCATAGCTCTCAACCTCATGGATGCACTGCTATAATGCCAGCTGCTGCCCAAGTTCTGAAACCAGAAGCTTGAGCTGCTCCAGCTGATGACACTTCCTCCATATGTAGTTGTCCAGGACACAAGAAACGTCCTGGATTTCTGACATGGAACAAGGTGTGCAATCCTTGGACTGACCATGGCACCATGGTCCAGGAAGCCATTCAAGTTGGAGGGAGTAAATAAAAATATTGTAGGAGTATGGCACAGTATAGTCAGGGTGATGCACAGTTCTCTGCAGCCAAGAGCAAGAGTCCAGGTTCTGTTGTCTGCCCAGTGCCAGGGTTCAGGACATCTGCTCAGTGCTGGAGAGGAACTTGCAGTGGAAGGGGGAGGATGTAGTTGTCGTGGTCCATGTGGGTACCAAAGACATAGATAGGCTAGGAAAGGGGTTCTGCTTAGGGATTATGAGCAGCTAGCAACTAAATTAAAAAGCAGAACCTCAAATGTAATAATCTCTGGATTATTATCTGAGACATGAGCAAATTGGCAAAGGGTAAATAAGATTAGAGAGGCATATGGATGGCTCAAAGATTGGTGTGGGAGAAATGGGTTTCAATTCATGAAGCATTGCATCAGTACTGAGGAAAGTGGGAGCTGTACCTTGAATGGTCTTCACCTGAACCGTGCTGGAACCCAGTGTTCTGGTGAGTTGCATAACTAGGATGGTAGAGAGTGCTTTAAACTAAAATAGTCGGGGAAGGGATCATGTGAGGAGAGATGTAGTAAATTTAAGGGAGATGAAAAGGTAATAGAGCAGGATAGCTCTTTGGTAATGATAACTAGAGTGTGGCAGAAAGGGACAGAGTGCACAAACTTAAGTGTACCAGCAGGTAAGGCCAGAGATTACAAAAATGGTAAAAAGGCCAAGCTAAAGACTCTGGACAGAATTTTCCATGCCTGCTGGCAGCAGGGGTGATAGGTGGTGTGAGCGGACAATATGGCGCGATCAGCTTTGCAACAGTGGGAAGGCAGGTCGCAATTGTCCACTCAGCCCGCTGACGGCAGGCCACGTTTCCCACCATCGGTCTTCGGGAACCTTATCAACATATTATCAGGCAATCCTGCCAGACTCTTACACACCCGCTGGATCATCCGTCCACATCAGCGGAAAAGCACGCCGACGTGTTTCACAACAGCACAGAGGCGACGTGCACTTGGCAGCCTGTACTTTGGGTAAACTGGTTAGGTGAGTGTACAGCAATGTTCTGCAGAGCTTGCCTGGGTTGCCTGTTGCTTTGCAGGCTTCAGGGGCGCTGGGGGGGCGGTCAGCATTAGTGCTTCCCTGCCCAACTGGTGGTGGGGGGCGGCGAGAGGGATCAGGGAGCAAGTACAGCCCTGCCTCTGAGGCGACTTTTGAGGTTGAAGGGGAATGCTGTGATGGGACTTCATGTGGGTGCCTCCAGATTCCTCTTCAGAGATTTCTTCAGGGCTTGATTGGAGGATCTGGGTCATGGACTCTGGCTGTTTGGCAGATGTGCCTGCAAAAGCAAGGAGAGAAACTTAGTGCATGGCAGTGGCCTGTGAAAGAGGGCATGTCACTCATAGCATGGTGCTGGAAAATGACGCTGGAGAATTAGTAGTGGGGAACAAAGAAATGGCAGAGGAACTGAATAGGTACTTTGCGTCAGTCTTCACAGTGGAAGACACAAGTGACATCCCCAAAGTTCAAGAGAGTCAGGGGGCAGAGGTGAGTATGGTGGCCATTACCAAGGAGAAGGTGCTAGGAAAACTGAAAGGTCTGAAGGTGGATAAATCACCTGGACCAGATGGATTACACCCCAGAGTTCTGAAGGAGATAGCTGAAGAGATAGTGGAGGCATTAGTGGCGATCTTTCAGGAATCACTGGAGTCAGGGAGGGTCCCAGAGGACTGGAAAATTGCTAATATAACCCCCCTGTTTAAGAAGGGAGTGAGGCAAAAGACGGGAAATTACAGGCCGATTAGCCTGACGTCGGTCGTTGGTAAGATTTTAGAGTCCATTATTAAGGATGAGATTTCAGAATACTTGGAAGTGCATGGTAAAATCGGGCAAAGTCAGCATGGTTTCATCAAGGGGAGGTCATGCCTGACAAATCTGTTAGAATTCTTTGAGGAGGTAACGAGTAGGTTAGACAAAGGAGAACCAATGGATGTTATCTACTTGGACTTCCAGAAGGCCCTTGACAAGGTGCCGCACAGGAGGCTGCTCAGTAAGATAAGAGCCCATGGTGTTAGAGGCAAGGTACTAGCCTGGATAGAAGATTGGCTGTCTGGCAGGAGGCAGTGAGTGGGGATAAGGGGGTCCTTCTCAGGATGGCGGCCGGTGACTAGTGGATTTCCGCAGGGGTCAGTGTTGGGACCACAACTTTTCACTTTATACATTAATGATCTAGATGAAGGAACTGAGGGCATCCTGGCTAAGTTTGCAGATGATACAAAGATAGGTGGAGGGACAGGTAGTATTGAGGAGGCGGGGAGGCTGCAGAAGGATTTGGACAGGTTAGGAGAATGGGCAAAGAAGTGGCAGATGGAATACAATGTGGGGAAGTGTGAGGTCATGCACTTTGGTAGGAAGAATAGAGGCATAGACTATTTTCTAGATGGGGAGAGAATTCAGAAATCTGAAGTGTAAAGGGACTTGGGAGTCCTAGTCCAGGATTCTCTTAAGGTTAACTTGCAGGTTGAGTCGGTCGTTAGGAAGGCAAATGCAATATTGGCATTTATTTCGAGAGGACTAGAATATAAAAGCAGGAATGTGCTGCTGAGGCTTTATAAGGCTCTGGTCAGACCACATTTAGAATATTGTGAGCTATTTTGGGCCCCATATCTCAGAAAGGATGTGCTGGCCCTGGAGAAGGTCCAGAGGAGGTTCACGAGAATGATCCCAGGAATGAAAGGCTTAACACATGAGGAACGTTTGAGGACTCTGGGTCTATACTCGATGGAGTCTAGAAGGATGAGGGGGGATCTGATTGAAACTTACAGAATACTGAAAGGCCTGGATAAAGTGGACGTGGGGAAGATGTTTCCATTAGTAGGAGAGACTAGGACCCGAGGGCACAGCCTCAGAGTAAAGGGAAAACCTTTTAGAACAGAGATGAGGAGAAACTTCTTTAGCCAGAGAGTGGTGAATCTATAGAATTCATTGCCACAGAAGGCTGTGGAGGCCAGGTCATTGAGTGTATTTAAGACTGAGATAGATAGGTTCTTGATTGGTAAGGGGATCAAAGGTTACGGGGAGAAGGCGGGAGAATGGGGTTGAGAAACTTATCTACCATGATTGAATGGCGGAGCAGACTTGATGGGCCGAATGGCCTAATTTCTGCTCCTATGTCTTATGGTCTTATGGTCTTATGGTTGTCTGATGGATGTTGCACTGATGGATCCTCACTTGGTAGAGCAGCGCTGACCTCACCGTCAGCACAGGACCGGTCCAGATCCTCGCCGACCAGCTGGATGGCTCTGTTTTCAAAGTCCATGAGGACCTTGATTTCGGCCATTCCGCCACCAGCCTCTGACCT
The DNA here is from genome assembly GCF_964194155.1 of Cetorhinus maximus. Taxonomy (NCBI): domain Eukaryota; kingdom Metazoa; phylum Chordata; class Chondrichthyes; order Lamniformes; family Cetorhinidae; genus Cetorhinus; species Cetorhinus maximus. The sequence goes on along the minus strand of NC_135892.1, from coordinate 27,765,151 downwards.
CTATCTCTTGTTGTGTGCCAGCTTGTCCTGCATGGATAGAGATGGAGAAAGTGTAAACAGGATGCCTGCCAGGCCAGACGACAAGTATGCCTGCCCTATGTGGGTGTTGAATGGTCCCATAGACTGGATGAGGACAATGACGGTAAGTGTGAGAGAGTGAATGGTGATGCCCCTTGAATCGGCAGTGAGTGCAGGCTCTGTGGATGTGTGATGGGTTTGTGAGTGTGTGATTTGAGTGAAGAGATGAGTGAGTTACCCTGGCGGAATGGAGGCGATCATTCATCCTCTTGCGGCACTGGGTGGCTGTCCTCCTTCGCAGGGTGTTGGCACTGACCACCGCTGCCACTGCTTCCCAAGCCAGATTAGTGCTGTTGCTGTCCATCCTGTGGCCAGAGCGGAGGTAGAGGACATCCCGGTGGGCATCCACGGCACCCAAAGCTGCTTGAGAGTCATATTGCTGAACCTAGGCGTTGCATTCTTCTTCAGTTTCAGAGCCATGTCTTCCATGCAGCAGTGGTGAGCTGGAAGCACTGAGCTGTGTGTTTGTGGCTGGATTTTAAACATGGAGCCCAGCGTGATGCAGTGGCGGGGTGATGGCAGGTAGGCAAATGAGACCCCACCCACCATGAAAATGGTGTGTTTCCCGGGAGTGCATAAATAACGAGGCAGGTTTGGGACGATACAACATGAAAACCCGCCATCGTGGCTGGCAGATAAAGCATTATTTTACCCGACCGCTACCGCACTTAGTGTAAATTTGGGAAAATTCTGCCCTCTATCTGAATGTTTGCAGCATTTGTAGCATAATAGAGGAATTGTTAACACAGTTGGAAATAAATATGTTTGACTTGATGCAAAGGCATGGTTGCAGGGTGACCAATGCTGGAAACTGAATATTGAAGAGTTTTTTGACATTTTGAAAAAACAGGAAGCTAGGAAAAGTTGTGGGGTCACTCCTTTAATTAAGGATTACATAAGTACAGTAGTAAGAGATGATCTTAGCTCAAAAGAGCAAGATTTAGAATCAGTTGGGGTAGAGATAAAAAAGAGGAAAGACAAAAGAACACTTGCAGGAGTAGTTTATAGGCCCCTAACAGTAGTTACACTGTAGGACAGATATGCAGGAAGAAATAAACAGGGCATGTAAGAAAGGCAATAATCATGGGGGACTTTAATGGACATGTAGATTGGACGAATCGGATTACCAAGGTAGACTGGAAAATGAGTACACAGAGTGTATTCGCGACAGCTTCTTAGAGCAGTGCATTTTAGTGCCAAGCAGGGTGCAGGGTATTCTGGACCAGGTAATGTGCAAAGAGACAGGATTAATCAATAATCCTATAGTGTATGAAACCAGGAGTTTCGTGGGTGAAGGAGTTTTAAGGGTTCATTTCTCTCTAAAGTCTAGTTTTTTCTTTAATTTAGCAATTAACTAAAAATTACAGTTTAAGTTAAGAGGTAAGTTAAGTTTATTTCAGTCTTAAATAGGGATATACACGCTCCCTGAGAGCAGTTGTGGCTATTTAATTAGGCAGCTTCTTTAATATGGTTTCTGAGCTTTAGCAGAGCTTGACTCATTTGTTTTTCAAGAAGTATAAATACAGGGGTTTCTCAGCAGTGCTTGCCTGCACTGAGTGCTGCTCGAGAGCACAGAGTGTCAAGCTGGGAGTTTGGTGAGTGAGGGAGTTTGGTGAAGAGGGGAACTATAAATTAATTAAGAAAAATAAATTTAATTAGTACAACAAAGATGGCAGGATGGGTGATGTGCCATGGCTGCAACAAGTGGGAGCTTCTGAAGCCACTGCAATCCATGGCAGCCACATCTGTAGCTAGTGCCTACATCTTTAGAAAATTTAGCTCAGAGTTAATGAGCCGGAGGCCGAACTGCAGACAATGCAACACATCAGGGAGAGGGAAAGTTACCTGGACACTTTGTTCCAGAAGCCAGAAGGTTAGTGTCATCCGATTTGGTCAGTGGTCAGGGACAGGAGTGTATGGCTGAGAGACAGGTGAGTAAGGGGATCAAGAAAGTGGGAGTGGAGGAGCTTGAGCCCTTTCAGTTGAGCAATAAGTTCAAGGTTCCTGCAGCTTGTAAGGACAAGAGCGAGGGCTGCAGTGTGGACGAGCAGGCTGACCGTGGCACCATGTTACAGGAAGTCTTTCAAGTGGGGGAAGTTAAAATGAATGTAGTAATAGTAGGAGACATTATAAGCAAGGGGATAGATACTGTTGTCTGCAGCTGAGAGGGAGAATCCAGAAGGCTGTTATGTCTGCCTGATGCCAGGGTTTGCGATGTCTGCTCAAGGCTGGAGAGGAACTTGTAGGGGGAGGGGAAGGATCCAGTTGTTGTGGTCCATTTAGGTACCAATGACATAGGTAGAACGAGGAAAGTTCTACATAAATAGTATGAGGAGCTAGGCACTAAATTAAGAAGCAGAAACTCAAAGGCAGTAATCTCTAGATTATTAGCTGAGCCACGTGCAAATTGGCATAAGGTAAATAAAATTAGAGAGATGAAGGCGTAGCTCAAAGACTGGTGTGGAAGAAGTGGGTTCCAGTTTGTGGGGCACTGGCACCAGTATGTGGAAAATGCAGGCTGTGCCATTGGAACAGACCTCACCCAAGCCGTGCTGCGACTAGTGTTCTAGTGAGTCATATAACTGGGAAGTAGAGAAGGCTTTAAACTAAATAAAGGGGGGAAGTGATCATGTCGGGGAAGATTGAGTAAATTGAAGGAAAATGACAAGGCTTTAGATCAATGTAGCAATAAAGGTAATGATTACCAAAGTATGGCAGGAAGAGACAGTGATTGCAAACTTAAAAGCATGCCAAGGAATAGGACCAGAGTTTACAAAAAACAGTTAAAAAAAAAACTGACTTAAGGGTTCTGTATCTGAATGCCCACAGTAAAACAGATGGATTGTCAACTGTGAGAAATGGATGATTTTTATTTTTATTTTTGCGGAATATTGTGTTATTCTGTGGAAAAGATTATGTGTGTCTATGTAGGTGTATGATTTAATTAAGCTGGACAGAGATTAATAGGAGACATGTTGTCTAGGGGTTTAAAACATGAAAAGGATAGTGGTGTTAGGTTGAGTACAAGTAAATAGGCTAGAGCCAACATTTGCATTTTTAGTCAGAAGTAACAAGAAACATGTTTGCATCTTGCAAGAGTTCCATAGGTAAATAGTAATGGGGATGTTATATTTTATTGACCTGAAAACAAAGACAAGATGGAAACATGAAAGATCTTATATTTGGAAGGGTTTGAGTTTCAAAGAGGTGTGAAAACAATGGAACCTGAGATGAAAGGTGGGGGGGGAAGGCTGTTTTAGAGTGCTGTTGAGCTGGAGAGATAGCTGTTTGAGCTGTTGAGCTGCTGGAGCTGCTGGACCTGGGAGAGGATGCAGCATGAATCAACCATCCATCAAGCCAGAAAAGTCTAAGGCTACAAAAAACAATTGTATTTGGAAGTTTGGAATCCACAGCTGAGTGGGAGGGAGTTGCAAGATCATGTGGTATGCCTCTACTAAAGCTACAACAGTTTGCATTTGGTAATATTACTGGATTTCGTATAGCTAAACACTGATAAGGGAATATTGTCTGGAACAAAAATAAAAATACCTGGAAAAACTCAGCAGGTCTGGCAGCATCTGCGGAGAGGAACACAGTTAACGTTTCGAGTCCGTATGGCTCTTCAACAGAACTAAGTAAAAATAGAAAAGAGGTGAAATATAAGCTGGTTTAAGGGGGGGGGGTGGTGGTGGTAGAGCTGGATAGAGGGCCAGTGATAGGTGGAGATAGCCAAAAGATGTCATAGACAAAAGGACAAAGAGGTGTTAAAGGTTGTGCTATAATCTAAGGAATGTGCTAATTAAGGGTAGAAAGCAGAACAAGCAAGGTACAGATAGCCCTAGTGGGCATGGGGTGGGGTGAAGGAAATGGATCGAAATAGGCTAAAAGGTAGAGATAAAACAATGGATGGAAATACATTTAAAAATAATGGAAATAGGTGGGAAAAGAAAAATCTATATAAATTATTGGGAAAAAAAAGGGGGGGATCGGAAAGGGGGTGGGGATGGAGGAGAGAGTTCATGATCTAAAATTGTTGAACTCAATATTCAGTCCGGAAGGCTGTAAAGTGCCTAGTTGGAAGATGAGGTGCTGTTCCTCCAGTTTGCATTGAGCTTCACTGGAACAATGCAGCAGGCCAAGGACGGACATGTGGGCATGAGAGCAGGGTGGAGTGTTGAAATGGCAAGCGACAGGGAGGTCTGGGTCATGCTTGCGGACAGACTGAAGGTGTTCTGTAAAGCGGTCACCCGGTCTGCGTTTGGTCTCTCCAATGTAGAGGAAACTGCATTGGGAGCAATGAATGCAGTAGACTAAATTGAGGGAAGTGCAAGTGAAATGCTGCTTCACTTGAAATGAGTGTTTGGGCCCTTGGACGGTGAGGAGAGGGGAAGTAAAGGGCAGGTGTTGCACCTTCTGCGGTTGCATGGGAAGGTGCCGTGGGAGGAGGTTGAGGTGTAGGGGATGATGGAGGAGTGGACCAGGGTGTCCCGGAGGGAACGATGCCTGCTGAATGCTGCCAAGGAGGGTGAAGGGAAGATGTGTTTGGTGGTGGCATCATGCTGGAGTTGGTGGAAATGGTGGAGGATGATCCTTTGAATGCGGAGGCTGGTGGGGTGATAAGTGAGGACAAGGGGGACCCTATCATGGTTCTGGGAGGGAGAGGAAGGTGTGAGGGCGAATGCGCGGGAGATGAGCTGGACACAGTTGAGGGCCCTGTCAACCACCGTGGGTGGAAAACCTCGGTTAAGGAAGAAGGAAGACATGTCACCACCGCCACCCCACCCCCCCCCCCCCCCACCCCCACCCTCTGCTAAGTTTTTCCAGGTATTTTTATTTTTGTTTTGGATTTCCAGCATCCGCAGTTTTTTGCTTTTATAATATTGTCTGGAAGATGTTTGCTTGTGGGTTTAACCAAATACAGAGTCTTTTTTGGGGAAAATATTTGTAAGGCTAGCCTTAATTGTCCAACTGTAACCTTGCGTGCTTAAATTTTTTATTCTTGTTAATAAAACTTATACTTTTATTTTTTTATATCCCAAAATTGTTACCGGACCGCTTAGTGATGAGATCAGTCAGCAAAAGATTAGCAAAACATAAATTTGGTCCATTACAAGCAGAGTCAGAAGAATTTGTGATGAGGACTCAGAATCACAGAAGGCAAAATCGTCCCATGTCTGCATTAAGTGCGATAGCAGGCCGGTAAAACGATGTTTTACCCACTGGCCGTAATGGCAGCTTCTCACACGGTATCGTCCAAAACTTGCGCAATAATTTTGCATGCCCGAGAAACATGTTGTTTCCATAGTGGGCGGGCTCTCATTCGCCTGCCACACCATCATCTCCCCGCTTCACCATGCTGGGCACCATATTTAAAGTACAGCTGCACGCACATTTCTCAGTACTTCCAGCCCATGACTGCTGCATGGAAGACATGGCCCTGACAAGTAAGAAGACTGCAGCCCCCAGGTTCAATGACGCATCCCTCAAGTACCTTTTGGATGCAGTGGAGGCCCAATGTCAGCAGGCACGGAAAATTCCTCCGATCTCAGCCATAACGGTGCCCTTGTAATTGCCTTCATTTCAGTTTAAGGGTGGAATTGTCCCATATTTGCACTAAGTGTGGTAGTGGGCTTGAAAAAGGATGTTTTATCCACTGGCCGCAATGGCGGCTTTTCACGCCATATCACCCTAATCCTGCCTCATTAATTATGCATCCTGGGGAAACACACCGTTTCGATTGCGGACGGGCTTTCATTGTCATCACCTCATCGCTTCATCATGCCGGGTGCCATATTTAAAGTGCAGCCGCACACAGTGCTTTCAGCCCAGGACTGCTGCAAAGAAGACATGGCCCCAAAAGGCAAGAAGACTGCTGCCTCCCCAGTTTAATGATGCATCCCTCAAGCACCTTTTGGACACAGTGGAGGCCTGCCATGAAGTCCTCTACACCCCGCTCTGGTCGCAGGATGGGCAGCAACATCACTAATCCAGCATGGGAGACAGTGGCAGCGGTCGTCAGTGTCAACGCCCCACAAAAGGGGACCGCCATCTAGTGCCGAGAAAGGATGAATGATCTCCTCTGTTCCACCTGTGTAAGTCACTCTTCTCATCGTTCTCAACCCACACAACCACAAACCCATCACACATCCACAGGGATCTCACTCACTGCCAGTTCTAGGTATATCACCATTCAGACTCTCACACGCAACTTCATTGTCCTCATCCCGTCCATGGGACCACCACCAGTCACACATACCAAGCACACTTATCATCTTGCCTGGCAGGATTCCTGCTTATTCTCTCCCCACTCTATTCATGCAGGGCAAGCTGGCACACAACAAGAGGGAGAGGTCGCAGACTGGTGGAGGAATGACTGAAATCAAGATCCTAACAGGCTTTGAAAACAGCATCATCCAGATGGTTGGCAAGGATCTAGGCTGTTCCTGTGCTGATGGTGAGGTCGGCAATGCTCTGCCAAGTCAGGATCCAGCAGTGCAACATCCATCAGACAAACATACTGTGAGTGCTGTGTCCTGTTTGACAGGCCACCGCCATGCACTAATTGTTTCTCCTGGCTTTTGCATGGACATCTGGGAAACAGCAAAGAGAGTCCATAACCCAGGGCTTCCAATGAAGCCCTGAGGGAAGCCCTGAAGCGAAGTCTGCTGAAACCTTCCCTGAAGACCCATCACGGCATTCACCCACACTGTCCACCAGAGCAAAGACTCACACAACTTGGTGGAACCTAGCTTTAGAGTAGCCTTGGGATCACAATCTGGTGAGCACATCGCACCTTCTGATCTACAGCAGGCAGCGGCAGGGACTGCGCAGGTGTCCAGCACTCCTGTGACTGCTGGAGGTCAGAAATTTGCTGAGTCTGTCAGATGACAAGCCTCTGGACTCGGTCATACCTCATTTGCTGGAGCGGCAAAGGCAAACTCGGGAAAATCAGGAAGGGATATCCGCTGCGCTCCCCAGATTGCAAGGCAGGATGGAGGAGTCCGTCTGCCTTCAGGCTGAGGTGATAGCGCTGGCATCCCAACGCACCGAGGTCAACAACAGTAGGATGGCAGCCGTCATGGAGACCTTGGTCCAGGACTTCACTCCTGCACTTCTGCGCAGGCTGAACTCCATCGCCGATGCCATAGTTGGCCTCCAACAGTGTGTACGCGTGAGGGGTGCGAGGCTACACTTCTCCTCAAGGAACCAGCCAGGAGCCCTTGGGCACCCATTTGGAGGAGGATCAGCAGATGTACCCCCCCTGCCCCCGGGGACATCCATCCAGTTAACTCCGGGAGTCTCTGGCCCATCCGAATCCCCTCTTCCAGTAACCTCAGCAGCCCCAGCCCCACAGGTCGAGCAGGGTGCCACTGCCACACAACAGGACCCAAAAAGCAAGCCGGTGTCCTCCATGCCTCAGCTCTCCAGAGGATGCACATCAAGGTCATCATGGACAACAAGGCGTAGCAGTCAGCAGGCTGCCTCAATCTCCGTAGTGGATGTCCAGGGAGCACCAAGATGTAGCAGCAGGGTTAGGAAAGTTAAGAAAATGTAGTTGCACAGCCTGGGTACAGGTGTTAATCACATGTAGATAATGTTCACTATTGTAAATAAACTCCCAAGAATGTCTCCCTGCCTATGGCTCCTTGTTCTAATGAGCATTGTTCGTGCCACTCACATGTGAAATCTTTCTGCACAAGATAAAGGCAGTTGTCTCAGTCCAGTGCCTCTTTCTTGTGCTTTGTGCAGCCTTCAGACCAAAGTGATGGTCTGGCATCACACTCCCTGGACATATTAGTGACGCCTGCACCTCGACGGTGTTTGTCGTTGCTGCCAGAATGTCAGGGGAAGGCGTCACCAAGTTCCGTCAGTCTCTCTGTGTGTTCTCAGTACCTTGGAGGGGAGCCTGGCCCCCAACTCTTCAGCATTTGTGACCAGTGACGCTGTACTCCTGAAGGGTTCAGGAGCTGAATGCAGACAAAGGATCAAGCGCTTTTAAAGTTTCATGGCTGCGCTCCATGATATGACCCTGATCACAGAACACAAGCGAGCTGCCCTTGGACAGACAGCAGTCAGACATTCTCAGAGGCTATGTGAAGATCTATGAAGTGTCCTCACTGCATGTTGTCATCGTCCTCCTGCAATCGGGCAACTATTAGGGCCTCCACTGCATCTCAATGACATGAGCATTATCACAGATGGTACATGTGCTGCCATAAGTCAGACTGGTCTCAAATCTTCATTGATGCAATGTGAGGATACATGGCAACTCCTCATTGCATGCCATCATCATCCTTCACAAATCTAGCAGTTATGAGGACCTCCCAAGTGCCCCTAACTTATCTGGCCGGCGCAAGGGCCTCATCGCCATTATCATCGCCCTCAAGGACCTCCTCACCCTCATCACCATCAGCGTCCTCCTCATCAGAGGAGACCTCCAGCTCCTGCATCTCCTTCTGACGCAGCTCCTTTCCCCGTTGCAGCTCGAGATTGTAAAGGGTGCATCAGGGAACAACGATGCGTGACACCTTATATGGACTATATTGCAGGGCTCCACCAGACTAGTCCAGGTGGTTTAGTGCACTGCATGGCTGCCCGAAACCTCAACCACCTCCCACTCCTTCTGACTGATTGGTGGCAGCCTTGCCCATTAGACTGCATGCTGTGCTCTCAGCTCAGGCGCAGGCATTCTCCTAACCCACACTGCATTGCTGTGCTGTTTGCTTGAACCATGGGGTATACTGGTCCAAACTGGGATGATGACATTGCAAGGGGCTCTGAGCACTTCCGCCAGTGACTGCTTCATGGCCAGCTTTACCAAGGAGATTGTACAACCTGCCCAGTCGTCCAACTGTTCTGCAGTCCACTAAAGCTCTCATTAGTTTGCAATCTGTGCCCAAGAGGTGAAAAGCTCTGGAGCACTTGGTGGCACTTTCATGCCTCTGCGTTGCTTGAGTGATCAGATAAGCTAGAGGCCCGACTCCACACATGTCAATTTGGCTGCAACTGAACTGTCTGAGCTGCAGAGGAATGGTCACTTTATACAAGGTTTCCCTAATGCACTGCCACTTCTCTCCCCTCGCCCCCATACAGGACGTGCTTGACCCTCAACTGCAGGCAGCCCTTGCCCCCACACCCAAATCACCTCAACCTTGAAGTCCAACACACGACCTGGGCGAGTGCTGTACAACATTACTGTGTACGTACCTCTGAGTTCCCCTCAAAGTGCAGTCTGCCAAGTGCACGCCTTATAAATGCTGTTGTAAAACACGTCGGCATCATTACACGTCGATGTGTGTGGACAATCCAGCGTGCGGGTATGATTCAGGCTGTCCTTATAATGATGTATTGCAATGAGGTTTCCGATGTCCAATGGCAGCAAACGCGGTCTGCCATTGACAGACTGAGCAGGCGATCGCAAACTGGTTTCACGACAATGTGAAACTGATTTTTGGCCTTCTCACCATATTGTCTGTTTGTGCCGCCAAGCACGCCCAACGCCAGCAGGCACAGACATCACCGCCCAGAATCTTTACACTGCAGGAGTAGGCCATTCATAAGAAAATCAGAAAGAGAAGCAGGAGGAGGCCATTCGGACCCTCAAGCCTGTCCCGCCATTCAATAGGATCATGGCTGACCTGCCCCAGGCCTCAACCCCTCTTTCGTGCCAGCTCCTCATAGCCCTCAACTGCCCAATATTTCAAAGTTCTATCTACTTCCTCTTTAAACCCTTTCAGTGATCTAGCCTCCACAACTCTCTGGGGTAGAGAATTCCAGACATTCACTACCCTCTGAGAGAAGAAATTCCTTCGCATCTCAGTTTTAAATGAGTGTCCCTTTATTCTGTAACCATGTCCCCTGGTTTGAGATTCCCCCCACTAGTGGAAACATCTTCTCAACATCTACCCTGTCAAGCCCCCTCTTGTACGTTTTGTACGTTTCAATAAGACCGCCCCTCATTCTTCTAAACTCTAATGAATAAAGGCCTAACCTGTTCAGCTGTTCTTGATAAGTCAACCCCTTCATCCCAGGAATCAACCAAATGACTCCCTTTTGAACTGTCTCCAATGCCAATATTATATCCTTTCTTAAATACGGGGACCAAAACTGTTCACAGTACTCCAGGTGCGGCCTCACCAACACCCTGTACAGTTGTAACAAGACTTGCCTATTTTTAAACTCCAACCCCCTAGCAATACAGGCCAAAATTTAATTTGCCTTCTTAATTGCTAGCTGCACCTGCATGCTAACTTTTTGTTTCATGCACAAGAGTACCCAGATCCCTCTGAGCTGTGCTTTTTTGGAGCCTCTCTCCATTTAAATAATAGTCTGCCTTTCGATTCTTCCTACCAAAGTGCATGATCTCATACTTTCCTGCATTAAACTCCATCTGCCAAGTTTTTGCCCACTCACTCAACCTGTCTATATTCCCTTGCAGATTCCTTATGTCCTCATTACAACATGTCCTCCCACCTATTTTTGTATCGTCAGCAAATTTGGATACACTACGCTCTGCCCCTTCCTCCAGTTCATTAATATAGATATTAAATAATTGAGGCCCTAGGATTGATCCTTGTGGCACTTCACTAGTTACGTCTTTCCAACCTGAAAAAGACCCATTAATCCCAATTCTCTGTCTTCTGTGTGTTAACCAATCCTCAATCCATGCTAATACATTACCCCGAATACCGTGAGTTCCTATCTTGTGCAATAACCTTTTATATCGCACCTTATCGAATGCCTTCTGGAAATCCAAATACACTACATCCACCGGTTTCCCTTTATCAACTCTGCTTGTTATACCCTCAAAGAACTGGCCTATAGTTTCCTGCTTTTTGACTCTCTCCCTTCTTGAACAGGGGCATCACATTAGCGGTTTTCCAATCCGCTGGGACCCTCCCGGAATCCAGTGAGTTCTGAAATATTTCGACCAATGCCTCCACTATCTCTGCAGCCACTTCCTTTAAATCTCTTGGATGCAGGCCATCAGGTCCTGGAGACTTGTCTGCCTTTAGTCCAATTAGTTTCTCAAATACTTTGTCCCTTATGATAGAGATTGGTACAAGATTTTTCCTCCCATTAGCTGCTTGATTTTCTGATATCTTTGGAATGTTTATAGTGTCCTCCTCCATGAAGACCAATGCAAAATATTAGTTTAAATTATCTGCCATTTCCCTGTTCCGCATTATCAACTATTCAGTCGCACCCTGCACGCTCACTTTAGCTACTCTCTTTCTTTTTATATACCCATAGAAGCTCTTGCTGTTTGTTTATATATTTCTTGCCAATTTACTTTCATAATCAATTTTCTCCCTCTTTATTAGCTTTTTAGTCATCTGCTGCTGGTTCCTAAAATAATTCCCAATCCTCTGGCCTACCACTAGTTTTTGCGGCTTTGTATGCCGTAGTTTTTGATTGGATACTTTCCTTGACCACCTTTGTTAACCACAGGTGGTTCATCCTTCTCATCAAGTCCTTCTTTGTGACCGGGATAAAGTCTTGCTGAGTATTATGAAATATCTGTTTACATGTCTGCCACTGCTCATGCACTGACCTTCCCCTTAGTCTATTTTTCCAGCCAGATTTAGACAGCTCTTTCTTCATACCTCTGTAATGGCCCTTATTTAAGTTGAGGACATTGGTTTGAGACCCGAGTTGCTCGCCCTCAAACTGAATTTGAAATTCTACCATGTTGTGATTGCTATCCCCTAGAAGATCCTTAAGTACAAACTCTCTTATTAATCCTACCTCATTACACATTACTAGATCTAAAATAACCTGTTCCCGGAGATCATTAGCTTTGTGGTTCTGCTTTTTAATTTAGCCCCGAGCTGCTAATAGTCCCTTCAGCAGAATCTCTTTCCTAGTCCTACATTTAGGCCCATCAAGTTTGCACTGGCTGTCTGAAAGAGCATAACATCTGGTCCCACTCCCTTGCCTTCTTGCCATAACATTGCACGTTATTTCCTTTCAGATAGCAATCCAATTCCTTTTTGAATGCCTCGATCGAACCTGCCTCCGCCACCCTCTCAGGAAGTTAATTCCAGACTCCAACCACTCTCTGGGTGAAAGAATTTTTCCTCGCATTTACTCCTTTTGCCAATTATTTTGAAACTGTGCCCTCTAATACTTGATGCTTTCTTGAGTGGGAACAGTTTCTCATTATTTACTCTGTCCATACCTCTCAGGATCTTGAATACCTCTATCAAGTCTCCCCTTAGCCTTCTTTTCTCCAAGGAAAAGAGTCCCAACCTCTCCAATCTATCCTTATAGACACAGCACTTTACCCCTGGAATCATTCTTGTGAATCTCCTCTAATTCCTTCACACCCTTCCTCACGTATGGCGCCCAGAACTGGACGCAGAACTCCAGATGAGGCCTAACTAATGTCTTATACAAGCTCAACATGACCTCCTTAGTCTTGTGTTCAATGCCCCTATTAATAAAGCCTGAGATACTATATGCTTTATTAACTGCTCTCTCAACGTGCCCTGCCATCTTCATTGACCTATGTACATATATACACCGAGGTCTCACAGTTCTTTAGAGCCTCTCCCTTTATTTTATACTGTCTCACCATATTCTTCCTGCCAAAATGGATCACCTCATATTTTCTTTATTGAACTCCATCTATCACTTGTCTGCCCAATCCACCAACATGTCCATGTCCCTTTGAAGTTCAAGACTATCCTCATCACAGTTGACAACATTTCCAATCTTTGTATCATCTGCAAGTTTGAAATTATGCCCTGCACACCACAGTCTAGGTCATTAATATATCAGGAAGAGCAAGGGTCCCAACACTGACCCCATGGAGAACTCCGCCACAAACCTTCCTCCAACCTGAAAAACAACTATTTATCAATACTCTCAGTTTCCTGTCACTCAGCCAGTTTCTTGTCCAAGTGCCTGCTTTGCTTTTTATTCCATGACCTAGAATTTTGCTCACAAGTCTGTTTTGTGGCACTGTATCAAATGTCTTTTGAAAATCCATTTACACCACATCAATAGAATTTCCCTTATCAACCTTCTCTGTTATCTCCTCAAAAAACTCCAGCAAGCTAGTTAAACATGATTTTCCCTTAATGAATCCATGCTGATTTTATTTAATTATCCTGCACTTGTCTGAGTGACTATTGATTTTATCCCGAACTATAGTTTCCAGAAGTTTCCCTGCCACTGAGGTCACACTAACTGGTCTGTAGTTGTCAGCTTTATCCTTGCACCCCTTTTTGAACAAGGGTGTAACATTCGCAATTCTCCAGCCCTCTGGCACCATTCCTTTGTCTAAGGAAGACTGGAAGATTACCATTAGTGCCTCTGCAATTTCCACTCTCACTTCCCTCAGTCCCTTGGATGCACCTCATCTGGTCCTGGTACCTTATCTATTTTAAGTAAAGGTAGCCTTTCTAACACCTTCTCCTCAGTTGTAAATTTTGGCTAGTGTACCAATTACCTTCTCTCTCACCTCGGCCTGGGTAGCAACTTGTTCCTTTGTAAAGACAAATGCAAAATACCCATTCAATACCTCGCTATTTCTCCAGTCTCCACATGCATGTCCCTTTTTTGTCCCTAATCGGCCCTAATCTTTCTCTTACCATCCTTTTAATATTTACATATTTATAGAAGACCTTGGGGTTCCCTTTTATGGTAGCTGCTCTCTCCTTGCTTTTCTTATTAGTTTCTTCATTTCCCCTCTGGTCCTTGTTTATTCAGCCTGATTCTGCATTGTATTTTCCACCTGATGTCTGTCATATATGCACTTCTTCCTTTTCATCTTCTCCTCTATCTCTCTCATTATCTGGGGTGCTCTGGATTTATTTGTCCTACCTTTCCCCTTCAAGACAATATACCTTGACAATGCCTGCAATACCTTTTATTTGAAGGTTGCCTATTGTTCAGCCACTGTCTTTTCTGCCAACATTTAATTCCAACTCACTTGACTCAGATTCATTCTCATCCCATCGAAGTTGGCTTTCCCCCAATCAATTAACCGTGCTATGGATTTTGCCCTGTCCTTTTCCATGACCAACCAAAACCTTATGATGCAATGATCACTGTCCCCTAGAGGCTCTCCCACAGATATTTGATCCACTTGGGTCAACTCATTCCGCAGAACCAGGTCCAAAAGTGCACGTCCTCTCATTGGACCAGAAACATACTGCTGCAGAAAACTATCTTGAATGCCCCTCTTGTCCCTTTGTACTATTCCTGTCCCAGTCTATATTTGGATAATTGGATAATTGAAGTCTCCCATTATGATGACTCTATAATTCTTGTGCCTCTCTGTAATTTCTTTGCAAGTTTGTTTCTCCACATCCCTCCCATTAGTTGGTGGTCTATATACTACACCAAGCAATGTTATTGTGCCTTTTTCATTCCTTACCTCTAACCAGAGAGATTCCATCCTTGACCCCTGTGGAACATCCTCTCTCTCCAGTACTGTAATGCCAGCTTTAATCAATATTGTCATTATTATTGGGAATAAGGAAATGGCAGAGAAACTAAACAAATACTTGGTGTCTGTCTTTATGAGGGTGGATACTAATACCTCCCAGAAATAATGGAGAATCAAGAGACTAGTCTAAACAAGGAACTGCAAGATATTAATATTAGTTTAAAAAAACTACTGAAATTAATGGGACTTAAAGTAGATCACCCCCTCGACCAGATGACCTACATCCCAGAGTGTTGAAAGACGTGGCTGTAGAGATAGTAGATGCATTGGTGGTGATCTTTCAAAATTCTATAGACTCTGGAATAGTTCCTGCAGATTGGAAGGTGGCAAATGTAACCCCACTATTTAAGAAAGGGGGGGGAGTGAGTGAAAATGGGGAACAATAGACCTGTTATCCTGACATCAGTAGAAGGGAAAATGCTGGAATCTATAATAAAGGATGTGATAACAAGAAATTTAGAAAAATAATGGTAGGATTAGGCAGAGTCAACATGGATTTATAAAATGGAAATCATGTTTAACAAACCTGTTGGAGTTTTATAAGGATGTACCTAGCAGAATAGATAAGGGGGAACCAGTGGATGTGGTATATTTAGATTTTCAGAAATCTTTTGATAAGGTTCCACTAAAGAGGTTAATAAACAAAATTAGAGCACATGGGATTGAGGGGAATATGCTGGCATGGATTGAGAACTGGTTAACGAACAGAAAACAAAGAGTAGGAATAAATCAGTCATTTCCAGGTTGGCAGGCTGTGTCGAGTCGAGTACCACAAGAATCAGTGCTTGGGCCCCAGCTATTCACAATTTATAACAATAATTTGGATGTGGGGATTAAAGGTAATATTTCCAAGTTTGCAGATGACACAAAACTAGGTGGAAGTGTGAGTTGTGAGGAGATGCAAAGATGCTTCAAGGGGATTTGGAGAGGCTAAGCGAGTGGGCAAAAATTTGGCAGATGGAATATGATGTGGAGAAATGTGAGGTTATCTACCTTGCTTGGAAAAACAGATATACGGAGTATTTCTTTAAATGGTGAAACGCTGGGAAGTGTTGAACTTCAAAGGTCTTGGGTGTCCTTGTTCATGAGTTACTGCAGGCCACATGCAGGTACAGCAAGCAATTAAGAAGGCAAATGGTATTTTGGTCTTTATTGCAAGAGCATTTGATACAGGAGTCATGATGTCTTACTGCAATTATATAGAGCCTTCGTGAGTATTGTGTGCAGTTTTGATCTCCTTACCTAAGGAAAGATATACTTGCTATAGAAACAGTGCAATAAAAGCTCACTAAATTAATTTCTGGGATGGAGGGATTGTCCTCTCAGGAATGATTAAATAGACTGAGGCCAGGATTTTCTGGCCCCCTTGAGGCAGAACATGCCATGGGAGATTCAGCGGCCCAGCCAAAAGCCCATAGACTTTCTCCGGGGCCGGACAATCCCAGCAGCGGGTCAGGCTGGAAAATTCCGGCCTAGGTCTTTATTCTCTGAATAAGAATTGATCTCATTCAAACATAGAAAATTCCTACAGGACTCAACAGGGTAGATGCAGGAAGGATGTTTCCCCTGGCTGGGGTGTCTTGAACCAAAGGATACAGTCTCAGAATAAGGGACAAGTGATTTAGGACTGAGAATAGGAGGAATTTCTCCACTCCGAGGGTGGTGAATCTTTGAAATTCTCTGCCCCAGAGGGCTGTATAGGCTCAGTTGATAGATTTCTACATATTAAAAACATCAAGGGGTATGGGGATAGTGCAGGAAAATTGTGCTGAGGTAGAAGATCAGCCTTGATCTCATTGAATGATGGAGTGGGCTTGAAGGACTAAGTGGCCTACTTTTGCTCCTATTTCTTATGTTCTTATGTTATCTCGGCAACAGCGATCATAACATGAAAGAATTTCATGTTCGGTTTGAAGGTGAGAAGTGTGGGTCTAAGACTAGTGTTTTAAACCTAAATTAAGGTAACTTAAGGGTATGAAGGCAGAGTTGGCTAAAGTGGACTGGGAAACTAGGTTAATAGGTAGGACAGTAGAGATGCACTGGTAGACCTTTAAGGAGATATTTAATAACTCTCGGCAAAGATTTATCCCAGTGAGATAGAAAGAGTCTAGGAGATGAATGTGTCATACATAGCTAAATAAGAAGTTAAGGATAGCATCAAATTGAAAGAAACACTGTACAAATCTGTGAAGATTATTGATAGGTTAGAAGATTGGATAGATTTTAAGGACCAACAAAGAATGATTTAAAAAAATGAAGGGAGAAATTAGAGTATGAGAGAACGTTAGCTATAAATATAAAAGCAGATAGTAAGAGTTTCTACAAGTACTTAAACAGGAAAAGGAATAACTAAAGTGAGTGTTGATCCCTTAGATAGTGAGTCTGGAGAATTGTTAGTGGAAAACAAGGAAATGGTAGAAGCATCAACCACGTATTTTGTGTCTGTCTTCACTGTAGAAGACTTAGAAAACTTCCCAAATACACTGGAAAATCTCGAGGGGAACAATCACCATGACCAAAGAAAAGGTACTGGAAAAACTATTGGACCTAAAGGCTGACAAGTCCCCAAGGTGGCCTATATCCTAGGGTCTTAAAATAAGTGGCTGCAGAGATTGTAGAGGCATTGGTTATAATCTTTAAAAGTTCCTTCGGGGAGAATTTTCTCCCCGTCATCCGGGCCGTGTGCAGGCGGGTTCGGAGCCGATCGCCGCCCGCGATCGGGGGCTGCACACCGCCATTTTATGTAGGCGGGCCAATCAAGGCCCGCCCAGTGTGACACGCACCAGGTAGCATTCAGTGTACGCGCGAAAGAGCGCAGATATCTCCCTGAGGCAGCTCCGTGCCTCAGGGAGATTAAGTTCAGAATGAAAGTTTTCAATAAAGACAGATGAAAATTATTTAGACATGTCCCCTTGTGACAGTGTCACATGAGCTGGAACATGTTTATGAAGTGTGGAAAAATTATTTATTTAATTATTAAATCCTTCATGAAACCTCATCCCATCCATGGATGAGGTTTCATGAAAAATGCAAAGGCTGCTCTTCGCCTGCCTGCCAACCTTGAGATTGGATGGGCAGCCCTGTCAATTTGGTTAATTGCTGTATTAATGGCCTTAACAGGCCTTTGACAGTTAGGCGGGCGCGCAGCCGATTCCAGTGCGCGTCCACTAAACAAAAGATCGGAATGACGCACGGTAACGTCAGGACACACGCCCGATGTCACCACGCGTCATTTTACGCGTCAGCGTGCGGGGCTCGCCCCCACATGCCAATGAGAAAATTCTTCCCTTAGATTCTGGGAAGGTCACAGCAAGTTGTAAAATAGCAAATGTAACAATGTTATTCAAGAAAGGAGGGAGACAGAAAGCAGGAAACTATAGGCCATTTATCCTAGCATCTGTTATAGGGAAATTGCTGGAATCCATTATTAAGGACAGTTACAGCAGGATACTTAGAAAATGCTAATGGAATCAGGCAATGTCAACATGGTTCTGTGAATGGGAAATCGTATTTGACTAATTTATTAGTTCTTTGAGGAAGTAACAGGCAAAGTGGATGAAGAGGAACCTGTAAATTTGTGGCAGAATTTTATGTCCTGCGGGTGGGCGCGCGCCCAATCTGATCGGGTGTAAATCGCGTGAGGTGACGTTGGGCGAGTGTCCAGTCATCATCAAGCACCTGCACGATATTTCGCTTGGCGGGTGCGCACATAAGCTAGAAACGCACTCACTGACAATTAAGCGGGCAATTAAGCCCATGAATGACACAATTGTCTGCAATTTTTCATGGCCTGTCCAACCTTACAGTTGGCGGACGGACGAATCGGCCAGGTGGCCTTTACATTTTTCATCAAACCCCATCCAAGGGTGGGATGAAATCTCCGTTAGGAAATAAAATAAAAAGAAATATCTGGAGACAGCACTTTTATGAGGTATGCTTTCAAGTGCTTGATTGTGATGCATGGACATTTATTTGCAGCTTTTTAAAGCTTTATTTCATTATTTGCGGGTCTGCAGCTCCCTGAGGCAGCTGTCTGCCTTCAGGGAACTCTCTCACAGCACTCACCTGCTGCGGTAACGTCATCACCCGCCTTCTTCCTTGAGACCACAATAAGATCAGCCCTGATCTTATCAAGTGGTGGAGCAGATTTGAAGGACCAAATAGCCTACCCCTGCTCATAAGTCATAGGTTCCTATGTTCTGATGATTGTTCTACCACGCTTCTATTTATTAACCAGTTAAATCATAAATGACTCTATGACTTAACAAAAAAAAAATAAAGACTATTAATTATATATTAAACTAATCAACTGAATAAATTTTATAAGCAGTGTAAGTTACTAAGTTGCAGATTCTTAGCTCTGAGTTTGACACACCTCCCTCGTATAAAGAGCAAAAGTAAAACTGCTATATTTACCAAACATTCACCTACCTGTTGTCCTGTAATATCACTCCTTGAGTTATTTGGTTGATTTTGAAATGTCAGCTCTTCACATAGACTGAGTTGTTGCTACTAAAGAGAGAGGTCAAGAGCATTCATATGGCAGCGTGTGGCACTGAGTGTGAATCACAGGATGCGACAAGAACAGCAGTTTGAGAAACACTGAATGTCTCGGAGATAACTGTAATCGTGGGTGGATGCAAAACACATTGGGCAGGTTTTTCCGGTCGGTGAGTGGGGGCAAGGCCCATTTGCCGGCATGTCAAATGACGCGGGGATACGTCGGGCGTGCGTCCCGATGTCACCCCGCGTCATTTAGTCTTTCAGTTTGGCGGGTGCACAGCCAAATCAGCTGCGCGCCCGCCGAACTGTCAATGGCCTATTAAGGCCATTAAAAAACTAATTAACTTGATTGATGGACCTGCCCATCCAACCTTAGGGTTGGTGGGCGGGCCAGGAGCCCAGGCAGGCCTCGGAAAAAGCATGAAACCTCATCCACGGGCGGGATGAGGTTTCATGAGGGCTTTTAAATGTTTATCAAATGTTTAAATAAAAGTTAAGGGCATGTCCCAACTCATGTGACACTGTCACATGAGGGGACATGTCAGGGAAATTTTTTTATTACCTTTCTGCCAACTTTTGAATCGGAACTGATCTCCTTGAAGCAGCGCTTCGGGGGTTTCTGCAGCTACTACCCTTTCAGGCAGTGAGTTCCATATCTCCACCACCCACTGGGTGAAAAGATTTCCCCTAAAATTTTGTCTAACCCTCCTACCTCCCTTATCCTAAATCAATGCCCCCTCGTTATTGACCCTCAACCCAGGGAAGTAAGGCCTTCCTATCCATCCTATAAAGGCCCCTCATAATTTTTTACACTTTAATTAGCTATTCCTTCAGCCACCTCTGTTCCAGAAAAACATCCCTAGCCTATCCTATTTTTCCTCAATTAAAATGTTCAAAACCATAAATCTCATAAACTCCTCTGTACCTTTTCTCGTGCAATGTCTGTATCCTCTATTGTGACATAAAGGGCTTGAACTTCCTCGGAGTGGCAATCAGTGTTGGATTGCCACTCCATTCCTAATTTATTGCCTGAAATTTTTTTGATCCTGCCTTGTTCAACCTTCGAACTCAGGCCAGGTGAGATTTGGGCAGTGCAGCACGTCCCAAGGGCCTAGCATCAAGGGCCGCTCTGACAGATGCAACGAGGCCATGCCCCCTTTTTTATGGTACTAGCTGCCATAAACTAGGTAAGTTAAAGGTCCAGCCAAGTTTAAAGGTCCTTGACAGGCTAGGGAGGAGGTAAGTATATAAGGTAAGTGGGTAGGATTTTGTGGGGATGGGGGATTTTGGGCGGGGGCTCGTTGGGTCAGTTTGTGCCTTGAGGGGCGGTGTAGTCAGATCAGGTCAGGCTTCAGCAGGGGGATCGGGTCAGACCTCAGAGGGAGGTTCTGGATGGACACTGGGGGGGCTGGAAGTCAGACTTGCAGGGGGGCGGTCTGGACTTGCGGGAAGGGGGTAAAGAGCAAGACGATGATGAAAGAAAGAGTAGGGCCTATCAAGGATCATAGGATAGCCTGTTTGTGGAGGTGAAAGACATTGGTATAGTTCATAATGAATACTTTGGGCTGTAACTTCCGAGCTCCAGGACGTCAAATTTAGGAGGGGGTGGGTACCCCAAAGATGCCCCCATCCACCACCCCCCCAGAAGGTTCACAGGTAAGGCTTGCATAGCAATTGCCCAGAAGTGCAAACTTCCCCTGGACAATTGCCCTGCACTGAGAACCATCTGAAAATGTGAGTTAAATCGCAAACTTCGAATGGTTCCAACTATGGTACATCAATAGTTACCCAGAGAAAGATAGAAGAATTAAAATCACTTCTAACTTCTGGGTAACTATTGCACAGACCCACACCTACCCCCAACGGGACTCCTTTATTCCTTGTCTATCTTTGTTCTTTTCAATAACTATCCTAAATCTAACTGAATTATGATCACTTCCACCAAAGAGCTCCCCAACTGATACTCATTCCTCTTGCCTGCCTTCATTCCCTAAAACTAAGCCTAGAACCATCCCTTCTCCTGCTGGGCCTGCTATGTACTGGCTAAAAAAGTTCCCCTGGATGCATTTAAGGAAGCTCCTCACTCTGTGCCTTATTCTCTCCCAGTTAGCATTATGATGGTTGAAATTCTCCACTTTCGCTGCCCTATTGATTTTGCACTTCTCAGAGATTTGCCTACATATTTGCTTTTCTATCTACCTCTGAATATTTGGGGGTCTATAGTACCTTCCCTGTAGTGAGATTGCCTCTTTTTGTTCCTTAATTCAACCCATTTAGCCTCATTTGATGATCTTTCTACCATATCATCCTTCCTCACAACTATAATTGTTTCTTTAATCAATATTCATTTGGAATCCATGTCAGAGCCGGAGACAGTTGATGAGGAAGGAGCTGTGGCTGTGAAAGCGAATTTTGGTAAATACCTGATCAAACATGAGGATGGAAAGAGAAAGCAGTGTAGGTGAAAAAGATGAAAATGACAAATAGAGATTCCATTGGAAAGAAGTGAAGAACTTCTTCAAAATGAATATTCCTTAAAAAGAAGTGACAGCGAATTAAACACTGATACAAAAGCAGAATTCTACAGATGCTGTCAATCTGAAATAGAAACAGAAATTGCCAGAAATACTCGGCAGATCAGGCAGAACCTGTGGAGAAGAAACAAAATCATTTCAGATCGATGACCTTTCAGCAGAACTAAGAAAAGTTAGCAATGCAATAGGCTTTAAGCAAGTGAAAGGGGGAGAGTGGAAAGAAGAACAAAAAGGAAGGATTGTGACAGGGTGGAAAGCAGCAGAGATTAAATAACAAAAGTTTTGGTGGTGCAAGACCAAAGGGAATGGTAATAGGACAAGTAAAGAAATAGAAGATATGTCTAGAGGAGGTGTGGATGATGAACAGCTGCTGTCACAAAAGCAAAAATAAGAGAAAAAGAAGATAGTAAAACCAAAACCAGCAAAGCAGAAGGAACCAGGATGGGAGCAGAGGTTATGGTCTGAAATTGTTCAATTCAGTATTGAATCTGGAAGACTGTAACGTACCTAATTGAAAGATGAGGTGCTATTCCTTGAGTATCGTTGATACACGACAGGAGATGGAGGACAGAGAAGTCAGCATGGGTGCAAAATAGAGAATTAAAATGACTGTAAACTCGAGGTCACACTTGCATACTTAATGGAGGTGTTCAGCAAAGTGGTTACCCAATCTATGTTTAACCTTGTAGTATAAAAGTCTGGAACATATTGGGTTAATGTGGGACTGAGTACAGTACCGCCCACACAGTGATGTAAGAGAGCACATGACCCCGACCCAGGGTCAGTTGAGTGTTGGACAGAGCTGTGTGTACCAGCAAGCATAGAAACAGCCCCTAGCTTGTTTTTTTGTAAATAGTTCTAAGAGTCAATAAAGACTTACAGTTAACCCATATATGACTATGGAGATTTCTTCAGACCTACCGAGCTGTAACCAACACTCTACAACAGGTCTCTCCAAAGTACAGCAGACTAGATTGTGAGGAAAAAATAACAGATGGTTACAGGAAGCAATAGATAATTTTGCTTTCATTTTTCCAAAAGTATAGTGGCACAAGAAAGTCACTGTATTACATAATGCATCTTGCACATCTTGTAACACCGCTGTTGTAAAACAGCAGAATCTTGGATTCACTGTGAACAATTCCAGAGATCCACCATATTTACATATAAGTTTTGCACCTAGCTTATGGTTTGTTTGTTGAAATTCACCTTTTGTATGCCAAGTTATAAGTAACAAATAGGAAGTACCAATTAAAAACAATTAATCCATGTACCTAAACTTACAAAGAAAAACTATCACTCACAATAAACTGTCAGCAAAAGCTACTTTTTAAAAAAGAAAAGGAATTAATCAAATCACCCTCAATATTTGTTGAAAATGATTTTGATCTGGAATGCACTGTCATAAAGGGTGGTGAAGGCAGAATCTGTAATAACTTGGAAAAGGAAAATAGATAAATACTTAAAGGGGAAACATTTGGAGACCTATGGGGAAAGAGCAGGGAGTGGGGCTATTTGGAAGCTCTTCCAAAGTGCTCACAAGTCTTTTCTTGCACCATTCAATGATTCTACCTTGGACTTAGAAATGTTGTAATTCTTTTGTCACCTTATGATGCTACTACAAATATTGTTTCCAATTCTAAGAAAGCTATTTAACTTACTATTTTGTATGTTTCGCATGTGCCTATAGCCAATATGTGCCATTAGATTTCTTGGACTTTCAAAAAGAATGAATTTATGGGGCTTCCCAGAAATCTTTCTGTCAGCTAAGCAGACCTAACAAGGCAGTAGACTATAGCTTGTAGCATGTATTTGGGCCACTTCTTCTTCAGGTCCCACGCTTTCCAACATCAGTGATCATGACTCTAACTTAAACAGTCCTTGATAGCAGCCAACGTCGTGGTGTGGTTCTCATATCTTGTACCTGTTCTCATATCTTGTTCTCATATCTTGTACCAGATGTTCTATTACCTCTCTTAAGTACTTGCCCAAATAATTGTAGTTGTCATCTGCAAAAGTTCTTTTAGTGGACCTGCTTTCCTCAAAACCTCCTCATTAATTGTGTGCAACTAATCCTCATCATATGTCTCAGAAACCATATCTCTGTTGCCTTTAATTTATTTTCCATTGTTTTGCTTATATTCCAACTTTCATATCCATATACTAATATTGACCTACAAAAATTCCTAGGAACAATTGTAACAAACAGTAACAGATATGGATTATCATTGAACTGTTGCAAAACAGTGTGTATGGTAACATCAAAGAAAAGGACTACACATTGATTCAAAATAGCAGTGGTATCAAAAGAAATAAAATAACTAGAATTATTTTTTTATTTGGGTAGCCTAATAATACCTGATGGGAAATGTAATCAAGACATCAGAAAGTGCATAACACTTGCAAAACATTCACAAAATGTCAGACCTCTTTAGAAATAAGAACATATCTATAGAAAGCAGAATGAGATTAGTAAAATTGTACATCTGGTCTTTCCTCTGTATCTGCCATAATTACTGTGTCATCTGCATTTCTCAGATTATTTATATTGTGACAACCTACTAAAATTCCTGGTAACTGATAAATGCATTTTTGTTTAAAATTGCCAAAATCTCTTTCTGGTTGATGGTAAGACTGGCCACATACAGAGCATACAAGCCTTGCTGCTTGACCTTAAAAGTTTCCATGGCACTACTTGAAGAGCAGAGATTCCCCTGTGCGTTAGCTAATATTCTTCCCTCAACAAAAAAATTAGTAGACTTAACTGCTTAATGTCTATGCAATATTAATATGTACGAAATGGCTGCTATTTTCACCTATATAACAATAGTGACTGCGTTTCAAAAGTAATTTGGTGTATATGAAGCACGTTGGGTTTTTTTGGCTTCATTAGATATTAATGCAAGTTCTTTCTATCTTTCATTCCTAGACGTGAGAATTGTGATTTGTAACCTGTCTGCCCATTTCCATGGAGGTAGGCACCACATAAATTTGGTGCCGCCTCCTCATTTATTGAATGGTAGTTTTGGTTCAAACAGTTGCTCTTCTTAAATGCTATCTGCCCCTCTTAAAAGGAAAATACAATGAATCACAGGAAGCGGCTGTCAAACACTATTGCTACAATTCTGACGAAGAAAAATTGAACACCGGGGCAAAGTAAGGGCTCCGAGGTTCTCAGATGGATGCAAAATGTCTTAGTCATGGAGGTGAACAGGAGGAGGGATACCATGGTTCTGTGAGGGGCCAGAAGGGCTTCATGGATCACTTTCAGAAGGGACTGGGAACTGGAGGCCAGGGAGGCCAATTTCTGGAGTTTGGCCCTGAGGACCTGGCAGCAGTCCAACAAGAATTCTAATGATCTCACGTGGGTGATCAAGGTCAGGAATGCCCAACACACTACCACTCTCTCACACTGCTCAATGCATCCATCACAACTGCAGTCCCTGGCATTCAAGACACAACTAATATCCAGATACTCAAACTCACCCTCATACCTACCAAACCTTCAAGATTCACACCCACCTCTTGATGCTTCCACATACCTCCAGTTATTCAGCTGTGGCAAGCATCACCCAAACATAGTGCAACATAATCATTGATATTCTGCCTTCTCTATTGTAGGAATAGTCGATACACAATAGAAGGGAGCAGAGCATAACCATCAGGAAACAAGGAAGCCTGTATCTCATGAGCCTTACAGAGAAGATGGCTCCCTGCATCATGGGGTCAGCTGTGATGGAATCCACAGCATCCAGTGTCGATGAGACCATTGAGGAAGATTACATGTTTGTGCCTTATGCCCCTTCTCAGTTCCCAGCTCACCCTCATCCTGCTATCTGGCATAGCAAGCAAATTGGAGATGGTGTGACCATGGACCTGCTTTCCCCCTCATACACCTTCCCTCACCCCAGCTTTCACCTTTCCAATTTCCTGCTTTCAGACACCCATGAACTGCTGTCTGCCCAGCCACAGCACATCCAGGAGGAGGAGAGTGAGCAACATACATCATTTATGAAGTGATCCTGTCATTTTTTCTAATGCTTATAGCCAGACACTGGGATGTACATACCTAAGAGACTGGTATAAAATTGGAATCTGAACATGATGAGTCATCAGGTATGAATGGGCTGTAGCCAGGCCACATTAATGGACAGTTTGTTAGCCAGCTCAAATAAGGTCACTGACTCATCCTATTACTAGGACCTCAGATGAGGACTTCAATGGGGCAGCATACGGAAAAATGCTGATGCACACCGAGATACTGGTGCATTAGCTGCCCTGCAAGACAATCTCCTGTCACTGACAATGAGCCTGGAAGAGTCCGGCTCCAATCTGCTAGAGGACATCGCAAATGACTCTTCCTTTCCACTTCTCTTCTCTATCTCCTTGTCATGCTGCTGACCCAGAAGCACTACAACTACAGCTGTTGCAGCCTTTGTATGGACAGGTCACCATATCTCTGCTCTCGCTGTGAGGATGCAGCAGCATGCCCTATCAAATCTAAGAACTCACCACAGCACCTCCAAAAATACTTCACAGCACTTCCTGTGACATTGCCTTGGCAAAAGTTAGGTACATAACCCTTTAAATGGCATTACTGCTGGGCCTCTCTTGCAGCTGAACACATGTTGTTTGGTGAGTGACAAACGAATACGTTGAATGGGCCTGCGTGGCCCAAGTTTGCAAATTGAGCATCAAATCAGCAGGTAGGGCTGAGTCATGTCATGACAGCACCAGTTCAGAGGTTTGGCACATGCAAGGACACCTGCACAAGCACACTGCTCAGCATTGAGCGCTGCATGGGACACGCCGGAACAGGCTAGAAGTGCAATGCACCCCACTTGCAGGGCCTCTGGCTTCTGTAGTGTCATCTCCAATGGCACTACAAATTGGAACATTGAGCCCATAACTTCAAGGGGAACATATTTAGAAGCAATGAAAGTATTGGAATTTTTATAAGAGACATTGGAAAGTGGAACCGTTTCTGAGTTAACTTCGCTGAAAATTAGAATGTACTTTACTGTATTGAAGCGGTTGCTTGTTTTCCAAATAGAATTTTGGTACTTTGCCATTGTTTAAAGTTTGTCAACCCATTCATTGATGGTGTGTTTTGAGAGCACACCCATGCATTCTAAGAATGCACCTCACTGAATTAACAAAGGAAGCCAGATCATCTGATTTCTGAGATGCTGAATTCAGCAGTCTGAAATGTATTTTGTAGGTTTATTGCACCATCACATTATGTCAAACTTAAGTTGGTCTCATACTGAAGTCAGCAAGTTCTTTTTTACCAATAGTGCAGATCACCCATTTCAAATGGGTTCTTCAAAGATTTGTTGGTCTGGTCTTTGGGTGCTTGCTTCTTTAAAATGTGTTCAACTGTTTGCTGTTAAAAATGATTTAATTTTGTTCTTTAGACATCTTTCTTTACTCTGCCTTTGTTGAGTTACTTCCTGCTGTGTTTGAGCCGTGCTTTTTTTTTACATTACAAGACTATGGGCAGAAATTTCCTTGCCCGCTAGAGTCAGGCATGTTTGGTGGTGTGAGCAGACAATAGGGTCAGAAGGCCAAAAATTGGTTTCACGGCGCTTTGAAACCAGTTTGCGGTCACCCGCTCAGTCCATCAATGGTGGGCTGCGTTTCCTGTCATCGGACATCAGGAACCTCATTGTAATACATCTGCATATCATAATAAGGCCAGCCCGCCGGAATCATCCCCCCGCCCCCCGGGCTGGATCGTCCACCCACATTGGCGTGATTGCACGCCGATTTGTTTCACAACAGCACATATAAGGTGTGCACTTGGCGGGCTGTACTTTGAGGGGAACTTGGAGGTGAGTGCACAGTTGCGTAGTGCTTGCCCGGGTTGTCTGCTGGACTTCAAGACTGAAGCAGCAGGGTGGGGGCAAGAGCTGCCCTGCGTTTGAGGCGCCTTGGAGGTGGGGGCAAGGGCTGCCCTGAGATTGAGGTGACTTGGGCAGGGGAAAGGGCTGCTCTGCTGTTGAGGCGACTTGGGGGTGGGAGCAAGGGCTGCCCTGCGGCTGAGGCAGGCCTTTGACAGAATATCGCACACCTACATGGGGGATGTGCTCTCCAAAATGGGGTTTGGGGAGGGAATTCGAAATTGGATCCAACTGCTCTACACTAACATCAGTAGCGCAGTCTCAATCAATGGGTGGGAAACAGATAGCTTTCCGATTAAATCTGGAGTCAGGCAGGGCTGTCCTCTCTCGCCTGTCCTTTTCGTGTGTTGCATAGAACCCTTTGCCGAGTCCATCAGGAAGGATCCGGGCATAAGAGGAGTGACGATCCCAGGCAGTGGAGGCACTCAGGTAAAAGCCTCCCTGTACATGGACGACGTCGCCGTCTTCTGCTCGGATCCGCTGTCGGTGCGCAGACTGATGCACATCTGCGACCAGTTCGAACTGGCCTCGGGAGCCAAGGTAAATCGTGGGAAGAGCGAGGCCATGTTCTTTGGGAACTGGGCTGACCGATCCTTTGTCCCCTTCACTGTCAGGGCTGACGGCCTGAAGGTGCTGGGGATATGGTTCGGAGGGACCGGGGCATGCGTTAGAAACTGGAAGGAGCGAGTGGCTATGGTGAAAAGGAAACTGGGCATGTGGGAGCGACGCTCCCTCTCCATTGCGGGTAAGAACCTGGTCATCAGGTGTGAGGTACTCTCGCTGTTGCTGTACGTGGCGCAGGTCTGGCCCATTCCAGACTCCTGCGCGATGGCGATCACTCGAGCCATCTTCCGCTTTATCTGGAGGTCGAAAATGGATCGTGTCCGCAGGGACGCGATGTACAAGCCTCTAGATAAAGGGGGAAAAAACGTGCCCAACATCACCCTCATACTGATGGCCACCTTTGTGTGTGGCTGCATCAAGCGGTGCGTAGACCCTCAGTACGCAAACACCAAGTGTCACTACGTGCTGAGGTTCTACCTATCCCCGGTGTTGCGAAGGATGGGTCTGGCCACGCTGCCGCGGAACGCTCCAAGTAGTTGGACCGTGCCGTACCACCTGTCCCTGGTGGAAAAATTTATGCAGAGAAACACCTTTGACCACAAGTCCATCAGGCAGTGGTCAGCACGTAACGTCCTAGAGGCCCTGAGGGAAAAGGAGAGGGTGGACCCTGTGGGATGGTTCCCCGAGCAGACTGTCAAAGTCATTTGGCAGAATGCCTCATCGCCAGAACTTTCCAACAAGCACCAAGACGTAGCTTGGCTGGTGGTGAGAAAGGCCCTCCCCGTCAGATCCTTCCTACACGCCAGGAGGCTCACCCCTTCTGCACGTTGCCCTCGAGGTGGCTGTGGTGGGGAAGAGACCGTTGTTCACCTCCTTGTGGATTGTGCCTTCGCAAAGAAAGTCTGGAGAGAGATGCAGTGGTTGCTGTCGAGGTTCATCCCGAGCAGTTCTGTGACACAGGACTCTGTGCTCTACGGGCTGTTCCCAGGGACACACACCGAGACAAACATCAACTGCAGCTGGAGGATCATCAACTCGGTGAAAGAGGCGCTTTGGTCTGCCCGAAACTTGTTGGTCTTCCAGCACAAAGAGTTGTCCCCGACCGATTGTTGCGGACTGGCACAATCCAAAGTCCAGGACTACGTGCTGAGGGACGCACTAAAGCTTGGGGCAGCTGCCGCAAAGGCGCAATGGGGAAGGGTCGCTGTCTAAGACCTTTCTACCACAGCGCACCGAGAGACTGGGAACTGTTTAGAGCCCCTCGGGCTGTACAGATCAAAATGAAAGGCTGTAAATGATTGTAATATTGTTTGTACTGATGCACCTGGTGATACATTTTGTAAAAGTTTAACCTGGATTGTACCCTTGTAATGTTGTTTTTGAAATGGTTTTGAATGTGATTGAAGATATTTTATGAATAAAGTATATTTTTACAAAAAAAAAAGCTAGGGGGTGGGGGCAAGGGTGGCCCTGCGATTGAAGGTAGTGCACAAGCATGTGCAGGGTGGGGTGGAGGGAAGCGGCTACACATTAGGGAAACCTTGAATTCAGTGATCATTCCTCTGCAGCTGAGACAGGACAGATGCAGCCACATTGACATGCGTAGAGTCGGATCTCTAGCTTATCTACCCACTCAAGCAATGCGGAGGTATAAAAGTGCAACCAAGTACTCCAGAGTTTTTCACCCCTCGGGCATAGACTGTAAACTGATGAGTGTTTTAGTGGACTGCAGAACAGTTAGATGACTGGGCACATTGTACAGTCTCCTCACTAAAGCTGGCCGTGAAGTAGTCACTGGTGTAGGCGCTCAGGGCCCCATACAATAGCATCATCCCCGTTTGGATCAGCCTCTCACATGATTCAAGCTAACAATGTAGCCTTGCAAAGCAGGTTAGGAGAATGTCTGCGAGCACAGCATGCATTCCAATGGGCAAAGCTGCCGCCAATCGGCCAGGTAGAGTGGGGTGGGGGTGGCTGGGGTTTCGGGCAACCATGCAGCGCACCAAACTTTGGCCATCCAAGTGGTGGCCAGCACTCTCTAGAATGCGCGAAGAGGCCTTCAGACTTAACCAAGAGAGGGTCTAAGTATACCCATGCTAACCCAGGCTCCACCCCTCCATCATTTTCACATGGTCCATCTCTGACACTTCTCTTCCCTTCCTTGACCTCTCTGTCTCAATTTCTGATCATAGACTGTCCACCAATATCCATTACAAGCCTACCAACTCCCACAGCTACCTCAACTACAGCTCCTCACACCCCACTTCCTGTAAGGACTCCAGGCCATTCTCTCAGTTCCTTCGCCTCCGTCGCATCTGTTCTGATGACGCTACCTTCAAAAACAGTTCCCCTGACATGTCCTCCTACTTCTTTAACCGAGGTTTTCCACCCACGGTCGTTGACAGGGCCCTCAACCGTGTCCGGCCCATCTCCCGCGCATCCGCCCTCACGCCTTCTCCTCCCTCCCAGAAACATGATAGGGTCCTCCTTGTCCTCACTTATCACCCCACCAGCCTCCGCATTCAAAGGATCATCCTCCGCCATTTCCGCCAACTCCAGCATGATGCCACCACCAAACACATCTTCCCTTCACCCTCCTGGCGGCATTCCGTAGGGATCGTTCCCTCCGGGACACCCTGGTCCACACCTCCATCACCCCCTACTCCTCAACCCCCACCTATGGCACCTCCCCATGCCCACGCAGAAGATGCAACACCTGCCCCTTCACTTCCTCTCTCCTCACCGTCCAAGGGCCCAAACACTCCTTTCAAGTGAAGCAGCATTTCACTTGCATTTCCCCTAACTTAGTCTACTGCATTCGTTGCTCCCAATGCGGTCTCCTCTACATTGGAGAGACCAAACGCAAACTGGGCGACCGCTTTGCAGAACACCTGCGGTCTGTCCGCAAGAAAGACCCAAACCTCCCTGTCGCTTGCCATTTTAACACTCCACCCTGCTCTCTTGCCCACATGTCTGTCCTTGGCTTGTTGCATTGTTCCAGTGAAGTCCAACGCAAACTGGAGGAACAGCACCTCATCTTCCGACTAGGCACTTTACAGCCTTCCGGGCTGAATATTGAATTCAACAACTTTAGATCTTAAACTCCCTCCCCCCATCCCCACCCCGTTTCTTCCCCCTCCCTTTTGTTTTTTTCAATAATTTATATAGATTTTTCTTTTCCCACCTATTTCCATTATTTTTAAATCTACAACTAATACCTTGTCAGTCTTTCCACCCCACCCCTACTAGAGCTGTACCTTGAGTGTCCTGCCATCCATTCTTAATTAGCACTTTTCTTAGATAATATCACCACCTTCAACACCTCTTTGATCCTTTTGTCTGTGACACCTTTTGATTATCTGCTCCTATCACTGCTTGCTTGTCCCTACAACCACCCCACCCTCAACTTCTCTCCCCCCGCCCCCCCCACCTTAAACCAGTTATATTTCACCCCTCTCCTAACTACACTCAGTTCTGTTGAAGGGTCATTGGACTCGAAACGTCAACTCTTTTCTTCTCCACCGATGCTGCCAGACCTGCTGAGTTTTTCCAGGTAATTCTGTTTTTGTTTTGGATTTCCAGCATCCGCAGTAGTTTTTTGTTTTTATCTCTCTCTTTCTTCCTGCAGGAGGAGTACATCAGGAGCATGGACCCTGGTGAATTAGCTGTATGCCTCGTGGCAAACAGAGAGCAAAGACAACAGGGAAGAGAATGATGGAGGTGTCTGGCTGCGCAGATGGAGGAGCAGCATCCTCATGAAGAAGGGATGGCTGGGGCTCCCACACATGCCCCTGAAGAGCCACAGCTGGCCATCATTGGTGGGGGCCTAGCTAGACCCAGGGTCCTTGGACGCAGCCTTTCATTCCTGCAGATGACCGAGAACCAGCGTCGCCAAAGACTGCACATGTCTAGGGAGCTAGTCGGACACATTTGCCGGCTACTGCAGGATTTGGCACCACTAGGTCATGGAGGGCATCCACTGCCGGTGGCCGTGTAAGTGACTGCGGTGCTCAATTTTTACACCAGTGGCTCCTTTTGGAGCTCCCCAGGTGATCTCTATGGGGTATCACAAGCCTCCATCCACAAATGCATCCATGAGGTCACAGATACCATCTTTGTGAGGGCACACAACTTTGTGCATTTCGCCCGGGACCAAGAGACCCAGCATGCAAGAATGATTGGATGTGCCAAGATCTTGGATTTCCCACAGGGGCAGGGTGCCATCGACTGTACTCACGTGGCGCTCAGATCTCCATCGCAACAAGCAGTCAACTATGTCAACCCCAAGGGTTTCCATTTGTTGAATGTGCAACTGGTGTGAGACCACCACAAATGCACCCTGCAGGTCTGCGCACGGTTTCCAGGGAATGTCCATGACTCCTACATCCTGAGTTGGTCACAGATCCCTGACGTTTGCCAAGGTCCCCAGAGGCTGCAGGGATGGCGCTGGACAGCGATGGTATAATGAGGCTCATGCTGCAAATCGCAATTTGATGGAGCAAACCATCGGGATACTGAAAATGAGGTTCCGGTGCCTGGACCTGTCTGGTTGAGCCCTGCAATATAGTCCACAGAGGGTGTCACGCATCGTCACCCTCTACAAAGGGTGCTGCAACAGGGAGAGGAGCTGGCTGAGAAGGAGATGCAGGAGCTGGAGGTCTCCTCCAATGAGGTGGATGTTGACAAGGATGAGGGTGGGAGGGGCTCTTGAAGGCAACAATGAGAGCAATGAGGCCCTCGCACTGGTGAGATGAGGCAGGCATGCTGGGCCTCATAGCTACTAGATTTGTGGAAGATAATGACAACATGCAGTGAGGAGACACCACAGATACTCACGTTGCATCTATGAACGTTTGACTCTCGTCTGGCTTATGGCAGTGCACATACCCACTGTGATAATGCCCCTGTCATGGAGACGCAGTGGATGCCTTAATCGTCGCTCCATTGCAGGAGGATGATGATGACATGCAGTGAGAACACTGCATAGATCTTCACACAACCTCTGAGAATGTCTGACTCCTGTCTGTTCGAGGGCAGCTCACTTGCGCTCTGTGATCAGGGTCACATCATAGAGCCACAGCCATGAAACTTTAAAAGCACCTGATCCTTTGTCAGCCTTTAGCACCTGACCCCTTCAGGAGCACAGTGTCACTGCTCACAGATGCTGAAGAGATGGGAGCCAGCCCCAACTTAAAAGTGCTGAGAGCACACAGAGAGAATGATGGTACTCAGTGTCACCTGCCCACGACATTCAGGCAGCAATGACAAGCACCACCAAGGTGCAGGCATCAGTAATGTGTCCAGGGAGTGTGAGGCCAGACCATCACTTTTGTCTGAAGACTGTGCAAAGCACAGGGAAGAGGCCCTGGACTGAGACACCTACCTTTATCTTGTGCAGAAATCTGAGTGACACGGACACTGCTCATCAGAAAAAGGAGCCATAGGCAGGGAGACATTCTCTGGAGTTTATTTACAATAGTGAACAGTATGTACAGGTGATTAACACCCTTGCCCAGGCTGTGAAACTACATCTTCTTAACCTTCCTAACCCTGCCACTATGTCTTGTTGCTCCCTGGACAACCACAGCAGAGCTGGAGGCAGCCTGCTGACTGTTATGCCCTGTCTGCTTGATGGGTGTCCTCTGGAGGGCCAAGACCTGAAAGGCCGCAGCCTGCTTTCAGGGTCTGGCTGTGTGGCAGTGGCACCCTCCTGTGGAGCTGGAGCTGCTGAGGTCACAGGAAGAGAGGATTTGGTTGGGCCGGACACTCCCAGAGTCGCCTGCATGGATGTCCCCGGGGAGGTGCCCCTGCTGATCCTCCTCCCTATGGGTGCCTGAGGGCCCCTGGCTGACTCCCTGAGGAGAGAGGGTAGCTGAAGTGAGATCGGGCTGCCCCACACCCCTCTTGTGTTCACACTGTTGGAGGCCAACTATGGCGTCTGTAATGGAGTTCAGCACACACAGCAGAGCAGGAGCGACTTCCTGGACCAAGGCCTCCATTCTATCAGTGTTGACCCCACTGCGTTGGCATGCTGGCGCTATCACCTCAGCCTGAAGATGGATGGACTCTTCCATCATGCCTTGCAATCTGGGGATGCAGTGGACATCCCTTCCTGATGTTTCCGAGCTTGCCTTTGCAGCTCCAGCAACTGAGGTATGACAAAGTCCAAAGGGTCGTCATCTGACTCAGACTCAGCAAGTTTCTGGTCTCCAGCAATCCTCCGAGTGCCTGGGATCTGGGAAGTCCCTGCTGCCCCCTGCTATGGATCAGAAAGTGCGATGTGCTCACCCGATTGTGACCCCAAGGCTATTCTAAAACTAGGTCCCACAAAGGTGTGTGTCTCTGCACTGGCGGAGGGTATGGGTGAGCGCTGTGATGGGACTTCAGGGAGGGTGCCTTCAGATTCCTCTTCAGAGGTTTCTTCGGGGCTTGATTGGAGGCCCTGGGTCGTGGACTCCCATTGGCTGTTTCCCAGATGTGCCTGCGAAAACAAGGGGAGATAATTAGTGCATGGCACTGAATCAGGACACTACACTCACAGCATGGTTGTTTGATGAATGTTGCACTGCTGGATCCTTACTTGGTACAGCACCACTGACCTTGCTGTCAGCACAGAAACAGTCCAGATCTTTGCCAGCCAGCTGGATGATTCTATTTTCGAAGTCCGTGAGGACTTTGATGTCAGGCATTCCTCCACCGGTAAGAGACCTCTCCCAGTTGTTTTCTGCCAGCTTGTCCTGCATGAGATGGAGAGAGTGTAAGCAGGATACCTGCCAGGCCAGATGATAAGTATGCCTGGCATGTGTGAGTAGTGAGTGGTCCCATGGGTGAGATGAGGACAATGAAGGCGTGTGTCAGTGAGTAGTGATGACCCTTGAACTGGCAGTGAGTAACAGCCCTGTGGATGTGTGATGGGTTTGTGAGTGTGTGAGTTGAGAGTGATGGGAAGAGTGACTTACCTTGGCGGAACAGAGAAGATCATTCATCCTCTTGCAGCACTGGGTGGCTGTCCCTTTTTGCAGGGCATTGGCGCTGAGCATCGCTGCTACCATCTCCCATCCTGGATTGGTGATGGCGCTGCCCTCCTGCGCCACACCGAGGCTAGAGGACATCACGGCGGGCCTCCAATGTGTCCATAAGGTGCTCGAGGGATGCGTCACTATACCGGGGGGCTGCAATCTTTTTACCTTTCGAAGCCATCCTGTCTTCTGTGCAGCAGTCCTGGGCTGGAAATACTGAGAGGTATGCGTGCAGCTGCATTTTAAATGTGGTGCCCAGCATGATGAAGTGGCGAAGTGATAGTGTGGTGGACAAATGAGAGCCTGCCCATCATCGAAACAGCATGTTTCCTGGGCATCCACAATTAATGCGGCGGGTTTGGGAAGATACAGTGTGAGAAACCACCATTGCAGCCAGCGGGTAAAATGTCATTTTCCCCGCCCGCTACCGCACTTAGCGCAAACCTGGGACAATTCTGCCCTATTTTTCCCCAATCCCTTTCTCACAACGCTTTTGCTAACAGTTGCTGTTTAATTTGTAGAAGCAAATTGCACAACAACAACTTGGATTTATGTAGTGCTTGAATGTAGCAAATGAAATGTTGCCCTTTATCTCAAGGGAGGCTAGATTACACAGGGGAGGAAGTTTTACTTCAGTTGCGCAGAGCCTTTTTCGGGTGCTGTGGAGGACTGCATTCAGCTTTAAGCACTATACCGAAGGAAGCCTTGGATAGGTGCAACACAGATTCGTCATAATAACGTTAGGGTTTAGAGGATTAAACTATGAGAGGTAGTTACATAAACTTGATTTATATTCTGTTGAGTTTAGGAGATTGAGGGGTGATCTGCTTGAGGTGTTTAAAATGCTAAAAGAATCAATGCATCAATATTAAGAGAATTTCTTTTGGAATTCTTAAAGCACCTTTAGATTTGAATGAATAAGACAAGTTTCTGTCAAGAAAGGCATGTGCGATTATACCTAAGGCATTGGCAACCATTGACCCTTGTATCTTGGTAGACCAATTTTGTCATGTCATCTACACATCACCAGGGTGACAGTCACTGAGTTGCGCAATCACCTTGCACTGAATTTTCACCACAGAGGTGGGAAACAAGGGTCAGGTCTTCCACCTCTGGTGGGAAACTGATTGAAGTTCAGATTTTCACGGGGGTGAACCCTTAATTGATATGGAGACAAGGACCCAGTCCACTTAGAGCCAAGGGGAGTGGGAATGGAGGTGGGTCAGATGAAATGTGGGACTAATACAAACACCTAATGGCAGCCATGACTGGCGTAGCCGGTTGTCCTGAGGGAAAGATTTACAGTTTGTGCCAAAGCCTTCCACTTTATCAGAGGGAAGCGAGATGTTACAGGGGAGCTGGAGGCCTGGCACCCAGAGCAGAGCAGATTCCTCATTTCATCGACGCCAACCTGGTTGTAATGCTGGAGGCTGTGAGGGAAAGGAGGAAGGTCCTCTTTCCGATGGGTGGCAGGTGTAGGCTACCTCATCATGCACTAGGGACACTGCTCTGTTCAGCATCATCACCCTCCATCTCTTGCTGTCTCCTACCAGAGACTCACCATCCTCAAGGCCCATACCTCTCTGAGGGTCCATGTTATGGTGAGCACAGCAGACCACTACAATGAATGAGACCCTGGCAGGAGGTTATTATGGGGCACCACGCAACCGGATGAAGGAATGGTCACAACTGTCAGGAAAATGAGAAACGAGCTCACACATAGTGGAAGCTCTTGTTGGTTGTCAAGATCAGTTGGATGCTGATGGATCTCACTGGCCAGTTTCCAGGTGCCTTTATGGCCATAAGGGTGCAATTGATGGTGCCCTGTGCCTGGGGTGTTCTAACGATGGAGGTAAAATCCAGTGGCCTCTGTCCCTGAGAGGTTGTGTCTATCATTAAATGGAATGTGCTGTCCAGCTCTGGCAAAGAGTATATCAATGGCCGGTGAGATGCAATGGTGTGCAGTTGTTTTTGAGATGCCACTAATATCTGCAGCTGATCCTTGGAAGGAACCAGAAGCAAAGAAGTTCAAGGTCACAGTGACTTTAGCTACTGCAGAGCAATGCTACCAGTGCTGCGCGGTGTGAGGTCTTTGGCGATGGAGACACAGTTTTCTGTGATCATCTGCCTGGAGAGTTGCAGTGTCCTGTGGCACTGGGTCTCAGTCATCTCCAGTTAACTTCAACTTTGGCGGTGAAACCTGTGTTGACAGTTTGGCCTCCATTGCCTTCCTGCCCCTCTTTCCTTTCCCATGCCCTCCTGATGCTCAGGGTTCTGTCCTTCCTGTGGAGGATGTTTACCCTCTTCATCACTGGGCCCAAAATCTGACACGTGCCCCATTGCCAGCTGGAGCCTTCCTTCTGGGCCAGAGGCTTTCCAATTGCTCTTGACAGCTTTGCCCCCTGCTCTTCTGCTCCCAAGATGCTGGGGGGATATCAACTTCATTCAAAGCCTGAACACTATGTCAATTCTCCTTCCCACCTGTGCAGCGCCAAGGGCATTCTTACCGATCTTCGCCGACCCTCATATGGGGCTTGGTTGATGCACTGGGGCAGCCATGATTGGCTCCTCACTATGTACCCTCATGCCATCAGCTGGTTAGTTTCTGAAGGTTTGGGTAACCTGTCTGGCAACTTAAAAATCAGAACTACAACCTCTTAAAAGCTCTTAACAGGCTTTTAAACTCTTAATTGGAGGGAGAGCAGGATTCCTCTCATGCCTTCCCCCCCCCCATGTTGCTAATTATTGCTGCCACTGGGATCAATGCCTGGAAATTGACATGCTGCCCAGTGCCGGTACCTTCACAACCACCACCACTCCCGGCCCCAACCCATCCTCTGTTCCCATCTTATGGGGGCCCCAAAAATTCAGCCCCTTATGTCTGCCCTTCAAACAACTCGCACCACTCGGACAACTCTACCTGTAATCACGATAATGATTAAAGCACCAAATTTCCACGTCACTAAATCCATGACAACATCAGAAGCTTGTAAATCAGAAGAGATTGTGGAATGAGGTTGAAGCAGGCTGTAAAAAGGAGAAGTAGGTATAAGCATCTTCAATAGTTTTAGATAAAAGCAAAATACTGCGGATGCTGTAAATCTGAAATAAAAACAGAAAATGCTGGAAAAACTCAGCAGGTCTGGCAACATCTTCGGAAGAAGAGTCATATGGACTCAAAACATTAACTCTCCACAGATGCTGCCAGAACTGCTGAGTTTTTCCCGCATTTTCTGTTTTTATTTCAATAGTTTTAGCACCATTACTGGCAACAACTTCAGTCTTTACTGCACCAATGTAAGGACATGCAGCCCCCTGCTCCATGCTGATTAGATGATACCGCCTGCGATTATTCATCACCCTGACCTACAAGAGAGTGGGGAGTATATAGGTGAGTGTGATACAATGCGTTTGAGTGATGTGGTAGTCATGGTTCAATAGCTGGCAGAGTTTGCAAACTAAGAGATGTGGGTGTGAAGCCTACAGCAGTGCTAATGTGAGAGGGTGGGGTGAAGTTATGAATGTTATGTATGAGTTGTGGTTGATAGAGATTGTTGATAGATGAGTGATGAAATTGTGGTGCATTGAGTGATGTTTGAAGTTAGAATGATATGGCATTTGAAGATGAATTAATTGACCTTGACCATTCATGTAAGATCATTGAACTTCTTGCGGCACTGCATCCATGTCCTTGGGTGTAGACTCCTCACATTGACCACCACAACTATCTGTTCCCACTCCCTTTGTAGAGTTTGTCTGGATGGCTTCATATTGCAGAATGCAGAAAGATCTCTCTCTCCTGTCCACTTGCTCCACCAAGGCCTCTAGCATAGTGTCAAAAAACCTTGAAGTGCATGCTCTGCCATGTTGTGCCATAATTGAGTGTTTCTCTTGCTTATCCTCTCTTCTGCAACCAGTTCCAGCCCCAGTCCAGTGAAAGTGTGCCTCCCCTTTAAGAGTTATAGATGTTGACTTTATTTAGTGCAAGCTAACTTTAAGTAATGCTAGTATCAGACAAATTTAAACACCCTGCTGAAATGTGCAACCATTCAACAGTGCAGTTAGTGATGGTTGCATGCAGCTATCTTGCAATCATCAGGCAATGTATCGGGGTAAAGGGTACAAGCTAATTCGCATTACAATACCCATGCCTGTTTTCATGGCCATAGTGATTAGAATGCGACAGAAAAAGGATGCTTATGATCAGTCTGGGTTCATATTACTGTATAAAAGTGAATATAGGAGGTTCAGAAGACAGAATTAGAGGGGCCAAGAGTGTATAAGAATAGATTAGTAGCTATCAAAAAAGAGAATCCAAAAGTTCTTCATAAATATATAAATGGTAAAAAGGTAGTCAAAAGAAGGATGGGTCTGTTCACTGGCCTAAAACAAGATATTCTTGTGAAGGTAGAGGGCATGGCTGAGGCACTAATTAATGACTTTGTATCTGTATTCACTAAACAAGTGGTTACTACCAGTACACCAGCTCTGTTTGCAGTGTCCCTTTTAGAGGCTGCATCTTGTTTTGTCCCTCATTTTTCCCAATTTAATTTAATTGGTTTAATCAAAAGAAAAACCAGTACACCAGTGGAGGAGGAGGTAGTAGCGATAGAATAAAAATAGACCAAGGGGACATAGTTATAAGATTGGCAGTATTCAAAGTAGAAAAGGCACCCAGTCCAGATGGGGTACATCCAAGATTAATAAAGGTGAAAATTACAGAGGAGCCGATCACAAATGCTCAATCCTCCTCAGATATGGAAGTGGTGCCAAAGAGGACTGGAGGATTGTAAATGTTAAACCCTTCTGCCCTCTTTAAAAAAGGGGAAATGGACAAACGCAGTAACTACAAATCAGTCAGATTAATGTTGGTGGTGGGAATCTTTTAGAGAGAATAACCTGGCTTTGTATTTGGAAAAGCATTGTCTAATAAATGACAGTCAACATGGATTTGTTAAAGATAAAGCATGTTGCACATATTTAATTCACTAACTTTTTGAGTTGTTTGATAAAGGAAGAGAAAAGTTTGTTGAAGGTACTGCTGTTGATGTTGTGTTTATGGACTTTCAAAATGTGTTTAACAAAGTATCACACAAAAGACTTGCTGGCAAAATTCAAGCCTGTGGGAATAAAGAGACAGTGGCAACATGCCTGTTGGCTAAGGATAGAAAGCAGAGCGTCGTGGACTTAGGTAAACAGGACATAATTTCAAAAGTTACAGCTGACACAATACTTGATGAGGAGGATCATAACAGATTTCAGGAGGACACGGTGGTGATGAAATTTAACACACGGCAATGTGAAGTGGTTCATTTTGGTAGGAAGTATGAGGATAGGCAATATAAATTAAACGGTGCAATTATAAATGGGGTGCAAGAACAGAGATATCTGGGTGTTTATGTGCACAATACTTTGAAGGTGGCAGGAAAGTTGAGGAGGCTGATTAAAAAAGTATTTGGGTTCCTTAGCATTATTAATGCTGGCTCACCACTACCTTCTCAAGGGCAATTAGGGATGGCATTAAAAGCTGGCCTAACCAGCAACGCCCACATCCCATGAAAGAGCAAATTTTAAAAATTGAAGCATAGAGTGCAAAAGCAAGGAAATTATGCTAAACCTATAGAAAAGACTGATTAGGCCTCAGCTGAAGAAGGGGTTTCTTTATTGAGTGTTACAAGTTTCCCTCACCCCTTCACTCCTGAGAGGTAGGAAGAAACAAGAAAAGAAACAATTGCAGGAAGTCAAAAGATAATTTAAAACAAGTGATTGTGGCCATGCCATATCAATCAGTCACAATTTAATTTGTATCTCAAAAGTAAAACAACATGTTCATGCTGATTCTCGGCAACCTCTGATTGATGGATAAATGATTACAAGGTGTTAGCATTGTCATCAAATATTTCTGGAGGATGGGGGGAGGATAAAACAGATCTTCTATGAAGTACAGCACGTTATTGAAGTACATAAATAACCAGGGTGGGTCAAAATTTCCTGACCCTCCCCCCTTCAAGGATATTGTGTACATAGGGAATGTTTTTGATTTACAAACCAGTATCGAGTCAAGTACTTAATAAGCACTGCTTTAGAGTTGTGAAGGGGGTTGATACAGTATATGGGCAAACACTTGATCACAGAGTTCACCAAAATGTGCAACTGACATTCACTACTAATTGCAGTACCAGTCTATGTTATTTACTTGATTTTACTTCCAAGCTGTGCGTTTGATATGCGCCTTTTCTATAACTTGCAACTTTGAGCATTGTGATTACTTTTAGCCCAATTTATGAATATTTTCCCAAAGATTAGGGAGGTTTAAGGTCTATTTTGCAATCCAGACTATCCACATAATTTTCTCTTGTTTAGCTTTGGTGGATTGTATTTCAAATTTCTCATTTAAATGTTTCTTAAGCATTTCTTGATTGCTGCCTCAATGGTTCATTTTTTGGCTTGCACTTTTACATTTTTTGGCTGCCCTACCAATTTGTACCACTGTATTGCATTTTAGCGAGCCTTTCTCTCAGGCAATTATCGAGTATCTCAAAAATTGCTCTGCTCTTTGTAATGGTTCAGTGAGTTCCCAAAATTCTTAGGGGTGAGTTTCCATTTCTCGGTAGGGTGGAAACTGAGGCAGTGGGCTCACAATTTACACCACTGAGAGGCATGCTGACTTCCTGTCAGGGTACTGACATGTAGCAATTTTGGTATCAATGTCAGGAAGTGGCACCCAGCAACCTGCCCAAAAAGGGCGAATGAGCAATTGATAATGCAAATGAACTAACTAACAGCTTGGTGAGGGCCATTTTGGAGAGACGGCATGGGAACTACGAAGGCTTTCAAACACATCCATCAGGAGTAGACAGCAACACAGTGAGAGTCAGTTGTGTCCGTGGGAGATAATCATAAGGAAGCATAAAAGTGTGAAGGCTCAGAGTCCTGTCCTTCATCGATTGGCACGCTGTTACCATCGCATGAATAGAGCTCTCTGCACATTTGGACTGCAAGCACTGCAGCAATTGCAGGGCAATTGTGGGCCAGCATAGATCACTGGGACAAAAGGGAGGGATGGGGGTGGGGGAGAGGCGGATCTGCAAAGCCTTGACAGTTGAGCTGAGAGTAGCAAGGCCAGACCTGGCAATGGGAATGAGCTACTCTGATATAGGGACAAATAGCAATGAGGAGCAGCATCTGCAGCAGCAATTGCTGACCCCTGGAAATGAGAAACGCAGAGGAGAGGAACAAGCAGAACAAGCAGCAGGAAAACAATAAAGGCAATATCGTCAACAGATGGCATACTACCTAAGAATAAGGTACCTCAATGTGTCAAGGACATCAGTGCTGCAGGAGGCTTCACCTATCCAGGCAGATAGCTTCTGACCCATATTCCCTCATAGAGGATCACCTTAGACATTGTAGGACCGGTAGGCAGGCCCGGCTAGTAGCGGTCAAAGTCGCAGTAGCTTTGAACCTCTTTGTCTCCGGCTTATTCCAGGGATCAACAGCGTACCTGGATGACGTTTCTCAGGCAACAGCACATCATTGCACAGGACAGGTCACTA
The DNA here is from genome assembly GCF_964194155.1 of Cetorhinus maximus. Lineage (NCBI taxonomy): Eukaryota > Metazoa > Chordata > Chondrichthyes > Lamniformes > Cetorhinidae > Cetorhinus > Cetorhinus maximus. The sequence continues at coordinate 27,722,536 of NC_135892.1, read as the reverse complement.
GATATCCTGCTTGAAAGGGCAGTGAAGAACATAGAGTTCCGAACGAATGGGGCAATGCAGCCCCATTGCTGGATTCCGTCATGTGCAGGGGGTCATTGATTGCACCCATGTGTCTATCAAGGCGCCAAGTGAAGATCCAGGGAGATTCATCAAAAGAAAGGGATTCCACTCCCTAAATGTTCAACTGCTTTTGGCCACAACAAATGCAAATGCAGATGTGTGCATGCTGACCAGGCGACTGCCATGGTGTCTTCACCCTCCTACAATCAGAGGTGCCACAGCACCAGCGAGAATCTGTGGATGGCTGTTAGGGAATAAGGGATATCCACTGAAGAGAAGACTTTTGACACCTTTACGTAATGCTGCAACAGAGGTGCAACAGCTGATACCATCTGGTCACAAGAACCACCAGCAAGCAGACTTTGGGATATGTGGCTCTGTTGCCTTGATGGTCAGGTGGAGCCCTCCACTACACCCCCTCAAGGTTATGGTGGTCTGCTGTGGTTTCCATAACACGGTGCTTCTGAAAAGTGCAGACCTTGAAGAGGGAGAAGCACTGGAACAGCCTAGTTACTCAGAGGCAGATGAAGAGAAAGGCGTAATGCCAATTAGTGCCCACGGCTTGTAGAGCAGTCAATGGGGCCGCACCAGGAGTCAAGGCACTCTTCAGGATGGCTTGGACACAAGTGCCACTCTGACCCAGACATATTTTACCTCATCCTTAAGGACAGTTAGCTCTGTGAGTCACCTTCCCCTAAATGAGGGAACACGCCCATAATTCACACAACTCTGAATACTTCCATTGTTGCCAGCCTTGCATGGAACACAAATATCCAGTGGACACACTCTTCCCCCAGCCCAAAGCTTGGCCTAACTCTCCATTTCCTCCCTCTTTTGCCTTATTGCCATCAATGAATGCAAACACACACTAACACAACAACACCATGTCTATTATATTGGCTCATCGCCTTTAACATAAACACAGAAACTGTCACCCAAGTGGTCCAATTAATGAAGCGGTGGCCTATGCTTGGGGTTTCTCCTATGGGTGCTCTCCCTCTAGCAAGGATGAGGTGCTTGCACGTTTGTTTCCATGTGCTGTTAAGATAACCATGGTGGTCATCCATGGAGATGCCATTGGGGGTACCTTCACAGGCTGCTGCACCAGCATCAATGCAGGGGTAGCCTCTGTTGCAGGACCTTGCTGTACAGATGATTCCTCAGTCAGAGGGCCTAAGGAGGCAGATGATGGTGTTCAGTGAAGGGTGGCCCCCTCATCATCATCTGTGACTGCCTCAGCCCTTTTATGATGAACATGACCATTAGAGGGAACCACCGACTAGAGTGCAACAGGAATTCACTCCTTATATCTTTGCACCATCAGCATCACTGACCGGTCATTGCCACAGAATATATACATTCTGTGCATGTCAGTGTGTTGCTCCAGCATCTACTCAGACTGATGCCATAAATGGCTCTCTACAAGGTTGGCCACTCTTTCAATGGAGGAACTCATGCACTCAAATCCTTGAGACAGCAAAGCACATTTGATGAATGGGCACCTCCATTCTGTGCCCACGCCTCTGCACCTTCTCAGGGAACTCTCCAACATGGGCACATTTCTCATGCAGTTGGTGCAGGAATACCTGCCTTGTCTGTTACTCTTGATGCTCTACATCTTCGCCTAGTTGCATGGTTGTGTCTGTCCATCATCGTCCGAGGAGGACCACCCGCAATTTCTCTGCCTCCCTCACTTCCTCCTGCTTAATTGTGCAGTACACTTCACCCTTTGCCACTCAATTTAAACTGGATTGAGAACCCACTGAGGCAAGTGTATCTGTGCTGAAATAGGGTGCACTTGAATGATGTGACAGTGCAGGCTCTGTTTCTTTACTTTCCATGGACATGTCCATCCTGCAGCCGCAGGTTCCACCTCCACAGCTGGCCCTATGGGGGACAAAAAAATGGAGACATAAGAACTCTCCTCCATCAGACCTGCAGACCTGAATCATGACATCACAGTTGATGTATTGACATGGTATGAACCAGGGAGGAGTTTGCTCCAACTCTTTCAGCTGGATATTTTTAGATAACTTCTCTCCTTACTTTGACGGATTTCCAACTCTCCAACACCCACTCCTTCATGTGATGCCAAACTCCTTGTGGAGACAAAGTCCTGTCTTCACATGGAGGATACCCTCCATTGTGTTGTGTGGCACCACCACTGGGCTAAATGGGATAGACTTTGACAGATCTAGCAAATCAAGGTTGATTCATTGTGGACCATCAGCAGAATTGTGCTCAACCATAATCTGTAACCTCATGGCCCGGCATATCCCCCACTCTACCATTACCACCAAACCAGGGGATCAACCCTGGTCCGATGAAGAGTGCAGGAGATCATGCCATGGGCAGCACCAGGCATACCTAAAAATGAAGTGTCAACCTGGTGAAGCTACAATTTTGGATTACTTGCGTGCCAAACAGCGTAAACAGCATGCGATAGACAGAACCAAGCGACCCCGTAATCAATGAATCAGATCTAAGCTCTGCAGTCCTGCCACATCCAATCATGAATGGTGGTGGACAATTAAACAACTCAATGGAGGAGGAGGCTCCACAAATATCCCCATTCTCAATGGTGGAGGAGCCCAGCACATCAGTGCAAAAGATAAGGCTGAAGCATTTGCTGCAATCTTCAGCCAGAAGTGCTGAGTGGATGATCCATCTTGGCCTCCTCCGGAGGTCCCCAGCATCACAGATGCCAGTCTTCAGCCAATTCCCTTCACTCCACATGGTATTAAGAAATGGCTGAAGGCACTGGATGCTGCAAAGGCTATGGGCCCTGATAATATTCCGGTCATAGTACTGAAGACTTGTGCCCCAGAACTTGCAACACCCCTCGCCAAGCTGTTCCAGTACTGCTAAAAACTGGCACCTACCCGGCTATGTGGAAAATTGCTCAGGTACGTCGTGTACACAAAAAGCAGGACAAATCCAACCCAGCCAATTAGCACCCCATCAGTCTACTCTCAATCATCAGTAAAGTGATGGAAGTGCTATCAAGCAGCACTTGCTTAGCAATAACCTGCTTGCTGATGCTCAGTTTGTGTTCCGCCAGGGTGACTCAGCTCCTGACCTCATTACAGCCTTGGTGAAAACATGGACAAAAGAGCTGAACTCCAGAGATGAGGTAAGTGTGACTGCCCTTGGCATCACGGCAGCATTTAACCTAATGTGGCATCAGGGAGCCCTAACAAAACTGGAGTCAATGAGAATCAGGGGGAACATCCTCTGCTGGTTGGAGTCATATCTGGCACAAAGGAAGCTGGTTGTGGTTGTCGGAGGTCAATCATCTCAGTTCCAGGACATCGCTGCAGGTGTTCCTCAGGCTAGTGTCCTCGTCCCAACCAACTTCAGCTGCTTCATCAACAACCTTCCATCATAAGGTCAGAGGTAGGGATGTTCACCGATGATTGCACAATGTTCCCACCATTCGCGACTCCTCAGACCTGAAGCAGTCCATGTCCAAATGCAGCAAGACCTGGACAATATCCAGGCTTGGGCTTACTAGTGGCAAGTAACCTTCATACCATGCAAGTAAGTACCAGGCAATGACATCTCTAACTAGAGAGAATCTAACCATTGCCCCTTGACATTCAATAGCATTACAATCACTGAATCCCCCACTACCAACATCCTGGAATTACCATTGACCAGAAACTGAACTGGACTAGCCACATAAATACTGTGACTACAAGAGCAGGTGAGAGGCTAGGAATCCTACAGTGAGTAACTCACCTCCTGACTCCCCAAAGCCTGTTCACCATCTACAAAGCAGCCCACTTGATTGGCACCCCATCCACAAACATTCAGTCCTTCCACAACTGATGCACAGTGGCAACAGTGTGTACCCATCTATAAGATGCACTGCAGGAACTCACCAGGGCTCCTTAGACAGCACCTTCTAAACCCAAGACTGCTCCTATCTAGAAGGACAAGGGCAGCAGTTGCATGGGAGCACCACCATCTGGAAGTTCCCCTCCAAGCCACACACCATCCTGACTTGGAAATATATCGCCCTTCCTTCACTGTCGCTGGGTCAAAATCCCAGAACTCCCTCCCTAACGGCACTGTGGGTGTACCTACACCACATGGACTGCAGCAGTTCAAGAAAGCAGCTCACCACCACCTTCTCAAGGGCAATTAGTGATAGGCAATAAATGCTGGCCTAACCAGTGATGCCCTCATCCCACAGATGAATTAAAAAACTCCCCAAATTGAGGGCTGCCTCCTCTATTGATATTAAAATATTGCAAAGGCACTCCAACAACCTGAACAAGTCTTGCATTGTGCATTCTTTCCCTTGATCTTGCAGGAGAAAAGAGTTAAGACAAAGCTGCCCTCCTTCGTCACTTCCAGTGAAACAAATACATGAGATTTGACAGCTTAGTGTTGCCTCCTCCAAAATAATGTTAGGTTTGAGAGCTTTGCTCAGGGCTCGGTAATGCTTCAGGGCACATGCTTTTCTCATATCCTGGAGCACAATGATCCCCTCCTGCCCTCTGTCCTCCCCAGGTTGCACAGTTGAAGTGTATGCTGGTGACTACGGGCAGATTTTCTGGCCCTGCCCATGGCAGACATCATGGCGGGCGGGAGCAAAAAATATCACAAGATTGGAAAAATCAGTTGCCCGCCATCGAAAAAACAATCCAGGATCGTCCGCTCATTGGTGGTCCATGTTTCCTGGTACAGCACGCAGGGGACATCATTTTAATATATTTGCATCTTATGAAAGGGCTGTTCACTGGAATCATCCCCCCAAGATGGATCAAGAGGGCACGTCAGCGTCAGATTAGATTGGTATATAAGCGATGTGCACCTGGCGACGTGCACTTCGCTCATGACTTCAAGGCTCGTCCACCTACTTTGCGTCGCACAGCACTCATGGCAGCTCAGACTCAGCGCCAGGCTTCACAGGCAGCATCACATCACTTTCAGCAGAGTGTCAGAGGCAAGTCTCTGCCTACCAGATCACCGGTACGGTGGGGGTGGCTTTTAATATGCTGCAGGGTAAGGCCTCCACTGTGGAAGGGGACAAACTGGCCTGGGGCAAGGGAATGTGCTGCAGGGCAAGGGCTCCACTGTGGCATAAGAGTGGGGAAGGTTTCACAGACACATGGCTCGGGAAGAGGGACAATGGTGGGGAAGTGTCCTCAGCACCAGTGTGGGGAGAGAGTCAGTTACAGAATTATATAAGTGACTTTGATTATGCGGGCAGCAATAAATGGGAAGATCGCTGAATGAAGAAGCACTTCAATGTTGAGCTTGCAAAAACTCTCCTTATCCCAGCCGAGGCAGGGAAAGGGCATCAGCCCGGTCTCAGTCGTGCCCAGGATGTTGTGCAGAGGGCATTGTCATAACATCATGCGCATTGGTCCGGGGTGTTTCTGGCGTCATACTGGGCCACAGATGGCAGACTCAGTCAGGGGAGGCATCTGCAGCCATTAGTTGGAAGAAGGTATTGTGGGGCATTCAAGGGTGTCAGAAGGGAGAGGTGGAGGCTATATGTCAGACTGCGCAAATGTCCTCAAGGTGTGGCAGGGTGAGGTCCAGACACAGCATAGGCACATCTACCTCACCATGTTCCAGGGGTAACAAAGAGATATCCACCACATTCATGATGGGATGAAGGAATACAGGGGGAGGACTGAGAGGTTCTTTGAGGAAGGGAAACTTGAACATTAATCTCCAGCAGTAAGATGGGAGGGATTTTCACACTCACACAAGGATGGTCCAAGCTGGTCTGGTTGTGAGACCACAGCACCACCATCTTCCAACCTGCAGTGATAGTGCAATACAAAATTAAATTAAAATGAGGAGATAGTCTGCTGGTGAAGGCTCTGAGGGTCAATTGGAGGGCAGGTGCATGCGCTGGAGAGGCTGATTAAAGAGGCACCCAACTGAACTGTACATTCCCAAATGAGAGATGCACAGCTGAGACATGGTAGGGCTCTTTCATTGACAATTCAGGGAATCAGAAAAGTGAAGCTACGATGTGCTTTCATGCGAGACTAATCCCACAAAGCGGCACTAATTGATCTCCTTGCGTTAACCCCTTGTTCACAGCGTGGCGATTCCTCAGAGCAGTAATGCACTCAAGAGCAATTGGGCGTCTGGACAAACTTCAGATGCATGTTAGAATCATGACACTGGCAGCTTCACAGAAGAAAAGCCTTAGGCCCCCTTCAAATAATCTCAGTTTGTGACAAAACATGTTTCCTCATGTGTATTCCAAAGACTGTGATATTAGAGTGCAAGCCAAACGCCTGGGCTGAAAGCAGCACATCCAGTACCAGGCCAAAGCAATCTCATAGCAGTTGGTCATGTGAAGGGCTGGTGGGGGAGGTGCACCTTGATATGAACCCTGTGCTGGCCTGGATTTTGGGGCAATTAGTTTCTGACATTGGAACGAAGCCATTGAACACACATTCACTGACAAGTCATTGACAGAAATAGGACCTTTGCAGGCTGATGCTGATTCATGTCTGTTTCTCATTGATGCTGAGAGGGGAGACCATCAGGGAGGTGGACCCTGGATTTATTGCTGCCTGCATAATCGCTTATAGGCAGGATAGAAGGAGAAGATTGTGAGGGAAGCACCAGGTATCATGAAGCTATTAATGTAACATAATGTTATTGGAATGTTTTTTTAAATAGAGGTTTAGTCTGTGTGTGTATTAATTAGATTAAAGCCAGCTAGTCTGGGTGCTTTGATGTATAGTAGTTTTGAGATGTAAGCAGAGGTAGAGGCACATTTGCATTTTGTTGAATAGAGCATTCAAGAGTGGGAGTTTTTTTGTGTGCAAAGCAGAGGCATGTAAGATCAAAGCCTGTAAACCACAACTGTCTGCAAAGGAACCAAATTGAAAGGAATCTCATTTTGAATTTGTAAGGTGAAAATGCTTTGCCTGGTGCCTGCTTAAAGTCTGTGGGTTTTTGTAGTCTTAGTAATTTGGGAATTTGTTATAAGTTATGATAGTAGTAATTTGTAACCATGTGTATATGTTTAATTTGTTGTAAATTAATAAAGGTCTCATTTAGTTTGATATAAGAATCTCTCGCGAACTGGTGGTCTTATTCCTGAATTTAGAGCTGCATCTCAAACATACCAATTGAAAACATAGGTTATGACAGTTGTTTAAAGTTTCCCTCTGGGATTTTAAATAACAGCCTTTAATAACACCAGGCTCACCAAAGGGAGGAGCTAAGTGCTCAAAACCAAGGGGCAGCAGGACCCCCCTCTAGACACGGAGGATGAGGCTCACAAAGATGTCGTGCGTAGGTGCCTCGCAAGACCGAGGGTGTACAGAACTCACGTCTTATCTGCAGATAAGTGAGAGACAGTGTCACCGACGCCTCCGCATGTCCAGGGATTCGAATGACTCAAATTTGTCACATTTTCCAGGAACTGGCGCCATGGGGACTTGGAGGCATTCATTGCCTAGCTGTGAAAATAACCGCCGCATTGAAGTTCTAAGTGAGTGGCTCCTTCCAGGGCTCTACTGGGGACCTCTGCAGGATCTCTCAAGTGTCCACTCACAAATGCATACATGAGGTGACAGACACCTTTTGCCAAGGCCCACAATTACGGAAACTTTGACAGAGATCAAGCAAGCCAAGACGCCAGAGCAGTGGGCTTTACGGTGACTTCCAGATTTCCACAGGCGCAAGGTGCCATTGACTGTATTCATATGGTTATAAAAGCTCTTTGGCAATAGGGACTCCAACACATAAACAGGAAAGGCTTCCATTCGCTCAATAAACAGCTGGTCTGTGGCCATAAGAAACTTATCATGCAGGTTTGCGCCAGATACTCAGGAAGCGTCCACTACTCATATATCATGAGTAGATTGCAGAACCTGACATCTTCGAGGGACTGCACAGAATCCAGGGTTAGCTCTTGGGTGACAAGGGATACCCACAAATGACATGGCTGATGATGGCTGTGTGGCGATAACAGAATCCTGCAGAGAGCAAATACAATGATGCCCATGCTGCTACCTGAACTTTGGAGGAGCAGACCATTGGCATATTAAAGATGTAATTCCGATGCTTGGACAAATCTGGGCGAGCCCTCCAGGACAGTCTCAAGAGGGTCTCATGGATCATCGAGACTTGCTGTGTGCTGCTAAACCTGGCTGCAGAGTAGGGAAGATTTGCCAGAAGCTGATTTGTAGGAGCTGCACATCTCCTCCAATGAGGAGGACATTGAAGGGGTTGAGTTCAAGGAAGCTGAGACTGCAGGGGAGGAGGCCATAGCACAGGCCAGATGAGGTAGGCATGCATGTGAGGCCCTCATGGCCACAAAGTTCCATGAAGAGGATGACGAGTTACAGTGAGTACCCTCTTGGACAAGTGCCCTCCATCATGGGCCAACATTAACACCAGTGTTGCCATTCCTTTCATTTTGCCAAGGAACTTTAATATGAGAATGAATCGTTACACATCAGGCTCACATTGTCCTGATCCTTTGAAGGATGATGAAGCTTCAGGAACATGTGTCCTTGCTGAGGTGAGGTGCTACCTGGAGGAAGGAGTCCTGGCATCAGACACAGAAAGTGCTGCCTCTTCAAGCGTCTCTTCAGCATTCCAGTCACATCGGCACCACAGGAGCTGTTCCATTAACCTCAGTGGGCTCGTAGCTGTATGCTTTCAATCTGACAAAGCTCCTCAAGGAGATCCATCTCCAGCAATGGGACAACGCATTCTGTGTAACCTCAATGGTAAAACTGATGGGTGACACCTGAGCCAAGGCAGCTGAGGACGTTCCGCATGCGTGCATCTAATCAGAGATGGCTTAATCCTCTGTGTCACTCTCTTCTCTATCACATTAATGTCCACCACTCTCAGTTAGGAATACTGGCCTGCTTTTATCCTCACCTTACTATGCATGTGGACCACCTGAAGATGACGCCGGAAAGTCGGAAATGTGGTTGACAGACAGAAGTGCACAAGAGCTCTGAATATGTGCTCATAGCATGGAAACCGTGTCAGATGACAGAGAGCACATAAAGTTGCATGATATATGACCCTTCTCCATGAGTAAGCACACGTCTGCTTGTACACTGCACCTTCACCTTTCAGGAGTGCAGACGAGATTGGAGAACACTACTGCCTCAATCTTACACAGCCAATAATAAACATGACATGACCCTGCAAAGCATGTGAACAAGGTTCCTTTCACAAGTATGCTTAATATTAAGGTCAAGGCATCACTGATGTCGAGAATAATCTGAAGAAAGGGGCACACAGTGTGGTGGTATGGAAGCATACTACATAGATGATAAGCCCATGAGAGTAACATCTGTGGTAGGTTGGGGGGAGGCACCATGGTGTCACACCTTATTGACAGCAACACAGCTCATCATAAAAAGGAGGATTACACAAAAGGAAATGTGAAATGAGTGCAATTGTATTTACATTTGTGAACATTATTTCATGTTGTGAACACCCATGCCAACATTGTGCTCTTAAATTTTTCTAACTTTCCTAACCCTACCTCTATGTCTGGGTGCATTGAAACGCCGGTGCTGTCACCTGCAACTGAATGTAGATCGACTCCTCCATCATCTGTTGCAATCTGAGGAACACAGATGATACCCCTTCCTGATGTAAATGTGATTGACACTGCAGCTCCATTAACTGAATTAGGATGGAGTTCAAAGGCTCGTCATCTGACTCGGACTCAGCAGAATTGTGGCCTCCAGCAGACCTCCGAGTGCTGACAACCTTGGATGTCCCTGCCTCTGCCTGCTGTGGACCAGGTTGTGTGCTGTGCTCACCAGATTCTGATGCCGAGCCTGCTCTAGAACTAGGTCCCACCGGGGTGTGTGTCTCTGCGCTTGGTGGAGGGTGGGGGTGAGCGCTGTGATGGGTGTTCTGCTGTGGTGTCCTCAGGATCCTCATCCAAGGTGTCATCGGGGCTCAAGCAGCCTGGCTGGTTGAGGCCATTCAGCGCTTGGCTAAGATTCCTGTGAAAGAAAGTCGAGATGATTACTGTATGGCAGGCAACTCTAAAACAGGAGAATGCACTCAGTATTGTTGTCTGAGAGATGAGCTGATGCAGGATCCTCACGTTTTTGCCACTGACTTCACTGTCGCCGCAGGCACGGAATGCGTCCTCTCTGGCCAGCTCAATTGCTCGGCTTTCAAACGGAGAGAGGACATAGAGTTCAGGCACTCCACCCCAGGTATGGCACCTCTCCCTCCGATTGTGTACGATCTTGTCGTGCATAAAGATAGCTGGAGAGAGTGAGCAAGATACATGCCAGAGCAGATGATAAGGATGCCTGGCATGTGTGGGTGGTGAGGGGAGCCATGGACAGGATGAGGATGCGATTTCCAGAGGAGATGAGCCCAGATGGAGTTGTGAGAGTGAGTGGCGATGTCCCTTGAGCTGACAGTGAGTGAGATGCCAGTGAATGTGTGAGCTGAGAGTGATGAGGTGTTTGGCTTACCCTGGTGCAGGGATGAGATTATTCATCCTCTCTGCACTGGGTGCCTGACTTCTTCTATGCATCATTGGCACTGACCATGTTGGCACTGCCACTGCCTCCCAAGCTAGATTGGTGAGCTTGCTGGACCTCCTGCAGCCAGAACGGGGGTGAGGCATCACTGAACTTGGGGCTGCCTTTTTGGCTTTCAGGGCCATGTCTTCAGTGGAGCCCTGGGGTGCAGACATTGAGAACACTGTGCGTGGCTGCACTTGAAATATGGCCCCCAGAGTGAGGAAGTGGTGAGCTCACGGCAGGGTGGGTGAATCAGAGGCCACCTGCCAGCGATCCAGCATGTTTCCTGTGTATGCACATTTAATGAGGTGGGAAGCGGACGATACGCTGCGAAAATCCACCTTTGCAGCCAGCAGGTAAAACGTCGAATTTCACGCCCGCTACCGGATTTAGTGTACTGAGGGGAGCCCCCCACCGCCGCCGCCGCCGCCTACAAATTGGAGGCTTCTCAGGTGGGTGTCATCTTGAACTCATCTTGCCAGAATTCAGAAGGTCATTGAAGTGCTTGTGGCGCTGAAGCCATGTCCTCCTCAAAACATTGTGCCTCCTCAATTGACTGAATGGCCTTCTCCTGCTGTTCACAGAACTGGTCCCCAAATGAACCCCTGGGGAAAAATTTGGGGCTGTCTTGGTACAGGTGACTGACCTGGTGCTGGTCTGCTGCTCTGCCGTCTCCTCCATCTGTGGATGATACAGCCAGTACCATGATGGGTACCATATGCCCTTTAAATCGGGTTCACTGTCTGCAATTCCCACCTCCTTCCATGCCTGCCACCCCTAATTGTGTGGCGATCTTGGCCTCGGGCTAATTGGTAGCCTTTCTTCTGAAATCACATTGTGCATCTATTCCTGATACATTGCTGTGTCAGGACCCAGAAATTCTCCTGACATTGGGTTCCAATCCAAGGACAAAAATCCTCCAAATTTCTCTCCATCATGTGCTCTTTGGAGTGAGAAAGATGGCAAGTGACTGACTCCTCAGCCTTTACCAATGTTACACTTGAGGATAAGATCGAATGACTGTGCATTTTCATGGAGATTATCCTTCTCTTCCCCTCTTCCAACTGGTCTTCTGGTTTGCAATGGACTTGGAAAGAGAAGGGATAGACAAGTGTTAGCAGTTACTTGCAAAAGTTAACAGAAACAGATTGACTGGTAGCTCAAAGCAGCAGCAGGTTGTCATGCAGCGTGTATGGGAGAGAATTCAGAATGAAGAAAAATGGAGGGTAAGACGGCCAAACACCCTGTGGGCATATTTGTTGGCCTCACACTTGCCACGCTTGTGACATACCACCCACAGGAAATAACACTTGAACTGATGCTGTCCCTGCTCTTCTGTAAATCTGCTCCCTCTGATTATGTGTCAGTTTGTCCTGCAAGAAGAAAGGGAGTGCATTCATGTGTGACAGGAAGATGCACCAGTCAGGTTACGAAAATAAAAACAAGGAGCAGGAGTGGACCATATGGCCTCTTGAGTCTGCTCAGCCATTCAATAAGATCATGGCTGACCTTCTGCTTCAACTCTGCTTTCCTGCACACTGCCCTAATCCCTTGATTCTCTGAAATCAAAAATCTATTTATCCCAGTCTTGAACATATTCAATGATGGAGCAACCACAACCTTCTGGAGCAGAGAATTCCAAAAATTCACATTAGTGAATTGAAATAATTAGAATTGTATAAATGTTAGGTGAAAGATGCCACAAATGTTGGAAAGTGAGAGAAGTAATTGTGAAGACTGTGCAGCTGAAGGCCCATAAATGTGCTGCTTTGATCAAAAGATAACGGCAGGAAACAGGGGAGGGTAGGCTTGAAAATGCAAGGGCTACTATAGTGCTGGGCTTAATAAAGAGCACGAGAGCGGTGAATATTAAGTTTATCTCAGCAACTCTGGTCAAATCATTAACTTTTTCACAAAATTGCTGTCTGAACACAATTTCACATGTATTCAGCAGCTTAGCTACTTCTGATCGCTGTTACCTGGAGACCTGTTAACTGAAAGAAGGATCTCCAACCTCCTAAATGGTTAGCAATCCTAGCTATAACTTTGCTCCAAACATTTGATCATATAGGGCAGGATTTTCCCCCCGTCGAGGGGGAAGTTGAAGTGCGGGCGCGCAGAGGCACGCCTCCGATCGACGCCCCCAATCGGGGATACGCTGCCATTTTACGTGAGTGGGCCAATTAAGGCTCGCCCAGCATGACGTCTGCATGGAAGCGCTATGCGCTCCCTGTGCCGGCGGGGGGGGCTGGGGGGAATCCCTAAACCCAAGAGCGAGCTTTTTTGCACATGCGCACGAAAGAGCGCACTCATCTCCCTGAGGCTAAGTGCTGCCTCAGGGAGATCGTCTATATTGTACAAATTATTAAAAGTAGAGAAAAAAAAGTCCCTGACATGTTCCCTCATGTGACACTGCCACACGCGTTGGGACATGTCCATAACTTTTTTAAAAACTTTCATTAAATTTTTTAAAACCTACATGAAACCTCATCCCGCCCATGGATGAGGTTTCATGCTTTTTCTAATGCCCACCAGGGCTCCCAGCCTGCCCGCCAACCTTAAGGTTGGACGGGCAAGTCCATTAATTACTTAAATGACTCTGTCAATGGCCTCAATTGGCCATTGACAGGTCGATGGGCGCACAGCTGATTTTGCTGAGCCACGCCTACCTGAAAATTTAAATGGGGCAAGGTGAAGTTGGGAGTTCCACCCAATGTCACGGCGCGTCATTTCACGTGTCGGCGAGCGGGCCCCAGTGACGGGAAAATCCTGCCCATAATCTAGGTCAGCCCTTCAGTGTAGTACTGATGGAGTACCACATTGTTAGAGGTGCTGTCTCTTGGATTGGCGAACAGTCTTGTAGAAATGAGGATCAATTCCAAGGCATTACTGCTAGCAACCTGGGAGTTAAGCACATTGTATCAGTGGTTCATACCCGCGTTCCTATATAGGTGAAAGTTGTATTCCCCATTACCGATATCCCATCTTACTGCCCTAATGCTCGAGGGGTCTGTCTGTGTTTTATCCCCTCTCAGGTGGACATGAAAGATTCCATGGCAATATTCTAAGAAGAACAGGAAACAGGAAATGTTCAGCCAACATTATCTTTCACCCAAAACCATTAAAATGTACTATTTTGTCATTTAACTTATAGTTGTTTCTGTGTGCAAATAAGCTGCCACATTGCTGATGTTGAAGTACTTTTCCAGCTATGAAGTACTTTGGGATATAATGAAACCCCATAATTAGCCTCTTTCTTTGCCTTATTGCTGTAACGGTAGTGTCTGTTATTTGTCTTTGTTCCAGAGGTGTCTCTATACTTTTTTACAAAATTGTTAGAAGTGCACATTATTCCCCCTCACTCCAGAAGTAGCACAGTAAGCCCTCTCAAGCTAATGCAGCATGCAACAGTTGGAAAGGCATCCATTCCATTTATTTTAACTAGCCCTGAAAAATGCCACAGGAACTTCATATGCACGTATATAAAAAAATTGGGGTCTGTCATACTTTGTATTTCATATTTTGACAATACACTTTGCATATTTCACCAATAAATCAAATGGAACACGCTTTAAAATATTCAGAAAACTTGTTGTAAGCCCCCATTTAACCTCAGGGTCTGCCTTGTCAGCAATTACCCTGTAATTGACTTCAGGATATTTACACCAATTAGACCTTGAAACGTTAGCTGCACAGACCAGATTAAACAAGGCTCTATCTCAAACACAAAATAATACTGTGGATTGTAATGATATAATCCTCCTGTCCATTTAAAACAGATTAATCTTCAATTTACTGTGAGCAAAAACGACATGATGTCTCCTAGTCTTCAGCAAATCTTTCTTTTATTTATTTACAAGCAATATAATAATGTAGCTCATATTGAAGGACATAAATGCAAGATTTTCTTCCCTATATAAAAAACATACCATTTCTTTTTTGGGAGAAACTTTTGTTAAAAAGCAGACCTTGATTCAGACTGCAAAATTATTAGAAATGTGAAATTGGAAGTTAAAAAACAGAAATCTTTTCTAGGCAGCATCATCTAAAAATCTTTCTGCAGGATCTCTTTTAAATATAGGTTAACCTAGTGACTTTTTCAAGGTTGAACTCAGGCCATCAAAATTGTGATGCATCATAACTGAAACAATCAAAACATATTGTTATGACCACAGCTGCTGTTAATTGCAGTGCAAACCAAATGCCAGAGGGAAACTTGGCTTGTGGACCCTTTTTTTTTGTATTCTGAAAACGAGAAGAAGTCGTACTGATCTTAGCAGCCAAAAATCCAGTAACCCTTTTGAGATTTTAAAAATTAAAAGTAGAAGCTTTGTTAACAAGAATAAAAGAAAACTTAAGCACACAAGATTACAGTTACACAGTTAAACTTAATCTTACAAAATATTCCCCCAAAAAGAATCTCTGCTTGGTCAGGCCTGTAAGCGCCTTCCAGTAATGTTTAACTATTTAAAAAACCCAGGAATATTTTGCAAGGCAAACTGATGTAGCTTCAATAAAGGCACACCAAGTGACCTGTAACGCTTTTCCACTCTGCTGTGAAAATCCAAACTTCAGAATAAAACTGCTTTTTGCAGCCCAAGACTTTTCTGGCTTGACTGAATGGATGGTTGATTCAAACTGCACCCTCTCCCACAGCTCTAGCTATAGTTCCAGCTGCTACAACTCATAGCTTCAACTCAACAGCTACAGCTCAAACAACTACAGCTATCCTAAGCTCTCCACAGTATCGCTAAAATACCTTTTTGCCCTTTCGTCTCAGGTTCCATTGTTCTCACACCTCTTTGAAACTCAAATTGTTCCAAATATAAGATCTTTCATGTTTCCATTTTGTCTTTGCTTTCGGGTCAATAAAATATAATATCCCCACTTCTATTTGCTTATGGAACTTCTGCAAGATGCAAACATGTTTTGTGTAACCTCCAACTCCCCTTTGATATTGAAACAAACTCTCCATTTATCTAAAAATGCAAATGTTAGATCTACCCTATTCACTTGTACCTCAAGCCTAACACTAGTATAAATTTCATCACATTTCTACTTCTCTTCAGCTTTGAAGAATGGTCATATGGACTCAAAATGTTAACTCTGTTTCTCTCTCCATAGACGCTGCTAGACCTGCTGAGTTTTTCCAGCATTTTCTGTTTTTGTTTCAGATTTCGAGCATCCGCAGTATTTTGCTTTTACCTCTATCCTTTTCATGTTTTAAACGCCCCAGACAATCTGGCTTCCATTAATCTCTGCTCGGCTTAATTAAATCACACACACACACACACAGACACACATAGCCTTTTCACAGGATAACACAATATTCCCAAAAAATATATTTTAAAAAACCATCCATTTCTCACAATATATACTGACTAATTTTGAATCTGAGCAATTGATAAGAATCCATTTGAAATACGATTCTGCAATTATAAGACTAATATCTGAAAAAGCAAAATCATGTAAACCAACCTTTTTATGTTTACTCGGCCTTGGAAAAAATATTGGAGATGTTATTTAGGCAAGATTTATTAGAGCGTGCCCTGTTTATTAAACTTAGAGTTGCATGCTTGGGTTTCAAAAATACTTGCCCATAATGTTGCTGTAGCCAGCAACTTGTGGCAATTCACAATTCAAGAGGGTTGGTATTTGCGCATTAATTACAGTGTGCATTGTTCATACACTGATATTTACTCAGCAAAACCTGGTTCATTATGTTTCCTGATGCACCATCAAAATAATCTGACATTTATATAAAGTTCACTACATATAGAAAAAGTGAAAATGAAAAAATATATTCTCTTGTTTATGGTGGGAACTTTACATGACACAATCTATCAGTACATTCATTAGAAAAGCAATGCAAAATTGATTTGATCCGTACTAAATTTTACCAAGTTCTGAGATAATTCCAGTAGTTTGTCACATACTATCATGTGTGCACTGGCTTTTTGAAAGAGTGGCCATGCTTAGTCCCACATAACTGTTTGTTTTTATCTGTAACCCTGCAAGTTCCTCAGCTTCAACAACCTGTCCACCTCCCTTTTAAAATTCTTTATGGTATCAGCTTCCACGGTCTTACATGTGACATTGTTACTTTAGTTTTGATATATAATTTGATATTTTGTTTTAAGTTATAGTTTATTTGCTGTAATATATGAACTAGCAGTAATGTCATACAGCTGTTTTATGACATTACATCTAATTAATCAAAATCAATCAAAAGGCTGTTTATTTTTACTGATGCATTTTCTTTCCACCAGCTGTCACCATTACAATTCTGGTTAACAATTATAATTTTATAAGACTCAATTTTTCTTCCTGACACTGTATGTAGAATTCACTGACCCTAATGATGATTAGTTTTCAGATAGAGCATTCTAGATTTGAACAGCTTTTGAATAAAAATGTTTCCCCTATAGGCTCAGATTTTCATGGAGTCAGGCCGAGCCGGAAGGCCTTTAAAAAAGGGGAAAAGGACACAATTCTGGGATTTCCTCCCTCCACATCCCGTTTCTGGCAATTTCCACTGGTGGGGGATAAGGGTTCGAGTAACATAGCACTCCCGACCTTGCCAGCTCCATTTCAAACATTCCCACAATTTACATGCAGTTGGGTTTGTTCTGTTAGGAGACGTGGTTCATAGCTTTTCAGGAATTGTGAACAATGGGGGAATCCCAGTCCCAAGTCAGGAACCAAAAAAAAACAACCATTCAACATTCCCTATAAAATACATTGACCCTCTTACCTCCTTATAAAGATGGCCTGACATTCATGATTACAACTGGACTGATGTCTCAGTAAATGGAGGCAAACCTTCTAGCCTGCCAGACACACCATCCGCCCATCTCTGTTGCTGCCGCAGGCCTGCCTCTAGAGACAGTGGGCCCGACTCCATCCCACCCCCGCCTCCCCAGAACAAAAATATGGCAGGTGGGGCCTTCTTAGCAAGGAGGAGTTGCAAACTCATGCTTCCTATCTCCTTCATGAAAATCCGGCCCAAAAAGTTTAATTTTTTTCCAAAAGTTTATTTTGTATTCTGTATCTCTATTTATTACCCAAGCAGCCCATGACCAGAATTTACTCGTTGGTGTGCAGGGGCGGGCCCCACACGCCGACGCGTAAAATGACGCACGGTGATGTCAGGCAAGTTTCTCGACACCACCGCGCGCCATCGCGCTATTTAGGTTGGCGGGCACGCGATATTCTCGAATGCACGCCCGCCATTAATTAATCACCCAGTTAAGGCCCTTGAGGCAGCAATTGTCTGCTATTTTTCAGGGCCCATGCAATCTTCAGGATGTCACATGGGCACAACGGGCAGGCGGGTCGGACACATTTGAATAAACCTCATCAACGGGCGGGATAAGAGGGGTGAGTGAGGTCGCGAGTGGTATTTGTCAGATATTTAATTGAGAAAGTTACTGATACTTGCCTGTGTGAGCAGGAATACTTCAAAACTCTTCACAGCTGCTTGGACAGGAGTAACAGCCTTCAGGTCAGGACTCTACAGTAAAGATCATTTTTGGGGCCTGCAGGTTTCAGGAAGCCTTCCCTTAGCCTGGGAATGGGAGTTGTGCTATCCACCAGAGACCCCTCCTCTGAGGAGGGAGGATCAGAAGGGGGAGGAGGCCAGGAGTCCACATTCAGCCTCCTGGGGAAGCACCTTTGGGAGGAGAGGCGCAGACACAAGGGGCGCAGGGCCAACAGGAATTTCAAGGCGGAAGGGGCCGTAGAAGACACCACTATCTTGCTGCCAGGGTTTACAGGAAGTGATGCAGCTACCTCAATATGCCTGACGTGCAGTGCCGAAGGAGGCTTCATCTCTCAAGGGAGACAGCCACCTCCAGCTGTCAGATGATAGGCCCTGAGATCTGCGCCAACATTGTGGGTGGGCATCCCATGCCAGTGGCGCTGAAGGTCACGGCTGCCCTCAACTTCTATGCCTCCGGCTCTTTCCAGGGATTGGTGGGTAATCTTTGCGGAGTCTCCTAGTCAGCTGTCCACACTTCTGTCAAGCAGGTGACAGGCGTGCATTGACTTTCATCCACTACTGCTGGGACCAGGCAAGCCAGACAGAGCGAGCCAGAGGCTTCGCAGAAATTACTGGCTTCCCCCACATCCAGGGTGCTATCGACTGCACACATGTGGCCCTTGAGGCCGCAGGTGAGCCGGGTGCCTTCATCAACAGGAAGGGATTCCACTCCTTGAACGTGCAGATAGTGTGTGAACACAAGATACAGATTCTGCAAGTCTGTGCAAGGTACCCAGGCAGCTCCCACAACGCTTACATCCTCAGACACTCCCAGGTGCCGAGGCTCTTCAGTGCTCCAGCACGGCTGGATGGATGGCTGCTGGGTGACAAGGGCTATCCCCTCAACAGGTGGCTCATGATGCCTCTCTGCCATCCAAGAACAGAGGCTGAGCAGCAGTACAATAGGAGCCATGCCTCCACAAGGGCTGCGGTAGAGAGAACTATTGGTCTTCTCAAGATGCGCTTCCGATGCCTGGACCGTTCAGGGGGCGCACTCCAATATTCCCCAGATCGTGTGTCACTGATAGTGGTTGCATGCTGTACTCTCCACAATCTTGTGCTGAAAAGGGGTGACGGAGAAGATGTAGACGCAGTTGCTCCGGCTGCACACGATGAGTCCAGCAGTGAGTCCAAGGATGAGCACGCACAGGAGAACGCCAAGAGGGTAGACACTGACCCGGGCATACTCCAGGGAGGCAGGGACACCTGGGAGACTTTAATCCAATGAACCTTCAGCTAGCACGCCACAGATGGACCTCCAACACAAGCCTGGGCTGCAGGCTCCATGCTCAATACCTGAGTGCAAAATCTGCCTGGATAGGAACATTAACTAAGGGCCTTGTCAATAAAGCTCAATGTCACACAACTCACTCATAACATCTTGGGTAACCGTCCATCTGCAGAAGAAAGGAGACAGCCTGAGCCATGCTTACAATATCAAAATTTAATGTTTTAACAAAAACACAAGAAAAAAAAATTACAAAGGTGCTGCACATCACACCAAGTGGTCATGAACTAATATTGGGGCAACATGAAAGCACCAGGGATAAACCCTTGGTGTGCCTAAGGTGCCTTAAATTTATGCTTACGGGTACTATGTCCAGGTGCTCCCCCCTTGCTGGAACTGGCATCTGAGACAGACTGCTCACTGTACTGTTCTGTTGACCTTGATGACCTTGGCAGCCGCCCTCTGGTCCGTGGAGCCTTTGATGGCTCTGCCTGGAAGGGAACAGCCAGTTTCACAGCTGGCATCTCCCCAGTTGCCGCAGCCTCATTGGATGCCATGGTCACTGGCAGAGGGACGGAGGAACTGTTGCCCTCATCCTGAGCGCCCTAAGAGGAGCCCGCAGAGATGGCAGGCAGCTGTTGTGCCGACATGAGGATGCTTTGGACCTCCCTGCTCACCGGAGATGGATGGGCAACGAGCTGGGATACTTGGTGCCCAAATCATCTCCCACACTGGCACTGACCAGCTGAGGTCAATGCCACTGTCAGGGCTTGCAGATCCGAGCGCAACCCCAGGAGGCCCTGATTGTTCTCCTGGAGGAGCCTCTCCACGAGATTCGCCACTCTCTCCATGGAGGAAGCATGGCGCTTGGGCTATGAGGCTAATTGTATCGGTGATGCTCCGCGTGGACTCCTCCAGCACGGGCACCATGCCACACATTGCCTCATGTATCTCCGCCAGATCCTCCTGCATACCCTGCTGCACTGCCAGTGTTTGCTGCCTCATGGATGACTCCAGAGGCACATCATCAGCCACCTTCCGAGCATATGCCTGGTTCCCAGCAGTCTCCAGATTGCACTCTCTGTCTCCACCCACACCTCAAGCGAGTGTGAAGTTCCCTCACCGCTGTGTTCCAGGACACTTGCCGATGATCTAATTCCCGCCGAGGTGCTAGTATCTGTGCTGGTGCCTGCCTGGCAGAGGTGGTGTGATGCTGGTGAGTCAAACTGTTCAGGGCCCTCAGGTGGGAGAGGTGGCCCCTCTGCCCCTTCCTCCTGGCCCTGCTCCACTGATGCTGAAAGGAAGAACAAGGACATGTGATTAGTCAATGTGGAGACGATGTCAATGCGCATGCCTGTCCCCCAGATCATTATGCGCTCACCCTTCCATAATCAATGGCCAACCCATGTTGCAAACTTCAATCACTGAGCATTCAGCAGTGCGATGGCTGCTGGGACACACATGGTGACCTCAGTGCTCGGTAAACATACCTCCCCGTGGCACCCCAGCCTCAATGCCTCTGGTGGACCTGGACCCATAGCGCCCCTCCAGGTCCATGGCCTCCTGCTCCAATCAAGTCATAGTGACCAACTGGGCCTGGCCTCTGCCAGTCTGCATCCTCTCGGTGGAATTGTGTGCAGTCTTCTCCTGAAAAGGAGAGAAGAGCACTGATTAGTCCAGCCTGTACCTGGATTCCCATCACATCCCTGTCACCCCAACCAGAGTGGGACATTGCAGGGCTCCAGTGCTTGGTCACCCCGCAGCTGCCGCACACTCACACCAAGAAGCCAGGGCTGACCCCATTTGCCCAAATGCTGCCTCCATCACATTTGGCACCGTTTCAACTCTGGCCTGATAGGCGGTACAGTGGTGACCAGTGCCAATGCTGCACAGAAGAGGTTGGCCATCCAATGCAGATAGCGGATGAATAATCTTACCTATGCTGCCAGGGTAAGGCAACCATCTCATCACTTCAAACTCACACACTCAAGCCCATCATGCATTCACTGACATCTCACTCATTGCCAGCTCAAGGGACACCATCTCTCACTCTTTCACACATACCCTCACATGTCCATCTGGTGTCATCTTCTCTGGAGACTGCCTCCTCAGCCCTCACCATCTTGAGGCCACTTGCACAGATCAACTTATGCCCTCACACAAACCCTGGGATACCCCCCTTCCCCAGTAGAGCCCTCACCCTGCAGCCTCTTCCCTTTCCCGAGGCCACTTCTCTGCCTTACCCAAGCAAGCCCAGCCATACAAAGCCTTATGGCTGGTCTGGTAGGTAGACTCCTGTCTATGAGCCCCCCTAAAAGTGCTGTGGTGCTGCCTGTAAAGCCTGGCGCTGATGACTGCAAGTTCTGCTCGAAGCAAGGTAAGCAAGTAAACCTCGAAGTCCCAAGCGAAGTGCAGCTCACCAGGTGCATGTCACTTATGGGCGGTTATGAAACACGTCGGTGTGCAATCACGCCATCGATGACCTGAGTGGATGATCGCAAACTGGTTTCACGACGCCTTGAAACCAATTTTTGGCCTTCATGCCATGTTGTCCGCTCATGCCACCAAACACGCCCGACGCCAGCAGGCACGGAAAATCCCGGCCGAAGTGGTCGACATTTAAAGAGATATTTCAGAATACTCAGAAATAGATAAATTCCAATGAAAAAGAAAAATTTCAAGAGGAGAACCCACCATCCGTGGTTAACTGAAAATGTTAAAGACAGCATCAAACTTAAAGAAAAAGCATATAATTATGCAAAAACAAGCGGTAGCTCAGAAGATTACACAGCATATAAAGAACAGCAAAGAATGACAAAAAGACTAATAAGGAGGAAAAAATTAGAATATGAGAGAAAGCTTTCAAGAAATATAAATAAGATTATTCATCTGCTATCTGCATTGGATGGCCAACCTCTTCTGTGCAGCATTGGCATTGGTCACCACTGCACCGCTTATCAAGCCAGAATGGTAATGTTGCTGCCCCTCCTGCAACCAGAGCAGGGGTAGAGGAAATCACGGCGGGCCTTGACAGCATCCAAAAGTTGCTTGAGGGGTGCGGGGGGCTGCAGTCTTCTTGCCTTTCGGGTCCATGTCTTATTTGCAGCAGTCCTGGGCTGGAAGCACTGAGAGGTGTACATGCAGCTGTACTTTAAATGTGGCGCCCGGTGTAATGAAGCAGTGAGGTGACACATGGAAACAGCGTGTTTCCCAGGAATGCA
Organism: Cetorhinus maximus; assembly: GCF_964194155.1. Lineage (NCBI taxonomy): Eukaryota > Metazoa > Chordata > Chondrichthyes > Lamniformes > Cetorhinidae > Cetorhinus > Cetorhinus maximus. The sequence continues at coordinate 27,699,976 of NC_135892.1, read as the reverse complement.
TATTTCTTTATATAAATATAAAGGATAGTAAGAGTTTTTTGATATTTAAGTAAGAAAGGAGCTAGCAAAGTGAGTGTTGGTCCTATAGAAGTGTGAGCCTTGGGAATTAATAATGGAGAGTAAGGAGATGGCAGATGAATTGAACAAATATTTTGTATCTTCACTATAGAAGATACAAGTGACATCCCAGAAATAGCTGTAAATCACGAAATGGAAGGGAGGGAGGAACTCAGGAAAATTACAATCAGAGGGAAGTGATATTGAGCAAATTGTTAGAGCTGGGGGCTGACAAATCCCTGGGTCCTGATGGGCTTCATTCTAGGTTCTTGAAAGAAGTGGCGAGTGAGATAGTTGGCACATAAACAGAAAATGCTGGAAAAACACAGCAGGTCTGACAGCATCTGTGGAGAAAGAAAAACAAAGTTAACGTTTTGAGTCCATATGACCCTTCTTCAGAGCTGAAGAGAAGTGGAAATGTGATGAAATTTATACTGTTTAAGTGGGGTGGGGCAGGTCGAGCTGGATAGAAGGCCAGCGATGTGGGGGACAAAGGAGGGATTAATAAAGATGTCATGAACTAAAGAATAAAGGGATTATTAATGGTAGTGGTTAGTGCTAAAAAAAAGTGCTAATTGTGGCATAAAGGTAAGAAAGCAGAATGTGATAACAGCAGAACAAAGGTAGCAGTGTGTGAAAGAACAACATGGAACATGTGACAGATGGCCCTGGAGGGGATGGAGTGGGGGGAGGGGGCGGTGGTGAGGAGAAAAAAAGGATAGAAAAAGGATTAAAAAGGGGGTAGAACCATGGATAAATGAATAAAAATAAAAATAAAATTAAGTGAATAAAAATAAAAATGAATGTAGAAGGAAGGGGGTTAAAAAAGGGGGTGAGGATGGAGGAGACAGTTCATGGTCTGAAGTTGTTGAACTCAATGTTAAGTCCAGAAGGCTGTAAGGTGCCTAATCAGAAGATGAGGTACTGTTCCTCCAGTTTGCGTTGGGCTTCACTGGAACATTGCAGCAGGCCAAGGACAGACATATGGGCATGAGAGCAGGGTGGTGTGTTGAAATGGCAAGCAACCGGAAGGTCTGGGCCATGCTTGCGGACAGACTGGCGGTGTTTCGCAAAGCGATCACCCAGTCTGCGTTTGACCTCCCCAATGTAGAAGAGACCATATTGGGAGCAGCGAATGCAGTAGACCAAATTGGAGGAGGTGCAAGTGAAGCACTGCTTCACCTGAAAGGAGTGTTTGGACCCTTGGACGGTGAGGAGGGAGGAGGTAAAGGGACAGGTGTTGCACCTTCTGTGATTGCATGGGAAGGTGCCGTGGGAAGGGAGTGATGGAGGAGTGGACCAGGATGTTGGGGGTGATGGAGGAGTGGACCAGGGTGGCCCAGAGGGAATGGTCCCTACGGAATGCTCACAGGGGAGGTGAGGGGAGGATGTGTTTGGTGGTGGCATCATGCTGGAGTTGGCAGAAATGGCGCAGGATGATCCTTTGAATGCGGAGGCTGGTGGAGTGAAAATTGAGGACAAGGAGGACCCTATCATGGTTCTGGGAGGGAGGGGAAGGTGTGAGGGCAGAGACACAGGAGATGGGTTGGACACGGCTGAGGGCCTTGTCAACCACAGTAGGGGGGAAACCTTGGTTAAGGAAGAAGGAAGACATGCGAGAAGTGCCGTTTTGGAAAGTGGCATCATTAGAACAAATGCGACGGAGGTGAAGGAACTGAGAGAATGGGATAGAGTCCTTACAGGAAGCAGGGTGTGAGGAGCTGTAGTCAAGATAGCTGTCGGAGTCGGTGGGCTTGTAATGAATATTGGTGGACAATCTATCACCAGAAATGGAGACAGAGAGGTCAAGGAAGGGAAGGGAAGTGTAGGAGATGGACCATGTGAAGGTGATAGAGGGGTTGAAATTGGAAGCAAAATTGATCAATTTTTCCAGGTCCAGACGAGAGCACGAAGCGGCACCGAAACAGTAATCAATGTATGGAAAAAATAGTTGTGGGAGGAGGTCTGGGTAGGACTGGAACAAGGAATGTTCCACATGCCCCACAAAAAGACAGGCATCACTAGGATCCATGCGGGTACCTATAGCCACACCTTTTATTCGGAGGAAGTGAGACAAGTTCAGGGAGAAATTGTTCAGTGAGAGAACAAGTTCAGCTAGGCAGAGGAGAGTTGTGGTGGATGGTGATTGTCCAGGCCACTGTTCAAGGAAGAAGCAGAGCGCCCTCAGACCAGCCTGGTGGGGGATGGAGGTGTAGAGGGATTGGATGTCCATGGTGAAGAGGAGGTGGTTAGGGCCAGGGAACTGGAAATTGTTGATATGATGTAGGGCATCAGAGGAATCGTAGATGCAGGTGGGAAGAGACTGGACAAGCGGAGAGAGAATGGGGTCAAGATAGGAAGAAATGAGTTCCGTGGGGCAGGAACAGGCTGACATGATCGGCCCACTGTTTGTGAATTTTGAGAAGGAGGTAGAAGCAGGCTGTCCGGGAATGGGAGACTTTGAGGTTGGAAGCTGTGGAGGGAAGATCTCCAGAGAAGATGTGGTCAGTTACTGTCCTGGAAACAATGGCATGATGTTCGGTGGCGTGGTCAGGGTCCAGGGGGAGGTAGGAAGAAGTGTCTAAGAGTTGGCGCTCAGACTCTGTGAGGTAGAGGTCAGTACATCAGACAACAACAGCACCTTCTCTTTCCTCCCAGAACTGTGATAGGGTCCCCCTTGTCCTCACTTTTCACCCCACCAGCCTCTGTATTCAAAGGATCATCCTTTGCCATTTCCGCCAGCTCTAGCATGATGCCACCACCAAACACATCTTCCCCTCACCCCCACTGTCAGCATTCCATTGGGACCATTCCCTCCGGGCCACCCTGGCCCACTCCTCCATCACCCCAACACCTCAACCCATTCCCACGGCACCTCACCATGCAACCGCAGAATGTGCATCACCTGTCCCTTTACCTCCTCCCTCCTCACCGTCCAAGGGCCCAAACACTCCTTTCAGGTGAAGCAGCACTTCATTTGCAACTCCTTCAATTTGGTCTATTGCATCTGCTGCTCCCAATGTGGTCTCCTCTACATTGGGGAGACCAGACACTGACTGGGTGATCTCTTTGCGGAATACCTCCGGTCTGTCCGCAAGCATGACCCAGACCTTCCGATCACTTGCTATTTCAACATGCCATCTTGCTGTCATGCCTACATGTCCGTCCTTGGCCTGTTGCAATGTTCCAGTGAAGCCCAACACAAAGCAGCACCTCATCTTCTGATTAGATACCTAACAGCCTTCTGGACTTAACATTGAGTTCAACAACTTCAGACCATGAACTGTCTCCTCCATCCTCACCCCCTTTTTTAATCCCCTTCCTTCTACATTCATTTTTATCTTTTATCCACTTAATTTTATTTTTATTTTTATTAATTTATCCATGGTTCGATCCCCTTTTTTATCCCATTTTCTACACTTTGTTTTCCCCCACCACTGCCCCCTCCTCCCACCCATCCCCTCCAGGGCCATCTGTCACTTGTTCCATGTTGTTCTTTCACACACTGCTACCTTTGTTCTGCTATAATCGCATTCTGCTTTCTTACCTTTATGCCACTATTAGCACCTTTTTAGCACTAACCGCTACCATTAACAATCCCTTTGTCCTTTAGTTCATGACATCTTTGTCAATCCCTCCTTCATCCCCACCTATCGCTGGCCTTCTATGTGTCACAGTGCCTCACCCCCCTTAAACAGTATAAATTTCATCACATTTCCACTTCTCTTCAGCTCTGAATAAGGGTCATACAGACTCAAAACATTAACTTTGTTTTTCTCCCTCCACAGATGCTGTCAGACCTGTTGAGTTTTTCCAGCATTTTCTGTTTTTGTTTCAGATTTCCAGCCTTTGCAGTATTTTGCTTTTATCTTGAGATAGTTCATGCTTTAGTTTTAATTTTCCAAAATTCCCTTGATTCGGGAAAAGTTCCATTAGATTGGAAAGTAGCAAATGTAACTCCTTTATTCAAAAAGGGAGGGAGACAGAAATCAGGAAACTACAGGCCAGTTAGCCTAACATCTGTCAAAGTGATAATGTTAGAAGCTATTATGAAAGATGTTATAGCAGGACACTTAGAAAAAATCAAGGTAATCAGGCAGAGTCAACATGATTTTGTAAAAGGGAAAGCATGTTTAACCAATTTATTGAAGTTTTTTGCAGGAGTGACATATGCTATGGATAAAGGGGAACTAGTGGATGTACTGTACTTAGATTTCCAGAAGGCATTTGATAAAGTGCCACATCAAAGGTTACAGTAGAAAATAAAAACTCTTGGTGTCGGGGGTAACGTAATGGCATGGATAGAAAATTGGCTAACAGGAAACAGAGAGTTGGCATAAAGGGGCCTTTTTTTGCTTGGCAGGATGGAACGAGTGGTGTGCCACATGGATCAGTTTTGGGGCTTCAATTTTTTTACAATTTATATAAATGACTTGTATGAAGGGACCTAAGGTATGGTTGCTAAATTTGCTGACAACACAAAGATAGGGAGGAAAGCAAGTTGTGAAGAGCACATCAGGAGGCTACAAATGGATATAGATAGGTTAAGTGAGTGGGCAAAGATCTGTCAAATAGAGTGTAATGTGGCAAATGTGAAATTGTCCATTTTGGCAGGAAGAATGAAAAAGAAGCAGGTTATCTAAATGGTGAGAGATTGCAGAGCTCTGAGATTCAGAAGATCTTGGTGTCCTAGTGCATGAATCACAAAAGGCTAGTATGCAGGTACAGCAAGTAATTAGGAAAGCTAATAAAATGTTATTGTTTATTGTGAGAGGAATTGATTACAAAAGTAAGTAGGATATGCTTCAGTTGTACAGGGCACTGGTAGGACCACATCCGGAGTACTGTGTATAGTATTGGTCCCCTTATTTAAGGAAATATGTAAATGCATTAGAAGCAGTTCAGAGAAGGTTTACTCGACTAATACCAGGAATGGGCAGGTTTTCTTAAGAGGAAAGGTTAGACAGGTTAGGCTTATACCCACAGAGTTTAGAAGAGTAAGAGGCGACTTGATTGAAACCTTTAAGATTCTGAAAGGTCTTGAGAGGATGCATGTGGAGAGGATGTTTCCTCTTGTGGGATAATCTAGAACCAGGGGTCACTATTTAAAAATAAGGGGCCATTCGTTTAAGACAGAGTTGAGGAGAAGTCTTTGGAACTCTTCCTCAAAGGGCAGTGGAAGCAGAGACATTGAATATTTTTAAGGTGGAGCTGGATAGATTTTTGATTAACAAGGGAGTGAAAGGTTATCTTGGCTAGGTAGGAATGTGGGGTTGAGATCACAATCAGATCAGCCATGATCTTATTGAATAGCGGAGTAGGCTCGAAGGGCCGAGTGGCCTTCTCCTGCTCCTAATTCATATGGTATTTCAGGTATTTGTTTCAGTACAATTTGAATGGGGGAAAATTGTTTAGGGAAGCTAAACATGAGGAAAAACAATTATAGGAGGGGAATTTCAGAGTAGGCAACTTCTGTGGGCCCAGAATCGTAGAGCATCAGGATTTCTGACCACCCTGGAGGGAAGGATGAAGAGAAAAGAGTGTTCAACTAGAATCCATCAGGAGATGGGAAAATGCTGTAATTACGAAGAATATCTAACAACATACAACTTGCATTTATATAAGCACCTTTAATATAGGAAAATGTTCCAAGATGCTTCACAGAAGCATTATCAGATAAAATCTCACACTGAATCACATAAAAAGATATTAAGATGTAATCAAAAGTTCTTTATTAAACAGATAGGTCCTAAGGATTGTTTTAAAGGAGGAGATAACTGCAAAGAGGTGGAGAGAGTTAGGGAAGGAACTGCAAACTCTACTTCCCTGTTTTATTCTGGTGTGCTTACAGCACTGCCAGGAGATGATCCTTTCATTCTTGGCAGCTCTAATAATACTGGAGTCCCCTATTGTCATGAGGGTCCCTAGGCTTTTTTTAATTCATTCACGGGATGTGGACTTCGCCGGCTGGGCCAGCATTTATTATCCATCCCTAGTTGCCCTTGAGAACGTGGTGGTGAGCTGCCTTCTTGAGCTGCGGCATTCCATGTGGTGTAGGTACACCCACAGTGCTGTTAGGAAGGGAGTTTCCAGGATTCCAGCGACAATGAAAGAACAGCGATATATTTCTAAGTCAGGATGGTGACTGACTTGGAGTGGAACTTCCAGGTGGTGGAGTTCCCAACAATCTGCTGCCCTTGTCTTTCTAGATGGTAGTGGTTGTGGGTTTGGAAGGTACTGTCGAAGGAGCCTTGGTGAGTTCCTGCAGTGCATCTTGTAGATGGTACACACTGCTGCTACTGTGCATCGGTGGTAGAGGGAGTGAATGTTTGTGGATGTGGTGCCAATCAAGCGGGCTGCTTTGTCCTGGGTGGCATCAAGCTTCTTGAGTGTTGTGGGAGCTGCACTCATCCAACCAAGTGGGGAGTATTCCATCACACTCCTGACTTGTGCCTTGTAGACGGTGGACAGGCTTTGGGGAGTCAGGAGGTGAGTTACTCGTCACAGGATTCCTAGATTCTGACCTGCTCTTGTAACCACAGTATTTATATGGTTAGGCCAGTTCAATTTCTGGTCAATGGTAACCCCCAGGATGTTGATAGTGGGGGATTCAGTGATGGTAATGCCATTGAACATCAAGGGGAGTTGGTTGGATTCTCTCTTGTTGGAGATGGTCATTGCCTGGCACTTGTGTAAGGCAAATATTACTTGCCACTTGTCAGCCCAAGCATGGACATTGTCCAGGTCTTGCTGCATTTGTATATGGACTGCTTCAGTATCTGAGGAGTCGCGAATGATGCTGAACATTGTGCAATCATCAGCAAACATCCCCACTTCTGCCCGTATGATGGAAGGAAGGTCGTTGATGAAGCAGCTGAAGATGGTTGGGATGAGGACACTACCTGAGGAGCTCCTGCAGTGATGTCTTGGAGCTGAGATAACTGACCTTCAACAACCACAACCATCTTCCTTTGTGCTAGGTATGACTCCAACCAGCGTAGAGTTTTTCCCCTGTTTCCCATTGACTCCAGTTTTGCTAGGGCTCCTTGATGCCACACTCAAATGCTGCCTTGATGTCAAAGGCAATCACTCTCACCGCACCTCAGGAGTTCAGCTCTTTCATCCATGTTTGAACCAAGGCTGTAATGAGGTCAGGAGCTGGGTGGCCCTGGCAGAACCCGAACTGGGCGTCAGTGAGCAGGCTATTGCTAAGCAAGTGCTGCTTGATAGCACTGTTGATGACCCCTTCCATTACTTTACTGCTGATGGAGAGTAGACTGATGGGGCGGTAATTGGCTGGGTTGGATTTGTCCTGCTTTTTGTGTACAGGACATACTTGGGCAATTTTCCACATAGGCAGGTAGATGCCAGTGTTGTAGTTGTACTGGAACAGCTTGGCTAGGGGTGCAGCAAGTTCTGGAGCTCAAGTCTTCAGTACTATTGCTGGAATATTGTCAGGGCCCATAGCCTTTGCAGTACCCAGTACCTTCAGCTGTTTCTTGATATCACATGGAGTGAATTGGCTGAAGACTGGCATCTGTGATGCTGAGGACCTCCGGAGGAGGCCGAGATGGATCATCCACTTGGCACTTCTGGCTGAAGATTGTAGCAAATGCTTCAGCCTTATATTTTGCACTGATGTGCTGGGCTCCTCCACCATTGAGGATGGGGATCTCTGTGGAGCCTCCTCCTCCAGTGAGTTGTTTAATTGTCCACCACCATTCACAACTGGATGTGGCAAGACTGCAGAGCTTAGATCTGATCCGTTAGTTGTGGGAATGCTTAGCCCTGTCTATCACTTGCTGCTTATGCTGTTTGGCACACAAGTAGTCCTGAGTGATAGCTTCAGCAGGTTGACACCTCATTTTTAGATATGTCAGGTGTTGCTCCTCACATGTCCTCCTGCACTCTTCATTAAACCAGGGTTGATCCCCTGGCTTGATGGTAATGATAGAGTGGGGGATATGCTGGGCCATGAGGTTACAGATTGTGCTCGAGTACAATTCTGCTGCTGCTAGTCCACAGCACCTCATTGGATGCCCAGTCTTGAGTTGCTAGATCTGTTCGAAATCTATCTCATTTAGAATGGTGGTAGACCCACTCAACACGATGGAGGGTATCCTCAATGTGAAGGCAGGACTTCATCTCCACAACGACTATGCAGTGGTCACTCCTACTGACATTATCATGGACAGATCACCTGCAGCAGGAGGTTGGTGAGAATGAGGTCAAGTATGTTTTTCCCTCTTGTTGGTTCCATCACTACCCACTGCAGACCCAGTCTAGCAGCAATGTCATTTAGGACTCGGCGAGCTCAGTCAGTAGTGGTGTTATTGGGCCACTGTTGGTTTTGGACCTTGAAGCCCCCCACCCAGAGTACATTCTGTGCTCTTGCCACCCGCAGCGCTTCCTCCAAGTGGTGTTCAACATGGAGGAGTACTGATTCATCAGCTGAAGGAGGGCGGTACGTGGTAATCATCAGGAGGTTTTCTTGCCCATGTTTGGCCTCATGCCATGAGACTTCATGGGGTCCGGAGTCAATGTTGAAGACTCCCAGGGCAACTCCCTCCCAACTGTATACCACTATGTTGCCATCTCTGCTGGGCCTGTCCTGCCGGTGGGGCAGGACATACCCAGAGATGGTGTTGGTGGTGTCTGGGACATTATCTGTAAGGTATGATTCTGTGAGGATGACTATATCAGGCTGTTGCTTGACCAGTCTGTGAGACGGCTCTCCCACTAGCCCCCAGATGTTCGTAAGGAGGATTTTTCAGGGTCGACAGGGCTGAGATTGCCGTTGTCATTTCCGGTGCCTAGGTCAATGCCAGGTGGCCCGTCCGGTTTCATTCCGCGGTTTGTTACAACTGAGTGACTTGCTAGGCCATTTCAGAGGGCATTAAGAGTGAACCACATTGCTGTGGGTCTGGAGTCACATATGGGCCAGACCTGATAAGGATGGCAGATTTCCTACCCTAAAGGACATTAGTGAACCAAATGGGTTTTTACAACAATTGACAATGGTTCCATGGTCATCATTAGATGTTTAATTCCGGATTTTTATTGAATTAAAATTCCACCATGTGCTGTGGTGGGATTCGAACACAGATCCCCAGAGCATTACCCTAGGTTAAAAGCAAAATACTGAGGATGCTGGAAATCTGAAACAAAAACAAAAATTGCTGGAAAAACTCAGCAGGTCTGACAGCATCTGTGGAGAGGAAGACAGAGTTAACGTTTCGAGTCCATATGACTCTTCATCAGAAGTTCTGATCTGGACTCTTGCTCTTTGCTACAGAGAACAGTGTCAATCCCCCTTACTACACTATCCCCTACTACCACTACATTTCTTTTCACTTCTCCCACTTGAATAGCTTCCTATACTCAGTGCCATGCTCAGTCAGCTCATCCACCCTGTAGCCCCCACTCTCATCCAAACAAACTGAAAGGACCCAAAATCTGTTGAACAATTGCAGAGGCTGACACTCCTGCACTCCTGCCGTCTGGGTCCCCTTACCTGCCTCAGATTCAATCACACTGCTGGGACTACAAGTAGGTCCTGGGATGAAGAGAACATGGGTCTTGGAGTCAGGTACTTGAGAGTATTGGATGGGGAGGGATTGGGGACACTAGGAGGGTGGGTGCTGGTGAGAGGGGCTGGGGTGTGGGTTTTGGAGGCCAAGTGAGGAGGAATGAAGTGGTAGGTAACAACTTGGGGGGTGGGGAACCTGCACCCCCCACCCCAAAGAACGTACCCCTCTCCTTTCTGCCTTTAAAGCAGTTTGCTTAAAAAAAACAACCTGCCCACTCCAACGCAGCTGTCTATGCCAACCATTTTATGGTATGGGCAGCATAATATTTGGATCAATTAGCTTGGCAACGAATAAAACAAATAATTTGATTGCTCATTTTTCTACTCGACTTATTTCTCATTAGTACTCACCAGCTGACTTTAACTGCTTTTGATTTGTTCATTTTAGTCAATCAGGTATTTGATAATTTAGCATATAAGCCCTCAATTAAACCAATAACTATTTTTTTGCCTCACGGCTGTTTGGCACTTTTGGGTGTGATACTTCTGAAAATGCACCATTTGGCAAGACATGTGACTTTTAATAAATCTAGGTCAATACAAGTATGAATTCCACATTGAAGAAAAACTTATTTCAGCTGAAACATCATGATTAGCCCAGTTAGCACTCTCATCTTGAAGTCGATATGTGATCAATTCAAATCCCATTCCAGAGACTTGAGCACATAATCCAGGTGTATATTTAACAGCAGTGAGACAGGATGTTCCACTATCAGAAGCTACTTCTTCTTAATGAAACTTTAAACCAATTCATGTAGACATAAAATATTCAATATTAGAAGAGCAGTCAAGTTCTCGATGGCTTGATGAAAATTTATCCCTCAACTATCCTCACCAGTGATTTATCTTATTATTGTTTGTGAGACCTTACTGTGCCCAAATTGGTATGTTGTGAAGGATGCTGTATAAATGCAAGTTCCTCCGTTCTTTACCATGGTTTTTTTTTTCACCAGTGTCCATGGATCCCATATTTAAGAAGCCACTGCAAAGACGTTAAATCCTACTGTTAAAATATTCATGTCATGAAAATAAGTATATTAATCTTCACAGAAGATAAACTTACTTGGCTTTTGTGAAGATATGCCAGCAACATATAAGGCAGAGGTGTGGCACTTATCTGTTCTGTTCTCCAGGGAAAATAAATTTGAAGTCATTTTTGTACACTGTCAAGTCACGTCTCTATGACAGCATATTACCAAGCCAGCCCAGCCACCTGGGCTTTTTATCAGCAACACAGAAACAGATACTAAATAACACAGTATGAATCTAAATCTTCGATGTCCGTTCAAAAATCTTTGATCAATCCTGCAATGATTCTCTGAGTAAAGGTCTTACAAGAATGTTTATCTCTAGGGACTCAAACAACAGCAGAATTTCTAACTCTTAAAGTCTACAAATACTATGTGTTTTTCTTTTCAAGATTTTATTAATTGAAAATATAAACTTTCCTACCGAACCCACCATATAATGCCCAAAATTGTAGGATCATTCTGGAAAGTAAAGATAATGCTGAAATCCCTCACAATTGCCTCCATAAATGCTTCTACCGTGCCCTCTTCGCTCACCTCAAATAAAAAGTGCGATGTGCTTGTGTTTTCTTCATGTTGAAAATTTAAACTTTCCATGCAACAGCATCCAGTATTTCCTCAGTCCCTCTTGCCCCACCTCAATTTCACCTGCCCGCTCTGATCATTCACTCTCATTTTTTGCAATTTCGCTCTTTTCTCCCCACAAGCTCATCCAATGCATACTCTTATAATTCTTTACCTATTCAATGTCTGCTCCCTTAACTTCCTTTCCTAGCCCCTACGTTAGTGGACATTGTCAATGGTTTCCTTTCCTCTTCAAAGCATTCATCAGCTTTATTTAAATAAAATATTCTAATCTCTTGGGATGTTGCCCTAATCTTCCCTTGGGTACTTGAATATGTTTTGCCTTCCAATTTCATATCCATCTTTTCCAAACTCTCTGAATATGAAGTGATGTGTATTGCACTGAGTAAGACTAACATGTGGCCTCACAGCAGGCAGCCATTATTGAACTAACTTTATTTAAATCTCCTCAAAAGATGAGGGAAATATAACAAAATGCTCAGGTCTTGTAATAAACTACACTCCCTTCCCACTTAAAAGAAAACAACTTATACATTAAATGGTAATTATACATAATTTCCCAAAAGACTAAACCAACATCAACAATACCTGAAATTTAACAGGTTCGGTTGCATATTTGTTTTTACTGCGAACACAGCCAAAACATATATATGACCAGGATTACAAGTAAAAAATTCCTTAACACTAGTATGTATTTAACAAAAATATCATTGATCACTTGGACTTCAGCAAGGCTTTTGATAAGGTCCCGCATGGGAGACTGATAACGAAGTTAAGAGCCCATGGGATCCAAGGCAATTTGGCAAATTGGATCCAGAATTGGCTGAGAGGCAGGAAGCAGAGGGTGATGGTCAAGGGGTGTTTTTGTGATTGGATGCCTGTGTCCAGTGGGGTTCCACAGGGATCGGTGTTGGGTCCCTTGCTGCTTGTGGTACATATAAATGATTTAGACTTGAATGTAGGAGGGTTAATCAGAAAGTTCGCAGATGACACGAAAATTGGTAGGGTGGTAAATAGTGAGGAGGATAGCCTTAGGGTACAGGAGGATATAAAGCTATTTGTTAGCTTTATTTGTTAATCTAACACGCTTCGGTTCTGTCTTCACAAAGGAGGAGACAAATAACATACCAGAAATGTTGGGGAACACAGGGTTTAGTGAGAGGGAGGAACTGAAAGAAATTAGTATTAGTAAGGAAATGGTGTTGGGGAAATTGATGGGATTGAAGGCCGATAAATCCCCAGGGCTTGATAATCTACATCCCAGAGTACTTAAGGAAGTGGCCCGAGAAATAGTGGATGCATTGGTGCTCATATTCCGAGATTCTATAGACCCTGGAACAGTTCCTACAGATTGGAGGATAGCTAATGTAACCCCACTATTTAAAAAGGGAGGTAGAGAGCAAACAGGGAATTATAGACCAGTCAGCCTGACGTCAGTAGCCTTCATTCTGGAGTCCATTATAAAAGATTTAATAGCTGAGCACATGGAAAACAGTGGCAGAATTGGACAGAGTCAGCATGGATTTACGAAAGGGAAATCATGCTTGGCAAATCTACTGGAATTTTTCGAGGATGTAACTAGTAGAGTTGATGAGGGGGAGCCAGTGGATGTGGTTTATTTGGACTTTCGGAAGGCTTTCGACAAAGTCCCACATAAGAGATTGGCGTGTAAAATTAAAGCGTGTGGGATTGGGGGTAGTGTATTGAGATGGATAGAAAACTGGTTGGCAGACAGGAAACAAAGAGTAGGAATAAACGGGTCTTTTTCCGAATGGCAGGCAATGACTAGTGGGGTACCACAGGGATCGGTACTGGGACCCCAGTTATTCACAATATATATTAATGAAAGATGAGGGAATTAAATGTAATATCTCCAAATTTGCAGATGACACAAAGCTGGGTGGGAGGGTGAGCTGCGAGGATGATGCAGAGATGCTTCAGTGTGATTTGGACAAGCTGAGTGAGTGGGCAAATGCATGACAGATGCAGTATAATGTGGATAAATGTGAGGTTATCCACTTTGGTAGCAAAAACAGGAAGGCAGATTATTATCTGAATGGCTATAAATTGACAGAGGGGAATGTGCAACGAGACCTTGGTGTCCTCGTACACCAGTCGCTGAAGGTAATCAAGCAGGTGCAGCAGGCGTTAAAGAAGGCAAATGGTATGTTGGCCTTCATAGCCAGAGGGTTTGAGTACAGGAACAGGGATGTCTTGCTGCAAGTGTACAGGGCCTTGGTGAAACCACACCTGAAATATTGTGTGCCATTTTGGTCTCCATATCTGAGGAAGGATGTACTTGCTATAGAGGAAGTGCAACGAAGGTTTACCAGACTGATTCCTGGGATGGCGGGACTGACATATGAGAAGAGATTGAGTTGGCTAGGATTATATTCGCTGGAGTTTGGAAGAATGAGGAGGGATCTCACAGAAATCTAGAAAATTCTAACAGGACTAGACAGGGTAGATGCAGGAAGGATGTTCCTGATGGCAGGAGAGTCCAGAACCAGGGGTCACAGTCTGAGGGTACGGGGTAGACCATTTAGGACTGGGATGAGGAGAAATTTCTTCACCCCGAGAGTGGTGAGCCTGGGGAATTCATTACCACAGAAAGTAGTCGAGGCCAAAACATTGTATGTTTTCAAGAAGGAGTTAGATATAGCTCTTGGGGCGAAAGGGATCAATGGATATGGGGAGAAAGCGGGAGCAGGCTATTGAGTTGGATGATCGGCCATGATCATAATGAATGGTGGAGCAAGCTCGAAGGGCAGAATGGCCTCCTCCTGCTCTTAGTTTCTATGTTTCTACGTTACTGTCAACCCTGAACTTTGCCTTTGACTACTAACTCCATTTAATGGCTGGGACTGTGACACTGATTGATTGACCTTAATCAAAAACCCTGGGCTGCATTTGACGTGCCCCTGTCAGGTGTGTTTCCGGCAGGGGGGTATGTAAAATAGAGTGGGTGCCCACCCAACCCGAGCTCACCCCCATAATATGGGGTGGGTGGGCACCAAAATCAGCAGCCCACCTGCCATATTTAAGTAAGTAATCAAAGGTCAGTTAGGCTTGTTTCTAAGTAATTGACCCCGATAATATACTGCTCATGCCATAAAACGTTTGGTGTGTGCAGTCATGCGAAAGTAGCCAACTTAATTTTCTAAATGCAACCTTCAAAGGGTTGGAAGGAAGGGGAGATTTGACCTTCGGGGCTGGTCTTTGCAAATCGAGGGGCAGCCCCTCTAAGATCGAATCCTCCCCCTTTCTTCTTTGCCCCGCCCGCAGCCTTAAATCCAACCCCTCCACTCCCTCGCCCTCCTATTCCTGACCAGCCAAAATCCTCTCTGCCCAAGACCCCTTACTTACCTGTTCCATGGATCCATTGGGCCACCTTATACCTCGTTGCAGTTCTGGCACCAGCCACTAAGGCACACTTGGCGCTACCAGGACTGATGGAGCTGCCAGCCAATCAGATTGGCTGGCAGCTCCTGAGGGCAGGACTTGGTCCCCAGTAGGGGGTGGAAGTCCCACACTGGCCCTGTTAAGCCTACACACAGCATGCTCTGGCTGCAGGGCGGGGCGGCATGGAGCGGGTTGGCCTCACACCAACTTTGCATCTGGTGGGGGGTGAGCCATCTGCACCACCCCCCCCAACTCCCAGTTTTATTTAGCCCCTGTCTCATGTTCTATTGGTGGATCCTGTGATAACAGCAAACTTTCAGTTTCTTTGTGACTTTCACTTTCTTCCTTTTACTTGGGAATGTAGAGGGACTGTGGACTATAGGAGGTTTTTCATGCTCTACCTTTGTCAGATTTATTCTTTTAAGCAAATAAACCACATTACACTGTCGGAGTCTCTCTCCAATCTTCATTAGATATGTGAATGCACTTAGTCTCTTTAGAGCTCCAATCAGATACTTCTCTTTATCACCTCAGTGTTTTTTTCACCATGACTCTCAAAGTTTCATGCATCATGTACCATGACTCATCTTCACTTTGTCTTGCTTTTCCCTTACTTTGCGATTCATGTAGGCTTAAGTAACTAAAACTTCCCCTTAGAGGGTGTTTAAACACTAATTTGTAGGTAAGCAACCTGTTGCAGACTGTGGGGTTATTCTGTAAGACAACAGAAAATTATCCAGTCTGTGTCAAAGACAAACATGGAAATTACTGCCAAGATTGTCACATAGCAAATACTTCTGCAAAGTTTTCTTCACAATCTGTACACTTCTTCTGCAGCACCATTCAATTCTCGAAGATATGATAGTATTAGAGTGTATTTGACTTCATTCTTACTCAGAAATATTTCAAACTCTTCTGAAGTAAATTGTGGACCATTATCTGACACCAACGCCTCTAGCAACCCAAAAATTTCAAACCATCTTCTCGAAACCTCAATAACTTTGGCACTTATGATATTGGGCACCGACTCAACATTTATCCACTTATTATAGCTAGCAACCAAATCAAATATTATTTTCCTTTAATTTCAAAGAAATAAACAAATACTCATTCCCATGGTGGTCTTGTGTTTGACCATGGAATGAAAGGAGCCTCAACTGGATAATTTCTCATTCTGAGACACGTTCACAACTTTTCACCAACTCTTCAATATCTCTCTCTACCTTTGGATTCCAAAAATAACTTCTTCCTACTGCTTTCATATGGACTATCTCTGTGTGCTCTTGATGAAGTTCCTCTAACAATCTCTCTCTCTCTAAACATTGATGGAATAATGACTCTTAAGCCCCATAGGAAACATCCTTGATCTACATGCAATTAATTTTTACCCGTGAAATACTCCTGCAGTTTCTCATCATCACACTCTACAGATCAGCCCTCATGACATAATTGAGCACTTGACTGAGCACCACATCCTTGCAAGTTTCTTTACTAATATCTCTGGCAGAAACTAGACTAAATATGAATCAGTCTTCCTGAATTCTTGAAAGAATGTCCACATTTACATGATCTGCTGACTTACGATATTTAATTTAATACTGATGGCTAATTTTATCATTTGGTTCTCCTTGCTTAAAAACTATTTTGTGTTTCTTTCTGTTTCCTCAATGTCAGACATATTCTTACTGACCTCTCATATAAATAACTCGGCCCAGTTTAACCATGTCTTCTTAAGCCAATTCCTTTCCTTCAGGGAGACTTTGTTCCCTCTTAGCACTACCAATGGCAAGTAATGGGATGCATCATCATATTCCACCCTAACACTAACTTGACCTAACACAGAATACTGTTATTGGAATAAGTAGTCAGTTTCTCACCAGTTTTACGTAAAGGAATGTGACTGAGAGACTTCTTGTACTCTCTTTCAGAGATAACAGACACGGCTACAGTAAATCAACAATAAAAGTAAATTGTAAGTCTCCGACATTAATTCCTATTGTAGGCACTGGAATTATATCTTCAGCCCTATTATTCTCATCTTCCATGTGCTGTTTTTCTTGCTGTCTGAGTACAACTCTTGAACTTTCTGCTTGACAACATCAACTTCTGTTTCCCTATCTATCATACATATATTTGAGGACTTCCAGAGTCTTGAATTAGAGTTGAATTAGATGCAACTGAGGACAACAGTGGGAAGTGACTGTGAAGCATTCTGGGAAAAGTCAGCGCAGTCACTGCAACTCAGAAAGGGATCAAGGAGAAGGACCCTTGCTCTCAAAAGGAGGAAGAGCACCCAACAGAGGGTGGCAGTGAGAAGTGACTGAGAAGCATTCTGGGAGAAGTCAGCGCAGTCACCGCAACTGAGAAGGGAACGAGGAGGACCCACTGTCAAAGAACGGAATAGCCCCAAACATTAACATTGCTGTAGTGTTTCCATCCCTCCCTCCTCCTCCTCAAACCAAAAAAAAAAGAGAGGGAGAGGCAGTACCTTCAGGAGTGCACCAGACCTATGAGGGACACTCTTCTGAAAGTGGATTTAAAAAATAGCAGCTGATTGGTGAGTAAATCCTGGTGAGTTTTTTTTTCAATCTATTAAAGTAATTCATTGCTTAATACTGAGGAAGGAGCTAAAAAAAAGTATACAGTAGTACTGTAAAAGTATAATTAGTCAAGAAACAAGGTTCCCAGCTAACATAAATAAGGCCCTGAGCTAGCGTATTTTTTAAGGGAGTAACTAGCTTAATTGAAAGGGACGCCATGGCAGGGGAACTCAGACCCGTGATATGCTTCTCCTGCAGGATGTGGGAAATGAGGGACACTTCCAGCGTCCCTGGTGACCATGTGTGCGGAAGGTGTGTCCAAATGCAGCTTCCAGCTAACCGGATTTCGGAGCTGGAGCTGTGGGCAGACTCATTATGGAGATCCACGATGCTGAGCAAGTCATGGTTAGCACATTTAGCGAGGTGGTCATACCGCAGGTGAAGATTACACAGGCAGAAAGGGAATGGGTGACCATCAGGAACAGTAAAAGACTCAGGAAGGTAGTGCAGGAGTCCCCTGTGGTCATCCCCCTCTCTAACAGATACACCGCTTTGGATACTGTTGGGGGGGATAGCCTCTCAGGGGAAAGCAGCAACAGCCAAGTTCACTGCACCGTGAGTGGCTCTGCTGCTCAGAGGGGCGGGAGGAAAACAAGTGGCAGGGCTATAGTGATAGGGGATTCAATAGTTAGGGGCATAGACAGACGCTTTTGTGGCCGCAAACGTGAATCAAGGATGGTATGTTGCCTCCCTGGTGCCAGGATCAAGGATGTCACGGAGCGGCTGCAGGACTTTCTGGGGAGGGAAGGTAAACAGCCAGTGGTCGTGGTACACATTGGTACCAACAACATAGGTAAACTAAGGGATGAGGACCTGCAAGCTCAGGACAGGAAGTTAGGAGATAAATTAAAATGCAGGACCTCAAATGTAGTAACCTCAGGATTACTCCCAGTTCCACGTGCTAGTGAGAGCAGGAATAAGAGGATAGACCAAATGAACACATGGCTGGACAGATGGTGTAACCAGGAGGGATTCAGATTCTTGAGGCACTGGGACCAGTTCTGGGGAAGGTGGGACCTGTACAAACCAGATGGGCTGCACCCAGGCAGAGCTGGGACCAGTGTCCTTGCGGGGGCTTTTGCTAGTTCTGTTGGGGAGTATTAAACTAGTATGGCAGGGGGATGTGATCCCAGGAGTAGGATCAGATAGGCCAGATTCAGATCAGAAAAATAGAGGTAGAACATTAGCTAGGGAAGTTGTGATAGACATGGAGTTACAGGAGAAGCAAAGTTTACAAAGTGTCCAGCAAGGGAAATTGACGGGGTTAACTGTTTATACCTCAATGCAAGGAGTATTACAAACAAGGTAGATGAGTT
This sequence comes from Cetorhinus maximus, assembly GCF_964194155.1. Taxonomy (NCBI): domain Eukaryota; kingdom Metazoa; phylum Chordata; class Chondrichthyes; order Lamniformes; family Cetorhinidae; genus Cetorhinus; species Cetorhinus maximus. The sequence goes on along the minus strand of NC_135892.1, from coordinate 27,681,399 downwards.
AAGGGCACAGGTAGACACATGGCAGCAGGATGTCATTGCTATAACAGAGACCTGGCTAAAGGAGGGACAAAACTGGCAGCTTAATATCCCTGATTATAGAGTCTTCAGACATGATAGAGTAGGAGATAAAAAAGGAGGGGGGTAGCACTAATGGTTAAAGAATCAATTCCAGTTGTGAGAAGGGATGATATGCTAAATGGGTCAATAATGAAGCTTTATGGATTGAGCTTAGAAATAAAAAAGGGGCAGTCACACTACTGGGAGTATACTACAGACCGCCAAATAGTGAAAGGGAGATAGAAGAACAAATATGTAGGCAAATTTCTGCTTGTAAGAACAAGAGGGCAATAATAGTAGGAGACTTCAACTTTCCTAATATTAACTGGGATTCAAAAAATATAAGGGGCACTGAGGGAGAAAAATTCATGCAGTGTGTCCAGGAAAATTTTTTCAACCAATTAGTGACAAACCCAACGAGAGGAGATGCAATTCTAGACCTAGTCTTGGGGAATGAAGAAGGGCAAGTGGGTGAAGTGACAGTTGACGACCATATCGGGGACAGTGATCACAATTCAGTTAAATTTAGCATTACCATGGAAAAGGACAGAGATAAGGCAGGAGTAAAAGTCTTGAACTGGGGGAAGGCAAATTTTGCAGAAATGAGAAGGGACTTGGCTGAGGTGGATTGGACAACACTGCTGGAGGATTAAACAGTGGAAAACCAATGGGAAGCACTAAAAAGCGAGATCCTAATTGTACAAAGTAGACATGTCCCCTACGAAAATAAGAGTGGTACTGCCAAATCTAGATGCCCCTGGTTGTCCAGAGGAATACAGGGGAAGATCAAACAGAAAAAGAAAGCGTGCGATAGGCACAAAGAACTAAGCACTGCAGATAGCCTAGACGAATATAGGAAGTGCAGGGACGAAGTAAAAAAGGAAATAAGGAAATCAAAGAGACGGCATGAAAAAAGATTAGCAAGTAAAGTTAAAGATAACCCAAAGATGTTTTACCAATACGTTAATGCTAAAAGGTTAGTTAAGGAAAAAGTGGGACCTATCAGAGATGAAGATGGAAACTTGTGTGTAGATGCAGAGGCTGTGGGAAGGGTTTTGAATGAATATTTTGTCTCCGTGTTTACAAAGGAAAGGGAGGATGTAGATACAGTAGACCAGAAAGAACACTGCGAGGTATTGGACAGGATAGTAATAAAGAGAGAGGAAGTACTCGAATGGTTGAAATCCATGAAGGTTGATAAGTCACCAGGGCTAGTTGGATTGTTTCCGAGGCTGCTGAAGGAAGTCAGGGAGGAGATAGCAGATGCTCTGAGGATGATTTTCCAATCTTCACTAGATACATGGGGAGGCACCGGAGGACTAGAGAAATGCAAATGTAGTTCCATTATTTAAAAAGCAATCAAAGGAAATGCCAAACAATTATAGGCCAGTTAGTCTTACGTCGGTGGTGAGCAAATTAGTAGAATCAATCCTGAGAGATAGGATTAACTGTCATGTGGAATGGCATGGACTAGTCAGGGGTGGTCAGCATGGAGTTGTTAAAGGAAGGCCTTGCCTCACAAATTTGATTGAATTTTTTGAGGAAGTGACAAGAAGGGTTGATGAAGGTAGTGCAGTGGCTGTTGTGTACATGGATTTTAGCAAGGCATCTGACAAGGTCCCACATGGCAGATTGGTCAGGAAAGTAAAAGCCCATGGGATTCAGGGTAATGTGGCAAACTGGATAAAAGGTTGGCTTTGTAACAGGAAACAAAGGGTAATGGTCGATGGATGCCCTTGCGAATGGAAAGTTGTCTCAAGTGGTGTTCCACAGGGCTCGGTGTTGGGACCCTTGCTGTTTGTGTTATATATTAACGATTTGGATGTGAACATGGGGGGCACGATTGGGAAATTTGCAGATGACACAAAGATTGGCTGAGTAGTGGATAGTGTAGAGGATAGCCTTAATCTCCAAAACGATATAGATGGGTTGGTGGAGTGGGCGGTAAAGTGGCAGATGGATTTTAACATAGAGAAGCGTGAGGTCATACATTTAGGGAGGTCAAACAGTTACAGGGATTACACAATAAATGGGAATATACTAAAACGGGTAGATGAAGTGAGAGATCTTGGCATACAAGTACACAGGTCCCTGAAGGCAGCAGTTCAAGTAGATAAGGTTGTAAAGAAGGCATATGGAATGCTCTCCTTCATTGGCAGAGATATAGAATATAAAAGTAAGGATATAATGTTGGAATTGTATAAAACACTGGTGAGGCCACAATTGGAGTATTGTGTGCAGTTCTGGTCACCACATTAAAGGGAGGACGTAAAAGCTCTGGAGAGAGTGCAGAGGAGGTTTACAAGAATGTTGCCAGGGTTAGAAAAGTGTAGCTACAAGGAGAGATTGGATAAATTGGGGTTATTTTCCTTAGAAGAAAGAAGGCTAAGAGGTGACTTGATTGAGGTGTACAAAATTATGAGGGGAATAGATAGAGTGGACAGGATAAAATTGTTTCCCTTGATGGAGAATTCTAGAACCAGTGGACATAGATTCAAGATAAGTAGCAGAAAGTGTGGGGGGACATGAGGAAGAACTTTTTATGCAGAGGGTAGTGGGTGTCTAGAATTCGCTGCCCAAGTTGGTGGTAGAGGCAGAAACTCTAAACTCTTTTAATAAGTACCTGGATCTGCACCTTAAGTGCTGTAAGCTGCAGGGCTATGGGCCGGGTACAGGAAGGTGGGATTAGAAAGGGCACCTAGGTGTCCTCAGGCTGGCATGGACAAGATGGGCCGAATGACCTCCTTCTGTGCTGTAACTTTTCTATGGTTCTATGGTTCTATCTACCATGACCTGGAATATGATTGCGACCTGCAGCTTTACCAAAACATGGAGCATTACTGTCTCTTCTGCTCCTGCATGCCATCTGGGTATGATTGACTTACTCAAAAGCATATCACTTTGACTGGGAATGGGGGCATGTAAATTGTTGGTGGCAATGGTAGCATCTAAATTTCTGGCACTGAAACTAGTGTGAACTTGGCTCCCATGCCATGGTTCCTGCTGAAATCCAATGGACTTCCCCTGCTGGCTCAGGAAAAGAACTCACTTGCAATTTGCAACTATCTCTTCCTGCCATTTCCATGGCTGTGGCTTCATCGCAGGCCTCGTTCTACATCAGCTTATTAGACTTAGGGCAGAATCATCCCAGATTTGCACTAAGTGTGATAGCGGGCATGAAAAAAGATGTTTTACCTGCCAGTCCCCATATTGTCCTCTTCCCTCCTCATAAATTATGCAGTCACGCGAATCACGCCAGATTGCTGGTGGCTGGTCTCCGACTTGTCCACCATGCCGTTACCTCGCCACTTCCTCACTCCAGGCGCCATATTTAAACTGCAGCTGCGCTCATAGTTCTCAACGCTTGCAACCCAGGACTGCTCTGGTGAAGACATGGCCCCAAAAGCCAAGAAGAATGCAGCCCCCGATTCAACGACACATCCCAGGCACACCTTTTGGATGCCCTGGAGGCCCACTGCGATGTACTGTAGCCTCGCTCTGGCCGCAGGAGATCCATCTGTCTTACCAATCTGGCTTGGGAGATGGTGTCAGAGGTGGTTAGTGCCAACGCTGCACACAAGAGGTCAGCCATCCAGTGCAGAAAAAGGATGAATGATCTAATCTTTGCTGCGAGGGTAAGTCAACCTTCTCATCACTCTCTACTCACAAGCCCACCACACATTCACTGGCACCTCACTCACTGCCAGCCCTAGGGACATTACCACCCAGTCTCTCACACACACCCTCTCATCTCCATGTGGCCTCATCTCCTCTGGAGATCGCCTCCTCATCCTGTCCATGGCTCCACTCAGCGCACACGCACGCCTGGCATCCTTCTCATTTGGCCTGGCATGCGCCTTCCTCACACTCTCCATCTGTCTTTATGCAGGGAAAAATTGCCTACAATCAATGGGAGAGGTCATAAAATCACAGAACCATAAAAATGTTACGGCGCAGAAAGAGGCCATTCAGCATATTTGCACTGGCCAAAAAGAGTAAAAAGAAACTAGCTACTCATTTTAATCCCACTTTCCAGCACCTGGTCCGTAGCCTTGCAGGTTACAGCACTTCAGATGCAGATCCGGGTACCTTTTAAATGAGTTGAACATTTCAACCTCAACCACCAACTGAGGCAGTGAATTCCAGACACCCATCAAAAAGTTTTTCCTCATGTCCCCCCTAATCCTTCTTCAAATCACCTTAAATTTATGCCCTCTGGTAATTGATCCCTCGGCTACAGGAAACAAGTCTTTCCTGTCTACCATATCTAGGCCCCTCATAATTTTGTACACCTCAATTAGGTCACCCCTTGGCCCAGAACTGCTCTGGTGAAGACATGATACCCCTTGGCCTCCTCTGTTCTAAGGAAAGCAACCCTAGCCTATCCAATCTCTCCTCATAGCTGCAATTTTCATGCCCTGGCAACATTCTTGTAAATCTCCTCTGCTCTCTCCAGAGCAATTATGTCCTTCCTATGATGCAGTGACCAGAACTGTACACAAAATTCCAGCTGTGGCCTAACCAACATTTTGTACAGTTCCATCATTACATCCCTGTTTTTGTATTCAACACCTCACCCAATGAAGGAAAGCATTTCATATACTTTCTTGACCACCTTGTCCACCTGTCCTGTCACCTTCAAGGAACTGTGGACATGCACTTCAAGATCTTTCACTTCCTTAACCCATCTCAATGACTTCCTATTTATTGTCTATTCCCTTGCTTTGTTTGCCCTCCCCAAATGCATTACCTCATACTTTTCCAGATTGAATTCCATTTACCACTTCTCCGCCCACTCAGCCAAATCATTGATATCATTCTGGATTCAACAGCTGTGTTCTTCACTATCAACTACACGGCCAGTTTTTGTGTCATTTGCAAATTTCCCAATCAGCCCCTCACATTTAAGTCTAAATCATTAATATATACAACAAACAGCAAGGGCCCCAACACTGAGCCCTGTGGAACACCACTGGAAACCATTTTCCATTCGCAAACCATTATCCTTTGTTTTCTGTCACTGAGCCAACTTTGGATGCAACCTGCCACATTCCCTTGTATCCCATGAAATCTCACTTTCCTGACCAGTCTGCCATGTGGGACCTTGTCAAATGCCTTACTGAAATCCATGTAGACAACGCCCACTGCATTACCCTCATCAAACTTCCTTGTTGCTTCCTCAAAAAATTCTATTAAATTAGTAAGATACGATCTTCCCCTAACAAAACCATGCCGACTATCCCTGATCAATCTGTGCCTTTCTAAGTGACAGCTTATCCTGTCTCTCAGAATTGTTTCCAATAATTTGTCCACCACCAAAGTCGGACTGACCAGTCCATAATTTCCTGACCTATTCCTTGCACCTTTTAAAGTAATGGTACAACATTCGCAGACCTCCAACCCTCTGGGTTCTCGCCTGTATCTAATCAGGATTGGAAGCTCTGAAGAAGAGTCATACAGACTCAAAACATTAATTCTGTTTCTCTCTCCACAGATGCTGCCAGACCTGCTGAGTTTTTCCAACATTTTCTGTTTTTATTTCAGATTTCCAGCATCCGCAGAATTTTGCTTTTGCTCATTAAGAATCCTGCCCACATCTTCTGCATTAACCCATAAATTACCATGTACATCTCTAATAGGCCCTACCTTTTCCTTAGTTATTCTCTTGTTCTTAATGTGCTGGTAAAACATTTTATGAATTTATTTGATTTTACCTGCCAATATTTTTTCGTATCCTCTCTGCTTTCCTAATTTCTATTTTTACTTCATCCCTGTACTTTCTACACTCCTCTAGGCTTTCTACAGTATTAAGTATTTTGTGACTGTCAGAAGCTTTCTTCTCCTGCTTCATCTTGGCCTGTATGCTGCTAGATAACCAGGGGACTCTAGATTTGGCAGTAGCAACATTTTTCCTTGTGTGGGTGCCCGCAGAATCCCGCCTTTGAATGCCTCCCACTGATTTGACACAGGTTTTCCTTCTAATAGCTGCATCCAATTCATTCTCGCCAGCTCACCTCTCAGCTTTGTAAAATCTGTCTTCCCCCAATTTAGAACTTCTACTCCTGTGCTATCTTTGTCCTTTTCCATCATGATGCTAAATCTAACTATATTATGGTCACTATCTCCAAAATGGTCCCCCACTGCTCCTTCATCCACTTGCCCAGCTTCATTTCCTAAGACTAAATCTTGCACCCCTTCTCTTTGGGCTTGTTACGTTTTGGGTGATAAAGTTCTCTTGAATGCGGTTCAATAATTTTGCACCCTCTGTGCCCTTCACACTCTTCATATCACAATTGGTATTAGGGTAGTTGAAGTCCTCAACGATTACTGCCCTATTGGTTTGCACTCAGAAATCTGTCTACATGTTCACCAGGTCCCAGACCAGGGATGGAGTGCCGGACATCAAGGTCCTCACTCCATTCAAGAGTCGCATAATGGAGCTGGCCGGAGGGATCGTGGACCGTTCCTGCGGCAACGCTGAGGTCAGCAGCAAGCATCTACGTGAGCATCCTGCACCATATCATCCCTCTGTTAACGTTACTCTGAGTCCACTGTTCTCTGTGTAACGTGGCTGCCAAGCAATAAGAATCTCGACTTTCTATCCTAGGCACATCTGCCACGTCGCTCTCAGACGACCTTGAATCCAACTCCAGTGCCAAGAGCACCTCGAATGAGGACCCTGAGGGCATCACCATTGAAGACCCATCATGGAGCTCATCTACACCCCCCACCAGTGCAGCTACACATACCTCATTGGGACCTAGATTTACAGCAGCCTCAGGGTCACAATCTGGTGAGCACAGCACACAATCTGTTCCACAACAGTTGGAGGCAGGGACATCTGAGGTCTCCGGGACTCGGAGGACTTCTGGAGGCAAGGAATCTGCTGAGCCCAAGTCAAATGATAAGCCTCTGGACTCAGTCCTTAATCAGTTCTTGAAGCTGCAAAGACAATCACGGAATCATCAGGAAGGGGTGTCTGGTACACTCCTCATATTGCAAGAGGCAATGGAGGAGTCCTTCCACCTGCAGTCTGAGGTGATAGCACTGGCAGGCCGATGCACCGAGATCAACACTGACAGGATGGAGGCCGCCATGGAGACCTTGTTCCAGGCCATCATTCCCACACTGCTGTGCTGGCTGAACTCCAGTGCTGATGCCATAGTTGGCCTCCAATAGTGTCAACACGAGAGGGGTGCAGGGCACCTTGATCTTACTCCAGCTTCCCCTTCTCCTCAAGGAGTCAGCCAGGGGCCTTTGGGCACCCATAGAGAGTACAACCAGCAGCTCAACACCCCAGGGCCATCCACCCAGGTGACTCCTGTCTGGCTGATCCAAATCCCCTCTTCCTGTGACCCCATCATCTCCAGCTCCACAGGCCAAGAAAGGTGCACCTGACCCACAGCAGGATACCCAAAGCAGGCCAGTGCCCTCTATGTCTTGGCCCTCCAAAGGACACCCGTCAAAGTCATCATAGATAGGCTGCCCCAACCTCCACTGTGGATGTCAGAGGAGAACCAAGGCATAGCAGCAGGGTTAGGAAAGTTAAGATGTAACTTCTTTGAGTCAATCAAATAAACTAAATTAACAAAATCAGGGACAAAGTAAAAAGCAGTCCCTTAAAGGGAAACTGCAAAAACAAAGACAAAATTTAAAGGAATCTTGCAAATATTAAATTATTAAACCAAAATGTGATTAACAAGGTCAATAACACACCCCAGTCCCCGTGGTGCCCAATGAGCATGGAGGGCCTCAACAGTGCCGGCAGATACCGCGTGCTCCCTCTCCAGCGACCCCCTGCCGCGAACATAGCCATGGAAGAGGGGCAGACAGTCGGGTTGGACAACCCCCTCGATTGACCGCTGCCTGCACCTGTTATTGGCCAACTTGGCCAGGCCCAGCAGCAGGTTCACAAGGAGATCCTCCTCCCTCCTGGCCCCCCTCCGCATCGGGTGAAAGTTAAGATGTAGTTGCACTGCATGGGCACAGGTGTTAATCACTTGTATATAATGTTCACTATTGTAAATAAACTCCCAAGAATGTCTCCTTGCCTATGGCACCTTATTATGATGAGCAGTGTTTGTGTCATTCAGATGTGAAACCTTGGTTCCTGCACAAGATAAAGGCAAGTGTCTCAATCCAGAGCCTTTCCCCTGTGCAGTGTGTAACCTTCAAAGTAAAGTGATGGCCTAGCTTCACACTCACGGGACACATCAGTGATGCCTGCATCCCAATGGTGCTTGTCATTGCTACCAGGATGTCATGGGCAGGCATCACAGAGTTCTGTCATTCTCTCCATGTATTCTCAGCACCTTTGAGCTTGGGCTGGCCCCCCAACTCTTCAGCATCTGTGTCCGATGACGGTGTGGTCCTGAAGGGGACAGGTGCTGAAGGCTGACAAAGGATCAGGTGCATTTAAAGTTTCATGGCTGCATCTCCATGATATGATCCTGATCTTAGAGCACAAGTGAGCTGCCCTCAGCCCGGCAAGAGTCAGACATTCACAGAGACAATATAAAGATCTATGGAGTGTCCTCACTGCATGTCATTATCATCCTCCTGGAATATTGCAACTGTTAGGGCCTTCGCTGTGCCTCTGTGACATGAGCCTGATCACTGAGGGTATGTATGCTGCCATCAGCCACACAGGAGTCAAACGTTCACAGATGCAAGATGAGGATGTCAGGACTGTCCACACTGGATCTCATCACCATCTTCCACAAATCTTGTGGCTATGAGGGCCTTATGACTGTGCCTGCCTTGCCTGGCCAATGCAATGGCCTCATCACCAGCAATCTCACCTTCAAGGACCTCATCACCTTCATCCCCTTTGACATTCTCCTCATCGGAGGAGATGGGCAGGTCTTCCATCTCCTCCTCAGCCAGGTCCTCCCCCAGTTGCAGTGCCAGGTTGTGTAGCACACAGCAAGCTAGGATGATGTGCGACATCCTCTGGGTCTGTATTGCAGTGCTCCACCAGACCTGCCGAGGCACAGGAACCATATTTTTAATATGCCTATCTTTTGCAAAGTCCGGGCAGCAGCATGAGACTCGTTGAACCATCTCTCTGCTGCAATCTGAGGCCACCGCACGGGCATCATGAGCCACATCTTCTGTGGGTAGCCCTTGTCCCCGAGGAGCCAAACCTGCAGCCTCTGTGGACCCTGGAAGATGTCAGGGATCTGAGAACTCTAAGGATGTAGGAGTCGTGGATGCTCCCTGGGAATCATGCACAGACCTGTAGGTTGCGTATGTGATGGTTACAGACCAGTTGAACATTCAGCGAGTGGAAGCCCTTGTGGTTGACCTAATTGACTGCTTGTTGCCAGGGAGATCTAAGCACCATGTGAGTGCAGTCGATGACACCCTGCACCTGTGGAAAACCAGGCAGCTCCCTAAAACGCACATTAATTTGCAATCTGTACTTGAGAGGCGAAAAGTTTTGGTGCATTTTCTGGCACATTCATGCTCTTGTGTTGCTTGAGTGGGCAGAAATGCTTCATAGGCCTGACTCCAAGCATGTCAATGGAGCTGCTGCTGAATGGTCTCAGCTGCAGAGGAATGTTCATTTTTGACAAGCTTTCTAATGTGCGTGATCACCTCCCTCACCCTCTGCCCCACCTGCCCCTCCCCCCAGCATGTGCCTGTGTACTTCCTTCAGTCTTCCTTCAGAACTTGCTGCTCAAGAAAGTGTTCCAAAAACGCCCTTTGAGCTCATCTTCTGGGCTACCTTTGCCAATTGATTTGTCCAATCACCCATGATATCTCCATACCTGTCTCACAAGCTCCCATTATTTCTTCTTGCGTATCCAGTCCTATAGTGTAGTCACTGATAGGGTGCCTGTAAACCACTCCCACAAGTGACTTCTTACCTTTGCTATTTCTTATCGTTACATACACTGATTCTACATCTTGGTCTTTAGAAGTAAGGTCACCTCTCTCTATTGTACTAATGTTATCCTTAATTAACAGATCTACCCCCCTCTACCTTTTCCTAGCTTCCTGTACTTCTGAAATTTCATGTACCCTTTAATATTCAGATCCCAGCTTTTGTCATCTTGCAGCCTTGCCTCTGTAATGATTATCAGATCATACATATTTATTAATATTTGAGCTGACAATTCATCCAATTTGTTATGAATGCTACGCACATTTAGATACAGAGCCTTTAGTTCTATATTTTAACTATTTTAGCAGCCTTATCTGCTGGCACACCCTTAACTACGCTGTAGCCCTTCCTAACAGACTCTGATTATCATTATGCTTATTGCTACCCTGCTCTCTTGCCTTGTGTGCTTCCTTTAATTTATCACATCTTCCCTCACTTGAATCCTCGCCCCCACCCCTCCACTATTTAGTTTAAAGCCCTGGTTCTTTTCCCATTTTTTCTAAATACCTTATACTCTGCAGCATTTAACTGTCAATCTTGTTCTTTATACAGCCCAAATTTTAGTTACCCTCATTACATCTGATTTCTCTCTGTGAATTATTGTCGCCAATTCTCCCATTTTATTTTGCATGCTGTGTCTATTACTGTGCAGGCCACTTAATTTGTTTTCATTAATAGTTTGTTTTGTTTTATTTCTTCAGCTTTTTGTACTTATGTGCTGCAATTTTATCTGTTCCCTGGCCATTTAAGTTACCCTTATTGCTGACCATTTATGATACCCTTATTCCTCACCTTGGCCTGACCTTTATCGGGCAACTAGGTTAACCAGGGATTGTCCAGGTGACTCCTTCAATAGATTTATGAGATGTTTAAGCAATGCTTCAGATGTTTGAGCTGCTCTGGATTAGATGAGGTTGTGGGAGGGGTGGGGGGGTAGGGGGTTGAAATTACTTACAATATGGACACGAGAAAGTGTCCAACATTACAAGAGTATGCTGCCTGCTGCACAATATCACTATGGGCAGAGGCCTGAGCACATAATTTGCTGTGAAGCAGTGAAAAACATTGCCGGGCCAGGAAGACATATATTTATAAGTATACTTGAGGTATCAGCGGCAGAGGAGCCAGAAGGAAGAGTGATACCCTAGGTTCTCATACTAAATTTCTTCCTTTAAACTCTGTTTATGGATCTTACAACAGTCATCAAAACAAATTTGCCATTTGGATCTCCTAATTGCTTGCCTTTCAGATGTATTTGCTGTCTTACATCACTCCTACTGTAGTTGACTGTCTTTCTGTGAGGTCATTGAAAAAGAAATCGACTGAAATCTAATAAGTGAATTGTATTGTTTATATTTGTGAGATAGTTGATGGGATATGCTTTCTCTGAACATGGCAACCTTGAAAAAAAATCACAAAAGCTGACATGCCTGCATAAAAACTGACAACACAAAGACAGCTTATAATTTAAAATTAGCCTGAAATATAGACCAAGGCTAATGGCTTAATTCCTTTCTTATTTTATGGCATTTCAGAATTCTTACTTGTTTCTAAAAATCACATTCTACTGTTTGGTGTGTTTTTGTGTGAAAACTAAAACCCACTAGCTATCTATATGACACAAATGAGGATTTTTTTGTGCAGTTTCGTTTTGGTGACTGTTGCCTTAAATTCAGGATATAAGCAGTTTTATCAGATACAGGCTGGAGAGAGGATTAATTCAAATTTGAACAGTAGTAGGCTATTGGTTCAGTTTATAGCTGACCTTAGGGATCCTGTTTTAAGTTTGTGTAGTTAGCTATTCAAAATCCAGGAATATTGGTCATGCTTTTCTGGTTCTAAATCTTGGCAATAGCTGGGGAAAATCAATCTGAAACTATCAGAGGAGGGATTCTGAGAAAGAGAAAGTTGAGTTCAAATTCCAAGAAACAGTCCTGATTAATTGGGCTTCTACAAGTCGATGATAGACACTTAAAAGGGATGAGGAATTGAGACCATAAGAAATGAGAGACAAAATAATCTACAGCATGAAGGCTAGAAAAGATCCCAAAACACTTGTCACGGTTATTATATGGCTCATTGATTCTGTACATGGTGCATAGTGGCTGAGTAGACATGGTGACCATAGAGGAGGCTTGAAGGCCATGGATGGGGCATGGGGAGTGGGTGAGGGGGGTGAGGGTGTGGGACTGTATTTTCATTACTGAGGCATGTAGTTGGGAAATTTCCTGACTCAGCAGACCCACCTCAGTTTAAAATGCCCCCTTATGTGCAATTTTCACTCTAGGGAGGCAGGGACAGGAGAGAGTCAGACCCACCAACCTTGGAAGCAAACTGTAGGTGGCCACAAGGGCGGGCAAGTGCTGAGGTAGTCTGGCTAGTAGGCCTGCCTTAGTTCTTTGGGACATTGTTCCAGTTGTATTAAAAGCGGGTAGGCCCTCTAGCCCTTACTCCTCACATACTCTCACATCTTCCCACCCACACACCATGCTTCCTTATTCCCTCTCCATGCCGTCCATAACCCTTTCATGTCCATTCACCTATTATGCACTCTGTACAGAATCAATGAACTATATAATAAAAATGGCAAGTGTTGAAATACCGAGGAAAAAAAGCTCATCCAGAAATCTGTTTGGAAAAAAAACTGTGGTTCCTACAACCCTATGAAAGTGTTAATCAGACAAGGCCATTATACTGTCAGTAACAGAAACTTTACCCACTTTATGCCTCTTAATCTTATCAAAATAAACATACAGACATTGACAAAAGAGATCATAGAAAGAATAGCTTATTATAACCTTATAAAGATGTCAATTATGCAAAATAAAAACTCACCTTTAGTTTGTCAAACAGACTCCTGCTGAGCTAATGCATTTGTGTGTCTTGGAGCTCAGCCAAGCATTCATTATGAGCCCAGGTGGAGAACCAGATATCTGGTCATATGTTTCTGCTGATACAGTTCCCAGAGGGTTCAATCCACAAAAATTGCAGAGCAGGCTATGAGATGCCTACCCCTCCAATGGAGCCAGCCAGGTCAGGAGTGCAGGATGTGGCATCCTGAAAATTGCCAGCACTGGGAATGGGCATCTTGGAATCACCATTTTTGAATAGCTCTAGAGTCGGCCCAACTTCGTGAAAATCCAGAATTAGTACCCAGGCACAACTCAGTGGCATTCCCTCTACTTGGCACTTGGAATAAACCCCAGGTCTCAGTGCCAAATTATATGGGGCCTTGTGGACTAGAGGCAATGACTAAGAAATACCTTTAAACACAAGACATACCAACAACACTGGAGTGACATAGATTCAGATTCCTGGGGCCAACTTTTAAACAGAGGATAACGGCCTGGCTTTGCAACAGGAGGCATGTTGTGTGCTATGTTGAGGGTGGGGATGGTGATGTTGTTGTGAAGTTGGGAAACGCGAAAGAATGGGCTTCCTGAATATTCTGCAGAATTTAACTTTCTTTTTTATTCATTCACGGGATGTGGGCTTCATTGGCTAGACCAGCATTTATTGCCCATCTCTAGTTGCCCTTGAAAAGGTGGAGTTGAGCTGCCTTCTTGAACCGTTGGAGCCCATGTGGTGTAGGTACACCCACAGTATTGTTACAAAAGGAGTTCCAGGAAATTGACCCAGAGACAGTGAAGGAACAGCGATATATTTCCAAGTCAGGATGGTGAGTGACTTGGAGGGGAACTTACAGGTGGTGGTGTTCCCATCTATCTGCTGCCCTTGTCCTTCTAGATGATTGTGGCTGTGAGTTTGGAAGGTGCTGTCTAAGGAGCTTTGGTGAATTCCTGCAGTACACCTTGTAGTTGGTGCACACTGCTGCTACAATGCTTCGCGGTGGAGGGAGTGAGTGTATGTGGATGCGGTGCCAATCAAGCGGGCTGCTTTGTCCTGGATGGTGTCAAGCTTCTTCAGTGTTGTGGGAGCTGCACTCATCCAGGCAAATGGGGAGTATTCTGTCATACTCGTGACTTACACCATAAGACCACAAGATGTAGGAGCAGAAGTGGGCCATTCGGCCCAGCAAGCCTGCTCTGCCATTTAATGAGATCATGGCTGATCTGATAACCCTCAACTCCACTTTCCTGCCTTGCCCCATAATCTTTGATTCCCTTACTGTTTAAAAATCTGACTATCTCAGCCTTGAATTTACTTAACAACCCAGCCTCTACAGACCTCTGCGGTAAAGAATTCCACAGATTCACTACCCTCTGAGAGAACAAATTCCTCCTCATCTCTGTTTTAAATAGGTGTCCCCTTACTCTGAGATTATGCCCTCTGGTCCTAGACCTCTCCCACAAGGGGAAACAACCCCTGAGCATCTACCCTGTCAAGCCCCCTAAGAATCTTACATGTTTCAATAAGGTCGCCTCTCATCCTTCTAAACTCCAATGAGTACAGGCCCTATCTGCTCAACCATGGATCAACCTAGTGAAGGTTCTATGGACAGCTTTCAATGCCAGGATATCTTTCCTTAGATAAGGGGACCAAAATTGTTCACAGTATTCTAGGTGTGATCTGACTCGTGCCTTGTATAGTTCTAGCAAGGCTTCCCTATTTTTACACTCTGTTCCCCTTGAAATAAAGGCCAACATTCCATTTGCCTTCCCTATTACCTGTTGAACTTGTATGTTAGTTTTTTGGGAATCATGCACAAGGACTCCCAAATCCCTCTGTGCTGCAGCCTTCTGCAGTCTTTCTCCATTTAAATAATATTCAGATCTCTATTCTTCCTGCCAAAGTGCATAATCTCACATTTTTCCACATTCTATTCCATCTGCCAAGTTTTTGCCCACTCACTTAACCTGTCTATATCCCTCTGTAGTCTCCTTGTTGGTTGCCTTCCCACCGATTTTTGTGTTTTTGTGACTTGTGCCTTGCAGATGGTGGACAGACTTTGGGGAGTCGGGAGATGAGTTACTCGCTGCAGGATTTCTAGCCTCTGACCTGCTCTTGTAGCCACACTATTTATATGGCTAGTCCAGTTCAATTTCTGGTCAATGGGAACTCCCAGGATGTTGATGGAGGGGGGGTTATGTGATGGTATTGCCATTGAAAGTCAAAGGGTGATGGTTAGATTCTCTCTTGTTGGAGATGGTCATTGCCTGGCACTTGTGTGGCTTGAATGTCACTTGCTATTTGTCAGCCCAAGCCTGGATATTGTCCAGGTCTTGCTGCATTTGCACATGGACTGCTTCAGTGTCTGAGGAGTCACGAATGGTGCTGAACATTGTGCAATCATCAGTGAACATTCCCACCTCTGACCTTATGATGGAAGGAAGGTCATTGATGAAGATGGTAGGACCCTGAACAACTCCTGCAGTGATGTCCTGGAGCTGAGATGACTGATCTCCAACAACCACAACCATCTTCCTTTGTGCTAGGTATGAATCCAACCAGCAGAGAGTTTTCCCCCTGATTCCCATTAACTCCAGCTTTACTAGGGCTCCTTGATGCCACACTCAGTCAAATGTGGCCTTGGTGTCAAAGGCAGTCACTCTCACCTCACCTCGGGAGTTCAGCTCTTTTGTCCATTTGTGAGCCAAGACTATAATGAGGTCAGACGCTGAGTAGCCCTGGCAGAACCCAAACTGGGCGTCAGTGAACAGGTTATTGCTCAGCAAGCGCCGCTTGATAGCACTGTTGATGACCCCTTCCATTACTATACTCATGATCGAGAATAGACTGTTGGGACGGTAATTGGCTGGGTTGGAATTGTCCTGCATTTTGTATACCTGGGCAATATTCCACATAGCCGGGTAGATTCCAGTGTTGTAGCTGTACTGGAACAGCTTGGCTAGTGGCAGGGCACGTTATGGAGCACAAGTCTTCAGTACTATTGCCAGAATATTGTCAGGGCCCGTAGCCTTTGCACTATCCAATGCCTTCAGCCGTTTCTTGATATCACATGGAGTGAATTGAATTGGCTGAAGACTGGCATCTATGATGCTGGGGACCTCCGTAGGAGGCCGAGATGGATCATCCACTTGGCACTTTTGGCTGATGATTGTAGCAAATACTTCAGCCTTATCTTTTGCCCTAATGTGCTGGGCTCCCCCATCATTGAGGATGGGGATATTTGTGGAGCCTCCTCCTTCAATGAGTTGTTTAATTGTCCACCACCATTCACAATTGGATGTGGCAGGACTGCAGAGCTTAGATCTGATCCGTTGGTTGTGGGATCGCTTCGCTCGGTCTATCATTTGCTGCTAATGCCGTTTGGCACGCAGGTAGTCCTGTGTTATAGTTTCACCAGATTGACATGTCATTTTTAGATACGTCTGGTGCTGCCCCTGGCATGCCCTCCTGCATTCTTCATTGAATCAGGGTTGATCCCCTGGCTTGATGGTAACAGTAGATTGGAGGATATGCCAGATTGTTACAGGTTACAGATTGTGTTCGAGTGCAATTCTGCTGCTGTTGATGGCTCACAGCGCCTCATGGATGCCCAGTCTTGAGTTGCTAGATCTGTTCGAACTCTATCCCATTTAGCATGGTGGTAGTGCGCACACCACGATGGAGGGTATCCACAATGTGCGGTGGTCACTCCCACTGATACGGTCATGGACGGATGCATCTATGACAGGTAGGTTGGTGAGAATGAGGTCAAGTATGTTTTTCCCTTTTGTTGGTTCCCTCACTACCTGCCACAGACCCGTCTAGCAGTTATGTTCTTTGGGACTCAGCCAGCTCGGACAGTTGTGGTGCTACCAAGCTACTCTTGGTGATGGACATTTAAGTACCCCACCCAGAGGCAGGGTGGGGGGGAACAGCAGCTGAGCAATAACCTGTTCACTGACGCGCATTTTGGGTTCTGCCAGGGCTACTCAGCGCCTAACCTCATTACAGTCTTGGCTCACACATGGGCAAAAGAGCTGAACTCTCGAGGTGAGGTGAGGGTGACTGCTTTAATATTTTGAGGGTGTTTTCCTTCCAGAACAAACCTGCTCATAGGGTGAAAACCAACGAGAGCAGATTTTTGTACTTGAGGATGAAAGAGATTGTGGGGGAGGTCCAGTTGGTGATGTGGAGGATCCAATGGTGATCCTGCAATCCAAATTGCAGGGGGAAATCCTGTGGTGGCCCAGAGGTCCTCCAGATCGTTATGGGGTGTGTTATGTACTGTATGTCTTGGTTTAGCTTGCCATAGATTTGCAAGTCAGTGCATTATGGGATCACAGAATCCATTTTGTTAGTTCAGTTTCTGAAGTAAAATAAACAAAAGCACAATGTTCAACCACCTCCACGCCTATGTGAGTATTGATTAATCTTGAAAAAGTTGTGGCAGTACCAATATTAAAACATAATAGGGGGTGTGTCGTGAAGGGGGAAGCATCCAATGGTGGTCCAAAAGGAGTATAGATTCAGAACAGATCGATCAACTCAAAACTGGGTATCCGTGGGCTGCTGTGGGCCATCAGCAGCAACAGAATTGTATTCCACTACAATGTGTAACCTTATGGCGTGCCATATCCCTCACTCAGCTATGATCATCAAAACAAGGACCAAACCTAGTTCAACAAGGTGTTGATGCACCAGGCATGGTGGCAATTCCAAGGTGCCAGCCTGTTGAAGTTACAACACAGGACTATGTGCATGCTGAGCAGCAGAAGCAGCATGTTATAAACAAAGATAAGTAGTCCCACAACCAATGGATCAGGTCAAAGCTCTGAGTCCTGTTACATCCAATTATCAAAGGTGATGATGGAAGAGGTTCGACAAACATTCCCATTTTCATTGACGGCAGAGCCCAGCACATCAGTGCAAAGGCAAGGCTGAAGCATTCATAACCATGCTCAGGCAGAAGTGCTGAGTGGATGACTCATATCGGCCTCCTCCTGATGTCAGATGACAGTCTTCAGCCAACCCAATACTTTTCATGCGATCTTAAGAAACAGCTGAGTGCCCAGGATACAGCAAATGCTATGAGTCCTCACAACATCCCAGCTGTAGTGCTAAAGACTTGTGCTTGAGACCTAGCTTAGGTATGTTCTGCTCACAAAAAGAACAAATTCAATCCAGCCAATTATTACCCCATCAGATGACTCTCAATCATCAGCAAAGCGAAAGTGTTATGGACAGTGACATGAAGCAGCATTTGCTCACCAATGCTCAGGTTTGGTTCCACCATAACCATTTGGCTTGGGACCTCATTAAAGCCTTGGTCGAAACATGAACAAAAGAGTTGAATTAAGGTTAAAGTGGCTGCCCTTAACATCAAGTCAGCATTTGACTGAATGTGGCATCAAGGAATTTCATAAAATTGAAGCCAATGGGAATCAGTGAAGCAATCAGTGCCCTCATGCAGCAAGACCCGGTCAACATTCAGGCTTAGGCTGATAAGTGGCAAGTGTTACAAGCACTGTAGCGACCAATAACATTTAAAAAGAAATTCAAACTTCCAGTTAATAGCTGAAAAGGATGACACAACAAAATTTCATGTTTAAGAATTTTACTGTAGCAAATTACTAAAAACATTATTAACTAAACACTATTTTTGTAGGCAACTTATACTTTAAACAGAAAGTAATGTTCCCTATTTATACTTATCACATATCTCCACAGATTTATTGTCCTTATAGCAAAATGTCCAGAGTCACTTCCAGAGTTCATGTTATCCTGTTTCACCAAGTAGTAACTTCAAGTGACCATCTCCAGTGCTCCCCTCAATTTTTGGAGTTTCCCAAATCCACTACCAGCAATAAAACCTGCTCTGATGATTCTTCTTCCCTCCTTACCACATCAGGATGAATCTCAGATCCCTTTGATTGCTGTGGAAAGCGTCTCTTTGACATATCCAGCTTTGGTATGTCTCAAAGAGCCTGGAGCCTCTTCTCTCTGCTGACCACACCAACTGCTGTTCTTTTCCATTTATTTATTCATTCATGGGATGTGGGTGTGGCTGGCTAGGACAGCATTTAATTGCCCATCCCTAATTGCCCTTGAGAAGATGGTGGTGAGCCACCTTCTTGAACCTCTGCAATCCATGTTGTGTACAGATACCCACAATGCTGTTAGGAAGGGGCTATCAGGATTTTGACCCAGTGACAGTGAAGGAACAGTGATATAGTTCCAGGGATGGCTTGTTGGGGAACTTACAAGTGGTGGTGTTCCCACACATCTGCTGCTCTTGTCCTTCTGGGTGGTAGAGGTCACAGATTTGGAAGGTGCTGTCAAAGCAGCCTTGATGAGTTGCTGCAGTGCATCTTCTAGATGGTACACACTTCTATCACTGTGCACCGGTGGTGGAGGGAATAAATGTTTAAAGTGACGGATGGGGTGCCAATCAAGCAGGCTGCTTTGTCCTGGATGGTGTCGAGTTTCTTGGGTGTTGTTGGAGCTGCACTCATCAAGGAAAATGGAGAGTATTCCATCACACTCCTGACTTCCTCCTTTTTTCTCTTCTGCCCAAAAGCTTGGAGATGGCAAGTCTATTTACTGTTAGCAAAGCTGCCTTTGCCTTTTGTTCCCAGGTGTGAGAACTTGGCACCTGATTCAGCAGGTCCCTTGACTTAGCCAGGCAAGATCTGGAATAGTCTTATGACCCCTTTCATTTTAACCTAAGTTTAAAGACACAGTCCAAAACACAATAATCTTACAAACATCATGATTGTGTCACAAGTAACATTCGTGCCACACAAGTGCCAGGTGTCATGACAGGTCCCTGGGTGAGGTTCCCCTAATTTGTTATGATCCCAGATGAGGAGGGATGAACTGGCTCGCCTTCTTTATTCAACCTCCTCAGTTGGTCGCAACAAGATTAATTTAAAAAGGATCCCTTCTCTCATGGATATCTTTGCCCAGTCCAAATGTATTTACATTCTAAAAAGGAGCCAATTTTACCAGGCTGTCCTGAGCCAAAGAAAGAGTGAGTTTATTAGTTACTAAATGCAAGAAAATATAATAAAAGTGCAACACACATACACCTAGATTAGAAATTAGAAATTGAGTCCAAAAATAAAAGTTAAAAAGATACACAAATCAGTCCTTTGGCATGTCCGTGAGGAGTAAATGGTGAAATGTTACGGCCGTTAAGTTGGGGTGATTCCGGTAGTGCTGACTTGGGCAGTTGAGCAATTGGTTTGGAGATTCTTGGTTCTGCAGTTAGCAGAAAGGAGTTGTACTGTTTCCTTTTCAACTGTGGCTTTGCTGACTCGTGCCTTACTTCCAGCAATCAGAGAGAAAGTTTTTTTTTTACCTGCGAGCGCAGGGATGCCCAGTTGGCGTTCTTCAGCTGTGACTTTCACAGCACACACACACACCAGAACAGAACAGACTGGTACACAGAACTAGGGTTGCAGTTGGTTTGTTTAATCCCTTTCCTTGTGTATTCCTGGAAGGGAAAAAACAAACATGCCTTTCGCCCAGATCTGTTTTCTTTTCAACTCAGTTCATGCTCACAGTCTGGGTTATAAGTCAACAGGAGGTGGTTTCGGCTGAGGTGGTAATCATTTTCCATTATCTCCACAACCACAGGAGATTACAGTTCAATTTGCATTGTATATTTTCCTTTGAAGTGCCTCTGTATGAAGCAGGCCGTGTCATACCTTTTAAGTACAACATTCCATACTCTGAACTAGTTAGTCAATTAATCCACATAGGAATTTTCCAGCAGGTGGTTACCTTATGGTCTCAGCCAACTTTTGCTTGTATGTCCTTTTTTTAAAAAAAAACACGTCTTACTTAAAAATTCAATATGTCCATAAGTAATTCGGAGATAGAATCCGTGGCCATGACACAGGCAATGGCCTTCTTCAACATGAGAGAACCTGAGAGCCTCCCCTTGACATTCAGTGGCATTGCCATTGCTGAACCTCCAACTATCAATATCTTGGTCATCACCTTTAACCGGAAACTTAACTAGAACAGCATCACAGATATTGTTGTTATTAGAGTAGGCCAAGGGCTGGGAATTCTGTGGTAAGTGATTCCCCAAAGCCTCTACAAGGCACAAATCAGGAGTGTTTTGGAATACTCTCCACTTGTCTGGATGAGTGCAGCTCCAACAATACTCAAGAAGCTCTACACCATCCAGGACAGAGCAGCCTGATGGAATGTGCCCCCCCACCCCCACATCCACAACATTAAGCATTCACTCCCTCCACCACTGGCATACCATGGTAACAGTGTGCTCAAACTGTGATTCAAGAAGGCAGCCCTCCTGCTCAAGGGCATTTAGGCATGGGCAGTAAATGCTGACTTTGCCAGCGATGCTGACATCCCATGAATGAATAAAAAACAACTGTATAGCTCTGCAAAAGAGCTGGTGTCGATTTGATGGGCCAAATGGCTTTCTTCTGTGCTGCACTACTCTATGATACTATAGTGCAATGTAATCCACACCCTAGGTTTGTTCTGCCATTTCTGACCTGATAACAGATGTCTGCACTACACTTGACAATGGAACACATTTCTTTGGGGCAGATAATTGGGTTCCCACGAGGTGCCACATACATCTCATAAATGGCTGTATGACTCTAAGTAAACAAAAACTGTACAGACAGGGACAGCAGTGGAGAATCCATGTTGGAGGCCATAGGACACTCTAAACTCTGTTCTTCTGGATCCACATGATGAAGAGGATACTTCTGAACCAGACACATGCAATGTACTGGCAGGAGTTCCAATCATATTGTTCACCTTTGCAGGGAGATTGGAGGAGTTTGTCTCAAGCAAGAGTGGCATGATGTCACAGTCCTTTGCAATGATGTCTTCGGCCATGGAAAGAATGTCCACTTGCATGGAGCTTCAAATGTGGCAATCAAATGAGTGCCTCACAATTTGAATGACACCTTAAATAGAATGCATGATGTAGTATAAAGGTCTGCCACTAAACATGGTTAACATGAGATTGAGTACAATACTGCCCACACCATGATGTAAGTGAACACATGACCTGCACCTAGGGATCGGTGTAATGTTGGACAGAGCCATGTGTAGAAGTAGGCATGGAGACAGCTCCTAGCTTGGAGCCTTACTGTACCTATGTATTTAGTTCCTAGTAATTAATAAATAAATACATGTATATAGTTTCTAGTAGTTAATAAATACATACTGACCTATCTAAGACTATAAATAGCTTTATAACTCTGACTGAACTATGCCCAACACCTTACAACATGACAACTCAAAACCTTGCAGAGACTGCGGAAGAAAATTAAAATCCTGGAAAACTGAAGGAAACATCAAAGAATCATTCAGACCTGAAGAAAAGCTCAAGACGATTCCTTGGATACATGATTGCTTCAGGTCTGGATAAAAAGACAGAAGCTGAACAAGTTAACACAAGCTTTATTCAGTAGGCCCGATAGCCAACGAGATAATAGCTAAACAAGAAATCAACGAATCACATGCAAAATTTGAAGTGCTAAAATCATTTGACACTTATTTTAACCTCAAAAGTAACAAAACTTTTGAAAGAGCTAAATTGAATAAATGTGTCCAACAGCCAGGAGAACCTGTCGACTCTTTCATTAATGAGCTGTATAGAATGGCTGAAGACTGTAATTACGGTGACTTGAAATCTGAGCTAATCAGGGATGGAATAGTTGTAGAAGTGGTGGACAATGCACTCTTGGACGTACTTCAAATGAAGGAAGATCTAACCCTTGAGAAAGCCATCCAGATTGTCAGGCAATCTGAATTCCATCTGCAGCATAGATCCATATTAAGGGGAGAAAGCAAACCATGGTACAAAGTAAACCTAACTGTCCAGTTAGTGAAACAGCACAGAAACAGGGACAGTCCAGGCCAAAGGAAACAATATCCTAACCAGCCAATAGACCGACCATGCCAGCACTATGGAGCAAAGCATCCCCGCAGCCGTGATCAGTGTCTGGCAATTTCAACCCAATGTTTTCAATGTAACTAAATAGGACACTTCAGGAAGCTGTGCAAAGCCAAAACACCAAAAATCATAGAAAATCTCAAGAGAACTCATGAGGTTAAAACAGCACACAAGAGAACACACAACCATGCTGCTTGGGCAAGAGCAAAGATCCTGGATTTCTATTCTGGAATGCAGACATCTTGGTTAATGGCCATATCGCAAACTTTAAATTGGACACAGGAGCCAGCATTATGGTCCTATCGGCCAAAGAACCATGGCTGAGAGACCTTTGGCTATGAATAGCCGACACACCACTTTATAAATCTGGAGGAATGCAAATTTCAGTTGTAGGCATGATTTTGGAACCATTAAAGTATGGCAGCAAACAAATCTTTGAGCTGATGTACGTCATCTGTAACCAGTCTTTTTCTCTCTTGAGCAGAGGTACCTGTGTAGTCCTGAATCTCCTCAAGCAACTACTGTTGTAATATGACAGTCAAGAGAGGAACCAGCAACGAGAAGAGCCTCAACCTACAGCTCCAACACCAGTTGGAGAGATAAATCTTAAGACCACAGAGCAGACGCTGCAATGTCCAGCCAGCATGACAGTGCCACAAGCGCTGTTAGAACCGAGTAGCAGCCATCCATTGATGACAGTACACCACACAGCCAAATGCAAAGGTGAGCTTACCACCAAGTCACACCCTTACAACAGAAAGAGCCGTCATCCATCTTGGTGTGCATCAAAGCAAGCCGCACAAAGGAAGAAGAGAAAAAACCATTATAGAGATGGGCCCAGAGTTCGTCCGTTCCATAAAGAGTGCGATAAACCAAACGCCATCTATCACTACAATTGGGGAATCGACAAAGCGATTCAATGCCAAAGAATGGAAAAAGAGGATGAAAAGACACCCCAATGCCAGAACAACCTCCGATTCAACAAGGTTTACCTGCAGCAACAGAGCCCACCGCTCCTCCAGCAGTAGTGAAAACAAGATATGGAAGTGTTATAAGGCTTCCAGGCTGTCTGAACCTATGAACTCAGAGACTTAAGGACAGGAGATGAGATAGTAGTAATGATGTAATACATGGGGTTATCTGGGATAACTTGAAATACATTGGATAAAGACTTTAGGGGAGGCGTAGTATAAAGGTCTGGCACATAAAGAGTTAACGTGGGACTGAGTACAGTACCACTCAGAGTGATGTAAGAGAACATATGACCCACACCTAGGGTTCAGTGTGATGTTCGACAGAACCGTGTGTAGAAGCAAGCATGGAGACAGCTCTTAGCTTGGACCTTTACTGTACCTATGTATGTAGTTTCGAGTAGTAAATAAATACTTACTGTTGAACTTCCTCAGACTACAAATGCCTAAATAAGACTTACCGAACTATACCCAACACTTTACAACACATGAAACCCCAGCCTTCATCAGCCCACCAATCTTGAGCAAAGTATTCTCCAGCTCATGCAATCGTGGAAGTGTGGGTGGGCCATGAGAGGGATGATGGTGAAAGTGGATATGAAAGTGAGGACTCAGCTCAAAGCATTTCCTCTTCTTGCCTGTTGCTCCTTCCCTCTGTCAATACCCCATATGGTGCCTCTTGTCAAGTCTGGTAGCAAAGTCTGCCCCTACACAGGTGCAGGTGGAACAGTCTTTAGTGGGGTCCTCACAAGCTTCAAGACACCGAGGACATCAACCAGGAGCATCTCAGCAGTCAGAGCAGGGCTCTGAACAGACTGCCTTTACCACTGCTGAAGTCACAGGAGTTGCACCATGTAAAAGTGCTAGGAACAGGAACAGTAAAGACTTGTAGGGTAGGCACATTGGTGTGCTGCACAATATTAGATTGGTAAACTTCTGGGGTTTTTTGGAGCCAAATAAATATTATTTGTTTCCACTGCTTTCCCATGTTGCCAATTTGGTTGCCACTAGGCCTTTTCACTTGTGATGAATGCTATGACAAGAATTGATGTCAGCATTGGGAGCCTGTGAAAGAGATAAAAGCAAAATACTGGAGATGATGGAAATCTGAAATAAAAACAGGAAATGCTGGGACCACTCAGCAGGTCTGGCAGCACTTGTGGAAAGGGAAACAGAGTTAACGTTTCAAGTCTGTAAAAGGACTCGAAATGTTAACTCAGTTTCTCTCTCCACAGGTGTTGCCAGACCTGATGAGTGTTTCCAGCATTTCGTTTGAAAGAGATGCTTGGTTGTTTGCAGAACTGCATATGGTGGGGAAT
The DNA here is from genome assembly GCF_964194155.1 of Cetorhinus maximus. Classification (NCBI taxonomy): domain Eukaryota; kingdom Metazoa; phylum Chordata; class Chondrichthyes; order Lamniformes; family Cetorhinidae; genus Cetorhinus; species Cetorhinus maximus. Next base: position 27,656,364 of record NC_135892.1, on the reverse strand, counting down.
GGAAAGGTGGAAATTACATTTTTGTGTGACTAACAGATAGGTAGACTGGTGGAACTTATATAAACCTCACAATAATATTATTGACATTCCAGCAGCAATAAATGCCGCTACTGGGGGACTGACTGCACATGTTCTTTCTCCTCTTGGAATCATCTGTAGAAGCACTGTTCTGTGTACAATGTTGTACAGCACGTAGCACACCATGGCCATTCTGGAGACTAGCTGATGCATGCAGAAAAGCACCTATTGATCTGTCCAGGACATGAAGTTCATCCTCAACATGCTGATGGCTTGTTCAGTGACATATCTGATTGTCATATGTCTTTCATTGTATCACTCCTGAGCCTCATTAGTTGGTTTCATTGTGAGTATCATCAGCTACATTTTAAATGGGTATCCCTTGTCTCTAAGCAACCAGCCATTAAGCCTGCTTTAAGGTGCAAAGAGATTAGGGAGGATCAATTGCCACGGAACAGAAGCATCGTGGCAACAGCTGGGAATCTTACATACAACTGACTGCATAAGCATCTTTCTGGGGTTGCACACCACCTGCATATTGATGCAGTAAAAACCCTTGCAATTGATGAATATGCCTGGGTGATCTGGGGTTACTTGAATTGCCACATGGGCAGTTGATGGTACCCTGCATCTGTGGGTAGCCAGCTAAAGCATCACTGGCATGATCAGTGGCAAAGTTGACATAATTGCCCACCCTGGTAAACAAGCCATCATCAGCTATCTTAGGTTTTTGTGGGTTACTGACTGTGAGATCCTGCAAATGTCTCTGGCAGGTCCTTGATCCCCTCTCTTCTATGAAGTGGCAGGTCCACGAAGAGTAGGTTACTCCGGCTCCTGCATGTGCAGCTGCCGGTGGTTCTCTTACTGGGGCTGTTCCTCCTGTGCCTGCTAATACTGCTGGTGGTGCTTCTGCTGCTGGTGCTCCTGCTGGTGCTGCTGCTGCTTCTGGTCATCTTGATCCTCAGCTGAAAATCAAGTAAAACATCATGAACAGCATCCATACTGATCTAAAGTAAAAACAGAAAATGCTGGACATACTCAGCAGGCCAGGCAACATCTGTGGAGAGAGAAGCAGTTTCACATGCATGGCCTTTTATCAGAACTGAGAAAAATTAGGGATGTAATAGATTTTAAGCAAGTGAAAAGGGGGAGGATGGGAAAAAGGGAACATCTGTGATAGCATAGAAAACAAGAGAGATTAATGACAAAAGGTTTGGTGGTGCAAAGGGAGTGTCAATGACCTGTTAGACTAGATTTTTTGCTGTCTTGATTGCTCTGGTGGAGCATTATAATACACACCTGCTAGGATGTCCCGCATGGTCGTAGTATGCCGCATGCTGCACAACATGGAACAACAAAAAGGAGTGACACATGAGGAAGCAGAGCACAAGGAAGGCCCCATATCATTGGAAGAGAAGGAGGAACGGGACGAGAGAGAAGGGCCAGGGGACTCAGAGGAAGAGTCCTCAGATGCACAGGGTGGACCAGAGAGACATGGTGGTGACCAGGCTCGGGTGCTCAGAAACAGGACGCCATTTTGTGAGGGATCTACTGATCCAGCAGCAGTTCAATTGAGGGACCCTCAGTGGCTGAACACATGCCTGGCAATGCACCAAGCATGAGCCTTCAGAGGTCAACCATGCTAATATCCTTCACAATCCTACCATTAGGTAGAAATGGACTACTATCTGCAGTTTCCACTGAGAACCTGATGATATCTGTTCACAATATCAATAATGTTTTACATAGAGCTATCAAGAGCGTGCTACCCATTGCAAACAACAGTGACTTTAATTACATAATGAGTGGGACTAACTATGTACAATATACATTCATAACACACCACAGCGACCCACTCAGTGATCAAGGTGACGAGGTGTTCTGCAAATGCAGACACTTCTATGACTTGCACCCCTTGTTGCCGTGGAGGAGGTGGAGACAACCTATTCACATCCTTAGCTTAGCAACCATGAGAACTGTGGCAGTCAGCCTTGTTGTGCAGGGACCGATTGGGGCCCCTCCAGCAACTGTGCTGCCTGCATCTCTACAGGGGCACCAGAGATACATGGAACCCTCATCCTCAGCCCTTGGTCTGCTTTCCTGCTGGTTAGGCCGAGTTAGCTGCTGAGGTGCAGCTAGCATCCCCTCCAGCCACCGTTGGGACACATTCATAAGCGTATACTCCACAAACATCAGCGCTTAGGCTCTGAACTGACTGGTCCAGGCTATCGAGAGTGCCGTGAACTGTGTACAGGACATCGTGCTGCTCTTGCATGCACTCCAGGTACTGCCGCTTGTGGCTGTCCATGACGTTGACCACTCATGGAGGAGCTCATGTGCTCAAAGCCCAAGATATGGTCGAGTTCATCTACTCCATGGGCTCCTCCATTCACAATGCATGAGATTGCACAGCCTCAGGGAATTTAAATAGATGGTCAAACATCTGCTGCTGCTGCTGCTCCAGCAACTGAACCCCAACTGAACTCCTGAGGCCCTTCCACACTGCCTTGTGGAGCATCACTGTGATTGTCCACCCTCCTACCAGAAGGATTGTCCACAGATGCATTTGCATTAGACACCTCCTCCTGCACAGTAGTGCAGTGCTGCTTACGCAGCGTCAATGACTACCACCGTGCATGAACCAACCAAAATGCACATATCTGCACTGATGCCTGGTACACTAGTTTGATGTGATGTTTAATCCTTGGATATCACTTCTTCTTCTTGATGCTCAAGGGATTTCTTTGCTCATGGAGGTGGGTGCACACCGCCTGGACCTATTGGAAAACCAAGTGAAGCTCATGAGAAGTAGGCAGGAGACCAGGAAAGTTCTGCAGTGATGGGGCTTTCCACACCACCCATTTCTTGTCACACTGTCAGACTAGGTGCAGCACCTAGCCAGTGCCACCCACCCGACTTCTCTCATCCGCCGCCCATTGCCAACAAGACCATTCCCGAAACACCACCACCAAAACACCCACCACCACATCATGCGCAGGTGAGCCTTTTTCACGGCCATGTGTACTTGGAATGGGGGAACTCGCCATCACCAACACAATCTTGCGAGGGGACCCTGGCAATGCCCATAGCCCTCTCCTCCATAGCTCGTGCTACCCTCAGCAGCAGTATCGCACCCCTGTCCACAACATTTCGCAGGATTTGTGCACTTGTTTCTCCTGCAAGGACAAAAAGGAGGGCGATATAAGGTGGGCTGTTGCATGGAGAAGGTCAGCTCCTGCGCATGGTTTGTAATATAATTTATTCATCAGCAGCCGATGCCCACAATCACTGGGCACTGTGTCAGTGTCCAGTGTACACAATCCTGCAAGTTTGACGGGCAGCATGCACCTTGTGTACCTCCACTGCTGTGCATGTTGCAGCTGCGAGCCAAGGGGAAACACTGAATAGCTGGAGGTCTTGCTCACCTTCCAGAAAGCAGGCAGTCATGAAACATCCCACTGCACTGTACCCATGTTTGATGGTGCTCCCCAAGGCACTCAACACCTCTGCAATTTGTACCCTTGCCCTCTTGGTGAGGGTCAGGGACAGCTTGCAGCCCACTGAGTACAGGATACCCTTCCCATATTTGACCACCTGCATGAGCAGATTGAGGTACTGGTCGCAGAATCCAGGTACTGATGAGTTCAACTCTCCTGGCTGTTGGATTACTGCAGCGTTCTGGAGTAGATTATGTACATGAGTCAGTATGTGTATTTTCCTTTTGTGGTATGCATCAGTAGCTAGGTATGAATACATGATAGCAAAGGGCTGGTGAGTTGTTGGTTGAATACTAGTGATGGGTTCACCATGTGTAGGCTCGGTGGCCTCTCCATTGATGTGTAACATGGGTTGTTACTGTGTAGCCATATTCTAGGGGGCCAGAACTCCTTGAGTGACACATTGCTTTGAAATGGTGAGAGGGTAGGAGTAGCAAGGGTATTGCTCAGTGGTTTCTCTCCCCTGTTGAGGTTCAGGGATAGGGAGCACTGTGAGGGGCAGTAGAGTTGATAGCTGACTGTGGGAGCAGCCCCTAAGCTGAGCTGCTGTGCTCAATCACAGCACTGTGCTGGGACTTGCTCGAACTGCACATGACAGAGTACAGCCACATGCAGGGGAGAGCAGAGCCAGGTTGGGCCAGCTGGCCTTCAGTGCTGAGTGTGGCTGAGGCAGCAGAGTGAGAACTCAGGGGAGCCTGCAATGGGTTGGATGTTTACTGAGATTTTCTTTATGCTGGGCCAACTATAGCACTTCTAAGGATATTTTTCAGTGTCACTACAAGTCATTAACCTACTGCGGCACAAAGACGGCAGTAGAGGCCAGCCTGTAATCGGCCCAGGCCAAAATTGGCCCATTTTCGCTTCCCTTTCCACCTCCATGCTGACATGGTAGGCCACAGGCCCATCTTGAATCTGTCCCACCTCCCCCAGATGAAAATTCGATCAACTGCCACTGCCAGAGGTGGGATCACGATAAATGATAAACTCCTGGCTCCCTATCCCTGCATCTATGATGAAAATTTGGCTCCTTCTCTTTGGTTCCAGCTGTTTGGTTGCCACCTGTCATAGAAACATATGTTATATTAGACGGAGTGGCAGCTTGTATATAAGACAAATTATTATCAATCCTAACCAGCCAGAGATGAATCTTACATTTAAAATTTGCAATTTTCTTTCAGCTGCATCCTGGAACTTAATTCTCTGGCTGAGGAGGGTGGAGGGGAAAGCTTTGATTTTTGGCAGTAGTGTAGAATCAGCCATCTGTTATGGATCTCAACTGGTTTGCAAATTCAGAGATGTACAACAGGAAGCTGATCCAATATCGCTCATTTCACACTATTGTCCAAAGTCAAAATTACCCCCATGATCTCTTAATTTTGAAAAAACATAATAGCCATCTTGGGAGTAGGTTCTTTTTAAGGAAGAAGAATGGTAATAGGCAAAAGGAATGGTCGGAAGGGCCAAGCAGAACATTGTCCTTTACTGTGCGAAATATTTAAGCTGGTTTTTATTTCACTTCTTTAGTTCTTATTATCCCTATAAAATTTTATTGGCGAATCCTAGCCTGTATTTGCATCTTCAACATTGTTATCAGATTTATACAATTGTGGCCTCAGGATGATTGCAAAGATTGTAAAGGTACAATTTTTTTAATTGCTTTTTCAAGGTGGTTGGTCCTTCATCTGCAGGATCTTTTCGAGAGAGACCCAGTGGACCTACAGCTTTTCGCAAGTGCTATAAACGAGGTGATTTCCCTATTGCCCTGGAACATGGTTCACATGGAAATCGAATAGCCTGGAAGGTGAGTTAGAGTAGTCGTGACAAGCACTACACCACTAAAAGTAACATTTCCTATTGCCAAATAAGGTAAATTTACAAATTAATCAGATGGAGTCATTTCTCAGTAAATAGGGGCAAGGAAAAAGACATGTCTCCTGAGTCAGCTGCCCACTCTTGCTAACAATTAAATTATATCCAGCAAAAGAGATGAGAGAGTCAGCTTTCCTTTGAGAGTATTCTCTCCTGGCCAATCCATCTCCATTTTTATGAGGACCTGGCAACCCAGGCTATTTAAAACAGTCTATCAAGTGATGGAACTAGCTAAATGCATCAAGCAAGCAGGCATTTATCTCCCAAGCGTCGCCTCTTCTTGCAGGATGTTTCCAAATGGAAGGTTTAATTACTTAAATGGATAGGTCAACATTGTATGCCCTATGTGATGCGGAGTAGAATATAAATGAAGGTCAATCCTTATTCCACTACCACTTTCAATAGCTGCAACACATTTTAGCTATGCACTCATATACAACTACAAATGGCCCTATGTTTCACATTTATCTGACAAAAGGTTAATTATCTTCAAACCAAATGCATTATTTAATGAACGCACTGATACTAGTATGCATTGCATAAAATAGCAGGATGGTTCATGTGTGAAAATTGCAGGGCAGTTAAAAGTGTACCTTACTGTGAATCGCCAGGTTGAAATACACAGATTACTTACAAAATGGAATACATTAATTTTTATTGCACGATCTCAGTTTCAACTAAATGATAAATTTATTTTGGCAGTATTTTCAATTGCATAGTATTCTTCAGTACTTTTTGGGAGTATTTGTTAACAAAGTAGTATTGTTTCTTCTTCATTCCATACAGAGTTCAAAAGTATCAACATAACTGTTAGAACGTGTAATGTAACATATCGAAGCAACATTTGAAGTGACTTATTTTGATGATTTTGTTATTTGACAGTGGAGGTCTATAGAAAATGTTAGTGCTAAGTGGTTTGAAGATGGAATGGGAATCAATTAACTATTTGCTGTGTCAATTAGTTGCATTTCATAGGAGCATTATGAAATAAAATTGGACACCAAGGCACATAAAGAAATATTAGGATAGGTCACCAAAAGCTTGGTCAAAGAGTTAGGCTTCAAGTGGTGACTTAAAGGAGAAGAAAGAGGTAGCTGTGTGGAAAGGCTTAGGAAGGAAATTCCCAAACTTAAGGTCTAGGCTGCTGAAGGCATGGCCATCAATGGTGGAACGATGAAAATTGGATTTCTGTTAACGAAGGACTGTCATTATTTCCCTCTCATGTAAAACACTCATATTTAGACATACAGGAAAATGCAAAGTTAATGGTTTGTGATTTTCTGCTCGTACCTTGCCTCTTCTTCACTTGTCCAAACATGTTGAGAAATGGTTTTACTTTCTAGTTATATTGCAGGGCCAGGGATTGGGGAATGGAGCAGTTGCTGAGTTATGGGAGGGGTGCACCTTTCTACTGAAAGATTTGGAAAGAACATTTTATGACATTTCCTTCAGGATTTTTAATTGGTATCTGAAAAATAAATAAGTAATAGTTTCGGTACACATTGCAGGTAAATAAATAAATACAAATGTTCCCTTTGTATTTACATAGATAAATACATAGCAGTATTAGGGTCAGACTCTTTACTCCCTATTGTCCCTTATGATAAGGGTATGGGGTATGGGTTTTACAGCAAGGATCAGACAATTGCAAAAAAATTAAGAATAAACTAATAAACTAAGTTGTTTCCATTTTGCACCCAAAATTCTGCAACACTGTTTAGTGTCACCAGCAGATTCTACTTAAATATGCTTAAAAACTCACAGGGATCATTTTCTTTCCTGGTTGCCTTGAAGCTCTGAGAATAATAAACATAAATGAAATAAATCATCACAAAAGGTAAAGATTTGCTCTGCATCATTCCCCTAAGCTCTTCTCCAATTGTTGATTTTCCCCTCAGTGGTATCTGAGTTTGGTTGCCTTATTATACCTAATACTTTTAGTTGCAGCAGATTGGGCTAGTATACAATATATATAGGATTAGATGATCCTGTGATAGCCTTTGGGAGCAGATCGGAGCAAAGCACAACCTCCATCCAGCGTGTTTCAAATCCAGGAGTATTAGCATAATTTGGATGGGAGCCTGTGCCATTTCTTGCTCAATTATGGACTCTGCCTCAGCTAATCAGAGGAATATTACTGTGGCAGGATCTTGCAGTGTAAGTCTACCAACCATGTTGGCTGAACAACTTCAAAAAAATTGCCAAGACAAATTTCAAATTTGTCTCTTTCTCAGTGGCAATTGATCAATCTGTGATTGATTGCCATAGGGAAACAGGCCTTTGAAATTATAGCAAGCTCTAATTCTGCCAGATCAGGTCCTGACATGCAGTACTCCTGCTTTATTCAGGCATACACAGCACTGTGGGGAAGGGAGGCAGCTTTGGCAAGAGTTCTGCAGGATGATGTCATCCCACTAGTCCTATTTCTTTCTATGAAATGCACAACGAAAGAGGCAGTTACAAGAAATACACACCCTTCCAAAAATGGGATGTTTCAATCATTAAAAAACCTGGGAGTTTCGGCCACAAATGCAACCCGGAAGCTTTGACTGTTACTTCATTGAACCTCTTCAGCTAACAATGAAGGATGTAGTGAGCCCCGTGAAATTAGCTTTTTCAGAAAGCACATGCTGCTGGTTGAGAATATATTTCGAAGCTTTTGGAACATCAAAACTTCTATTGCATAGGGAAATGGAACCAATGTTTACATTTTGAATTTTATGTAACAAATCTGATTTCCTGTAGTAGAGAAACAAAGTTGTTGGCTGAACAGAATTTTTTTTCATGTTTAAAATGATTTATTGATTTTAAAGGTGGTGCTTCCTAACTGCTCACCCTGAATTTCAAAAGCAAAATATTGTGGATGCTGGAAATCAAAGAAAATGCTGGAAATATTCAGCAAGCCTGGCAGCAACTATGAAGTTATGGAGTTAATGGGTAGAATCTTCTGCTGTCACTGTTGGCAAGCTTAGAGGTGGGAAGGGCATGTAATTAGGTGGATGGTGGCATACCAGAACTCCACCGCCTTCCCGCCTCTGCCAGAATCATGTTCTGAGTGGGAATGCCTATGGTCAACCTTCCTGCCCCACCATCAATTGAGGACCTTAAGTAGCCAATTAATGACCACTTAAGGGCCTCATCCCTCACCTGCTGGTATTAACCTGGCTGCAGACAAGCCTGTCACCATGTGGCATCCACAACAGCTAAAACCACGTGGCCAGCCTGTCTCCTCCTGGGGGTGGTTCCCTTGATGGAAGGTACTCAGTGCCTGATCAAAGGACTAGGCATCAGGAAGGCGGGTGCCTGCTTAGAACCATACCCCTGCCCTTGCTGCCAACCCCTCTTGCCACAACCCTCATCCTGCAAAACCTCCTCTCCACATTTCTCACCTGTGGCCTGGGACTTGTGTGAAGGAAGATTTAGAAATCCAAAGACATCAGAACAGGATAGCAATGCAGGTAAAAACAAGCAGAGTGAGTCAGGAAGGGACAGAGAGTTTAACAAAATTTGTACATCAACGAATAAGGCCATTGCAGGGAATAAAAGTAAAAAATTGAAATTAAGGGTTCTTCATATGAATGCATGAAGCATCTGCAATAAGATAGATAAACTAGTGGCAAATAGAGATAAATGATCTAGATCTAATCACCATTACAGAGACATGATTACAAGATGATCAAAGGTGGGAATACACAATATTTCAGAAAGACAGACAGACAGAATGGCAAAGGAGGAGGGGTGGCCCTGATAGTAAAAGATGACAAAAGGATAATAATGAGAAAGGTCCTGGCCTCAAGATCCTGAAGTAGAATCGGTATGGATGAAAATTAGACATAGCAAGAGTCAGAAAACACTGGTGGGAGTAATTTATAGGCCCCAACAATAGTTATACTCTTGGGCAGTGAGAGTATTAAACAAGAAATTATTGGAGCCCCAGAAGGAAAAAACAGTTCGGACCAGTACTCTTATTTCCCAGCTTTCACTGTTTTTTCCTCCTGGGGCTTGTAACAATGGCAATGTAATAATCAGGGGGGACTTTAATCTTCATATAGACTCGGACAGTCAAATTAATAAGAGTAGTCTAGAAGATGAGTTTGTAGGGTGTTTTGTGACAGTTTCTTGGAACAATACATTGTGGAACCAACTAGGGATAAAGCTATCCTTGATCTAATATCATGTAATGAGACAGTGTTAATTAGTAATGTCATAGTAAAAGATCCTCTGGGAAATAGTATTCATAATACCATTGAATTCCATGTTAAGTTTGCAAGTGACACATTCCAATCACAAATAAGAACCTTAAACAAAGCCAATTATATAGGTATGAGGGGAGAACTGGCTAAGGTTAATTGGGTCAATTGACTAAAAGTTGTAGAGGTAAATGAACAGTGGGAAACGTTTAAAGAAACAATTCAAAATCTTCGACAAAAATATATTCCTTTGAAAAACAAAAACTCAATGAGAAAGGCCCATCTGTGGCTCACTCAGGAAATAAGGATATTATAGGATTAAAAGAAGAGGCTTACAATGTTGCAAAAACAGTAGCAAGCCTGAGGATTGGGAGTGTTTTACAAACCAGCAGAAGGCCACCAAGAAGTTGATAAAAAGGGAAAAAATAAACAATGAGAGTAACCTAGTCAGGAATATAAAAACAGATTGTAAGAGTTTTTCTTTGTATATAAAGAGGGAAAGTAAATGTTGGACCCTTAGAAGCAGAGATAGCAGAAATCGTCATGGGAATTGAGGAAATAGCAGGGGCATTGAACAAATATTTTGTGTCTGTCTTAAAGAGTGAGAAAATTAAAATCAGCAGAGAACAAGTATTGGCGAAACCTGAGGGACTAAAATCTGACAAATCCCTAGGGTTTGTTGGCCTAAACCCCAGGGTTTTAAAAGAGTTAGCTGCAAATATATGATTTTCCAAAATTCCTTAGATTCTGGAACAGTCCCATTAGATTGGAAGTTGGCAAATGTTACACTGCTTTTCAAGAAAGGTGGGAGAGAGAAAACAGTGAACGACAGGCTGGTTAGCCTAACATCAGTTTTTGGGAAAATGCTGAAATCTATTATTAAGGAAGTCAAAACAATCTACTTCATAAAGCAGAGTCTGATTAGAACAAGTCAACAAGGTTTTACTAAGGGTAAATTCTGTTTGACAAATTTATTAGAGTTTTTTGAGGATGTAACTAGTAGGATTGATAAAGGAGAACCAGTAGATGTAGTATGCCTGTATTTCCAAAAGGCATTCAATAAGGTGCCACACAAAAGTTTGATAGGCAATATAAGGATTCATGGAGTTGTGGGTGGTATTTTAGCACAGGTGGAAAATTGGTTAACAGATAGAAAGCAGAGAGTGGGTATTAACGCGGCTTTTTCAAGTTGGCAAGCAGTGAATAGCGGAGTGCCACAAGGATCAGTGCTGTGGCTTCACTTATTTACAACCTATATTAATGACTTAGATGAAGCAGCAGGAAATAATGTATCAAAGTTTGCTGATGGTTCAACCAGGTGGGAAGGTAAGCTGTGGGGAGGACACTGAGAGGCTGCAAAGATATATAAACAGGTTAAGTGAGTGGGCAACAAAATGGCAGATGGAGTATAATGTAGGGAAGTGTGAAGTTATTTTCTATGGTCGTAAGAATAGAAAAGCAGAGTATTTTTTATAAGGTGTGAAACTTGTAAGTGTTGATGTTCAAAGAGACTTGGGTGTGCTTGTACAAGGACCACAGGCAATTAGGAAGGCAAATGGCATGTTGGCCTTAATTGCAAGGGGACTGGAGTACGAGAATAAATAAGTCTTGCTACAGTTGTGCAGGGTTTTGGTGAGACCACATCTGGAATACTGCATGCAGTTTTGGCCTCCACATTTAAGGAAGGATATAATTGCATTAGAGGCAGTACAGTGAAGGTTCTCTAAATTGGCCCCTGGGGTGAGGGATGAGGGGGCTATCCTATGATGAAAGTTCAAGTAAATTAACATAAGAACATAACATAAGAACTAGGAGCAGGAGTAGGCAATTCAGCCCCTCGAGCCTGCTCCGCCATTCATTACGATCATGGCTGATCAAATTTTGGCCTCAGCTCCAATTTCCCGCCCTCTCCCCACAACCTTTCAACCCATTGCTAATTAAAAATCTGTTCATCTCCTCCTTAAATTTATTCAGCGTCCCGGCATCCACTGCACTCTGAGGTAGTGAATTCCATGGATTCGTGACCCTTTGAGAAAAGTAATTCCTCCTCATCTCTGATTTAAATCTACCACCCCTTAGCCTAAAATGATGGCCTCTCATTCTAGAATGCCCCAGAAGGGGAAACATCCGCTCCATGTCTACTTTGTCTATCCCCTTTAGCATCTTATATACCTCAATTAAATCTCGTCTCATCCTTCTAAACGCTAGCGTGTATAGACCTAAACTGCTCAACCTCTCCTTATAAGACTGAGCTTATATTCTCTGGAGTTTTGAAGAATGAGGGGTGACCTCATTGAAACCTAAGGGCAGGATGATAGGGTAGACACTGAGGGATTGTTTCTGCTGGTTGGGGGCACAGTCTCAGGATAAGGGGCCAATCATTTAGGACAGACATTACTTCACTAAAAGAGTTGTGAATCTTTGGAATTCTCTACCCCAAAGGGTTGTGGTTGCTCCATCATTGAATATATTTAAGGAGCAGGTGAGAAAATGGAGTTGAAGCCCAACATCAGTCATGATCATATTGGATGGCAGAGCAGGCTTGATGGGCCATATGGCCTACTCCTGCTCCTATTTCTTGGGCAGGATTTTTAGTTCAGCGGGCCCAGGAGTGGCTGGGGAATGGACTACCAACCGCAATCAGCCCCCGACTGCGATTTCACGCTGGCTGCCGGGATGGGGGCAGGAGGAGGGCGAGCGCTGAAGTCAGCGTGGGCACAGGGGAGCGCGGAATGAAAGCTCCCTGAAGGCAGAGATCTGCCTCAAGTAGCTGAAGAATTTAAATGCAATAAATAAAGAATTTAAAACCCGGAAAAAAATGCCCATGCATCAGAATCAGTCACCTGAACAGATACATGATGAAAATTCTGTCCATACATTTTTTTTATTTAATAACCAAAACCTCATCCTACCCGTGGATGAGGTTTCCTGAAAAATGCAAAGGCCACCTGGCCAACTCACCCGCCCACCAACTGTAACATTGGACAGGCAATGAAAAATCTTGGTTAATTGCGCTATTAATGGGTTTAATTGCTCTCTTAATTGTCGGTGGGCGTGCTTACGATCCCTTTCAACTTAATTACCCTTCACCCTTAGCCCATCACGCGCTATTTCACGCTCGAGAAGGTCAGGCACGCGTCCGCACGCCAAGCAAAAAATTCTGCCCCTTGTGTTCTTGTGGTGCCTTTCCTTCCAGCAGCAGCCGTGGCCACCCCAGTGGCACTGCTGAGCACAAGAGCTATCGGCCTCTGGTTGCCCAGCAGCTCTCAGTGGGAAAGATTTCTGCCCACAGGACCTTGATTCCATCCTTGCCACTGCCTGATTGGCTTGTGGTTTGGGGGACCTTCCAGAAATGATGTAGTGCAGGTCTCTTGCCAGTTCCCTAGCCAGCTGGTGATCCCCGACGCCTCAACAAGATTCCGGCCACTGTCTCAGGTCAGTGACCTGATGAAAGGTCTGATGAGAGGTTACTGACCTAACATATCAGGCGAAATTTAATCATGATGACATTGTCCCACCACTGAACCCAGAAGCGAGCAGCATTGGCCCCCAGTGTGGAAGCAGCCGACTGAACGTGATTACATGGCAGGTGGCCAGTTAACGAGCCAAATATGTGGAGCCTGTCCAATCATGTGATGGGGATGGGAGTCAGGCTGGCATTCCCAGCAGCAGCTGATGGCTGTGCAGGCGTTGGTGCCATTTTTAAGTGGCAGCCAGCCCTGCCTGCCTGAAACACCCTTTCACTGCTTCTCTGACAGCACTATAGTGAAAGAAAGGAGAATTTCACAGCCGCACACCTCAGCCTTGAGAAGGGCAAATCTGAGTGTGAGTCTGAACTCTCCAAATTCAAAACTAGCCTCCTGCATCCTCAGAACCACAGTGAGCATTTTGAGAAACAAGACCCAGAACGTTAAAGACAAGGAATGCCGTAGCACTCATAGAGGATATCCCCATGGTTCAGTGATGCCTCCCTGTGTGCCATCCTCCAGTCAGTCCTGGAATGGCAGAATGACGTTCCTAGCTGACGGAGGGAAGGAAAGCTCCTGCCTAACCAAGGAAGTCTGGATGGAGATAACAGTGGAGGTAAACAGCTGTGATGTGCAGCATAGAGACTGTGTCCAGTGCAAGGATAGGGAGAATGACCAGCTTCACACCACATGGGGGGATTTGAGTGAATGACATGTGCAATGTGTTTGCAGGATGGGCTAAGAGTGAAGGGTAATTAATTTGAAAGGGATTGTAAGCCCAGCCGCACATGGATGCAGCATTTGCCTCAGGAGGAATGACTGCATGTGGGTGACAGGCATCTGCATCTTGATGCCAACATCCTCCAAGTCCCAAGCCATGGGCATTTGAGAGAGACAAATGCCAGGGCCCATCATGGGCCCAAGGGAGGACCAGCAAAGATGGGTCCACCTCATCATGCTGTGGAGAGTCACTCACCCCTTCAGCCTGCAGGAGAAAGGTGACCACGACAACCACGAAAGGGCAAAGATGGGAGAAGAAGTGCCAGATATTCTAACCCTGAACCCCGCTGAGATGGGATCACTGAAGTTGGCTGGAAAGCAGGGTGCCCATTCCATCTCCAGTGCAGAGGTCAGAGTAAGCATTGAGAGTGAGGAGGGCTACAGCTTGACTAAATCCCTGGGTGGAACAGAAGCGTGGTGCTCACATGGATGGGAGTAGGTGTTTAAAGAGCAGAGCAGCTTTTATTTTGCTGTCTCACACAGGTGCAAACGTCCTGGAGGGGCGTGGAGAAGCCACTACTCAAGCTCTTCAGATCTTGTCTGAGGAAGAGAGTGCCCACACTTAAGAGAACGCAGTGTCATATCTATCCCCTGCACCATGCACCAGTGCAGATATGATCACCTTGGTCGATATGCACTTGCGAATTGGTTCAGGGTCACAGTCTGGTGTCCACCTCACTGAAATGCAGGTGTAGGTGACAGCCGAGGGGCCTGACAGTTGGAGGACTATTGGAGTACAGACCCATACTGAGCTTCAGGTTGATGGCAGGCCTCTGATGTCATCCATACTCAACCTGCTGGCATTGCAGTGACAAAGAGGAGAGATTCTGGTGGAGCTGCTTGAGGCATTGAGCAGACGATGAAGAAGTCCAACCAGGCCATGAGTTCTGTCATTGCTCAGGCATGTGAGTGCATGGCTTTCCCCATGGAAATGTTGGAGGCCATCATGGAGAGCTAGATCCAGCAGAGCATTCAGCAAATGCCGGGTGTGAGTGCAAATCTGCAGACGATTGCAGTGGCCATGAGCTCACTGCAGCAGCGGCCACGAGAGGTGGACAGACACCCCTCCAGCTGCACCTCTATCTATGAAAATCAGGGAAGTTGCCATCACATACCAAGAGGTCGGAGGAGCTGCAGCCCATCATATCTGTGTGTTCTTCTCAAGTTAATCCAAGGGTGGACAGGAGATCCCCAGCTCCTCTAACAACGACCCACAAGCCTCCAGCAACAGCAGCCACGAAGGAGGCTTCTGCACTGATGCAGGAAATCATCAGATTGTTGGGGCCCTCTAGGCCTTGAACAGCCAGAGCACAGCTATCACTGTCATCACAGGCCATGGGGCATGGAAATCAGCAGCCTACCTCCACCTCAGTTGCAGGTGCCAGTGACACACCTCACCGTAGCATAAGGGAACACATGAAAAAGAGCACTTAGATGCACCAGGGTGGCATAGGTTTTTAAATCTTTGATGTCAGATATTGTTGTTTGTTTATGATTAAACAGTGTTTGAGCTTTCACTTATGTATCCCTTGTCAGTGAATGATTTTTTATGTATGGCTTCTGGAACCCTTGGATCCCCATATACATATGTGGAAGGTTACTGCTGAAATATGGGCCTCTCTGTGTAATGGAGCAGGACAAAAATCAGAGGCTGAGTTATCGTCATTGTTACATGACATAGGAGCCTCGACCACCACTATCCACAGCTCCTGACTACAGCATGCATATAAAAGTGCATTTTGCCACTACACCTCAGAATCCCTGAGTGAACAGTAACACACAACCACCACATGGCATAAAACACTTGTGGGCAGCAAGGCAGGTTGGACAGCAGCTGCCCCTCATGGGAGTGATGGATGCTGGAAGCAGCTGAGAATTAAGTTCTGGCAGGCTTCCTGACAAGGTATTTCCATGCCTCTGACCTCTGCTGCAGGCAGATGATGTCGCAATCCTGCCTCTTCTTCATCTCCTCGTCCAATGAGGTTTATGTCTCCTCCACATCCTCTGGATGCAAGCTCTCACCCCTTTTATCTTTGGTGTTGTGCAAGGCGAAGCAGATGACAATGATCCGTGAGATCCTCTGTAGGGGTGCCCCCTTTCCCTCAGAGACTCTCCCCACACTCAAGTTCGTGACACCAGATTCACAAGCGTATGGCTTGAACAGAATGACCAATGAGTCAAGTTTCTTCTGATAATTCACAATCGCTTTACTGAATCACCCACAGCCCTCAAGGAAGGTCTGCATTCAACAATCATGAAATACAGTTACAATTACAGTTATGTTACCCAGAACCCTGTAGGGTTCTAAAGGCTAAACCCCCACCTTGTTTTTTTCTAATACAGACAGACACTTCTGCAATTAACTAAAACAACACGGGAGAACCACAGAATTAAAACAACCAGTACCAAACACAGAGTCACCACGACTCAGTTTAAACTTACAAAACCATGGACAAAACATCACGTCTTGTCCTGAAATCTTCAGAAAAACCCACAGATTAATATCACCATGATTTGGCTGATACCAGTTACAATCCCCAACACAGCTGGTTTGTCCGGTGTCAATTGTAGGTCCTGAGTCAAGGTGACCAGCCCTGACCCTTCTTCCGACGGCAGCCCAGATACTCTGATGCGCTCATCTTTTATAATAATTTAACTTAGACATGTCAAAACACATTTCCTTTTGTTCCAGTGTCCTGTTAGTTGATTCCACGCAAAGTCCGGACAAATGTAGTCAGCTCCTGCTAGTTGAAATAGTCTGCGGTTTTCCATGGAAGATGCATCCAGATGAATATTATAAGTTCTTAATGTATGAGCAATTTCCCTGCTGTTTGAGATGGCACCATAGCAACACAGTAACAACACCTGGCTCCAAGGTTAATGAGGGTTTGAATGAACCTATTCCTGTACTATTGTCTGTGATGAAGACCTTAGATCAAAGCTGGGAACTAAATATTCAGGGGTATGTGACTTTTCGAAAGGACAGACAGAAAGAAAGGGTGGTGGGGTAGCTTTGTTAGTACAAGATGGAATATGTATGATAGCAAGAAATGATCTTGAATCAGAAGATGTAGAATCCATTTGGGTGGAGGTAAGAAGTAACAAGGGAAAGAAGACACTGGTGGGAGTAGTCTATAGGCCCCCTAACAGTAGCTATACTATAGGACAGAGAATAAGTCAGGAGTTAATGAGGGCATGTAAAAAAGGCAGCACATTAATCATGGGTGACTTTCATTTTCATGTAGATTGGGAAAATCAAATTAGAAGAGGTGGCCACGAGCAAGAATTCATAGAGTATATTTGGGACAGTTTCCTAGAACAATATGTTGTGAATCCAACCAGGGATCAGGCTATTTTGGATCTGGTAATGTGTAATGAGGCACGTTTAATAAATGATCTCAGAGTAAAAGATCCCCATGGGAAACAATGACCATAACATGGTAGAATTTAGCATTCAGTTTGAGAATGAGAAACTTGGGTTGGAAACAACTGTGCTAAACTTAAATAAGGAATGAAGGCAGAGTTGGCTGAAGTGGACTGGGAAAGGAGTTTAGCAGAAAAGACGGTTGATGAACAATGGCAGACATTTAAGAAAATAGTTCAAGACTCACAACAAAGACACATCCCAGAGAGGAAGAAGGATTCTAGGAAGGGGATAAACCAACCATGCTTAACCAAGGAAGTTAAGGATAATACCAAACTGCCAAATCGGCTGAGTATTTCCAGCATTTTCTGTGTTCATTCTGAAGCAGTTGTTTTCATACATCCTTAGTGGTTCTTCAGAAGAAGTCATATCCTTTGCCTATGTCCAGCTGGCACCCTATTCAATTATGATTTGTTATTGTTCAATGTTTTGTTCTTGTTCATTCAGGGATGCGAGCATTGCTGGCAAAGCCAGCATTTATTGGCCATTCTTAGTTGCCTTTTAGAAGGTGGTGGTGAGCCACCTTCTTGAAGCTTTGCAATCCGTATAAAGTAGGGTATACCCACAATACTGTTAGGTGGGGAGTTGCTGAATTTTGACGCAGTGACAGTGAAGGAACAGCAATATGTAAGTCAGGATGGTGTGTGATTTGGAGGGGAACTTGCAGGTGGTGATGTTCCCATGCACCTGTTGTGCTTTGACTTTGAGGCAGCAGAGGTGACAGGTTCAGAAGGTACTGTTGAAGATACCTTAGCAAGTTGCTGCAGTGGATCTTGTAGATGTTACACACAGCTACCACTGTGCACCATTGTCTGGCACCTGGTAGAAGGAATTAATGTTTAAGTGGATGGGGTGTCAATCAAGCAGACTGCTTTGTCCCTGATGAAGTCAAGCTCTTTGAGTATTGTTAGAACTGTACTCATCCAAGAAGTGGAGAATATTCCCTCGCACTTCTGGAGAAGAGTTATTTGCCACAGAATACCCAGCCTCTGACCTGTACTTATAGCCTTGTGGTTGGTCCAGTTAAGTTTCTGGGCAATGGTGACCTCCAGGGTGTTGATGGTGGAGGATTTAGCAATAGTGGTACTGTTGTAGCTAAAGGGAGTTTTGGTTAGGTTCTCCCACATTGGAGAAGGTCATTGCCTGGCACTTGTCTGGCACGAATGTTACTTGCTACTTATCAGCCCAAGCCTGACTGTTGTCCAGATCTTGCTGCAGGTGGGCATGAACTGCTTCATTATCTGATGAGTCACAAATAGAACTGAACACTATGCAAACACCAATGGACATTCCCACTTCTGACCTTATGATGGAAGGAAGGTAATTGATAAAACAGCTGAAGATGGTTGGCTGAGGAACTCCTGCAGTGATGTCCTGAGACTGAGATGATTGACCTTTAACAACACAACTATCTTCACTTGTGCTAGGCATGGCTTCAACCGATGGAGAGCTTCCCCCAATTCCCACTGACTTCAATTTTATCCTTGATGCCACACTCAGTCAAATGCATTCTTGATGTTAACAGCAGTCACTCCTAACTCACCTTTGGAATTCTGCTCTTATGTCCATGTTTGGATCAAGCTTGTAATAACATTTGGAACCAAATGGCCTTTGCAGAACCCAAAATGAATATTAGTGAGCAGGTTATTGGTGAGTAAGTGCTGCTTGATAGCATTATTAATTACACTTTCCATCACTTTGCTGATAATTGAGAGTAAACTGATGGCCAATAATTGGTCAGATTGGCTTGGATTTGTCATTCTTTTTGTGAACAGAGCATAGCTAGGCAATTTTCCACTTTGTTTGGTAGATGCCAGTGTTGTAGCTGCAGGGGAACAGTTTGGCTAGGGGTATAGCTAATTCTGGAGCACAAGTGTTCAGTACGACAGCTGCAAAGCTTTTAGGGCCCATAGCCTTTGCTGTAACCAATTTTCTCAGCTGTTCCTTGATGTCATGTGGAGTGAATCGAATTGGCTGCAGACTAGCATTTGTGATGCTGGGGACTTCAAAAGGAAGCTAAGATGGATCATCCACTTGGCACTTCTGGCTCAATCATAAAGTTTGATACAAAAATTTGCATATTCAAAGATATGACACCCCAAGTGTAAGGATATTCTGGAAGCAATCTTTTTCAATTCAATGTACCCCTTGTTGCATGGCTTGCAGGTGGTATCAGGTGTGCAACATTATTTAGTATAAAACTGGTGAATTATAAAGATCCTCCAATGAAATCAATTAAGACAGCTGATCTACAGAGATGTTAATAATTATGCAAAGTTCCTACATAGGTTCCCCATGGAGACAATCCATAATTCAAATTCTGTGTTCATAATCACAGAATTGAACTGTAATTTAATATTAAAAATTCCAAAGGAAGTGTATTAATTTATTTAAATAGAATGTGAGTTGTTTTAAATGTGACAGGTTTACCAGTGAAGACGCTGCAAAGCTTGATGATTGGTTGTTTTGATTCCCTCTTCAGTTGTGATTAGTTCTGTCTGATTTGTTGTGGATTTTATGAATATAAATTATCTGTGTGTGTATGGTAAGTCAAATCAAATCAGATGTTGCTTTCCAACATCCAATCATGAATGAGCTATAATTTCTGTCAGTTAAACATTGGGAAGACTGAAGCGATCATCTTCAACCCCCAGGACAGACTCTGTACTCTATACTGACTCTGTCACCTTCCAAGTCACTGCATCAGGTTGAAGGTTGCAGTTGCAGCATTGGTATTTTGTTCTCTCCTGAACTCATCGCACACCCTCTGTATCACAAAGGCTATCTACTTCACCCCAGTATTATGACCTGCTTCTGTCCATTTGAACTGAAAGAAGGCTTGTAATGAGGTTCCCCAGGGGTCAATGTTGGGACCCCTGCTTTTCTTGATACATATTAATGACCCAAACTTGGGTACAGGGCACAATATCAAAATTTGCAGATGACACAAAACTTGAAGTATTGTGAGCCGTGAGGATAGTGTTAAACTTCAAAAAGACATAGACAGGCTGGAGGAATAGGTAGATAAATGGCAGATGAGATTTAATGCAGAGCAGCGTCAAGCGATCCATTTTGGTAAGAAGAACGAGGAGAGGCAAATTAAATATAGAATACAATAGATTATAAGGGGGTGCAAGGGGAGCTACATGGCAGTGGCAGATATCTATCAATCAACTCAAAGAGATCACCTTGAACAGGTGTCAATTATCATAGCAAGAAGCTGAGCTGGAATTGCAACTTGGGAGTGAGTCATCAGCACCCTATAAAGCAGACAGGTTCCCAAACTGCATAGAGTAAGGGGGTGCACAAACAGGAAATTATGCCCTAATGCGACATAGACCAAGTTTGAAGACAGGAATTTGGTTTAGGTGGGATTTTGGTGCAGAGGGGAAAAGAGATGATCCTTTTTCTAACTGTTTTCAGCTTCCAGTAGCTGATAAGTTTTCTTCTTCTATCTCCAAGCTAGGAAAATGTAGCTTTCTATTACTTTAGCTGTGTAAGATAATAACTATTTGACTAATTATGTAAATAAGGTTAGACAGCTGTGGCAGGAATGACGGTATGCTGCGACTGCAGCGTGTGGAAATCTGTGGAACGTACTTCAATACCAGACAACCATTTTTGCAGTGAGTGTCTGCAGTTTGTGCAACTTCGACTCCAGGAGGCAGTTACACTCCTTAGGTTAGCCATAACTTTAGAACTGAGCAATGGTCAAGAACAGAATGGTGTGACTGCGAGTCAGGCAGATATAGGGAACCAATTTATCATGATGAAGGAGCCTCAGCCCCTGACTTTGTCCAACAAGCACAAGGTGCTTGCTAGCTGTGTTGATAAGGAAAAGGCCTACAGGGTGGATGAGCAAACTGAGCATGGCACTATGGTACAGGTGTCATTCAAGTGGGAGGAGCATAAAGGAATGTGGCAGTAGTAGGAGACAGCATTGTCAGGTAGATAGATACCATTCTTTGAAGTCTTGACTGGGAGCTCGGAAAATTGTGTTGCCTGCCTGGTGCCAGGATTAAGGACATCTTGCACTGGATAGGAACTTGGAGTGGGAGAAGGAGGATCCAGTTATTATGGTCCATGTGGGATCCAATGACCTAGGTAAAAGCAGGAATGATGTTTTGCTAAGAGAGTTTGAGGAGTTAGGTTCCAAATTAAACGAGGAGATCAAATGGAATCATCTCCAGATTGTTACTTACCTGAGCCACACACCAATTGGCATAGGGCCAAGGAGATTAGTGAATTAAATGCGTGGCTCAAAGTGCCATGTGGGAAGAAGAGGTTTTGATTCATGGGGCACTGGCATCAGTACTCAGGGAAGAGGGAGCTGTACCATTGGGATAGGCAGGCTGGATCCAGTATCCTGACCAATTGTATAACTAAGCTGTGAACAGGGTTTCAAACTAATGAGGGGTGGGAGGGTTTGCGTGAAGGAAGATTTAGAGCTCTAAAGAGAAAGGTCAAGGCAATGAAACAGTGCAACCATGTGAGTTTGAGACAGGAAGGGTCAGAGAATTTAACATTAATTGTGTATCAGAGAATAAGGTCAATGAAAGGAATAGTAGTAAAAAATTGAAATTAAAGGTCCTTTATCTGAATGCATGAAGCACCTGCAATAAGATAAAAGAACTAGTGGCACAAATAGAGGTAAACAGTTTCAATTTAATTGCCACTACAGAGACATAATTGCAAGGGGGACAAGGTTGGGAAATAAATATTCCAGGGTACACAATATTTCGGAAAGACAGACCAAATGGCAAAGGAGGAGGGGTAGCTCTGATAGTAAAGGATGACATAAGGACATTAATGAGAAAGGAACTGCCCTCAGAAAATCATGAAGTATAATCAGTATTGGAGGAAATTAAGAACAGCAAGTATCAGAAAGTGCTAATGGGAGCCGTTTATAGGTCCCTGAACAGTAGTTATACCAGTGGACAGAGCATTAAACAAGAAATTAATGGAGCTTGTAGCAATGGCAATGTAATAATTATAGGGAACGTTAATCTTCATATAGACTCGGACAATCAAATTAGCAAGGGTGGTCTAGAAGATGAGTTTGTAGAATGTTTTTGTGACAGCTTCATGGAGCAATATGTTGTGGAACTGTCTAGGGATAAAGCTATCCTAGATCTAGTTTGTGTAATGAGGCAGGATTAATTAATAATGCTATGGTACAAGATCCACTGGAAAATAGTGATCATAATACCATTGAATTTCATGTTAAGTTTGTAAGTGGCAGACTCCTATTACAAGCAAGAATTTTAAACTCAAACAAAGCTAATTATATAGGTATGAGGGGAGAACTGGCTAAGGTTGATTTGGTAAATAGACTAAAACTTATGGTGGTGAATAAACAGTGAGAAACATTTAAAGAAACAATTCAAAATGTTCGACAAAAATGCATTCCACTGCAAAAACAAAAACTCATTAAAAAGACCCACATGTGCCTTATTCAGGAAGTTAAGAATAATAATAGATTAGAAGAAGAGGCTTATAATGTTGCAAAGAACAAAAGCAAGACTAAGCATTGGGAATGTTTTAGAAACCAGCAAAGGGCCAACAAAAAGTTGATAAAAAGGGAAAAATAGAATGAGAATAAACTAGCCAGAAATAAAAAAAAGAACAGATTGTAAAAGCTACCATAGTATGTAAAAAGGAAAAGAGTAGCTAAAGAAAATTTTGGTCCCTTAGAAGCAGTGACAGGAGAAATTATTATGGGGAATGAGGAAATGGCAGAGGCAGTGAATAAAAATATTATGTGCCTGTCTTTACTGTAGAAGGCATAAGTTGCATATCAGAAATAGAGGGTAACCTAGGGGCTAAAAAGAGTGGGGAAATTAAGGTAATTAATATCAGCAGAGAGAAAAAGTATTGGAGAAACTTAAGGGACTAAAATTCAATAAATTCTTGGAACCTGGTGGCCTACACCCCAGTGTTCTAAAAGAGATAGCTGCAGAGATAGTAGATTTGCCATCTATGATTTTCCAAAATTCCTTTGATTTGGGAACAGTTCCATCAGACTGGAAGTTGGCAAATGTAACACTGCTTTTCAAGAAAGGAGGCATAGAGAAAAAAGGGAACTACGGGCCAGTTAGCTTAACATCAGTCGTTGGAAAAATGCTGGACTCTATTATTAAAGAAGTCTTAATAATGCACTTAGTAAAACCATGTTGACTTGTTTTAATCATACTTTTCTAAGGGAAATCCTGTTTGACAAACTTATAAGAATTTTTGACGATATAACTAGTAGGGTAGATAAAGGGGAACCAGTGGATATCATATTGCTGGTTTTTTAAAAGATATTCAGTAAGGTGCCACATAAAAGATTAATAGACAAGATAAAGGCTCATTGAGTTGGAGATAATATATTAGCATGGATAGAGGATTGGTTATTGGACAGGAGGCAAAGAGTTTGCATAGACAGGGCAATTTCACAGGCTGTGAAGTGTGGAATGCTGCAGGGATTAGTGCTGGGGCCTCAGTTATTGCAATCTGTATTAATGACTCAAGTAGAGAGATATAGGCTAGGGTTTTCCTTGCCTACCAGCTTCGGGCATGTTCGGAGATATGAGCAGACAATATGGCGCAATCAGTTTCATGATTGCGTGAAACCAGTTCGCGATCGTCCACTCCCCGCCATTGGACATCAGGAACCTCATTGTAATACATCAGGATATCATTATTAGGCCTGCCTGCTGGAATCGTTCCCCCCCCCACCACCTCCACTAGATCATCCGTCCACATCAGCGGGAAAAAACGCCAACGTGTTTCACAACAGCACATAAGTGACGTGCACTTGGTAGGCTGCACTTCACTCAGGACTTCAAGGTTGCTTTGTCTACCTTGCTTTGGTCGGCACTCAAAGTCATCAGTGCCAGGTGTCACAGGTACACCACAGCATTTTTAGGGGGGCTCACAGCAGGTCTCTACCTCCCAGATCAGCCATATGTGGGTGGCTTTTCAATGACTGCAGGGCTAGGGCTTGCTTGGCGAAGGGGTAGAAATGGCCTCAGGTAAGGGAAGAGGCTAAAGGACGAGGGCTGTACTGGGGAAGGAGGGTAACCCAGGGTATGTGTGTTGGGCAAATATTGATCTGTGCAAGTGGCCTCTAGGTACTGCTGCCTGAGGAAGCAGCCCCCAGGGGAAATGAGGTTGGATGGACATGGGAGGGTATGTGTATGAGAATAGGTGGTGATGTCACTTGAGCTGGCAGTGAGAGAGATGCCAGTGAATGTGTGATGGGCTTGATTGTGTGAGTCTAGAGTGTTGAGATGGTTGCCATACCCTGGCTGCCTGGATGAGATCATTTACCCTCTATCTGCATTGGATGGCTAACCTCTTCTGTGCACCATTGGCTCTGATCACCACTGTCTTCGCCTACCAAGCCAGAGTGGTAATGTTGCTGCCCCTCCTGCGGCCAGAGCAGGGGTAGAGGACATCACAGTGGGCCTCCAAGCATCCAAAGGGCACTTGAGGGCTGCAGTCATCTTGCCTTTCGGGGCCATGGCTTCTTTGCTGCAGTCCTGGGCTGGAAGCACTGAGCGCAGCTGTACTTTAAACATGGTGCCTGGCGTGATGAAGTAGCGAGGTTACTGCATGGCAGGCGAATCGGAGCCCACCCGCCATGGAAACGTCATGTTTCCTGGGAATGCTTAAATAATGTGGCAGGTTTGGGAAGATACAGCCTGAAAACCCATCATCGCAGCCAGCGGGTAAAACGTCCTTTTACCCACCCGCTACCGCACTTAATGCAAATCTGGGACAATTCCACCCATAGATTAATGCCCGAAGTTTGCTGATGGTACAAAGCTAGGTGGAAAGGTAAGCTGTGGAGCAGATACAGAGAGGCTGCAAGGAAATATAGTCAAGTTAAGTGTGTGGGCAACAAGATGGCAGTTGAAGTATAACGTAGAGACATATGAAGTTATACTGGCCCACATCTTCCATGGCACAGCAATCATCGTTAGATTGCCACTTCACGCAAGCTTTTCCACACCCCAACACTGCTCTATATTTTTTGCCGGGTCTGCTGAGACCAGCTGTCCCAGAAATATGGAGCGCAGCATCCCTGAAAGAACTCCAACGCAGCTCAATAGCATTAGAGAGAAGGCAAGGCACATCCCCTTTTTAGACACTAGCTGCCAGCAGATGGGTGAGGTTGCAGGTGGGTGAGGTGTCGGGGGGCGGTGAAGTGGCAAGTGGGTGACGTGACTGATGGGTGAGGTATTAGGCAGGTGAGGTAGTTGGTGGGTGAGGTTGTAGGTGGGTGAGGTGCTAGGTAGATGAAATGGCAGTGGAGGTAGGGTGGAAGGTGGGCAGGTTAGTAGTTGTGTGAGGTGGTAGGTAGGTTGGGTGGCAGGTGGCTGAAGAATTAGGTGGGTAGGGTGGCAGATGAGTAGGGTGATAGGTGGGTCAGGTGGTTAGATGGGTGAGATGAATGAGTGGGCAGGTGGGTCGGGTCAGTTCGAAAGGGAAAGTCAGGTCGGAGACGAGTCAGATTGGTGGGGGGATAGTCAGGTGGTCAGGGGCTAGCATAGTCAGGAAGGGGAATCAGATTGTGTTGGGTGTAGTCAGGGGGTCAAGGGTGTTAGTCAGGGGTTTATGGATGTTAATCAGGAGTTAAGTGGGGAGTCAGGGGAGTGGCGGGGACGGTGTCAGTTTGAGTAATTGGGGGATCTGTTCTGTAGCTACCCAGGAGTTAGACCAGGTTTTAATCTGTTTAACATTTCCTGGTGAACTACCCAGGTAAGTACCAGGGAACTATCCAAAGTCTCTAACTGTGATCTAGCCCAGAGTCAGAGACTTTTGTGGACGGTCCTGGGGAACAGGGAAATTGCTCATCAGAAGTTCCGACGATCCGGAGACTGGAAGACCTGGGCCATTAACTTTGGTCGTAAGAACAGAAAGGCACAATATTTTTTTTAAAGGCATGAAACTTGTAAATATTGATGTTCAGAGAGACCTGGGTGTGCTTGTACAAGGAACTTAGGAAGTTAGCATGGAGGTACAGCAAGCAAGGAAGACAAATGGCATGTTGGCCATTTTGTAAGGGGATTGGAGAACAAGAATAAAGAAGTTTTGCTATTGTACAGGGTTATGCTGAGACCACATCTTGAATACCGTGTGCAGTTTTGATTTTCACATTTAATGAAAGATATACTTGCATTAGAGGCGAGACAGACATGGTTCACTAAATTGCTCCTTGAGATGAGGGGCTGGTCCCATCAAGAATGGCTAACTAAAATGTGCCTATATTCTCTGGTGTTCAGAAGAATGAAAGGCTATCTCATTGAAACATAAAATATTCTGAAGGAGTTTGACAGGGTAGATGCTGAAAGATTGTTTCCCTTGGCTGAAGAGTCTAAACGAATGTCAGAATAAGAGGCCAATGTAGGTCAACGAGCACAGGAGTGATAGAGAAATTGGACTTGTTGCGAGTTAAGACACGGGCAGCAGAGTTTTGATTGACCTCAAGTTTATGGAGGGTAGAATGTGGGAGATTAGCCAGGACTGTGTTGGAATAGTCATGTCTAGAGGTAATGAAGGCATGAATGAGGGTTTTAGGAGCCGAGGAACCTGGCTCAGGATGAATTTGGGCTATATCACAGAGGTGGAAATACGCAGTCTTAGTGATGGCATGCGCTTTATAACACAAGTTATAAAGTTTGTGGAAGAGATTTATCAGTGAAAATATAAGAACATAAGAAACAAGAGCTGGAGAAGGCCATGTGGCCCCTCAAGTCTGCTTCGTCATTCAATAACATCTACCTCAGCTCCAACTTCCTACACTCTCCCATATTGCATCATTCCCTTAGTATCCAAACAATCTATTGTTCCCTATCTTGAATACACTCAACGACTGAGCACCTACAACTCTCAGGGGTGGAGAATTCCAACAATTCACAATTCTTTGATTGAAGATATTTCTCATAATCTCAATCCTAAATGGCAGACCTGAATATTCTGAGATTGTGACCCCATGTTCTAGATTTCCCAGTCAGGGAAACATTTTCTCAGCATCTATCCTGCCAAGTCCCCTTAAGAGTTTTATTTATTTTAATTAGAACACTTCTCATCTTTCTAATCTACAAGGAATATAGGGCCACTCTACCTAATCTGTCCTCATAGGACAATCCCCTCATCCCAGGAACCAGCCTAGTAAACCTTTGTTGCACTCCCTTGAGGGAAAAGGTGTCTTTCCTTCAGTAAGGAGACCAAAACTGCAGAAGTATGCCATGTGAGACTTCACCTGTGCCCTTTGTAATTGTAGTAAAACTTCTTTACTCTTAAACTCCAATCTTTTTGTATCAAAATTTAACATACCATTTGTCTTCCTAATTTCTGCACCTGTTTGTTAACTTTACGAACATGTCATCATGCAGATTAGGAGCAGAAGGCCATTCAGCCCTTCGAGCCTGCACCGCAATTTGATAGGATCATTGTTGATCTGATTGTGGCCTCTACTTTCCTCTCTACCCGCATACCCTTTGACTCCCTTGTCGATCAAGAATCTATCCAAATCAGCCTTAAAAACATTTAATGATCCTGCCTCGATAGTTCTCTGGGTAAGAGAATTCCACTGACTAATGACCCACTGAGAGAAGAAAATTTCTCCTCAGAAAAAAATTCTCCTTTTCTTTGATTCATGAACAAGGACACCCAGGTCCCTCTGAATGCAAACATGAAAAACATGGTCTTACCATGAAAAAAAATATTTATTTTTTTTTCCTACCAAATGGGTCAACTTCACATTACATCACATTGTACTCCCAATGCCATGTTCTTGCCCACTTATCTGTCAATATCCCTTTGCAGCATCTTTGCATCCTCCTCACTGCCTACTTTCCCACCTAACTTTGTATCATCAGCAAAGTTAGATAGAATACACTCAGTAACCTTGTCCAAATCATCAATATAGATTGTAAGTAGGTGAGGCCCAAATACCGATCCTTGTGATTCTCTGCTAGTTACAGCCTGCCAATCCAAAATGTTCTGTTTATTCCTATTCTCTGTTTTCTGTCCATTAACTAATTCTCAATACATGCTAATATATTATCCATATCCCATGAGCTTTGTGAAATTTGTTAATTTTGTGAAATAACCTCTTGTGAGGCACCTTATCGAATGCTTTTTGAAAATCCAAATACACTACATCCACTAAGATAAAATCAAAAAACTGCGGATGCTGGAAAACCAAAACAAAAACAAAAATACCTGGAAAAACTCAGCAGGTCTGGCAGCATCTGCGGAGAGGAGCACAGTTAACGTTTCGAGTCCAAATGACCCTTCAACAGAACTAAGTAAAAATAGAAAAGAGGTAAAATATAAGCTGGTTTGGGTGGGGGGGGGGGGGGGGTAGAGCTGGATAGAGGGCCAGTGATAGGTGGAGATAACCAAAAGATGTCACAGACAAAAGGACAAAGAGGTGTACATTACATCCATTTGTCCACTGCACCTACCTTACTAGGTACATCTCAAAAAAATCTCTTAACAGATTTGCTAAACATAATTTCCCTTTAATAAGTTGTTGCTGACTCTGCTTAATCATATGACGATTTTTGAAGTGTGCTGTTACCACGTTCCTAACAACAGATTCTGACATTTTGCTTACTACTGATGTTAGGCTATCTGGCATATAGTTCCCTGTTTTCTCTCTTCTACCTTTCTTAAATAGTGGGGTTATGTTTCCTACCTTCCAATCCTTGGGAAGTATTCTAGAATCTTGGGAATTATGGAAAATCAAAACCAATTCATCCACTATTTTTTCAACCACCTCTGTTGAAACCTAAGGATGCATGGTGTCAAGTCCAAAAGATTTGTCACCATTTGGTCCCATTAACTTCTCCTGTACTATTGGTTTACTTTTAAGTTCCTCATTCTCAATAGGCTTTTGGTTCCCCAATTGATCAAGAATTTTTTGTGCCTTCGGCCTTGAAGAGAAATTAAAAATGTATTTGTTTAATGTCTCTCTCATTTTCTGTCGGGGCCTCATTTACTTTCATTAATCTCTTCCTATTTACATACCTGTAGAAAAGTTAAAGTCCATTTTTATGTCTCTTACTAGTTTATTTTCATATTTTCTTTCCTCTTTAATTATTAATTTCTTGGTCCTCCTTTTCTGAATTCTAAAATCCTTCCAATCCTCAACCTCAAGTTACGGACAGTAGAATGTGGGAGACCAGCCAGGAGTGCATTGGAATAGCCAAGTCTAGAGGTAACGAAAGCATGAGTGGGGCTTTTAACAGCAGATGAGCTGAGACATGTGCGAAGTTGGGCAGTATTACCAAGTTGGAATTAGTTGGTCTTAATAATCGAACGAATATGAGGTTGGAAGCTCATCTTGGGATCAAATGTGACACCAAGATTGTGAACAGACTGGCTTAATCTCAGACTGTGGCTGGGGAGAAGGATGGAGTCAGCAGCTGGGGAAAAGAGTTTGGAGCCAGGACCAAAAACAATGACTTCAGTCTTGCCAATATTAAATTGGAAGAAATCTCTGTCATCCAGTACTGGATGTCATATAAGCAGTCTGATAATTTAGTACAGTGGAGGAATCAAGAGAGGTGGTGGTGAGGTAGAACTGGGTGTCATCACCTAGTGAAAACTAATGGGGTGAAAATTTACTGGGCAAAGCTAAGAGTGATGGATTGGGAGGGGTTTTAAAATCCAGATTTGACTGAGCTGGCAACAACTGCAACAAATCCTTATACGTCACTTTGCCCTATGCATCAGACTCAAACATCAATACAACCATGATCAGGAATCTAAAAGTTAAGCAAAATCAACTATTTGCAGTCAGCTTTGACTGAATAAAAGTGATTTGGGTGAGGTTCATAACATCCCATTGGTTCTACAACAGGTTCTTTGTACAGACCCCAAGTTGTACAATAAGATATTTATTTGTAAAAACAAATATAGTTCTCCAATTTCTGTAACAGGGTAATAACAATGCAGTAGCAAATATAATTTATATGTAAATGTACAATTATTGCTAAGTCAAGTATGAATTATTTATATTCTAGAGTTGCAACTTATTTCACAGTAATTTTAAGTAGATTTATCTTCATAGATAAATTGTTTATAAGTTTTAATTGACAGAAATGTGAAATAGAGAATCCTGGCTGTTTAGCTGTTGCACAAAAGATTCACTTCACAAGCAAGCAGGCCTGAGAAATTCAGAATCACCATAGGCATGCTGTTTTATCAAGATCTTGAATATATGTGCAGAAAAAGTCTGTATTCCACTATTGAATAGGAAACTTTCTGTTTATACCTCGAGTAAGAAAATGATAGATTAAATATAGCTTTTTTAATGTATTATTTACAAATAATTTTAAAGGAGCCTTTTTCAGCCTGGAAGGAACTTTATCACCATGGTCTAGAGGATGTTGATTGCCATCTTGAAATTTCAGCAAGTAGGATAGAGTTTTGAAATCAATGGTCAGGATGGTCTAATTTGTTCACAGCAGCATTTTAAATTTCTAGCTTTATATGTCAGTGGGAATGGGCAATGAAACAGTTTAAATAGATGCTACTGACACAGGATTACCAGCAAGATGGATGCATTAATGACACAATAGAAATAAATGAGTTATGACAGCAATTTCAGAGACACGCTTACAATGTGACCTTAGCTGGGGCCGGACTATTCAAGGATATTTGATATTTCAAAAGGACAGGGAAAAAGGAAAAGGAGGTAGGGTAGCTCATTAGTAAAAGATGAGATCAGTACAGTAGTGAGAAATGATCTTGGTTCAGAGGATCAAAATTATAAATCAAAATGTGTGGAGATAAGAAATAGCAAAGGAAAGAAGTTACTGGTGGGAATAGTTTATAGGACCCCTGACAGTAGTTACACTGTAGGGTGAATTATAAATCAAGAAATAATGGGGATTGTAAGAAAGGTACTGCAATATCGTGGGAGATTTCAACCTTAATGTAGATTGAAAAATCAAATTGGCAAAGGTAGCCTGGATGATGAAATCATCGAATGTATTTAGTACAGTTTCTTAGAAGAATATTTTCTGGAACCAAACAGGGAACAGGCTTTTTTAGACCTTGAAATGTGTAATGCGCCAAGAAAGATTAATGACCTCATAGCAAAGGATTGTCTAGGTATGAGTGATCAAAACATGACTGAATTTCATATTCAGTTTGAGGCTGAGAAATTTGGGCCTGAAACTAGAGACATCAGGAGCATGGAGCCTGGTGGCCTAGCTGTATGCCTCATGGCATACAGAGTCCAGAGATGCAGGAGAAATGAGCAATGGAGGCGCCTAGCTGGGCAGAGGGAGGAGCGGCACCCTCAGGAAGAAGGGGCAGCTGGAGCTCCCACACACATCATGAGGCATACAGCTGGTAGACACCTACCTAGGCCCAGGGGATATAGACACTGCCTTTCATTCCTGCAGATGACCGAGAACAAGTGTTGCCAAAGACTGCGCATATATAGGGAATTGGTCGGTCACATCTGCCAGCAGCTGCAGGATTTGGCACCACAGGGACATGGAGGGCATCAACTGCCCATGGCCTTGAAAGTGACCGCAGAGCTCAATATTTATGCCAGTGGCTCCTTTCATGGCTGCACAGGTAATCTCTGTGGAATATCTCAAGTCTCCACCCACAAATGCATCCATGAGGTCACGGATGCCATCTTCGCGTAGGTACACAGCTTTGTGCATTATGCCTGGGACCAGGAAAGCCAGAATGCAAGAGCACTGGGATTTGCCCAGATCTCAGGTTTCCCACAGGTGCAGGGTGCCATCGCCTGCGCTCACCTGGCACTTAGATCTCCGTGGCAACAAGTGGTCAATTGTGTCAACCGCAAGGGCTTCCACTCACTGAATGTTCAGCTGCTGCGCGACCATCACAAATGCATGTTGCAGGTGTGCACACAATTCCCAGGGAGTGTCCACAACTCCTGCATCCTTAGCATGTCTCAGATCCCTGATGTCTTCCAGGGTCCACAGGGACTGCAGGGTTGGCTCCCTGGGACAAGGGCTACCCGCAGAGGATGGGGCTGATGACACCATGTGGCAGCCTGAAACTGCAGTGGAGGCTCATGCTGCAACTCGCACCTTAGTGGAGCAAACCGTCAGGATGCTGAAAATGATGTTCCAGTCCCTAGACTGGTCTGGTGGAGCCCTGCAATATAATCCACAGAGGGTATCACTCATCATCGTCGTCTGCTGCGCCCTTTACAACTTGGCACTACTACAGGGGGAGGGGCTGGCTGAGGAAGAGATGGAGGAGCTGGAGGTCTCCTCCGATGAGGAGGAGGTTGACAGGGATGAGGGTGAGGAGGCCCTCGAAGGTTACAATGAAGGTCATGTGGTCATCATACTGGCCAGGTGAGGCAGGCGCGCTCAGGCGGCCCTCATAGCTGCTAGATATGTGGAGGATAATGATAACATGCAGTGAGGAGGCACCATGGATCCTCACAGTGCACCCCAGTCCTCACAGTTTCACTCCAGTCTAGCTGACGGCAGCACACGTACCCTCTGTGATAAGGCTTCTGTCATGAAGATGCAGCAGAGACCCTAAGAGTCGCTCGATTCCAGGAGGAGCATGATGACATGCAGCGAGGACACTCCATAGATCTTCATGTAGCCTCTGTGAACGTCTGGCCGAGGGCAACTCGCTTACGCTTTGTGATCAGGGTCATATCATGGAGACGCAGCCATGAAACTTTAAATGCACCTGATCCTTTGTCAGACTTCAGCACCTGACCCCTTCAGGAGCGCAGCATCACTGGTCACAAGTGCTGAGGAGCTGGGGGTCAGCCCCACCATAAAGGCGCTGGGAGCACACAGAGAGAACGATGGAACTCTGTGATGCCTGTCCACGACATTCTGGCAGCAATGACAAGCACCATCGAGGTGCAGGCAACACTCCAGTGAGTGTAAGGCCAGACCACACTTTGGTCTGAATGCTGCACAAAGCACAGAGAAGAGGCCCTGAACTGAGACACCTGCCTTTATCTTGTGCAGGAACCAAGGTTTCACATCTGAGTGACATGAACGCTCTTCATCATAACAGGGAGCCACAGACAGGGAGACATTCTTTGGAGTTTATTTACAGTAGTGATTAACATCCGTGCTCAGGCTGTGCAATTACATCTTTTAAACTTCCTAACCCTGCCGCTACATCTTGGTGCCCCCCTGACATCCACAGCAAAGGTGGAGGCAGCCTGCCGACTGGTATGCCCTGTTTGTGATGACCTTGGAGGGCGTCCTCTGGAGGGCTGAGACCTGAAGGGCTGAGGCCTGCTTTCATGGTCCTGCTATATGGCAGTGGCACCCTCCTCAGCCTGTGGAGCTGAAGCTGCTGTGATCACTGGAAGAGGGGATTCAGATGGGCCAGACACTCTCGGAGTCATCCAGGTGGATGGCCCCAACGTGTGGAGCTGCTGGTCCTCCTCCCTATGGGTGCCTGAGAGCCCCTGGCTGACTCCTTGAGGAGAAGGAGTAGCTGGTGTGAGATTGAGCTGGCCCGCACCCTTCTCGTGTACACACTGTTGGAGGCCAACTATGGTGTCAGCTATGGAGTTCAGCTCACGCAGCAATGCAGGACAAATGGCCTGGACCAAGATCTCCATTGTGGCCACCATCCTACCAGTGTTGACCTCTGTGAATTGGCATGCCAATGCTATCACCTCACGCTGGAGGTAGACAGACTCCTCCAACAGGCCTTTGAATCCGAGGAGTGCAGCAGATATCCCTTCCTGATTTTCCCAGGCTTGCCATTACAGCTCCAGGAACTGTGGTATGACTGAGTCCAGAAACTCCTCATCTGACTTGGACTCAGCAGATTACTGGTCTCCAGTAGTCCTCCAACTGCCGGAGACCTGGGAAGTCCCTATCTCCGCCTGCTGTGGATCAGGCAGTGCAATGTTCTCACAAGATTGTGATTCCAAGGTTACTCTAAAGCTAGGTCTCACCGAGGTGTATGTCTCTGCGCTGGTGGAGCGTGTGGGTAAACGCCGTGATGGACCTTCAATGAAGGTGCCTTCAAGTTCTTCTTCAGAGGTTTCTTCATGGCTTGATTGGAGGCCCTGGGTTGTGGACTCTATCAGCTGTCTCCCAGATGTGCCAGCGAAAGCAAGGTGAGATAATTAGGGCATGGCAGGGGACTGCAGAATGGGGGAAGTGACTCTCAGCATGATTGTCTGATGGATGTTGTACTGCTGGATCCTCACTTGGTAGAGCACTGCCGACCTCACTGTCAGCACAGGAACGGTCCAGATCTTTGCCAGCCTGCTGAATGACTCTATTTTCAAAGTCTGTTAGGACCTTGATTTCAGGCATTCCTCTGCCAGTCTGTGACCTCGCCCTCTTGTTTTGTGCCAGCTTGTCATGCATGAATACAGATGGGGTGAGTATAAGCAGGATGCTTGCCAGGCCAGATGATAAGTATGCTTGGCATGTGTGGATGGTGAGTGGTCCCATGGACGGGATGAGGACAATGAGGTTGTGTGTGAGAGTGAATGGTGATATACCTAGAACTGGCAGTGAGTGAGTTCCCTGTGGATGTGTGATGGGTTTGTGGTTGTGTGGGTTGAGAGTGATGAGAAGAGTGGTTTACTCTGACGGAACAGAGGAGATCATTCATCCTCTTTTGGCACTGGGTGGTTGTTGTAAAGAACATATCTTTTTATTTCTGTTGGACTGTGGGTTAAAATTACAATAGTTGCAGTTTGAAGGACATATCCACTGGAACAGTGTGAGAGATTTATATAATGTTGCAGTCCTGAACAGAGTGTGCCATAAAAGACAGGATAGTGCCGAGGAAGAGTCTGGTCCAACCTGGCAACAACATTTTTAATTGGCTCCTGGCCAGGTGACCAGGTTTTGTGTGAGAGCAGTGCAGCAGAATAGCTCCTAGCCTGAAATGAACAAGATCTGAAACCTCCCTCTCCTGTGTGTAAGATTCCAGTAATCCTACAATAATAGCTAACTGTTTTTTTCTCCTCATATCTCTATAACCTGCTCTCTCTCTCTCTCTCTCTCTCTCTCTGAAAACCCCTGTCAAGAGGCAAAGGGGAAAATCACTGTTAGAGACATTGAAAGGCAAGTGCTCAACCAGTGAACTAAAGACAAAGTGCTGGAAGACCACCTTGTGTCATCAACGAAGAACTGAAAGGAATTTGGAAGACATGGATCAAAATCGACCCATTGAATCCTGTACTCCAGAATTAGTGCTTTTGAACTGTTTTATCCCACCCTTATAATCCATATTTTTGTGTGTTTTTGTGTCTTGTATGTTTGTGCATAGGGATTTAAGAAGGGGTAGAGTTTAGGTTATAGAGTTAGAAATTAGTAGATCACATTTCTTTCTTTTGCCACTGGTTAAAGACAATTTGTTCAATAAACAGTTATTTTCTTATTAAGTTTACAAACCTGGTGCTTTTATTCTGTTAACCTAAATTAAACAATTAGGTGGGTTGATCAAACTTTTCACATTTGTCCCGGCTCAGGGAGCAGTGGGGCTTGATATTGCAGCGTACTATCTCCAGTGAGTCGCGACACTGTCCCCTTTTGCAGGGCATTGGCACTGACCACCACTGCCATGCCTCCCATGCTGGATTAGTGATGTTGCTGCCCACCCTGCAGCCAGAGCAGGGTTAGAGGACATTATGGCAGGCCTCCACTGCGTCCAAAACGTGCTCGAGGGACACGTTATTAAACCAGGGGGGCAGCAGTCTTCTTGCCTTTGAGGCCTTGTCTTACTTGCGGCAGTCCTGGACTGGAAGCACTGAGAGGCGTGTGTGCAGCTGCACTTTAAATATGGCACCCGGCATGATGAAGTGGTGAGGTGAATGAGAACCCGCCAACAATCAAAACAGCATGTTTCCCTGGAATGCATAATTAATGAGGTGGGATTGGGACAATATGGCGTCAAAAGCCACCGTTGCGGCCAGCGGATATAACATCCTTTATCACGCCCGCTACCACACTTGGTGCAAATCTGGGGTGATTCTACCCTTAAAATTAAATAAAGGCAATTACAAGGGTACCGTTACAACTGAGATCGGAGGAATTTTCTGTGCTGCTGGCACCGGGCATGTTCGGCAGTGTGAGCGGACAACCTGGTGGAAAGGCCGAAAATCGGTTGCACAACGTTGTGAAACCAGTTTGCAATCTACCCGTCAATGGCAGGCCGCGTTTCCTGCCGTTGTACATAAAGGAACCTCATTGTAATACACCTGCTTATCATTATATGCCCATCCCATCAGAGTCATACCCCATGCAGGATCATCACGTCAGCGAGAAAACATGCTGGTGCAGAACACGTCTTGGCAAGTGTGACGTGCAGAAGTTGGAACTTACTGTCAGGGCCTTGCTCACATTGTGGACATCCGAGGAGCAGAAGACACTGGAGTTAGACAGCAACAGGACCCTGGAGGAACATCCATCTCATGCTAGATGGATTCTCATGGACATGCCTCCGCTGCAAAGCAGCTCATAGAAATTGGAAAGTCACCTTTAAGGGTCTGCCCACAATGGATGATCATTGAGGGGGTGGAGAGGAAGGTCCAGCTGTGTTTGGGAGAGGGAGATATACCGGGGCTTTGGAGAGGAAGGACTAGGATCGACTGGGATAGGAAGGTGTGTCAGGGAGATGAGGTTGAGACGGGGGGAGGGAGTACGGGAGGGAGGAGGGAGTACCGGGGGAGAAAACAGCAACCAGGAAGGTAGGTGTAAGGGGAGAGGAAAGTGTAAGGGAAGGAGTTCAGAGGAGGGAAGGGGCCCAGAGAGGAGAAGGAGTCCAGGGGGAGGAACGAGTCTGGAGAGGGGAAGCATTCCGGAGGGGAGGAAGGAGTCCAGGTAAAGGAAGGGGTAAGAGTGGAGGAAGAAGGAAGGAAGGAGGAAGGAGTCTGGAGAGGGGAAGGAGTAAGGGTGGCGGAAAAAGTAAGGGTGGAGGAAGGAGTCAGGAAGGGGAAAGGACTAAGGCTGGGGGGATTCCGGGGGGGGTGGTTTCGGGGGAGTCCAGCAGGGGTGGAAGGAGTTCCAAGAGGGGAAGGAGTTCCAAGATGGGTAGGAATTCCAAGGTGGAGAAGGAGTTTCAAGGGGGGAAGGAATCCGGGAGGGGAGATGTCCAGGTGAATGTGCAAGGGAGGACTCTATTGAGTCCATGATTGCCTCCTGGGGAGCAGACTAAGGGTGGGCCTGGGACGAGAGAATGGTGTGAATGACCGAAGACAGAGTGAGGCAGTAAGGTGGGAGGGTTAGGGTGCAATGGTGTCATTACAAGGGATGGTGAGGGTGGTTGGTCGGGACTCGGAGGCAGACATGGACCCTGGGGGTGGGGGGGAGGAGGTTGGCGAGGGTTAATGTGGATGGGGGTGGGATTTTTGGGAAGGAAAGGAACATGACAGAACATCTCCGAAAGAAAAGGGTTGTGGCTGGTAGGTCACGGTGGGGAGGTGGAAGGTGATGCCAGGGGAGTCGATAGTGTTGGGGGAAAGGAAATGGCTGACTTGAGGAGGGAAAAGATGGGGGAACGCAAGAAAAACTGTACCATTACCATGGTGGTTAAATCGAAAGTAAAATGAGAGTCGTGGTATGGGTGGGCTGAGATGCATATCAGCTCAGATGGTCAACTGAAAGAGAACCCCAGCAGGCAGCATTGAAAATGCTCAGAACATTGAGATGAGTGTGATGTGGGAAGGAACCACATGCATGGGAGACTGTTTGCACGAGGCTCCGAGAGGCCCTGCCGCACACACACTTCTCCCTCCAGAATCACCCATGGGCCAGCTGTGTGCAGTTGATCTGCTAGTTGCGGGATGGGGTGGGGGAGATGCAGTGGGAGGACTCGCGAAGCCTGTCAATGAAGCTAAAAGACATCATTACACATTATTCAGTGAAAATGAATATATTTTCAGATTATAAAGTGCCAAAATGTGTTCAACAGTGCAACCAACTGTGCTCAAAATTTCTTAACTTTTGAACGCTTTTGACTTCCAGGTACTTCCCTGATATTCATAGCAGGGGTAGAGACAGCCCGTGCAATGGTTGGCTTTGTTGCCTCTGATCACTTCAGCGCGGATCCTCTGGATAGCCGAGGCCTTGAGGGCCCTGGTTTGTTTTGGCAGTCCTCCTATGGGCCAGTTGCTCCCTCTGCAGTAACAGAGGGTGAGGTTGACAAAGGGGACTCAGAGGGAGAGGACAGACTCTGAGATTCCTGAGTGGATGACCCAGGGGTGTCCAGCTGCTGTTGTTCCTCCTTTCTGGTGCCCAAGGGCCCCAGCCTGAATCCTGAGTGGAAGGAGCTGGTGGAGGGACGTCAACGTGCCCCGTTTGCCTTTCGCGTTGCCACTGCAGGAACTCACCCATGGCTACCATGTTGGAGTGCAGGTCTACACGCATCTCTGTGTTCTGCTGGACCAGGGTCTCCATGGCGCCTGACATCCTCCACATGGAGACCTCCATATGCGTATATGTGGGCATCGCTTCATCAGAGAGCAGGCGGACCGCTTCATCAGACAGCAGGTGGACATACTCCTCCAACTCATGTGCCATTCTGTTGAGGGCTTCCAACAGCTCTGCATGATGTTCCCCCAACTTCTGCTGAATGTCCAGGATGAGCTGGATAACCAAATCGAGAGGCTCATCATCTGACTCAGCCCTCACAGATGCCTTTCTCTCAGCAGTCCTCAGGGTGCCAGGGAGCTTGACTGAACCTGCCACCTCCTGCTGCGGACACGTGTCTGTGCAGTGGCCACCAGATTGTGAACCCAAGCTTGCTACACTCTAGCTCTAGGTCCCACCAGGGTGTGTATCTCTGCACTGGTTGAGGGTGTGAGTAAGTGCTGTGATGGGTCTTCCAGGCTGCTTATTTCCAGCTGTTCAATGGAGGAGGAGCCTTCTTGGCTGGAGGTGAGGACATGGATGGAGCTGAGGCACTGGGTGGCTTAGAGAACAAAAACATAAAATGCTGCAAAAACTCAGCAGGTCTGGCTGCATCTGTAGAGAGAGAAACAGAGTTAACATTCCGAGTCTGTATTACTCTTCTTCAGAGCTGAAGAGAAGTAGAAATGTGATGGATTTTATTCAATTTCTGCTTTGGTCTGGGTCTGGACTTTGAGTAGCTGTTGTCTCCTTTACCCAAGCAGTTGATCCTTCTTCGCAGCAAAAACTTCACCAGCTTTTTTTTAAGATCCAGTTTTCAATGCATGGTTTTGTTTTCAGAGCCATAAATCACCATGTGGCCCTTTTGTAAGCAGCCCACCAGGGTTAAGAAGTTTCCAGCTTCTTTAAAACTGCTTAATTACTTTTCTTGTAAAATGCTGTCTTTTCCAGGAACAGCAGACACAAGAGTCCTTGCATTAACCCTTCAAGGGTTAGTGTCTTTGAAAAGCACAAATTCTTCCAGAATTTTTTAGTCCTTGAAGATGAACCATTCTCCATGATTAAAGCGTTTATGACATATCAAGACAGAGTTGGCAAAGTGGAATGGGACATAGGTTAAAAAGTAAGAGGGTAGAGAACCAGTGGCAGACATTTAAGGAAATATTTCATAATTCTCAATAAAGATATTTTCCATTGAAAAAGAAAGGCTCTATGAGAGGAATTCACCATCCATGCCTAACTAAGGAAGTTAAGGATAGCATCAAATTGAAAGAAAAGATTCAAATGCTGCAAATATTAGTGGTAGGCCAGAAGATTGGGAAAACTTTTGAAACCAGCAAAGCACGACCAAACAAATAATAAAGAGGGAGAAATTTGAGTATGGAAGAAAACTAGCAAGAAATGTAAAAAAAAAAGTAAAAGCTTCTGCAAGTATATAAAATGGAAAAGTGTAGTTAGAGTGGGTGTTGGTCCTTTAGAGGGTGAGACTGAGAAATTGATAATGGGAGACAAGGAAATGGTAGAGCCTTCAAACAGGTATTTTGTATCTGTCTTCACAGTAGAAGACACAAAAAGCAGCCCAAGAATAGTAGAAAAGTATGGGGTAAGAGGGAGGGAGGGAGGAACTTAAAACAATCATGATCACTAGGGAAATGGTACTAGGAAAACTAATGGGACTAAAGACAGACAAGTCCCCTGGATCTGATGGCCTACATCCTAGGGTCTCAAAGGAAATCACTGCAAATTACCAGTGGACGCATTGGTTCTAATCTTCCAAAATTTCCTAGATTCTGGAAAGGTCCAAGCAGATTGGAAAACCTCAAAAATAACACCACTATTCAAGAAAGGAGGGAGACAGAAAGCAGGAAACTATAGACCAGTTAGTCTAACACCTGTCATTGGGAAAATTCTAGAATCCAATATTAAGGGGATAGTAGCAGGATATTTAGAAAACCACAACGCAATCAAGCTCAATCAACATGGTTTGAGAAAGGGAAGTCATGTTTGACAAATTTGTTAGAGTTCATTAAGAAAGTAACAAGCAAGGTGGATAAAGGAGAACCTGCAGATATGGTGTATTTGGATTTCGTAAAGGCATTTGATAAGGAGCCACATCAAAGGTTACTATACAAGATAAGCGCTCATGGAGTTGAGGGCGATAGAGAATTGGCTAACCAACATGAAACAGAGTGTTGGGATAACTGGGCCATTTTCAGGTTGGCAAACCGTAAATAGTGGACGGCCACAGGGATCAGTACTGGAGCCTCAACTATTTATTTACTTATTTTTTTTCTTTCATGGGATGTGGGCATCGCTGGCTAACATTTATTGCCCATTCTTAATTGCCCTTAAGAAGGTGGTGGCGAGCTGCCTTCTTGAACTGCTGCAGTCCGTGTGGTGTAAGTACACCTGCAGTGCTGTTAAAGAGGGAGTTTCAGGATTTTGACCCAACGACAGTGAAGGAACGACAATATATTTCCAAGTCAGGATGGTGAGTGGCTTGGAGGGGAACTTTCAGGTAGTGGTGTTCCCATGTGTCTGCTGCCCTTGTCCTTCTAGATGGTAGTTGTCGTGGGTTTAGAAGGTGCTATCTAAGGAGCCTGAGCAAGTTCCTGCAGTTGTCATGAAGCTATTAATGTATATAATATTTTGGAAAATGTTTTTCTTTTAAAATAGAGGTTTAGTCTGCGGGTGTAT
This sequence comes from Cetorhinus maximus, assembly GCF_964194155.1. Classification (NCBI taxonomy): domain Eukaryota; kingdom Metazoa; phylum Chordata; class Chondrichthyes; order Lamniformes; family Cetorhinidae; genus Cetorhinus; species Cetorhinus maximus. The sequence continues at coordinate 27,615,066 of NC_135892.1, read as the reverse complement.
CTTAATTGGATTAAAGCCAGCTAGTCTAGGTACATTAATGGGTACTAGTTTTGATATGGAAGAGAGATAGAGTGCATTTGCATTTTTTGAATAGAGCATTCAAGAAGTGAGGTGAAAACTTGACGCCTATCTAGCGGATACCAAGCCATATATTTATATTGCTAATAAAATTGGTACTATGAAAGGGGTTTCATTGTTAAAAGGTGAAGTTCAAAGGGGCTGGTGAGACAATGAGAATTTTAATTCAATCAGTGGTGGTAGGAATAACTTCAGCAGTTTTCGGGTGTACATGGCAGAGGCAATTTGAGATTAAAAGGCAGCTGCAAGCCTTCAATTGACTCCCTAGTGAAAAGAACCTCATTTTTAATTCGTAAGCTGAAAATGCTTTGCCTGGTGTTTGGTTAAATCTATGGGTTGCCGTTGCCTTAATAGAGATTAGTTTGGAAATTTGTTAAAAGTTATGATGATAGTAATTTGTAGTAATTTCCTAACAACACTGTGGGTGTACCTACACCACATGGACTGCAGCAATTCAAGAAGGCAGCTCACCACCACATTCTCAAGGGCAACTAGGGATGGGCAATAAATGCTGGCCCAGCCAGCGAAGCTCACATCCCGTGAATGAATAAAAAAAAATTTGTAGCCATGTGTATATATTTTAACCTGTGTAAATTAATAAAATGTTTCAATTAGTTTAATGTAACGCCTCTAGAACTGGTGGTCTGATTCCTGAATTTAGAGCTGCATCTCAAACATAACACTTAAAATGATAGGTTATGACAGTTGTTTAAAGTTTCCCTCTGGGAATTTTAAATAACTCTGCTTTACCAACTGTATCTGTCATAGCACAGTGCATCTTGTAGTTGGTACACATTGCTGCCTCTGTGTGACGGTAGTGGAGGAAGTGAATGCTTGGGGTGTCAAACAAGCAGGCTGCTTTGCCCTGGATGGTGTCAAGCTTCCTGAGTGTTGTTGGAGCTGCACTCATCCAGGCAAGTGGAGAGTATTCCATCACACTCCTGACTTGTGCCTTGTAGATGGTGGACAGGCTTTGGGGAGTCAGGAGGTAAGTTACACGCCGCAGGATTCCTTGCCTTTGACCTGCTCTTGTAGCCACAGTATTTATAAGGCTAGTTCAGTTCAGTTTCTGGTCAATGGTAACCCCCAGGATGTTGATAGTGGGGTATTCAACGATGGCAATGCCATTGAATACCATTGAACCACAACCATCTTCCTTTGTGCTAGGTATGACTCCAACCAGTGGAGAGTTTTCCCCCTAATTCCCATTGACTCCAGGTTTGCTGGGTTCCCTGGTGCCACCTTCAGTCAAATGCTGCCTTGATTCCAAGGGCAGTCACTCTCACCTCTCCCCTGGAGTTCAGCTCTTTTGTTCATGTTTGAACCAAGGCTGTAATGATGTCAGGAGTTCAGTGGCACTGGTGGAACCCAAACTGAGCATTAGCAAGAAGATTATTGCTAAGCAAGTGATGCTTAATGGCACTGTTGATGAGCCCTTCCATCACTATGCTGATGCTCGAGAGTAGATTGATGGGGTGGTAATTGACCGGGTTGAATTTGTCCTGCTTTTTGTGTACAGGGCATACCTGGGCAATTTTCCACATGGCCGTGTAGATGCCAGTGTCGTAGCTTATACTGAAACAACCTGACTAGGGATGTGGCAACTTCTGGAGCACAAGTCTTCAGTACTATTGCCGGAATATTTCCAGGGCCCATAGCCTTTGCAGTATCCAGTGCCTTCAGCCATTTCTTTATATAACGTTGAGTGAACTGAATTGGCTGAAGACTGGCATCTATGATGCTGGGGACCTCCAGAGGAGGCCAAGATGGATCATCCACTCGGCACTTCAGGCTGAAGATCCTTGCAACTGCTTCAGCCTTATCTTTTGCACTGATGTGCTGGGCTCCCCTATCATTGAGGATGGGGCTATTTGTGGAACTTCCTCCTCGAGTGAGTTGTTTAATTGCCCACCATCATTCACAACTGGATGTGGCAGGACTGCAGAGTTTAGATCTGATCCGATGGTTATGGAATCACTTAGCTCTGTCCAGCGCTTGCTGCTTCTCCTGTGTGGCAGGCAAGTAGTCCTGTGTTGTAGCTTCGTCAGGTTGACACCTCATTGTTAGGTATGCCTGCTGCTGCTCCTGGCATGCCCTCCTGCACTCTTCATTGAACCAGCGTTGATCGCCTGGCCTGGTGGTATTGGTAGAGTGGGGGGGTATGCTGAGCCATGGGGCAGGATTTTCCCCTCATCAGGCGGGTGTGGCAGGCGGGCCCAGGAATGGCCGAGAGACCAACCGCCACCCACGATTGGGCTCCAACTGCGATTTCACGCTGGCTGGCCAATTAACGGCCAGCCAGCGTGAAAGGTGCACTGAGACCCTCAGCACTGCTGGGGTGGGGGCAGGAGGAGCGCGAGTGCTGAAGTGTGTGCATGCGTGGGGTGCTCACTATGAAAGCTCCCTGAAGGCACAGAGCTGCCTCAGGGAGCTGAAGATTTCTAACCTGCAAAATAAAGATTTCAAAAATAAGGAAACCATGTCTCCATCTGTGACTCTGTCACATGAAGAGGGACATGTAAAAAAGGAGGTTAAAAAATTTTTCATGGTTCTTTAGTTACTGTTCAAAGCCTCATCCTGCCCTTGGATGAGGTTTCGTTAAAATTGCAAAGGCCGCCTGGGCTATTTGCCCACCCGCCAACCAAATGATTGGATAGGCTCCAAAAAATTCAATTTAATTAATTGATTAAGGGACTTAATAGGCCTGTTAATTGTTGACGGGTGTGCGGCCACCTCTTGCGCCCATGCCCACCGACTGAAAGATCACGAGGTGCGCGATGACATCGGGACGCTTGACCGACGTCATCGCGCACTATCTTACTCCCATTCGGGTTGGGTGTACGCCCACCTGCGGGATGAAAAATTCTGCCCATGAGGTTATAGATTGTGGTTGAGTACAATTCTGCTGCTGCTGATGGCCCACAGTGCCTCATGGTTTCCCAGTCTTGAGTTGCTAGATCTGTTTGAAATCTAGCCCATTTAGCACGGTGGTAGTGCCACACAACACAATGGAGGGTGTCCTCAATGTGAAGATAGGACTTTATCTGCACTAGGACTGTGAAGTGGTCACTCCTATCAATACTGTCATGGACAGATGCATTTGCATCAGCTGATTTCCTTCCCTTGGATGAAGGGACCAACTGCATTGTAACCAAATTTGATGATGATACAAAGATAGGTAAGAAAGCTAGTTGTGAGGAGGATACAAAGAGTCTGTAAAGGGGTATAGACAGGTTAAGTGAGTAAACAAAAGAATTGGCAGATGGAGTCTAATGTAGAAAAATATAGAAAAATTATCCACTAATAAAAATGCAGAATATTAATTAAATGGCGAGAGAATGCAGAATGCTACAATGCAAAGGGATCTGGGTGTCCTTGTACTTGAATCAGAAAAAGTTAGCTTTCAGGTAATTAGGAAGCCAAAAGGAATTGACCTTTATTGCAAGGAGGGCGGAGTATAAAAGTAGAGAAGTCTTGCTACAATTTTATATGGCATTGGTTAGACTGCACCTAGACAGTTTTGGTCTCCCTACTTAAGGAGGGATATACTTGCATTGGAAGCAATTCAGAAAACGTTCTCTAGGCTGATTCCTGGGATGAAGAAAGGTTGAGCAATTTGGGCCTATATTCATTGGAGATTAGAAGAATGAGAGGTGATCTTATTGAAACATATAAGATTCTGAGAGGGCTTGACAGGGTAGATGCTGAAAGGATGTTCCCTGTCTTAGAGGAATCTAGAACGAGGAGGCACAGTTTAAAAATAAGCGGTTTCCCATTTAAAGATGAGGAGGATTTTCTTCTCTCAGAAGATTGTTAATCTTTGAAATTCTGTTCCACAGATCAGTGAGGGCTGAGTCATTGAATATGTTCAAGGCTGTTTTGGACAGATTTTTGAGCAACAAGGGAGTCAAGGATGGGGGTGGTTAGGCAGGAAAGTGGAGTTAAGGCCACAATCACAACAGCCATGATCTTATTGAATGGTGGAGTAGACTTGATGGGCTGAATGGTCTACTCCATTTCTTATGACCTTCTAAAGAAGCATTTGCATAACCCAGTGACTGGAGAACTGACATGGGAAATGCATTGCCACAATCTTTCAAGGGTTATTCTTTGGAGTAGTAGATATGAAAGAGTTTTTACTGAAATGCTGGCTTATCTCAAAATGTCCCTTAAAGGATCTGAACAGACAAGATCATGGACAGTATCAATAGATTTCCCATGGTTACGATCATAAGAAAGGATTGTTCATCCTATAATAATAACCTCTGCATAATTCAGGTCCAAGTAGTTTTAACTAACAATCTTTAATATATATTAATTAGTTGTAGTATTGGTGTTACACATCACTTCTACATTAAATGGCAATCAATTAACACAACAAGTTTCTTTCGTAAAGTCCAATTCAAGTTGATCAGACTTGTTAACTTTCATGGGTCACTGTTAGGTGAGCAACCTTCCAACTATCCTGAGAGTGTCTAACCTTTGGAGGAATAAGGTTTCATTCCCAAACCATTTGGCCGCTTTGAGTATTACGAGATTATGGGCAGAGCTTTTCGCTGAGCGGTGGGCACACACCCAACCCGCTTGAGTGTAAAATAGTGCGTGATGATGTCAGGTGAGTGTCCCGACGTCATCACACACTCACACAATATTTTGGTCAGCGGGTGTGCACCCACCATCAATTATGAGGCCAGATAAAGCCATTACAAAGGCAATTAAACTAGATTTTACATTGCCCATGTGATTTTGCAAATGTCACACAGGCAAAACGGGCAGGTGGACAGCCAACAATTTGTTAAGCCTCATCCAATAGCAGGGTAAAAAGGGTCAGTAGCAATGCCAGTGTGAGAAGTGAGCAGTTTTGGAGATAGTTTGCTGTTGGTTGCTTATTGATACTTGGCAGCTTCATCTGTGTGCAGGGCTTCATTGCAGGACTTATTGGTGTCTCCAAGGCCCCCAGAGGATTCAGACTGTGTGGACCCTTCCAGGTATCAGACAACCTTCTGTTATCTTGGTAATGGGGATTGTGGTCTCCGCTGGTGGCACCTCCGCTGAGGAGGAAGAGACGGGCAGAAGGGAGAGAAGGCCAGGTATCCCAATGCAATTTCCAGGGGAGGCACCTGTGGGAGGAGAGGTGCAAGCCAGCAGTAAGTCCAAGGCAGACAGGGCCGCAGAAGATGCCACTATCCTGCTGCCAGGGTTTACAGGCAGCGATGCAGCTACCTCAATATGTATGAGATGCAATGCTGAAGGTGCAATCTCCTCTCAAGGGAGACAGTGACCTCCATTTGTCAGATGATTGGGCCTGAGATCAGCTCTGACTATGTGGGTGGACACCCCCTGCCAGTGGCTCTGACGGTCACAGCAGCCCCCAACTTCTATGCCTCTGGCTCTTTCGAGGGGTTAGTGGGGGACTGTGTGGCGTCTCCCAATCAGCTGTCCACAGTTGTGTGAAGCTGGTGACAGAAGCTCTGTTCAGGCGGGTACTGACATTTATTCTTTACCATATGGACGAGACCAGCTAGGCTAAACGAGCCAGAGGTTTTGCAGCGATTGCTGGGTTTCCCTGCATCCAGGGCGCCATCGACTGCACACATGTGGGCATCAAGGCACCAGGGGGTCAGACCCTCGTCAACAGGAAGGGCTTCCACTCCATGAACATCCAAATAGTGTGTGACCACAGGATGCTGATTCTGCAAGTCTGTGCAAGGTACCCTGGCGGCTCCCATGACACTTACATCTTGAGACACTCCCAGGTGCCGAGGCTCTTCAGTGCTCCAGCCTGACTGGATGGATGGCTGCTGGGTGACAAGGGCTATCCAGTGAAAAAGTGGCTCATGATGCCCCTCTGCCACCCAAGAAGAGAGGCAGAGAAGGGTTACAATATGAGTTATGCCTCCACAAGAGCGGTGGTAGAGAAGACCATAGGTCTTCTCAAGATGCGCTTCTGATGCCTGGACTGTTCAGAGGGTGCTCTGCAATACCCCTGAAAGCAAGTGTCACGGATATTGGTTGCATGCTGCGCTCTCCACAATCTGGCACTGGCAATGTGGGACCCACCGGAGGAAGAGGATCTTGAAGCAGCTGCACAGGCCACAGAGGATGAATCCAGTAGTGAGTCAGGAAGAGGAGCACGGTGAGGAGAATGCTGAAGGCATGGAGCCAGACCTCGGTAACCTCCAGGGAGGCAGGGACACCAGGGGTGCCTTGATCCAACACTCCTTCAGCTAGGCTGCCAAAGATGTGCTTCCACTTCATGCCAGGACTGCCGCCTCCCCTCCGGATGACCGTTTCATTTGCACCCAAAGTCCACTCAATGCCTGTGCAATAAGGTTTAGAGCCACTCACATCCAGCATTACATAGTGGCATATCCTGCACCAAAAAATAAAAGGTGAAGCATACTCAAGCCATCAGAACCAAAGCAAATTTAATGTTATTGTCACATTGAATGCATAATGACATTTGCATTACTGGTGTTGATGTCCACACCAGCAGACATATAAATCAAACATAAATGAACAGAAGATCACCCATGAGCAGTCCATCTTCTGCTCATGGTGTCTTAAACTTACGTTTCCGAGTGCTACATCTTGGTTCCACCCATCACTTCCCTCACTGGCACTAGCATTGGGGACAGCCTGCTGACTCTGCCATCTTGTTGGCCTTGATTACCTTGGCGGTCATCCTCTGGCCAGTGGAGCTTGTGCTGGCCCCACGTGGGAGGGAGCGGCCATTGTCAAGGCTGGTAACTCCCCAGTCATCACTGCCTCATCAGATGCCACAGTCACTGGCAGAAGGGAGGAGGAGTTACTGCCATCATCCAGAGCACCTTGAGAGGAGCCCACAGAGACAACATGCAGCTTGTGCGCCAATGTGAGATTGCTCTGGACCTCCCTGCTCTCCATTGATGGACGGATACCTAGCTGGGATACTGGGTGCCTCATTGATCTCCCACACTGGCACTGACCACCTGAGGTCATTGCCTGTGTGAGGGCTTGCATGTCCAAGCTTAACCCCAGGAACCCATGATTCTGTCCCTGGAGCTGCCTCTCCATGACAGTCGCCACTCTCTCAATGGAGGAGGCAGTGCGCTCGTCCATGAGGGTCAACACATTGCTCGTGCTCCACATGGACTCCTCCACTACATAGACCATGGCGCACAGACCCTCACGGATCTCCACCAGACCCTCCTGAACATCCTGCTGGATATGCAACGTCTGCCGTCTAATGGGTTGTGGCCCTCAAATAACAAGGTACTCAGTCCAAGCAGCCAAGGCTCAGCCCCTTGGCCAGCTCTGGTGTCATTGACAGTTGGCACTCAGATTCTAGCACCCCTGAGGTCCACGGGGGGATGGCCACACCTTAACACTTCTGCACATTGACCCAAGCTAACATGGTACTCACCCTTCCTGAGCGCAGCAGCTCATTGAACCTCTTCCAGCACTGCACTCATGTGCGCCACACCACGTCATGGCTGCTAACCAGCGCTACAACCTCCTCCCTTGCCCTTTTTGTGAGATGCGTTGCCTCCTCCTCCCATCTCTGGGGACAAGGGTGTCCCTCCTGGCAGCCACCTCCTCCACAAGGACCACGAGGCACTCATCCGAAAAACAGGGGGCCGAATGCCCTCCCACCTGCCATGTCCAGCCACACTCGATTCCATAATTTGAATATTGACAACGCAGGGGATACGTTCTTCCATGGCAGCCTTGAAGGGGCTGCCTGTGCCATTTTTAAACTGGCCACCAGATCGTCATTGGACCCAGTGGCCGACAGGCACCTGCCCTCACCCACGTCTTCCCGCTCATTGGAGAGCCATGATTCACACTGGGCGGGCTTTAATTGGCCCACCAGCGTGAAATGCCGGTTGTGAGCCGATCGCGGGCGGCGGCCCATTTCCTAGCTGATCCCAGGCCCGCCGATTGTGTCCGCCCACCGGCCTGAAAATTCTTCCCTTTGTGTAGGTGCACACTTGCTAATGCCACATATTGAAGTGTTTGCAGCACTTCTATTCCTTCAGCGTCCAACTTTATCTACCAACTTTGTTTATTTTACTTTAATTGCATAGTCCAAGCGACCTTATAAGATTTCATAGTCCAGACTGCTTTAATCATGTCTCAATACAATATTGTTTCTACTGTGATATATGGTGCCTTCTCAATTGACCTCATGTCTTATAATGTACCATCTCTTGACCTAGTTGTTTATCATTCTCTGTTTGAGTTTTCAAATTGTCTTTTCTCATACATTTCCCCTTTCCTCCACATTTTCTCTCTGACTAAAATGTAAAGCAAGGCATGCTGGAACAACTGGCCATTTAAGCCACTTTAAATTGTTCAAACATTCCGTCTTTATTAGAGTAAAGGCGGAAATGTCCTAGATTTGTGCTAAGTGCAATAGTGGGCATGAAAAAAGTCGTTTTAACCCCCCCAGCCGCAGTGGCAGGTTTTGGCGCCATATCGTCCCATTCCCAGCATGTTCTGCCTCATTAATAATGCATTTACAGGGAACACTCCAGATCACTGAGGTGGCCTCTGATTCATCCGCCCCGCCAACACCTCAGGCCTTCACTGATCCAGGCGCCATATTTATAGGGCACTCCTGCATGGAGCTAGCACTCTTTTAAGGGAGCGGAATGTGCTAGAAAGTCATGGCTACCAAAGGGAGGAAACAGGCTGCCCTCAAATTTAGCTACGCCTCCCTCGGGTGCCTACTGGATGCAGTGGAGGCCTGTTGTGAAGTCCTCTACCCCAGCTCTGGGCAACGACTAGCAAGCAAGGTCACCAATCCAGCATAGGAGGTGGTGGCAGCGGTGGTCAGCGCCAATGCCCTGCAAAAGAGGACAGCCACCCCATGCCAAAACAGGATAAATGATCTCCTCCATTCCACCAGGGTAAGTCTCTCTTCTCATCATTCTCAACTCACAAACTCACAAACCCCTCACACGTCCACAGAGATCTCATTCACTGCCAGTTTAAGGGACATGACCATGAAATCTCTCGCACACACGTTCATCCGCCCTGCAGATCGTGTCCTCATCCCATCCATGGCACCATTCACCACCTACACATGCCAGGCATCCTTCTCATCTGGCCTGACAGGAGTCCTGCTTGCACCCTCTCCATCTGTATTCATGCAAGACAAGCTGACACACAACAAAAGGGAGAAGTTGCAGACTGGTGAAGGAATTCCCGACATCAAGGTCCTCACGGATTTTGAAAATAGAGTTGTCAAGCTGGCCGGCGAGGATCTGGACCATTCCTGTGCTGACAGTGAGGCTGGTGGTGCCCAACCAAGTGAGGATTCAGCAGTGCAACATCCATCAGACAACCATTCTGTGAGTGAGTCCCCCTGTTCCGCAGTCCCCTGTCATGCACTAATTATTTTTCCTTGCTTTCGCAGGCACATCTGGGAAGCAGTCAAGGGGGGGGTCCACGACCCAGGTCCTCGACTCAAGCCCTGAAGACACCTCGGAAGAAGAAACTGATGACACCTTAATTGAAGACCCGTCACAGCGCTCACCCACACCTCCCATCAGCACAGAGACACACACCTTGGTGGATCCTAGTTCTAGAGTAGCCTCAGGGGCCACCACCTGGTGAGCACAATACACTGTCTGATCAATGGCAGGAACTTCCCAGGTTTGCAGCACTCAGAGCACTGGTGGAGGCCAGAAATCTGCTGAGTCCGAGTCAGATAAGGAGCCTCTGAACTCAGTTATGCCTCAGCTGCTGGATCTGCAAAGACAAGCTCAGGAACATCAGGGGTAGCACTCCTCAGATTGCAAGGCACAATGGAGGACTCTGCCTTGAGTCCAAGGTGATAGTGTTCGCATGCTAGTGCACCAAGGCCAGTGCTGGTAGGGTGGCAGCCACTATGGACACCTTGGTCCAGGACATTGGACCTGCGCTGCTGCGCGGGCTGAACTCCATCGCTGATGCCATAGTTGACCTCCAACAGTGTGTACATGAGAGGGGTGTGGACCAGCTCGATCTCACTCCAGCTTCCCCTTCTCCTCAAGGAATCAGCCAGGGGCCCTCAGACACCCATCGGGAGGAGGATCAGCAGGTGCACACCCTGGGGCCTTCCACCCAGGCGACTCCAGGAGTGTCCGGCCCATCTGAATCCCCTGTTCCTGTGACCCCAGCAGCTCCAGCTCCACGGGCCAAGAAGGGTTCTGCTGTCACACAACAGGACACTGAAAGCAGGCTGTGGCCCTCCAGGTCTCAGTCCTACAGAGGGCACAGGCCAATGTCATCATAGACAGGGCGTAGCAGTCAGCAGGCTGCCTGCACCTCCACTGTGGATGTTGGGGGCGCACCAAGACATGGCGGTAAGGTTAGGAAGGTTAAGAAGATGTAGTTGCATAGCCTGGGCACAGGTGTTAATCATTTCTACATAACATTCACTATTGTAGATAAACACCCAAGAATGTCTCCTTGCTCATGGCTCTTTGCTATGATGAGCAGTGTTCATGTCACTTAGATGTGAAACCTTTGTTCCTGCACAAGATAAAGGCAGGTGTTTCTGTCCAGGGCCTCTTCCCTGTGCAGTATGTAACATTCAGACCAAAGCGATAGTTCGGCTTCACACTCACTGGACATATTAGTGAGGCCTGAACCTCGACGGGTTCTTGTCATTGCTAACAGAATGTTGTGGGCAGGCGTCACAGAGTTCAGTCATTCTCTCTGTGTGCCCTCAGCACATTTGAGGTGGGACTGGCTCCCCCATCTCTTCAGCATCAGCTGGTGATGGTATGCTCCTGAAGCAGACAGGTGCTGAAGGCAGACAAAGGATCAGGTGGATTTAAAGTTTCATAGCTGTGTCTCCATGATATGACCCTGATCACAGAGCGCAAGCCAGCTGCCCGAAGCCGGACAGGAGTCAGATATTCATACAGGCAATGTGAAGATCTATGAAGTGTCCTCACTGCATGTCATCATCATCCTCCAGGAATCTAGTAACTATTAGGAACTCCGTTGCTTCTCCATGACATAAGCCTCAGCACTGAGGGCATGTGTGTTACCATCAGCCACACAGGAGTCAAACGTTCACAGATGCAAGGTGAGGATGTCAGGACTGTCCTCACTGCACCTCATCATCATCCACGAATCTTCGGCTATGAGGGCCTCCTCAGCACCCCTGCCTCGCCTGGCCAGTGCAATGGCCTTATCGCTGGCATCCTTGCCTTCAAGGACCTCATCATCTCATCCTCTTAGACATCCTAATCTGAGAAGACGTGCAGCCCTTCCATCTCCACCTCAGTCAGATCCTCCCCCTGTTGCAGCGCCAGGTTGTGGAGCGCACAGCTAGCAACGATGATGTGCGACACAATTGGTATTGCAGTGCTACATCGGACCTGTCGAGGCACCAGATCGTCATTTTCAATAAGCCTGTTGTTTGCTCCACCAAAACCAGGGTCGCAGCATGAGCCTCGTAGTACTGTCGCTCTGCTGCAGTCTGAGGCCGCTGCACGGACGTCACAGCCATGTCCTCTGCGGGTAGCCCTTGTCCCCAAGAAGCCAACCCTGCAGCCTCTCTGGACCCTGGAAGATGCCAGGGATCTGAGACCTGCTCAAGATGTAGGAGTCATGGGCACTCCCTCGTAATTGTGCACAGACCTGTAGGATGTGTTTGTAGTGGTCACACACTAGCTGAACGTTCAGCAAGCGGAAGGCCTTGCAGTTGATGAAGTTGACCGCTTGTTGCCATGGAGATCTGAGCATCACGTGAATGCAGTCAATGCACCTGTGGGAAACCTGAGGTCTGTGTAAAACCCAGCACTCTTGCTTCCTGGCTTTCCTGATCCCGGTCAAAATGCACAAAGTTCTGTGCCTTCATGACGATGGCGTCCATGACCTTCTGGATACACCTGTGCCTCGAGGCTTGCTAGATCCCATACAGGCCACCTGTGGAGCCCTGGAAGAAGCCACTGGCATAAAAATTAAGCACTGCGGTCACTTTCAAGGCTACTGGCAGTCCATGTCCACGCGGCACCAAATCCTGCAGCAGTTGACATATATGACCGACCAGTTCCCTAGGCATGTGCAGTCTTCAGCGACACTTGTTCTCAGTCATCTGCAGGAATGACAAGCGCCGTCTATAGGCCCTGGGTCTAGCGAAGTGCCTACAAGCGACAGCTCACTGTGGATCTTCAGCTGTGTGCTCAGCAGACCCTGCTGCCCTTTCAGCTTGAGGAAGCTGC